>NC_090989.1:221288842-222538842 GCF_041146395.1 Eulemur rufifrons | reverse complement strand
TTTTTCTGCCATCTGTTGAGATAATTATATGGTCTTTGTTTTTACGTTTGTTTATGTGATGAATCACATTTATTGATTTGCATATGTTAAACCATCCTTGCATCCCTGGGATGAAACCCACTTGATCGTGGTGATTTATCTTTTTGATGTGCTGTTGAATTAGGTTTGCTAGTATTTTGTTGAGGATTTTTGCATGTGTGTTCATAATTGATACTGGTCTGCAGATTTGTGTTTTTGTTGTATCCTTTCCTGGCTTTGGTAACAGGATAACAGTAGCTTTATAGAATGAATTAGAGGGGATTCCCTCCTTCTCCATGTTATGAAGTAGTTTCTGTAGGATAGGTACCAGTTCTTTGTATGTCAGGTAGAATTGGGCTGTGAATTTGTCTGGTCCAGGGCTTTTGTTATGTTGGGAAATTTTTTATTACTTCTTCAGGCCATTTTACATTGCTCATTATTGGTCTGTTCAGGATTTCTATTTCTTTCTGATTCATGTTTGAGAGATTGTGTGTTTCCAGGAATTTGTCCATTTCCTCTAGGTTTTCTAGTTTGTTTAAGTAGAGGTTTTCATAGTATTCAGAGATGATACTTTGTATTTCCATGGTATCAGTTGTAATGTCTCCTTTTTCATTTTTGATTAGGGTTATTTGAGTCCTTTCTCTTCTATTTCTGGTTAATCTGGCTAGCAGTTTGTTAATTTTGTTTATCTTTTCAAAGAACCAACTTTTTGTTTCATGGATCCTTTGTGGGGCTTTTTTTTGTTTGATTGTTTTTTGGTTTTTTTATTTGTTTGTTTACATTTTGTTTACTTCTGCTCTGAGCTTTGTTATTTCTTTTCTTCTGCTGGCTTTGAGTTTGATTTGTTCTTTTTCTTTTACCTTGAGATGTGACATAAGGTTGTTAATTTGTGATCTTTCTGTCTTTAGGCACTTAAGACTATGAACTTTCTCCATTGATCTGTTTTTTCTGTATTCCATAGATTTTGAGAGCTTGTGTTCCCTTTGTCATTGAGGTCAATGAATCTTTTGATTTCCATTTTAATTTCATCATTGACCCAAGGATCATTCAGCAGCAGGTTGTTTAATTTCCATGACTTTGTAGATTTGAGTGTATCTTTTGAAATTGATTTTTAGTTTTATTCCACTGTGGTCTGAGAAGATACATGGTCTGATTTTGATTTCTTTTTTAATCTGCTAAGACTTGTTTTGTGGCCTAAGAAGTGATTAGTCTTGGAAAATATCCCATGTGCTGATGAGAAAAATGTATATTCAGTAGTTTGGGGTAGAATGTTCTGTAAATGTCTGTTATGTCCATTTGTTCTAGAGTCCTGTTTAAGTCTAATATTTCTTTATTTATTTTCTGCCTAAGAGTTCTGTCCAGTTCTGTCAGTGAAGTGTTGAAGTCTCTAACAGTTAAGATGCTGCTCTTTATTTCTTTGCTTAGATCTAGAAGAATTTGCTTTATGAAACTGGGAGGTCCTGTGTTAGGTACATATATATTTAGGATTGTAATGTCTTCTCTTTGAATTGCTCCCTTACCTTTATATAAGGAACATCTTTGTCTTTTTTTTTTTTGCCATTGTTGATTTGAAGTCCATTTATCTGATATGAGAATGGCTACCCCTGCTTGCTTTTGGTTTTTATTTGCATGGAATATTTTTTTTCATACCATTACCTTGAGTCTGTGTGAGTCCTTGTAGTTGTGTTTTTCATTCATTCAGGCAGTCTGTGTCTTTTAAGTGGGGCATTCAGACTGTTCATGTTGAGTGTTAGTATTGATATGTGGGATGGCTGTTCAACATGTTGGATTATACCTTATTGCTTTGTTTTTTCTCTTGTGCTATTGTTTTATAAGAACTGTAGGCTATAACTTTTGGGTGTTTTTACACTGGTTGGTATCTATTGTGCTATTACATGTATAATGTACTTTTGAGCATTTCCTGTAGGGCACGTCTGGTAATGACACATTCCCTTAGCATTTACTTGCCTGGGAAAGACTTTATTTCTCCTTCATTTATGAATCTTAGTTTAGCAGGATACAAAATTCTTGGCTGCCAGTTATTCTGTTACAGGAGACTAAAGATAGGACCCCATTTCTTTTTAACTTGTAAGGTTTCTCTTGAGAAATCTGCTGTTAGTCTGACGAGTTTTCCTTTGTAAAGTTACTTGATGTTTTCACCTCATGTTCATAGGAGTCTCTCCTTCGTGTTGGCTTTGGCCAGTCTGATGACTTGACTATATGCCTTGGTGATGCCATTTTTGCAGTGAATATCCCAGCTGTTCATTGAGTTTTTTGTTTTAGATGTCTAAATCTCTAGCAAGACCAGGGGAAGTTTTCCTCAATTATTCCCTCAAATAGGTTTTCCGGGCTTTTTGGGTTTTCTTCTTCACCCTCAGGGATGCCTACGATGCTTATATTTGGCCATTTTACATAATCCCATATTTCTTATAGACTTTGTTCATTCCTCTGGATTCTTTGTTCTTTATTTTTGACTGGGTTAATTCTAAAGAGAGTTGTCTTCGAGCTCTGAAATTCTGTCTTCTGCATGGCCTAGTCTATTCTTAAAACTTTCCACTCTGGGCCGGGCGCGGTGGCTCACGCCTGTAATCCTAGCACTCTGGGAGGCCGAGGCGGGTGGATCGCTCAAGATCAGGAGTTCGAGACCAGCCTGAGCAAGAGCGAGACCCCATCTCTACTAAAAATAGAAAGAAATTATATGGACAACTAAAAATATATATATAGAAAAATTAGCCGGGCATAGTGGTGCATGCCTGTAGTCCCAGCTACTCGGGAGGCTGAGGCAGGAGAATCGCTTGAGCCCAGGAGTTTGAGGTTGCTGTGAGCTAGGCTGACGCCACGGCACTCACTCTAGCCTGGGCAACAAAGTGAGACTCTGTCTCAAAAAAAAAAAAAAAAACTTTCCACTCTGTTTTCTATTTCTTGAATTTTTCATTTCCAGAAGTTCTATTTGTTTTTTGTTTTTTAATATATGTATCTCTTTAGTAAATTTTTCATTCATTTCCTGAATTGTCTTTCTGGTTTCTTTGAGTTAATATTCTATTTTCTCTTGGATCTCGTTTAGCTTCCTTACAATCCATATTTAGAATTCTTTATCTGTCATTTCAGTATTTTCATTTTGGTTGGGATCCATTATTAGAGAGCTGGTATGCTTCTTTGGGGGTATTCTTTCACTCTGATTTTTCGTACTTCCAGAGTTCTTGCACTGATTCCTTCTCATCTGGACCAACTGTCACTTCCTGGTTTTCAATTTTCTTTTGTTTTTTTTCCTCCTCGCTCTTAGGGGTGTGTCTGTAGCATATGTTGGGTAAGGACCTTTGGCTTTGCTTTTGGGTGCTTTGATAGGGGTCTAGGTTCTGGGTGGATACCTTGGTTTTAGATATCCTTAGTGTGGTGGTTTTCTCAGTTGTTATAATAGTTATCTGTAAGCTGTAGCAGTGGTGAGCTATGTGTGTGGGCCTATTCCCTCTGTCTTATTGACAAGGGAAGATGGAAGTCTTTGAAACCCTTTCTCTTTCCTCAGCCCTGTGGTCTCCTTAACAGTGTGAATCATATTGGGACACCCAGTTTAATATCTGAGACAATAGGTGGTGCTTGTGTTAAGAGTCAGACACACCCTGTATGATTGAATCAGTAAATGCTATAATGGGCTGGACAGGTTGTCCTCCCTGCCAGTAGGTGGTGCTTACAGGAAAGAGACAGCTGCAGTGGTGTTTTGGGGGCCGTGTGACCAGCTCTAGTTGATCAGGAGAAGCACTCAAATGCCCCAGGTGGCGTGTGGGGCCCTGGACTTTCTAGGGGACTTCTTATTCTCCACAGCAGCAGAGGTGGGTGAAGGAGCAAGGCTGAATGGGGCTGGGTCAGGTGAGCCTGCGTTCAGGCTCCACAAAAGCAGGCACAAGATCTCTCTCTGCCAGGCCAAGGGTCGGGGCCAACGCCGCTGGGTAAAGCCACCAGGGAGGGGCTGAAGCAGCCCCACCAAGCCAGAAAGTCTGCTTGTGGGGGTGGGGCCATCTGGGATTCACAGTCTGGCTGTTGGGAGTGGGGTTTCACTCTTCTCCCTCTTCCCTTGCTCCACAGATCTCCTTCCAACATCTGGCTGGAGGCAACCGCCCAAACTAGCTGAGCTCACCAGCAGTGGTGCTACAGACTGGGAGCTTCCCTGCCCAGGCTTTTGCCTCAGACCAAAAGCGTGGCCTTCCTTTTCAGGGAGGGGTGCTCCAGCTCCATGAGTGCACTGAAGTTCAGACCCACACTGCACTGTCCTTTTAGTTCTGCCCACATGGGCTCCCTAGCCTACCAAGATTAGTCCACCAACCTCCCCTCCATGCCCCTGAGTCCTGGGGGTATGGGATCCAGCCTGCAGGCCTGTTCCCTCGTCCTGCAGGTTCAATCCCTGACCATGCTAGGAAGAAGCATGGTGGTCCTGAGTTCTGTTAAGGGCTTAAGAAGATTTAATGTTCCTCCACTTTGGGGTATGCCCTGCTGTGCTGGAGCAGCCAAGCAAGCAACACTGGGAAGGGCCAGCAGACAGGAAAACCACAGTTCTTGCACCCCTTGGTCCGCTGCTGCTCTTTAAGAGTTAAGACATGAGCCCCACTTTCTGTGGAAGCCTTGGAGTGGTGGGCATGCCAGCAGAGCAGCTGCTCCTGAGAGCCCTAGCTCAATCCTCCCTTGGGGCACCCATGCTAACTCACATGGGGACTGCTGCTCAGCAGCAGTGGGTAAGGGAGGGAGGAGGAGGAGAAAAGTCTGAATGGAGGAGAGCTGGCACTCTGGTACCCTTTGTCTCTTTCCTCAGAAGACAGCCCACTTGGAGTGTCCAAGCTCTGGGATCACACAGTTTTCCCGGGACCCACCAACCCCCTATGGCCACCACAGTCTGGGCAGGAGTTGGGAAATGTTTGTGTGGGGTCCAGTGACGCAAAAACTGAAGGGCTAAAGCTTCCTGGGGAAGACAAAGGTACATAATGGGTGGAGAGGCAGTATGGCACCTGCCACCTCGGCTTGGGTCTGTGGTGAGGGGAAACTATCCCAAGGGGGCTGGCAGCCTGGTCCTTTGTTCTCAGGAAGCTCCCAGTTCACTGGAGGCAGCAGCTTTTAGGCTCAGGAGGGTAGAAAAGCTCTCCAGCAGCTTGAGAGCCTGCAGTCTGCCAGAGATGTGAGGGGAAGAGAAACAAAACCTCCACCCACCCTTTCCAAGGGGCTCCAAGTTTCTCAGGGGTTGATCTGTGCTGAAGTCTTGCTCCTTGTTCTGCTCCACAACTTCTTCCCTGTGGAACCTTTGATAGGTTCTAGCACGTTTCCCTCAGCATTATAACTGAGCTATGTTTTTTTCTGTCTAAAACTTTTCTTTCTTTCTGAGACAATCTGTCAGCTGATGTCTCTAGTCAGCCATCTTGCCCCATCCCTCCAAAAATTTATTTCAGGGTCACTGTTAGAGATAAGTGACTAATACCTTACTAACTCTTTATGGCTGAATGATGGTTATTCAGCTGTGTTGAATAAATGCATTGATTTATAAATCTACCACTGCCCAAATTAGAAGAGTAATATACAAATTAGCAAATTGAATTGAAATGTAGTGTATAGCAATGTTGTTGTTGTTTGGTTTTGTTTTGTTTTTTTGTTTTTTTTTTTTTTTTTTTTGAGACAGAGTCTCACTCTGTTGCCCGGGCTAGAGTGCCATGGCGTCAGCCTAGCTCACAGCAACCTCAAACTCCTGGGCTCAAGCGATCCTCCTGCCTCAGCCTCTTGAGTAGCTGGGACTACAGGCATGCGCCACCATGCCTGGCTAATTTTCTTCTATTTTTAGTTGTTTGGCTAATTTCTTTCTATTTTTAATAGAGATGGGGTCTTGCTCTTGCTCAGGCTGGTCTCGAACTCCTGAGCTCAAGCAATCCTCCCGCCTCGGCCTCCCAGAGTGCTAGGATTACAGACGTGAGCCACCATACCCAGCCTAATGATTTCTTTTTGATCAAGAATTTAAGAGTTCATCAGAGTGGAAATGTTAGGGAATTTGCTACTAATTTCTCTCTCTCTCTCTCTTTCTTTCTTTTTTTTTTTTTTTTTTTTTTTTGGAGACAGGGTCTCACTCTTTTGCCCAGGCTAGACTGCAGTGGCATCATCATATCTCACTGCAATCTCAAACTCCTGGGCTCAAAGGATCATCTTGCCTCAGCCTCCTAAGTGGCTCGGACTACAGGCATGTGCCACCATGCTCAGTTAATTTTAGTTTTCATTTTTTATAGAGACAGGGTCTCACTGTATTGCCCAGGTTGGTCTCAACATCCTGGCCTCAAGTAATCCTTCTCCCTTGTCCTCCCAGAGTGCCAAGATTATAGATGTGAACCACCACACTGTGGTCCAATTTCTTAAGCTGTAAATTTGCGCATTGCAATTTGTGATAAAATTATTTTTCCATTAAGAAACATGTAAAGAGATAAAGTGGGATTTGCTTAAAAATAATTCAGAAAGGGGAGCGGATGGGATTATAAGTGAAGGAAGATTGGCCATTTATTGATCATAGTTGAGGCTAGTTGATAGTATATTGAACTCATTTTTAGTGTTCTCTGTAATTTTGTATGTGTTGAAAATTTTCCATAATAAAAATTTTTTAGCAAGAAATAAAGCAGCCCAACAATTTTGCATTTCAGCATGTATGCAATTTTGAATATATGTTACATAAATATAAAGCATGATCGCACCATTTTCTCCTCTTAGGAGTTTTGCCCCATGACTCCTTCATCTGCTTAGTGTGAAGCATAAGTGCATAGTGTGAAGCATCATTTCACTTTTAAGCTCTAGTCTTTGGGCTTGTTAGAATTAAGGGACATAGTATAGTAACAATAATAATTTCTAATATATTTCCTTTGTGCCAGACACTGTGCCATGCCCTCTTAAGTTTATCTTGTTTAATTCTTACAACCATTCTATGAAGCAGGTACTTTTATTGCCCCTATTTTATAAATAAATAAACTAAAACTTATAAATAAATAAACTAAAAACTTAAGACAAGTTTTCTGAAAATTACACAGCTTCCAATTGACAAAGCAAAGAATCAAACTCCAGACCTGATCCTAGAACCTAAGCTCTCAAATAAATTTGACTAATGGAAGCTTCATCAGACCCAAAGTAGCTATGATGTCTTTATCAAACAGCTTAACCAGATATGACACAAATACGGTCAAGTAAGCATGGCGAAGTGTATGGAACTTGACCTGTCATAGTTGCATGGTACTATAACTTTATTATGTGCTGTTTCTTCTGGATAGCTCTTCTGTGTTTTGAATGATAACTACTACCATAGAGATGATTCTCCTTAACCTGTGCATGTAATTCTGCCTAGCCTTGGGCTCCTGGGAAATGGACATTTTATCCCTTCTCAGCCTTCCTTTTGGAATGCTTGTATTCTGTCCTCCCCAGACTTGGTTCTGGAACTGCTTTCTTTAGCCAGAACCTTCAGTGAAATGAAAGAAGCTAGAATGGGGCAGAAAGAACAAAGAATGGTGTGTCAGAGCCAAAAATAAAACTCTAGTAATCAAAGCTGGTATAGTTAAGAAATGACATAGTTAATAAAATTATTGTGGCCAGGTGTGGTGGCTTGTGCCTGTAATCCCAGCTACTCAGGAGGCTGAGATGGAAGGATCGCTTGAACCTTGGAGTTCTAGACCAGCCTGGACAACGTAGTGAGACCCTGTCTAAAAACAATTTTTTTTTTTTTTTAATTTAGCCAGACATGATGGCATGTGCCTGTAGTCCTAGCTACTTGGGAGGCTAAGGTGGGAGGACCACTTGAGCCCAGAAGTTCTGGGCTGCAGTGCACTTTGCTGAGTGGGTGTTCGCACTAACTTATGACATCGATATGGTGAACTGCTGGGAGCCAGGGACCACCAGGTTGTCTAAGGAAGGGTGAACAGCCAAGGTCAGAAATGGAGCAGGTCCAAACTCCCGTGCTGATGTGTAGTGGGATCGTGCCTATGAATAGCCACTGCACTCCAGCCTGGGCAACATAGCAAGACCCCATCTTTATAAATTTTTTAAAAAAGAAAAAATGTATATTGTGAGTACATGTCAAAATGATATGTTAGATATACTGCATTAAATAAAATATATTACTAACACATTAACTGCCATGTGAGTTGTATTTAACTCATGCTAGTTTTGATCCCAGAGCCTTATGAAGCATATGTAACTCACACACTGTGTGAACTGTTTTTCAAGTTGCACATAACTCACGCACAGAAAACAATAAAAAATAACAAATTTTTCTTTGAATGAGAAAGGGTTGTTTTGTTTTTGAAGTTTTTATTCTATTTTTGTAATAAAACACCATGGCCTCAAGGAAAATGCTTTTTTTCTAGTGTGGCAGTCAACGTGTTAAAATTAATTTCACCTATTTCTTTTCACTTTTTTTTAATGTCACTACTAGAAAATTTAAAATTACCTACGTGGCTTGCATTATATCTTTCTCTTGGCCACCACCCTAAAGCTTTATGCATTAAATAACCTTTAATTAGTAAGTTACGTATCTCATTTTTAAGGTAAATCTGAACCTGACTGACCTAGAAATGACATTGAAAAGAGTAGTAAATAAACCTTAGAGCAGCCTCAGTTTTGGCAAAATTTACAAAACACTTAATTCACTCATTACAACAAATATTTATTGAATACTAGTGTGGACCATGCTTTTTGCTGAGTGGTGTGTGTGTGTGTGTGTGTGTGTGTGTGTGTGACTTAATAATTTTTCAAAGTATGCATATAATTTCTGCCTGTTTTTTTACTTCTCAACCAACTGAAGAAGTGGGAAGGACTCGCCTTCTGTAGTGGCATGCACAGCTTCTCTAGAAAATGGCATGACACTCCATTATGTTCTAATTATTTTAATTATTTTCACATATAGTTTGAAAAGCTAGCACTTGGAACTAAAATAGTGCCTTTTCATGACAGGGCTCCTCACTTAGTTGCAAAGAATAATACAGAGTAGGAAAAAGTTAATGTAATATGAATATTGCCCTTGTCTGTATAGATCCTTGGAGACCCTTAAAGCTTTTAGATAACTATTTGTCTAATATTCATTGTTTTACTTTTTTTTAATATTCCTCATCTCATGGTTGGTTGTCAGTGTGCATACTTTACTTTTAAACTAGTATCACTAAATTTTAAGTTCTGTATTCTTATTTAGTTAATCCAGTCTATTTCCAAATGTAGAATGAAATTACCAGAGGAAAATGTCACCTTTCATCACCTTTTTTAATGTTTTACAGGAAGATTATGATAAATACGGAATTCGAATTAGAGTCAAATTTCGCAGTAGTACTCAGCTGCATGAATTAACTCCTCATCATCAAAGTGGAGGTGAAAGAAGTGTTTCTACCATGTTATACTTGATGGCGCTTCAGGAGCTTAATAGATGTCCATTCAGAGTAGTTGATGAAATCAATCAGGTATAGTGATTATTCTTTTACTTGGGTCTTATTATATCCTATAATAGATACATAGTCATTATTATTGTCATTGTTTAGGGAATGGACCCAATCAATGAACGGAGAGTGTTTGAAATGGTTGTAAATACTGCCTGTAAAGAAAACACATCTCAATACTTCTTCATCACACCAAAGGTAGGTAATACTCAGAAGTCCCCTGTGTCCTAATCATATAGTAAATTTTGGTCTAGTATGTAAATATGAACAGGAATACTCCCAAAAAGAAACTAAAAAGTTAATAGTAACATTTACATTAGTGAAAGGGACAAATTCCAATGGCATACTTAATCAGAAACCTCATTACCGGAGGAAGCAATGTAGGAGGCATATCATTATGTTCTAGAACCAAAACTTGCTTCCTGCTTTTGGTACTCATTCTTCTTGTAAAAAAGTTACTCTTTTAACATTAAAAGATGGCTGGGGAATGCAAACCCTAGAACTCTGGCCCTCTCCATTTTCCAAGAAAGGCCTCTCTCGTTATATACTACCCTTCTTTTCTGTTTACCACTGCTACTGCCCTGGCTGAAAGGAAATTATAAGCATTCCAGCATCTCCTCCTCACAGATTAACTTTGATAAAAACAGAATTATGTTTATAGAGAATTTGACATAATCTAGAACTATTGCAATGGGAAATTTTCTTTTGTTAAATCTAGCTCTGTATATAAATTGTATTAGGTCATTAAATATGAAATGTCTGATTTTGAATTAAAAGTTTATTATATCTCAAACAAGAAGCAGTACAATTAATCAAAGTATGCGCCTAAACTATTAACACAGTTTTGCCATCTTAACAGTAGCTTGTTTACACCAGCAGCGAAGAAGCCTAGAGAGCAAATGGCAATGAAATCTTGAAAGGTGTTTTCCACGACTTGTTGAGGATTGAATATTTTTCCTGACAAGAAGTGGTCCAAAGCCTGAAAAAAGTGTTAGTCAGTCAGGTTTGGTGAATATGGTAGCTGACAGAGAATTTCCAAGTCTAGCCTCTATAGTTTGAGCAGAGTTATGAGACATGTGGTTAAGCGTTGTCTTGCAAGAGGATTGGCCTGTCTCTATTGACCAATCTAGGCTGCTTAGTCACAAGCATCCTCATCATTTCATCCAGTTGGTTGCAGTAGGCATCTGCTGTAATCAGTTGAGCAGGTTTCATAAAGCTGTAGTGGATAATACCAGTGCTGGACCACCAAACAGACACCATTAGGTTTTTTGATGAATATTGGGTTTTGGACTGTTTCGGCACTTCATCTTTATCCAACCATCGTGTCCAACACTTGTGATTGTCAAAAAGAGTCCATTTTTCATCACACGTTACAATACAGTATAGAAATGGTTTACCTTTGTGTCATGACAGCAAAGAAAGGCAAGCTGTGAGATGATTTGTCTGCTGACACTTGTTTGATTCATGCAGAACCCATCTATCCAGCTTCTTTACCTTGCTGATTTGTTTCCAGTGGTCCAATATTGTTGGAATAGTAACATCAAACCTTGCTGCTAATTAACACGTAGGTTGAGATGGAGTTACTTCCACTACAGCTTTCAGCTCATCATTATCCACCTGGTCTCAGGTCACCTACAAGCTCATTTTCAAGATTAAAGTCACCAGAACAGAACTTTTCAAATTCATTAGCTACATCCTTCCCAAACACTTGATTGATATTTTGAGTTGTCTTTGCTGCAATGGTTCCGTGATGGAACTCATATTCGAAAATAACTCGAATTTTTGATTTACCCATGGTTTCATAAAAATTGCTCTAAAAATAAATTTGAAGGATAATTACAAGCCAAACCATGCGTTTGAAAGACTTTAGGATGTCCTTCACAATAAAAATAAAACAAGAAGTGTCAAAGTGTCATGTCAGAGATAATGACTGTCAAACTTAGTACTTAAGGAAATTGGACATTTCATACTTAGTAACCCCCCCAAAATGGACATACTCAGAAATGTGTTTTTAATGTAATCAGATTATTTCCCCTTTTTCAATTATTTATGACAAATGTTGTTAGGGAGCCCATTCTACATTCATATTTTTATTAAATAGTATCATCTGCCTTCTTTTTTCAGCAGATACTCTAAGGAATAGCCACATCTGTTAATATCCTATTACTTACCAAAAACTGTGACCTATGAACCAAAACCTCCTGTTAACATTCTTTTCAGGCTACCAATCTGTCACAGTACCTGACCATAGAATTTGCTTGAGAAGTGTTTGTGGATAAAATGTGAATGTATCCTAGGAAAATTATGGAGTACATACTCTTCTCCAGGGTCTTCCTAGGAAGTTGTATAATTCCAATTGTCCTGTGAATATAGAGAGTTCCTGGACATTTCAATTATTTCTTAGGCCAGGATTCAGGTATGCGAATTTAGGTAAGTCTGACAAGGTTATATGGAAGTGTTTGAGACCTTCATAGAAGTTTTATTTATATTATAAATAAATAATATATTTGACTGTATGCATGTAAGATTGGGAAACTGTGCTTCTCAATTTATAGCATTATGTGACAGTTTGTTTTAATACTTACAGCTCCTACAAAATCTTCCTTACTCTGAAAAGATGACGGTATTGTTTGTGTACAATGGTCCTCATATGCTGGAACCAAACAGGTGGAATTTAAAGGCTTTCCAAAGGCGGCGGCGCCGTATTACATTCACTCAACCTTCTCAATAAAAAGTAAAGAGAGGGAACTTTGGAATTTCTCTGTTAAATTCTGTTTATAAGTATGGCTCAACTGAATAAAATTAGGAGATTCATTAAAACTGAAAAATCGGTTATTTTTGGAAACCTGCTTTTAAATACAAATAGGTTGGTGAGATAAAGACCATAATGACTTCTTTCTCTGGAACATCATCTGGTAATAAAAGTTCAGCTTTCTTCATTCTTGGTTGAACTTGGGTCCTTAGCACTCTGACCATGGGTCCTTGGATTCCCATGTTAAAAGGTACTTACTATTGCAAATCAAAGGTACAGTAGATGGGAAGTTATCAATTACAGGTTTACTTGACATGGTAGCTTTAATTGCAAAGTAACTAATTACTTTTAGAGCCTAAAGATAACTCTAGAGCTTCAGTCCTAGTTTTCTCCCAGTGTTATATTTAATTTTTAAAAATTGATATGGAAATGTCCAGCCTAATGTATAGTAATAATTTATGACAAATCTATTCATTTCTTCCTATTAAAAAAGATTACCCTATCTCCACTAGGAAATGGAATTTTATGGGCCTTTAAAAAAAGTTTTATGAAACTTGATGATATAATTATATTGGTATTTCAAAGGTATAAGACGCACTGGGGTTCAAAAATGGTAGCAGGACTTCTTTGAAATGCCACAAGGTGGCCATTAGATGATGCAAAATGCAACCAAGAGATTGACAGAGAATAAAATCAAATGACAAGGGTTTTTAAAGAATAACCTTGTAAAGTGTGTGGGACGGTGTTTTTTGTTTTTGTTTTTTAATTTAAAGTCAATTGTATTTTACATCTTAAATTTCTAAAAGCATTTTTATAATTATTTTTAGTAAGATTTTTCTTAAGATTTCATATACTGGTTTCTACAATTTATATTTGAAATTTTTCAGTGTTATGTAAAGAGTGAGGGGAAAGCATTGATTACTTTAAAAGCATAATGTTTTTAGAACTTAGCTTATAGGTCCTTCCTTACGGTGTTGATCTATCTTAGAAAATGTAGTTTAAATTGTTTTCTTTCAGCTTGAAAGAATTAAATGAGAAAATCATTTGTTTATATCTGGGTTATACTAATCAGCAGAGCCAAACAAATTCTATTCTTTTAAAAAATAAATCTTGTAAGAAAATGGACTAGTCCAAGGACATGTCTTTGAACAGTGGATTGGATCTGTGCCAGTAGTAACAAAGTTATTTTTTTGACTTGCTTGCCTGACTAAATTGAAGAATTGTATTCAGTATGGGTTTTGTATATCAAGTAGCCATTGAAATTTATATTCTTATTAGGTCAGAAAATAATGAACCATAAGTTTATGTCCTCTCATGTGGACATTTCTCTTTAAAAAGGTATTTTTTTCTTTATAAAAATTTTAAAAGAAATATCCTTCCCCTCTTAAACTAAGTCTAATGCATGAAGTATGAAAATATTTTAAAATAACATTTTTACTAGTATGAACAATGTTCATGTAAACATTGAAAAACTTGATAACATTATTAAATGGGTGTTACCAAATGTTTTTGTTGTTAAATACTTTGTTTCCCACCAAAATATCTTTACTAATATATGCTTGGTGTAATTCATTTTTGTCTAAGTTAATACGAGTCATCTTATTTCTGCAAAATGAATATCAACATGAAAAAGAAGTGTGATGATTAAGCATGTTTGAAAATGGTCAATTACATTTCAGTTTATATATGCCAACAATTATTCCATACTGTTTATAAGCATTTATATTTCTCTACTGGACAAAGTTAATATTTGGTTTTACATTGAATTTTGAGCTATGGAGGATAAATTATGTACCATTTTAACATATTAAGAATAAGTCTAGCACAGTATGGTCTCAGCCACTGAAAACTTCATATATTTTCTGCAAAAGTTGATTTTTAATTACATACAAATTGTAAAGTCTTCAAGTAAAAGCCTGATTTGATGAATAAATATTTAAAACCTTAAGGCAACAAGTGTTTTTGATGACTAAGTCCTCACTGATTTGCTTAAGAAGAGTCTCTGTTAAAAGGTTTCCCATATTCAAAGTAAAAGATTTCTTGCTGCTTTATAATTGTCTTTTGGACATAAGCCTGTTTTCTTTGGAGTATAAATCTTCAGTACGTGAAAAATGTAATTTCTTCCTGCTATTGTGTGTGTGCGTATGTGTGTAATTGAAAAAAAAACTGTGGGAAATGCCACTTTGTTGGTAATAAATACATATTTTCATATTCTTTTGGTGTATGTTATTTTAAATGAGAACTATTTTTTTATACTTGGAACCTTCCTAAGAGTCATTTTGGTTTTCAGATTTACTAAAAAACAAGTCTACTAAGTGCGAAACATTTACAAAATAGTGTTCAGCAGTCTATTAGTGTTCAAGAGGATAGAAAATTTAGTTCCTCATCTGCCTGGAATGAAATTACAGTCTAATAGAAGCAATAAATACACATAAAAAAGGTTTCAACTGGCTGGGCATGGTGGCTCACACGTATAATCCTGGCACTCTGGGAGGCCAAGGCAGGAGGATTGCTTGAGCTCAGGAGTTCAAGACCAGCGTGAGCTACAGCAAGACCCCATGTCTACTAAAAATAGAAAAATAAGTAGCCAGGTTTCGTGGTGTGTGCCTGTAGTCCTAGCTACTCAGGAGGCTCAGGCAGGAGGATGGCTTGAGCCCAGGAGTTTCAGGTTACAATGAGGTATGGTGATGTCACTGCACTGTAGCCTGGGTGACAGAGTGAGACTCTGTCTCAAAAAAAAAAAAAAAAAGGTTTAAACCATCTGAAGAAACGAAGTTACAAAGCAGGTATAAATATTTTTAAATTGAAGCACTAGGTTTGCTAAAAACATGCCCAATAGCCAATTTTGTCTTATTTCTCACATTAAACTACTATCTGAAATAATTTTTTTCAAAATGTATTTTTGAGTCAGGCAGACTTTATCACTTGGTTACAGACAAGTTAGTTGACTCAGTTTCATCATTGGTGAAGTGAGGATAATACCTAATTCACAGAATTGTTGAGAAGATCAAATAAGATCAGGGGCCTATTAGGCCTGGCATCATAATAGGTGCTTTATAAATGTCTACATCTCTTCTCACTTTAAATCTTGACAGATGTACTGTGTATTTTATATATCCAGGTCTGAGAATTCTAAGTAAAGTTGATGTAGAGATTTGCATTCTTTTTTATTGATTAAAAATGTCAATTCCTAAGTGTGTAGCTACCTGCAGACTTTGTGTGAACATTGGGAAGTACAGATGGTTATTTTCATAAATCTTGTTACCTTCATGAAATTTGAATATAAGTTATACAGGTGAGTTGCCCTAAAGATATTTACACCAGTCCATTTTATAATTTTATAGTCATATATTTTGGAAAATGTATAATTAGTAGAACTTGCATATTTGGGAGGTTTGACTATTTTGGCAATTTGGGCTTGTTTTTTATTCCCAGTAGGAAAGTTGGGTGTGGGGGGGGTTATTTATTTTTTAATGTTACAATGTAACTATTAATATTTACTTGTTGCTCCAAACTGAGTTATTGGCGATTGGCTGGAAGATTTAGATATTTTCAAAAAAAGTCAGCTTTGTTTAATTCCAAAGAGAACAGGGCTACTCTGGCAAGCTTCATTCTGAGCTATGCTAAGAGGACTTGGCGAGGCTGAGGGCAACCTAAAAACAGCTCTGTCTCTGGACCTGCCTTCATCAGAGAAGCTGCAACGTAGCTTGGCTATTTTTATGCAGGTCAGAAACATCTGAAAGATGTTCTCCTTCCACAAATAGTACCTTACCTGTCTGACCACCCTTTAGTTAGTAAACTTCCATTTCATTTTGCCTCTCAGGAGCATGCTTACACACTCTTGGCATTCAGGCCCATGCATTTAGAGTGAAGGCTGAGGGGACAGGGGTGCCAAAAGGGTCACTTAACCATTACTGCCAAAGTTTAAGAAATAATTCCAGTGTAAGAAAGGATTAGGGAAAAGTTGCCCAGTGAATGTTGTGATAGAATGATAAATTCTGTATTCCTTGCATATTATTTAAAATCTTAATTTAGTGCCAGTGATCTCTGTGACATGTTGGCATCCTTTACCTTCACAGATTAGATGTTAGACTTAGGAGGGACCTTCCAAGTGGGTTAAGCCATCCTCTTCTATTCACAGTCACAGAGCATGAAAATGAATTGATTAAGGCTAGGACTGATAAGCCTAAATGTAAGTTATTTTGTAAATTATTAATAGATGCTATAATAATTTGTTTATATAGTATATTTTAATATGTAACAGCACAGAATTCTGTGCTGTTGATGGAGAAACAGGAACTTAGCAATGTTATGACTTTTTCAAGTTCCTATTATTGGTAAATGGCAGAATGTTACTGAAAAACCAGGTCTAATTTTTTTTTCCAAAATCCATCCTCCCTTGCTATGTAATTCCTTGTGGGTATGATATAGCTTCTCCAGTGTGCCCCTAAATTAGGGTACAGATTTCTTCTGCTATATTGAAAACCCAAATATAACTTACACAAGATAGAAGTTTATTCTTAACAGAGCATGAGCGATCTGGGGCTGATATTGCCGACTCCTTACTCAGGTTAGGCTTTGTTGCTCTGTCATCCTCGGGAACCTTTGGTTCCTTCTCATGGTCCAAGATGGCTACTTCAGCTCTTGCCAACATGTATGTATCCAAACCATGAAGGGAGAAGGAGACAAGGGAGGACATGATGACTTCTTTTCAGAGTATGATTGGGAAGAGGCACACATTACTTACGCTCTTGTCCAGAACTTAGCCACATAGCTGTAAGAGAGGTTTGACTGTCGTCTACATGGCTATGTGCCTAACTAAATTCTAGCCACCCTGTTACTTGATAAGAAGAGGATGAATACTGGGGGACAATCAAGGGTCTGCCACAAGCCCCAAGAAATGACTGACTATTCTATGGCCTGCTGACAGTGTTTTCAGAGAAAAGACTTAGATTTTCCATCACGCTGCTCTCCTCACTCTACCCCCATCTAAAGTGGCACCCTTGAACCACTCTGCTATCCTCTTACTATGTTTTGTTTTTCTTCATAGCCTTTATCACTACTTACCATGATTTATTTTGTTTATGTTTGTCTTCTGCACTGGAATATAAGTTCTCTGAAGACAGAGACTGTTGTGTTGATGCCTTCCCAGACCCTAGAAAAATACTTAGCACATAGTAAGCATTCAATAACTGTAGCATGAAAGAATGCTCTTTCTCCCAGCACTGACAGTGATTTGAACATAATCCGTTGTTCATTTAATCCTATTTACCTGTTCTGTGAGCAAAACACTATATAGTTTAACTGATGAAAAGTATGGCCTGGGCCGGGCACGGTGGCTCACGCCTGTAATCCTAGCACTCTGGGAGGCCGAGGCGGGTGGATTGTTTGAGCTCAGGAGTTCGAGACCGGCCTGAGCAAGAGCGAGACCCTGTCTCTATTAAAAATAGAAAGAAATTAGCTGGACAACTAAAAATATATATAAAAGAATTAGCTGGGCATGGTGGCACATGCCTGTAGTCCCAGCTACTTGGGAGGCTGAGGCAGAAGGATCGCTTGAGCCCAGAAGTTTGAGGTTGCTGTGAGCTAGGCTGATGCTACGGCACTCTAGCCCGGGCAACAAAGTGAGACTCTGTCCCAAAAAAAAAAAAAGTATGGCCTGCATATGATTCCATTCTCAAGAAAATCTACCCAGTGCTATAAAGTGGATCACAAAGACACAAGGCAAATTTTGAAATATGGTAAGTGACCTATGTTGAACATTGTTGGAATTGAGGGGTTGAGCTCAACCTGGGGGACCTGAAAGCCTTCACGAAGTTACAGAATTTGGGTATTCACAGTGGGCCTTCAGAAAGAGGGAACAGACTGTGCAGGCAGACTATCATAGGGTGTTTTGTAGACAGTGGAATGGTGTTCATATTATTAAAAGTATACATCCAACTGATCAAAGACAATTTGGTCATGCACAACTCAAGATTTTGTTGGTAAAAGGCTAATGAAGTTTAATGTGGCTGAGAGCTATTTCCCCACAACCTTGTTAAGGTTACTTGAAAGTCAGTCTTAGGTCAAATGCTGCCACTTACAGAGACATTTGTTAAACATCTATTACAAGAGAGCACAAAACTGTTCCTATTACTTGTTTTGTAAGCATGGTTAAGTTCTAGCTCTTTGTTGTTTTAGGTGATTTAATCAGACTTTGCATGAAAGTTTCCCTTATACCAGATGTGGTAATCCAGAAGCACACTATCCTTTAAATGAACGTGAAACAACCAGAAATCCTTAGATCCAGTAGATCTCTCAGGGGTTCAAGCTTTGGAAACCCTAAGGATGAGGATATAGGCCTTGTTGGATTCTTATACCCAGCTCATGAAATAATGACTGAACATGTTAGCCAATTTAATATATATCTTGAACATCTCTAATTTCTCAGGAAGATGCCATTTCTAACATTCATCCTGCTTATTAAAAGCCATCAATTTAATAAAAACCCATTGCTCACATTCACTGTGCTGATTAACAAAGTTTCCATGTGATATTAATGAACATATGGATAGTAGCAGCCCTTGTGATGTCACTGCTCTAGTATGGGCTTTCTGCGAACTGATTGGGGCGACTGACTACGCTAGTGATTTAACCTAGCATATACTATCATGCTGCTCATGCTGGAATATTTAAAAGAAATTATAACAATGTTAAAGCAGTAGCAAACACTTAGGAAGGTAGGGTGGGGCTAGATAATGAAGGATAAGGTACAAAATTTCCTCTTAGCTCTATAGTTTTTGTTTTTCTTTTGTTTTTTAAGTGGAAGAGCAGCACAGCCAGAACTTCAATTCAGGAAGATTCATTTGACCATCAGATCTGGGGGAGAGGGGAAAAGTGTGTGAGAAAGAAACTGAAAGCAAGTAGATGAATAATAAAGCCTGACTTGTTGCTGTACTAAGAATAGAAGCCCAGAAGTGGAGGAAAAGTACAAGAGCTATTTATATGTGGAATATATAAAAATACTGAGTCTGCCTATCATTTGTATAATGGTTGGTCTTTAACATAGCTCGTTTTATTTTTATAATTTTTATAGGAGCTTTAGAAAATAGATATTCTTTCCATTGAGGAAGAAGGTTCAGCGAGATTAAATTGACTTGTCCAAAGTCACAGACCTAGTAAATGCTGGGATTGGGACTCAGGTAAGCAGTGTCCTACACTGAAAAGAGCATAGGGAATGGCAAAAATCAAGAAGTTGGCAAGCTTATGGTGAAAGATACATATGCATTGTGGGTGACTGTAAAATTGGTACAACATCTGTAGTGATAGAGTGATTAATAAAAACAGCAAAGTGCAAAACTCCACGTGTCCTTTTTTTTTTTTAACTTTGTGTTTTTAAAAAAATTACACAAACACATACACAGCTAGATTTTCTGTCTCTTGAAAGTTACCGAGAAACTAAGAGTGGCTGCCTCTGGGGAAAGGAACTAGGTAACTGAAGAATAGGGTAGGAGGATTTATTTTCCACCATATATGCCTTTTTGTATCTTTTGAATGACGTACCTTGTATTACCTATTCTTAAAATCTTTTTTTAAAGAAAAGAGCATGGGCTTTGAATTCAAAGAGAATTTGATTCTACTCTTTAAATTATGTGACCATGGCCAAGTTATTTTCTAATTTAATGTGATGACATTATAGAACATATAGAGGTCCAGGAATCGTCTCTTCTTTACTGTCAAATACATCCTTCCTGGCTAATATCATATCCCACCCTGAGAAAAAAAGAAGCAACACTGTTACTACTTTAAATGCCATAACTCTTGGGAATTTGTTTGTATGGAAACAATATAGGTTATCTTGGCTATGCAGTTCCCTAATGCCATTTACTTAATGCAGGTTACATTATTACTCCTGACTGTGCATCATCCGGTGACTTCCAATGACTGTCAAAGATTGTTAGCATGCTTCACTGATGATGAGGATAAATGCAAGGCTTACTCAGAGTATGCAGGAAGATGTGAACCCTAATTCATCTTCTAGTCATGTTAAATTTACCATTCAGAATTTTATAACATAAATGTAGAGCAACATATTTTCCAAAAGTGCCTTCTTTCTCTTGAGCTCCTTAAGCCATAATCACTGTTGACCACACCCCTGCCTTCCACATACTGCCAGGAGAGAAGGCTGAGCCAGGAGCCCATGGGTGAAGTAAGAATAGCAGCCCTGTTCACACAAGAAATGTCTGTCCCTTGTTGGTATGACTTAAGATTAGCCTGGGAGGGCATGATGTTGCCACATCCATTGGAGGCCAGACTGGACATCGATTCAAAGGGCCCATTGGCATCGTAGAGCGAAAGTCTCAAAAATCCCCAAGAGGGTAGCCAAGGGACCCCCAGAGGATGGTCTGACATGGAGCACAGAGCCTGTGAAGGAGCGAAGAAGCAGAGAGCTGAGCCATGGGGCCCAGGGCAAGGCCCCAGACTGAACTGGACCATTCATACTGGCAGTATTAGGCAGAAGGGAAATGAGCATCTTTATGAAGCCACTTTATTGTTTGGTCTCTGTTACAGTAGTACAACCCTGTTGTAATTAATATGCTCCCATATATTGGATATTACAAATCTGTCTCATTTTCATAACTCTGCTAAACAAAAATGGTATTTTATTTTTGCTTTAATGTGAACTTTTTATTGAAGTTGAGCCTTATATTTATGTTTCTTGATTATTTGTATTTCTTTTTTTGAATTGCTTACTAATGTTCTGTGCCCATTATTTTCTAATAGGGACTTTTTCATGTTGGTTTTTAGGGGGTATATAGGATGTCCCCTATAAAATGACACTGCATCAGACACTGAAAGAAGTATATATGGGCCCACCCTGTCCTTGATGAAGGAGATAACAGTAGGCCTTCCATATCTGCAGGTTCCACATCCACAGATTCAACCACCTGCAATTGAAAATATTTAGAATAAACAAGTAATAGCAATACAAGCCAGGCATGGTGGCTCATGCTTGTAATCCCAGCACTTTGGGAGGCTAAGGTAGGAGGATCGCTTGAGGCCAGGAGTTTTGGGACCAGCCTAGCCAACATAGACCTTGTCTCTACAAAAAAATTTTTAAAAATTAGCAGGGTGTGGCAGCACATGCCTATAGTCCTAGCGACTCAGGAGGCTGAGCCCAGGAGTTCAAGGTTGCTGTGAATAGCCTCCAGCTGGGGTGACAGAGCAAGACCCTCATCTAAAAATAAATTTTAAAAATAATTTTATTTTATAAAATTTAATAAAATAATACAAAAATACAGCATAACAACCATTTACATATCATTGACATTTTTTAGGTATTATAAGTAATATAGAAATGATTTAAAGTATACAGGCAGATGTGTATGGGTTATATGCACATACAAAGCCATTATATATCAGGGACTTGAGCATCCATGAATCTTGGTATCAATGGGGTCCTGGAACCAATCTCCCAAAGATACCAAAGGATGACTCTATATACATACGTATTTTATGTACATGTAGACATATAGAAAGAGAATATATAGACACATACACCATATATCTGCAAGTTGTAAGTATAAGTTGTAAATATTTGTGCCCATATATATTTTGACTTTGTTTATAGTTTTTGTGTTTGTTTATTTTGGTTTTTTAAAATTTTGTTCTAGTCAGATTTGTCCATCTATATCATTTTCAGAAAGTTTTCTCACTTTTAGATGCTATGAATAATTTACTCATTTTTCTTAAGTATTTTTATAGTTTTGTTTTTACATTTAAATCTTTGTTGTGTCTGTAATTGATTTTGATGTAAGAATGAGGCAAGGATCAAGCTTCCCCCACTCACTCCACCACCCCCAGAAAACAAGCAGTTGTGCCTATACCATGTGTTGAATAATTCATCATTTCTCCACTGGTTTGAAATTCCATCTTGATCATATACTAAACCCAATTTGTATTGGGTTACATTAGACTATTACCACATTATTTTAATTACTATTGCTTTAGAGTACATATTCTTACCTTGAGGTTTTCTTTGTGATATAATATGCTCTAATTTTGTGGTGGTCAATCCTGACCAAACATGAGAATCACCTGGAAAACTTTAAAAACTACCATACCTGTGTTGGTGCAATGGCTCACACCTGTAATCCTAGCACTCCTGGAGCCACTGTGCCTGGCCTTTATTTTGCAATTTCTAATATGGTTTTTATTTCTATAATATCCCTTTTTTTGACTTAAATTTTACCCACTTTCTTTTTCATCTCTGTCACCCCTTTAATCTTATATTCTGTTTTTTCTTTAAGAATATAACTATTTTTTTTTTGTCTGAAATGTTCTATTTCCTGCAGTAATTTTTCTTCCAAAAATATTTTTTTCTGACACTTGATGGGTTTTGTTTTTTTGGGGTTTTTTTGCTTTTTACTCTCTTTTTATATTTGTATTTTACACATTATTACTCTCACTGCATTGCTTTGTTATAGGGTGTTTTTTTTTCCTGCTTATAATTTATATTTAAATAAAGGCAGATGGACTCTACTCATATTATTTGGCTGCAAATATTATGAGTTCTTCTCAACTCTCTTTACCCAGGTACTCTGTAGATGGTACTTAGAACTTACACTGAAATTTTGGTGGTGCAGAGGCTCTGTTTGGTTTTATAGGTTTTTAGGGAGAGTTGACAGTGAGTAGAAGCAGCTGGCACTTTCAAGTAAGTTGTTTTTGAAAATAGCTCTTCTACTGCACTAGCCATTTTCAGTGTAAATATCGCCATAGTCTTTGTCACTTCAAAGTAAGGATTTTTAGTAACATCCTTCTGAAATGGTTTGAATTGTGTGCCCTGTACTGGTTAGAGGAATTGGGTGCTGTGGTTAAGCTTCCTCCTT
The DNA here is from genome assembly GCF_041146395.1 of Eulemur rufifrons. NCBI lineage: Eukaryota > Metazoa > Chordata > Mammalia > Primates > Lemuridae > Eulemur > Eulemur rufifrons. Next base: position 222,515,782 of record NC_090989.1, on the reverse strand, counting down.
CAGGTTGGTCCAAATGTCATTGTATCTAGTCTTCATATACTTGGGTAAGGCCACAGTTATTTTCTAGTTTTATTATTAATGGAGTTTCCTTCTGGTTTTGATTCTCTTTGTCCATATTAGTGGGTTTCAGAAAAAAACGAATTATAGGTGTGTGCACTCAACTCTATCTTTTTGGAAGCTCCCTTATAGTATTATTTATGTTTATATTTTAAACATGTTTGTAATCAGTTCACATAATTTGTGATGTTGTCTTTTGTGGTATGTATCCAAATTACTTAATCTTTCTGAGCGTTGGTTTTCTCATCACCCAAATGTGGATAATAACACTGCTTCGAAGGATTGATTAAGACCAAATAAGAATGCACCTCTAAAGTACCTAAGTTACATTAGCCACATGGGGTTCTTTAATTGTTGGTTTCTCTTCCTTTCTAACTCCAAGTTCAGTGGTTTTCACAGCTGTGAGGCTGTAAAATACCAGATTAGCATCATTGATCTCTAAGCAAGTTGTTATCTAAACTCAAATATGACCATCAGAACCAGCTACATAATTTTCAGGGCCCAGTGAAAAATGAAAATACAAAGCCCCTTATTCAAAATTATTAATAATTTCAAGACAGTGACCACAGAGCAATAAACCCAGCACAAGCCCTTCTGAGCACAGGCCCTGTGTGACTGCATGGTTGCAAATCCGTGATAGCGACGATAAATCATCATTATTGCTCTTGGAACTAAAGAGGGAAGTGTAGAGTAACCCAAAGGCATTATATTATACAGAATATTGTTTGTTGATACTAGTTCCTGAGAGTCATCACAAGACTGTTTTGATATAAACAAAAACCATATCCAAAAATCCTCTAGAAAATATCCTCTCCTTTAAAATCCAGAATGACTCATTTGTCATCATTGTAGAGAGAAGAGTTTCCCAGCTGATTATAGCCCATACTTGTGACGTTATAGCCAAAGTCTAGCCTTATAAATCATTGCTTTCTGACTATATAAACCAGGGTAGTAGAATGTCCAGCTTAGTGATTTAATTACCACTGTGTCTTCTGATGAAGATTAGGACTACTTCTTTTTGCCTTTTTTATTCTAATATGGAAATATAAATTATTCTGTATAAGGCTGGATCCAGTTTACAAAAACAAGCCAGAAGCCTTTGTAACCCAGGGAACCCACGTGGAGAGATTCTGTTCATTATCTGCCCTCCTGCTTCCAGCCTCAGCTATAGCCTCCAAATGGATAAAAGCTCTTCGTAGAGAGGTTGTATTACCATGGAGTACAACGTCTGCAGACTTGGGTATGAGGCGAACACAGTGGAGGCAAATAAAGAGAGGGCTGAGTTATGTTTCAGTGAGCCTCATGAAAGGCAGACAAACCAGTCAGAGGACACAAGTGGACCCGGAAGCTTTCTTCAGTTTGTTCTCTTGGACTTTGCTACTTGACTGCTCTTTGCATTAATCTAGAATCATGCTGCACAATAACTATTTTCGTGTGGTTATATTCTCTTCACGTTCTCTTCCTTGCTTCTCAATGCCAAATGTGTAGCTTTTAGAAACAAAATGTTAAGAAATTTAAAGTGAAAATACTGTAGCAACCTGAGAGATGCATGGAATGTCATAAACTGTTGAAAAGCTGGGATTGGCATTGGTTGCTAGAGGCGTAATAAGTTTTGCATTTACACCCAAAGAATAATGCCATGCTCTGAGACTTCAAACAGTCATTTGAAGTGAAGAGACAACAAATACATAAATAAATGCTAACAAAAACAACAAAAAAGTGACAATGGAACGACTCTGTTAAGTGGAGCTGTTTGGATAAATGCCTTCTTTCCATTTATTGTATATCTCCCTCTCCCTTAAAAAAAAAAGCAGTTAAAGGATTATAGTCATAAAACTGTCTTAGTTAGAACATTATCAGTAAGCATTTGAAGGATACCTCATATCTAATATTATCTTATTGATAAAGTACTTTTTATTTTGCCAAATCAATTTCATCTCTCTTTCTTACAGGTTTTAATTATAAAAGCAATCTTCACATGTTACACACTTACATACAATTTTTCTCATCCCAGAGTCAGGGAATTTTCCACCAACACTGCTTAATTTTTTAACACAATATAGATATGGCCATTATTTTCCCATCCTTTTTTTTTTCTTTTTATTCTCAAATGTATTGACTCCTACACATTTGTAGACTTCCACATTTTTATTCTAAGACTCATTCTTCTTTTCTCCCACTGTAGAAATAATATGCATTAATGAGTAACAAAGAAATGAAGCTTGGTGAGGTTTTGGTGCCAGGCAGACTTTTGCTTCGATACTGACTCCAGTGCCTACCTTGGACCAGTGACAAGCTGTGTTTCTATTTCAGTGTCTGTAAAGTGGGAATAGTAATGGTATTTGCCTTGCAGGGTTGTTGTGGAGGATTAAATGAGATAATGTATGCTCCAAAAAGAGCAGCACCCCACCCCTCCCTTTTTTGTTAAGTAGTCTCAAAATCTTTTTATATTAGTATATTAATCCAACATTGGATGACATGCCAGGCTTGATGCACACTAGGTTATATATGCTATTTAATTTAATCATCGTGACAACTGTGTTAAGTTCTGGCATTATCCCTATTTGGCAAGAAGATATCTAAGGCTTACAGAAGCTAAGTTGCTTATTTACTCAAGGGCACACAGTGAGTAAATGGCAGGAGAGATTTGAACCCTCGCTACCTTGATTCAGAGCCTGAGCCCTGGGGTACTGACTCCTTCTTGTTGAATTTCTCTGTCTGACCTCCATATCCTTCTTTTGGGTGAATCAAATTTTTCTCTTGTTCTTTTTAAAATATATTTTCTTTTGACTTTATATTGGCCTTATCACCTTAAATATTTTGCCAGGCAAAATAGATAGGAATAAAAGTTTAATACTGATATGAAGTCTTTTTTGTACAAAACATTTCCCATGAGTTCCCATATTTGTCTTACAACTTTTAATTCTGTAGCTACTTTCTGGCATTTTAGCAACCTTGCCCGTAAGTCCATTGACTCCTTAAATTATCTTTGAGCTTTCCTGGCATTTTAAATCCATTCTGTAATCTTCCTCATGCCTTTTCACACTTTACGTGTGTCTGGTAGGTTTCTTTTTCTCTCTGATGCGGTATTCCCTCTTTACCAGTCTTAGAATATAGGGCAGTGGAGTTCTGAATTTTCTCTCCCCAGTTTCTATCTTTTGCACATGGAAATGGAATCATGCAAAATGATTTTGCATTGATCAGGCCTTGTGTAATGGAGTCTGACTTCAGTTTTTGATGTTTCACTTTGGATGTCTTTTAAGCCTCACCCCTCCCTCTTCCCCTTGCGCCCCGTATCTGGACAAGCTGATAGAAAGCTGAGTCCTCCTTCCCTGGGCACCAGCAGGGATCAAATCTCCTTACTCTCTCGAACCATTTTGGACAAACTTGGGAGGCCTGCTCTGCTGTCCTCAGAAAACTCATTACGTAAGTAACAAATTTTGTTCTATCCTCTTGGTGTATGTGTGTGGCATCATCTTGACATCTGAACCAAATTTTGGGTGGAGGGTCCATCCTATTCCTGCAGAGTATCCACAATAGCCAGCACTGAAAGAAGTCTTGTTCTCCTTCCAACAGTGGGGTGCCTTCGAGTGTGCTGCCCTCTAATGTAAGGTACCCTGGAATTGCTCAGCCCGCCTCACTGCTTTTCTAATGCTGACCTCTAAATTTCTCTCTAGCTCAGCACATTTCCCAATTTTTAATTTTCCTCCTTGTTTTCTTAGTATAGACTAGAAATTCTAACCAGCCCGTCCTTTATTTGCACTTCTTTATTTTTTTTTTAAGAGGGAAGAGCTCGCTGTCACCCAGGCTAGAATGCAGGGGTATCACCATAGCTTGCTGCAGCCTCAACTCCCAGGCTCAAGCGATCCTCCTGCCTCGGCCTCCCAAAGTGCTGGGATTACAGGCATGAGCCACCACACCCGGCCTATTTGTATTTCTTTAATATTATTAATATTATGATAGTTCCTCCGTTCTTCTGTGTTCATGCTTTTCCATTTTTGGTTGACTCTTGGTCCAGTTTCTGTAGTGTACTCTTAATTCAGTTCAACAAATGTTATCAAACACCAGACACATCCCATACAGAAGCAGAGAGATTTGATGGGAAATGAGTATTTCCAGTCGTGGTTTTGCAACTTTCCAACCAGCAATGACTCTTCTGCCTTAACAAACAATGTTCATCTACTTAAAGTGATGGTTGCAAATACTGCCTATAATTATTGAAATTTTACATTTTAAAGGTAATGTATTTTCAGTTGAAAAGGTAATACAGGCATGTGATAAAAGTATCCAAACACTATACACAAGGTAGACAAGGAAGTTTCTCCCTCGTCTCAGAACTCCACTCCCACCCCTTCCCAAAGGCAATCACTTTAACACTTGACTAAGTATACTTCCCGAGATTTGCAAAGCAAACATGTTATATATATATATGTGTGTGTGTGTGTGTGTGTGTGTGTGTAATACATATAGTATAATTTTAAAACATGCATATACATAAACATATTTTAAATTATATGTTTATGTATACAGGCAGTCCTGAGTTACAGATGACCCAACTTACAGCATTCCATACTTACAAATGGGCTCCAAAGGCTCCCCATGAGGATAATTTATAATTAAATAATTAAATGAAAAATTGGGGGGCTAGTTTCTTCCGAGCATGCAAGCAAACCTGCATGGTATAAGCTGTTCATTAGTGCAGCATCTTTACACTAGCGCTAGTCTCAAGATAGAGAAGCAGCCGATAGAAACACCAGAACATGGCCGGGCGCGGTGGCTCACGCCTGTAATCCTAGCACTCTGGGAGGCCGAGGCGGGTGGATCGCTTAAGGTCAGGAGTTCGAGAGCAGCCTGAGCAAGAGCGAGACCCCGTCTCTACTAAAAATAGAAAGAAATTATATGGACAACTAAAATATATATAGAAAAAATTAGCCGGGCATGGTGGCACGTGCCTGTAGTCCCAGCTACTCGGGAGGCTGAGGCAGTAGGATCGCTTGAGCCCAGGAGTTTGAGGTTGCTGTGAGCTAGGCTGACGCCACGGCACTCACTCTAGCGCGGGCAACAAAGTGAGACTGTCTCAAAAAAAAAAAAAAAAAAAAGAAACACCAGAACACAAAGAAGCAGAAGATGCAGAGCCAAGAAAGTTTACGACAAAAGAATTAGCTGAAGACTCATGTCTCCATGAAGCAGGATTTGTCAAGCTTGAGGAGCAAGATCCTAACATTGAGCAGCTTACAAAGGTTTACCGTGCAGTTAGTGAGAACATCAGCTGCAACAAGGCCATTTATGATGAAAAAAAGGAAAAATGCTGTGCAGACAACGCTAGATGCCTTTTTCAAGAAACTGACTTCAGGGGTAAGCTCCCCGCCTCCAGCAACAGCATCAATCCCTGATTCTCCGGCACCCACTCCATCCTCTCCAGCACCGTCTCCACCATCATCTTCCGATTAACGTTAGCTACCTTCTTGCCTCAGAAATGCCCTTTCCAGTAAGCAAGACATGGATACAACATGAGGTGAGTGTGAATCTTTAATATACTTTTTAAAAATTTCTCTTGTCTAAATTTTTTGTATGAGTTTGTTGTTATGTTCTGTTTGTTTGAATTGAAAGAGCACAACAGTTAGTGGAACATTACAGTATAGGGGTATTATTATTATTACCGTATTATACTGTTATTACCACATATGAGCCATTATAGTATTATTATTATTATCACCATATATGAGCTGTTCATCAGAGTGTTACGTACAAATCAGACCTAAAGACATTCTTAGGAATGTATCTCGTCCATAACCCAGGAATAGTACTTATATACACACTTTTTTAAAAGCCTCACAAATAGAAATGCACTATACTAATGTGGGCATGAGAATCAGACCTTGTTTGCCTTAATTTCTGTGTCCCCAGTGCTTATAACAGTATCTGGCATTCGGAAGGTGCTCAGTAAATAGTTGCTGAATGAATGAATAATGCTGGTCACAAAATACATATTGGAAATCTTTCCATGTCACACATATATTCTACTTCATTCTTTCTGACAGCAAATTTTATTTCCTTTTTGTGATTTTCATAATTTAACTGAGCCTCTATAATGGACATTTAGGTAATTTTCAGTCTTTTCTCTATAAAAAATTAATGAGAAATAATCTAGACAATGCTTTCATACTCTTGATATTTACAAAAAGTTTTAATGTTTTTTTTCAGGAATATGACATAAAAATTGATCATTGTACTGAAGATTTTGGGTTTTTCTTTTTGAAGAAAACCTATTAAAGCTGTCTAAACTTAAGGGAAGTGCCTGTAATCTCAGCTACTCAGGAGGCTAAGGCAAGAAGTAAGCTGAGCAAGAGTAAGACCCTGTCTCTACTAAAAATAGAAAGAAATTAGCTGGACAACTAAAAATATATAGAAAAAATTAGCTGGGCATGGTGGTGCATGCCTGTAGTCCCAGCTACTCGGGAGGCTGAGGCAGCAGGATCACTTGATCCCAGGAGTTTGAGGTTGCTGGGAGCTAGGCTGATGCCATGGCACTCTGGCCTGGGCAACAGAGTGAGACTCTGTCTCAAAAAAAAAAAAAAAAAAAAAAAAAAAATATATATATATATATATATGTGTATGTGTGTGTGAACTGTAGGAAACATTGATTTTTTTTTTTTTTTCTGACCAGTTTGCTCTTAGGCAATTCACTTGAAAACAGAGATTAAAATTTTAAACAATGAAATGTTGTTTAGTTAGCAGAGTAGTTATAATTTTTTTTTTTTTTTTTAAGACATGGGTCTCACTTGTGCTCAGGCTGGTCTTGAACTCCTGAACTCAAGCAATCCATCCTTCTTGGCCTCCTAGAGGGCTAGGATTACAGGCGTGAGCCACTGTGCCTGGTCAAATAATTTAAAATAACTCAGATATATTAAGAGGAATAAAATAATCTGGGGGGATAAATCCATGGTTCATTAAAATTGTTACCTAAGTTCCCCGCCTCACATTTCATTCTAAAAAAGTGGTCAAAAATGACTACTGGTCAATAAAACACTGCAATACTTTTTGACTTGTAATAGATAAATTAGATTCTACAACCTAAAAAAATGTGTAATCAGAGATCTGAAATAATCATTTTATTGTTGTGTTGTTTGGCCAAACATTTTTTTCACCAACTTTGTGGTAGAAATTTGTACCAGATTTGTGGCAGAATTCTTGGTTGAAAGTTATCAAAGCCCAGCTTAAATTAGCTTAGGCAAAAAAAGGAAATTCACTTATAAACATAACTAGGAAGTCCAAGGATGAAGCTGGGATTCAGGCACAGCAGTATCAGGGTTTCAAGTACTGTCTCCAGGCTCACTCTGGTTCCATAACTGAGTTCTTCCCTCTGTGTGCTTCCTTTTTTCTCTCTGGCACACACAGTTTCTTTCAAGTAGCTAAAAAAAATGGCCTTTTGCAGTTCCAGACTTACACAGTCCAGCTCAGCAAATGTAGCAGACAAAAGCACATCTCTTTTCCCAACATTGACTGGGCCAGTCCGAGTAACTGGGGACAATGTATGGAGCCCCCAAAGTAAGGGGCGTGGGCAAGCTACACTAAGATAAGTAACACCATCAAGAAACCAAATGCCTAGTGGAAAAGACAAAAGCAAACAAATTGTTACCATTTTATAACGTTGTTGACTGGAGTCCAGAAAAATGAGTGACCAAATGTGTGTTTTAAAAACTGATTAATTGATTTAGCCATTCCACAATGCATATGTATTTCAAAACATCATGGTGTACACCATTAATGTACACAATTTTACTTGCCAATTAAAAAATAAATAATAAGCAAAAAAAGAGATCCATCACATGGTAGATGGAGCAAAAAAATGAAATAAAAAAGAAATAAAAATTTTTAAAAAAGATTCAGTCTTCCATAATTAACATCAGTATTTCATCAGCTGAGTAAATGCATAGACTCTTTTGACCTTTACACTTCATTTCTCTTGCATAACATTTCTCTCGTGTAACATTTTCTTGTGAAAAGCTCTGCAGTTTACTGTCTCCTACTCCCACCTCGCTCTATCCCCTAATCTCCAGAACATGAGAGATTTATTCCAGTTTTTCACAATGAGCAACATTGTCTAGTTAGTATAGTTCCCCCAAATATGTTGAGTTTATTTTTCCTTGTGTTCCTGTGCACATTATCACCATTAAGATTGCAATTGTACTGGGGCAGGGTGGGGCTGAGGGTGGCCAAAGCACCACAGTTTCAAAAGTAAAATTTCAGGCAGTCTCATTCTACAATGCCTGTTGGAGTACATATAAAATCCCCCATGTTTAAATTTGAAGATGCTTTAAAAGTAAATATTTAAATGTTGAGACATCCCATCATAGGATTCCAGAGAGAAACAAATACAGATGATAAATTTCAATAATAAAAATTAATACAACTAAAACACACATAAAAGTTGATTCATTTAGGTAAGTTCCTTGGAGGCCAATTGGTATTTCAATGGGCAATGATAACAGAGAATGATTTTTTAGGACACCCTAAGCTGATTACTGACACAGAAACATACACGGTGATTGTAGGCTTTTAAAAAGTTACTTTGATTTCTATAGAAAAACAAAACATATTTTTATAGCCATTATCCAGGGCTCTTAAGAACAATAGATTGCACATCAATGGTGATCTCAACTGAGGAAGATGGAGAAACGATTCATTTAAAATGCACTTATCCACGGTGTCCTTAAAAATAGGGAGGGCAGCTGGAATCTTGGACAGCATAAACACGATACAATGAAATTGCTAAATGCATCCTAGAAAATAAAATAAAAAAAAGCTTGAAGAAGCTATAAACAATTTAGTACTTTCTCTATGGGGAGATTCCTGTCTATTTTAGAATGGTTCTGGTTTGTCAAATGTGTATTTAAATATGCAAAAGAGTAAAGAGTCTGGCTTAGGCAGGGGTATAAAAATCCGTGGGAGCAGTTAGGGAAAAGACTCCAACAGAGGTGAGGCTCCCAGACTGGAGGGACTGTGAGTTAGTAAGGACTGGAATCCTGCTGCTTTAGGAAAGCAGGGACATTCTGCAACATTGGATACTAGTTCGCAGCTAGTAAAAATGCAAAGATAGAAGACCCTAAGGCTTCTCCTAGGATTCATAGAAAGTAAGTTCGCTCTCATCGCTCTGACACTGGGTAAATAAGGTTGTTTAGAGCTGGTATCAGGAGAAAACCTGCCTGCTCTGCGTCCCCAGGGGGAGTGGGTTTTCTGCCTGAGACAGCCTGAGAACAACTTTAAGGTCTCTCTTATTAAATAGAATAAGCAGAATCAAGTTTGGTTTAGCGGTGATTAGCATCATGCAAACATGATAGGGAGGCGCTGCTTGTATGTCAGTGGCCCTGACCGTTTATATCCTCTTGTCATGTGTACCGCTTTGTTTAGTGTTAGTTGCATTTAATAAAGATTTTTATTTTTGTAGAGAAAGCATAACAAAATGGATGGTGTGCTGGATCTGCCCTCTAATTACCTAAGCTCAGTGTAAACGTGATCTATGCATCAAATCCGGCTAGGTTGCTGAGGGTCTCCGCCAAAATATTCATTGCCATAGGAGGAAGTAGAAAAAAACAATCTTTGTACGGAGGCTCTACCCAAGGGACTTGCTGTCCCTGTTCCTGGGGTTGCCTTTTGCAGTATTAAACAGAATACTAGCCATTAGTGTCTGGACAGCTTACCTACCTACGGATAAATGAGAAGGTGAAAATGGTCAGACTTCACAGGACTCCTCACGTTACAGAAGAATCACAGGGTCTTTAAAGTAGCGTCTTCTCAGATTTTATTTATAAATCATTAAATAATAAGGGAAGCTAATGACAGGTGTTCTAGAGTACTGCTGACGAAATATCAGTTAGAACTTATAATAAAAACAAATCTGAAATGATCATTATTTTAAAATAGCGATATACAGTCTAAAAGCTTAACCCTAAAAGCTAGTCTTGCCCAGTAACCTGGTGGTTCCCAACCAACAGGCAGGCAGATGACCTAGAAAGGCACATGCAACCTTAGAAGTGCCAAGATTTGTGAACCCCAACCTATGACAGACTTCATCAGGGTTGCAGAAAAGTGATGGAAATGGAGATTTCAAAAATTAAGGCTTCAAAACACAATTATTTTGTTTAATTTAAAAAAAAAAATACAATGAGCAACACTTTTCTTATTTATTTATTTTTTTTTTTTTTTGAGACAGAGTCTCACTCTTTTGCCCTGGTTAGAGCACCGTGGCGTCAGCCTAGCTCACAGCAACCTCAAACTCCTGGGCTCAAGCGATCCTCCTGCCTCAGCCTCCCAAGTAGCTGGGACTACAGGCATGTGCCACCATGCCTGGCTAATTTTTTCTATATATATTTTTAGCTGTCCAAATCATTTCTTTCTATTTTTAGTAGAGACAGGGTCTCACTCTTGCTCAGGCTGGTCTCGAACTCCTGACCTCAAGCGATCCTCCCGCCTCGGCCTCCCAGAGTGCTAGGATTACAGGCGTGAGTCACCACGCCTGGCCACCTTTCTTATTTTTAAAGCTGACTTTCAAGATATACTTATCTAAGAAATAAATAGCCTAGAGAGCTGAGGTTGATAGGTTTTTTTCTGTAAAGGACCGGATAGTAAATATTTTCGGCTTTGAGGGCCATACACTCCCTGTTGTGACTACTCAACTGCCTTTGTAGTATGACCCCAGCCATAGGCAATATGTAAATGTATAAGAGTAGCTGCATCCCAATAAAACTTTATTTATAAGCACTGAAATTTGAATTTCACAAAATCTTCATGTGTTTGGTATATTACTCTTCTTTTTATTTCTTTAACCATTTAAAAGTGTAAATCCAGTTAGATGTGGTGGTCCATACCTGTAATCCCAGCACTTTAGGAGACCAAGGTGGGAGGATCTCTTGGGCCCAGGAATTTGAGGCCTCAGTGAACCGTGATTGGGCCACTGAACTTCAGCCTGGGGGACAGAACAAGACCCTGTCTCTAAATAAATAAATAAACAAAAATAAAAATGTAAAAAACCATTCTTGCTTGGCCCTACAAAAACAGGCTGTGGGCTAGATTTGACCGGGGTGGTAGTTTGCAGACATGAACCTCCTCATTTCCATAAACAAAGGCTGATGTAAGAAAACAGGACCCACCCAAGAGGGAGAAAAAGGGTTTTAAGTCTCAGTATTAATTGAGGACCATATTCGCTCTGGGAGTGAGAGATGAAAAGAACAAATACTCATTGAAAACCTAGTGCTATACCAGGAACTCTGCCAGAGGTTGACACAGCTTCCTGATTTACTCTTCACAACAATGCTATGGGATATTACATACACACACACTTTTCTTTTCATAGATGGGGAAACTGAGGCTCAGAGAAATGAAATAACCTGCCTAGAGCTGGGACCCGGCTAGGATTTGAACATGGGTCAGTCTTTTCAGAAAACCCTAAATGTGGTATCTTGACCTTAGAAGAACTGAGTTCATAGTGAAAGCCGGGAGGAGGAAGAGTTGCACTCAATTCTTGCACTTGAATTGAAATTCAAGAAGCAAGTGCTTCAACCCCAAGGTGAGCAGAGGCTACATGAACTAGAGAACAGGTGAGAGATGGCAAGAATCCACTGCTCTGCCAGGTCAGCAGCCACAGAGGCCTCCCCCGGTCCACCCAAACTGACTTCAGGATGTGCCCCTGTCAGTTGGTTTGTCCATGGCAGCCCAGGACAGGCAGCCCAGAAGTGAAGCATTAACAAACCAAATTTAATTAAGGCCAAGCCAGGTAGCAAGTTAACCCTCATACAAAAGCTAGGGGTATTGTGTTGCTGTTCTAAGAGATGGCATGTAGATTGCCTTCTATTTATTTTTCTTTTTTCTTAACTCAAAAACAGAGTGGCATAGCTTGACTTCTAGGAAGTTCCTTTTCTCCCCCCAGCTTTTTTACAAATGTAGTATATATTCACTTTGTAGAAAATTAACACAATACAGATAAGGAATATAAATTAAAAAGTATCTAAATTCTTTTTTTTTTTTTTTTTTTTTGAGACAGAGTCTTTCTCTGTTGCCTGGGCTAGAGTGCCGTGCCATCAGCCTAGCTCACAGCAACCTCAAACTCCCGGGCTCAAGCAATCCTCTGCCTCAGCCTTCCAAGTAGCTGGGACTACGGGCATGCACCACCATGCCTGGCTAATTTTTTTCTATATATATTTTTAGCTGTCCAGATCATTTCTTTTCTATTTTTAGTAGAGATGGGGGTCTTGCTCTTGCTCAGGCTGGTCTCGAACTCCTGACCTTGAGCAATCCTCCTTCCTCGGCCTCCCAGAGTGCTAGGATTACAGGCATGAGCCACCGCGCCCGGCCTTAAATTCTTATGCATCAAGGTAATCACACTTAACATTCTTATGTAATATCATTTAAATCCTTCTAGCCTTTTTTTCTAAGCACATATACATGTTTTAAAGTAGGACTATGCTGTGCATATCATTTTTTACACAAATGTGTTATGAACATGTTTCTATGTCATTTCCCGAAGTCTGATTTGCAAAATGTCCCTAAAAACAAACAAATGAAAAAAGGCAAAATGACTATAGACAAATAAGTTTGTGCAATTCTGCACACTGTATTGGCTCTTCAGATATTAATGATGCATACTAGATCATAACAAAGTCTCTGTAAAAAAATTCAGTAGAGAAACTGGGTTCACCTTGCCAGTGTATCTCAAATTTATCCAATCATAGGATTCTCCAATAATATAACATTTGGAAAATTAATATTCTATGAAATATCCTTGGTGAAAAGCTGTTCTGCATCATTTGTAATGGATGCATACTATACCATTATTATCTAAACAATCACAGTTGAACATTGAGATTGTTTCCAAATTTTCACTGTTATAAACAATACTATTATGTATATTTTTGCCACAAAATATTTGCAAATATTTAAGATAATTCCTTGGGCATGCCATTGTTTTGTCAAGTATATGAACATTTTTTTTGGTTTTTTAATCCTAATGGCTCAATTGTGTCATAGAAAAGTTGTGCCAATTTGTATTCCCACTAGCAATATGCCCTTCTCTCCCAATTCCTCTTTTTTTTTTAAGAGACAGCAGCTCTTTCTCTCTGTTGCCTAGGCTAGAATGCAGTGGCCTAATCATAGCTCACTATAACCTTGACCTCCTGGGCTCAAGCAATCCTCCTGCTTCAGCCTCCTGAGTAGTTGGAATTACAGGCATATGCTACCAAGCCCGGCTAGTTTTATTTCTATTTATAGAGACAGGGTCTCACTATGTTGCCTAGGCTGGTCTTGAACTCCTGGGCTCAAGAGCTCCTCCCACCTTGGACTCCCAAAATGCTGGGATTACAGGCATGAGCCATCACACCTGGCTCCCCCAATTCTTGACCAAATGGGTGCTTTATATTTTTCAATTTTTGCCAATTGCATAGGCAAATAACTGTATGTCATTATTTTATCTTGTATTTCTTTGAAAGCATGGCAAACATTTAAAAAGATGTGTATTGGCTGTTTTTACTTCTTGTGTCAATTTATATCATTTGCCAGATTTTTCTAAATGTGTTCATTTTTCATATCAACTTGTAAGGTATATAGTACAGATATTATATTAATCCCCTTGATGTGCATTTTTCCATATCTATATCCATACTGTATAATTTTGTTTAGGCTAATTGTTCATTTATAGTAGTTCCACATTTTTAATAGTTTCTACTTTTAGTTTTGTGCATTTGAATCCTTCCCCAAATCATGATTTATGAATCTTCACCTATATTTTCTTTAAGTGATTTTATCATCTTACTTATATCTTTGGTATATAGTATGATATGATTTGAATTTTTCCTAGATAATCTTTTGGCTAAACAAAATTTATTGGATAATGCATGCATTCCCCACTGATGTGTGATGCCATTCTTATACAATATGTTAAATTCTTATATATTATTATGCCTTCAAAATAGACTGTAATTCTTGATAAGGCAAATACCCCTATATTATTTTTCCCTTGTAAAATATTCCTGGCTATTCTAAGTCAGGGTTAAACTAGCTTCTTATAATGAATCAAGATGTTTTCCATCACTTTCTTTTTTTTTTTTCTTTTCTTTTTTTGAGGGAGTGGCCAGGGACAAGGTCTTGCTCTGTCACCCAGGCTAGACTGTAGTAGTGTTATCACAGCTCACAGCAAACTCAAACTCCCGGGCTCCAATGATCCTCCTGCCTCAGCCTCCTGAGTAGCTGGAACTATAGGAACATGCCATCACACCTGGCTAATTTTTCCATTTTTTTTGTAGGGATGGGGTCTTGGTCTCACTCAGGCTGATCTCAAACTCCTGGCCTCAAGCAATCCTCCTGCCTCAGCCTCCCAAAGTGGTGGGATTACAGACATGAGCCCACTGTGTCTGGCCCTTTCCATCATTTTCTATGCTCTACATTCTAACAGTCTGAATTAAAGGAAATATTGGTTCCTTAAAGGTTTGAAATATTCTGCCCATAAAATTATCTGAGTGCCTGTTTTCTGACATTTGTCAACTTTTTTAAAAAAATAGTTTTTTAGTCTATACAACTGTACCACCCATCAAAAGGTTCTCCTAGAAGAGCCATTTCTATCAAGATGTCCAAAATTATTAGCTGATTATAGTTATATCTCTTTTTTCAGTTATAATATGTATTTAGATTTTTCTCTTTTTCTGGTTTGCCTTTGTCAAAGTGTGTCTATTTATTGGCCTTTTCAAAGATCCACTTACTGGGTTTATATGTCAATCCCATTTTATTATTCTCTCATTTTTTCCCTAAATATTATTCACTTTTGGGCCTCTTGAATTGATTGCTTGGTTTACTTTTATTTTTTTATGGATGATAACAAAGCATACGAAGCTCTAAATTTTCTGTTTCTAAGTAGGGCTTTAGGGTATATTTTGGATATATAGTTTTCTCTATTTTATTGCCTTAAACTCTGATTATAATTTGTATTTTCTCTTTGATCTAAAAATTATTTTAAGACAGTATTTTAATTTCTAGTATTTTCAGTTTTTAAAAACTATCTTTTTGTTATTAATTGTTCACTTTATTTCCTAGTGATCCAAGAATGTGGTCTATAATGTGTCATTTACAGTTGTATTATATTCTATGTGTTTGTACAGGTTCCATGGATATTTAAAAAGAATGTACTTATTATTAAAATCCGCTTTCTTATTTGGGTTTAGACTGTGATTTTCATCAAATTCTCTTGCTATTTTTTTCATTTTGCTTTATATATTTTGATGGAAGTTTACTAGGCACTGTTATATCTTCATATAAAATAAAAAGGAATCCACTCTTTGATTCAGTTATTTTCCCCTTAAATTCTATTTTTTTCTGATATCAATGACTACTCCTGAATTATTTTTCTTGGCCTTGGCCTTGTTTATCTTTCCTGTGTTTAACTTTTGCCATTTCATTTTGGGTGAGCCTCCAGTAACATGCACACGTACACGCCTCACCGCCCCGACACATACGTGATTGTTTTTGATCCCAGTTGAGACTTTAACTTTTAATAAGGAAGTTTAAGTGACAAGTGGATTCTTTTTTCCTTCTTACTTTGTCTTTTTCTTGTGCTGCCTTTCTTTTTCTCTTTTGTTGTGTATTGATCAAGTCTGGTTTTGGTTTCCTATTCTGCAAACTATGCAAGACTTGACTATACTTCCTATTTATAATTTTTCACCTCCCAGTTACTTCTCCTTCTACCCAACCAGATGTCAGTTTCCACCATTCTAATTAAATGGCTCTAATGAGTCACCAATGACCTCAGATTCCTAAATCCAGGGGGAGCTTTTCAGCACTGGTCTTACTATACTCCTCAGTGCTACTCCACACAATGCACAACCCCATCCCACCCTTACCCCACCACCCTGCGATTTTCTGGGTTATGTTTGTTTGTTTGTCTTATTGTTTCCTGAGCTACCTTTCTGCCTCCTCCTCCTCCCCCTCTTCAGTTCTAGGCTCTAACCACTTCTCTACATTCTTTCCCCAGGCGATCTCATCCACTTCTCTGGCTTCAATTACTATCATATATGACTATGACCTCCAAAATCTCCAGTCCAGATCACTTCTTCGAACTCTAAACTAACATACACAATCACTCTCTCAACACTTCCAGGTGATATCTAACAGGCACTTCAACCTCAACACCTCCCAGGATGAACTCACGCCAGCCCTCTCCTCCTCCCTTCTCCTCCTGTTCCCCACACTGCAGTCCAGCCACCTGCTACTCAGGCCATAAACCTGAGGGCCATTCGTGGGCTTTTTAGTCCTTTACCCCTCACGTCCTAACATCACCAAGTCCAAATGATTCTGCCTTCAACAAATTTCTTAGCGCTATTTACTTCTTTCCACCTCCGCTGCTGACCACCTGGTCCAAAAGACCATCATCTCCTGCCTAGACAGATACAACAGTCCCCTTGCTAGTCTCCGAGCTTTCTTTTTTTCTTTCTTTCTTTTTTTTTTTTTTTTTGAGACAAGGGTCTTGCTCTGTCACCTGGGCTTAAGTGCAGTGTTGTCATCGTAGCTCACTGCAACCTCAAACTCCTGGGCTCAAGCGATCCTCTTGTCTTAGCCTGCTGAGTAGCTGGGACTATAGGCACGCACCACCACATCTGGCTTATTTTTCTGTTTTTTTGTAGAAACGGGGTCTCACTCTTGCTGAGGCTGGTTTCAAACTCATGGGCTCGAGCAATCCTCCTGCCTTCGCCTCCCAAAGTGCTAAGATTACAGGTGTGAGCCACTGCACCTGGCCTCAGCAGCTTCCACTCTTGCCCCTCTAAAATGTGTTTTCCACACAGCCCTTGCCGGACTATACATCGGATCATAGGGCTCTTCCACTTTAAAACTTTCAACAGATTCCTCTTGCCCTTAGAATCAAAATCAAGCACCATGTTACCACCTACAATACAAGGCCCTTGTGATCTGGGCCCTGCCAACCACCCCACTCTCCCCTCCCTTCCCATCCTGTTTACAGTCCAGCCCTCCCTGCAGTTCCTTCAAAACGCTGGTCACATTCCCACCAAACTCCTTCCACACTCCCTCCGTGGCTCTGTGAGGCTGGCTCCCTGCCATCCAGGTCTCAGCTCAAATGTTTAGTCCCCTCTGGGAGACCCTCCCTGACCACTCAATCTCTAGTAACCTCTCCCCACCCTGCAGGTTGCTGTCAAATCACCCTGTGTTATTGTCATCATCATCCTCATTACCCTGAGATTATGTGGATAATTTGTTATCCACTAACATATAAACTCCTTGAATACAGGGACCTGGTCTGTTTTTCACTTTTGTGTCCCCAGTGACAGCAGTTCCTGGCACCAATGTGTGCAACAAAGTGGGTCAAATGAACATCACAGTCCAGGAAGTCCCTGGGCTGCTCTGATGTAGGCATAGAAAGACAGAGGTTGGATTCGGCAGATCCAGATTTAAATACTGTTTATGCCACTTATCAGATGTGTGTCTTGGCCAGTTATCTGCTCCTCAATTTCCTCATCTGAAATATGTGGATAACAACAATTCTACCGTATGGAGCTGCTGTAAAGACTAAATGAGAAAAACCTCAACACTTGGCAACGTGACTAGTATACAATAAGAGCTTCATAAATAATAGCTAGTATATATGTACATAAATTATACACACACACACACACACACACACGCTCACTTTGGTGCTCATCTTTGCTTGGCATAACGTTTCTATTGTGCCTTTGAAAGCCCGACTTGTGTGCTTTTATCAATATCATATCATAAGAGTACAATCTGAACCTCTAACAATCACTAACCAGTTCCTAGTACACCCTGCACAGTTGCATAGTTATCGGCTCTAAAAACCTCTTTAAGCGATTTATCTCAAAATACAAATATTCCCCTCCAGCATAATACAGCGGTTTCAAGCGACCTCTGCTCTATCTGCTTCCTCAGAGGTGGTTTGTTAATAGTAAATACACACAGATATGTACAAATATTGCATGTGTTGAAAGGTACAGGATAAAATCATCTTTGCACTCGTCCCAAAATGCCATGAGCACAGGTTAAAGAAGTAACTTTCATGATGGTGAAATATGCCCCTTTTATAACACATAATAGCTGGAACAATTCAATCTTTATCATTTATTATTTTTATTTGGACAATATATATACATATGTACAAAATACCTACTGTCAGAATCCTCTGTTATAATTTCATTTGATTTACAAAAACGGGACAGCAAAATAACTTAGGTCACTAATACTGTACAAAAATAAAACTGATTAAACAGTTGTAAAGATCAGTATCTTACAGTGTTACAGATCATTCATCTGTTGTGAAAGAACATCTCAATCTATCCAGAGTGATGAGTACTGTGCTAAATCTATCTGCAAACTGACAAACTAATCGGTTTCTGTAATTATAACTACCAAATAGAATTCTCAAAAGAAGCATGATGTAGAGCTAGACCTTAAAGCCAGGGCATCATTCCACAATGGTGAAGGGCTTTCTTCTTCCCTAACCAAGGAGAGGAGATATCTTAACTCTAAAACTATTAAATTTTCCAAAATATGACAACTACTTACAATATTAGATAAAACAACTTTTCTTTCTTTTTAAACACCTGCAATAGTCTTTCAAAAATTCAGTTTGGTTAAAAAAGTAAACAAAAATTACTATCCTGCATTTGGATTTTCATAAGTTAAATCCATGGTCTTTTTAATATAAAAAGTAATTGTTTCATAGTTTTAGTGTTCAATGAACTCTAGTAGTCCTAGTTGAACCATATCTTGATAGAGTAAATCTAATTAGAATGCTGGTTCCTGTTTTGTGACATTTTAAAACAGGATTTATCACAAAGAATAAAAAGCCTTGAGTTTATACGTTACATTGCTATAACATATAAGAGAATATCAAATGTGTGTTTGTCAACAACTTGAAAAGGCAAGTAGCAACTTTTTTGGGAAGTAAATTGTGCATTTTTTTTTCTTAAACAAGTTGCTGCATTTATATCCATCTACGTGCTTGACGAAAGCCACATATAGATTTACTCCTGAAACTACAAAGATTGTCTTGACTGACTTTGCTTTGTTTTCCTTCGTTTCTTTCTGCAAGGGAAGGATGAGTTTTTCCAAGTTAGCAAGTTGCTAGGCAACCCAAACTCCTCACTCACTAAAAGGCAGCGTGCAGGGTACCACAAGCAGAACCATTCCATGAGCTCAGGAAGAAACAGGCAGCCTAACCTATTTCGTATGGAAGAACAGATGTCCTTAAAACTTATTTTGGACACAGAAATTAAAATTTGGTTTAAAATAAGCGTTTCAAAAATCTGAAACAGAGGTAGAAAGTGTTCTTTATTTTTCCTGACATGTTTTCTCGTGAGAAAACACTTTCCTTTTTATCCCATGGACTGCTCCCAGTCCCTAATGTTAAAAGCAGTTCTCTTTATAGAACTATTAATACAACTACGTTGGTTAAACGAAAAAAACACCGTGCTAGTGATGGCTGTTGTATTGGAAGTCGGAGTCAGCCGTGACCCGCACCCGCTGCAGGAGCCCACGCTCGCTCTGAATTGGAAACGAGCGTGTCAGGTGATATAGGTAGGCACCCTATGTTTACACAACACATTGGAGAGCACATATATAAACTAGAGTGCACCAGAGCTCCCTGTTTTAAATATCAGATAAAATCGTCAGAAAGCGTTACTTCTGAAGAAAAAAAAAATGTAAACATTTCCCCCATGATCACTGCTGACTCCCCTCATTTTGAGGTTTTTTTTTTTTTTTTTTTTTTCCTTAACTATGAAAACTCAGTTCAGTTTTCTGGCCACACTTAAAGGCCAAAATGAAGCTTTCAGATAAATGGCATATCATGGATGTAGTGGTTTCAGCCATTATAGACACCGAGATACAAGATATAGAGTGGTGAGGATATCGATGTAAAAGGTACAGTGATGTGATTCCATTCATAGGATTCCAGAGTTCTCCAGAAGGGATTATTTTGCAGAGTCCCCTCTGAAGTCGCCGTGGCATTTTTCCCTTGGCACTCACTACTTGCAGGAGCCTATTTTTCTTTTCCTATTTCAGCTCCCTTTCCTTCTACATAACTCTTGCACTTGATCGAGGGAGTTTAGTAGGAACATGGGAGGGAGACCCACAAACCTTTCCCCCCCAAAAAATAGGTGTTTCCAGATTTAGTTACTGTTATGCACTCATTCAAATAAAACCTAACAGAGTCAAAAGTCCTCTCCCTTAGTGGCATTATGGTAGAATACAGATGATGTTAACTAAAAGGACAGGAAAATTTGGAAAAGTTAATAGAGTTAAAATTCCATTGGTTCTTTTTTATTATTATTATTTTAAAACACTACCCTCCTCCTCCTTCAGCAACTGTTGTGTAGATTCTGCCCTCACATCTCTGCCGTGATGTCTTAGGGAAACGTGGATATTGTAAAACAAGCAGATTATAATGTGGTGCCAGACAGAGTGTCTGCTTCTATCCTCAAAAGCATGTATTTAACTTATTCATCCTCTGCATTAGAAAATAAAAGTGCAGCTTATGTTCAACAAGGACAATTCATACAAAGCAAGGTTTAAAAGTTCTGTACTTAGTGTAACCTTCAAAGGTTTGTCTTGATTAGTATAAATTCAGACTCTGCTTACCCATTGACTATAAGTAACTTTTTTTTTGTTTTGTTTTTAAGTCTTTAGATGACAGATCATGCTGGAGTAGATGTGCTCTTGCTTGCATAAAGACAGCTGTGCTATGGCGTGGTTTTTTTTTTTTTTTTTTAATCTCAAAAGTTAACGTGAGTCAAGAGAGTGGTTTTGCTAAACAAACAGAAGCACACTCGTCATTACATTAAAAGGTAAGAAAACAATTCCGAGAGACAGCAAGCAGAAAGGGCCTAGAATCACTGCGTGAGGCCACAGGTCAACTCACCCAGTCAGACATATATGTACACCAGTGTTGGATCTTTAAAATTCTACCCAGTCTTGGCCTTTCCCCTCTCCCCACACCCACTACCCACCCCTGAAAAAAAAAAAAAAAGAAGGAAAAAAAAAAAAAACCCAAAGCATTTGCCTTCCCTCCAACAGTCAGAGACGGGTTCCGAGGGTTGCCTCTGTAAGGGGACCAAGTGTGGACTTTGATCTTAGGCTACAATGTGCTTTTTAAAAACAAGGCAGGGAGAGGAAAATCAGAATATTGACCAAAGAGCGGTGACTTCCTGTGCTGTCAGCATGCCTCTTCTGGGGCTTGGTTTCCACGTGTCCGTCTGGTTCCCGGGAGTGGTTCTGTCCTTTCGGGGTCCATCCCTCCCTGGCTGCCTGGGGAGCACCTCACAAAGGGTTGGCCAGCGCTTTTTTCGATCGCTTGATCATACTGGGGTGGAACTCGGTGTGACGCCGGGCGTGCTTTGTGAGGTGGTCGCTCCTCATGAAGCGCTTCTCGCAGAGCGGGCAGCGGAACTGCTTTTCCCCCGTGTGGGTCCGGTAGTGGCGGGTCAGCTCGTCCGAGCGCGAGAACTTTTTAAGGCAGTCTGGCCACGTGCAGGGAAAGGGCCGTTCACCTACGAGAAGGGAATGGAGACAGGATACCGTGTCAAGAAGGCAAACGAAAATTCTGGAGGCTGGTCAAGGTCAACAATCCCTGTGACTCGAGGGACGAATCCCTTGAACGTGACTATGATGGGCAGAATTGTGTCCCCTGCCCCAAAATTCGTGTGTTGAAGCCCTAACTCCCAGCACCTTAGAATATGACTGTATTGGGAGGTAAGGCCTTTAAGGTTAAATGAGGTCATTAGGGTGGCCCTTAATCCAGTGACTGGTGTCCTTATAAGAAGAGGAGATTAGGACACAGACGTGAAGATTAGGAAAGATCATGTGGAGACACAGTGACAAAGCAGCCATCTATGAGGCAAGGAGACAAGCAGAGAGAGAGTCCTCAGGACGAAACCAACCCTCCCCACACCTTCATCTCGGACTTCTAGCCTCCAGGGCTGTGAGGACACACATTTCTGTTGTTTAAGCCGCCCGGTCTCTGGTTCTTTGCTATGGCAGCCCGAGCAAACTAACGCGATGAGGAAATTGCTAACAATCATCTTCTCTAAGCAAATGAGCTTGCTATTTTGTACCCAAGGGATCCCTTGGAAATTACTTTTTCTGGTTTTGTTCTACACAGATGCCGGTTTCATGAATTCTCTCAGGGGTCAAAAGGCTGAGCCCTTTGCTAAAATTCCTGGCATCACAGAGATGGAACCAGCATCTGGTCCAACCAGCCTCCCACCTGGAGCAGGTGTCTCCTCCTGAGCTCCTGAGTGCTGGGGTCACCCAGCATCTGTCGGCAAAAAGTCCGGAGACGGGGAGTCCCACACCTGACAGGACAGCCTGATTGTTCTTGAGCATCTCGGTCACAAACACTCTTTTACTTATGTGAATCTGCCTTCCTGCAGAAGCCGTATTTTAAGTCATATTGTCTTAACACTAAAAATAAGTTTGTTCCCTCTGTCACATAATAAACCTTTAAATATCTGCAGACAGCTATCATGTCTTTCTCTAATTCTCTCTTCTCCAGACTAAACAATTTCAGTTTCTTCCATATTCCTCATAAAAGAAGAACTCACAAGATAAAATAATAACGTAAGTGCAGGCACAGAGCTAAGAGTTCCCCGTGCCCTTCTCACTAGATGCTCACAAAATACCCAACAAGGTCGCCCCATTTTACAGAGGAAAAAACAGAGGCCTGGAAGATGAGATTATTTTCTCAGGGTCACACAACTGGAAAGGGAAAGCAGAGCCACAAATGGACCTGTCTACCCGACTCCCAGGCCTGTGCTCTTGGCCACTCGGCTGTCCTGCCTCTGTGGGCCATGAGGACTTAGTTTCCATGTCTTCCCCGTTCTGACTGCCTTCCTTGGATTCACGCTGTTGTCTCTGTGTCTCACTTAAAATGCAGCTAAGCCCTGCCTGCCAGAAGTGATCAAGCCAGCAAAGAGAACCTCCTGCTGCTCCTCTGGTCCCCAGGGTGATATGGGGGAGGGCCCGTGTCCACGTTGGGGAGGACACACAAGCAGAAAAGCGCATGAGCTTTTGGGATGAGAACGCTTCTTGCTCCTCTTGTAAGTGAGGGCCACCACCCGGCTCCCAAGAGCCGCCCGCCTGCCTATTCTTCACATCTTTCCAAGCGTAGCTGAAAGCAGCTGCTTCGTAGACACAGGACATGCAGACTCCTGGTCTCCACAGAACTCTCCAGACATTCCTTTGGTAGGTGTGAGAAGTGAATATTTTCCCACTTTTGTCCCGGCCTTCCGGGAACCCAGAGAGAAACTGCAGAGGTTGGGAGCTGTCCAGCATGGTACATCTGAATCGTCCAACATTACTCATTCTATTTCCCTCAGCTTCTCTTAACCTGTGCCGAAGAGATGTAGAAATGATAAAACAAAACAAAGCCAAACGACTCTATCACTTTCTCCATAATCAATACATGACAAAGGTTTTATTTGCTGTCCTCTAAGTAGGGCAATAGTCATAATGCCTTGTACAACCTACTTGTTCTTGGGGGAAACCCAATGTGGGCAAAGCAAACCTGTAGCAGCTGATTTTCTATGTGCAGGTCTAGGTGAAAATTCTCACTGAGCTCTGGGTTGAAAAGCTATGGCAGCAAAAGGCAATAGCAAGCCAGGCATGGTGGCTCACGCCAGTAATCCCAACACTTTGGGAGGCCGAGGTGGGAGGATCACTTGAGCCCAGGAGTTTGAGGTTGCAGTGAGCTGTGATTGTGCCACTGCACTCCAGCGTGGGTGACAGAGCAAGACTGTTTTAAAAAAGAAAAAAGGCAATAGCAAACCAATGAATGCTGGGCCCTACCCAAGGTGGATGAGAGATAGGGGTTACTGATGCCTTTAGATACTCCTGGAGGGAGGCCAAAAAGGATAAAAAGGAGCTTCCTCCCCCCAAAACTCTACAAAGACACAGAAGGTGAAAACTATACTTTTGCCAGTTCTGTTGGATAAACAGCATTTTTACCCACTTCATCACAAGCCAACAAGGCTTAGCTTCTTGGGACAAGGATAATGTCATGTATGACTTTTGTCCTACTCATGCTGCCAAGCATTTGGTAAATGCCCAAATGTTAAATACATCCCCCCATTCTCCCCCCAACACACATAGTCTATTCATCCTCCAAGTTACTGATATTGACCAAAACCTGCTAAGAAGTTACTGGGTTACTGGAGAAGACTTCTGGGCTATTCCAGAATTAAATTGTAGCCATGTCCACTCTAACTCCAATGAAGGGGCTATGGGGGGAATGTTCTTCTAAACATATTATATTAAAAATATAATAATGAGGGGTCAGAACTCAAGTGATAGGTTGCAAAAACCAAACCAAGCCAAAAAAACTCGCTGTTCTCTTCTTTTTGGAGCCCTCTCTAGGCTGCTTTGACTTAGAGGAAAGGAAAACAATGAAAGAGAAAGGCTCGATGCCTGTTAGGACAAAAACTCATCAGAAGTGGTTTTCTTAGAGGAGTGGTAATACGGTTTAGCCTACTCGCTGGCTGGTGTACTCGTTCCTTTCAAGTGAGTCACAAGAAGAGGGGGTTCACTGAGTTGGAGGGATCTGTGCCCACTGTGGGGAAAATGGACCAGAAGATGACTCTGCTGTTGGTTGGGACTGGAAAGAAATGAGGTGCTTGCTCCCTCTGTGCTCGGAAAATGGCTTTATAGAACTGAAAGTCAACGGAAAATCGTCATGAAGCCTCAATTAGCTGTAGGAACAGGCGAACTGTTAAGTTTTATGCTTGAGACTCACATATATTTCAAGTGTAACCAGAGTCCACTCCCGCTGAATTCACTTTTAATCCAGCTTATTGCTACACTGTTGACTGCTCCTCTTGACGATCATGTTGTGATTGTTCTCACCACTTCCAATCCAGATGCTGTCATTGATCTCGCGTCCTCCTCCCTGAAGTGTTTCAAGGAGAGAGGGGAGGGAGACCCACAGAGCCCAGAGACCACCGAGAGCTCCCGCAGCCTTTGTTGGACTCACAGAACTCGTACAGTTCAAATTTACAGTTTCTAAGCATTTAAAAGGATCTGCTTGGAAGCGTGCTGCTAGTGTACTAGCCCCAGGATCATTTTGATTTATCTGAGATCCTTTGGCAAAATATTAGGAACTTTTTGGTAAAAGACCTAAATCAGGGGGTTAGCAAACCACGGCCCACTGGCCAGATGTGGCCTGCCATGAGCTAAGAATGGTTTATACTATTCTTATATTTGGTTTTTACCAAATGGTTGAAAAAAAATCAAAAGAGTATTTCATGACAGGAGAAAGTAATATGAAATTCCAATTTCCGTATCCACATATAAAGTCTGATTGGAAACAGCTATGCTCATTGGTTTATGTATCATCTGCGGCTGCTTTTCCACGAATACAGCAGCTTTGAGCACCTGCCGACAGAGACCGTGCAGGCTGCAAAGCTGAAAATATTTACTGTGTGGCCTTTTACAAAAAGTGGGCTGATTCCTGACCTCAGTCAGACGATCTGAACTTCTGCCTGGTGTACACCAGAGTTTGCAAATTCAAATGTCTTCCAGAGCCAGACGTGTTTTTAAAAAAAAAAAAAAAAAAAAGCCGGGTGTATTAGATCACAGATCACAGTGGGATCCGTGCTTCCCTCACTCAGAGTGTTCAAATTCAACACTCTATATAAAACACAGGCTGGCCAACAGTGTGTATGCAGGCTGGATTCTGCTTGGGGACCTACAATCTTGGGGATCCTTTGAAAAATCTTGCACCTCTTTAGCACAGTGGAGCGTGTACACACCACCTATTGAGGGACACGGTCCTGCATGTTAATGACAGACACCTAATAAGGTAACATTTAGAAAATGATACGTTTTTCACCTAAGAACCTATGGAATGGGGACATCACATGTAGAAAGGAACAGAATTTAAGGCCAAATGGGACCAGAGATGATTTGCAGAGGAGGAAAAGACAGGCATTCCATCCCACAACCAGGGGGAAACTGAGTCGGGCCCTCACAGCTCAGTCCTGAGTTCCAAAGGAGAATGGTCAGCCTTCTTCACACCAAACAAATCACACCACAATGCACCTATCCTTAGAGAATCTTAAACCTGTCTTTAGCATTAACAAGTTACCATCCTTCTAGGGGGAAAAAACAGCAGACTTGTACCAGTGCTTCATTTCTAGCCTTCCCAGGAAAACACACCCAGAGGCAGTGACACAATAAACTTGCTTTACTGGAGCAGAGCTGTTAACAGCACAAGCTTCTCGGAGCTCTCATTATTTATAGGCCACTCCCCGCCCCTTTCAGCAACGAGCTAAGCACCTCTCACCGACTGACTCAGTTCAGAGTATAAAATAAACTTGATCAAAAGAGCTACTGAATACTCCACAAAATGTGTAAAGGACTTTCTCTGCAGAGACAGTTGAGGGCTGCAGAATTCTCCTGGGCCTACGGTGGGTGCAAGAGCAGTGGCCTGGGGCCTGCTGGCTAAGCACTCACACAAAAAGATGCTCTCTGTTTTGAGAGGGAGCCTCCTGTCTGCCTGTGATTAGCTGATGATGCAAAGTGAAGCTTATTCTTCTTGGTGAAGTCCCAAAATGAATGGAGGTGAGTTCTCCTAAGAGAAGACAGAGGCCAGGGTTCCTGGCAAGTGGACTTGCTCCCTGTATATAGCCAACCCTCCGCAGGCTCCCCTGAGCTCAGATGAGCTGCCACCAAGGTCCTACCTGGGGCCAGGGAGGCCCAGCCTCTGAATACCACCTCCTTCCTTTCTGGTTTTTCTCATCTTCCTTTTCCCGAGTCCAGAGAAAGGCCTAAAAAGGTCTAACCTTAATCAAGGCAGGAAGGTCAAAAATACAAAATCAAAAGCTTCCGTTGCTTCTAGCAAAAGTAAACTAATTTGGTAAAAAAAACGAATCTAAGGGATGTAGGCCTCCTTTTCAGAATAGAACTCTAAAAATGTCATTTAAGAATCATAGCTTCTTACAGAAGTACAACATCAAGTCTTCTTGAGGAAAAATAGTTTTTTTTTTTGACTGCGGAAAAGCAACTAGGATTCCACAGATAAAAGGATAATTTGATATTAAAAAATCATATTGATACTCCCCATTTTAATGGGCTACCACGCACAGAGACACACACACATTTGACTTGATGGATGCAAAATAGAATTTGGTAAAATTCAATATCCATCCCTAATAAAAGCTTTTAGGAAAATACAAGAACAATTCATTAACAGGATAAAAAATATAGATCTGAAACCATTCTTCAGCAAGGTCAATAGTAAAATAAAGGTAGTATTCCTACTAAAGTCAAGCCCAAACCATAAATGGACACCCACCCCCATTATTACAATTTAACATTGTTCAGGAAATGCTAGGGAGTACAATCACATAACAAAATAAGAAGTAAATGATGAGAGGGAAGAAGTTTATGAAATAAAAATTATCTGCAGTTGACACAATTTTCTATTTGGAAAATCCAAGGTAAATAACCGAAAAATCTAATATAAATTAAAAATGCATTCGTAAATATAAATATACGAAAAGAGCAATGGTTTTCTTAGATACTGATCATAATCAGTTGGGATAAACCTAAGAATGAAAGTTCAGGACCTTCGTGAAAAAAGCTATAAAACTTTGTTGTAAAAGAAAATAAATAGACACGTCTCATGCTCTTGGATTATAAGACTCAATGGTGTGAATATGGCAATTCTGTGCAAACTCATCTATGAAATCAACACACACCAAAGAATTTCTTTTTCTTGAACTTGACAAAATTATTTCTAAAGCTCATTTGGAAGAATAAACATGCTCAAGTTGCCAAGGAAATTCTGTGAAAGAACAAATAAGTGAGCACTTGCAATACCAGTTATTAAAATATATTATTAAAGCTGTAATAATGAAGATAGTGAAATACCAGTACAGGAAAAAATAAACCAGTGGAACAGAGTAGAGTCTGAAAATAAACCTAAGAAACTATAGAGATCTGGTATATGGCAAAGGAAGAATTTCAAATCAGTAAAGCAAAAAATGTTTGATTCGATAATTGGCATCGATATCAGGTAAAAAAAATTAAATCTGGATCCCGACCTTACACTTTTCACTCAAATAAATTCCAAATGGGCTATAAATGCAAATATAAAAAATAAAATCATAAAGATAAGAGAAAATATAGGTGAATATTTTTATAACCCTGGAGTGAGACTTTCTAAGCATGAAACCAAAAGCAAAAATCCTACTTGAAGGACAGTTTTGAATACATAAAAATGTTAAACTTCTGCATGGGAAAAATATATATAAGCAAAAATATTTAAGAACCAAAACAATAAACTAATGAAAGAAATTGCAGCATAAGACAAAAGGTTAAAATCTGTACTATTAAAAGGACTCGCAAATATTGATAAAAAAAACCTAATTTATAAAAGCAGTTTATAAAATAAGAAAGACTAATGACCAAGAAATAAATATGGAAATATATTCAGTCTCACAAGTAATCAAAACATGCCAACGAAGAAAACACCAAAAAGTTACTGTGAGGCTGGTGAAAATGTTCAAAAGTCTGGAGGCATGAAGGAACAGGCCCTCTGCCACACTGGTGGGACTTATAATTGATCCAGGGCCATCTGGCAATATTCTTCTGGAAATTATTTTTGGTAATAACTAATCTGGTAACAATTAGATAGGGACATGAAACTATACAAGGATACTAGCATTGCTTGTGAGAGCTAAAAGTTGGTAACTGCTAAAATGTCCAACAATCAGGAGCTAGTGTAGCATATCCATACTACAATGTAACACATTGTAGCATATCCATACAGTGGAATAATATGCACCTGTTAAAAAGGTACCAGACTGTTACACAATGAAATGGAAAGATGTTAGCTATCCATTGCAAAGTGAAAAGAGCAGTGTATGATCTGCTGCATAGGTGTGTGAATATACATTGAGAGAAAAGAATCCTAGAGGAATATATACAAAATAGGAACAGTGGTTATTTACTAGGGGAAAAGTATAGCTTCTATTCCTTCCTGTAATTTTCCCCTGTATCTTCTGATTTTTTTTAAACAGGGAGTATAAATTTCTTTTATAATGAGAAAAATTCAGAAAAAAAAAATTATTTCAATATTTAAGTCTTACTAAAAACAATGATAAGTTTGAATTTAAATTGTTCCACAAATGGGTTGATCAAGAATACATTCCATGGGGGTGGGGTTGGTGGATGGGGTGTGATTTACTTTCTATTGAGAAATTACTGGGATACTCCAAGTGTCCAAGACCAAAGAAAGGAGAAGAGTCATTCTGTTTCCTTCTCAAACACACTGTTAGAAAGTCAGAAACTTTCTGACCATGCTACATCTGTTGTCTCACTCCACTCCCACCTCCTCCTCTCCTACTTTTTTCCCTATGTGAAAGGGAAGTGGCTCTTACAAGGACAGACAGGAACCTTTCCTCAGAGGAGGAATTACACATACAGGAACAGCAGACCAGAGTGTCCTTGTTAGCAAGCAGGTGAGGAGTCAGATCGTGAAGAGGTGCACAGATTAGAGACCAATAGAGCATTCCTCACGGACCAGGCTGGTGGGGCACGCGTCCACACAGACCTGCCCACACCCCAGGCCTCAAGCACTCCGTTGTCCGTGACCATCTGGCCTCCCTCCCCACTGGAAAGCAATGCTGATTTGCAGGTACAAAATGTGAACAGTTGCTTTTTTTCCATTTTCCATTGCCCTCGCGTGCAGAACCACCAATACACATGACAGAAGAGGTGTGCAGGCCATTTCTGGGTACAGAGAATTCCACATTCCATAAAGTTCCCTGTTAATTTCAATTAACATTGAACTCAAAAATCAACAAACCAGGCCAGGCGCAGTGGCTCACGCCTGTAATCCTAGCACTATGGGAGGCCGAGGCAGGAGGATCGCTCGAGGTCAGGAGTCTGAGACCAGCCTGAGCAAGAGCGAGACACCCCCCCGCCCCGCCCCCCATCTCTACGAAAAAATAGAAAGAAATTAGCTGGACAACTAAAAATATATAGAAAAACTTAGCCGGGCATGGTGGCACATGCCTGTAGTCCCAGTTACTCAGGAGCCTGAGGCAGTAGGATTGCTTGAGCCCAGGAGTTTGAGGTTGCTGTGAGCTAGGCTGACGCCACGGCACTCTAGCCCAGACAACAGAGCGAGACTCTGTCTCAAAAAAAAAAAGAATCAAGAAACCAAAAGCTGCCGGGCGCGGTGGCTCACGCCTGTAATCCTAGCACTCTGGGAGGCCGAGGTGGGTGGATCGCTCAAGGTCAGGAGTTCTAGACCAGCCTGAGCAAGAGCGAGACCCCGTCTCTACTAAAAGTAGAAAGAAATTATATGGACAGCTAAAAAAATATGTATATAGAAAAAATTAGCCGGGAATGGTGGTGCATGCCTGTAGTCCCAGCTACTCGGGAGGCTGAGGCAGTAGGATTGCTTGAGCCCAGGAGTTTGAGGTTGCTGTGAGCTAGGCTGACGCCATGGCACTCTAGCCAGGGCAACAAAGCGACACTCTGTCTCAAAAAAAAAAAAAAAACAAAGAAACCAAAAGCCTCCTGTTTGCCAGAAAAATTGCTTCACATGTAGATGTTTTGAATGAATAAAAATGCTTGATAGGCTTTGAAAGAATAATCCTGCTTGAATGCCATCCCATCATATTACCATTTGCTCCTGACCTCTCATTGACTCCATCTGATGATTTGGATTCCTTTTATGTTATTTGTTGATACAACAGAGACACGGTAGAGCTTAGGTGTGAGAATGCACTTCCTGGGCCCGGCGTTTATCTGTGGAAAGCAGCCCGCAGCCCGTCCGATCCTTTAGCTTCTAAAATGGGAAGTGGGTGTGTGTCTGTAACATCCGTACACAGCACTTCCTCATTTAGGCCGTCGGTGTCCAAGATGCGAGCCTCCATCTGAATTTTGCTTGCACATCCCCAGTCTCAGCTCATCTGTGAGATGGCTCATGCGGTCCCAGCGGACCTCAAACAAAAGGCGGCGGACGACAGATTCTTAACTCCTTAGATTCTCAACTCAGCGTGAGCTATGTCTCGATGCCTCAGTGATATGGTCCCCATCTCAGAGACTTGCAAAATCTGGACTCTAAATGTACATTTTTAACACAATGAAAGTCTGCCTCACGGTATAGTTTGATAAAAGACCACATTTAAGTCAGAGTCACACAATTTAGATTTGGATGAGATCCTGGCAATCCTCTAAAGGCCCAGGGGGGTGAAGTGACTTCCTACAACCACACAGCTAGTCCCTGCAAGACCAGCCCCGGGCCCGGCTTGGTTCATTCCCAGGTTAGCGATACTCTCGCTGGCCCAGTTATTTGTGGGAAAGATAAATAAAAAATAAATATCTACTGGGCACTAAACATTGAATAGGAAATAAAGGCTTAATGGCAAAGCTATCCTGAGAACACAGACTCTGAATTTTTGCATTTTTGATGATTTTTATGACTATTGAATTCAAATCTGTCATGTTTCACATGAAGCCAACTGCAGAGGGCAGATGACTTGCCCAAGGACACCCTGCACAGCAGTGCGTGATCAGATTAAATCTGGTTTTCAAATTGCCCAGGCCTGAACTAAAACTCGAGAGAACCTGTCCCGGTGTGTGTTTCTAATTCTCTCACTCCCAGGCCCTTCCTTCTGGATGCATTGCCTCGGAAAAGTCTGACATAGTTTTTCAGGACGAGTAAGTTGCTACTGAGCCTTAATTTTCAAAATAGTATTTACAAAATGCAAGTCCTTAAACGTAAACTCTTTTGATTTGTCAGAGCCTCCCACCCAGAAATAAGGGGTAGAAAAAGAGATTTAGAGGGGCTGTGTTTACAGGACAGACGCAGAGGCCTCTAAGAAGCGCCAAGAGCTCTTTACTCTCCTTGTAGAGACAGGCTTAGGAAGTCCCCAGGGGTAGCCTCTGCTGCCGGGCTTCCCCGTGGCTGACTAGAGCCTGTGTAACCCCCCCAGGATGTCTCCACCCATGCCACGGCACTGAGGGTGGGGTAGCTATGGCTGACAGGGGTCTCAGTGCCTGCACCCCTCCAAATGCAGGGTGGGGAAAAGGACCGTGTGTTCCTGAGCCCAAAACCATGCTGTTAGAATGCCACTGGAAGACTGGGTCACAGTGTGAGGACCTAACACCTAGAGCCACTTGCAGAAGCTCTCTTCAGCAGAGGACATCAGCATGTCAGGACAGCAACACAAGCTAGTGTGTGACACCCCAAGGTCAGAGGACGCAGGCAACATGGATGGTCCTCCCGTGACGCCACAATAGTGAGCCCCTTGGGCACCAAACAACAGATCACTCCCAGGAGAACAAAAGGCAAAGGACCCCAACTCAGAGCGAAAAACCCTGATTTTGTGAACATTTACCCAAAAGAGAATAAAATGTAATACACTAGTGACTGAGACCCTAAATTGCCAAGATAAGATGTTCCCCCAACAGCAGAAATGGAGAGACTGCTGCCTGACTAGCAAACACCTACTCTACCTGCCAGCTAGGTCGTGGCACTCGTAAGAACTTGTAGTGACTGGCAGTGCTACTCCAGCAAGTGTTTCTAGCATTTTCCGTCTGGGATCAACCTCAGCACACTGCTGGTACCAGAGTAAGGCTTGTGACGACCATAAATCCTACTCACACATGTCACATGAGCCGCCACCAAACAGTTTCTCAAGCTTTAACCCCTCTACTCCTGGGATGGAGCAAGCCACTGACTCACATGGGTTATTTGTCACCAAAGACCACAAAGAACTGCAGGTCAGAGCTGTCCAACCTTCACAAAACAGCCCCACTTGACTCCCCCTGAGATCTCAGAGGAGGAATGCAGCCCCCTCCTTGGGCAGATATTCCTGGGCAGTGTTTGGAAAATTTGGGAGCAAGCAGCACTTTGAGAAGAAATGCCTCGGGTCAGGGGAGACAGCTCAGGCTCTTTCATGCTGGGAACCCCTGGCTCAGTGAGAGAATGTTCACTGGATGAGCATTAAAACAGTAAGGGTACGAAACTTGTGTAGAATTATGGTGGCATGGGGATTTAAGTCACTTTTGTGTGTTTTTGTAAGTTATTTTTAAGCTCTACTTTTTGTCTCTTATGATTTATTATAGTGTTTTTGTTGGGCATTGTGCACACTGAATAGACTTCTGAATCTCAATGAGAACTGCTATATAAAAGCTCATCTCTGTATAGACTAGTCCTTTATCTATTAGCACACAGAGTAATAAATGTTCATGTAAACGTGATTCATTTCTCTGGGAATTAAAATGGACAGAATGGAATTAAGACCAAGTGAATGGCTTTGAAGATCACATTGTTGCTGTTACACTTGTTCCGTGTAAGGCTTCTAGATCATCAATTCAGAAGGGCCTGTGGGTATGTGCCTGAGCACATGTAATACATGTTGAAATAATCTGTTTTCTGCAAATCTCCTTCTGCATATTCACGTTGGTCTGTCTTTTAGGTTGAACTTCAGAGACAGTTCAGAGCCCTTTCCTGTCAAGGGGGAGGAATATATGGAGAAAAAAATATCGTCATACTGTTTTGTCCCTCATTTTGTCAAATTCTGCTCTTTGGAATATCCTGTCTGTAATTCTAAATGGGCTGAAAGAGTGAATAGGTGTTGGTTTTGCCTCTCTGGAATTTATTCCCTTTTGGGTAATAAATAGCACACCCTGAATTTCCTTTTGGCAACCACCCCTTCCCCAGTCTGAGTCTATGTAATTCCAGAGGGGTGACCCCATGCCCCCAGATCCAGAGGTTGGATGTGACCCAGTCATGCCACAGTGATTCGTTTCAAGGATGGGCACACAATTGGAGCTCAGTCATGGAGCTTAATGCCTGAGACTTTTGCTGGAATCATCAGGAATGGGAAACTGTCTTTCCATGCGGCTTGAAGGGGCAGGATGTGAGGCTGGAATCGCTAGCAGCCACCTCACCACTATTCAGAGAGCCCACCCATGAATGAGGCCAAAACGAAAAAGACAGCAAAGCTGAGCCACAGAGAGGCAGACACTGAGTACCAGCATCCAGACATAACCAAAACTAGAGCTACCCCTGGGTGTGTTTGCAACTTGAACCAATAAAGTGCTATTTTTTATTAAGCCTGTCCAAGTTTGGATTCTGTTGCTTGCAACCAAGAGTCCTAACTAATATAGAAAGCTATGGTTCCCCAACTGGTTCTTTTTCAATTGGAAGGAAACAGCTTTGGGATGGGATAACTCTGGAAAATACAGGGTAAGTGTGGGCAGAGTCCAAGATTTCTGCCGACACTACTCACCAAGGTTCACGAAAACCAATCACAAGCTAGAGTTAGAACAACACAAAGTAGACAGCTAAACACCGGTGGCTTTGTGGCCAAATCCAAGAGAGCTATGCGAAACACAAGGTCTCTTCTCACTGGCAGAAACCCCAGGGGTCTGGGTCAACAACCATTCATGCACAACGCCAGGTACCTAGAACCATACTAGGAAAATTCCAGGGTAACCTTGGATAGGTTAACTAATTCCAATTCTGATTGCTCCTATTAAAAGAGGATAACAGTACCTTTCTAGCTCATAGGATTGCTGTGAGTTTAAATGTGAGAATGTATGTAAACCATTTAACCTGGAACCTGGCATATAATAAATGTTTGATGTTATCCTTATTATTACTATTATTCACAAAAGCCATAGTGCCTGCTTGTCAGCATTTAGCACAGCTTTTTGCATGTAACAGTCACTCAATAAATAATTTAAATGAATGAGACACTACTGGATTAATCCGGAATTCCAAACAAAAATTCTAGGAATCTCAAGGGCTTCTAGGCCACACATAAAAATTATTTTTAACTACAATAATAATCAGTATATGGGGACATTATGCTAAATGTTTTAAATACCTCATCTGAATTGAGCCTCATAACTTCATAAATATATAATGACTGAGCTCCATTTTACAGATGAGAAAACTGAGGCTCAGAGATATGTAAGCACCACCTGAGTTTTCATAATTAGAGTGGTGGAGGGAGGATTCAAAGCCATGTCTGAGGGACCCGAAAGCTTGTGCTCTGACTGCTCTCTACTGTCTGACTCTGTATTGAAGGTAAAGGTCCATTCTGGAGGCCCCTCACATTCAAGTTTCTTAGAGTGGACTGGTTTCCTCATCACAGGGTCAATAATAAGTGGGCCAGGACTTACTCTTCTTTTCTGATTGTCTTATCAAAGCTGGCTCCCGGAAGGGAAAGATGGTGAAAGCTTTTCTTCCTCCTCTATGTCTTTGAGCCAAGATGGTCTATAAAATTCCTTCCAGTTCTAAAATGTCCATAACTTCCAAGTGGGATGTTGTGTTTTTGTCCATTGTCTACCCGACTGGTTCCCACTTCGGTTCAAGTCAGGTCTTTCGGGAGACACTCCCTCCGGCAATGATGAAGGCTCAGCTTGGAAAACTTCAAACTCCACTGAATACAAAACACTGCTGTCTGCATTTCAAATCCTTGTCATTAATTTTGTATGGCTTAAGCTCCAGTCTCTTTATTTTAATCTATTTAAATAAATGTCCTCACTTAAAAAAAAAAAAAAAAAAAAAAGGCTCAATCTAGCCAGTCAGGAATGGATTCCTTTCTACTGTTCAAATTTGTGATCATTCTCAATTTCATGTAAAAAAATAAATAAATAAATTCAAGGGCCCAGGGGCTCTGGGCTTAGGTGGTGAGCTAACTGGTTCTCGTAGCTCTAGAACCTTTAGAGCTCAGATCCAGATTCTCAATTCTCAGGATTCCAAAGCCAACTCTACCATGATAAACTGAAATCAACGGGGAAGCCTGCAGGCACAGCATCATAAACAGGCGTTAGACACGAATGGAAATGAATGCCTTGGAATGTCCCATGTAGGAAAAAAATGCATTTCACTCCCTCGGTGGGAATCGCATCCTTATGAATAATAATGTTAGTCTTATTATTTGCTGAGGGGACTGCTTGAGGCTGGGATAAGACAAATGTTTACTCTTGGCCTTAATTCACCAAAAAGGTATTAAAGTTTCAGGATTCCAGGAAGGGAGGAGTAGGAAATCTCCCAGCAGCTCTGCCTTGGGCTGTTCAGAGTGCACGCAGCTCTCATAAAAAGGGCAGAGGCTACACCGGCCAACTCCACCTCTGCCCTTTCGCTTGGTTAATTCCACGAAGCATCTCTTTAAACCAAGGTTAAAAAAAAAAAGTTAACCACAGACTGACATCCTCAGGAGAGCATGGGGGGAAAGAATCCAAATGAAAGAACTAGAAAGAATTCAAAATGAAGGGCAAAACCCCTGAGCACCCACAGAGCCAAGCTTCAAGGTAGGGGCTTTAACATTTTCTGCTGAAAAACCATTCGGACTACCCGGTACTCTCATGGGCTGCTGAGGAACCTGAGGCTCTGGGAGATTAAACAATAAGCCCAGAGTCACATGCTAGTCAAGGCAGAGAGGCAGCTTTTGAACCCTGGTGATTGCTTCCAAACCCTCCAAGTCCCCCAAAATGTTTAAATGGAACAATTCCCATTTCTCTGGAAGGGTGGGCATATGCATCTTTACAGACAAAATGATGGATGTGATGACCTCTCAAGGTCACTTCCAACCTCCAAGTTCTATTCTTTTGGTACTAACAACTGCTGCCACCAAGTGCTCTGAGTTAGGCCTAGGCCAGTGACTAACTTCCAACAAAAAGTGGGGCGGAGAGAGCGCCAGGATTGCTCAAAGACCACTGAAAGAGGATCTCATTTCTTTCCCTTTTGAACCATCTGTGGGGTGTTTTTTCTTCTTCCTTTTGCCCCTCCTTTTTTGCGTGTGTTGCATAGAAACGGAGTGCCTTTGTACCAATTACTAGGCACTAATTTACGCTCTTCAGTGGGCGCTGGGCTCGCTGGAGAAACATTGGGAAAGGTGGGAGGGTCGGATGTGGGGGAGGATTCTAGCAGTAGGAGGCATAGAGTGCTGCAAGCTTTTTCTCCAAGCCTGAGAACAGCCAAGGGGAGAGAGAGAGGAAAAAGGAAAAAAAAAAAAAAACCCAGAAGATTTGGAAGTCAAGACTAGCAAACACGACAAAACTGGATTTTTTTTTTTAAAAAATCAAGAATGCTAATGATCATAAAGCATTCAGAAATTAAATCCATCAAGGCCCCAACCACAGCATGTCAGATTGTTTTAGGGGCTTCTGAAAGAGTGAAGACTGGGAAATCATCCGCCCACTTTTCTTCTGAATGAACGTATTAAGGAAAACCATTGTCAGCCACTTTCCCAATATGTCATATGATGTTTCTCTCTGGGAAGTTCAATCTGGGAATTTCCCACAGAAGTTGCAGAATGACTATTACTTGGGATAAGCGTCAACAATGGAGACAGGAATGTAAATCTGACCCGTCTGTTTAGAATCCAAGAATTCATTTTTCCCCCAGGTTACATCTTTGTGTCTGAAGGTAACAGGGTGTCACCATCCAAACAGCACTAGATTTACTCTGGTACCTCCCTCCCCACCCAGGGCCCCACTCACACCCCTCCCCTCTCTCTTCTCACCACCCACAGAAGATTTGAGAGGAAAATCAAGGGAAACAATGTGTGCACTCTGTAATTTGACTCCACTTGTATTTTCTGTTGTGAAACAGTAACCCTGCCAACAGCAGCAGCTTCTCTGAGGCAAGCCCACTCTGTCTTTGCTAGGGCAGATAGATGGAGGATGATGAAGGACAAGGGGAGATGAGGGAAGAACAGCACCTGGTCCTTCCTACCCTGGGACTGGGAATAAAAACCACAGGGTCCTGACAGCCTCTACCTCCAGGGTTAGATTTCAGCAGTGAGCTGGGGCTGGGGAGCTGTCTGGGCCATCTCTCCCTGGGTTCAAAGGACGTTTTAGCCTCTTGTCTGAAACCCAGAAGCAAAACCTATAGGAAATTCTTGCAGCCCTTAGAAACCCCTCCTCTATAGCCAGAAACTATATGCATGTGACCCTTAGCTCTCTTCTAAAATGTAGATTATCATCTTTCCCTAACAGGATACCTGAGACCCTTTCTAGACATTCTCACATGGGGTGGGGCGGGGCGAGTGATACCACCCCAAGGGGGCAAAAATTAGCTCTTTAGTGGGTGAAAAAAGTCTTAGCTCTTAAAATGGTCTGTGGCCTTCTAACGGGGCATAGTCCGTAACAGCTCTACAGTGCATCTGTGGTATTAAAATGCCATGGAAGGACAATTATTTAAAAAATGTCTAAAGTCTCCTTAGGGGAGAAATAATGAGAATAAGGTAGAAAAAGTTACCTGTGCAAGCTGTGAATAGATCTTGGATGAAGCATGCCAGGTTATGAAATATCATTCCATGTCACTTTCGGGAGGCCTCTGGAAAGAATGGGCAGAGTGAATGTGTCCTTATGGATCAAGGCACAGGACTTCCATTCCACTCATGAAGAGAAGAGAAAGTGGCAAGGACTGGGCAGGGGTTACCTAATGGGCTGCCCAGAGAGCTAAGGCCCCTTAGTCTAGGGCCTGCAGCCAAAGGCCTTGCTCTGTCCCTGAAGCCCTGCCTCCCAGGGCTTTCCCTTTCACACCTCTGATGACACTAGACTCTTTTTAACCAAATAGTTGACCAAAGCCTTTTGCAGTAATTAAAGGAGAAGAGTACAGGAGCACAGGGCAACCTGGCACCTGTATAAGCAAAATTTCCTGCCTTGAGTTAGAGTTGGCCAGTGATGGGCATTCCTAGAGAAGCCAAAAAACCTGTTTCCCATATTGGAGGACACCTTCCATCAGATGTGCTAAGTATCCCAAGGAAATGTTCAAAGAGGACAAGGAGAAACAGAAGCAGCCACTTGGGGGTTTGGTAGCTCTGGATTTGACATAAGCTTCCTTTTGTTCTGTAAAAAAAAAGCCCGTTGGTTTTTAAAATTTTTCCACAGAACTGGGGTGTGATAGTTGGGATTTGGGGGCTTTCTGATTTTCAGAATCCTATATCCAGTGTCATCAAGCTCAACCCATTGTCACCACTTGAGGACAGCTGACTTAAGCCTCTCCAAAAAGAGAGTAAGATGGCACCTGGCATGGAAACAGGGCTGAAGGTTTCTATCATCTGGACATCAACCCAGCATGACTCCATATCAGCCTGTTCTGATGATCAGAACCAATTCTGAGCTAGAATTAGGACGTAGTTGTTTCCTTCCCCAAAGGATATATTCCTGTTATCCCCCACCTATAATCTGCCTATACTATATGTGCAGGGTGTCCACAAAGTCAGGAGACATAGGATAAACTTTTATTTTATTTTTTTTGAGACAGGGTCTTGCTCTGATGCCCAGGTTAGAGTGTATTGGTGTGATCATAGCTCACTGCAGCCTCAAACTTCTGGACTCAAGCAATCTTCCTGCCTCAGCCTCCCAAGTAGCTGGAGCCAC
Organism: Eulemur rufifrons; assembly: GCF_041146395.1. Classification (NCBI taxonomy): domain Eukaryota; kingdom Metazoa; phylum Chordata; class Mammalia; order Primates; family Lemuridae; genus Eulemur; species Eulemur rufifrons. The sequence continues at coordinate 222,476,302 of NC_090989.1, read as the reverse complement.
AGGCACGTGCCACCATGCCTGGCTAATTAAAAAAAAAATTGTTTGCAGAGAAGAAGTCTCGCTATGTTGCCCAGGCTGGTCTCAAACTCCCGGCCTCAAGCGATCCTCCCACCTTGGCCTCCCAAAGTGCTGAGATTACAGGCATGAGCCACCATGCCTGGCCAAGATAAACTTCTTAAATGTTAATTACATTTTCAAATAATGTGCCTTCACAAATCATGTGAAGTACTCTAATAGGTTTAACTGTTAATCTGAAGCAGCACAATAAATACACGAAGTGTGCAAAAAATCTGGAAACAGGGAAAAGAATATATTTGTTGTATCTTTTTTTTTTCCCTTAGGATTAACCATGGATCTACAGCTTAAACTTTAGAGGTACAGTACCTGAAATGATATCTGGTCGGAAGCTTAAGAAAAACAAATTGAACATATCATTAGAAAACGTAAACTAACATACTGTTTAAAAATAAGTTCATCCTCGGTTTCCTGATTTTAAGGACACCCTATATATTACACACAAAAAGGGTATACTGTATGTGGAACCCTATTAGTGCTTTATATATGTTATCTTTGCATAAGAATCTGAGTTGAGGGTAGTATTCCTTTCTTATGGATTAAGAAACTGAGGCTCAAAGAAAGTAAATGCCTACAGAGACCACGTAAGTGATTACAATAAGAGCTACTTCTCTATATAACGAATGTTTGGTTTAAGCCAATTGTTGCTAGGCAGGAATTTAGGCCCAGTATTGCTAGATCTTTTGATTTTTCCAGAGAAGCCAGAAATCTGGATTCATGCCGAAATTGTCTGATTTTTAGATGTTGGTAACTAATTAAATTTTTAAAAACCCTGTGTTGGCCAAGCCAAACAGATCTGCAAAGCAAATTCAGCCACATTGCAAACTCTGAATTAAAGTAACTTGCTTGCAATCTCAAACTAGAAAACAGTGAGGCAAATCAGAACCAAGCTCAGTGGGCCTCAACTGTGTTTCTCCTCTTAGGACACCACAGAAGTAGCTGTGTTGAATTCAAGGTAAATTTGTTTAACTGATTCAACTTCTAAAGCTGGTTTAGAAGATAGTCTATCCAAGTGGCAGCTGTATGAGGCTCTATTAGGAAGTGAGCACGCAGGAGGGATGTGAGGGACTGTTGAGCTGCAGTGAGCAAGGGGGTGTGGCAGCGATTTTAGCTCTTAAAATCTTCACAGAATGCAGACTCTCCAAATGCCACCTCTGTCTACCTTCTGGATTTAACATCAGCAGAAAGAAAATCAGGAGGCTCCTTCCCCCACTTCCAAGTGAATCTAACTTGAAGCTATATTTGAAATTTCCAAACACATGAGACCCCTGACAAGTCTCTTATTTAGAGTCTCCTTAACACATACCTCCTCTGGCAGAAGTATGCTTCTGACAGTATTAACAGAGGCTGAGGTTTTTATTCAACCATGCACTAGGATTGCAGAGATCCCCAAAACATAGACACCTGCAATCACCATATCACTAGTTTCAAAAGACTGCAGTATTTAAAACTGGATGAACATCTCACTTCGTCTTCCACTCTAGACTGTGCAAAAGGTTCTCCTGAAACAGCTGAGCTGAATGACTTGCCTTATGGAGAATTAAAGAGCAGCACGCATGCACGCACACATAAGCAGCCATTTCTATAAATGCCTGAGAAAAGCACTCAGCCGAATGGCCCAGAATGCTGGAAATCCTGTTCCTCAGTCCAGACTCAGGTGGCTCACAGAGGCACTGCAGGCCTCCCCAGCTGCACAACCAGGCAGCTCCCTGAAGGAGAAAATGCCTTTGCTCAAGGTGGCAGTGGGTGTCGATGAGAACAACTGAACTCCGGGAACATGGCTGACACAGCCAGGCCCGCCCAACAGCTGTTGGTGAGTAACACCCTCCAGTTAATATACCCCTACTTCACCCCCAGAGCCCCGATAAAGGTCACATCCTCCAATGCAGGCACACGCCTTTCAACAACCTTACAGACACAAACTTTAAAATGTGCTGTTTTGTGGCAACCTAGATGAGAACTCCAAACAGAACCTGATTTTGCATTAATACAGAGGAAATCGTTTCATTCCAGTGCCAGCAGCCACCTCCACAAGCACCAGTTTCCAAAGGAAATAAAATAGGAGAGGCAGTTACGTGGCCTTTCTCTTAAAAAGCAAAGCAAAACAAAACAAAACAAAAAACTCCAAACCAAGTATCATTTTAAAACCATCAGCCCAGGGCCTCATCATAAAAGTATCAAACTATTACACCAAAAAACTACAATACTTTTCCAACTAATTCCAGCAACACTCTCTTAAACATGGTGTCATAAGACAGAGAGAAAAGGCTTATCTGAGAGGACCAAGCCCCAAGCTACCTTATCAGAATAGCATTTGTAAAAGAACCTTTCTGAAGATGATTAGACAGCATGTCCAAATGTGAATGCTTTCCAACTTTTTCTATGCATATTAAACAGAATCGACAGAATTGGCTGACCAAGGTCCCTGGAAGCCTCCAAAGCCCATTTCGTAAGATAGATGCCTTTCTAGCCACATTCATTAGTCCAACCCTGCCTCTAGCCCTCCCTGGGAGGGACTCTTCCCCTAGCCCTCCAGAACCGCCCAACATTCATTACTGAGCCTTGACCTCGGGCAAGGACCACACCTCCCAGCTAATCGCCTGATTCAGGGGTGGAGGGTGCGACCTAAGTCACATGGCAAAAAAAAAAAAAAAAAAAAAAAAAAAAGACACCAGCTCTGAAATCTCGCTCTTTGGGAAGCTAACCAGTCGTGAAGTTAGCCCACCATTACTTACTCAGACTCCCCTGCTGCCTGAAGCAGTGTTATTTTAAACCTCTCAGGGGACTCTTGGCCAAATTTAAAACCACCTTGGCAAGCCCTGAAAAGTAGCAGACATCCAGCTAAATGAGTCCTTAGTCATCCCTAAAAGGCTCGAAGTAAAGTGCGCTTCCCCCCTAGGTTTCAGCCACTTCTCTGCAACCCGACAAGGGAATTAAATAAAAGATACGCCATCTGACTCCCCCTGCCAGCGTCTTCCCAGGTGGGGTGGCCCCTCCGCCGCCGGGTGCGGGAGTCCCGGGGGCGGGGCGGGACAGGGGAGGGGCGGGCACCACTCCCCGCGAAGCCACGCACAGCTTTCGCTCTGCTCGCCAGTTTAAGGCTCTCCGCGGCTCTGGGGACAATTAAGGAGAGTGAGCTTTCCGCTTCTGCAGAGTTAAATTATTTAAAGAGTTAAACCGCATCTCATCCAAAATGTTTGCACCCTTTCGGCCGAGCGCGGTGTCCTTAACGCCCAGGAACGCTGCCCGGCCAAAGGTTAACTAACCCCAGAGCACCGGGGGAGAGGGCGACGCCGCTAACCTGTATGCACTCTGTAATGCGCTTTAAGATGGGAGGATTTTCCATAGACTTTCCCACAGCCACTGTAGGGGCACTTGTGCCTCTTTTCGGAGGCGTGTTTCCCCTTCGCAGCCACTCCAGGGTGGAGGAGGGAAAGCGGGCTGGGCGCGCTGCCAGGATCCTGTCTCTCCTCCGGGCTGTGGGAAGGACTCGACCCAGATTCGGTGGTCACGTCGCTGTCGGATCCCATATCCTCATCCGGACTCTCCAGACTGTCGCTGCACACCGAGGGGGTCTGGATGGGTCGGTACTTGTTCAGGTCCAACAAGCTCTTGGCGATGGTGACCAGCGTGCAATAATCCTTCCAGGTGTCCCCCGGGTCACCGTGCTCCTTGGTCACCTCGCGCTCAGGTAGTCGCAGCCGCTCGGCGTCCGGAGCGCCCCCATGCTCCGGCACCGCAGCGCGGTTCGAAATGGAAACCAGACACTGGGCAGCCACGAAGTCCATGTAGGCGGCCGCGGACATGGTGCGGGCGACAGCAGCCCCGGCGGCGCGGCCAAACTTGGCGGTGGCTCCGGCGGTTCGGCTAGCCCTGCCCTGGCCTCGGACGACGAGCGCGGCGCGGCACGGCACGGCGCGGCGGCCAAGGGGGCGGGGGCGCGGGGCGCTTCCTACTCGCGGGAGCGCCGAGGCGACCTCAGCCCCTCATCTTTACGTAACCGGCAGCGCCTCCGCACGCAGCATCCACGGCCCCGGGCTCCGCCGCGCCGCCGCCTGTCGCCGCCGCCCCTGCCCCGCGCCGGCCGCGATCCCCCGACGCGCGCGCTGGCCCCTCCGAGCCGGCTCCCTTGGAAAGATGCCACACGTGGCGGTCGCAAGTTTATTCGACTGAAAACGCCCCCGAGGCGCTGGGAGAGGCAACTGCAAGAGAGGTACACGCCCTCCGCCGCCTCTCTCCGTCGAGCCAAAGCCCTAGGACATTCACCCAACCACTCCGACGTGGGTGGCAAGGGCCGCGCCGAGCGCCGGGTCTAGGAGACACTTTTCCCCGAGTCCACGGACGGCTTCTGAGCCCCAGCTCCTGCCGGTCCGCACCGTTCCGGCATTCTCTTGCTCAGTAACAATTTCGCAGAATCCCATCACGTCACAAACCAAACCCCCTCCAATTGGCCAGTGGGGAGGGTGATTCAACTCTGTTTACTTTCTCCCCCTGCCAGTCAGAGCGGCCCTTCCGTGGAGAGGTGCGTCTAGAACTGAGGCGTGCGGCCAATCCGACTGTTCCGTCTCGCTGCCTCGTGCTACCCCTACAGCCTCGAACGCTGACAGTTAAAAGGGTAACAGCCGGGAGGCAGGGCAGGGGCAGCCGCTCCTCTTTGGGAGCGCCTCTCGGTCCCGTAGCCGATCCGGGCACCCCGGCTCACGTCCCAGCTCGAGGAGCGTTGGGACACATCTTCCCTAGTCAGTTGTGCTCGTTCCTATGACGAAAAAGAACTTCAGCTTCGGTTTTCCAGCTTGCAAACAGTTAAGTGACTTCCTGCAAACGCTACAGTCCCAGCAACCAGCCTTCCAATCAAAAGTAAGTTGGTTGATGTCACTGGCATCGGCTCGGCCAATCAGAAGGGCGTTCCGAAAGCAAGCTCTCGACACTTGTAAACGCAGGGCTGTGTAGTGAAACTGGACACATCTTTGTATTTTGTGTCGCTGGTAGTAAAAGTGAGATACGGATGGGAGGACAGGGGTGATGAATAAATGCAGTGTGAATTTATAATTTTTTTAAAAAACCTCAATATGTCAGGACAAGTTGTCCAAAAATAAACACAGATGAGAAAGCATCAATTCGTCTTGCTGTTGGTGTTTTTGGATGCAGCATACTTTGGGAGCAGATGTTTAAAAATTCTTCCATCCAGTACATTAACTATGACCAATTCATCTTAAAAATGCAGAGCTAACGAAAGTTCTGGTTTTAAAGCATAGTCTTTGTACTGTCCCCTATTCTTAAGTTGAAGCACCCCATCTTTGTTCTCGTCGTACCTCTTAATTTCTCTACTTCCCTGGTGCAATTTAGCCTCAGTAACTTATTTTAGTTTTGTTTTGAAGCTGTTTTAACCCACCTTCAGTTAAATGGAAACAAAAACTGTTCATTTGTGTGACTTTTGAAAAACACCACCATTCTTAGCTCATTTTCTTTCCAGAGTATGGTTAAGGGAATATTTTTCTTCCCTCACTTTACAAATGTGGAGACTGAGACACAGAGAAGTGACTTATCTACCTTATTAGGTAGATAATGACAGAACTCAATAGAAACCACAAATCTCCTGATTTGTAGCTCTTTGTAATTTACAACAAATGGGCCCTTTGGTTTTGTGAAATATTAACTGTGCTAAACAGATTCGTAAGAGCTGGAACCAGCCAGAGATCCTTAACCATTGAATATTGTGGCATTACTTGATCAACAATTAGTATGGGTCTTGGAGTCTGATTAACTCAGTTTGCCTCTCCCTCTGAATGAATGATGAGGTTGTTTTCCATCTGGTAGCTGAGAAAAGAATCTAGGGCTCGTGTCTCTTGCAGGAAGCATACTGTCAGCACGATTAATTAAAAATACATTCACTTTCCTGAGTGTGAGAGATACCTGCTTCTATGTGGTTCAGTGCTAGCCAACCCTGACTCTCACTGGCTGTTAACCTGTAAGGGAAAGTTACACCAGGTTCCTGTTTTCCAAGGGAGGGGTCCCAAATTAACTCTCCCAATTTGAATTGTAGGGTAATTTATTTTGACTTTACTTTTAATGTGGCGTAAGGAAGGTCTTGCCGTAGGTGACTGCATGGGGAAGAAAGGTATAGAAAGGCAATGCTGGTCAACAAAGAATATCATCACCATCAGCATCATTATCTCTGCCCTCTTTCATGGAGGGCTTACTCTGTGCCAGGCCCCATACTTAGCACCCTGCAAGCATCTTTACAACGTGCCTGTAAGGTAAGTATATCATAGCATGTAAAAATGAAGCCATCTTGGAGTTCTTGCAGTCTAATCCCCTTAATTTTAGAAAAGAATTCACTGAAGCTCAAGAGAGTTTGCCTACTTCATGATTTTTCTGGGACAAATTCCGTCCCCAAGGATACATGATCACTTAGAAATTGCACCTTTGCTTGCCTGTTTAAGGTCCAGCACAAATACTAGTGGGATCTCTCCAGGATGCTTATGATCATGGCCTGTACAGCCTCTCACACGTGCATTTTAACTGGCATTGCAAGAGTAAAACAGACTACATAGCCCTAGGGTTAACATCAGGATTATTCCAGAAAAGAAGAAAAATCTGTATCTTGAAGATTATGTAATCCAGGAATTTGAATACATCAATCACCTTAGGTTTTTAAAAAACACAAACTTTTCCCTCCCTTATTCCTTGCCCTTTTTTTCCTTTAATTTCACTTTGTTTGGAATGGACATAAACCCTGAACTCTTCCAACTAGCTCATTTCAGAGTTGTAAAGAAAGTAATAAGAGAAAACTGAGATTTCATCCTCATGAATTTCTCTTACACATTTACAAACATAACTGCTGCTTGAGTTGATTTAGAATATCTTCTGGAGTGGTACAACGCTCTCTCCTTTTCCACTTATTCATTCTCCAGATAATTATGTTCCTGGCAATGAGCCAGGCACGAGGGAATGCAGAAATGAAAAGAGAGTCTGTCCTCCATGAGGCCTATATGCTAAAATCAAATGTATATATAATAACATATATCATGACAAATAATAATTCCTGCATCAGGATTTTTTTCCTTGTATTTTCAACAATGAAATCTTGCTGTTTTGGGATGTGTATTATAATAGTTTTATGATTTAAAAAAACCCAGCTTACTCTGTTTTGCCAGCATGTGGTTGTCTCAATTATATTTGGGCAAAATAAATCCCAAATTAATATGAATCATTCCTAATTAAAATAATTTACCACTAAAGTATATATTATGCCACAGAAATATAAGAGGTCTAATTTCCCCAAGTTAGTCTTTGTAAATACACATTTCGAATCCACACAAACCAACTGGAAGGAGCAATGAAAATTTAGACAACTGTGCTTCTAGTTTATGTGTTTTCTGCTCTAAATTCTTCCCAAAAGCTTTTGACTTATTATCTAAGTTCTCAAAACAATGGCTTATGGGCCTGTAGTCAGAACATATAAACCTTGTATTCTTTGTATCCTAAATTAATTACTGTTATCAGTATCACCTCTAGGTTGTAGGCCAGGGTGGGGAATGGGTCTCTGGGTCTGAGATGAGCTATGTGACTTCAGGCAACCTCTGGGAGCTATTTCCTTATCTGTAAATAGATGGGATTAGATTAATGTGTCTCCATAGTCCTTTCCAAACTCCAAACACTCAAAGGATCTAAAAAAAAAAAAAAAAAAAAAAAAATCCTAGAGAAAAAACTAGGGCAAGATTTGGGTTTTTTACATGCCACCTCACTGCTCTTTATGGTATTGACAGTCAGAATACCTTAAACCAATATTTAATGGGATAGTAGGCACAAATATAAATTTGTTCCAAATCTCTTCTTTAATTTCATGGTCCCGCTTTTTCTTTCTTCAAACTGGTTTGTGGGATGTGGCCTGGAGGCTCAAAGAATGTATTCTTTTTCCGAGGTAAATTTTCCACCCTAGCCCGAAATAGGGTGTTTCCTGGCGAAGGCAGCAGATTCCTAGGCTCCTCCCCGCGAGATATTTATTCAGACTGAGCCCCAGGCAGGGCTTCCCCACCTTGCCGGGTGGAGCTGATCACCTGGCGCTCCGTTTAAAATACAGATTACAGGGTGTCGTCCCTGCCCTAGGCCCAGGGAAGTTCAGGCTAAAATCACACTCTGTAGGTATTGGATTCTGCCAATTCTGGCTTTTCTCACTCTTTCCTGCTGGGAGGCGTGGACCGTGCCGGGCAGAACTGCCAGCCTCCAGGCGGGAAGGAAGGAGGAGAACAGATGGCCCGCTGGGGGTAGGGGATCACGTGTCGGACCTCGTTCTGGGCTGGATCCAGCCCTCCCCCTTTCAGGGCCCAGGCCCTACGGGTTCGGCACCCCCATCTAGGCACGGGGGACGTATTCGGTGGAAATCCGTGCTCATTTTAATGACAGCAGGGAAATTAGGGGAGGTGGCAAGCTTGAGGAAGGGAGAAGCGGAGCTAAAGCGATCGGGCTTCCAACAATGGCGTTCCTGGATTTGAAATACAATCAGGTACAGCGAGATCTGGTGGAACGCCCCGAGGCCATCATGGCAGTTAACACCCCGGGGCTGGAGGGGAGGGGAGCTCAGGAAGGCGCAAAAACTTGCCCAACGCCCTACTTTGCTCCCGCCCCACTTAGCAGCCTTCCGCAAAACTCCAGCCCTCTCCTTAGCGGAGCAGAAAGGCCACCCGTTCATGCATATGCAGGAGGATAAGTTTAGCTCGCAGCCCCCCGCGCTCGGAGCAGCCCCGCGCGGCGCTCGGTGAATCACCCGCGCTCGGGGGCGGGCGCTCGGGGGCGGGCGCTCGGCTCCGGCCGCAGACTGGCGGGCAACGCAGCCACTCGCGGGCCGCGCGCTCGGGCCTGGCATCGCCCTTTTAAAAAGTCTTCCGCAGGCGGCCGCCGCCGCAGCAGCAGCCTGAGGAGGCGAGTTCATCTGAGGACAGTCCCAGTTCTCAGAAATCCCTTCCCTGCTGGAACATCCAGCTCCCTTTACTGCAGTTGAACAAACTGCCCTAGATTGGGGGATGAGGAACCCGCCCCAAACTCGTGCAAGGAGCTCCGGGCGCCCGCGCCCACGTGAGCTAACCTTGAAATTAGCCCCTGCACCCCGGCGGGAGGGAGTGGGAAGGGGCGGGGGCCGCTTGTGAGCCCCGCACGGCCCCAGCCCTTGGTTAGCGCCCTCCGCATGCACGTACCACCCCCACCACTCTGTTTCACAACTCTAGCGGCGTTGCATTTTTTTTTTTTTTTAATTTCCCGGGTAAGATGGGTGTGGGGTGTGTGTGTTGAAGAGAGGACAGGCCACCTTCCAGCCCCCACGCCCGCGAGTAAGAGAAAAACCTGCCCTGCGGTCTCCCTGGGAGCACTGCGGAGTAGGGTGTCGAGATGACATCAGCTTCTATACATAGTCGGCACCGCACCCCAACTCTGAGCACTGCGAGCAGGGCACGGGGGTGGGGAGGCAGTGGGGGAGGCGGGTGCTGCTGTCCCCGAGGGCGGGGCGGGCAGGCCGGCCGGCCGGGCTGTGCTGGAGGAGATGACTTTGCAGGAATTGTGCTCTCCTAGTTTGCAGGCAAATCTCTTCTGCGATGGCTCGGCCACGGGGTTAGGAAACATTCCTGCCATTCCACAATCCCCTACCCCACAAGAGATACACACACACACAAACACTTGGATCGAATGTGCCTTTATTTATAGATACCCATCCCCAGCATAGCGCCCAGGTTCGGTCCGGTCCTGGGAGCACCCGCGCCCTCCAGCCCCGCGCCTGCCTCCCGGCTAAGGGTCGGTGCGGCCCTCCCGGTGAGTCAGATGGGCTGTGTTTCCTGTGCTTGTTGTGGAACAGTTTGTCCTTTTTACTCCCCCCTCCCCGCGCCCCGTCTCCACCCCCTTGGTAAATATAGCGCTCACGTTTCATCATCTCTTTGTCCAACGAGTGCCAGACACCCCGGCCCGCAGCCCCCGCCGCCTCCCTCCTCCTCCCCGCTCGCGGTTACCTCGCATAACCCCGCGCGGGCAGGCGCCGGGCTGCAGCCTACCCCACGGCCCGCGCCAGCCCTGCACCCCAGCTCCTCGCCGCAGTACACTCCCACCCCACTCGTGGCCCCGCCGCCGCTGGCAAGTCCCCCTTCGGTTGTGCCTTCGTGGCCTTGCCCCACCCCCTCTACCCGGTGTCTGGGAAACGGGGTCGACATGTGTGTAGGTATGGGAGGTGGACCCCCCTTTCTTCCAGGTCCAGGCCCACCCAGTGCTGGATCTTCCACCTCCCCAGCCACCCCCCCCCTCCCAAGTTCCAAGGTTGCCCTCTGTTCCCCTCCTGAGCGCAGGTGACAAACTGCTGAGACAGTGTCTGATTCACCGACAGCTGAACCAGCTACTCGTGCTTGAGGGAGGGCGCCCGGTGAACCGTCTCCCTCCCACCTTCCCCCCACCCCCTACCCGGGTGGGGAGTGGGCTGGAGGGTCGGGAAAGGCGAGGTGGATGACAGCCGAGAAGTGTGTGCTCGCTCTTCCCTCTCTCTCTCTCCTCCCAGTTTCATTTCCACACGTACAGCCACCCACCGGGGACCGGAGGCGGCTAGTGTTCTCTCAGCGCGGGGAACTGGCTCTCTCTGTGGTCGCGTGTTTACTTCCCTCCTCCTCTTCCCGGCCCCTCCTCCCCGCCCCCATCACCCTGCGCTGCCTCCCGCCCGGAGAGCTGGGAAACCTGCGGCTAAACACTGCAGTCATGGGACTTCCCTGGACCGGAGCTGTGCCCCGGGTTTGCCCTGTCCTGTCCTGCCCTTCCTTGCCCTGTGTCCACTTGAGGCACTTTGTCCTGGAAGGGTTCTTGGGGCTCCCCACCCAGGAATGTGGAAGAGGTGACAGCCTCCTTCGTTCTTTTTCCTCTCCTCCCTGCTCCCCCCTGCCAGATACCTTCCTGTGGGGGCTCTGCCTGACTGCCTTGTTGGCCAGAATTCTGGGCCACCCTCAGGAGTGGCCACCTGTCCAGGGAGGAACGGTGAGACAGCTGACAGTGTGTAAGAACTCCGCGTCCAGGATGCCACAGAGCTGGCTTGTTTGCCATCACAGACTGTCCTGTTGACGGCAGGGTGCCCAAAGTTCCCCGCCGCAGACCAAGGTTTTCAGGCAACCCCCCAAACCTGCTCCCAGGGACACACCCTCTCCTTATGGAGTCTGGCACAACCTTCCCTTTCAAAGGCTGCTTCCCAGCAGGGAAGAATGCGCCTCTGCGCCTAAGTAAGCTGAATGAACAAAAGACTCCAAGGAGGCCATGAGGGTTCCGGGGCTGGGTGCCGCCTGCGTGAAGTTCACCCCATTTAAAACTCACCTCTTCACCACCACCCTCTGCTCCACTGCCATGGTTACCAGCTCCCTGTCCTTCAGCAGCACAATGTTGCACAGAGGCAGAAACAAACAAGGGAATTTTAAATGTTCTTTCAAACATCCAAAACACTGCCGTGGTATTTTGGTAGCACAGAAAGAGGGAATAAACGTCTGGCCTGTTCCCTTCCTTCTGACCCTACGACCCTGAAAAAAAATCCCTCACCCTGGATGGCCTCTCAGCTGCCAAAAGAGAGAAGGAAGCTTATTGAGATACTAGAGGGCAGAATTCAGGACAAACCTTTGGCAGGAGAATTTTTCCCCCAGTTAGACTCTTTCTCCTCTCCCCCTCATCGGTGACCCCCTCCTCCCAGCTGCTTTGAAGTACCTGCCATCAGACTATACCACCCACTCCTTGCAGCTGTCATCTGCAGGCTCTCATGCACTCCCCCTCATTCCCAGAAGATTCTAGCACTTGACTCACAGTCCCCCACCCCCACCCCATTCCAATTAACATTTTTGGTGAATTTAGCATCTCAGTAGATTAATGACCCATCTGAAACCCTAGTACCTGAACTGCAACCATTTTTCTCCACCCTACCGTCATGTGGGTAACCTAGACCTTTTCATCACCAAATAAAAGCACCACCTCTGAACTCTTCAAGCATCCTACTTCCTGAACACCTTTCTCTTCCAACTTATTTGCTCTAATAACCACATTTGAACAATTCTTTGACCCTATTTTGACCTATAGTCTACTTTTTCACTGGTTGTCATTGTCCTTTTATTCTCACATCTCTCCTACCCAGCTGAGATTTCATAGTCTGTCGCTATATCATTTCTTTAAATACACCCCTCATTCTCTAGTTCCTGGGACCATCTGGCAAAACTCTGATTCTGTCCAGCTTAATACATACCGGCCCAAAATGACAGGGCTAACTGTTGTCACTCTAAATTTATGACCATAAGTCTCAAGTGGGCTCTCAACACTGTCCTTCCGCATTTTTCCCTAGTCAGTTTACTTTCCTACACTCAGAAATGACTATATTACACCTTCTCTCCCCAAACTTCAACACCCCTCCCCTTCCTCACTCTAAGCTGAGAACCTTGCTTCTTATTTCACAGAGAAAATGAAAGCAATTTGACAAGAACTACCTCATTCCCCCCTCCCCCCCCACACACACCATATCTTCCATCCTAGCTGCCTTTCCACCCAGACTCTGCCTTCCTTCCTGTCATGTCACCTGGATATACTGTCCCTGCTCCTATTTAAGGAAAACCCTTCCACTTGGCACCAGGGTCCCTTCGCCTCTAGACTATTTGATTGCTCCTAAAATTACCCTCCCCCCATCTGCTGCTCATCAATGGTCCCTCTCTTCTAGATCATTCCCTTCGGTTGATCATCTATATCAGACATGGTGTCCTCTCTCCTGTCTCTATGTATATACTTGTGTGTATGTGTGCCCCTTGCCCCCAGATTCTCCTGCAATGTTACTCTAGTTGCCATTTTTCCTTGTCTGAAACCATCTCAAAGTTGTCTGCACTTGTTGTGTATACATGCACACCTCCAGTTCTCTCTGGATCTCACGCCCATCCACTTGTCCCAAACTGCTCTTGTCAGGGTCACAGAAGACCTCCATGTTGCCCCATCTATTGGGCAGTTATTTCACTTCATCTGCCTCACAGCAAAGAAGATTAAGGAGTGGATAGTGAAGTAAGAGGAAAAGAGGAGAATATGGCTTCCTAGAAGCCAAATGAAGAAAAGAAAGAGGAGTGAATTTCTTGTTCGTCTCCCTTGCCACTTTCAATTCTTCTCCTGGCTTTCTTAAAGTTGGGCTGCCCTGGAGCCCTGTCCTAGGTCTCTTCCACATCTATACTCACTCCCTTGGTGATTTCATGCAGCCTCAAGGCTTTAATACCTTCTATATGCCAGTGAATCCCCAATTTTTATCATCAGTCCAGACCTCTCTCTTGAACTCCACACTTGACCATCCAACTATCTAGTCATCATCTCTGTTGGAATATATAATGGGCATCTCAGACTTAACATTAAAATTGAACTGCTGATCATTCCCTTCCAAAATGGCTTTATCCACAGTCTTTCTCATGTTAGATAAAGACATTTTTGTGCTTCTGGTTGCTCAGGCCAAAAGCCATGAGTAATCATTGATCCTTCTCTTTAATTTCTACTCCACAGCTAATTAATCCATGAGGAATTCCTGTTAGTTGTAGTTTCCAAATATCCCCGTAGCCTGGCGCTTCTCATCGCCTTCCCTGCCATGCTGTGTCTCCTTCATCTCTTGCCTTGATAACTGCAGGAGCCGTCTAGCTGCTGTCTCTGCTTCCACCCTTGACCTTGCTTCTCTTCTCAACATAACTGCTAAGAGCTAAGTGCTCTTCTTAAAATACATGTCGGGTCACTACACTCCTCTGCTGAAAACACGGCAGTGATTCCCATCTTATTCAGAGGAATTGCTGAAGTCCTCACAATGGAGACAAGCCCCTCCACTATCCATCCCAAAGGGAAACTTCCTGATCTCTCCTACTGCACCTGATTCCTCACTTCCCGCCAGCCACACTACCCACCTTGCTCATGTGGGAGCTAACCAGCTGCACTCCTGCTTATAAGCATTTTCAATGGCTCTTCCTTGTCCCTGGAGCCCTCTTTTCCAAGATCTCAGCATGGCCTCACTCCCCCACTTTCTCTAAGCCTTTGCTCAAATGTCCACTTCTAAAAGAGGTCTGCCCTGGCCGTCCTATTTATAGTTGCAACCCTTGAACTTTCCCTAACTCCTCTTGCCCTATTCTACATTTTCTTTTTCCATAGCATTATATTTCAACATATCACATAGTTGACTCATTTATTATATTTATTGTTTATTGTCTGTCTCCCCCTTCTAGAATACAAGTTGTTTTGTTCACTGATGTATTATTAGTGCCTTGAATAGTGCCTGGAAGATAATAAGCTCTCAGTAAATTTTGCTGAATGTTGTAAACAGGAGATAATCAGCTGCAATTTTTTGAGCCGTTACTATTTGCTGGGCACCCCAAAATATATTCTATGTGGTCTTGGCACTTTTGGTTTATTCATAAGGAAATTAAGGTACAGAGAGGGCAAGTGACAAATCCAAGCTCATGCAGTGGCAAAGTTAGAGTTTGAGCTCAGGCCTCTCCATCCAGAGATCATGTTTGCAAGCATGCCATTATATTGCCCCTGCATATGAGCAAGCTGTGAGGCCAAAAGTGAATTCTTTCTGCTGTGGCTGCAGTCAGCTATGGAGAAGCACATTGTGGTATCTCCAGATGTCACCTGAGTATGTATGTGAGAGCAGCTTGGGTCACACAGTTTACCTCTCTGGCTCCAGACACTGGTGCAAAGAAAGGAGGAGGGTGATGGTGAAAGACATGGAGTGTATTTGGCTGGCACTAGAGTATTTTGGCTACTTACAAAGATGTTGAGCATATTTGTGTAGTAGAGGCAGCATGGTGCAGTAGGAAAACTCCCGATGAAAAGGGCTGCAGACATATGTGATAGTAGGATGGTGTTCTTTTAGTCCTTCCACTCTGCTATTGTTAGCATCAACTTCATCCTCATTCTTTCTGTCTTTCCACTCTAATTCTCAGCATCAATTTCATCCTAGGGCTATTCCTCTCCGGATTGAAAATGCCTGCCTTGGGCAATTGGTGCTATCTGCTTCTTTGTTCATATCCATCAAGACAAAGAGCAAGATGCCCATGTCAGCCCAGTTGGACTAACTTAGGTCGCATCTCTCAATCAGTAACAGTAGCCGGGGGACACTTTGTGAAGATTGGCTTGGAGTTCTAGTGGTACTCCTTAGGGGGATTTGAAAAATGTATGAGGAAGTTTTTGTCATCACAGTGATTAGGAAAGTGACTGGCCATGGTGGGCTGGGAATTGTGTGGCATGTAGAGATGTTTAACTTCATGCAGTGTTCAGGACAGTCCCACAAAATGAGGAATTGTTCTGCTAAAAATGCCATTAGTGCCCTATTGGGAAGTATTAGGAGTGGTTGGATTGTCTGTCTGGATCTGGCAGTAGATCTCCTTCTCCTAAGTCACATGGGGAAAGTATGGCAGTTCGGATTTTGTTAGGATGACTTCTTCCCACCCACCCTCTGCAAGCTGCTCTATCCTGCTTTATTTACTTTCTCTTTTCTCTAGACTTAAGCTTTATCACCAAGATGATGCTTAAGTCTAGTCTTCGATGCTACGGGGAACTTTTAGTCCATTTCTCCCTTTAGTCTGCCAGTGGTTTAGAGAATGAAGGGATGTATTCTTTTCAGATTTAATCTGGAAAATACTATACACATGTAAGCCATGATGTGTTCTCATTGGGGAGGCAATGTAGTATACTGAGTAAGTACACAAGCCCTGGCCTCAAGCTGTCTGGACTCTAGCAATCCAGTTCTGCCATTCATTAGTTCTAGGAAACTGGGCAAATTACTTAACCTCTTTTAAAGTTTCTTCATCTGAAAGGGGGTAAAAATAGGGTAAAAATACTCACAGTGTTGTGAGTATAAAATGAGATAAGTCATATAAAATTCATGGTAGAGTGCCTGTTATTTAATAAGTACTGCCTTGATTGCGATTGTCCTGGAAACAAAACTAAAGACAAGGACTTGGATGCAAATGAGTTATTTGGGAGGTGATCCCAGGAAGCAGGAGTGAGGCAGGAGGAAGAGTGACACAGGAAAGAAATAAAAGTCAATATTTGGGAGCATTATTGAGATCCCTGATGTAGTAATGCCTTTTAGAATCATCTGTCCCCAGAATGGGAGGCAGAAGGATTTATACACCAGCACTAGATCATCATTGGTGAAGGGTTGCCCAAGGAGTATTAGCCCCTGTACTTGTGGGCTCCCTCACCTTTGGAGAAGTCCTTGGGGCAGAAAGTACACACTGGATGGAGTCAGCCAAGAATCTGCACTCTTACAGAAATGTTTAGTGCAGCTGTGGCTGAAATTAGAGGTGTGTCAGAACATGTGAAGTGAAGGCATGCAAACCATCTGTTACAAGTGCTTGATATATTTTAGCTATTGTTATTTTGACTATTAGATCATTTAATCCCATACTTCTCGTACTGTACTGTGCATAAGAATCACCTGGGGGTCTTGTTAAAATGCAGGTTTTGATTCAGCAGATTTGGGGTAGACAAGAGTTCTACATTTTAACAAGCTCCCATGTGATGCTAATACTAATGGTCATCAGACCACAATTTTAGCAAAGATTTATTTAATTAATGCACATTTATCAAATGCCTCCTATATATCTTGTTTACTGTGGTAAATACTAGTGATAAATGTGGTAGGCTCAATAGTAGCTTCCCAAAGATATCCACATCCCAATTCCCAATCTGTGAATATGTTACCTCACATAGTAAAAGGAACATTTCAGGTATGACTAAAATAAGGATCTTGAGATGGAAAGATTATTTTGGCTTATCGGAGTAGGACTGATGTAATCACAAGGATCCTATATGAAGGAGGCAGGAGTCTGGAGAGAGAGAAGATGCCACACTGCTAACTTTGAAATGGAGGAGGGGCCATGAGACAAGGCATGTAGGTGGCCCCCACATGCTTAGAAGGCAAGGACGCATTCTCCCCAAGAGCCTCCAGAAGGAATGCAGCCCCACAGACACATTTCAGACTTCTGGCTTCCAGAACTGTAAGGCAGTAAGTTTATGTGATTTATTTTTATTTTTTATTTTTTATTATTTGGGGTACTTAATAGCTGTGTATCTTTACAGGGTACACGTAATGTTTGGATACAGGCATACAATGTGAATTAATCAAATCAGGTTAATTGGAGTATCCATCACATAAGGCATTTGTCATTTCTTTGTGTTAGGAACATTCCAATTCCACTCTTTTAGTTATTTTAAAGTATACCCTAACTTCTTGTTGATTTTAGTCATTTTGTTGTGCTAGCAAATATTGTTCATTCTATCTAACTATCTAATTATATTTCTGCACCCCTTACCCATCCCCCCACTTTCTCCTCCTCTCCCTCCTACCCTTTGTAGCCTGTGGTAACCATCATTCTATCTCTGCCTCCATGAGATCAATTGTTTTTAATATTTAGCTATTGCATATGAATGAGAACATGCGAGATTTGTTGTTCTGTGCTTGGCTTATTTCACTTAACATGATGTTCTCCAGTGTCATCCATGTTGTTGCAATTGGCAGGATTTCATTCTTTTTATGGCTATATAATACTCCATTGTGTATATGTACTATAATTTCTTTACCCATTTATTTGTTGATGGACACATAGGTTTATTCCATATCTTGGCTATTGTGAGTAGTGCTGCAATAAATATGGGAGTACAGATATCTTCTTTTTTTTTTTTTTTTTTTTTTTAGAGACAGAGTGTCGCTTTGTTGCCCGGGCTAGAGTGAGTGCCGTGGCGTCAGCCTAGCTCACAGCAACCTCAAACTCCTGGGCTTAAGCGATCCTACTGCCTCAGCCTCCCGAGTAGCTGGGACTACAGGCATGCGCCACCATGCCCGGCTAATTTTTTCTATATATATTTTAGTTGGCCAGATAATTTCTTTCTATTTTTAGTAGAGACGGGGTCTCACTCTTGCTCAGGCTGGTCTCGAACTCCTGACCTTGAGCGATCCACCCGCCTCGGCCTCCCAGAGTGCTAGGATTACAGGCGTGAGCCACCGCGCCCGGCCCAGATATCTTCTTAATATACTGATTTCCCCTCATTTGAGTATACACCCAACAGTGAGATTGCTGGGTCAAATGATAATTCTATTTTTTAGTTTTTTGGGGAATGCCCATACTGTTCTCCATAATGGTTGCACTAATTTAGAGTCCTACCAACAATGTATGAGGATTCCCCTTTCTCCATATCCTCACCAGCCTGTCATTATTGCCTGTCTTTTTGACAAAAGCCATTTTAACTGGTGTAAGATGATATCTCATTGTAGTTTTGATTTGCATTTCTCTGATGACTAATGATGTTGAACATTTTTCATATATCTGTTGGCCATTTGTATGTCTTCTTTTGACGAATGTCTATTCAGATCCTTTGCTCATTTTTTAATAAAATTATTTGATTTTTTTCCTATTGAGTTTTTGGAGCTCCTTATATATTCTAGTTGTTAATCTCTTGTCAGATGGGTAGTTTGTAAATATTTTCTCCCATTCTGTGGGTTGTTTCTTCACTTTGTTTTGATTGTTTACTTTTCTATGCAGAAGCTTTTTAACTTGATGTGATCCCATTTGTCCAATTTTGCTTTGGTGCCCTGTGCTATGGTGGTATTACTCAAGAAGTCCTTGCCCAGGCCAATGTCTTGAAATGTTTCTCCAATGTTTTCTTTCAGTAGTTTCTGGCCTTAGATTTAAGTCTTTAATCTATTTTGATTTGATTTTTGTGTATAGTGAGAGATAAGGGTCTAGTTTCATTTTTCTGCATGTGGATATATAATTTTCCTAGCACTATTTATTGAAGGTACTGTCCTTTCCCCACGGTATGTTCTTTGCACCTTTATCGAAGGTAAGTTCACTAAAGATGTGTGGATTTATTTCTGGGTTCTCTATTCTGTTCCATTGGTCTATGTGTTTGTTTTTATGCCAGTATCATGCTGTTTGGTTACTACAGCTCTGTAGTATAATTTGAAATCAGGTAATGTGATTCTTCCAGTTTTATTCTTTTTGCTCAGGATGGCTTTGGCTATTCTGGGTCTTTTGCAGTTCCGTATAAATTTTAGGATTATTTTTTCTATTTCTGTGAAGAATGTCATTGGTGTTTTGATGGGGATTGCATTCAATCTGTAGATTGATTTGGATAGTATGGACATTTTAACAATATTAATTCTTTCAGTCCATTAGCTTGCAATATCTTTCCATTTTTGTGTGTTCTCTTCAATTTCTTTCATCAGTTTTTTATAGTTTTAACTCTAGAGATCTTTCATGTCTTTCATTTTTTTTTCCCCCAGTTCCGGAATGCATAAACTTCTTTCAATAAGTTTATTCCTAAGTATTCTATTCTATTTGTAGCTATTATAAATGGGATTACTTTCTTGGTTTCCTTTTCAGATTGTTTACTATTGGCACATAGAAATGCTACTGATTTTTGTATGTTGATTTTGTATCCTGCAACTTTACTGAACTTGTTTATCAGTTCTAATAGTTTTGGGGTGGGAATATTTAGGTTTCTCTAGATATAAAATTATATCATCTGCAAACAAGGATAATTTGATTTCTTTCTTTCCAATTTAGATGCCCTTTATTTCTTTCTCTTGTCTGATTGCTCTAGCTAGAATTTCCAATATTATGTTGAATAACAGTGGTGAAAATGGGCATCCTTGTCTTGTTCCAGATCTTAGAGAAAAGACTTTCAGTTTTTCCCCATTCAGTATGATACTAGCTATGGGTCTATCATTTATGGCTTTTGTTGTGTTGAGGTAAGTTCCTTCTATACCCAGTTTTTTGAAAGCTTTTATAATGAAACAATGTTGAATTTTATCAAGTGCTTTTTCAACATCAATGATCATATGATTTTTGTCCTTTGTTCTGTTGATGTGTCACATTGATTGATTGCATATCCCTGGCATAAATCCCACTTGATCATGATGAATAATCTTTTTAATAGGTGTTGAATTCATTTTGCTAATATTTTCTTGAGAATTTTTGCATCTATTTTGATTAGGTATATTGGCTTGTAGTTTTCTTTGTGTGTGTGTGTGTCTTTGTCTGGTTTGGTATCAGGGTGATACAGGCCTCATAGAATGAGTTTGGGAGTATCCCCTCCTCTTTGATTTTTTTTTTGGAATAGTTTAAGTATGATTGGTTTTAATTCTTCTTTGAATGCTTAGTAGAATTCAGCAGTGAAGGCACTGGGCTTCACTGTACTTTTCTTTGAGCGGAAACTTTTTATTACTGCTTTTATCTTGTTACTTGTTATTGATTTATTCAAGTTTTGGATTTGTTCTTGGTTCAATCTTGGTATGTTGTATGTTCTAGGGATTTATTCTTTTCTCCTAGGTTTTTCAATTTATTTCATTGCTCATAGTCTCTGATGATCCTTTGGATTTCTGAAGTATCAGTTGTAATGTCTTCTTTTTCATCTCTGATCTTATTTATTTGGGTCTTCTCTCTTTTTTTTCTTAGTTAGTCTGGCTAAAGGTGTGTCAACTTTATCTTTTCAAAAAACCAACTTTTTGTTTCACTGATCTTTTATATTGTTTTCCTGGTTCCTATTTCATTAGTTTATGTGATTTTAGCCCACTAAGTTTGTGGTAAGTTGTTATAGCAGCAAGAGAAACTAATACAAATGTAAACAAAGTGAAGTCTATATGAACTAGGATATGTTAGGTTAAGCTATGGTAAATATGTGGATAAAGATAAAAGACATTTTAAGTAATTTCTTTAAAATACATATTAACTATTTAAAACCAAAATTATAACATTGTATTATGAGGTTTATAATAATGTAAATGTACTACATATGACAATTATAGTATAAAGAATAGGGGGAGGGTAAATGGACCTATACTGTTTAAGTTTTCTAAATTTTATGTGGGGGGTATAGTATTAACTCTAAGTAGATATATATGATAGACAGAAAATTAATGAATATGAGAAAAAGTGTCCTGTTTGTGCTTAAGCCATTGCTGGTTGGGTGTTTTGTTACTTGCAGCCAAAAGTATTCCTAACAGATACATATAGGAAGAACAGTTTCAGTGGATTAGTAGGGTATTAGTCAAACTTCAATGAGCTGAGGTGCAAACTAGAGGTAAATACATATCATCAAAGACTATGGCATAAATTTTCAAGAAGTTGGGAGGTTAAAGGACAAAGAAAATGTTGGGGTATATTGAGGAAAGGAAAGACCATGGGAATAATTTTCTAGATTGTACATACTTGAATATGATTCAGTCAGGAGGAGGTAGCTAGTAATTAGAAAGAAATTTAAAATATATGAAGGAGGAGATAAATTCAAGTACAGAAGGGAATACAGTCTCAAGAACCCAGGAAGAAAAAAGAAAGCCATATTTTCCTTTGAGGCAGAAAGAAGAATGTGAGCCTGGCTGAAAACTGGGAGAAGTTTGGAGGTATGTCTTTGTCTGCTTTGTGTTGCTTTTTTTTTTTTTTTTTTTTTGAGACAGAGTCTTGCTTTGTTGCCCTGGCTAGAGTGAGTGCCGTGGCGTCAGCCTAGCTCACAGCAACCTCAAACTCCTGGGCTTAAGCGATCCTCCTGCCTCAGCCTCCCGAGTAGCTGGGACTACAGGCATGCGCCACCATGCCCGGCTAATTTTTTTCTATATATATTTTAGCTTTCCATATAATTTCTTTCTATTTTTAGTAGAGACGGGGTCTTGCTCTTGCTCAGGCTGGTCTCGAACTCCTGACCTTGAGCGATCCACCCGCCTCAGCCTCCCAGAGTGCTAGGATTACATGCGTGAGCCACCGCTCCCGGCCCTGCTTTGTGTTGCTATAAAGGAATCCCTGAGGCTGGGTAATTTTTCAAGAAAAAAGGTTTATTTGGCTCACAATTCAGATGGCTGAAAAGTTCAAGATTGAGCATTTGCATGTGGTGAGGGCCTGAGGTTGCTTCTACTCATGGCAAAAGGCAAGGGGGAGCTGGCATGTGCAGAGATCACATGGTGAGAAAGGAAACAAGAAGTGGGGAGAAGTACCAGGTTCTTTTTAATAACCAGCTCTCTTGGGAACTAATAGAGAACTCACTCACCCCCAAGGAAGGGCATTAATTTTTTCATGTAGGAATCCACCCTCATGACACAAACACCTCTCATTAGGCCCCACCCCATTAGGCCTCCAACACTGGGGATCAAATTTCAACATGAGGTTTGAAGGGGACAAATATCCAAACTATAGCAAGACAGAAAAGAGAAAAGCCTTGGGAGTTCACATCTGGTGGCATCTGTTTTCTTTATGAAGTAGGAGTGTGGTAGTCTGTGTAAGTGAGGTGATGGGGAATATGGCAGAAGGTATGAGGAGAGTAGCAAGGATTTATTTTTCTTTCTGTTCCTGGCTTATTTCACTTAACATAATGACGTCCAGTTCCATCCATGTTGCTGCAAGTGACAGAATTTCATTCTTTTTAAGGATTGAATAGTATTCCATACATACCACAATTTCTTTATTCATTCATCCATCGATGGACACTTAGTTTAATTCCATATCTTGACTATTGTGAATAGTGCTGCAACGAACAAGGGTGTGTACATATCTCTTTGATATATTAATTTCCTTTCTTTTGGCTATATATCCAGCAGTAGAATTGTTTGATCATATGGTAGATCTATTATTAGTTTTTTGAGGAACATCCAAACTGTTTTTCATGGTGGCTGCACTAATTTACAGTCCCACCAGCAGTGCATTAGTGTTCCACTTTCTCTGTATCCTCACCAACATCTGTTATTTTTATCTTTTTTTATAACTGGGGTGAGATGACATCTCACTGTGGCTTTGATTGATTTGCATTTCCCTGATGATTAGTGATGCTGATGCTGAGCACTTTTTCATATGCCTGTTGGCCATTTGTATGTCTTCTTTTGAGAAATGTCTATTCAGATCATTTGCCCATTTTTAAAATTGGATTTGTTTTCACTATTGAGTTGTTTGAGTTCCTTATAGATTCTAGTTCTTAATCTCTTGTCAGATAGATAATTTGTAAATATTTTCTCTCATTTTGTAGGTTGTCTCTTTACTCTGTTGATTGTTTCCTTTGCTGTATAGAAGCTATTATGTTGATGTGATCCCATTTGTCTATTTTGACTTTTGTTGCCTATGCTTTTGAGGTCTTACCCAAAAATTCTTTGCCCATACTGATGTCCTGAAGTGTTTTCGCAGTGTTTTCTTCTAGTGGTTTCATAGTTTCAGGTCTTACATTTAAGTCGTTAACCCATTTTGATTTTATTTTTGTATATGGCAAGAGATAAAAGTCTAGTTTCATTTTTCTGCATGTGGATATCCAGTTTTCCCACCATTTATTGAAGAGACTGTCCGTTCCCCACTGAATGTTCTTGGCACCTTTGTCAAAAATCAGTTGGCTATAAATATGTGGATTTATTTCTGGGTTCTCTGTTCTGTTCCATTCGTCCATGTGTTTGTTTTCATGCTGTTTTGATTACTATAGCTCAAAGTCAGGTAGTGTGATGCCTCTAGCTTTGTTTTTTTTTTTTGTTTGTTTGTTTGTTTTTGCTTAGGATTGCTTTGGCTATTTTGAGTCTTCTCTAGTTCCATATGAATTTTAAGATTGTTTTTTCTATTTCTCTGAACAATTTCATTGGTATTTTGATAGGGATTGCACATTTTTAAAAAATAAAATTGAAATGAGGCTTAAGTATTTTTTAAAAAATCTCTTTTTTAACTAACAATTTTCTATGAATATTTTCTACATTATTTTACTTTCTTCTACCTTATTATTTAAAAATTAATTCATCTTTTAGATAAGTAAACATTCACATGGTTCAAAATTTGAAATGCATAGAAAGATAGATTATGGAAAATTTTCTTCCCAGCCTTCTCCTTCAGCTATCTAGATACTTTCCCCACAAGCAACCAAATATTATTTTATTATAAATACTTCCCAAGGTATACTATGTATATTCAGACAAATATATATATTTTCTCCACATTTATACACAAATAGTTCCTATAACAGTGTTCTGCACCTTCTTTTCTTTTCTTTTTTTTTTTTTTTTTGAGACAGAGTCTCACTCTGTTGCCCGGGCTAGAGTGAGTGCCGTGGCGTCAGCCTAGCTCACAGCAACCTCAAACTCCTGAGCTTAAGTGATCCTACTGCCTCAGCCTCCCGAGTAGCTGGGACTACAGGCATGCGCCACCATGCCCGGCTAATTTTTTGTATATATATATTTTAGTTGTCCATATAATTTCTTTCTATTTTTAGTAGAGATGGGGTCTCGCTCTTGCTCAGGCTGGTCTCGAACTCCTGACCTCCAGCGATCCACCCGCCTCGGCCTCCCAGAGTGCTAGGATTACAGGCGTGAGCCACCGCGCCCGGCCTCTTTTCTTAACTTAATACTATATCTTGAGGGTTACTACATGAAGATCAACTATATGTTGATCATCAATATGTAGTTTTCTCATGTTTAAGGCTGCCACAGAACTTTGACGTAAATATACCTTAATTTATTTAACAAATCCCCTACTGCTCAGCATTAGGTTACTTAGGACCTTTTTGAACTTCAGAAAAATACTATAACAAATAATCTTCTTTTACATTGGGGCAGTACACCTGTAAGATAAAGTTTTTGAAACCTAATTGCTGGGTTAAAAGGTATATGCATTTCTAATTTTGATAGTGGTGTCAAACTGCCTTCCCTAGAATTTGTACCAGTTTATAGTCCTACTAGCAATGTATTAAAGTGCCTGTTTCTCTTTTTTTTTCCCCCTTCCCCCAACCCCCTGAAACGTGCCTGTTTCTTTTCATCTTGATCAATGAGTGTGGTAAAAATGTGTTTGAAGCCAAGCATGATGGCACGCACCTGTAGTCCCAGATACGAGGAGGCTGAGGCAGCAGGATCACTTGAGGCCAGGAGTTTGAGGCTGTACTGTACTGTGATTGTTCCTGTGATCACTGCACTCCAGCCTAGGCAACATAGTAAGACCCTGTCTCCGAAAAAAAGTTTGATCTTTGCCAATCTGATTGATAAAAAATGATATTTCAGAGTGATTTTAATTTTCATTCTCTCATTATAGATGAGACTGAGAATCTTTCCACGTTCAAGAATTTTATTTTATTTTTATTTTTTTTGAGACAATGTCTTTCTCTGTTACTCTGGCTAGAGTGCAATTTCATCATCATAGCTTACTGCAACCTCAAACTCCTGGGCTTAAGTGATCCTCCTGCCTCAGTCTCCCAAGTAGCTGGGACTATAGGTTTGTGACACCACGCCCAGCTAATTTTTCTTTTCTTTTCTTTTCTTTTCTTTTCTTTTCTTTCCTTTTCTTCTTTTTTTTTTTTTTGTAGAAACAGGGTCCTGCTCTTGCTCAGGCTGGTCTTGAACTCCTGACCTGAAGCAATCCTCCCACCTCAGCCTCCCAGATGCTAGGATTACAGGCGTGAGCCACCGCACCTGGCTATGTTTGAGAACTTTCGATATTCCCTTTTTATATATTTCCTTTGCCTGTTTTTGTTGGATGGTAGGCTTTTTCTCTGTAGAGTCTCTCTATATTCAGATAATGGTCCTTTGCCTGTGATACGACTCACAAATAGTTTTCTCAATTTGTCACTTGCCATTTATCTTTATTTGTTGAATTTTAGTCATGTAGAAATTTTTTTGTTATTGTTGTATTTATTAGTTTATTTTACTTCTAACAGGATATTTCATAATCACAAAAGTCTTCCACATTCAAATCATGATTGTCCCATGGTTTCCTGTAGTGCTTTTCATTTCAATGATCTATTAAAAATTTTTCTTTTCTGGTGTAATTTGTGAAGGTGTACTCAAGTTCATTTTTTCCAAATGATACCCAGTTGTTCCAATACCGTGTGTTGATTTTATTGTTCACGTAGATAATCATGCCATCTCTGAATAAAAACACTTTCTCTTCTTTTCTGGGCTTTATGTCTTTTATTTCTTTTTGTTAAGACCTCTCATAAAATGTTGACTAGAGTAGAAGGAGTGGGCTTTTTGCCTTGTTCTTGATCTCAACTGGGAGCAAACAGGTAAATGACTGGCTACGTAGTGTCAGATTGCTCTCCACAAAGTTTATGCCAATTTGAACTACTCTGCAGTGTACGAGGTTGCCTAGGAAACCATAACCCTTAAGTAGAATGTTAACTGTAGGGTTTTTGTAGATGCCCTCAGTTTTATCAGACTGAGAAAGTTCCCTTCCATTTCTAATTTGTTGAGAGTTTTTATCATGATTTTTTTTTAATTGAGACAGGGTCTTGCTCCATTGCCCCAGGTAGAGTGCAGTGGCCTCATCATAGCTCACTGCAACCTCAAACTCTTGGCTCAAGCGATCCTCCTGCCTCAGCCTCCTGAATAGTTGGGACTACAGGTGCATGGCACAACGCCCAGCTAATTTTTCTATTTTTAATAGGGACTGGGTCTTGCTCTTCCTCAGGATGGTCTTTGAATTCCTGACCTCAAGCAATCCTCCTGCTTTGGCCTCCCTGAGTGCTAGAATTACAGACATGAGCCACCGCACCTGGCCTTATTTTGAATTTTGACAAGTGCTTTTTCCATGTCTATGCAGATGATTATATGGTTTTGGGGGGTAGGCCTTTATTCTGTTAATGTGGTAAATTATGTTAATTTATTTTTGAACACTGAATCGACCTTGCATTCCTGGATAAAGCCCACTTGTTCATGATTTATTTTCCTTTTTATACATTGTTTGATTCTCTTTACTATAATAATATTTTGTTAAGGATTTTTATATTATGAGAGACACTGGTCTGTGATTTTCTTTTCTTGTAAAGTCCTTGCCATGCATTGATGTGAGATACCACTTTTGTCATATACTAAATTCTCATATGTATTTGGGTCCATTTCTGGGTTTTATATTATATTCTTTTCTTTTCCATTGTCTTTCCTATCTCATTATTATTAATAGATGCATTGTTGCATGTTTAGGAATTACGTTGTTTCCAGTGTCCTGCTATTCCACACAATGCTGTAATAAACAGAATTTTGGCTCTTTTCCCACTTCATGAGTATATCCTTAGTAAAAATCCTTCAAAGTTGAATAGCTGGATCAATGGGTAAACATTATATTAAGGATTTAGCTACTTTGTCAACCAGTGTCCCATCAGGAAAATAGAAGCCATACTAATTGCTCCAGTTAGGGGACTTAAGGAATGACTCCTATTGTTGGAAGGGCTGAAGGAGCAAAAAGGGGGAAGTGAGATAACCCCTCGAGTGGTAACTGCAAGGAATAGTAGGGACCCTGGGATTGTAGGAACAAGCAGGAGGTAGTGTTACTGGAGCCCAGGACACGCCCACTGCTGATAATGCTGACAGCTGTACCTGCTGTTGAAACCACTGACACTACCTATCCAAATCACTGAAGGACGCCGGAACCAAAGTCACCCACCACTGCGGCCACTGGAAACACCAAAGGATGACCTGGTGTTTCTGGAGATTCACCAAAAACAGAGAAGGGTAAATGACTTCTTCCTTTCTGTCTTCTAGGTGGCCCCTGCCACCAGTGCCTCCCCTGGCTGAACCTAATCAGAAGCAAGGTGGCAGAGAGTCTGGGAGAGACGGTTCAGGGCCCGGCTCCCTGTGATGCAGGGCAGCAGGCTGGCTTCATGGGCATTTCCTCTGCGCAGTCACACAGGGCCCCAGCCTTAGAAGAGCCCGGCGCTTGGTTTAATGTTCTGCTGTCACTGTCATGAAATTCTGAATAGTTTTTGAACAAGGAGTCTTGTGCTTTTATTTTGCTGTGCAAATTATGTAGCTGGTTCTGTAGAGCAGAGCATGGAAAGGCAGGAATGGAACTAAGAGCAAATAGAGCAATCCCAGGGTTGCCCTCCACCAATTTGAACTACTTAGCAATGTAAGAAGTTGCCCTGGAAACCATAAATTAGTTATGGTGCTGATAGACAAGCTCCTAAGATTTCCCCTAAGCAGCCTCTAGCAGTTCCAAAAGCAAGAATGGGGAAGTCAACGAACTGGTTCTCTGGTCTCCCAACTCACAGAGGCAGGTTGTAAACTGTGTAATTCCCCTACTTCACTGCTTCAAGGAGGGAACAGATCTACCTGGGAGTATGTCGATTATCATAAAACCGACATATTCCTGCTTTGTCTTTGTACCTAGTGGTATTTAAATGTCCATTGTTAAATTTATCTTGCATTGTGCTTCCTTCTATATCTTGTCAGTATGGAGACCTGTTGGGTCACTCAGCAGCTCTTGGGGTTTTATGAGGCTTAACCGGTTGATTTCCAGGTTCCAGCTCCTGTACCGCTCCTGGGCGTAGACATCAGTCCCCATGCCAGCTCTGAATAACCCAGCAGCCCCAAGGGAAGGGTTTTACGATTCTGGGGAGTGGTTAAGTTATAGCAAGGACCAGAGTGTGGTCATGTCATTGAAGCAGGTGGGAAGGTGACGTGGAGAGGAAGCAGAGGAACCCCACAGGGAACTCAGAACCAGTGCTCCAGCCCTTGAAGAGCCAGGAAGAGCCCGGACTGGGGTATGGCACTTTCAGATACACCTCCTCCAAACCTGCCACGGTTATCTAAAATGTACTTCTTCTTAACAGTCCGTTTCTTTGAGTTAAAAATTATTTTCTACAATTTTCTATAATTACTTGTAAAAGAAGCAACTCAATTCATTCATTCATTCCTCAACAGGTTGGGCCCCCCATATGGCAGCCTTGGGCTCAGCACTCGGGATGGGACGTAATGGTGAGCAGGGCACACACAGCCCCTGCCTTTCCAGGTCCTACGGTCTAAAAGGGCAGGAAAATAACCAATTGCATACAGTGTGATTAGTGCTGTGACAGGAGAATTAAAGGGCGCTGGGAAGAAAACACAACATTGTGTCAGAACATCAGGGAGGGATTGGGGGCCAAGCTGAGCAGGAGTTAGCCAAGCAAGGAGGGAAAATGGGTGGGGCATGGAGGTTTCAGGAAGAGGGAATGGCAAGTGCGGAAGTTCCAGAGGTGAGAGATTATGCTGCACTGAGGACGGAAAGAAGGGAGGCACCTGAAGGCAGCGGTGGAGCCCCTGAGGGCTGGAAGGAAGGCACAGGGCAGATCTTAAAGGGCCTTGAATATCCACATTCATGACCTTGATCCAAGGGCAATGGCAGGCTGTGCAGGTCTTTTGTCAGGAAAGAGACATAAGATTTATATTTTAGAAATACTACTCTCAAATGTGGCATTTCTAAAATGAATTGAAGGGAACCGAGGAAGGGAGATAAGAGTCCAGGGCAGAGATGGAAGTACCTTGGGGCAGGAGAGCGGCAAAGGGATGGACAGAAGTAGTCATATTCCAGATAAATTTAGCAAGAAAAATGGACAAGTCTTGAGAATCAGATATGGTGGGTAAGGGCAAGGGAGAGGATGAGGATGTCTCCTGGTTTTCTGACTTGGACAACTGTGGAAATCACCAATTTGTAGGTGAGAATGAAGAATTGAGTTTTGGATGAGTTGAGTTTGAGGTCTCTGTGGGACAATCAAGTGGAGTTGCCTAGGAGACAGTTGGGTAATTATTGGCCACTAATGCCTCACCTTATATTACTTTGTTACAGATTAGCAGTCTAGTTAACTTGCAAAGTCCTAAAGGAATAAGATACAAATTCTTTTGTTTTGCTGAAGGAGAGGAGATTATCTCCCCCTGCCCCAAATTTACATGCCCACTTAAAGTTCATCCTCTTTCTGGCTGCGCAAAACTTTTCTCCCTATATCTTTAGTATAGCATTGCTTTCTAAGTCGTCTGTCCACCCATCAGTTTCTCCTATTAGATTATGAGCTCCAGGCAGGATCTGTGTTCAATTTGTCTTGGAATCTCCAGTGCCTCAGAGGGTGCCCTGAACATAGTTTACCCATTTCCCACAGAATGACTTCAATTTGTTTCTTAAAATTCTGCTACTAAGTCAAAAGCTGTTACATGAAAATAAAAATAATTCTATTTATTTTCATGGGAAAGATTACGCTGTATCCCACTGCAAGATACCAGACAATTTTCACAGATAGAAAAATATAGCAATTGAACAATGAAAAAGAAATTTAAGTATTAAACAACAGTTTGAAAGTTAAATGTAGTTTATACATCACAGATAACATCATAGGTTTGTTGTACTCAGTCTTTTTTCTTCTTTCTTTTTCAATTTCCCAACCTTTTGGTGACTTTTGCACTCATACTGAACTAAAAATAAAATTATAGCACAGAAAAATACCTCTAGGGCAACATAAAAGCTAAACATGTGAGTGCTTTGAAATATATGGAAACAGCTCACGTGCACAGCCGATCAAAAGGCCATGGATGATGCTGCCTCTTGGTCCTGTCATTTGGCATATGGACACAACACACAGTCTTGGCTTTAATCAAACAGGGCTCACAATTTAAATTTGTTCCAAATAATATTCCCCACAATAAACTGTTGTGTCAAGGAAAATGGTGAGTGGGTCTTGGCTTGAAATCCCAATGAAGAAATATTACTTCTTGTTCATTACTTATTTAGTGAATTTTTGAGTGAAAAGATTGTTACACTCAAAAGAAAAAAAAAAAAAAGAAAGAACGAAAGATCACAAATAAAGTGGTATAACTTTTCTAGAGCTGTCATGGTGAACAGTTGCTAACACGTAAGAGAAAATATAAAGGAGAGATGAATGACTGACTTGGTGAAGGAATGGATGATCAGCAGGGCCCTCTCTCAGTAGGAGCCCTTGTTCTATGGGAGAAGACTGAGAGCTCCGGGAAGCATATGATGGTGGAAGAGATGGTGGGACACCAACAGAGAAACCTAGTGCGCACAACAGAATAGGGGAGCATTCCAACTACCCTTTATTAATCATTCAGTAGTGCCAGGTGTTGTGATAAGATTAGCTCATTTGAGACCTCATTCTCCTGCTTTTGCAGAGGGCTGTGTACTGTTGCTACTCTTCAACCCCCTTTCCCGTGGCATGATTCCAGTGGACATACATCAAGTGTTTTCTAGGACAGTCTTAATGTCAAAGACTATTCCACTGTCCCGTCATGGGTTTCATACTTTCCATTTGGAGATATGGTGATCATGGGGGGGACTACAAAGACTTGGGACAGGGCACATACTTTTTTTAGTGTGAATGAAAGCAAAGGAAAGGAACAGTTTTCTGTTGGTATACTTTTGGGTAGAATATTAAACGATGAGGGTGCACTTTCTGCTTTGCTCAGTGTTTTCAGATAATGTAAAAATGTTTGAGGCGAAGACAACCGAACTCCAGTCTTTAAACAGAATGTCACAACCGCTGACGTTTACCTTGAGTCCTGGCCGCCTTGGTTATGAAGTAGGGAAACAGAAACTGAACAGAGTGAATGAGTAGGGAACGCACATTTTCATTCCACCTTTCAGTTGTGTTTTTTACCTCATTCACTTGTGATGATGCTTCTCTAACTTTTCCACCAAAATATCTTTATAGTCCAGAAGAGTGAACCACTGAGATTCTAAGGGAAGGACTCAAAGATAGCAATTTCTTCTCATTTCTTTGAATCCTGGTATTTTATTTTAAAAGCTCACATGAATTTAGTATTAATGCTCTATATCTGTATTTGTTTTAATGTAAAAATGTATTTTTTTTTACCCAAACTTAATGGTAAAATCATCACCCCAGGAAGACTTGGTGTATGGTGGTTATGTGACGGCTTTCCATGTAGATTCCCCGTGCCCCATCCCTGCCACGTGACCATATACTCCTAATTTGGGTTAAATATCCTTTTGAGTTCAAAGGTAAATCAATCTCTGAAGCTTCGTTTTAACATTTTAAACATGTGTTTACTTCCCAACAGTTCTGTTCCACTTTCTTTAACTGGAAACCTCAGGGAAGGGTGATTCTACCAGACAAAGGGATCATTAAGTATCGGGTCACCTGGGGTCAGCCCTGTGATGGTAACTGGCCGCTGCTACTTCCAATGGCCAGGCACATAATTAGTGGCAACACTGAACAAAATGTCCTTAGGGAGGACATGTGGGCCAACACTGAACATTGCAGCCCTACAAAACACAGGTTTTTGAATCAACATCTGGCATGTCCCTGCTCCATCCTTGAATGTTAAATTTTTCCACGTAGACAAAGACTTTTACATCTTGAGGCCTGGTTTAATAATTAGTGGGAGAATTCTGTCGAGGTCATATTATAAGTTTATGGTCAATCACTATCTTTGCTTCAATGATACCAATGATAAACAAACTATAAAATAAGAAAACAAAACAGACATAGCTTCCTTCAGTGCACTGTGCTTAAAATAAATACATAAATA
The DNA here is from genome assembly GCF_041146395.1 of Eulemur rufifrons. NCBI lineage: Eukaryota > Metazoa > Chordata > Mammalia > Primates > Lemuridae > Eulemur > Eulemur rufifrons. Next base: position 222,443,970 of record NC_090989.1, on the reverse strand, counting down.
AAAAGGAAAAAAAATAAAAAAAGAAAAAAATTAAAAAGAAAAAAAACAGACATAGCTGTACTCAAAAATAAGATAAAAATTTTACAGTAAGAAATGAGGCAGAAAGACAAATAGTGAGTGGGGCTGAAGCAGCAGGTCTGTTGGGCCTTGGGTTCAGAATCAGGGAGAAACATCTAAAAAATCAACTCTTGCTTGAAATAGGGCCTTAGTACCCATTGAGGCAGAGGATCAAAACCAGGTTCACTGCTTAAAACCAGGCTTTGGGGAGGGCCACCCTTTTCCCCTTCACATCTTTGAGGCGAGAGTGAAAAAAGAACTGACCACTTCCTAGGCTACACAAAGCAGAATAGTTGAAGAGAGGGAAAAGGCAGACAGACCCTCTTGGCCAGAACCTAAACCAAGCCACCCACTGCAGTATCACAGATATTATCCTAGGACATCTGTCCTGAGCTGTCAATTATAAAATCCAGTTGTATTTTGGTGACCTTGCAGGTCTGGGTTGAGGTAATTGCAATATTGTTAGACCAGAAATGGTGAGAAGAGAGACAGAGGACAACAAAAACTCCCATGCAAGATGAGCTTGCAAACCAAAAATTTGAGCACATGAAGAAAACAAAAACTACGAGAGAGTAAACAAAATCAATAGTGGGGAGATTAATTCATTTCAGATGAAATAAAAATAGTAAAGCAATCTGAAAATGACCTTTAAATAAGTATGTTTAAAATACTTAAATGGATAAAGGAAGGCTTAAATCTTTAAAAGAAATTAGGAAACAGAAACAAGTAGGTATGAAACAAGAAAAATTAGATAGGAAACTAGAACAGCTGGTTATGATAAAGAATCAATTTTAAAACCCTGGAAAAAAGCAAATATAGTTCTTGAAAAAAAAAAAAAAACCTCAATAGTTTGGATAAACTTTTTTAAAAAAATTTTTTTGTAGAGATAAGGTCTTGCTATATTGTCCAGACTGGTCTTGAACTCCTGGCCTCAAGCGATCCTCCCACTTCAGCCTCCCAAAGTGCAGGGATTACAGGCATAAGCCACACGGCACCCAGCCTGGTTGACCAGATACGATTGAAGAGATAATTGGTGAACTAGAAGATAGTTTTGTGTAATTCTTCCAGAATGCAGCACAGTGAGATAAAAAAAAAATGAAAAATACCAAATTAAAGTTATGAGCTGTAGAATACAGATTGAGAGGATCCAACATACATACAGTAGGATTTCTAGAAGTTAATAGAGGGAAAACCAGAGAAGCAACAGTTGAAAAGATAATGACTAATAATATTACAGATTTGCAGAAAGACATGAATCTTCAGTTGGAAAATATATATTGTGCGAAAATGAAGTAAGACTAAAATAGGATATATTCATACATATAAAGATTAAGAAAGCTTACCCCCCACAGACCCTAGTTAAAGGATGACCTTCAGAAAAAACAAGTTTAAGGCAAAATGGAATGAGAAACATGCAAGAAGTAATACTGAGCATTAACATATTCACAATTATAGTGGAAGATTTTAACACACATCTCTTAGAATCAGATAGATTGTGCAGATAAAACACAAGTAAAAGCATACTCTGCACTACACAAATAAGAATATATATTCTTTTCAAGCACACATTGAAACTAAATAAAAAAGATTGTTATAGGTCACAGAAGAACTCTGAACTTTTAAATAATTATATAGACCATGTTTTCTAATTGTGATACATTTATATCAGATAATTTTTTTTCTTTTTTTTTTTTATTTCAGCTCATTATGGGGGTACAAAAGTTCAGGTTATATACATTGCCCATGCCCCCCCATCCCCCCGAGTCTGAGCTTCAAGTGTGTCCATTCCCTAGACAGTGAGCATGGCACTCATCATGTAGGTATGCACCCATCCCCTCCCCCCACCCCATCCCCCCCAGTCAGAACTTCAAGCATGTCCATTCCCCAGGCAGTGCGCATCGCACTCATCAAGTAGGTATATACCCATCCCTTCCACCCAGCCCCCACCTCTGTCCGATACCCAATTGGTGTTATTCCCAAATGTGCACTCAGGGAAACCAGTTTGCTGGTGAGTACATGTGGTGCTTATTTTTCCATTCTTGGGATACTTCACTTAATAGAATGGGTTCCAACCCTCTCCAGGAGAACCAAAGAGATGCCATATCGCCATTATTTCTAATAGCTGAGTAATATTCCATAGTATACATATACCACATTTTGCTAATCCATTCATGAATTGATGAGCATTTGGGTTGTTTCCACATCTTTGCAATTGTGAATTGTGGTGCTATAAACATTCGGGTGCAGGTGTCTTTTTTATAGAATGACTTTTGTTCTTCTGGGTAGATGCCCAATAATGGGATTGTTGGATCGAATGGTAGGTCTACTTGAATCTGTTTAAGGTATCTCCACATTGCTTTCCACAGGGGTTGCACTAGTGAAGGCTTTCCCTATATCAGACATTAACAATCTTAAGAAAAATATTTTAAACTCAAATCTTTGGAAACTAAAAAGACAGAAAACTTACCTTCAGTAATTCTTATGCTAAAGAGGAATTCACAATAGAAATTATAGACTATTTAGAATTGAATATCAGTAAAAACACTGGTGCATCAAAACTTGTGGAATATAGTCAATATAAAACTTAAGATGAAATTTACAGCATTCGACACATTTATTATATATCAAGAAAGAGTGAAAACAAAATAGTTAAGTACTGTACTTGAGAAGGTAATGAGAGAATAAAAGCGTAAATCTAAAAGAAGTAGAATGAAGAAAATAGTAACGATAAAACTAAAATGAAGTAAAATAGAAAACTAAGAAACAATAGAGAGTCTCAGCAAAGCAAAAGCTGACTTTTTAAAAAAGTTTAATAAAATTGTCAAATTTCTGGCAATATTAATCAAGAGATCAAAGAAAAAAGCATAAACAATATTAAAATCATTACTACAGATAACTTACAGATTTAAAAAATGCACAAGTGATGCATATGAACCAGTTTATGACACTAAATTTAAAAACTTTGACAGAATGGCCAATAGTCTGGAAAAATACAGCACACCAAAAGTGAATCAAGAGTAATTACCAGTAACTATTTAAAACAGTGGTTTGGTAATTTAAAAATCATCACTTTGTTGACACTTGATCTGGATAATTTTATAGGCCAATTTTGCTAAATCTTAAGAAATAGATAATTCCTTTTGTACAAACTGTTCATAGAACAGCAAAATACAGAAAACTAATTCACTTCATAAGCCAAGAAAAACCTACCAAGTGATCTACCATCACTTCTGCCACATTATCAACAGAAGTGAGTCACTGGGTCCACCCCACACTAGTGGGGTGAGGGGGATTACAGAAAGGTGTGGATACCAGGAGGCAGGGATTACTGGGGATAGTATCAGACACCAGCTATCAACAATCCGAATAGAGGACAAAAAGTACATAATTATCCTAATAGAGGAAGAGAAAACATTAGTTAGAATTTAAAATTTATTCATAAGAAAAGACTTAAATTAGGAATAGAAGAAAAAATTTTTACACTAATATATAGTCTCCAAAAACCTATAAAAAACATGACACTTAATAGTGAAATTCTAGAAGCTTTATCATTACAGAGATAAGACAAAAATGGCCCTTTCTCCACTAGTAATCAAGATTGTAGAAGAAACTCTAGCTATTGCAATAAGAAAAGAAAAACAAACAAAAGGTATAGGATTGGGAGGGAAGAGGCGAAATCTTCAACATTGCAAATAATAGGATTCTCTAAATGGAAAAATCCAAGCACACAAATAATTAGGGACTAGTAACAGTTCAGAATAGTAGTAGATCCAATGCATGGAGAAAAAGAAAGAAGGAAAAAAAATGAAAAAAAAAAAGATATAAAAAAGAAGAAAGGGAAAAAACCAGAATAGTAGTAGATACATTTTCAACAGACTTACCAAAATCAAAACTTTTGCTATAAATGATTAGCAATTTATTAGAATACATAATTGCTGTGGTTTCGTTGTGGTTTGTCCCTGACAAAACTCATGCAGGAATTTGATTCCCAATGTGGCAGTGTTGGGAGATGGGGCCTAGTGGGAGGTGTTTGGGTCATGGGTGTGGATACCTCATGGGTAGATTAAAGCCATTTCTCCAGGCTGGATTAGTTACCAGAGAGCCAGAGTGAGAGCAGGTGGTTTCCTTTCATTTTGGTCTCTTTGCACATGCTCACTTCCCCTCGCACTTTCCACCATGAGTCGAAGCAACAGGAGACCCTCACCAGGAGGGCTATCCAATCCTGGACTTCCCAGCCTCCAGAATCATGAGCCAAATAAATTATTTTTCTTTACACATTGCCCAGTCTCATGTATTTTATTATAGCAACACAAAACAGACTAAGAAAATAATTTGAAAAGATCCCATTCAAAATATCCAGCAAATGTTGTTGGGTACCTAATTATTAAAATATGTGCAAGACTGTTTTGGAAAAATGTATAAAACATTTCAACTATCCTAAAGAAAGATCTGAATAAAAGAAGAGACAAACCGGTTTTGTAGATGGAATGATTCACTATTTTAAAGATGTAAATTAGTCTAAATTAATCCATACACTTAAGCCATTCTAAATAAAATCTCTGAGATAGCTTTGGACAGTGTCAGCCTAGCTATGCAGGAACTTTGTTACCCATATGTCCCTTCATTGAATGGTCATGGGTTAGGGTAAGCCATAACAAAAAATTGTGCCAGGAGTGGAAGGTGAATGTGAGACAGTAGCCATTTTTTATGCCCTGAAGGTCAGAATCTGTTGCAGCCAAACTCTGTTGCAGCTCATGCAATAGCAGCTGGACTAGCTGTGTGGCAGCTCCGTGATGCCAGTGTGTTCTGCTGAACAGCTGTATCACCAAGATCAGGAGAACTAAGAGATAGACATGAGCGTGCCCTTGTGGGTTCCTAACCATTCCTGCTGTTTACCATTCACTTTCTTTCCCTACTGCTGGCCCTGCTGACTTCAGGTCTGACACCAGATTTAGAATCAACAGCTTTGCATAAAATGCTTAACTACTTCCCACAATTGTATGAGGTCCTAGTGCTATAATAAATCCTTTATTCTATATCACTCACAGTGGTTCTGTGCTTCTGATCAACCCCTAACTAACACAATCCCAAACAGGCATTTCATAGAAATTTACAGGCTAATGCAAAAATTAATTTGGAATATCAAGAGGCCAAGAATAAACTAAAAGAATTCTGAAAAAATAGAAGAAAAGGGGAGGAGACGGTAGGGGATTTACCCTGGCAGATATCAAGACTCATTATACAGTTATTTAATCAAAAACAGTATGACACTCGAGAAAGGATAAAGCAAAAAGACTAATAGGAAAGAATAGAGAGCCCACAAAGACACCCAAACTTACATGAACACATGATATATGATAGAAGAGGCATTACAAATCAGCAGGGAAAATGATGGACTATTCAATAAATGTTGCTGTGGCAACAGGATATCTACTATATGAGAAAAAATTAAATTATATGTCTACAATCTATTGTATACAAAAATACATTCTAGAATAATTAAAGCTCTAAATACAAAAAGCAAAACTCTAAAATGAATTATAGGAGACTATCACTCAGGGTATGGGAGAATTTCTACACAAAACACAAAAATTACAACCATAAAGGAAAAGTTGATACATTTGCCTATATTAAAAAACAAAAACAAAATTTTTGAATGATAAAAGACACCCAAAACCGAGTTAAAATACAAATTACATTTGGGAGAATACTGTGCATTTATACACAACCAACAAAGGGTTATACAAAGGACACAAAGAACTCCCACAAATAATTGAGAAACAACCTACTGACCAAAAAAAGGAAAAACAGGAAAAGATTACAAAGAGGAAATTCCCAGAAGAGACTGATCTGAAGAGGAAAAAATGTGCAAAGATGGTCAGTCTTACCAGTAATCATGAAAATGCAAATTAAAATAAAAATGTTAGCCATGTGCTGTGCCTCATGTCTATAATTGCAGCAGTTCAGGAAGATGAGGTGGAAGGACGGCTTGGGGCCAGGAGTTTGAGACCAGCTGGGCAACATAGCAAGACTCCATCTCTAAAGAAATGAAAAAAAAAAAAAAAAATTAAATGGGTGGCAGCGCTTGCCTGTAGTCCCAGCTACTTGAGAGGCTGAGGCTGGTGGATCGTGGGAGCTCAGGACTTTTAGGTTACAGTGAGCTATGGGGATGCCACTGCACTCCAGATGGGTGACAGAGTGAGACCCTGTCCCCCATCACCACCAAAAAAGAGAAGGATGTTATGTTACATGCATCAGATTAATGAAATTTAAAAGTCAACAATGTTAGTGAGAATGTGGGAAAAAAGTAAACTTCACACATTGCTGGGGAGCAGAAATTGGGAGAGCCATTATGGGAACAGTTTGGTAATATCCTATCTCCAGGAATATACCCTACAGAAACTCTCACAAGGATTTCATTACAGTGTTGTAACAGCAAAAAATGAAAACCGAAAGTCTGTCAAAAGAAGAATGAATAAATAAATCGAGGGCTACTCAGATAAGGGAAGAGCATACAACAATTAAATGAGTGAGTTAGACCTACATGTAGCAATCTGGATGAATCTCAAAAACAGAATGTTTGAATTTAAAAAAGCAAGTTTCAGGATCATATGTACTACCTTTCATGCAAATTTAAAAAACACCTCCAAACAGGCTGGTCTGAAGATACAGAGTCATCTCATTTGATTGTTCCCTGTCAGGTACAGATAGAACTCCTTGTTCTACTCTCTCCCCCCTCTCACTACTGCACTTGACTAGTCTTAAAAAAAAAAAAAAAAAAAGAAGAAGAAGAAGAAAGAAAAAAAATCCAAACAATGGCAAATATTGTTCATGGATACATATATATGTAGTAAAAATTTTAAATGGATTTTAAAGGATAAACACCAATTTCATGATTGCAGTTACTTCTCAGGAAGCAGGATCAGGGAAGGGTCAGATAAGGTTCAAATGTAGATAGAACATTTATAATAAAGATGCAAAGCTAATATGGCAACATATCATTTGTTACATCCACATGGTGGAAACTCCAGATCATGTTGTACTTTTCTGTAGGTTGACATTTATTCATAATTAAAAAAAGAGAAAAACAAATACTAGTGGTGCTGTGAAGAGAATGTTTGTGTCCACTCCTCCACTATCCATATATTAAAACCCTAATCCCCACTGAGATGATATTTGGAGGTGAGGCCTCTGGGAGGTGATTTGGCCATGAGGGTGGAGCACTCATAAATGGGATTAGTGCCCTTATAAGAAGAGACATGAGAGAGATGTCTCTCTCTCTGAGCCATGGGAAGATATGGCTGTCTGCAAACCAGGAAGAGGACTCTCACCAGGAACAGAATCAGCCAGTGCCTTGATCTTGGACCTCCAGCCTCCAGAACTGTGAGCAATAAACTTCTATTGTTTAACACATTAACTTCCATGTGAGCTGCATTTAACTCATGCTGGTTTTGAGCCCGGGGCCTCATGAAGCCTATGTAACTCACACATCTCTTTACCTTGAGTCATGTGAACTATTTTTCAAGTTGCATATAACTCACCCACAGAAAACAAGAAAAAATAACAAATTTTTCATTAAATTAGAAAGAATGTTTTCATTTTTGAAGTTTTTATTCTATTTTCGTAATAAAACACCACCGCCCCCAAGGAAAAAATTTTTTTCTAATGTGGCAATGAGTTAACTACACAGTCTATGTCACTTGTTAAGAAGATAAGCGGGAACTTGTGGCTTCCCCCAGCCTCAACTTCCTCCCAGAGACTCTGAGGCTCTCCAGACAGCACAGACACATGGTCTGGTTTTACCACTCTGAGAAACTTGCTCTGCACGCCAGTCCCAGAAGACTTCCATTTGGAGTGCACACAGTAGGTTGGACAGAATTGGGATCCCCTCAAGTTTCCAGTCCACTCCGTGGGAGGGAACTCATTTCTTTGGCCCACTGGAATTCTCTGTCCTCCCCAAGAGTGATGTGGGACAGGCTTTGGCTCTATGCTCCCTGTGGACTTGGAAACCAGAATGTCAGATACCTCCTGTACAGCCACACTGCCGTGTGATTTTAGTCTATCAGGTTTGCCTGACCTCACTTGGGCCTGGACTGCTGCAGCTTCCTTGTCCCAGTGCTGCCTTGGTGGAGTCAGCACATGGGACAACATGACTTTCCTCTTTTTTGCAGTCAACAAACCCATCACACCTTAGCGCTAGTCTTACTGCCTCAACTCAAAACAGTCTGGAATTAAGAACTCTTTCTTTCATTTACCATCTACCTTTAAGGTAGATTCCTTATTCTCCCCTTTTTCCCTTTTCCTCTTCTCTTTTCTGTTTTTTCTTTTTCTTTTTCTTTCTTTTTTTTTTTTTGAGACTGGTCTCACTCTGTTGCTCAAGCTGGAGTGCAGTGGCACAATCATAGCTCACTAGAACTTCAAACTCCTGGGCTCAAGTGATCCTCCTGCCTCAGCCTCCTAAGTAGCTGGGACTATAGGTGCGGTATACCACACCTAGCTAATTTTACTAAAATGTTTTTTTTTTGTAGAGACAAGTTCTTGCTATGTTGCCCAGCCTGGTCTCGAACTCCTGGCCTCAAGTGATCCTCCTGCCTCAGCCTCCCAACGTGTTGGGATTACAAGCATAAGCCACTGTGTTCAGCCTCCCTTCTCTGTTTTTGCATTTGCTTCTCTGGTTTCTGCACATGAATTTGTTCAACTTGTGTGTCCACTTCTTTCTCTGGTCTGTCCTCATGCTCCATTTTTTCTGCTGCTTCTCTTTTTCCCTATATTGCTCTCTCTCTCCCCTAGTGCATCTGTGTGAAAATCAGTTAGAGCTTCCCATCCCGAAGACGGATGGGGAAACCATAGGAAACTCTGAGTATGAGCATAACATGGGTGGAGGTGGAAGAACATAATCAACTGCAAAACAATCTTAGCATTACAGGATCTGCAATCCCAGGAGATGGTAGCCATTGAAATCCCACACATCTCAGTGGAATTTTATTCAAGGCTTTCTTGAGCTCTCAGTCTTATCTAAGGCATTCTACTGAACAGAACTGTTTCCCACTAGCTCACAGATTAGTGGGAGTTGGGACAAGATGGTGTAAGAGTTAGTTAACACAGAGGTTTTCTCAGGGGTCTGTGATGATTCCAGGAACATTCTTTGGGTCACTAAGCAAGCTTCTTCAGCCTCCAGCCCTAGAGTCCAATGTTTGTAGCTAAAAAAGTTTATGACTTTTCCCATGGAGGCACCTTCCTTATTTCAAAGTCTATAACTGGGTTTTGGGTTTGCTGGAGACTAAGAGAATCTAGTGACCTGAGAAAGTTGGACCTTGGTGTTAGGCTGATTCTAATAAATTATAAATTAAAGTATCCACATTGAGTGAAGTTACCCATCCAGCCCAAGTTATATGAACAGGGGTTTAAGATGTCAGTGCTCTCATATTTCATATGACCATGCTGGATCTAAATGGAAATTTTATTCAATGTGGCCACTTAAGAGAGAATATCATGTCTGAGTTATTTTAGAAAGGCAGTTCTGTCTTCCCATAAAACTTTCATCCTTTCGGGGTTTTATAAGCATCTCTGTCGCCTGAAATGGAGGCAAGCATTATCACTGTCATGTCAGGGATGGAGCGATGGTGCACAGACATTAATCGACTTTCACCTTGCAGGGCAACGGCTGAGTCATTCAGGGTCACAGTTCTCCTTTTGCTGCTTATTCTACAGGACAGCATCACCTCGTGGTGTTGGAGTTAAGACTCCTGGGCTCTCCTGCTGATGGAGGCAGTCTGTTGGTGACCTTGGGCGACTTTCACATTCTCTCTGAATGCCTGTTTTCTTGCTTTAAGTTTGAATAACAAAATTTATCCTTTTTATTTTTTTTTAAATCAGGAATGATGGGATGCCAGTGAATCAGAGATGAGGGATTCCATGTTATATAGAAGCACAGAATCTGTAGGTCAGAAAGAAGGCAGCTGACCTAGTGGTCCCGAAATTTTGCCTTACAGGGGAATTAGTGAAGGAATTAAAAAAAAAAATTACAGATTCTTGAGCCCATCCTGTATCTGCTGAAATGGAAAATACCAATCTGAGGACTAGGATTTTGTATTTTAAAAAATCTTTCCAGGCTGGGCATGTAATCCTAGTACTCAGGGAGGCCAAGGCAGGAGGATGGTTTGAGGTCAGGAGTTCGAGACCAGCCTCAGCAAGGGTGAGACCCCGTCTCTACTAAAAATAGAAAAAAATTAGCTAGCAACTAAAATAGAAAAAATTAGCTGGACGTGGTGGTGCACACCTATAGTCCCAGTCACTCGGGAGGCTGAGGCAGGAGGATTGCTTGAGCCCAGGAGTTTGAGGTTGCTGGTGAGCTAGGCTGATGCCATGGCACTCTAGCCCAGGCAACAAAGAGAGACTCTGTCTCAAAAAAAAAAAAAAAAAAAAAAAGTCATTCCAGCTGGTCTAGTGCAGGTTTAGAAACCATTGCTTAAGTGGAATGGCTCCAAGTGGGAGAGGGGACATCCTGTGCATCTGCTGATGGGTCGGATGTGCAGCTTAAATAAATAGGCTGCAGGGTCAGAAATGCAACCCTCTTAAAGACAATGGAGCAGATGGGACATGGACTGGGCAGAAGTGTTGGGAAACCCTGGGTTTGTTTTTGCCAGTAGGTCCTTGAGCTTAAGTCTGGAAGCTGGAAAGAGTCTTGCATGGAGCAAGGCTCCACAAGCAAGTGTCAACCAGCTTGTGATCTTGGGCAAACCACCCTCCCTCTCTGGCCCTCAGTTTCCTCATATATGAAATGAAGGTGTGGACTTATTGATCTCTAAGTTGTTCTATGAGACTTGACGTGTACCAAACATCCTTTTGTATGTGAGCATACTGTAAGTCAAAAAGCTGCTCATTATCTTAATTTTTTTGTAGTGTTTTCTATGACCCAGTGCTCATACCACCTGACCTGTTTTCAGTCCCAGGCCTCCTCTAGCATCGTAAATGCTGAAGCCAGCCACTGAGTCAGTGCAATGGCCCATAGAACTCAAACCATTCCAAGATGATTCTCTGCATTTCAGGCTGGAAGAGCAACCTCCAACAAGGTGAGGTTTGGAAGAAAAGGTGGTTTGGTTTGGAGGGAGTTAAGTATTCTATAAGACATCTCTGCTCTGGGTGAGGGTAATTCTATCTGCCACCTGCTGCTTCAGAAAGTGGCAAAAGATGGCTCCAACAACTGGCAAAGACAGAACACTTTCCAGCTACCGTGCTCACCTTGCTCCTGAGTCCTGGCCACTGCCGGCAGAAGCATGTAATGTTATAGTTACTGGCACCAGTGTTGGTTGCTCAGGTCCAAGCCAAGAGAGGAGGCTGAGCAAAGAAAGGCTGCATCTGCAGCGTCACTTCTGTAGGCCAGAAATGATCGATGTTCACCATGACTGGATGGGAACCAAAAGGAAACAGTTTCGGTAAGAGAGCCCAAGGCCGAGGAGCCAAGTAATAATAGATTGTATTGGTTTTTTTTCTGTTAGAGTTGATTACATTCAATGGAAAAAACATTTATTGAGCACCTAATATGTATCAGAAAATATGTAAGGCTTTATGAATTCATTATAGAAAAAGACATGTCCCTTTCTTTACTAGTTGATCACCTAGCAGGGAAGTTCTCCATAAAAACAGACACAATATATTCATTCTAGTGGCGACAGATAGCAAGGAAAGGAGCTTCCAGCAGGTGAAGCAGGTGAAGTGATGTTTGACGTGGGCTTGGCCTGACAGTCAAGTAGAACTTCGCCAGGAGAAGAAGGGAGTGGATGGGCCTTCTAAGCAGAGAAGACAAAATTAGCAAAGGCAAGAAGGTGCAGAAAAGCATGGTGTGCTTGGGAAAAAGAAAGTAGGCTGGAGATGTGAGGATGACAGGTGCACTCAGGAGAGTGGAAGGTGGCACAGTCAGGAACTGCACTGAGTAGAGTGTGTGTTGGCGGGGGGTGGTGAGAGACAGTGGGTTCTTATTAAACGATCGCATTTGTGCTTTGGAGATACTGTCCTGGAAGCAGTGTGGAGGACAAGTGGGCAGAAAGAATGGGTCTGGAACACATATTAGGAGATCAAGGAAGAAAGGCAGTGGCTAGAGGCTGTGTCATATTTTGTTCTGGGTCACAGAACGGCTTTGAGGGCATCTGGATATGTGCAGTGCATGAGAAGAAAGCACAAAGGATCATTCCTGGTTGTCTGATTCAGATGAGCTCCAGAGATACCACTTTCCTTTCTTCCCTCTCTTCTCCCAAGTATGCCTTAGTTGGGCGGAGGTGGGATACAGCTATCTGCTTTTATAATGCTCATGTGAGATAACTCAGAAGCAGATGGTCTAGCAACTCACTTTAAGAAACAGTAATATGGCTGGGCATGGTGACTTATGCCTATAATTCTAGCACTCTGGGAGGCTGAGGCAGGAGGATCGCTTGAGCTCAGAAGTTTGAGACCAGCTTGAGCAAGAGCAAGATCCTGTCTCTACTAAAAATAGAAAAATTAGCTGGGCATCGTGGCACACACCTGTAGTCCCAGGCTCCTGGGAGGCTGAGGCAGGAGGATTTCTTGAGCCCAGGAGTTTGAGGTTGCAGTGAGCTATCGTGATGACACTCTACCAGGGTGACAGAGGAAGACTCTGTCAAAAAAAAAAAAAAAGGAAGAAAGAAATAATGAGTTCTTAGAAGCTTCATAAGAAATACTTAAACTTTTGCAATATAAATGTATTTATTGTCACTAAACTGTACACTTAAAAATGGTAATGGTAAATTTTATATATATATATACTTTACCTCAATAAAAGATAAATTAAAAAAATTAAAAGCTGTTCTATTAAAAAAAAAACATCACCCTAAATGTATTATATGGGCTTTTAATAAGTGCTGTATTAAGGCATAGATGAGAGGGGAAATGCATATTATGATTTAGCAAGCACGAGGAATGATGTGCTTCTTCCATTTTGATGTACATATCTATATGATAACTTTTATAACCATTAAAAGCAAATATAAATCTGAAAAATACTTTTGCAAAACTTTTTTAGGAACTGTGCATTATTTAGGGACTGGCTATGAACCTTGGAGGGAATATATATATAAAATTGTGAAACATGCCAGTTCAGAAATAGAGAACATTGCCAGCACCCCCAGGAATCCCCTTTTATGGCCTCTGTTGGCCACTACTCTCTTGTCCTGTCCCCTGCCAACCCCAACTTAGTGTATTTTTTCCTTACCTTCCTAATCTGGTCAAGTTTTTCGGGATCCTGAAACAGTCTTTAGTTCAATATATACAGTAGTAACAAAATTGTAATCTGGGCTGTCTTTACCTTGAATTGTGTCTATATAAACTAAGCTATGGTGGTTTATCAATTAATCACCTCTGTAACTTTTTGTAGCTTACACAGCTGGGAGCTTACAAAAGTCCATTTATCTTAAGAGAAGTATTTGGTTTTGTGTAAACAGTGGTGAGTACACCCTGAACCATTTAATGGGAGGGAAAAGAAAAGAAAAGGATGAATTATTGAGCCTGTAATCTTAACATTGACTTATTTAGGTTCTTGGCCTCTTTAGAGGCTTAAAGAGCTATTTAGTGGTCCTCTTCCTAAAGCTGTGGTTTTTTTTTTAACAGAATCACTGGCTCCAGCCACCTCTGATACATTCAACACTTTCATTCATCGAAGAAGGGAGTTGTGTAGAGAGAGGGTCTGCTTAGACTAAAGAGTGGATGACCCACATATTTGATCCAGTAGAGCGAGCCACACAGGAGAGTTTGGTTGGACAACAGGGCAGGTGTTATGGAGATTTGGAAAGATGGAAGAATCGGCAAGAAGGCAGCAGCCTCCCACCTCTGCCATCCTGAAGGCAGCTGGGCCCCGCCTCTCTAAGTTCACGTCAAGGTTTATGAGGGTCAGTGTGTTTGTGCTGGCATTTTCACAAATTGCTCTGCTGTTGTTTTTATTAGTTTTATTCCAGCTGTTGCTCCAGGGACTTTCTGGCAGTCGGGACTTCCAGGCCGGCTTGGAATCCCTTGTTAATTGATTCAAGTCATGAAAAGGTGCCATCAAGGCTGCTTTGAACTCTTGCCTATTCCAATGCCGGACAAATCTCAGGCAGGCACCATAGGAACAGCAGTAATGAGACTCACACCTCCAAGTTCACGGTGCAGAATTTTGCCTGTTCAGGTGGTAAGTGCAGGGGGGAGATGCAAGCCCGGGGGAACCAGGTTTGAAGAGTAAATAGACCTTGAGAATGTGCTTCCTCCCGGGTCCTAAGCGAGGAAGCCAGGCTTCGGAGGAGGGCTCACAGAGTTCTCGACAAAGCCCTGCTGTTAAGAGCATCGTGATGACCCAAATAAATTCACAGATATCTGTTACTCCCTGTGTTTTCACTTCACACCAACTGTCCACAGATGCGACTCAGCTTGGGAGAAACTTGCCAAGAGGTCTCAGTGAGATTTTTCCTGTGAAGCTATTAGTTTTACCCCACTTCATAGAGAGAGGAATATAAAATCAACCTTACAGAGGTCTAGGGAGAAGGGCCACCGCAGTCATCAGGATGTAACTGCTGTGTGTTGCTTTTGAAACCCTTTCCTATTTCCTATTTATTATTTAAAGGCTATAGCAAAGGCATCGTCAATGGAGCAAAATATTTATTTGACTTTTGTGAAACATCCTCTGATAGTAGAGTTTTTAAAAAGTGTTTCAGCAACTGTTGTGTGAAATTGACTCCTGTCTCCTCCAACAAGAGGTATAATTAGACTGTCTCTCATTGATAAATTTTCATATTTTAAAATGAATCTAAGTGCAAGCATACCTCTTAAAATTGTATCTTAAAGAAGGGGGTCCAGTACTTTGTTATTTGTTTAGCAAGAGAGATGAGTCACTAGTGGAAATCAGAAAACAGCGTGTTCACAGGGCTTGGAAAGATTGTCTCAAAATGTAACCCTGGTGCAGGGCGTGGTGGGTGGGGAGTGGTGGCAGATGGGGGCAGAAGCCATAAATTAAAACAGATTTAAAAGTCGTATCAACAAAATGCAAGCATAGACCTTGTTTGGATCCGGATTTGAGCAGAGCACTAAAAACAAACAAACACAATGTGAGACAATTAGGGAAATAAGAATACTGACTAGATATTTGATGACAGTACGGATTTTTTAAAAACTTAAGTATTGTGGTTATGTTTTAAAAAAGTTATCTTTTAGAGATACCTATTATAGGTGAAGTATTTACAGATAAAATGACACGATGTCTGAAGTTTGTTTCAAAATAACCAAAGGGTGAGAGTGACGGTTAAGTGTATGGGGGAGTAGGGTGGGATCGGGGGTGGGTAAGAGATGAAATAAAATTGGCCTTGAGCCTGACGCTTGTTGAAGATGGGTGATGGATGCAAGAGTGATGGGTTCATTATGTTATTCTCTCTACTTCTCTATGCTGAAAATTTCCATTATGCAAAGTTAAAAAGGAAAGACCTACAGCTTTCTCTGGTAGGGGAGGGAAAAGGTACTAAGGATTTCCTCTCAAGTTGGGTATGCAATTTTTACCTTTATTAAATTTATAATCAGAGAAATCTCACTGGGCTCTTTCTAACCTGATGATTCTTTGATTATATGATTCTGTGAAATTGTGATCAATTGATACACTCCTCATAATAATCATCAGCACTAGTTCCACATTGGGCCTGGAACAAGGCAGAAAAGGAAGGGATGATTTCCTGAGTTTTTACTTATACAAAAGCAGAGGCATGTTCAGAATATTTGTAATGGGGTGGAGAGCTGTGGGACAATAGGATGTTATGGTTCTGGGCACTTATATTAACATGGGTGGGGAGGGTGGTTATGGTTTGCATGGCAAAGCTCGTTTTAAAGGAACTCTAGATTCAAAAATAGTTCCTGCCTTCTAATCTATCCCAACTGTATTATCATAGTTAGTTATGCATGCTGTGTAACTAATTACTCCCAAACAAACATTTATTACTCACAGTCTCTAGGGATCAACCTGGGCATGGTTTTGCAGGGTGGTTCCGGCTCAACAGTCTAACAAGGCTGCAATCAAGGTGTTGTCTGGGGCCATAGTCATCTGAAGGCTCGACTGAGGGAGGACCCGCTTCCAAGTTCATTCACGTGGCTATTGGCAAATCTGCTTCCCGGTCCACACGGGTGGGTCTTGCCACAGGGCTGCCTTGGGACATGGCAGCTGGCTTCCCCGGAGCAAGTGAGCTCAGAAGGAGCATGAGGGAGAGCATCCCATGGAAGCCGCACTCTTTGTATAACATAATCTTGGAAGTAGCCACTCACCTCTTCGGCCGTATGACATTGTGTAGAAGTGAGTCACTAAATCTAGCTAGGGTGACCAACTCATCCTCATTTTTCCAAGACTTTCCTGTTTTTACCACTGAAAGTTTCACATTTGGGGAACTCCCTCAGGCCTTCCAGGGCAAACCAGGATGGCTGGTCACCCTCAATCTAGTTTATAGTCAAAGGGGAGGAGTTAGACAAGGGCGTGAATACCAAGAGGTGGGGATTGTTGGGGGCCACCTTGGAGGCTGCCTACCACAACTGTCTTTCTAAGATTTCGTTCTCTTCATTCTTGAAAAAGAACCCCTGGGAGCCATTTTGTGGTTCATATATATGCCTCCGTTTTTTTAACAGTATGATAAATCATGTTAAAGTGAATTGAATAAATATATAAACCAACTTTAGAAACAGTACTTGGTGGGGGAGAGATTAATGAGATTTATTACATACGTGTATTTTTTTTCCTATCTGGTCATTATTTCAAAGCAAATATTGATGTCGGTATATCAGTTCTGTCTTTTGTTTTGATTTCTAGAGTTCCTGGCCAGATTTATGACCTATATCCCTTAAACAAAAAACTTTATTATGCTGTAGATGACTTAGATCTACAAAAGGGTAAAATGAAGTAACAAGAAAAACAGCTCAAGATTTTTGCTTATTTCCAGACATATTTTGGTGCTTTGTGTTTAACATGACAGTATTTCTACTGTACATGTAATATTGAATCCTACTTTTCCCCATCGATATTATGAACATTTTTTATCTTATTACAAATTCTTCATTGATTACAATTCTTCATTCATTCTTTTTTTATGGCTATGTATTTTTTCAAGTAAGAGGATGTACCATGATTTTCTTTATATTTCTCCTGTGGCTGGCTATTTAAATTATTTTGCATTTTAGAATATAGGTAAAAATTTTTAAACCCATATTTGAAGTTGATCATTTTTATTCTGGCTCAGAAAGAGAGTAAAAATATTCATTCATTCACTTATTCATTCAAGCAATGGATATTGCTAAACGCAATCTAACCTGCGCTGTGCACTATGTCCAGCGCTGAGGACATAGAAGTGAGAGAGAAGGACTTGTTTACTTTTTGAACTTCATGTAACTTAGAGGCTATTGGATTAGTAAAATGAAGTGTCATTTCTTTCATCTACCACCGTGGGCTTTGTGCTTTGTTAGCGCCTTCTACTTATGGCTGCCTGACCTCTGACACCTCATGGAAAGTACCCATTTGTATACAAGTTTCTTCCACTATACTGTGAGCTCCTTGAGGGCAAGGACCATGTTTTTGTTCACTCTTAAAAAAATAAAATCAGTACTGATGGCTTCTACTGCGCTAGGCTCTCTGCTGCTATGTCCTGGTTAAGAAAGCTGAGATGATCTCTGCTTTCTTGGAGCTTCCAGTCTGGTGGGGAGACAGACCTTAGACAAGCAAACACACAAAACAGGGTTACAAATTGTGGTAAGTGCCAGGAAGGAGATAAAGGGTGTTAGGAGTGAGGATAACCAGTTAAGATGGGTTAATGAAGGAGGGCCTGTCTGAGGAAGGGCATTTAGGCTGGGACTTGGAGGAAGAGGGCCAGGCATGCAGGTGAGGAGGTGATGCCTGGCCCTGGAGCTAAGAGTGATCCAGGCCGAAGGGACAGAGTGTGCAAAGGCCCTGAGATAGCAAAGGGCTTAGAATGTTCAAGGAACTACAAGGAGGCAATGTGATGCCAGCGTTGTGGGGAAGGAGAGCATGATGGGAGGTGAAAACTGAGAGGTATGTAGGAGAATTATGTGGGACTTTCTAGGAAAAGTTAAGGATTTTGGATTTTATCCTAAAGGCAGTGGAGTGCCATGGTAAGGACTGTAGGCAAGGAAGAGACATTGCCTTAGTCTGGTTTTCCCCAGAAGAAGACAAAGATGAAGTAGTCTCTTTGGAGGTGGAACAAGGAAGCGTCAGTAGAGAAGTGGGGGACTGAGGCAGTGAAGGATGCGTGATAAATAAAGTTATCACTGTGGACAGCCAAAGCTTTGTCCCTCTGGGGAGCTCTGGGAGCCACTATAGACTGTGACCCTGAAGTTATCCCACTTGAGGGGTGAGAGAACTGGGGTATTTACATACCCAATCCCGTCAGCCATTGTTTGAGGTCTGTTGGGGGACAAGAGAGTGTCTTGTGGGGCACAAGCAGGCATTTCTAGCCTGCTTCAAGGGTGGGCAAAGCAGCTTCCTGACCAGAGAAAACCTTCTGGCAAAGAAATATGGGTTGTGGCATTTGGAAGCCAAGTTAATGAGCACTGAAGTGGTAAATGTGAGGGTGTATATATATGGCAGATAGATATGCCACAAACATGATCCACTTTAGGAGTTAATAGTTCACTTTCGTTCTTGCAGTGAATAAACCAGCAGACCAGAATGAAAATGGGAGACCAATTCAGAGGCAGTTTTAGTGGTCCAGGTGGGAGGTGACAGAGACCTAGACAGGGTGGTGGCAGATGAAGATGAACAGAAGAGGTGGACTTCAGATTCCTGCTGGACATGGTATCAATACCTTGGCGATGGTTTGAATGTGGGGCATGAGGTAAAAGGGAATTTCAAGAGTGATTTCTGGCTTGAGTACCCAGGTGGGCCTTGGTGCCATTCTGAAATCGGATTACTGGAAGAGGGATGGCTTTGGGTCATGTATTATAAATGACATCAGTTGGCACAGTCGTGTGGCTTTCTCCAGCAATGCTGAGCTGGCACAGAGGAGGGAGGTGTTAGGTTTCATTCACAAGTGAAGGTTTGCCAGAGTGTGCAATGGGGGGGGGGGGCGGCGAGGGAGTTGAAGGCATTGCAAAGGAGTGGTTAGCATGATATTTGACTAGGAACTCTAAATTCATAGATAGGAAAACGGAGGTGGAATGAGTCGCTGGTCAGAGATGAGGTGGTGGGATGTGAGCTGGAAGAATAGGAGAGTGTGGTCTTCTTCACTTTGGTAGCCACAGCTCCTGGCACATAGTAAAAGCTCAATTAATTTTTGTGATTAAACTGAGGTCATTATTATTATTATTTTATTGTTTAAGAGACAGGATATCTCTCTATTGCCCAGGTTGACCTCAAACTCCTGGGCTAACGTGATCCTCCCACTTCGGCCTCACAAGTAGCTGGGATGACAGGCACGCGCCACTGCACCCAGCTTAATGGAGGTGATTATGGACCTGAGGGTGGGTGTTAGAGGGATTGAGTTGCACATTTCTCCACTTCTCTATTTCTTGGGTTCGGCAGTCTTTTGGAACGAGTTCATTCCATTTCTCTATTCAATTTCTTCCCCTTAAAGGTCAGCACACAAGAACCTCTCTGCGTCCAGTCTCTGGTGGGGTGTAAACAAGATAGTGTCTGCTGAAGTCACTCTGTGCCTGTGGGAAGTTGGATGGACTATAGACTGATCTCTGGATATTTCATTCATCCATCCATCCATCCATTCAATGAGCCCTCACTGAGCACCTACTATGTGCCTACCCTTAGGTTTTCGAGGTTTTGAGATAACAAAATGAATGGATGGGTAGATGGCCAAAAAAGTTTTGCTTCTTAGGGAGCTACAAATAGCCCCTGAGTTTCTGAACATGAACTTTTTGGCTCTCCGCCCTTCATACACAGTTATATTGAGACTAAAGGAGGGGAAAAAAGCCTTTATTCTTTTGCCTGCTGTGTTGTTTTAAAATTTTTGTCAAAATGTACAATGCTCTGAAGAAGCCCCGGCAGAAAGAAATCTTTCTATGCTGTCTAAAAATGTACAGATCTATCTCTCTGAGAGCCGGGGTAGGGTCAGCAGTCCTGCCCCCCATAAAGGGCGGGATGCAGACTCTCACCCCTTTCACGTTTTTAAAGCCACGGCATTTTATTTTTTAGAATGGTTTTGCCTACCTAAGGACGCACTCACCAACACTTCTTCAGAATTTGTGCAGTCTTCCGTGAGAGACATGTCATTTTAGTTATCGAATCAGCCATTTATTTTGTTTTCTTAAACTGTCTTCCACCCCCAGGCAATCTGTGAAGAAGGAATCTCTTCTCCAAAGCAAAGGGAACCAGGCTTTTTCGTAGGCGCTTCAGTATCAGTGCTTTCACTGTTGCATTCAGCAGGCTGGAGGGGGCAAGTCTCAGGTGAAGATTGAGCTTTGTAAATCCAAAAGCGTGCTCTAGGGTTGGCTCATTTGATTCCTCTGAGGGAAAAACAAAATTTTTTCTCTCTCCTTGCACTCAACAGAGCACGCTTCTGTGACGGACGGTGGTTTCTCCAAACACCAAGCAATTCTCCAGCAGAGCCCAAGTGGGTGTCCTCTAATTCAGTTCAATCCTGACACTATCTCCCTGAGTTAACATCAGGTCCCACACATTAAGGGTTCAGCCCCACAGCCCCCACTTCAGATGCCAATCCCAAGTTGTCACCTATACTTATGACCAACTGACTATATATCATGGTTCTGACTACCCCTCCTCATGTCTGATTAATTTGCTAGGATGGCACACAAAACTCAAGAAAAAATGTTTATTGGTTTATCATAAAGGACATTACAATGGATATAGATGAACAGATGGAAGGGACACATAGGGCAAGGCGTGTGGGAAGGGGTGTGGAGCTTCCATGCCCTCTTGGGGGCCACCCTCCTGGCACCTCCACGTGCTCAGCAATCCCAAAGTTCATCATATCTTGTTGTGCAAGAGTTTTGTAGAACTTAATCTCCAGCTCCCCCTCCCACCCTTCCCAGAGGTCAGTGGGGGGAGCTGAAAGTTCCAACCCTCTAATCAGTTGGTCCTTCCCGGAACAGCCCCATCCTGAAGCTATCTGGGAGCCCCACCCTAAGTCACAAATTAGCATAAACTCAGGTGTGTTCAAAAGGGGCTTATTATAAACAGCTAAAGACACTCCCATCTCTCAGGAAATTCCAAGGGTTTTAGGAGCTCTGTGACAGCAACCAGGGACAAAGACCAAATATATTTTATAGTCTACCACAATTCCCTTCTAGCTCTGAACAGCGATGTGAAACGTGACCATGATTTAGAATACTTTTGCCTGTGTCCTGCACCCTTTTGGGGGGAGACGGAGAAGAGCTTAGGAGGCAGTCATCCTTCACCAACACGCCTGTCTGACGTGCCCCTCCTTCTCCATTCTCTACCTCGTGGAAAGTGCCGTGTCCCCCAAGTCACTGGAGTAAAAACCCTGGGTTTAGTCACGACTGCTTGCCCTCACGGGAGAGCCGTGCCAAGACCCACGGTACACAGGGCTGGCCGTGGACAGAGTGAGCACAGAAAGCGAGGAGCATTGTCTGTGGGAGGAGGAGGGAGGCGAGGGAAGAAGAGCGTCCTTTTTCAGAGCCACTGGGAGAACCTCCACTGTCACACGTAGCGTGGTTTGTGACTTGACTCACGATGGGGGAATACTGGCTCGCCACTCACGACATTGCTTCCGTGTGGAGGGCCTTCCGTTACAGTGACATTGCTGGCCTTTCCGTGCCCTTCGACTCACCCATCCCAGGAGAAAATGGGTGACTTCAGAGAGTGCTGAGTTTGGAGAGGGAAGGGGGTTGTTTGGCTCAGTTTCTCCCTCTCTTGGGCCTGACCTGCCAGCAGAGAGCCCCATCGAGTCTGCATCTCTCCACGGGTGGCCTCAGTCTCTGTCTGGCCGGTAGGCGTGAGTGTGCCATTGCCGTGCCGCCCGGGCCTGGGCAGGTGAGCCTGCCTAAGTCTGGGATTCGGCATCGGAAAGCTCCTTCTTGCCCCACGTCTAAGATCCATCTTCCCACCCAGCCTTTATGAGTAATAAGGATGAGGCTGTCATCCTCATCTGCCTGACTCCTGTGGCTCTCTCCGTTGGTTCCAGACTTGGGTGGAAAAGGGACTCCCTCAGATCCCAACAGCTGAGGTCTACTGCTTGGGTGGGGGTTGGTCTGGCTGAAAGGGCCAGGGACAAGCGGATGGCGATTCCTTGGCTCTGCTCTTACCCAGTTGCACTGAAGAAATTCCATTTTCTTTCTTCTCTTGCCTGCGTCCAGGGCCGCCACAGCGCCCCCTACAGTTGGGGGCTTATCCTCAGCTGCTGCAGGCCTTTCTCCAGCGTCCTTCACCTGCTGCCACCATGGGTCAGGGAGGGGACTTCAGGAACAGAGCAGGAAGTGGGACAGAAGCACTGAGCGTCCTTTAATGTAGCCCGACTCTTCTGCAACCCAGCGGGTGCTCTGGACACTCGCCTCTTATTAGGATGAAATCATTCCCATGGAGCATTTTGGTTCTCCATGCAAATAAAACTTTTCACCAGCCAAACCCAGTAACTGACCAGGCCACATCTGAATTTTATTTTATTTTATTATATATATATGTTATATGTAAACATATATATGTATATACATAAAATATACATATATTGGGCAAGGAGAAGAGTTGCCAAAAATAAAATAAAATAAAAACATATGTATACAGACATATGTGTATGTATATAGATGTTATTCATATATACACACATATATCCATATGACGTACATGCTATATACATATATGAGATAATGCTAAATGTATAATATATATAAGATATACAAAGCTATATACACACACATAAGATTTAACACTGCAAATGGATACATATATGCACAAAGAAGTGTGTGTATACATGTGTACTCACCACATACAATAGGACAACTCTCCCCTAAGAGCCTTTAAAATTCAATGTCAATCTCAATACTTGAAGAAATCAGAAAAAAAATTCAATTTCAAAAGAGATAGGGAAAGGACTTTTTTCATATTTCTACTGTCCTCAAGGTTAGTTCTTTGAATTATGCCTCTCTTCAACTAGGGATTTAATTTCCTTGGAAAGAGAGTATATGGAAAGCAAGAAGTTAAGGACCAGGGTCCTCTTTCTGACTTTCATCACTGGTCATATGGCCTGGAGCACCACCCTCCTTTTTCCTCTGCCTGAGCTTCACTGCACATTAAATAGGGGTGGAGAATGTGCTATGTTGGTTCCTCTTAGTTCCTGTAGATGTGCACTTTGATCAAAGTGCATCATATATATATATATAGAGAGAGAGAGAGAGAGAGAGAGAGACAGAATATACACTCTGCACTTGGCACTCTGTTGGGTGCTGTGACTGACACAGTAGTGGACCAGCCATGGGTCCTTCTCAACTGCTTGACATCTCTGGCAGGAGCAGTCAACTGTAGGCTCAGGAGAGAGGAGAGACTGCTCCCTAAGCGGGGGACAGGTAAAGTGCTATGGAATTTTGATAAACTATAACTGATCTCTGAACGTATCTATCTAATTAACTAAATATTTACCAAATTTCTTCAAAGAGAGCCCCCATATGACTCCTGTTTGGTTCTCTTACCTTGCCCATCTCACAAAAGGTGCAAAGGTACAATAAAATTTATTGGCTATACTGGCACCCATTATTTACAAAACATTGTGCTTGAATTGTGGTCAACCTGTGACATATTTAGAGAAGCTTCTGTGATCACCATAACTGTGTGCCAGAAAGATCCGACTTGAGATTCTTCAGTTGTGTTTCTTGAGTATTTAGATCTTTGTGTTTTCTTTTTTTCCCAATTCCTACGCAGGTGAGCTCCTTCTCTTCCTCCAAGACCAGTCGAATGGTTTAATCTAACGGGCCTGTCATTCTCTTACCAGAGACACAGAGCTTTGCAAAGCTTATGTTGTATAAGATTCCCTTCAATGTCTACACATGGCACCTGAACAGAAGGGAAGTGACTTCCACACAAGGCCTTAAAGCTGGAAAGAATGTTCTTCAAGTGGAAAGTGCCAAGTGCACAGCTGGATGCTCTGCCCGACTGTTGCCACCTGTGGGTGAGCACTCCCAAAGGGAAGACAAGGTGGCTCTAGGTCCTTCGTGCATATATTAGCCTCTGAGCAACAGTTGTTACTACTACTATTGTTAATAAATAAAACAACTTATTTAGTGTTCATGCCAAATCTCCAAGGCAGGAATTATTGTGACCTGCAATTTACCAAGGAAGGGACATGCAATTTGACTAAGGTTATATTCCTAGTAAAATGCAGAGCCACGATTCAAACCAAAGTTCTTTCCCTTTTGTGGAATGAATGATTTAATGAATGAATGACTGGTGATGTCACTGCAGGGGACATGAGCTGAATTTCACCAGCTGCTGACCTAATTGTTGATGTTCTGAAATGTTTATGCTTTTCTCCAAGTATGGCATGATTTGTTATCTAAATTCAAGGTAAGTTATTTGACAGGTATAGGCCACAGGAATCCTTTCAATTCATGCGATCAG
Organism: Eulemur rufifrons; assembly: GCF_041146395.1. Lineage (NCBI taxonomy): Eukaryota > Metazoa > Chordata > Mammalia > Primates > Lemuridae > Eulemur > Eulemur rufifrons. The sequence continues at coordinate 222,419,357 of NC_090989.1, read as the reverse complement.
GCCGGTGGTGGCTCACGCCTATAATCCCAGCACTTTGGGAGGCCAAGGTGGGAAGATTGCTTGAGGCCAGAAGTTCGAGGCCAGAAGTTCAAGGCCAGCCTGGGCAACACAGTGAGACCCTGTTTCTACAAAAAATGAAAAAAATTAGCTGGGTGTGGTGGCACATGCCTATAGTCCCAGCTACTCTGGAGGCTGAGGCAGGAGCCCAGGAGTTCAAGGCTGCAGTGAGCTATGATTGCGCCACTGCACTCCAACCTGGGTGATAGATCAAGACCCTGTCTCAAAAAAAAAAAAAAAAAAAAAAAAGCGAAAAATTCATGAGGTCACTTCTTAACTGGGCATTTTAATGAAAGAAGGAGGTACCATCAATGAATTAATAAATGTTTGGTCTTTGAATATGGACACATAGATGCCCAACAAGGTGGATTTATGGAAAGCTGGGATTCAGATGTTCTCAATTGCTCGTTTTAGTCACTTGTTTGTTTTTCAATTCAAGGGCTGATAATTTGTAGTAACACAGAGTGAACTTAAGCTGTCTGTGTTCTCCTCTCACTCCCCATGGGGTAAATGGGCCAAAAGGTGAGCACCCAGCAGGCCATGGAAAGAAAGGAGGGACTGATGTGATCCAGATCTTGGAAAGCAGTGTTGGAATGATGAGGAATCACTTATGGTTATTTTCAGAATTTCCTTGTTCTTCTTCCTCTTGTTCTGGCTGCTTTAACGTCCCAGTGTATTTTGTTATTCCTGTGTCTGATAACTAGGCAGTGAAATTTACATCACCGTTAAGGACTTACAGATGGTACTATAAGATGTGAGAAGGTATTAGTATTGGCACTGACAGAGGCTCTGAGAGTCTAGTCCTCCAAACCTGGCCTTGACTCCAAACTCAGTGTCCCGCTGGAACCCCAGGGAGTTAAGATAACAAGGAGCATCTCTACCCTCACTTGGAGACTGTCACCTGCCTTGGAGGACAGTTCCTAAAGCCTTAGATTTTCCAAACTATTCTATAGTCTCTTGGCAATCAACTCAGGAGAGTTTGCGTTGAAACAGTGATTTCTGTGTTAGATACTTACTTTTTGGTATTTCCTGCTGGAGCTCTGCTTGGGTGGAGTTCCCGTTGGAAGCGCCAGAGTTTTCCTGTTTGTGCAGTTGATTTTCAGAACCTTAAATAAACTCTGTTATGTGTTCATAAGAATAACAACTCGATTACTATTCATTAAGCACCTACTATGAGCCTGGGACTGTTCTTAGCAGCTGGGGATACAACAGTGACCTCAGCAGACCCTGCTCGCAGTCTGGTCCAGGACACAGATTAGTAAACAGACATTTGCCTTCCATGTGATAAGAGCCATGAAGGACAAAGTACGGGGTGTTGGGGACAAGAGGTGGGGTGCAAATAGCAGGCAGCGAACCCAAGCTCGGGAGTGGCAGGTCTTGAAGGGGGTGTGGTGGGTGCGGTATGCCAGGAGAGATTTCCAAACTTCACGCTTGATATAAAAAACTAATTTTTGTAAAATCTGTTCTCAATTAGCTACAAGTGGATTATTCCAGTAATTTGCAAGAAAACTTCTTTCAAGCCTTTTTTGCAATGGATGGAGTCAGACAAGAAGCGTAATGTGCCTCCGAGCTCCCAGCAATGCAGATCTTTATGGGAAACTTCATTATTTCATTCCAAGTGTATTTTGAGGATGTCAAGCAGGCCCATCTCTGTTCAAATTCCAAACAAAACACATTCCAGAGCCACCAGATGTAAGTGACTTGTGGATTATTCTCTTTTTAGATTCTCCTTGCTATTGTTCCCATCCATGATAAAGACCAACTTCTTGCCAAAAGAAAAAAATAGGGCACAGGGATGGGGAATGTTACAAAGGCTTTTGTGTGTCTGGCCAATTGGAGTTCCCTATGATTACACTTGGATCTACTTTCAATCTCTTGGTCAGGCAATAAAATGCCTATTTATTTCATTCTGAAATCAACTTATTGAGGTATAATTTACATACAATAAGTGCACACGTTTTTAGGCATACAGTTCTGAGAGTTTTGACAAGCATGCACATCAGCACAAACACCTGCACAATGAAGACACGAGCATGTTCAACTTCCAGAAGTTCCCTTATGCCTTTTGCAGTTGCCTCCCCGACCCCTTGGCTCCAGGCAACTACAGATCTGCTTTCTATCACCACAGATTAATTTTGCCTGTTCTAGAATTTCTAATACATAGAATCATACCATGTATCTCCTTTTGTGTCTGGCTGTTTTGCTTGGAATAATATTTTTGAGATTCATCCTTGTTGTATCATAGTTCATTCCTTTTTATTTAAAATGTGGATTTTTGAAGCAGCAAACAATTGTTCCATTGCTCAGCAAGACGAGCAGATCCAGGAAGTCCCTCTGGTCTAAAAATTCTATCAACTTGCCCAGGAAATGAAGGCCTGAGAATTTCATCAGGTTAGCCCAGATCACATTGAAGAAGCAGCCGAGCACATGAATTTCTGAGCTCCAGGAACCCAGGAGGACAGGCAGAGATGAAGGGCTGGTGAATGATGGAATATATTACAGAGGATGACAGGGCTATTTGTTCAGTTCTGTTATGAGCTCAGCAAAATGTGACAATCCTGGGAAATATAAATATATATTGCTATATTTATATGTGTGTTTGTCTCAGGAGGCCCGGTGGGGAGTGGCGGGTGGAAGAGTGGGTTTCCTGAAGGATTTGGCAGAGATAACTGGGGAAAGCAGAGTCTGTCCCAGGCCATGTCGATGCACAGTTGATAAATAAAAATTACAATGAGAGTTGATATTATCCAGCACTCACTATGTGTCAGGCGCTGTGTTCTGTTTCTTACGTGCATTGTTTCATTTAACCTGCACCTGTGCCCCACGTCACCACACCTCACTGCTCTGCCTGCATCCCCTTGCATATTCCTGCATACCCTGTGACCTTATACTACGCTCCCAGCAGCCAGCACTGTGGCTTTGTGTTGGAGGATGGTCCTCGTGCTACTGGAACCACTTTGCTTCTCAACCCAGAGAGCAGAAGTGCCTGGGACTTTACCTGTGACGAACAGGTGCAGGGGACAGATGCTCCCAGCTCCCTGTGTGGCCTCACCTGTCTCCCACATGCTTCTCCATGGGACTTTGCTTGATCCTCAACCCTGCTTGGACTCCCTTCTTCTTGTCCCAGCCCTACTCCCCACCATCTCTACCAGTTTTCCCAGTTTTCTTTGGGGACATTTCTTTATAAATCACCTTCCCATGAGTCCTCATCTCAGGGTCTGCTTCTGGGGACCCCACACTTAGACAAGGCACTGTCAGTACAGTCATTTTACGAAGGAGGAAACTGAGGCTTTTCCACACATCACACACACCCACACAGGCACACACACACGCTCACACATCTACCTAACTCCTACTCATCCTTCAGATGAACTTTCTCAGGCAGCCTTCCCTGACACCTCAGGGTAGGTCAGGCTCCCTGCCTATGTTCTCAAAATCATCCTTGGTCACTCTTAGTTTGGTACTAAGTTTACAATGATCTGAGTGATTATTTCATCAATGACCGTCTCTCCTACTAGACTGCTGGCTCCAGGATGCCAGGGCCCATGTCTCTATTGTTCTTAGCTGTGTCTCTAGTGGCCTGGCATAGTTTCCAAAACATAGTAATTGCTCAGCAAATATTTGCTGAATGAATGAATGATTTGAAGTTGCTTCGGTTTCTTCACAGGTGCTTACTGGACTCCTGGATAGATACTTTCCAGCCTCCACTGAGAAATGGGCCAGAAATGCATAATGTCTAACTTCCTAGAGTGACACAAGGTCACCAGCCCACTGCCATTCTTCTGGTGTTTAGGGAAAAGCAATAACCAGGGCAAGGTGACAGTATGGTGCTCCAGGGGACCAAGATTTAAGGTCAACTGTAGAGCTGATTCTAGAGGTGGGTCTTGAAAGCTGGGTAGAATTTGAACAGATGATTAGAAGGAAATCTGAGTAACATTGTAATGAAACGCTATGTTGTTTAAATACACACACATTCTGAATTAAATACACATTCTTGGATCCTTGTATTTCTCAACAAAAGTACATTTAGTCCCAAGTTCTCATTAGGAAGCTGATAAGTATCTATTTCCTTCTATTTCTGCCTTGGTAATTCCCCAGCTACATAAAATTTACAAACTGCTTTGGAAGCCTTTGCGGAGAAAGGTGCCAGAGCAACGTGTGAGATTATTGGAATAAATGCCGATTGAGAGATTTCCCAGGTGGATAGTTAAAACAGACACCGGCACACACATACACTCACACCCCACACTCAGGATACTTTTGGCTCTGATCAGTGGAGATAAATTTTCCCACCTGACAGTTGACCATAAATCAATAAGTATGTTTTAATAGTCACCAGATTTCTGCTCCTGTTTACTGCTGCCTCAGGGGGTCTTTCACCTGCTGGAACACAGGACCTCAAGGATCCTGGCCCATTCTCACCACTGCACACGGAGACGTGGTGCTTAGCAGCCAGGTAAATATTGGCATAGTGTATGTGAGAGGTAAATATAAAATAAGTTAGGACATCCTTAGGCTAATAGGAAATCATGAATTTCCCAGGTTTTTTTGCAAATCAGAACAATAGAAAAGCTGGAAATTATTCAAGGTTTAGTAAATGCTACATGAATAATTTTGAAGGTGAATACATGCTGTTATTTCCATAAATCCTGGTTATTGGGTGAGATTCCTGAACCTGCCCTTCCTGACTTTATCCCTCAATCCTGTCTATCACAGTTTACTTGGAGTTGCTTGAACAAGCCAGACTGTTCCACACCCCAGAACCTTAGTGTGTGCTGCTCTTGGTGCCTGGACTGCAATGCATTCCATTAATCCAAGTGGGCTGGGGACATCATCTGATCTTTTAGTACCTGGCATCAGGATCCTCTTTCATCTCCTTAATGAAGCTTTTCTTGACTAACTCTCCCACTCCCAGAATGAGCCACTTTATCCTGTACAAATTTGATTGCATATATCTGTTTAACAAAACATGACTAGGCTCTCTTGGGAAGTCCCTGTTCACACCCTGTACCCACTTTGAGGCCATAATCAACACTTCATTGCAACCCACTTGTCCCCTTGTGACCTCTCAAGCCACCTCCCAAAGCATTTCAGTAATGTAGATTTTGCTGAAACACTCACAAGGGAGAGAAGTGGAGGGTTCACACTGAACACCATATGGCCAAACTTCATAAAAATCCCCATTACAAATCTCCATTCATTCCAAAAGACTTTCTCCCATTGCCAGCTGCCTTATCTCCTTGATCTCCTCCAAGCCTCCACTCTCCACTCTGCACTGTCCTCCAGCTGCACTGGCTCCAGCCTCCTCCCACCCGAATTCCTCACCACCACCCCAATCCCATCTGGCAATTTAGTCGGCTCAGCCCTTTCTCCTTCATAGTCTTCCATCCTTAAAGCTTTAGGTTCTGTTCATCAAAGAATCTCTTTGAGATCAATCCATCTTAAAAGACGAGGGTAGCTGGGTGTGGTGGTGCACACATGTGATCCCAGCCACTCTGGAGGCCCAGGCAGGAGGATGGCTCAAGCCCAGATCAGCCTGGGCAACACAGCAAGATTCTGTCACAAAAGGAAAAAAGAAAGAAAGAGAGGAAGAGAGAGAAAGAAAGAAAAAGAAAGAAAGGAAGAAAGGAAGGATGGAAGAAAGAAAACAAAAGGCAAGAGTATTACAAATAACCAACACATTTATTCTTCTGCTAGAGACTGGAACAACTTGAGGGTAAGAATCAAGGCTCAAACATCTTTGCATCTCAATGCAAAATATTTAAAATATTTGTGAAATGATGGAAGAAATAAATGAAAGAATGTAGCCACCAATTACAATCTCTCAAATCATGGTTTTCTCTTGTTTGAAGATTTTCCATACCTTCTCAACTAATGCCTTGGCCAACTGCCATTTCTCCCTAACTCTGGCATTCTGCCCAGCTATGATGGGCCTGCTTCCTCACAAGCCCACAATGCATGTTCTTGCTTTCAGGTGTTCATTCAGGTTGTCTCTCTAGACCTGGAATAATGTATGTCATTCATGAGGGTGATTGGTGGTGGGTTACTATCACCCTGTTGAAAGTCAAGGTGGATGTAACTGGTTTGGCCTTCTAGGTCTGGCCAAGTCCTTCCCACTCTTCAAGGCTCAGAGTAGGTCTTTACTTCCCCAGGATACTTCATTGAGGTCTCCAGCCCAGGCATGGTTCTCTCCTTGTTGAATCCTTGGGACATAAGCCTTGAAACCATTCACTCAGAGAGCACGTAATCATTCGTCCTTGCACGGTTGTAGAATGTGGGGTATGAGGCTTCGAGGTCACTCCTCCTCCTGGACCATAGTCATTATTAGGGCTATTCACCAACCTTTCCCCATTTCCAGACTTGTGGTAGGTTTGTATATAATTTGGCATCATGTGTGGCTAGTTTGCTTTGGCCAATGAAATATGAGCAGAACTGGCACGAACCCCTTTGGAAGAGAAGTTTTCAGAGGAAGAAGTGTTAAGAGCTGACGAGTGATCGATCACACTTTCTTTTCCCTGACATGGTGACTGGCAATGCTTGAGGTATCTGGCAGATTATATCTTAGCCTGGGTGCTTGAGTGAGGACCCAGCTGATTCACAATGGGCATGTGGTGTGAGCAGGAAATAAACTTTTGCTGTGTTAAGTCATTAAGAATCAGAGGTTAAGGCCGGGCATGGTGGCTCACACCTGTAATCCTAGCACTCTGGGAGGCCGAGGCGGGTGGATCGCTTGAGGTCAGGAGTTCGAGACCAGCCTAAGCAAGAGCGAGACCCCGTCTCTACTAAAAATAGAAAGAAATTATCTGGCCAACTAAAAAATATATACAGAAAAAGTTAGCCAGGCATGGTGGCGCATGCCTGTCGTCCCAGCTACTCGGGAGGCTGAGGCAGTAGGATCGCTTAAGCCCAGGAGTTTGAGGTTGCTGTGAGCTAGGCTGACGCCATGGCACTCACTCTAGCCCGGGCAACAAAGCGAGACTCTGTCTCAAAAAAAAAAAAAAAAAAAAAAAGAATCAGAGATTATTTGTTAACTGCACTCCAGCCTGTCCTATCCAGACAGACCTTAAGTTCCTTGGGCAGCATGCATGCTTAACTTCCCTTTCTGTCTCCTATAGAACAGTACAAGGCCTCGTGGATGTTCAATAACTATTGCTGATTGATTATAGATACTGAGATAGGGTAAAATATATGAGACTGGAGAGTGGGACTTGGTATCAGACCTTCAACTTGAGACTTCAGTCTCTGAAAAAACTCAAAATAAACGTACAAGATGATTTCTATTGTATTCTAATAAGATTCTTGCATACAAGGAGGCAGAGTAGTGTAATGAAAGGAACCTGGGTTTTCAAACTGGCTAGACCTGGGTTCGAGTGTCAGCTCTGCCAGGTACATGGCTACATGACCTTGGGCAAGCTCTCTGAGTGTTGATTTCCTTGTCTACAACAGGGATGATATAACCACCTACTCCACAGGATCATCGTGGGGATTAAATGAGAGAACACAATGAATGGTCAACAAATGTCACTCTCTTAGGTCTCTCCTCCCATCAGGTGTGTTTGGGTTGGTGCAAACTCTTGCTTAATTCTCTGGGAACTCCTTCCCTTCATTTACCCCCTCTGAGATCTTGGCTACTGGCCGAATCGCTGGATTCGTTTAGCTTGGTCCACCTCAGATCATTAAGGTTTTGCTTTTCCTGCCCCATGCACGCTCTAGCTTGAGAAATTCCATCTGTAACTGACTGAAGTTGGCACTAGCCCTTGGCAAAGGACTCCAACTTGGGGGGACAGTGTTTTTGAGACAGGTTCTCTGCTGCCAAAATTTTAAGCAGTGCCCTCAGTCAGGGCAGTATAGTCAGGGAAGTGAAGGGAGGTGATCTCCACAGGGAAGAATTTAAGACGCCCGGGTGACCAGTTCCAAGAAAGCCCCACCTGGGCCTGGGCCCTGGCTCTAATGGCAGGTAACTGCTCAGTTGAACTCTGAGATCCTCTCAGTGATGGTAGCAAGGAAGTCTGTGAAATGATCTTCGGTGACTGACTCCTTTGGGCCACAGGTCGGGTCGTGGTGTGGTGGTCCAGGGACTTGTGTTTTATGGGACTTCTGGCCCAGTGAGCTTTGTGTTTATAGGATGTATTGTCCCTGAGTCCTTGAGGCCAGCTCCCTCCTCCCTCCCTGTGTAGCAGCAGCTGTGATGTGGCATGTCCAACCACCCCAAAGGTGCTTGTGTAACTTGTTTTTCAAAGTCTTGGCAGGAGCTCTGGTCCCGAAGTGACAAAGGGTGTTTACATTCTGGAAGAGCAGTCCTGAGAAGTGTCTGGCACCAGGGCTGTTCTCAACCAGTCCCTGTTCCCCAGCACTCCCAGTAGCTTCTTTTTCTCTGGGATGGCTTGTCACAGCCACACAAAGGGACATCCTGGACCTAGGAGAACCGAGCATGAGCAGGAGAGCAGGTAGGCTGCGAGGAAGTGTTTGGCAACCACCCAGGGCTTACTGCCCTCCCTGGAAAGGTGAGGGAGCAGCCAGGGCAAGGCTGTTGTTGCCCCAGCGCCTCGTGCTGTGCCTGGCACAGAGCAGGCTGCCGGGAGCAGGTGCTCAGCAGACATTCACTAAGTAAATACATTGGGAAAATACTCGGGCAAGAAAACATTTCAGAGGACACACTGGTGGAAATTCGTAAGTGACACCCTGGTCAACAGCTTTCCCTGACTGGTCCTTACATTAATAATAACATTGGTTACTATTTACTAAACACCTAGTCTCTGCCAAGCAAAGGCATATATTATTTCCGTAAATCCCCCAACAGTCAATAGTTCTACAATAGGTAGCTTTTCCCCAGGTAATAGCTGAGAGCCCAGAGATTCATGGGCACAAAATCTGGGGAACTTGTCTGAAGTCACACAGGCAGCAAATCGGGATTCAAAGCCGCTTGGGAAGGAGCCCCTGCCTTTCCAGGTTCCATCTCTCTGTGCTGCCCCTCCCCCGCTGGTCTCTGCCCCCTGCAGCAGGGCAGCAGGAACGGGCCACCTTTGCAGGAGGCTGAGACACACTTGCGCTCCCCCGCTGAGGGCCCTTGTGCATTCTTTTTGTCATTTCCCCCTCCTGCAAATAGGCTTGCATTCAATGTGGAAAGAGCTCGGGGAGGCAGCCCGAGCCAGATGTCTGCTTTGTCATATTTAAAAGCACCCAACCGGTGTTCAGGCCCTTCCATTCCTCATTCTAGCAACTCTCCCCTCCCCATCCGCCGCCACGTGTCTCCACGTACAATTTTCCTTCTTTCTTTCCTTGCTCTTCTGACTGGCTTCAAGGCCAGATTTTCACTTCACTAGAAAAACCTTGCTGTCGGTATTATTCTATGGACAGGCCCTGGCACAAAATAAGCACTCAGTAAATACGTGTTGAATCGCACCGCACGCTAAATTCTAGATAAAGAAAGAGAAGGCTTTGGGTCTACAAGAAAATAAAAAAGGCTGGGCGTGGGCGTGGGGGCAACAGCCAAGTGGATTCTCTGTCCCCTCCTTCCTCTTTGCCTGTGTCCCCTCCCTTAGCCCAGGCAGCGGCACATTTAGTATTGCTGCTGTCATCTGATTACAGTAACATCCAAACAGATTGAAAGGCTCCAATCCATGCCAGAGCTGAAGTGCACACGCAGGGAGTTGTTTCCTTGGAAATGTTTCGGCTGTAATTACTCTCCAAAGAGAAAAATCCAAACAACTTCCTTGACCCTCTGGGGAGAAGAAGTAACAATTGAACGGCCAGGGACGGAAAGTCATTTCTCCCGGGCCGTGTGCGTGCGTGTGGGTGTGCGCGTGCGTGCGTGTCCCCACCTTCGCAGCGCGCTGTCCGGGGATCGCCTTTGACAGCGCATGCATTCGACCGCCGGGGCTGTGGGCTGGCAGCGCGATGCCTGCTGCTGCCGCCGTGGCGGCTGAGATCATGCTGTTGATCTTGTTTTACAGAGAGCAGCGCGGCCTGTGGTGCCGAGTACAGAATGTTCTCTTCTGTGAACTGAGCTTGAACTTTTCCAGCCCACTTTGTTTGAGGAACCACACAGACACGGAGGGAGAAGACAGGGAAGATAACCCCCAAATCGTTGAAATCGTTGTGTTCTCTCCCAATGTGGCCCAGACTGTTTGCTTTTTGCACTGCTTGAAATTAAAAATCCTAAGCATTACACTTCTTGGAAGAACAAAATGCCTGTGATGTCCTTTTTCTAACACAGGACTTGGCATCAACTTTGGAAATTAACAAGTCTGTCACTGTCTCTCTGTTCAATTTCTTTCTTTTTTTTTTTTTTTCCCTCTGAGGCATTCAAGGAATAACAACAACAGAAGCTATTTCCCTATAAAGGAAAGATAAGGCCCCCAGTGTCTGTGACTTGTCTCTCAGTTTTTCAGGCTATCACAGCATTACAAATAGTGTCCCTCAGTTTGCTGTCATGACCAGAGAGAATTGATAGTGAGGGCTTTGAGTCATTGGCCTCCATATAAATAACCAACGAGAGAAGCTGCTAAGCTGCTAACACTTGGTAAGGTGGTTTGAAATTTCTCTTCAAAAACAATCTTCATCTACCAAAAAAAAAAAAAAAAACTGGATTGAAAAAATTAGCTGGACATGGTGGTGTGCACCTGTAGTCCCAGCTACCTGGGAGGACTGCTTGAGCCTAAGAGTTTGAGGTTGCAGTGAGTTGTGATGGAGCCACTGTACTCCAGCCTGGGTGACAATGAGATCCTGTCTCAAACAAACAAACAAAAAATCTTCACCTTGTCTCCAGTTGAGTTTGGGGACCCTCTGATAAATGGCTTAGGGGCTGCTGAGAGGACCTGAGGGTAAGACATTTATGGGATAGACAGTGCAGTGCAGAGCAGTGGTTTCTCCATTTATTATTATTATAATTTTTTAATAGCAGTGGAGTCCTTCTTTTGTGCTAAAATTTACAAAAAAAAACCTCACTGGTGAAGCAGGAATAGCACAACTTTGAGCTGTGGATTTGAAGTGTGAGGTGTAGGTTCGAGTCTTCTTCTACTTAAGGGTGTTCATAGAATATGGGGCAAGTCATGTCTTCTGAGACTTAAAGGGGCACAGGCTTGTCTTGTGTACATACAGTCGTTTTAAGTGTCGGATGTTGTGCCACTGTACCAACGAAAGAGATTCTTCTCTTGGATTTGCAGTTCTAGTACTTACCTGACAATTTAGGGCTGCTGCCTTGTAGATTTTGTTCCCTGCTGGCAACAGGGAGATCTCTATAAGAGTGTCTTTACTTCTGAGTTGGTTTCAGTTCCCAGAGATTCCTTGTGACTTCTTTTTTTAAAAGCCACATGTCAACATGCCATTAGAATATTGGTTAAATAGTTCATTTGTTCTATAAACGTCCATTGAAAACTTTCTATGTTAAAGTTAGTGGCTGGGATTTAGGGATTGTTGATGAGTGAGATGTATTCACTGCCTTCAAAGAGTTTATTGTCTGGTAGGAGAGGCAGAAATGCACACAGGTATATACAACACATAATATACATATGTAATATTTACAATACAAAAGAGGTCGATACATGCTGAGCAGAGGTACACACAAACTGTGAAGGGAGGGCATTACAGGATCAAGTTGAGGCAGGAAGTTGAGGCAAGAGCAGGTTAGGCAGTTAAAGAAGGGCATCATAAAATAAATGGTCTTTGCAGTTAATAGTATTGCATAGTGTATTTGGGTGATAAAAAGTAGTTGTTGTGGCTGAGTGGTTGGTGTTAGACTATGTAGGAAGAAGCAAAATAAATAGATTGAGCCTAGATCAGAGACAGCTACCTTCTCCTGTTCTGCTCATTGTTAACCCTTCTTGCTGAGTTTGCATGAAGCCTCAGGGTCCTTCTCAACACAGTTCTCCAAGAAGCTACCACTGATCACTTGGCATTGGCACTTGAGATAGAATCATTTGTCATTCCTGGCTTAGGCCTTAAATCCCATGCTTACATATTTTTATTTTAGTTAGCTGTTTTTGGGGAGTTATTGCATGTTTTTAAGATGAGAATAATGTGAGTGAATGACATGATTGGACCTGTGTTTTGGTAAGGAAGCTGATGCCGTGGGAAGGATCCGCGGGAAAGGCGAGAGACTGGACACAGGGAGCCCAGGAGGAAGACGACACAAACCATCTAGAACAGTGAGTGGGAGGGAAAAGTAGGCTGGGCAGAGGAGGCACGGGTGGTAGAAATGATGCGAGCTGGCAGTGATGGAGAGAGAAAGAGACTCGGCCATGCTGACTTTCTCACCGGGTGATTGAGAGGAGAGGGGGACCAAGAGAAGGAACACAGGGTTCTTGACCTTTCCTTTTGTACAGGGAAGGTCGTGAGTAGAGTTTCAGACAGGTTGCATTTGAGGAGCTTATGTGACATCCACAGAGAGCATCCCAGCCATCATTTGGACAAACATATCTGGAGTTAAAAGCCAAAGAGGCAGTTCAAGATTCAGCCACACAGAGTGACCAGCGAAGGCCTTGGGAGTGACTGCCAGTGCCCAGGGCGAGAGCCATGCAGGGTATTTACAGGCCTAGAAAAGGAGGGCCCGGCTGGACCTTGATAGGTTCCGATGTTTAATGAACACCAGAGGAAGGAAATCTGAGAAACCACATAAATTCCTGGCACGATGGGGTGTCATGAGTTAAATCTAGTCCTCTATTCCTATGTCCCATTCTTCTTTAATACAGAATAATGACTCACCTGAATGTGACCAGCTGCTGTTAGTCTGAGAGTTAGAGAAAATAGGTGGTTTCCTCCTGCACATTCTTTAAGGCAGTGTTTCCCAAACTCTTCTGATACCTACCATGACAGTGAGAAATACATTTTATATGGGGACCCAGGACACAGATGTGTCTTATAACTGTGTAACGACAACAAATACTTCACGAAACAGTATCAACCTGTATCTTCTGCCATTAATGCTGATATTTTCTATTCTAATCTATTTCATTTAAAAAAAATGCTAGTTGGTTCCCACTAAGTTGATACCACAACTGCTAATGTGTTTCAAAACTGCAGTTTGGAAGACATTGGGTTAAGGGACTGTGGTTTCTGGAAGTCCATTCTCCCTCTAGTGGTCAGTATCTTTCAGGAGCGCCTGGAGCTTGTAGTCTCAGCTCAGCAGCGAGGATCAGTGGAGAAGAGCTTAACCCCATCTCCAAAGGCCTCCTCCCTGGTGTGTAGGAATTTTTAGCTTTGGGAGGAAGTCTAGGTGAGTCCTACAGCAGGGTTGCTTGTGATTTTCCCAGATACAAATAATAATAATAATAGTAAAGACATTTATTGAGTCAGGCACATTATATACATTATTAACACAATTAATTTCCATAATAGGCCTCTGAGGGAAGTTCAATTATTACCACCACTTTTCAGATAAGAATTACTTGCCCATGATCACACAGCCAGTGTATGGTGAAGCTGAGATGGTGTATGTTGAGTCAGTTTGTTTGCAGAATCCAGGTGCTAATGCTACCTGGAAAACATTTTTAAGAGTTGAATTGGTGAGCTAGATCTCCTTTAGACCTTCTCTCGGTGGAGCCTCCTTGAGTTAAAGTTTCTTGGATATAATAAAATACCTGACATGATTTCAGAGAGTAGAGGCAGGAAAAGCAGGGGAGAGAAAGAGGCGCGGGGAGGGCTGAGGCATGGGCTTCCGAGGCTGGGCTGGAAAAGGCTGTCCTGCGGGGTGGCATCCGGCCCCCGTCACCTTCACCTGGCAACAGCTTCCGGCTAAATCTCTGCTTCTGTCTTCACCCCTTTCTGTTCACCCCCTCCATGTCTCCACCTCACTTATCTTTCCAAAGCAGCATGTCATCATCACTCTCCTGCTTCATGCTTCCTGCTGACACTGCAAAGCCATCCTGTCCCAAACTGAACTCTTCCTTCCCCCTTCAAGGCCAACTCCCCTTTCTCACCCCAGTCCAGGGTCTACAGGACACAGTTCTAGCTCCTCAGATGGCCATTCCAGTCTCTCAGTTGGTCCCACCCTACTTTCCCCACTCCTCTCCTGCTATTTCCCCATATGAAGCTCTGCCTGGCGAGTTTTCTCTCTGTCCCTGGATGCCTGGGACTTGTCTGATCTCAGTGGCCATGCTGTGCCCTGTCTGGAATGCACCCTCCTCCTTCTCCTGCCCCACACCTACTCATCCTTCAAGACCCAGTTCAGGTCTTGCCTCTTCCCTATGGTGTCCCCTGACCTCTTCCTTTATTTTTGCATCTTTGCTTTTATATTAGCCATTTAGTAATATCACCAAATATTGCAGAATATTTAATGGGTTCATACTTTATGTCCTCAATCAGATCCACTCATTCATTCATTCATTTTACAACTATTTATTGAATTGTCTATTAGGTTTGAGACACAGGAAATTCAATGCCAATAAGGACCAGAATAGATGTCATAACTCCAGGAGACACAAACAGGGTCAGCACAGTTGTTTTTGACACCTGTTTCCATTCATCTTCTGGGAAAATACACTAATCTTCTTTTGTGCACCCCAAGTCTTAGTCCATGTGGTCTGAGCAGGGCCAATCTCCTCTTCTTGAAGGAGAAGTGGGCATGGACAGAGGTCTGGCCAGTGAGAGGACTGCTCTGCTCAGAGATGTTGGTTCAGTGCTGGGGATGTGACTGCAGCTAGGACAGTGAGTTAGCCCCAGCTACTTGCTAGAACTATCTGGGGCTGCTAAGCTGGCAGAATGTGAACCTGGATCTTTCCGCCATTATTATCACCACCACTTGGAGAGGGCCTGTCTGAAAATGAAGCCAACATGGAATAAATCAGAATTGAGGGATGGAAAGCAACTGATTCTGGGTAACATCTTTTGAGAACTTGGACCCAGCCAGTACTATGTCTTGAAACTTGTAAATTTCCTTTTGGTTTAGGTCAATTTCTGTTGAGTGTCTATAACCCACAACTAAAAGACTTCTATCACATTGCATCCTTCATGCCCCAGGACTATCTGCAAGTCAATAACAGCTCAAAGAACAGCACTCTGGCGTCTGGCCTAAAACTGTCCCCCAACCCTATCTATCTTAGATTGATGCCCATTCCAGCTCAGGTTGGGTTGAGGGCCAAGATTCAAGTGAATCTGAAGGCAGGGTAGATAAAGAGTAGTTGGTTAATGGATGCAAGCATACACCTAGATAGAAGGAGTAAGTTCTCTCCAGTTTCAGCTCAGGCAAAATAAAAAAAAAGAAAAAAGAAAAGAAGGAGTAAGTTCTAGTGTTCAAAAGCACAGTAGGGGCCGGGCGCGGTGGCTCACGCCTGTAATCCTAGCACTCTGGGACGCCGAGGTGGGCGGATCGTTTGAGCTCAGGAGTTCGAGACCAGCCTGAGCAAGAGCGAGACCCCATCTCTACTAAAAATAGAAAGAAATTATATGGACAGCTAAAATATATATAGAAAAAATTAGCCGGGCATGGTGGCACATGCCTGTAGTCCCAGCTACTCGGGAGGCTGAGGTAGGAGGATTGCTTAAGCCCAGGAGTTTGAGGTTGCTGTGAGCTAGGCTGACGCCACGGCACTCACTCTAGCCAGGGCAACAGAGCGAGACTCTGTCTCAAAAAAAAAAAAAAAAAAAGCACAGTAGGGCAGTAGAGTGACTATAGTTAAAAATATAACAATAATTTATGTATATGTCAAAATAGCTAGAAGACAAGATTTCAAGTGTTCTCAACACAAAGAAATAATGTTCGAGGAGATGGATATCATTACACATTGTAGGCATGTCTCAAAATATCACATGTACTCCATAAATGTGCATAATCATTATGTATCAATAAAAAATAATTTAAAAAAAGATTAAAGTGAGTCAACTGGTTTGGCGTGGCTCTGGCACAGACGAGCACTGCCTGTTTTCCTTGCATTGAATCCTTTCCACAGGGCCTGGCCTGGTGCTGATATCCTCCAGGTGTTCAAGGTACACCTGGTGCTTCTCTGCTGGCTTATGTCGGCCTTTTGGTACAGCTAGTCTGGTTTGCATCTCGCCTTGCAAGGAGATAGGATCCCCATATTGAGCAAGATTTATGGTAAGGTGCTTATAAGCCTACAGCGGGCTTATAAACTGTAAGTGATTATGTGACGAGTGAGAAAGGAGAACTTACTGTAGTCTTCATTTTATTTTTTTTGGAGACAGAGTCTTACTCTGTTCCTGGGGCTAGATTGCTGTGGCGTCAAGCTCACAGCAACCTCAAACTCCTGGGCTTAAGCAATCCTTCTGCCTCAGCCTCCCAAGTAGCTGGGACTACAGGCATATGCCACCATGCCCTACTAATTTTTTCTATATATATTTTTAGCTGTCCAGATCATTTCTTTCTATTTTTAGTAGAGATGGGGTCTCACTCTTGCTCAGGCTGGTCTCGAACTCCTAACCTTGAGCCATCCTCCTGTCTCAGCCTCCCAGAGTGCTAGGACTACAGGCATGTGCCACCATGCCCAGCTAATTTTTTCTATATATATTTTTAGTTGTCCATATAATTTCTTTCTATTTTTAGCAGAGACAGGATCTCGCTCTTGCTCAGGCTGGTCTCGAACTCCTGAGCTCAAACCATCCACCCGCCTCAGCCTCCCAGAGTGCTAAGATTACAGGTGTGAGACACTGCGCCTGGCCTGTAGTCTTCATTTTAATAATGCCTGTCCATGGGTGGTGGCTGCTGAGTGTGTGTTTATCTGTTCTCTGATAAATTCTTATAAATTAATCCATCAATCAGTTGGCATATATTTAATAAGCACCGCCTAGAAATTAGAGACCAAACCTTTTCAGTCATCTTGCATAGCGCTGAGCCCAACTTTTGGTGATTAATAATACTTTGCAGCCCTCAGGTTATTTAGAGAGATGATTGAGCAGGGAGAGAACAAATGCTTGGTTCCTAATATAGTACTCATCTTCACCCCTGGTTCAAGGAATAACCACATATTCCTAAGCCAGTGGTAAGAACATTTTCTTTTCCTCCAGCATGTAGCCTCAGATTCTTAGAATATTGTCAGTTCCAAAAGTCATAGGTTGGGGCACATTTTAAAATGCTGTTAACAGAACAGGTTATGCCTTGAACTAAATCACTGCCTCACCTTAAATGTCCCTTGGCTGCCCGAGATGACTTCCTGTGCCTGCATTTAGTCTCTGGCTCAGGCCACATGTGGACATAGCTTTGGAGCAGCCCCAAGTTGGAGCCTGTCCAGCTGAAGGTGTCCCTCTTGCTTAAGTGCTTCTGCCTGGTGAATATTTGGAACATTTCAGGTGCCCCCTTTGGCCCCTTTTATTTAAATCTTTCTGTGGAAAAAATCATAATAAAATAATTTCGGTGACCTTCTGCTAAGGAGCCCTATAAACAGCTCTGGCTAGAGGCACTTCCAGCAGTAAGACTAGCCACTGGCCACGTGTGAGAAGAGTTGGTAATGGCCGTCTTACAGAAGAGAATGATTTAATTAGAACCTCTCAGAAGTAAGACTTCCCATTCTGGCTAGCTCCTACTACCAAAGCTCTGAATCCTTTCTGAGACAGAACAACATTTTCCCCCTAAATAGCTCAGGAATAAAGACTCAGGCAACAGTTTTATTTTTCCTACAGTCAGCAGTAGGGAAGCGTTGCACTCACCTCCCTTTTTCCACTGGGTTGAGGAGCCATTGGTCAGGCAGACTTGGAGGCAGGATTCTCAGTCTTGGGGGCACACTAGGGCAATCTGGGGGGTTAAGATCCTCATACATTCTGTGCATGTAACCAAATATCACAGGTACCCCGTAAACATGTATAAATATGTATCAATCAAAAATTTATAAAATAAATTAATAAAAAAACCCCAAACTATTGACTGGTCCTCACCTCTAGTGATTCTGAATTATATCATCTGGGATGTACCCTGGCATCAGGCCTTCAAAATCTTCTTAGTTATTTATAATGTGCTATAGTTGTATGATCTGATCAGATCAGAAAAAAAGAAAAGCTGAATCCAGCCTCTGTTTAACAGGTCATCATTGTTTAATTAACTTTCTATATGCTGCAGAAAAGAACATGATAATAAAGAAATTTGGGGAGATTCTTTGCTTGTGTTTTGATTGTAACTGGGGAGGCTAAAAGTCTTTCCCTTGCATGCTCTGCAGGGCTGCTGTGATCTGTGGCAGTGGTTGGGGTGCGGGGAGGGGGAGAGCTTTGTAGACCAGGATTTGCAACCTCAGGCATCTGTGAGGGGGTCAGGTAGGTGCTGGAGGAGAGGGGCAGGACACAGGACAGCAGGAAAACAAGCAGTAGGGCCTGGAGTCCCAGTTCAAGGGGGTAACAGTGACTCAGCTCTGGCTGATTGTTGCCAGATGAATCTGGACCTAATGTTGCCAGACTTTCTTTTCTCTTGTCTATTTTCTTTTCTTTTTCTTTCTCTCTTCTCCTCTTCTTTTCCTTTCTCTCCTTGTTCTGTTCTCTCTTTTCTTCCTTTTTTTTTTTTTGTTAGGAGAGGCACACATTAGGATTTGTATTCAGAATCTCTCAATATTAAGAACACTGAATGCTGAAAAGCACATTTGGAGATTAGATCTACGGACTGTCATTTTGTGAATGCTAAAGCTGTGTGGAAGTGAGAACCCATTTAAAATCAAGATTTATTTATTTTTTTAGTAAACCAGTCCATTTCCACAACTTACTTTTATTATTGTTTTATGGATTGACTCTTCCTTCTTGGCTGCTTTGCTGGGGGAAGTAGATTCTCTATCCTCAAGGGCTCCAGAGAATGTGTCAGTTTATTCTCCTGGAGTTTCCTAAGCTTCAGGGCATTAACATGCCAGGTAGGGAAGATGTCTTGGGAAAAAGATCTGAGCTTGAAGGAACGTTACCTGCTCTATTATGTATTTTTGAGTTTGCAAAACGTCTTTTTAAATTTTAATTTTATTCCTGCAATCCTGGCACTCTGGGATGCCTAGGTGGGAGGATCGCTTGAAGTCAGGAGTTTGAGACCAGCCTGAGGAGAGCAAGATCCCATCTCTACTAAAAATAGAAAAACTGGCCGGGTGTCGTGGCATGAGCCTGTAGGCTCAGCTACTCGGGAGGCCGAGGCAGGAGGATTACCTGAGCCCAGGAGTTTGAGGTTGCTGTGAGCTATGAGGATGCCACTGCACTCTCTGCAGGGCAACAGAGGGAGACTCTGTCTCAAAAAATAAAAGTCTCACTCTGTTGCCCAGGCTGGAGTGCAGTGGCATGATCATAGCTCACTGTAGCCTTGAACTCCTGGGCTCAAGCGATCCTCCTGTCTCAGCCTCCTGAGTAGTGAGGACTACAGGCACAAGCCACCACTTCTGGCTAATTTTTTTATTTTTATTTTTTGCAGAGATTGGGTCTTGCTATGCTGCCCAGGCTGGGGGTCTCAAACTCCTGGGCTCAAGCAATCCTCCTGCCTTGGCCTCCCAGACTGCTGGGATTACAGGCATGCGTCACCACACCTGGCCTTGAGTCTGACAAAACTTCTGAACCAAGTCGGCAGGCAAGCTTCAGCATCCACGGGGTGTGTCTGAAGCCAGGATAGAGGAGGCAGTAGCATGGAGGTGTACGCATGCTGACAGAGTTCCTGGCATACATGGCCCTGCTTATGTATAGCGAGGGGTATCAAAGAAGGCACAAGGTAGAGTGTTTAAGGTGAGAGGTAGCAGGGCAATTGAGAGGAGTCTGGAAATTGTCATGGGAGAAGGAGGTGCTGAATGTCAGCTTGGACTAAAGACTGCTTTGTCCTCAAGTTCTTAGAAGCTGCTAAGCTTAGATATCAAATTTTGGCTGTGGAACCAGTAGATATACCTGCTATGCTGCTTCCTCATTTTTATGACTTCAGCATATGCCAAAGTAGTAGCACAGATATCAGAGGGAAAGGAGAAAGCTGTTGTTTGGACACAAATGTCCTTAACAAAGGCCAGGAGTGATAAGGGAAGCTATTAAAGCACACAGGATGCTAAATTGATTTATGTTGAATGCTGCTGCACCATGTTAAGTTTATTTTCCCACACTTTCTTGGAAAGTCGTCTTAGTTCCTTCTTGTACTCATTGCATAAAATAGCTTATAATGCCTTTTCAAATGTAAAGAACAGCAAAATTCCTCAAATAAAAAACAAAACAAAACAAAACAGAAAAATCAAAAGATTGCAAGAGTAATTTCTTCAAACTTAAGACATCACAGCATTTATTTATTTATTTTTGAGATAGAATCTTGCTCTGTTGCCCTGGCTAGAGTGCCATGGCGTCAGCCTAGCTCGCAGCAACCTCAAACTCCTGGGCTCAAGTGATCCTACTGTCTCAGCCTCCTGAGTAGCTGGGACTACAGGTGGGAGCCACCAGGTCTGACTAATTTTTTTCTACTTTTAGTTGCCCAGCTAATTTCTTTCTATTTTTAGTAGAGACCGGGTCTCACCCTTGCTGAGGCTGGTCTCAAATTCCTGACCTCAAGCTGTCCTCCTTCCTCGGCCTCCCAGAATGCTAGGATTACAGGCGTGAGCCACCACGCCTGGTCTTAAGACATCACAGCATCTTAATATCTAAAAATAAACAGGAAACAGAAAAGAGAACTGTGGTAAATCCCTTTGTAAAGCAAATGTACAGTCCCATCTAAGTTTATGTGTTTTATGGATCTGATTTCTGGGTTTTCCTAAACACATCTTTGTCCTATCAAGACCTCTCCCCTGAAATGAAGCAAGTTTGAAATGAATAAACATGAGCAATTACCACCATTATAAATTGTCCCTTCCTTGCCATGCCACCCCCTTGGCTTTCTTGTTTTGGGTTAGGAGTTAACAGAGTCATAGCATATTAGAGTAGGAAGCGAGTGTGGATGGATTGATTCTGCCCTCTTCAATTTGCAGATAAGAAGTTATAGGGATATGTCCAGGTTCACACGGTCAAGTAGTGGTTATAATGACATTCTTTTTTATTTTTTTTTTTGGTAGAGACTGGGGACTTGCTACTTTGCTGAGGCTGGGCTTGAACTCTTGGCTTCAAGCAATCCTCCCTCCTTGGCCTCCCAAACTGCTGGGATTACAGGCATGAGCCACCCATTCATGATCTTACCCCACGTCTAGTCTCTACTTATTTCTTCTCAATAGAATACCAGTTTGGAGCTGGTATTCTATTCCCTCTGCATTATGACTCAGGAGAGGCTGACACCATTTCCAGGGTAGATCTTGGTTAGTCTAAGCCAATCAACACATGACATTCTCCTGGCAACTGCTATTGATCCAATGGCGACCTAAGATGGCCCAATCAGACTTAAGGGGAGGACTTATGTCCCATGCTTGAGGGAGAAGATTCTCTTTCACTCTTGCACATAATTTCTGCGTTACCAATGGGAACCATATTTTCATTGTCAGGGGTGTATCTGATGCAGGTGTCCAGGCACAATTAAGCACTGCTCAATGTCTACTAAGTGTAATTCTTATTACACCACACAATTGCCTCATGACGTCCAGCAGGCTAGGCATCCACTGGGCATCCTGGCAAAGGGAACTTTTTTTTTTTTTTAAACTTTTTTCCAGGCTACTGGGTAGAATTGGTGGTTAGAGATGGAATGGTACTGAGGCAATTTCTGTGGCTCAGTTTTTGTTGATTCAACCTTATGCTGCTCTCCCGTGCTGTGAATGGCATTGCCTGCATCTGCATATGGCTAGTGAGATAGAAGAGGAAGAAACTACCTGAACCAGCCAAGTGACAGATGATGCAATCGTAGTTGCCTAGTGACACTTTTAGTTGTAAGTGACAGAAGATGCAATTCGAACCTAAATAATAAAAGAAATATATTGGTAAAATATATTGGCCCAAGTAAGTACTAAGTACTTGGGTATGTGACTCAATCCAGAGGTTCAAATGATGTCACCAGGATGCTGCCTCTTGGCCTCCCTTTCATCACATTGGCTTTCTCACATTCCACATGAAGGCAAGATGGCAGCCAATAACTCCAGACTAAGCTTCCAAGCTCAAGACCAGTGGAAAAGAGGTAGAGGTGGCCTCCCTCCCATCTCAGATACTGCAAACGTCTCCTTGCCCCTCCCTGGCTCTGGCTGGATCACATGCTCATTCCCGAAGCAGCCACCAAAGCAGCTCGGAGTTGCCTGTCTATTCCTGGGCTGAAGACTGTAGACTGGGATTGGCAGCAGGTCCCGGGGGGAAATCACTGTTCTGTTACCCAGGAGACAGGCAAATAGGTGCTGGCTGTCCAACTCGATACCTGGAAGCTTTTCTAAATGTGTAGATTCTTTTTTGATTCATATTGTGCAAAGAGCAGAGAATCTGAAATCAGAAAACTGAGGTTTCAGTCCCGACTCTTTGAGTCCCAGCTCCACAAGTGTTACACGTGAAAGGATACCTTTACCCAGTCTGAACCTGCTGTTGCTCTGAGGCTTGAATGAGATCCTGGATAGGAAAGCACTTTTTAAAACAGTAAGGGCTAAAAAAAAAAAAAAAAAATGAGGGACTGTTATTATTATTGCTATTATCATCTTTTCTGAATTTCTCCCACTCCTGCTGGGACTATGGTGCAAGGTTCTTTCTGGCAAGACAAGAAGAGTAAATGCATCATTAGCAACTAGAAAGACTCTGGGTGGTGTTGCTGTAAGCATAGATAACAGCTTTGTTAGAATCAGAAATAGACCGCTCCTTTTACCTCTGGGCAGTGCAGTCTCTAGAGAACATGGCTTGACAAGTGGATAACATCTTTGTGCAAAGAAAAAAAAAATAACCTTTTCTTCTAGGCAGACACACCTGCATGCTAGGTTGCATAGCGTGGGGAATGGAATACATGCTAGATTTCAAGGGTTGTTACCCCTTTGCAGGAAGGGGTGCAATTTAGGGGGAGAGAGGAGGTCTACGCAGTGTACAGCCTGCACAGCTGTACTCTGGGCCCTGACTTTGGTGATGAATCATTGAGCAGGTTGAACTCTGGAAGGCTTACTTCTTATTTCCCTGGCAAAGCCCAGCTAACCCTCTAAGCCTGCCCACCACTTCCCCCTTTTCTGAGCTGGCAAAGCCCAGCTAACCCTCTAAGCCTGCCCACCACTTCCCCCTTTTCTGAGCTGTTTCAATTCATGCTGATTGCAGCGGTCTGTGCTGTCTCTCTTAGTTAACTACCCACCAGGGAGCCAGATTCCGCTGGCCTTCTCAGATGCTCACCTGCACACCATTCCAACGGCAAGGAAGAGGTGTCTTCCTTTTTAACTATTCTGAGGAGTGATTTTGCTGAGGGCAGCTAACCCTTTAACATAAACGCGGTGCATTGGTTGACTACAGTTGTCTGTTGTTGGAAAGTCAGATGCCGATTTCTCCAAAATGCCCAGGAAGAAGGGATGATAAACACAGGCAGCTTCACCTAGACTGACCACCACTGTTTGCTATTCCAAATCCTCCTGGCAACAGCAGCTCCAGAAAGAAATTTGAACTCGATCCAGCCAGCCTCCAGGGAGCCAGAGACGTGATACAGTAGCCTTTATGTTACGAGCACTGAAAGTCTTCCTTTTCTTAAAAGATTATCCTGCTTTTTTGTGAAAGATGGATAGTTAGCGCCAGGCGCTTGCAGCGTTGTGTTGGGACTGGGTTGCCCCTTGCACTTTGTCCTTGGAATGTTTTGGGTCATCTGAGAAGCATAGTTCTGACAGAAACTTTTCAACACGATTTTAGCCAGGATTAAATTTTAGCCGGGTCACAATGACCTCAGTGGTGTGGCTTAGGTGAATCGGGTCTCAGTTTAAAGCATGCTTCAGTCTCTTTTGCCGAGAAAGGCCCTCTGCTTGACACTGTTACTGTTATCTTATATGTTTTCTGCTTTCCACAGAAAAAATTCTGCCTTAGCTTCTGTTTCCCCACTGTCTACTTGTTTTTACTTCCTCCAAGTTGGTAGGTTTTTCTGTTTGTCCCCTTCCCCTTCCTTCCTTCTCTGGGCCCCCGGGCAATTGCCCTTGAGTTTCCAGTTAGTTCCCCCAGTGGGGGGCACAGTGGGAGATGGCAGGGCCAGAAGGCAGGGAGATGAGGCACTTGCTGCCTCTGAGCCTCCATGGCAGCCTCAGGAAGGGTCTGGCAGAGGCCGTGCACCCCCACCGCACCATTCCTGGTGGAGGGGTTCCTCCGTGGCTCTAGAGTCGCCACACCCTCTCTTGCCTCTTCAGGCACAGAGATGGAAGCAGCCTGATGGTGAATCTCAGGGTGCATCATTTTCTCTTGCTCGTTCTCTTAGTCCTGTCGATACCCTATATGGTCCCTTTATTACATTCCTTACAGTTCAACCCTTTTGAGTGTCCGTCTGTTTCCTGTCAGGATGTTAACCAACGCAGCGTTCACCCTCGCCACGCTGCTGAAATAGCTCCCTGGAGGGCCATCAGAGACGTCCAAGACGGGTACCCAAGAAAACTTCCCAGCCCTTTTCTCCTTAGCCACTTGTACTCAGATTACTTCTTCCCCTGTGTCTTCTCCTTTCCCTGTGTCCTCTCCTTTCCCTGTATCTTCCTCCTTTTCTTCTACCTTTTCACTCATTCTCTGACAAGAGCTATCATACTTATTAGCACTCCTCTTGTTTCCACTTCATCCTGCCCTATCTGGTATATCACCCATAAACAAAAATAATCTTCCCAAAACACCTGCAGTCAATTTACGGAGCAGTCTTGGCTTGGGAGAGGTAGGTTCTGAATAGTGTTCATTTGCACCTCTTGATAAACTCTCCACTCCTCCCCTGTGCTCTGATAGACCTTCATGGGTACATCAGAGGGCTCCTTGCCCTCTACCTACTTGCTGGGTTCAGCCAGTTAGGAAGCACTGGCTGGGGGCTAGGGAGGAGGGGAAGATGAGGTTGGGGTGTTACCTATCCCAACGGGCAGAGGATTGGCAGTGGCCACATTTCTCTCCCGTAGACCACGGGCCTTCCTGATGGCCACAGCTACTTTCTTGCTTTCTCTACTGCCGCTAGACCTGCTGGCTCCCCTTAACCTGCCCAACACTTTGTAAACAGTCATGCCCTATGAAGGTCTTCTATGTTACCCCCATTTGAGGGTGCCATCTGTTTCCTGCTGGCATCCTGACTGGGGACCCGATCACTGCGTCCAGCCTAGATCTGTGGATGCTCACTTTCCTATCACATGGGGAGCTCCCACTGCTTTCTGGTCATTCCCATTATTACCACTTAGTCCAGTTGTGTTGAAAATTTAAGCTCTCGCCTGACTTAATTTTCCTTTCCTCTCCTCTGCTCAAGGATAGGGTCCCGAGCAAGCGTGCATGGTGCACCCTTCCACTGGGGAAGGAGGAGAAGGGAAAGGGACACATCTCTGTTTTCATAGCTCGCTGCTGAGACAGTTTTTTCTTTCTTGCTTGCTAATGTCTTTGGCCAACAGGGAGGGCACATCAGGGCTGTCCAGGAGGCAAAGGTCCAAATGCTGATTCTTCCAGGATGCGTTAGGCGCTGCTATGGTAACAAATTTGGATATCTTAGAGCAACAAGTGATTACTTCTCTTTCATGCTATGTGCCCACTACAGGTCGGCAGAAGCTCTGGAAGCTCTGCTTACCACATCACTCAGGGACTCAGCCTTATGGCACAGCCACCATATCCAACAGAGGGAACAAGAGCTCCCAAAACATCTTGCATCAGGACTTAAATGTGGGTACCCAAATGACTTATACTTGCATTTCATTGGCTAGAACTAGTCACATGGCCCCGCTCACCCAGAAAGGGACTGGGAAGTACAATGTTACCATGTGCCATGTGCCCAGGGGGTGCTCTGGAAATATTTGGGAACAGTGCTGATGACTAACCCAGGGCACATGTGTGACCTCCAGAAAGCCAGCATGGCCTAGTTCTCTGGCAAGGGATCGCTGACACCAGCAGAAGACCCTGTCCCACTCCTTACCTTACTGGAAGCCCATCCTTCCGTCCATCCTGCTGCTGGATCTCCACCCGCATGGGCAGCCCTTGAGCAGCCAACTGACCTGGGGCCCAGCTACTTTTCTTTTCTTTAAAGAAAATTATTGTGGTAAAATATACTTAACATGAAATTTGCCAATTTAATCATTTTAAAGTGTACAATTCAGTGGCATTTAGGGCAATCACGGTGTTATATGACCACTACCATTATCTGGCTCCAGATCACTTTCATCACCCCAAAAGGAAACCCCATACCCATTGAGCAGTCAGTCCCCATCCTCCCCTTCCCTTCAGCCCCTGGAAACCACTAATCTGTTGTCTGTTTCTATGAATTTGCCTGTTCTGTACTTTTTTTTTTTTTTTTTGATATAGGGTCTAGCTCTGTTGCCCCGGCTAGAGTGCTGTGGCTTCATCATAGTTCACAGCAACCTCAAACTCCTGGGCTCAAGCAATCCTCCTGCCTCAGCCTCTCAAGTGGCTGGGACTACAGGTGCATGCCACAATGCCCAGGTAATTTTTCTATTTTTAGTAGAAACAGGGTCTCGCCTTTGCTCAGGCTGGTCTCGAACTCCTAAACTCAAGTAATCCTCCTGCCTTGGCCTCCCAGAGTGCTAGGATTACAGGCGTGAGCCACCTCACCTGGCCTGAATGTATTTATTTATTTTTTTTAGAGACAGGGTGTTTGCTCTGTCACCCAGGCTGGAGTGCAGCAGTGCAATTATAGCTCACTGCAGCCTTGAGCACTTGGACTCAAGTGATCCTCCCGCCTCAGCCTCCCAGTGTGCTAGGATTACAGGCATGAGTCACGGAGCCCGCCCCTGTTCTGTACATTTCATATAAACAGAATCATACAATATGTGGCCTTTTGTGTCTTTAAACCCAGCTACTTTTCGAGGTATCCTTGTGGCCCATGGGAAGTGACACAATATTGTACCAAATGGTGGCAGTGTAGGTGCTCCCCAGGTGTCTTCTCTCTCCACCTGCTGTCCTCCTATTTCCATTTTCCTGGCTCGGAAGGAGATCAGCACCCTGCTGCCTAAGCAGAGACTGGATTGCCTGCCTCTCCTTTCAAGTTCCTGGATCTCCAAGGGTGCAGCTCTTGGAGTCCCTGTGCAGCACAGAGGAGGAAAAGCCACTGAACTCCCTGGGTCCATCTCTCCCGACTGCCTGCTCCCTCCCCAGCAGAAGTGCTCCTATAGCTTGAGGTGGTGGCATTTTAGTGGGACCCCAGTGAAAAAGCCCTAGGGGCATGTGGCATTGGCAGCACGTGCCCTGCCCGTGGTTTTTTTTTTTTTTTTTTTTAAGGCAAGCACGAAAATGAGGTTTATTGAGGAGGGAAGGATACAATTATAGGGCAAAAGCAAGATATAGGATTACAGAGCGTGATACGTATGCCACAGATGACAACTGGACCATTATTGCGCAAAGGGAGAGCCAAAGGAAGGGCGCAAAAAGGCGCACGCCCATGTTCTGTAGCAAGTGTCAATGAAGCTGCAACAAGAAAAGTCCTTTGATATTTTCTTACACATCATTTTGATCATGTCCCTCTCCTGCTTAACAACTTTCCTTGTCTATTATGAATGAGATAAATTTTAAACTCTCCTCTTGGCATTCAAGGCCCTCTACATACTAGCTTTATCTTGAGCTTTTTAGGTTTTTCTCTTACCGGCCCCAGCACAAACTCTCTGTTCCTCTCGGGCTGGCCTGCACACTCACTGCCCCTGAAGTGGCCTTGCTCCATTTCGGTTGGGGTCCTTTCTCATCCATCCCCACCTGCAGTGTCCCTTCTCCCCTCCCACCTCTCCTCCCTGCCACCCTGGCTTCCCAGCCTCCTCCGCCCTGGGAACTCTGCAGCCTGGTCCTGTGCCCACTAGGCCAGCGGGCCCCAACCTTTTTGGCACCAGGGACCGGTTTCATGGAAGACAATTTTTCCACTAATGGGAAGTGGGGACAGGGAGGTGGAGCTCTGCAGCCTGGTCCCTAACACACCCAGTCCGAGGCCTAGGGGTTGGGGACTGCAGCACTAGGCAGCCCCACATGGGGGGTGACCTCCTACATGTCTATGTTCTGTGCTAAGGCGGGTGAGTTGCCGAATGACCCACTGATTGCAGCCAACAAGAAGGTTCACTGTCACCCCTCACCCCATCTGTCCTCAGTAAGGGATGCTGGCAGAGTCGGGCAGGAGCGGAATTAGCCCAGGCTACAGAATCGAAATCTTTTCCTGATGGGTGATGGAGTGTGAGGAACATGTTTAGAAAGAGACTCAGGATAACTCGGTCATCTGCCGGGGGTGCCTGCCTGGCTCATGCTGGGGTTGGGGACCTGGAAGGGGCTGGCATAACTTGTCTTCTAGAGGTTCTTTCAGGCTGACCCAGAAGTACATTCTGTTGTCACCGTGTCTGGGCAGACGGATGAGAAAAAAGGCAGGTAGGGAGAGAGCCAGAAAGGCAGACTGGGGAGGGAAGATGAGATAGAAAGAAAAAGAAAAAGGCCAATCAATGCGAGGAGGAGGAAGGGCAGGAGATGAATTTGGGGGCCTCAAACCTTGGGTGGGAAGAAGCAGGCTTCCACGCCTGTCTAAAGGGAGGACACCCTGCTGAGTGGCTTCCACTAGGTCTCTGCTTTTGCTCCACCCCCAGGCTGGATACACAGCACCCCCCCTTCCTTATGGTGCCTGCCTCAATGGATCAAAAAGCAGCCCCAGGCCAGAGGGTATTTTTCCTTCGTAATCTCATCTCTGTGCTGTGCCTGCCTTTGTTTTTGAGTTTCTGGTTCAGTTTGTTTCAGTGGGAGGGGCTGACTTATGTCTTGAAGGACTTATCCCCAGCCCTGGAGACATGGGGAGAGGGACAGAGCCAGTGCCACACCCCGTGCTGACCTCTCTCAGGGGTCGGCATCCTTTGTACCAGGAGTTCCCCTTGGCCGTGCAGGCACCTGGAGGTGGGCATGTCTCCTTTTAAGACCCCCAGCTAGGCCTCCCTAAATCAGGCCAGCCCGGCAGCATTCTGTGCCAAGGCATCCTGACTTGGCAAGTTCTTTGTTCCCCTAAAAGTGAAGGCAGAAGCTACAGGCGCAAGGCGTTGTCAGGAGAAGTGGTGACACTTGTGTTTGTGCAAGGCCTGTGGCTTGGCTTGCTTTCAGGCGAGGTGGCCCGCTGTCCTCGTCTCTGCATGCATCCCATTCATGAACACTTTTCACCTGGGCAACTGTAGCCCATTTCCAAGAAGCATCCTTGCCTCTAAACTCTCCCTTCGATCTGTTCTATCTGCAGCTGCTGGATTAATTTGGTTAAAGGCCCTCTCTTATCCTGTCATTCCTTCACTTAAAAGCTATCAGCGGTTCCTACTGCCCACGGAATAAATAACTAGTTTGTGCAATCAAAGTTGCTGTGCTTACTCCAGAAGATACACACCCCATGGACTCTCCCGGCCTTTGCCGAAAGCAGGCCTGCGAGCTGGGGAGAGGGGAGGGATGGTATCTGGGGACCCTAGTATAAGGCTGGTGGCAGGCACCCCTCCCTTCCCTAATGAAAAAAGAAGAAGCCTCTCCTATTCCTCAGTACCCACCCTAAAGCTGAAACATTCCTCACTCTTCGTGCCAGAAAAACTCCCATCCTCCAGCCCTAAAAACACATATAAGCCCACTCAGACTTCTGGGCGGCATGACTTCTCTGGTCCCACTCCGTGGGTCCCGTGAAGCTCGCCAGGGTCTCTCTCTTGGGACTCGTTACCCCCACCCGGGAGCTCTCCAATAAAGCCTCTTTACTTAACCCTTTCAACTCTGCTCGTCTTTCTTTCTCTGGCGCCGGACAATCTATAATACCTTACACCTAGAACCTGGCCCATCCCATTCCAGTTCCAGAGGGTGCCACTTGGGGTGCGGCTCCTAGAAGGATTCTGTCTCTTAGCACCCTGTGCACTCAGGGTTCCCACTTTTTGTTGGTTTTCCATCAAGCGCTCTCACAATATTGACTTACATGATCTGGAAAAGGGAGGTTGCAGAAGAATCTCCAAGTTTGCTGGTAGCAGTAAGCCAGTGCCGGCAAGGTGTTGGCCTCCATGCTGGCATCTCCCTCCTCTCATACCCAGAGTGAATGCCACTAAGTCATTTTTGCCCACTGAGCCCAGCTGAGGCCTCAAAAAACCTTTTCAACACTACTCCAGGCAGCCACTACCAATCAATTCAATTTGGTCAGCGAGATGAAATCTCTCCGTTACTCCTACACCCGACTTTTCAGGGAGTGAAGCGTTAAACCTTGCCAAGATTGGACACAAGATGCAGATGGGCCATTAAAGTGGACCTAAATCACATTTGGAGATTTAGCCAATGTCTTCCCCCTCATTTCCTTCTACCCTCAGCCCTTCTCTGAATCCAGGCTGAGGACTCTCTGCTTTTATGTTCTTAGTGAATGAATGACTCAGCAAAAGGGCAGAGAGAAAGCTAAGAGTCTAAACAGACTTTTGAAATTGCTGGGAGAGCTGGTAATTTGACAACAAAAGAAAAGCTTCTGAGGTTCAAAAGCTTAAGTTTTGGAGTTTCAAAAGCGTAGGTCCTGAGGGGATTCAGGGCATGGAGAATATATGATGAGTAGAATAAAGAACAAGAACAGGCAAACAAGGAATAGCTGCCCTAGAGCGGAAGCTGGAGGTGGAGGAGGAGAAATATTGGTCTCTGCACGAAGCGTGTCCCCGGGCCAGGTGTGGTGAGGAACAATGGAGCCCCGGTAGGTTTGGAAACTGAGGGCAGAGGGGGCCTGACATCCTGCTGTACTGGATGAAGTACAGACAGAGTGTGGACACGAAGAGGAACCAGGACAATGTGGCAGAAGACCTGTCTGGAGGTGACACAGAGGACCCGTTGACCCCTTCCCCTGACATCTACAGGGATCCTGAATTGACTGAGATTAAATTTCTGCCATTGAGCAGAATGGGAGCTGCAAAGAGAACTTCTGTTTAATCCCCCAAAGTAAAGAAAGTTACATTTGAGACACACTTAGGCTGACAGTTGTATGCATGACCCATAGAAAGCCATCGCCCCAGCTGTAATTATGAGGTGACACTTTTTAGCTCTTTATTGTGGCTTGGGCGCTATACTGGTGGTTTCTCTTAAGAAGCATTCCCCTCATTGCAAGGGTCCCCTGTCTCTGGAATTCTGGGTGTAGACCTGGCCGCTGCCCTTTTAAGAAGGCCCTGATGTCTCTGGAGAAAGAGCAGCACTGAGGGAAGCAGGGAAGTTGGCGGGAGGTGCTGACACACATGGCGGCTGGGAGATTGTGCTTATGGCCGAGAACACACAAAGCAGGCAAGGGATCTAGCCAAAGTTGGCAAGGTTGAGGGCTGGGCCCTGGGGCTGGTTGGTGAAGAGCTCTGCAAATATGTAAACTGGACCCATGCTGAATGGGGATGGAGGGAAGAAAAGATATTAATATACTTCTGGGACTGTTAACCCTTTAGGAATATGTAGGCTGGAAATAGAAATATTTTAAACAAGGAGTTAGCTTAGGGTTTCTTAACTTTGAGATTATTGGCTTTTGGGGTCAGATAACTCTTAGTTGTGGGGTGCTGTCCTGTGCATTGTAAGGTGGTTAGCAACATCCCTGGCTTCTACCCGGTGGATGATGGTAGCATCTCATCCCCTGCCCTGCCGCCAGTCGTGATAACCAAATATGTATTCAGATATTGTCTTGGGTCTCCAGGGGGTCAAAGTCACCCCCAACTGAGAACCACTGGGTTAACATAATGTTCCCAAAGGACGGGTCACATAATGGGGTCATGCAAATTGACCCTCCAGACTTGTAGTCAAATAAGTGTGGAAATGGTGAATTAAAACAAGCTAAACAGCATTTTAGTTTTAGGGCTTCTCAGGTCTGTAATATGCCAATGCTGTGGACTGAATATTTCTGTCCCTTCAAAATTCCTATGTTGAAATCCTAATCCCCTAACTGATGGTGTTGGGAGGTGGGGCATTTTGAAGGTGATTAGGTCATAAGGGCAGAGCCCTCACAATTGGGATTAGTGCCCTTATAAAAGATGCCACAAAGAGCTGATTTGTTCCTTCCACCGTATGAGGATGGAGCAAAAAGACCAGTGACTGTGAATCAGAAAGCTGGCCCTCACCAGACACCTAATCTGCTGGTGCCTTGATCTTGGACTTCCTAGCCTCCAGAACTGTGAGAAATAATTTCTGTTGTTTATAAGCCTGTGTAGTCTATGGTATTTTGTTATATTAGCCCGAAGGGACTAAAATAGCCAATGTACACTTCAAATCCTTAAGAGAGAACATATGGGATTAGCATGCATTGAATATACTTTGGGCGTTCCTACATTAGATACATTCACAGACTATAAAACATTAGGGTTAATAATAATGAACATGTCATTAGTACTTTACAGATGAAGTGTCTGCCAAATAGACTTGTTTTTTCCTTATTATAATTCTCCAAGGTAGGTATAATTATTCCCTCTTATAGATGAGAGAACCAGGACTCAGAGAATTAAAATATTTGCCCATGGCCACATAGCCCACGGATGGGGGATTGGAACTTGAACTGGTTTTAAATTCTCAGTTCCATGTTCTTTACAGGGTTCTGTGCTTCCTGTTGGGCATGGCTCTAAGAATTTGAAATTGATGTTGTGCCAGAATCAAAGTATATCCTCATTCTGGGTGATATGAACTCTTTTATATTTAGAAGTCTCTGGAGAGACATTGTCAGCTGGGTACACATTTACATGGTCAAATAGAAGGCTTGATGGTAAAATATTGACTATCTTTAGCATGATGAAGAAAATTTCTTTTCATCTCAATTTTTAAGTAAACCTTTTGTCTCCTTTCTAAAAAAAAAAAGAATTATAGAACTGTGTTGCTTTATTTTTTCCTTGGTTGCCAGGAAGCTCAGATCCAGAATTTCCATCCTGTCTGACAGTCTTGTGCCGCTTTCCTTTAGTTCTATTGTTTATTATCTGTATTTTTTTTTTAATTTGCCCCTTCTACCATGTGATATTGTCTATACTTTTATACAATTTGTATATTGCCTCAAACTCTTGGTAGATAAAAGGGATGTATTAATACATATAATTAATAAATAGAAATTTTCCAAAATAGTCATCTCTTAAAAAACAAAACAAAACACCACCATCACAATGCTTAAAAAATGGTTCCATCTGGTTTTATTTCCTAATCACATTGGAGTGTTTATGTATGGGTGGCAGCCAGGGGTTCTACTTAGGTGAAAGATAAGTAGCCATCTATAATGGAATAATTTATTATTTTTTAATTAAATCAAACTCATATTCCTATAGTGCTTAGGGTTTACAAAGCCCTTGCCTAAACATTATCTTACTTGGTCTTGTCAACATCCCTTTCTGAGTGCTGGAGCAGATATTACTGATTAACTATTTCCATTTGACTGCTGCTGAGTAAAACCAGGCTCAAATATTTTGAGTGACTTATTTTTGCTTTCAATGTTACTGGCCCAGACTAGCTTGTGGAAAAGTTTAGAGATAGATCTGAATCTTTTTCCTCCAGATGGGATGTTGGACCTGAACAGGGGTGGCAAATCTGTAGTACATGGATTGATGGGTCCCATTATCCCCACTCCAGGGTTCAAGAGTGGCAGAGGCAGCCCTAATTGGTATAAGCTCTCTGTTCCCATTGAGCCCAGCCGTAGCAGGAGTCAACACAGTGCCTCAGACATACAGCCCCAATGACACGACAAAAGATATTGCAGGACTAGATTTTTTTAGGATTCCATTAAACTCAAAAATTCTTAAATTGTATGACTATACTAGATTAGAAACCTGAGATCGTTGAACATGATGAATCTTGTCTGTAGCATCTGTGTGGCAATTTAAAAAGTAGCAGATGGGTCATTTGGGGATAATCTTCTTTCTCAAAATTCATTCTAGCTGGGCATGGTGGCGTGCTGAGCCTGTAGTCCCAACTATTTGGAAGGCTGAGGCAGGAAGATCACCTGAGCCCAGGAGTTTGAGGGTGTAGTGTGCTATTATTGCATCTGGGACTAGCCATTGCATTCCAGCCTGAGCAATATATCGAGATCCTGTCTCTTAAAAAAAAAAAATTAATTCCAGTTTGTATAGCACTAACTTTAATTAATTAATTAATTAATTTTTGACAGGGTTTTGCTCCGTTGCCTGGGCTAGAGTGCAGTGGTGTCATCATAGCTCACTGCAACCTCAAACTCCTGGGCTGGAGTGATCCTCCTGCCTCATCCTAGTACAAGTAGCTGGGACTATAGGCATATGTCCATGCCTGGCTAATTTTTCTATTTTTTGTAGGGACAGGATCTCTAGCTCAGGCTGGTCTTGAACTTTTGGCCTTAAGTGATCCTCTCACCTCGGCCTCCCAAAGTGCTGGGATTACAGGCATGAGCCACTGTGCCCATCCTGTACTAACTTTTAAATCAGCCATTACTAATAGACACTAAAAATAGAACACACAAAGCATGTAGAGCAAATATTACACCTTTGAAAAAAAATCTTGTTGCTTCAGCTATACTACACTAAATTCATGTCTTAGCTGATATTTTGAGTCCTGCACTCATAGTTAATAAATGAAAATCTTGCTCTAGAGGCCAGATTTTAACATGGGTCAAGACTATGAGATAGTAGACATAGATAACTATTTGGGAAAAGAGAAAAATGTCTCCTTTTAGCTTAGAGAATGGCTCAAGCAGAATCTAGCTTTCTGTCTTCACAGACACCATGATTTCAGGATTTTTGTTTTTTTAAAAAAATCATTACTTTTTCCAAAGTCTTGCCTTTTGTCTGGCTTGAAGTATAAATTAAGAGCAATTAAAATCAATGTCCTGCTCTCTGCATAATATTGTTTATCATAAATTTGCTTCCTTTGATGTCTGGTGGTAGATGATACAAGATCTCCCTCTATCAACACTGATGTATAAGATGGTGAAATCACAGCTTAGTACGTTTTGTCTAAAGATTGTTATTTTAGGCTACACTCCCATTCTTTTTGATCCTATTTCTTAATTTCATGTGAATGTGCTAGAAAATGGCTAAATGATAAAGGAATTCTTGGACTATTGATTGACAGTCATGTTTCCAATCTCTGTCTTCCAAGTTTATGGGATCTTGAGTATTGCATGATAAAGCCACAAATGGAACTAAATTATGCTGAGCAAAAATAAATTCTTTTACTGAGAATTTCCCAGGAGTTTTGATATTTTTGACTCTTGCTCACTAAATATGGAAAAGATTGAGACACTAGGAAGCAGGGGAGCTGTTCTGCCTTTTTTAGACCTTCTTGTAAGAAATTGTTTCATCCCTTTAATGCTATGTTAACAATATATTAGAAATCCCTTCCCTGTTGAGGAGTCACAGCCCTCTGAATGGTAACAGTGTGGGGAGATGTTCTCTAAGCTTCCATGTTTATATAAAAAATAAAGCTCTGGGAATTATAATTTATATTTTCTAGCAGTCTGAATGTTGTCCAACATATGGAAATGATGGAAATGAACATTTCACAGCATCTTCCTTCTTGAAGAAGTCAAAATCCCTTTAGACTTAATTTTCTCCTTAGTCACATTGAATACAGGCTCACAGGATTATCCAAATGCAGTGCCGTGTTAGTGAACTTTGTATATAAGTACTTGTGTACAAAGGCTAGGGAGGAAATTTAGTACTTCCTTATGAATGTGTAGGATGCTTTTTATGAAGAAATAGTTATGATCAGGAACCTCATTTATTGGCGTCCATTTTAAGGATACCATTGTAGAAGGTAAGAAGAGGTGGAACAATTTGAGCAGTTAGATGGCTCAGCTTCAGTGAAAATGACTGCATTGTTCAATGGTGTTTAGGATTCATTAAGGCTTTAGTAGTTTGTCAGCAGTTGTATTGATGCAAGAACAATTTGGTAACCTGTAATACTACTGACTGTTCCACGTATCACCCTGGTACTATTTAACATGTTTCTCTGTCCCTTGTGGTACATGCAAATTGATGCAAATTGGTAGTTAGACCTAGAGATTTTTTTTTTTTTTGCTAAGACTTCAGAGTTGGTGCTGTGTTGTCTGTCTATCTGTCCAGTTGTCTCTCCCATAGGGTTGAGAGCAGCTGTAGAAATTCACTGTCTAGATACATTAATTCATTTGAGTTGCAAAATGATGGCATTCTAATTTTATCATGTTCTATTTGCCGGAATACATCTATAAAGGGCAACTTTTCCATGTAAACTATTTGGTTGCCTTGACATACAGTCCCTTTGGAAAGCCGAAATAAACACTTCCGTTTTTTCTTCTGTTTATTACTTTTCGAGATAATAAATTGGTTCTTTCATCTCATGAGTTAGTTAGCAAAAGTAACCAATGATGGTATTTAAATAAATCACTATGAACATATAGATAGAAATATGTGTTTTTAATTGACTGCAGTTTTTACCTTTATTGATGGCCACACTTTCCCATCTTTGAGCCATAGGTTGGTTCCTAAGTCTTTGGTATGATCCTAATAATCTTTATTAGCTTCCTTGCTTTCAGGTGTGACAAGGTGGTCTATGCTCTTTGTGTACATTTTTGGTTTCAGATCTGGAATCAGCCATCTCTTCAAGGAGATTCACTTCTTTATAATGGAAAATGGTATTTAGAAATCATGATTAGGGTGCCAGAAGAGCTCATTGATATTGGGTTGGTCATTGTTTCTAAGTTTTTTTAGGAGACAGAGCTAGGAAATTTTCATTTGATTTTAAAAGATGAAATATACCATGTATTCAAGGTAAAATTTCTAATTCAAATTCAGTTCTATTGAGTTTTTATTTAAGTTTATCAATCTTACATCTTTTTTTTTTTTTTTTTTTTTTTTGAGACAGAGTCTCACTCTGTTGCCCAGGCTAGAGTGAGTGCCGTGGCATTAGCCTAGCTCACAGCAACCTCAAACTCCTGAGCTCAAGCGATCCTCCTGTCTCAGCCTCCCGAGTAGCTGGGACTACAGGCATGCACCACCATGCCCGGCTAATCTTACGTCTTTATTTCCTCACATGTTGAAAATTGTAATTGCCAACAATACAACTACTAAATTGCTTTAGTTCACAACGCATACACAACAGTCTCAGAATAACAATATCAGCACCACAACCAATAATATAATTACCAAATATAGCTTTTTTTTACAGTCATATGTATATATATATATTTTAGTGATGAGATCTTGCTATGTTGCCCAGGCTGGTCTCGAATCTTGGCCTCAGGTGATCCTCCTTGTCTTGGCCTCCCAAAGTGCTGGGATTACAGATGTGGGCCACTGCACCTGGCCCTACAGTTCTGTATTTAAAAAGTTGTGAAACAGTTCATCTCTGTGTGGTTATGCCACCAACTGAACACGTAATTCGGTTTATTTGCTTTATTCTGCTACTGACTTTTAGGTTTTTTTTTTATTAAATTAACTTTGATATAATTATGCAAAATATTAAATATTTTCAAAATTGAATCTATAAAACGAGACATGCTAAAAGAAGTCTAGCTCTTTTCCTGTTCCATCTACCTATTTCTTCTATATATAAGTACTTTAAAACATTATGGTTTACTATTCCATTTAAAAAATATAAACAAACGGACATATCTACACATATCTCTCTCCTTAGGTAAATGATAGCATACCATATACACTTTTTTCCCTCCTGCTTTTTTATAGTTAGTGATCTATCTTGAAGATCACTCCTTAGTAGCATATGGAGATATTCTTCTTTCCTAAAAGTGCATCTTTTCCACTGTATTCATGTTTAGGACCATACAGAGAAAAACAAGACCCTTTAGAAGGACCTCAGACACACTGTTGGTGGGCGTGTCTATCGTTGCAACCACTTTGAGGGGAAATTTGGCAAAATCTCGAAAAGATAAAAGTATGTACTTGCCACAACTCAACAAGGGTTTCTTTCTAAAGAAACTCTTAATGTTGAAGGCATATGACATGATTTATAATAGTGGGAATAAAAAAACCCTAAATGTTCATCAAAAGAAGAAAGGATAAATTCAACTGTGGTACATTTTTTTTTTTTAATGGTGATAGAAACTTTATTCATAATTGCCCAAAACTGATAGCAACCCAAATGCCCATTAACTTATACATGGTAAACAAATTCTGGTAAATTCACACAATTGCGTACTATTTTAGCAATTACTAGACTGACTTACACATACAGTAATAAGGATCAAACTCAAAAATTTAATGCTAAATGAAAGAACTGTGGCATAAAAAGTAAATTCTGTATCATCCAATTTTTTTTTTTTGTTTGTTTGTTTTTCAGCTCATTAAGGGGGTACAAAAGATCAGGCTATATACATTGCCCATGCCTCCCCATCCCCCCGAGTCTGAGCTTTAGTTATGTCCATTTCCTAGACAGTGCACATCACTCTCATCATATAGGTGTGCACTCCTCCCCTCCCCCCACCCCATCCCCCCCAGAGAGAACTTCAAACGTGTCCATTCCCCAGGCAGTGCGCATCGCACTCATCAAGTAGGTATACACCCATCCCTTCCACCCAGCCCCGACCTCTGTCCAATACCCAATTGGTGTGAATCCCAAATGTGCACTCAGGGAAACCAGTTTGCTGGTGAGTACATGTGGTGCTTGTTTTTCCATTCTTGGGATATTTCACTTAATAGAATGGGTTCCAGCTCACTCCAGGAGAACCAAAGAGATGCCATATCGCCATCATTTCTAATAGCTGAGTAATATTCCATGGTATACATATACCACATTTTGCTAATCCATTCATGAATCGATAGGCATTTGGGTTGTTTCCACATCTTTGCGATTGTGAATTGTGCTGCTATAAACATTCGGGTGCAGGTGTCTTTTTTATAGAATGACTTTTGTTCTTCTGGGTAGATGCCCAGTAATGGGATTGCTGGATCGAATGGTAGGTCTACTTGAATCTGTTTAAGGTATCTCCACATTGCTTTCCACAGGGGCTGCACTAGTTTACAGTCCCACCAGCAGTGTATGAGAGTACCTGTCTCTCCACACCCACGCCAACATGTATAGTTTTGGGACTTTTTGATAAAGGCCGTTCTCACTGGAGTTAAGTGATATCTCATTGTGGTTTTGATTTGCATTTCCCTGATGATTAGAGATGTTGAACACTTTTTCATATGTTTGTTAGCCATTTTTATATCTTCTTCTGAAAAATTTCTATTCATGTCCTTTGCCCACTTTTTGATAGGGTTGTTCGATTTTTTCTTACTGATTTTCCTGAGTTCTAAATAGATTCTTGTTATCAGTCCTTTATCTGATGTGTAGTATGCGAAAATTTTTTCCCATTCTGTAGGTTGTCTATTTACTCTTGTGACTGTTTCTTTGGCTGTGCAGAAGCTTTTTAATTTGATCAGGTCCCATTTATTTATTTTTGTTGCTGCTGTGATTGCCTTAGGGGTCTTCCTCATAAATTCTTTGCCTAGGCCAATGTCTGTAAGAGTCTTACCTACGTTTTCTTCTAGAATTCTAATAGTTTCTGACCTAAGGTTTAAGTCTGTTAACCACCGTGATTTGATTTTTGTGAGGGGTGAGAGCTGTGTGTCCTGTTTTAGTCTTCTACATGTGGATATCCAGCTTTCCCAGCACCATTTATTAAATAAGGAATCTTTTCCCCAGAGTATGTTTTTTTCTGCTTTGTCAAAGATTAGATGGCTATATGAGGATGGTTTTATATTTGGATTTTCTGTTCTGTTGCAACTGTGGTACATTTTAATGATGAAATACTATATAGTAGTTAAAATAAATGAATTAGATAAATATATAGCAACATACATTTGAAAAACATTAAATTAAAAACTGTGTAAAATCTGATTGTTACATGAATACATATTATTCATGTAAAATTAAAACTTATGAAATAATACTGTATATTGTTTATGGCTACATAGATAGCAACAGTATAAAAAACTGAATAGGATGGATATCCACCAAAGGTCTTCTATGAGCTCACTGTTGTGGGACCAGAGAGCTATGCTTTGTAAATTCAAGTGCTTTTAGAGTGTTCTTTTCCCTGTGTCCCTGCTCACTGTTCTGCCTTTCCTTTTGGTTATCTCCTGGGATTGACTGATTGATTGATTGACTTCTATCCATTCTGACTCATCGTTGTCAAGGGGTACCAAGAAATAAGCACTGCACATGCTCTGCATCTGTGCACCCTGGGGACACAGAGTGGTGGCGGAGGCAAGAGAGAAGTATTTGAAGGAAGGTATCATTATTTGATTTCTGCAACCTTCTGGAAGGAAGACTATTCCTGTGTAAACATGTCAGATCTGTTAAAAGCACATGAAATCCACTCCTGAAATTGTGAAATAGTTATAGTTGTATGCATCCCTTGACAGGATAATGTGCAAATTTTCATTACACAAATTTTCATCACATAAAAACAAACAAAAATTGAGCCCTGGCAATACAGGGCAGGAGCCACAGTGTTTTGGGTTGAGAGACATAGTCTTGTGCTATTGGAAATGAGATTTTGGGCTAAAGGACACAAACTGGTAGCCCACAGACATTTTTGGGAAAAATTTTTGTTGAATTTTTACTGAGAATATATATCATTAAAAATGTGTAAACATTTAAATATTGGAAGATTTCACATTTTAAAAATCCATATTTCTGGCTTCTCTTGACAAATCAGAAGCTTTGGCAATGGTGCCACTGTGCAGTCTGGTAACAGTCACTTGGAGGTTCTGCCCCCTGTAGGTGGAGTGTTTGCTCTCCCGCTAACCACAGTTTTCCACCTGACAGTGTCACTTATTTGTGCTACCTGGCTGCCTGTCAGGTTGAGAATGCCTAGTTCAGGGCAGCAGATAATGGCATTTGCAGTTCTTGCCTCTAACATTCTTTCCTTTCACCAAACATTTCAGTCATGTGTCTCCAACTACACTCAAACTGAATGTCGGAAGACTTGCAAGTCAGAGCTGCTTGGGCCCTGCATCCTTCCTTAGGTCTTTGTTTTAGTTGGGGGTTGGGTAGTATAATTCAGTTAAAATTATGGTCAGAAGTTCCTGGAAACCCTGCTGCCTTGGTGGCAGGAATATGGCCTCGGTGCTTGTTCTTGGTCCTCCACAGCCAGGAAAGATGGCTGAGTAGAAATAGCAGAGCGTATCACTTAGCCAAAATTAATTTTTATAATTCTGAATGCAGACTACACTCTATTATTTATGACATCCACAGCAATAATTCCCCAAGAAGTAAGTCTAATTAAGAGTTCCTGCTCATTAGCTAGTGAGGAAATAGATTGGGAAGAGTCCCAGACCCCATCCATGCCTACGGTATGGGGAGGGTGAGGGAGGGTGAGGACTGCCCAGGTGGTCTCTATCAGGTACGCATAGGGCATGCAATCAAAAGGACTCATTTATGCAGGGCAGCCTCTCAGAAAACTTCCTCTGCAATGCTGTGGGCAGATGAGGGTTGGTGAGGAACGAAAGGCTCAGATACAAAAGATATTTCTGGACTAAGTAGAACACATGAAGCCGCAGCTGGAATTTTTCCATCAAGTGGGCACATGCATGATGTGAACCAAGGGGTGCTGGGAAAGGGTGACTCAAGGGATCCCTCACCACCACCAAAGGTTTTTGAAATTCACTTTCCATCTCTGCTTCTGAGCCTGCCTGATATCCCATCATTAGAGTCATTCCTTTGTATGCAGGCACTATCCCTAAGCATTATCTCTTTTTACATAAATATCTTTAGGAGGAGCTTTATGAAAGCTTTTTAAAAAACATTTACTGTGTGTGCAGGACTCTTTCTTATGCATGACTTCATGCCCAAGGTCAGTCACTAGGATTGGAGCTCTGCTAGCTCCAAGTTCATTGCTCTATAGCAACGGTTTTCAACATATGATCCTGGGACCCTGCAGGGGTGGGAGTGTGTGTGTGTCCCAGAGACCCTTTCAGTGTGTCCCCGAAATGAAAACTATTTGTAGAGTAATACTAAGGTGATATTTTCCTTTTTCACTCTAACTCTGTACAGAGGAGTTTTCCAGCGGCTATACGACATGTGATCTCACAACAGAGCAAATGCAGAAACAGATATGAGAATCCAGCTGTCTTATATTCAGCCAGACACTAAAGAGGTTGCAAACATGTAAAACAATGCTATTCTTCTCACTAACTTTTTGTTTGTTTGGTTTGGAGCTCTTTAGGGTTCTCGATAATTTTGGAGAGTGTAAAACATTCTGAGACGGAACTGCTCTGTGGCACAGCTAGCTGGGCTGCTTAGCCATCTTCATCTGAGTGTCGACTGAATTCTGTTTTTGCTGAGAGAGCTGGCTCTGGGTCTGGGAGTGGGATGGGGAGAAAGGTGGTCTCTGCCCGGGGAGAATGCAGACTTAGGAAATGAGAAGGTAGCACAGAAGATACTCAGGAGAAGGAGAGGGGAGTCCATGAAGCACTAGGAACAAGACTTTCACCTTGCCCAGGACTGGTAATTGGATATAATTGGATATTATGGCATAGTGTCAGGAACCAAGACATGATTTAGAAAACTCACGTTAGCAAAACCACTTAGAAGTGGTGTGACCTGGGCAAATTGCTCACCCTTACCGGGCTTGAATTTCCTTGGCTGTGAAATAAAAAGATCGAACTAAATCAGGATTTTTAACCCAATATTGTGATAAATAATTGACAATACATATAGCAGTAAAGATAAAATAATAGATAAGATAGCAAAGTTTGTAAATGTTTACTTAATAAAAAATTAAGGCTAAGGCGGGTTTAGCATTGTCTCCTGGCCTAGTGCCACTCTGCTCACTT
This sequence comes from Eulemur rufifrons, assembly GCF_041146395.1. Lineage (NCBI taxonomy): Eukaryota > Metazoa > Chordata > Mammalia > Primates > Lemuridae > Eulemur > Eulemur rufifrons. Next base: position 222,376,683 of record NC_090989.1, on the reverse strand, counting down.
GAGTTTGATGTGCTTTCTTGACTGGGACGACTGCTAGCACAGTGAGTCACTGCGGCTAAGAGAGGTAAAGAGCCATTGGAAGTAGATGACTTTGTAAGGTTTTGTTCCCAGCTTGAAATCTCTAGTGTTCTTGAACAGCGTTTGGTTCCCAGCCTGTTGACACGCGCCCTCAAAGAACAGAGGGACCTACTTAGAAGGAAGGTCAGCGTTATCAGACTTTCCAGCCACATAGTCCTGGGATTATTTCTCAACTCTGGCACCTGATGTTTGTGTGTCCTTGAGCACGAGATACAATCTCTCTGTAAAAAGGGGATAACAAGGCCCACCTCGCAGGGCTGCTGTAGCTGTTTAAGGTGAAAACATATGTTAAACTAGCTGGCTCCTAGCCAGCACTGGGTAAACTGTGGTTGCCTTCTCTTTTCTCAAAGTGGGCCCGTAGAGAACTGAAGGACATGTGTAAAAGGCTTGTCTTTTTGTGGGTGTCCCTCGAGGAGTGGGAGGACTGCCTCAGAGGGGTGAGGTTTGAGCGCTTAGATGCTCAATAGAAGGGAAAGCAATTTGGCAGTTCCATAGTCTGCAGCTGAGTAGGTCTGGAGAAGCCACTTCGGTGGCCTGTTCCTGACTATCTCCTCACTCATCTCTGCTCCCCCGGGTCCCACTTCCTGGGAGACATGCGGGATGAGCCACAGCCAGCAAAGACTTTGTTCCCCATTTACCACCTTCTGGCTTGTTTAGTGGAGCCATTTGCTTTCCAACAGGTGAGTCAGATGAGATGGATTACGTGTTGTCAAAACAGTAAGTGATGAGGTGTTGTGGTCATTTCTTTGTGATGCAGAAGTGGGACACAGTTAAGCATTTCAACTTAGCTTAACAGCAAGCTCAGGAGATAGACATTCATGATGCCCAGTCTGCCCTCCCTACCTGTCTTACTTACTGAATTTAAAATGACTACAAAAAGTACCTTATTTAGATTGATTTTTTAGTATTTTCTTGGTATAAACGTGTTTGGAGAAGATAAAGTAAACACTAACTAAAATTAAACATTCCTTTACAGCACTCTGTACAAAAAAATATGGTACACAGAGATATGAGAAGAATTGTTGGGATTTGCTGGTTAAATCCTCTAAATGAGCTCCAATTGAAGAAGAGCCCAGAGTTCAAAGAATTACAGAATCCCAAGCCCAGGCTTGGCTTATATTCTGAGAGGCAGAGGAGTGGAAAAGCATGGGTTTTGGAGTTCAAGAGATCTGAGTTTGAATTTGGGGTCCACTCTGTCCTAGTCGTGTGACCTTGGAAATACCTTTTAACCATGCTGAGCCTTAGTTTCCTCATTAAGTCGGCGATAATAATGCCTACCCTTGCAGAGCCGTTTTGAAGATTAGACATAACAGATATAAAGTGTCTTGCAGTTACAGATACAAAATAAATGGTATCTCTGATGATGATAATGATGTCTGTAGTCTGTGCAGATAAATTCAGTATGTCTAGTTTAAGCAGCGCTATTTACCCTGTAGAATTGCCTCAAAGTACTGCTATGTATACCTACCTCATGCTTCTGAGGTCTGACTTCTAGTCTAGTTTAAAATTATTAGGTTTTTGGAGAGGTGAACAAATTAATTGACTGGCTTAACATATATAGTCATAAGCTGCACAAATGACCTTATGAAGAAAGTACATTAATATACATAAAAGTATTTGAACATATGTACATTGTGTAAGCATAAGATCAATTGCAGGTAGCTTATGATGGAGAGTATACAGGAAGGGCCACCAGAGAGTCAATCTGTGCATGTATTTTTCTCTATCTAGAGGTGCCAGCAATAACTTTGGATCATTGAGGGTAGCACCCCTAGAAGGGGGTGCGGTATGGATACCTTAGAATCACTTGAGGGGACACTCTTGGAAGGACACATAATCTTTAAGCATGGCTTCCTTTAGAAGGGTGCCTGGGGTCACTGTTACCTAAGATAAGTCACCTTTTCTCCAATCTCCGGTAGCAATTTCTAGCTTTCACTCTGAATTTTTCTGTTTTCATTGGGAATAGATTTTTTAAAAGTAACACAAAAAGCCTCAATCATAAAAAGAAAGTTAAGAATACATATTTATAAAAGATACAGCATTTAAAAAGTCAAGCCATTGAGAGAGAGAAGACATTGATAATTTATATAAATGGCAAAGGGCTCATATCTAGGTTATGTGAAAATACCTCCTACAAGCTAGTAAGTAAAAAGACAACTCAGTAGAAATGCAGAAGAGGGGACTAAGCAGTTCAAATGTGGAGGAAGTCTGAATGGCCAAAAAAAAAAGAAAATATACTACTTAGTAATCTGAAAAATGGGCATTAAAACACAATGAAATATCATTATATACTCTTTGCAAAGTCTAATATTAAATGGACTGACCAGGCTGGACATGGTGGTTCATGCTTGTAATCCTAGCACTTTGGGAGGCCAAAGTGGGAGGATCACTTGAGCCCAGGAGTTTGAAACAAGCCTGGACAACATAGTGAGACCCTATCTCCACAAAATAAAAAAAAGACAATTAGCTAGGCAACTAAGCAAGGTGGTACACCCCTGTAGTCCTAGCTACTCAGGTGGCTGAGACAAGAGGAGAATTGTTTGAGTCCAGGAGTTTGAGGCTGTACTCTATCTAGCCTGGGTGACAGAATGAAACCCTGTGTCAAACAAACAAACAGATTGACCATAATAACTGACAACATGAAGTGAAGCAAAATGTCACACACAGTGGGAGGGATTATAATTTGGTAAACCATTCTAGAAAATTTTGCTTAATCCGCTAAAGTCGAAGATAGACTTACCCTACGACCCAGAGATTCCAATCAGAAGTATAGCCCCAACAGAATGTTCATTATTATTTTTACTAGCCTCAAACTGGAAACAATCCAAATGTCCAAGTGAACTTTGGATAATGATACATGGATACCCTATACATCTGTGAAAATTATCCCACTATAGTTACTTTAAACAACATTGATGAAACTTGTACCCATAGTACCGAGCAAACAATAAGCTCAATGTTATTCTAATTACAGAAGAAGAGGGGACTCAATTAGGTTTTAGGTTTTCAGGGATGCGTATGTCAGCAGTAAAGTCCTGAAGGAAAGAAAGGAGGTGATTACCATAGACGCAGCATCCTGCTGGAGCCCGGCTGTGCTGCGTCAGGACAGCTGATTGTGGCATCTCAACCCGAATCTCTGTTGGTAGCTTGGAATCAGCCACAGTCATAATATTTACATTATGGAAATCAGCAAAAGCTACAATCTGAGGTTTTTTGTTTTTTTTTTTTTCTGGAGAAAGAGTTGTTAAACGCCTACCAGCATACCAGTACCTGCAAGTCACGGTAATGGTTACCTTTAGGGAAGGGGATAGTGACTGAAGACAGGCATATTTAGGTCTTCTCAGATGCTGGAACTCATTGGGCTTATTAGCCAGAGCTTTAGTTACATAGATTTTCCCCAATGTGTTACATATCACAATAATCAGGTTTTTTGTTCAAAGACCTAAAGTGAATGCAATAAGGCAAGAAAAATAAATAAATTAAAAAACACGGGTGCATGGGGAAAGGGAGTATCATCAGACATTTGGTTATAAGGGAAAACCTGCCTGCCTCCTACTGTGGGTCTTTGGGAAAAGAATGGAGTCAGTTTCATCATGGGGTCCAAGAGGTGGAAGATGCCGGAACTCATTGTGGATTAGCACTCCTGGGGTAGGCTGATGTGCCGAGTAAGTCTGTGTATGTGAACCAGGGAGTCGAACTGGGAATACGGGAGACTGGCATTTCTAGTTCCACTTGGCACCGACGGGCTGGGGTTGGCCTCCTTTGTGGGTCACAGCAGCATGTTCAGGGATCTGAATCAGGGTGGCATCATCTCAAGGTGGACCAGAACCATTAGGGCTGTGTAGGGACACCCTTCAACAGCAACACTGAGTGACAACGAGAAGCAACGGCAGTGGCAGACTGCTCAAACCTAATGCTCACCTCACTTGTATGTGAAAGTAGAACCAACCCTTTTAAATTAAATCCAGCAGGGAAGGGGTGCATTTTGCAATCCCCAGTGTAATAATTGTTTCAGTCAAGGGTTGGATCAATGGATACTAAAACCATTAGGTACAAAGTTCTTGGGAGAACAGTATATTCATGTGATCTAAGTATCTATCACCCCATAGATTGCTTATGAATTGTAAAAGTAAACTGTAACTTTACATCGGAGAGATCTTGCGGTCTACACCTTAAACAAGAGGTCAAACTTAGCACCCCACTACTGATGGAAACACCTGCCTCCTGCTTACAGCATTATGGTTCATACAGCTGTCAGACTGATTTCTGCTGCACAGATGTTCCAAAATAATTGTATGTGCTTTCTATATCGACAGCCTGCATATATCTTCTGGTGTGATACAAAAATATGTAAGGTACTTGTGAAGTATTTTTGCCAAATATGTTTAACCTGAGTCTGATAAAGGCTTTAGACCAAAATTTCGGTTTATAGGGAATACAGGAGACAGAGGAGCATGAACAAGACAAGGAAATAATCACACAAATTCAGAATGTAGGACATTCAATAAGATGGTTGGCCAGGACTCTTTAAAAAAATCAATGTTGGCTGGGTGTTGGTGGCTCACACCTGTAATCCCAGCACTTTGGGAGACTGAGGCAGGAGGATTGCTTGAGGCCAGGAGTTTGAGATCAGACTGGACAATATAGTGAGACCCTGTCTACAAAATATTTTTTAAAAAAAGTAAATTACATGAAAAGTAAAGTATGTGCCAGGGGGTTAGTCTAAACTAAAGGATTAAAAAACTATATCAGCCCAATGTGATGATGTGGAAAATATAAAATAGTCACAGAAGTACATTTGGAAACAATCATGGAAATTTGAATATGGACCAGATACTAGATGACATTAAGAATTATTGTTAATTTTCTTATGCATAATAATGGTATTGTGATTATGGGGGCGAATGTCATTATTTTTAGGAGACAAATTTTAAAGTGTGTAGAAATGGAGTGTTTCAATTATTGCAATTTATACATTTGCATAGTTTTGGAAAACAAAATTATATATGCAGAGAGAGTGAGAAAGCAAATAGAGCAAAATGTCAATAATTGTTGAGTATAGATGGAGGGTATATAGGCACTCATTTTTCTGTTCTTTCAATGTTTCTATATGTGTGAAAATTCCCAAATTAAGAAAGAGGGAACAGGGAGACTCAAGAAGAGATAGTTGACTTCTAGCTAACAGGACACAAGGATTCCAAGAATTCACTGGAAAAACTAAGAGATGTGACAATAGTTGTAGTGTGTGTTTGTGGAACTGCAGCTCATGGTTCAAAAATAGCGAATGAAGCCTGTTCATTTAGACTATCCAGTGTGACCGAGAGTTATGTGTCAATCCTGTAACGTCATGATGAGAAAGGCCACTTGCTTTAATAGGGGTGGCTTTCTCATCTACAGACAGACCTTCATGAGGTGGAGGCAGGGAGTCTGATCTCGAGACAAAGCGAGATAACTGACGAGACTCTTGGTTAATCTCCATTTGCAGGCAGAGCTCGCCATGGGAGGGCTGTAGAATCTGGTTTACAGGAGACTTGGAAGGTGCACACACTGTTCACATTGTCTTTGTGGGGAATAATTTGACTTGCTTAATTTAGGATCTTCCTGTCGCGACCTCAGTGCATTTGTTCAACAGCTGTGGAGGAGGACAGGTGAGTGCCTGCTGCTGGCATCACGGTTCATACAGCTGTCAGCCTGATTTCCTCCACAGACAGAGAGACAGCGGTTCCAAAGTGACTGCATGTGCTTTCTATTTTGACAGCCTGCGTGGAGTCTCGGGGCTTTAGAACTGGAGGGACAGCTGATTCTTAACCTGGGGTTCATAGAGTCTTCCCTTGGCGACTGTGGAAAAGTTTCACGATTCCATGAACCCCTTTAAACAGTCTTCCAAAGAAATTTTATTATTTTATCTAATTTTATTTTAATTTGTTAAATCAACCAAGGAGGTAGAGTCTTCCAAATACATTTTAGCCTTTTTTTTTTTCCCTCCTCCTAGGAAGTGTTCCTAGCTTTTAGCAGATTCCATAAGTGGTTACAACGAGAAAAAAATTTAGGAGCCACTGATCTGGTCCAGCCTCTAAGCCTCATTTAACAGACAGAGAAACTGAGAGAACAAATTAGGAAAAGAATCAGTTATTAAAATTTTTGGAATATCTGTGTATTTTATAGAACTGACCTGGTTTTCTTCCACTGCAGACTGAGCTAATGGCCCAGTAAAATTGGCTGAATGAAATAGAGCCGCTAGGGAGCTGTTGCTGTCAGCATAGAAACCCCAAATAGCAGAGACAAGTCTGGTTGAAATCCCTAAGAAGGGAAACAAATTTAGGAGCAGCCCCTGCAGTCTCTAGAAGCCAGCGACATGGGCGAGACCAGTTAGGTTCTTTTGCCTGGATTACATTTGAGCTCTAAGAAAAAAAAATTATTAAGAAATACCTATGCCAACAAATTCCATCCTTCCACCCACTCTCCTCCACACCTAGCCCTTCCACCCACTGTTTCAAAAAACAAAACAATAAAAAATGGGTCCCTTGGCAGAACTGACACAAAAGAGATAGTGAGATAGCTCAGTTTATTTTTTCTGAAACAGAGAAAGCACTCTATTTCATGAAGCATTGCCGTGCTTTCCAAATAAGACAAGACAGAACAGAGTCTTTAAATTAAACAGTGAGGTCTGGGCACAATGGCTCACGTCTATAATCCCAGCACCTTGGGAGGCCGAGGAGGGGACAGGATCACTTGAGGCTAGGAGTTTGAGACCAGCCTGAGCAAGATAGTGAGACCTTGTCTCTACAAAAAATAAAGGAAAGAAATTAGCCGGGCATGGTGGCTCATGCCTGTAGTCCTAGCTCTTTGGGAGGCTGAGGTAGGAGGATTGCTTGAGCCCAGGAGTTTGAGGCTGCTGTGAGCTATGATTTCGCCACTGCACTCTAGCCTGGGTGACAGAGCGAGACCCTGTCTCTAGAGTAAATAAATAAATAAAACATTGAGAATGATAAGGGTGGGTGTGATGGCTGGAGAATAATTATAACTAAGAATAATGCCATTTAAGTAATTTTTGAGAGGCTTCAAGCATCTGGGTGCCCAGTGGAAGGGCCTGGGGTGTCCTGAGACCACCTCTGCTCCCAGCTGTGGCTCTGGGTGCTATGGGCTGCTGCCCTCTACCCGCAGTCTCCCTCAGCTGTAAATATTCATTGGATTACAACTGCAGCCCCGCTGTGTTGCTTGTCAGCTCCTCATGACCATCAGTGACTCTGGGGCCTACGGTGGAGCACCCCATCAGTAGCATGTTCCCATGACTGGGTTAACGCTCATGCCAAAGTCGAAATCTTCCCTAGGAGACATCTGTTGGATTTTATATATACCTATATACCTGATGCTACTAGAATGGGAGCTTACTGAGGGCGTGTTTAAACAGCACAGTAGGGAAAAATACCTTGGTGGACAAAGCATTTGTGGGCATGATCCCAAAATACTTTTCAGTCCAGATCCAATTCCGGGTAAAAGGTCCCATGTGTCTTCCACCTCAATCTCGTGTCTACTTGCCACTGTTCAGGCAAAGAGCTGTCATTCATTTGTTCACGCATTCAATTCACCACTTGTTTGTTTCGGAATTCATTTATGTGTCCATTCGTCCATTCAGCAAATATTTATTGGGTTACGATTGCAGTATAGAATTGCACCCCACCAGATTATTTCTGGGACCCACATTTGAGACTAGAGATTTCACGGTCATCTTCAACTCTTCCCTTTCCGTTGGTTTGTGTCTACTCTCTCCCTATTGGGTCTGCCTCATTGATTCTTCCTGCACCTGTTCCATGGCCCTATTACTCGATGGGTAAATCTCTTCTATTTCCCATTTTGGCTTTCAGGGGCAAAAAACACAAACTGTTTTTCCTCTGCTCTCACACCACCACAACAATCAACATGGAAGACTTCTGTGACCAAATGTGTGGGTTTTTTTTCCCCCACACACCAAGCAGGCAATGAATTCTGCCTGAACACCAGCTGAGTGTCCTCTCATCCAATTCAATTCTGACACTAGATGTCTGGATATGGTGTCAGATCACATAGGCTGAGGGCTCAGTCCCACAAGACTGTCCCTCACAGCTGATGCCAATCAAAAGCCCCAGGTTGTTTTCCCCGTGCTTCAGACTAACTGGCTGTAAATTGGGGTTCCCACAGCCCCTTCCTTGGGTCCCACTGATTTGTTAGCGTGATTCACAGAGCTCAGGGAAACACTGTACTTACATTTTCTGGTTTATTACATTGCAATGGATACAGATGAAGAGATGCATAGCACAAGGCATGGGAAGGGGTGCAGAGCTTCCGTGTCCTCCCTGGGGGACCACCCTCCAGGAACTGCCACGTGTTCAGTTATCTGGAAGTTCTCTGAACCATGTTCTTTCAGATTTTTATGGGAGCTTCATTACCAAGGCATGATTGACTAAATCACTGGCCACCATGATGGTGATCTACTTACCTTCCCTCTTCACTCCCCGGAGGTCAGGGTCGGGGTGGGGTGGGCTGAAAGTGCTAACCCTCTAATCCTGCCTTGGTTTTTCTAGTGATCAGCCCTGATCCTGAAGTTTCCTAAGGGCTGGCAGCCATCAGTCAACTTTTTAGCATACAAAAAGACATCACTTTGGAGATCCTAAGGGTTTTAGTATTTGTAGTCAAGATCAAATATGTATTTTACAATATAGGCTTCCTCCATCATTTCTCTTTCAGGTCATTGTCAGCTCTCACCAAGATCAAATTTTCTGGACTCATCTCTTTCCATTTATGACATACTAGCCCATGCTCCAGCCTCAGTGAATCATTCACCTGTTTTCCAGCACTCTCTTGTATCTTCATGCCACTGTGATTTTTCTTGGTCACGCTATACTTCTTTTCTTGGAATCCTCCCCATCTCCTTCTTTTCTGCCTCTTGAAATTCCACTCATTCTTCAAGGCCAAGATGTTTGAACTCAAATATTGCCTCTTCTGAGAAGCCCTTTCAAATTCTCCTTCAACTCTTCTTTTTAGTTGTTGCAAATTTGAATGTACATTAAAAGAACACACTGTATGCTAAAGCTGCCATCCCTAACCCCCAGACTGCAGATGGGTACTGGTCTGTGGCCTGTTAGGAAATGGGCCACACAGAAGAGGTGAGTGGTGGTGGGCAAATGAAGCTTCATCTATATTTATAGCCGCTCCCCATCACTGGCAACACCACATAAGCTCCGCCTCCTGCAGCATTAGATTCTCATAAGAGCACGAACCCTACTGTAAACTGCTCATGCGAGGGATCTAGGTTGCACACTCCTTATGAGAATGTAATGCCCGATGATCTGAGGTGGAGCTGAGGTGGTGATGCTAGCGCTGGTGCTTGGAAAAGTCTGATTTGTTTCGTGACATATGTGTTCCTACTAGATTGGGAGTTTGTTGAGGGCAGGAACTCTCTATTCATTTATTTCTTCATTCACTTTATGTGCAGGCACCAAGCTAGGGACCAGGAACTGTGCCAAAGTGCTCACAGTCTGGCTAGGGAGATAAACAGGTACACTTACTAGTATCGTGTAGCGTGACGGTTGCTATGATAGAGGACAGATGCAAGGCTTCATGCATGGTCAAGAAAGGGGAGTTCATTGTGGTGGGTTAGAGAAGGCTTCACAGAGGCAGAGATGGTTGAGTTGTGACTTGAAGGATATATTGCCCATTTTATTAATTCTAAGTATATCTTTTTTTTTTTTTTCACATCCTGAAGCCAGAATGTTTTATTTTTATTTTTTGGTTAATGTATACATTTAATGTGACAATGTTTCTCTCCCACCCCAAATTTGGTATTAATTGGCAGTGTGTCTTATAGTCTGTGTCATCTCAGTGTCAAGAAGATATGGTACATTGACTCTTACAGTTGCACAGAATAGACAACTTGATTTTTTTTAAAGGTTGGTGGGGAGAGGAGGTGCATTTATTCCCTGTTGCTGCTATAATAAATCACCACAAACAAAGTGGATTAAAATAACACAAATTTATTCTCTTACAATTCTAGAGGTCAGAAATTCAATGGAGCTAAAATCAAGATGTCAGTAGGTCTGGTTCCTCCTAAAGACTCTAGGGGAGGAGTCTGTTCCTTTTCTTTTCCAGCTTCTAGAGGCCTCCTACATTCTTTGGCTCATGGCCCCATCCTCTGTCTTTAAAGGACATTGCTTCAATCTCTGTTCTCTTGTCACATAGCCTGTCCTATGACTCTGACTCTCTTGCCTCCCTCTTAATAAGGACTCCTGTGATTACACTGGACCTACCAGGATAATCCAGGATAATCCCCCCGTCTCTAGATTCTTAACTTAGTCACATCTGCAAACTCTATTTTGCCATATAAGGTAACATTTGTAGGTTCTGAGCATTAGGGCATAGACATCTGTGGGGCCCATTATTCAGCCTAGCACAGGGGGAATTTATTTTAAGGATACTAATAGGTCTTTAGACCCCAAAGACCTCATGTCTCAGGAAGAGTCTAGAATCTTTATTTCCTACATCTGCTCCTATTTCTGTGTCTATATATTTTTTCTTTCGTTCTTGGCAGACTGAGTCCCTTTACAACTCAGCCAGCATATAGAAACGTGATTGCTGACAATTCCTGAATCTATAAGTTACGGTTCCACTATCCAGAGATTGCCGCTCCCCCACCCCTTTTTTTCTGTTCCAAATTCCCAAGGAAAAAATTCTGATTGGTGCTCTCGGATCAATGCCTCCTCCACCAAGGGTGTAGCCAAAGGTGTAGCTGTAGCCAAAGGGTAGAACTCTTCCACATTGTACAAGATGACTGCCAGCAAGGAGGCATTCCAATGGATGTGCGTACATTAAAAAATAGTCCTCTATGAAGGATGACTAGTTGCTCACTAGGAAATGAGTAAGAGGGTGACATTTCAGATAGAATGTACTAGCACTTAGTCAAGTATTTTTCAAATAGTAGGTATCCAAGAAATATTTCTTGAATTGAATTGAGTTGTGAAATTTCTTCAAAGTGTCTTCTCATCCATAAGGTCTTATCACCTTGTGCCTGGAATCCTGCAATCAGTTCCCCCGCACCTACCCCCTCCTCTGCCATGCCTCATTGTTACATACCACATTTTTGCCCAGAATTCTTCAGTCACTTTCTTCTTAGCACAGCATAAAGTCTGAAGGCTTACCTAGCATTGATGCATAAAATAATGAACCCCCTTTTCCCCACCTGGGACAGGAGAATGCCCTGTCCCAATGCCAATCTCACAGATGTGTTGAGAAGATCAAGCAAATATAAGGGATTGTTATACTCTCTGGAAAATCTCCAATGTGAGTCCTCTTCTCTGGTCAGATTGGTTTCCTACTGTTGCCCAAGCATTTGTCTCAGTTATTCTGGTGGCCACACCTGGGCTTGGCATGGAAATGCCTGACTCTACCTCCTACCTTCTTAGTCCTGCCTAGTCCTTTGGGCCCTTCCAGGCTACAAATGTTCATTCTTTCCTCTTAATTCTAAGAGCATTTCTAGTCTGTTCTACACAGAGTCTCAGAGTGATTATATAGTCCAGTTTGCTACCCAAATGTAGGAAACCATCCATACATTGCCTTCCCGGGGGCCATTTTGCTTCTACTTGAATAGTTTTAGTGTTGATGAGCTAAACTTAGGCTGCTCAACCCCATTTTTTCAACAGCTCTAATTAAATAACTAAAACAGGCAATTATCTTTTTAGTCATGACTGTCTTGCTTTTTTAATAAAATTTCCAGTTCTTCCAGAGGAACAAAGTAGCTGCTCAAAAGGCATTGATTATATTTATGCCTAAAATTATAATTCCATGACATTAATAGTTAAACCATTGCTACCTTTTTTATTTTCTTTTATTCCAGTTTTACCATACCTTAGAGAAGATGACTTGCCATTGCAAGGCTTGTGATTACTGTCACAATACCTACAACAGGTTTCTGAAAAGAAAGAAAGCAAAGAAAACTCTCCTGGTTGATGTTTATTGATACCTGAACCAACTTTACATAAGTCACTTTAGGTTACTCTTGCACTGCATTTGAATTTTTTAGGAAAAAAAAAAAAAGTTCTGTTGCAAAACTTCTACTCCCTTTTGTGATATCCCTTAGTCTTTTTACTATTCATATACAAATACATCCGAATCTATATGCCTGGTTTAGTTTTTACAAAAATAGGGATTAGAACATGCTATGGTCTGAATGTTGGGGTCCCTTCAATATTCATATGTTGGACACTAATACCCCATGTGATAGTGTTGAGAAGTGGTGACTTTGGGAAGTGATTAGGTCAGGAGGGCAGAGGCCTTAGGGATGGGATTAATGCCCTTATACAAGAAACTCGAGGGAGTTCCCTTCCCGCTTCTGCCACATGAGGACACAGCACCAAGGCGCCATCTATGAAGCAGAGTCCTTATCTGATACAAAATCTACTGGTGTCTTGATCTTGATTGAACTGTTCAGCCTCCAAAACTGTGAGCAAAATACATTTCTGTTGTTTATAAATTACCCAGTCTAAGATATTTTGTTATAGTAGCCTGCTAACATAGAACATATATGCTGCTCTGTATTTCCTTTCTTAAAAATTTATTTTTACTTTTATTTTTTTAAAGACAGGGTCTTGCTCTGTTGCCCAGGCTGGAGTGTAGTGGTGCAATCACAGCTCTCTGCAGCCACGAACTCCTGAGCTCTAACGATCCTCCTGTCCCAGCCTCCCAAGTATCTATCTAGGACTATAGGCATGTGCCACAACACTCAGCTAATTTTTTATTTCTATTTTTTGTAGAGACAGGGTCTCGCTATGTTGCCCAGACTGGTCTTAAATTCCTGGCCTCAAGCGATCCTCCTGCCTCTCCTCCCAAAGTGTGTATTTCCTTTTAAGAAGATTTCATAGGCAATGGCTCACACCTGTAATTCTAGCACTCTGGGAGGCTTAGGCAGGAGGATCGCTTGAGCCCAGGAGTTCAAGACCAGCCTGAGCAAAGGCAAGACCCTGTCTCTACTAAAAATAGAAAAACTAGCTGGGTGTGGTGGTACATGCCTGTAGTCCCAGCTACTGGGGAGACTGAGGCAGAAGGATCACCTGAGTTCAGGAGTTTGAGGTTGCTGCGAGCTAGGCTGACACCACAACACTGTAGCCCAGGTGACAGAGTGAGACTCTGTCTAAAAAAAAAAAAAGGGGGGGGTCTTGATAATATCAATGACATCTTTTCATGTCAATATACAAAGATTTAATTATTTTTAATGGCCCCATGGTGTGTCATAACTGATTTTTTTTGTTTCTCCTATTGATCAACACATATGTTGTTTCCAACTGATTCTTAAATTATGATTCCTTTACTTTAAAAGATACTAAAATGATAGAAGGCCAGTACACCCCTGCTCATGTATTCACTCATTGTTATGGGTTACATTTTGTCCCCCACCCCATGCATATAGGGGCCTTTCGGGTAATGTTAATGGGTGAAGGGAACCAGATATAGGAGCATTGGGGAGTGGTGGGGACTGTGGTGTACTGCAGAATGCATGCTCCTTCTAAGGCGGCACTCAAGATGCCGTGATTCAGCAGATTATTGTCATGTGGAAATTATAGGTCTCATATAACCAGATCTTTAGATTTTTTAAAAGAGGCCAGGAATCTGGAATTAGATGTGAAATCTACCAATTTTGAAATGTTTCAAATTAAAAAAAAATTTTTCTGTGCTGGCCAATAATACCCCATCTCTGCTGGCTAGATGTGCCCATAGGCTGCCGGTTTATAACCTCTGCTCTACCAAAACAGGTAATTTTGGAGCCGTAGGTAATTACCTCTATGTACCCCACATGTTCTTAGCATGGATATTGGAGATGAGATGGCAGCAAATAAATGCACAAGAAGTCCAAGTCATGTTTTAAACTACTGATTTTTTTTTTTTATTGCAAAACATTTGTTACAGAAATTTCAGAAAGTTTTCCCATGGTATCTGCCAACTTCTGCTTTGAATTATATATCTAAACAAACAAGCTCAAAGTGCATTGTGAATCCAATAATAGACCTTTAAAAAAGAACAATTCCTCTAAGGATTTATATATATTTATAGTGTTGGTAGATATGCAAACCGCTGTCTATCCATACACAAAGAAGGAAAAGATGTATATAGAGTTAGCAAACCCAATTTCAAAATCATTGTATTTGTAGGAATTCATTTAAAAAGGCTATGTGAATAATTTCCCCCATTATAAACTATGGTTAGAATGTTTACAAATGAGAATCTAAGTCCTATGTTATGAAACGGCTATGAGTACAGTATACTGCAGGTACTGTTTTGCACAGCGATAGCAGCAATATAAACTCCGGTCAGATGCTGTAGCGACGGGAAGCAGGTCAGTCTTCATACCATGTTACGGTACTCTTTTGAATCTCCCTCACAAAGATCCTGCCTTTGGGTCTGGAATGATGTGGCTAACATGCAGATACCACTCAGGAGAACAAGAGCAACCTTGAACAGGGCGAGTTCCTTTCCTCCCCCAGTGCTCCGTGTATTTTGTGTGTACACTCACTAAGTCGCCATCAAGAATCTGATCCTGGCTGGCTCAAAGTCAGAGGTCCCAAGCTGTGGCCTTTGGGACTGGATGCTGCTGGCAGACACGTTTGTTTGGCTAGCACGGTGTTTGGAAATCTGAATTTGAAAGTCTCTGTGGTGGGACGTGTATTCTCTCATGCCCTACAAACCCTACTTCTTCTGTTGGCTTTCTCTAGTCCAATTCACAGGTTTTGTGTTCTGGATCCGGCCCCTCCATGTATTTGAGTTTGCAGCTCCTCAGTCTAGGTGCAGATGGCTGGTTCTGATGATGTGTGGGAAGATGTGAGGGACTCTTTTCGGGATACAGATGGGCAAAGGATTGGATGAGGCAGATACAAACACCAGCCAAATTCGGAGCAGGGGATAGTGTCAAGAGGAGGCTAAGTTAGCGGGAAGATTGGGGCTGGGACAAAGTCTGAATATTTGGCTTTTCCCAAGTAGCTGCTATTTCAGCTTATTGTGCCAGGCCCACAAGGTATTGAGGTAATTATGGGAGCAAGGGTCTGTTGGTCTGGCAAAAAAGCAGCTACTATCGGACTAAGAGAAAAGAAGAAAGTAGAGGAAATAAGAAAGCCACATCCAGGCATGAGGCTGAATTTTTCTCTGTGTCCCATGGTTCTCAGCAGCCTGCCTCCTCCAGAGGAAGGCCTGGGTCCCTGTTGGCATTGGCGCTCGCCAGAAAGGCTGTGGAATTCTAGCCAAGTGAAAAGTGTCTTTTCACTTTCCAGCACACAACACTGTGCAATGCGCAATGGCCTGCAGGTTTTATAATTAAGGTGACTGGTAGATTAGGTAAATTGGGGAAGGGAAAATTCACCTCACTCTTATGGCCATCCAGATTATCTGGTCACTGAAATCCTCTCTCAGATGACACGTAGAAATGGTCACATCTTGCTTTCATTAGCAGTGGTAAGTGCAAGGAAATCATCAGAGAAAAGGTAACACAACTACCTTCTGAAATGAATTAAAGAAAAGAAAAAAAAATCTTGTTTTTCTCAAATCAGAACCAACCCTTCCTTTGATTGACTCCAACCCAAGAGACAGACAGAATGTTTGACTTGTACGAAGAAGAGAAAGCTTAGGTTAGTACAGGATGAGAGAAAAGTTTTCTCTTATTTTAGGAGCAGTAATTTACAAGACTGCAAATTGGCTCTTCTCTTTGCTAGATGTTGAATAGCTTCTAATAATGAAATGGTGATTTCTTTAAAGAGTAAAACTCTTCAGAGTCATCCTGTGCTCAATTAGACACCCAGTCACCCGCCTCCAGGCCAGGCTCACCCCCACGGTGAGAAAGACACAAGACAAGGAGGGAGGTCTCATGTTGTATCATTGGACCACTCATTCACAATGACATGTGCACTTCTGCACTCTCACCAATGGACTTCTCACTCTCATCTCTGGTTTAGCAATTTGCACCCAGTAGCCCTAAGTAATCAGAAATGTGTCTTGCATATATCACAGATGCACCAACACCTAGACCTTGGCAAACCCAAGTGGTGTTGGCTTGCCATCTCTGGATCCCACAGCTATGTAACCTTCGGTTAATACTTCATTTCATATTGTTTGTTCAGAGCTTAAAAAAAAAAGATTTTAAAAATCCTTGGTTACTTTTTTGTTTTTAATTTTAAAAAATTGAACATAATCTCCAGTATAAGAAGCCCAACCTTTTGAGTGAGTTCCTAACTGGTTTAAGCGTCACAGCAGGCAATAGTAAAGTATTAAGTGCCTTAGAAAAATCAAAAGAAATGCATAAAGCAGTGCATGCATTTTGTTGACACAAAATTAAGACTGGGTTTGGAGAGAGATTACTTCATTTCAGTCACATTGTTATTGTTAAAGGATAGTGAGTTATTATATAATGCAATATCTAGGCCAAGTATATAACCACCTACACACTAGCATCACTTTATCTAGAAATGACATAGTGTTACTAAATGAACATATTTATAAAATACTGTACACTGCTTCCACATTAGGTCGGCAGATGTAAACAAACAGCTAATTCAATTGGAGTTTAAAATATTATTTTAAGTTCATTTGTTATATAGTCTCTTGCATAACATGCCAGTTTCATCTTTCACTAAATCACAACTTGCCTACCACAGCTCGTGGGACTCACTGGGGCATAGGCATCAGCTTATACAAATATTTTACAGTGGTCTACAGGGATGTGAAAAGCATAAAGCAGATCAGGAACAAAAATGCCCATTTCACAAGGATGCTAAATAACATGGAATTGGGAACATGATTAATCCTTGCAACATGTGCTTCTTTATTGAATGTTACAGATTTATAAATGATTATAAAGCTGTCCTGTAACGTTCATTAATACAACCACATGCTACAACTATGCTGGGTTAAACACGGGTTACATATATGTTTACATGTGTTTTATAATACAGCATTGCCCAACATATGGAATGGCATAGCCTATAGATATAGCATGATGGATGACTGGATAATATTTATTATCTTTAAAGATATCAAACAGCCCAAACATTCAGGAAGATTAGACTGTACAGCCTCAGAAAGTAAAAAAAAAAAAAGTACTATCCAGTTATCTACCATAATATTACCTATAGAAACCATATTTTAGAATACATTTGAAACATTCAGAAGAAACACATTTTGTGTTTTTACAAGTACAATTTTCCCATTTGATTATCCTTATACATATATTTTAAAAGGGGAACTTTCAAAGTGCTAAATAATATACTAGACCTGGAAGCTTAGACTTTAGAAAAAATCCAGTTCTGTAAAGTGCTGCATTCTGACTGCTAATACACCTTGTGGCTTGCAGAAATACACAAACTAGCCATGACAATTTTCCCCAAGCTTTCCAGCTTCTCATTCCAATCTAGCAAGGAGGGAGTCTCTCTAACTGTAAATATAAAGTATGTTAGTTAATCAGGAGATGCCATGGTCATTTTCATAAAACATCCTTAATTTTTTTCAAAAGGAACAAGCAATTTAGAACAAACCATTACATATAGTAGTATATAAAAATGGCACCTTTGAAGCAGATGATTAAACCGAAGCTATTAGTTCCTTGACTCTCTACGACTTTATTTACAGTCCTCAATAACTTGCAGATCATGAGCTGCTTAATTCACAGAGACAGGTAATTAACATCCCGTCGGTCAGGGACGTGGTGGGATCAATGGGTTGGGCATGAGCGGACTGAACAAGGCCACAGAATCAATGCCACATCCGTGCACAGAGAGCCCAGAAATGGAAAGAAATGGGTTGAAAAATAACACGCATGTATGTACACAGGAAAGAAATGGCTCATGGACGTTACACAGTTTGTGTCTAAAGTCATTCAAATTTGGCTATATATTTCACAGACATCACAAAAGATATTAGAACTTAATATGCACGCACAAAAAGAGAACCAGGTAATCACAAGATCAGGACTGATACCTATTTAGTTTCTTGGGTCCTGTTCTTTTCTCTCCGAAATCACGATGAATGGAAACACTCGGGTTCGTAATTTCTTTTCTCACTTCCAATCTGGTCCAGAATGAGGCCCTGGAGGTGCTTGATGTCAAAGAATAATGGTTTCACCTCCTTCCTGGATTCCTCTGTAGGCTCTCTCATAGAGCCTTTGGCTTTGTGAGTGTGCTTGCTACTTAAAATCATCAAAACGTTAGGATGTATGTACATGGAACTAGCAACATCTAATCTAAGGAATGAAAATGATGAAATCTTGGTTCAAACTCTGGTGCTGAGACTTGGCCTTCCTGAGATTCACAGAGAAATGGTCTCAAAATGTAAAGTGCCTATTACAATCATATTGATTATTAACAAATATGGTTCCTTTCCCTCTTTATCAATCAATATAGAACCACGGGCTCATGAACCCTTTAAGGTTATATTGCAACTTCACGTGTATGTACATTTTTTTTTCCTTGGGGAGAAGGCCCGGAGTTTACATTAGATCCTCACAGAAGTTCATGATCAAGGAAGTTTAATGACAAATGATTTATTCTCAGATCGAATGCATGTTCACTGAGAGGGGAATAGCCAGTGTGGGGTCCAATAAAATGTTAAATGTTTCCAGAGCAATTATAAATGAGGAAGTCTGAATATTTGTTACCAATTTACCTAAATACCAAGGAGTGAAAAAGGAATTCTTTAATTCTTTACATATGTGACCTCATCACCATCACTTTTTCTATACCTGAAAAACTTGTTCAGAAGGGTTTTTTGTTTTTTTCATTTGTTTGCTTTTGTTTTTGTATTTGAAGGCTAGGGGTTTTGTCCATATATTTACCTGATTTCACCAAATCAAATAAAACTTGGTGTTTTCAACTATAACTAAATAAAGGAACCAGGTAGTATCTTGGGTCAGGAACATTAAGTAATTTTTCTTATAAAGGCTTTATTTTCTTTTAATCTTCAGTGATCCAAACAGGAATTCGATTTGGAGTCAAGATTTCTTTACCCTACTTCAAATCCAGATTCTGATCTAGAAACCCATTCCTATATTCCAGAGTCTATAATACTAACTGGTGTAGAATTGAATGTCTATTCAGATTTGTACTTGGTGTAAAAGCTTTATGCGGGAAAAACCAGAATAAATGGGATGTCCTGATCACGAGTGATTTCAGACAAAAAGGGGCAGAGGGCAGGTAGGGTGAGTTGTTTTGACAACTTTAATTTGGTATGAGGAAAAGTTAAGGTTATAGGAATTTTTAAAAATTATAATTTCAACAATTTGGTCTAATAGTTTAATGAACTCTTTCAATGGAACTTCTTGGATATTAAAAAATCTTGGTTGTACTTCAAGGTGATAGAAAAGTCCAAGCCTCTTAAGAAAGCTCTATATGTCTGTTTAGATATTATATATAAACATGTGTCTCTGTGCAAATGCATATATCTGTATATAGGCGGTATATAGTGTAGAACTCTTTATATGTTTTATTTGCTTTCTATTTTGATTTACCATACCTTTTTTTAAATAGCTCTGTCTATAAGAAAAATATTCATAGTATGCCTGCAACTGATGGCTTTGGGTTGATCCCAAACTTCCAGTCAATTCTAAGGTTATTTATAGCTTTGAAACTTCCTTAAAAAGTACTTTGGAACATTTTCATAGAAAAGATACCAGCCCTTGAAAAACTCCAATTAAATTTATGCTGAGCTCAGATTAGATGGCAAAACTCTAGGTATGAAAATATTCACATATACCACATATTCATATACAAAATGGTCATGTGATGGGTAGTGTGAAAAATTGGCAGTTACATCTTGGAGGTGTTCAGAGGACACGGTGGACTCATGCAAATGAGGAAGGTTAGACAGCAGCATAACACATGATATGAATGGTGAGACTATAACACTATCCCACATGGCAATTTTAGGTTAGTTCTGCTCACTGTTTTTTTTGTTGTTTGTTTTGTTTTTCTTCAGAAGTTCCATATTACATATTCAGGGAGTGAATTCATTGATGACAGGTGCAATAAAAAATAAATTAAAAAATATAAAATTATTTAATTACATTCATCCTGAGCTTGCTCGACTATATTTGCTCCGTATATAATAAATCACTTGACTTTTGTTTTTAACATCAACTCTTCTTTCATTCCGATTGCAATACAAAAAAGGCATTTCTGTTCCCTTATTTTCTTCCGAAAAGATAAAACAGTTGTGGCACCAGAAGTGAATAGATAAGAGACAGGTGAACTATGACTGTTACCTTGTTTTTTCTTTATAATGATCAATTACAGAAGTGTTGGCATGAGAAGGATGTGGGACGTTAGGTAGAACTGCTTGCTGCCGGCTTATACTGAATAAAAAGGATGCTCTTCATCAGTCACCAGTGATGAGCCAATGTGAAAAGAAAACAGAATGGAAGTTTAGAATATCTCATTTTGTATGCTGGCCATTTTATTTTATTTTGCAATTTAGCCCTGCATCCTAAGACTCTTGATAATGGTCAGAAATCAAAAGACGCCTCCTGGCATGGAGAGTTCTTGAAGCCCCTTGGTTCCCCAGCTCTCATGGCTTTTTGCAGGGATTGGTGACACTCTTTCAGCTCTAACCCTTCTTCTTCCCCTCGTCCCCTCTCCCTACCCAGCCAGTGTGAACATGCCTTAAATCCCCTGTTTTTGGCACTGGGTCAGATCAAATGCTTTCTTGATCTGTGGCCCAGAAGTCACCTTTGAGTTAACACCTCCCAAAGCATTGCTTGTTTTGCTCAGCTAGGAATAAAGCAGATATGATTAAAGGAAAGGGGAAAAAGTGGAGTGGGGGAGCATTTTAGGGCTGGATTCTTGAGCCTCCTGCAACACATATTAGGAAGGTTTAGTTGTGCTTGCTTTCAAAGCTGTGGAAAGCCGACATTCTGGACAGTCTCCTCATGGACAGGCTGTCCCCTCGGCCCTCCGGCTTGGAGGGCTTACTCCTCTGGAAAGGATTTCGCAGGCTTGCTGTGTTCCGCTGCCTGTCGAGTTTGTCACTGATGGAAAAGCTCTTCCTGGTGTGTGCATATGGCGCGCTTGGCTCCTCTGCCGAGTAGCTGTTGGCGCGCTCTATCTTGGGAACTGTGATGTTGTTGGACAGGGTTCTGTCTGAGTTATCACCCTCCTGGGAGGATATTGCGATGGCGGCTCTCCGGCCTCTGGCCTCGTTCTCCTCACTGTCAGAGCCGGGGTGACTCAGTTCTGCTTCTCGCTCAGGATGGCAGCAAGATAAGTCCTCTGCTTTTTCTCCAAGACCTCCAGGGAAAGTGGCTCTGTCTGCAATCGCTTGAGGGGCATTGACACACCTTGTGTCAATACAGTCTGTAATACTTGTGTATTCTGCTGTTTTCATAGGCACCCCAAAGTTGGTGTAATAGCTCCTCGAAGGAGAAAACATAAAGCTGTGAGATTTTATGATGGGGGCCTCTTCTAGCAGATAGGGCGTGGTGGCTAGGTAGCGGCTGCTTTTGGAACGCTCAATGGCGTGGTATGTTGGAGGGTCTGAGTCCCAGGGGTTTTGGCATTCTGGGAGGTGGGTATAGTCTGAAGAAAAAGATCTAGTGTCCATAGTGGTGATGTCCTCGAAATCAATGCTCCGGCTTGGAGGTCTGTCTGTGGGTGCAAGAGTTGCATAGGCGCTACTCGAAGGGGCTGTGGAAGGTACTGGAGCCGAGAAGCTTGGCTCACCCAGCCCAAGGATGTTCATGGAATTGTCCAGAGGGTCTATATCACAGTGGAGCTCATCCATGGCAGAGACATAGATGTCTATACACGATGATGGTCTTCTGGAATCAGGAACGATGGCCAAGGTGTTTGCAGGGGCTGCAGGAGCTTTGGATTCTTTTGCTACAGAGTGGGAACTAGTAGCCCGGTGTAGGCTCAGGGACCTTTCTTTAAAAATACTTTCCAACTTTTCTATACCACCTTTGTCTTTCATATTGACTGAATAGAAAGAATGGCTTCGCATACGGGGCATTAAGGTTGGAGAAGTTGGGGACATGGTCTCCTCACCTGCAGGGTCTATACTCTCTTGGAGCTTGAAGGTGTTCCCCTCCTGGCTGTTGAAGCTGCTCTGGCGGACGATGTAGGCTGCATCCGTGCAGTCTGAGGAGGTCCTCGAGCGGATTTTGTTGGACTCGGTCCGCTCCAGGCCTGTCAGGCGCTCTAGGGCTGTGGCCATGCGCCCGATGAGGTCCTCAAGCTGCGCCAGCCGGATGTCCACGGTCTGGAGCGAAGCCTTCATGGAGTGCTCTCTCTCGTTGACTTCCTCCAGCCGCATGGACATGTTCTCCACCCTGTGCGAGGAAGAGAGAAGGAGAATCACTTGGGCCGGCCAGGTTCCTCTGTCAGGGTTTAGAGAGCAAGAATCAGGTATAGAGGGGGATCAAAGCTGTGCCTGGTCATGATGCCTTCAATGCTGTCCTCCCAGAGGGAAACTGAGGGGTCACAGGTCATCAAGGGGTTGGTGAGGAGAGAATGGCATGGATGTTGTCACTGAGAATCACAGAATCCAAATCTTTTTGAGGTGGAGGAGGCTTTAGAGATTATCTAATCCAGTGGTTTTTAGCTGCCGATCCCCCTTTCCCTCAATGAAATGTAATGCCCAATCCTCGTAACTGAGCCTCACAATGGAGCAGTTCTTACTGCAGTGGCGTGGGGCCAAGTCCCACCCCTGTCCCACTCCTGTGGCCTGGTTATGGCTTGGGGCAGGATTGAATGACCTTAGCAAGTATTCAGGTGCTGGTTTATCAGGAGATAAACCACAAAAAGAGAATGTTGCATTTTGAAGATTTTACCCATTAATTTTGCAATAGACTTCTAGAATGTAGCTAATTTTATTACAGCATACATGTAAGTTTTATATTCCATGGATGGAAATTATTTTTATTTTGCATTTATACAATGATCTTTGTTGTTATTCACGATCACCTTTTGAGAATTTAGTGTCTCCAAAGGAATTAAGATGGCCTTGTGACTGAGACATCCAAGGTTGATCTAATCTAATCCAATCCTTTCATTAATAAAGGAAAAGCAAGAATCAAGAAATTTAATCAAGATTACATAAAGTAATTTGTGGTAAACTCTGGGGTATCTGTCAATAAGTAAACCATCCTACTCCTGTCTCTGTCTCTTCCTCTCTGGGTAGCTGATCACAGATGCCTTGTATTACAGTTACTACTAGATGTTTCGACCCTCCTGGGCATGGTCTGTCTTGTATTTCTGTTCCCATCTCCGAGCTGCCAGCCCAACACCTGCCAGGTGTCAGTAAATGTTCACTGAGTCAATGACAGTTATGAACTTGATTTCAATTATCACCCAGTCTGCCTGGCCATTTATTGACAAAGATGGAGGCCATATATTAAAAATAAAACTGTACCTTATATTTTACCTGCTCAAATTATTAATAACTTGGAAAGGACAAACCAAAGTCAAGTCACAGGTTGAGCTCAAACTTTCACTTTGACTGCCCAAAGGTCATTCTTTTGGTGGCTCTCAAGGAGACCCATTCACAACTTTTCTGGGAAGGAATAAAGACTTTTTTCCCCCAATCCTTCCAATATGCAAAGTAAATCACTTGACTGCTGACCCTTAACATGCACATGCCACCAGTAGATCAAGGCTACAGAATATGCGCTATGATGAATGTGGGCATTAGAGCTGGTCTCCCCTAGCCTGTGGTGGTGGTGCTGTTGGTGCTAGGCTGTTAGTGACAGGAACACCTCTGTTAGGGAGGAGTATATACACTTCTGTGCCAGAAGGAGGTATACTGTAAGAGGCTGTGGCGTTCCTCTCTTAGCAACCCCTAGGTTTTTTTTAAAGACCTCACCAGGGCAAGGGGTGTGATTCTCCTGCCTTGGGGCAAATTTCTGCCTCTCTCAGCACCCTCGCACCTGCTCTGTCCTCCAGCTTCTCCTCACTCAGCCTACGCCCCTACCCCTAGACCGTTCTCAAGAGCCCTGCATCTGAGACATCTTCTCTTTTCCTCCCTCTGGCTATCCCATGACAAACCCAGTGCCTCTCAGGGGCCAGACCCACACTGCCACCATGCCCCGCTGTATTCCTAAAAGACTTGAACACTAAGCTATTCTGTATCTGGTAAACCCAATGCTATTCGCTCAGCTAATTCAGAAGGAAAATACAACTTTTCCCTCTTTCACTTCATTTTATCATGTAAGCATAGCCCAAGAAACAAATTATTTACAATAACAAGTTTGTGTCTCTCAGAGACTTGCAATTACTTTTTCACCATCCAGCCTATGGAGTTTGATGTTGCAGGTACTTCAATTTCATTTTTGCAATGCAATGAGCTTTGTTAAGCGATAAAATACCTGTTCATGAAAGTCGGGAGGAGGACAGACCATGCATCTTTGTAACATAAGACTTTTTGTGTAACATACTCTAGGTACCAAATCTCACTAGCTTTTTATTGCTGGAAGAGTAATGAAAGGCAGGATAGCTTTATTCTTCCTTCTTTTTTTTCTTTCTGGTGCCCAGTATATGCAAGTTTGGCATTCAACAGAGATAAAGTTGCTTTTTTGGAATAAATGCATGTGATCACTGGTCTGAGCACTGTGAAATAGCTTCCCGCCATGGCTTGTGCTGTGGGGGCCTCTCTCCCCACATCCCACCCCCCTTCAGCCCCAGGAGTGTGCCTGCAGTCCCAGCTACTTGGGAAGGTGAGGTGGGAGGATCACTTGAGCCTGGGAGTTTGAGGCTGTACTGTGCTATGACTGTGCCCGTGAATAGCCACTGCACTCCAGCCTGGGTGACATTATGAGACCCTGTGTCTTAAAAAAACAAAAAGAAGAAGAAGAGTCAGGACCTGGTTGTCTGCTCGTAGGCAGTAAACAGGATACAGAGACTGAGGAGACCAAGGAGGATGGAAAGAAGACAGGGGAGGTAGAGGAGGAAGAGGCTCTCCAGGGAAAGACAGAAGGTGCCAGGTGTGAGCCCCAAGAAGTACAGCCCCAGGGAACAGAACTAGGGGAGGGGACCTGCTAGAACAGGGCTGAGGAAGTATTTTTGACCAAATCTTAATTCTCCTATGGGCTCTGGGATGGATTGGAAGGTAAGACTTGACTAAGACAATAATGGACTATTTTATTCATTTTCTTCCAGAATTGTTATGTTTAACCATCTAGCCGTCTAACTATGTGATCATTTCCATCATGGGCCTTACTGATGGGAATTTGCTGTAGGGGTTACAAAAGAATAGAAAGTCCTAGATTCAAATTTGCATACGTTTCTCCCATACAAGTGTGCTTCCTTTAATCTTTAAACACCTGTTCTTGAGAAGTTCAGTGTAAATGGGCACGCATCACAGATAACAGGCCTGAGGTGCAGATCGAGAGTTTTGGGTCAGGATTGTAGTCACGGGGAGCTGACTCTGGTCAAATAACTCCGGAGATAACTGTGGAGATGTGGGCGACAAGAATTTATGGACAGATAGGGATTCCCAAGGAGATGGATGCTGAAAGTGACTAAGGAAGGAAAAGGAGCCACTGTGGAAAGGAAGACATTTCCTGGGAGGAACTCTCCATTTAACGTTCTCTCTTTCACGTCTCCAGGCCCTGAGTGGCTTGTTTCAGAGAAAACTCAGGAGGAAGCGATTGCCACAGGGACACAGTGGGGTCCTGGGAAGCTGTGAGGTGACCCAAGAAAGCGGCCTCCATAGGTTGGTGCAAAACCCCAGCTGAGAAGACAGCCAGCAAGATGAAGAAAAGAGCATTTGAAAGAAGATTCTGGTGGCACAGTGATTGTGGCTTCAATACACAATTTCTTAAGAATTGTTATTTCAGACAATTTCATCTTTTTCTTTTCTGATAACCTCAAAATGTGGTTAAAGGAAATGTGGTACCAAAAAAAAAAAAAAAAAAAAAAGATTGGCAGGCCATGCCTGTAAATTTCCTACATTCCCCCAGTGCTAGTAGTGGGGTGCATGTAGGATGAAGGGAAGGGAGACCCTGTGTTGCATGGGCTTAACCCTGGGGCTCTTGTTGGGAGAAAAGGGCACACAGGTTTCAAATGAAAGGCAATGATGCAGAACAGCTAAAGCCAGCTCTTGCTTAGCCACAGACTGATATCTAATTTGTGAATTATTAAGTCCTTTAGGGTCACCAACTGTTCCTGTTGATTTAATTATCCTTCTCACTAACTCTGAGAAGAAAAAGGGAAAAAAGTTTAAACTCAACTCAATGGAGAGACCAAAGATCAGCTTTGGGAAAAGATATGGTGGGAAGTGGTGAAGCTCACCTTTTTTTGGCTTATACTGCTTTTTAAAATTATTATTTATGAATTTTCTATATCCTAAGTTATTGCTCTCTGTCATTGTTAAGAATACTTATAAGTTAGGTATACTATTAATAGTCATATTTTATCACTTCTTGGATTTAGATGAAATGAAAAGGGCAAAAAGCTCACTGGCTTGGGAAAGAATGTTAGATTAAAAGATGACACCAGAAATAATGCTAAATCCTAGTTTGCTTAAATTGTTGCCATCAAGGAGAAAATTCAAACCGTAACTTCTTCTGACAAGTGGAGCCTGACAGGTGGGTGATGGTGAGGATGATCTCGATGCTTTAATTAAGAGTCTGAGAAGCAAATGCCTCTGGGCAGGCAGATCAAGGTGGGGGCTGGGGGGAAGGGATGGGTGTATACCTACTTGATGAGTGCGATGCGCACTGTCTGGGGAATGGGCACACTTGAAGCTCAGACTCGGAGGGATGGGGGGGCATGGGCAATATATATAACCTGAACTTTTGTACCCCCATAATGAGCTGAAATAAAAAAAAAAAAAAATAAAGAATGCAGGTAAAGCAGGCAGGGTGTCAGCCGGCCCTGGCAGGGGCTCACTCTGTGGCAGTAGAGAGCCTGCCCAGTCCAAAAACATAGTTGGGATAAATTTTAACAATCACTGCAAGTCCCACAAAACAGCCCTCTTTGGACAGATGCTGCCCATGAGCCACCAGCCTTTGAGTTCTGCTTTTAATGGGTTAAAGGAACCAGAAAAGAACTTCCAACTGTGATCACCAGAAAATGTAGGTAACCCTTAAGAACCAATAGGAAATAAAAAGAAATGCCAGGAAACTGAAGGTAGGAAAAGCTCTTCCTGATATTTACAATTCCTGGATTCTAGAAATTGTGTAAATTTGACAGAAATTCTGGGCAGCATTATAAAATGGCTTAGTAGTAGATAATTAAACAGATGATATTTTTTGAGTACTTTAAAAAGATAGGGGTGGTTAGCAGGAGACTGTATGAAATCAATATTAATCTTGCCTCTTTTTTCATTATCTAGACTGACAGGTTCCATGGAAGTGCATTATTTGTGATGAAGTGTATTGTTGAAGTAGCAAGGAGGTTGGCACACTGGGCTGCCTGGAAGAAGGCGATACCTGGTTGGCTGATGAACCAAAGGAGAGGTGGCAGAACAATGGGCTGATGTCATCATAAAAGGTATTTTTTGGAGTTGTACAATGGGCCTCTGTCTTGGTTCACATGATTCTGTGCTCGTGGCATTTTGGTGAACTATGTTAAAGACATAGTTGATGTTC
Organism: Eulemur rufifrons; assembly: GCF_041146395.1. NCBI lineage: Eukaryota > Metazoa > Chordata > Mammalia > Primates > Lemuridae > Eulemur > Eulemur rufifrons. The sequence continues at coordinate 222,349,025 of NC_090989.1, read as the reverse complement.
AATATATGGTGCTGGGAAAATCAGATAGTCACATGCAGAAGAATGAAACTGGAGTCCTATCTCTCACTATAAACAAAAACTAACTCAGGATGGATTAAAGACTTAAATGTAAGACCTGAAATCATAAAAATTCTAAAAAACGTAGGAAAAACTCTTCTGGACATTGGCCTAGGCAAAGAATTTATGACTATGACCCCAAAAGCAAATATGGCAACAACAAAAATAAATAAATACATAAAACTATTAAACTAAAAGATTTCTGCACAGCAAAGGAAATAATCAAAAGAGTAAATAGACAACCTACAGAATGAGAGAAAATATCCGCAAACTATACATCTGACAAAGGAGTAACATCCAGAATCTACAAAGAATTCAAACAACTCAGCAAAAATAAAACAAATAAACTCATCAAAAAGTGGACAAAAGACATGAACAGATTTTTTTTTGAAAGAAGATAGACAAATGGCCAAAAAACATATGAAAATATGCTCAACATCACTAATCATCAGAGATATGTGAATCAAAACCACAATGAGATACCACCTTACTCCCGTCAGAATGGCCATTACTAAAAAGTCAAAAAACAATAGATGTTGTTGTGGATGCCATGAAAAGGGAACACCTATATACTGTTGGTTGGAATGTAAATTAGTACAACCTCTATGGAAAACAGTGTGGAGATTCCTCAAAGAACAAAAGTAGACCTACTATTGGATTCAGCAATCCCAGTACTAGGTATCTACCCAAAGCAAAAGAAGTCATTTTACAAAAAGGACATCTGCACCTGAATGTTTACCATAGTATAATTCACAGTTGCAAAGATATAGAATCAACCTAAGTGCCCATCAACTGAGGAGTGGATAAAGAAAATGTGGTTTATATGTAAACATCATGGAGTACTACTCAGCCAGAAAAAGGAATGAAATAATGTCATTTGCAGCAACTTTTTTGATGGAACTAGAGAACATTATCCTAAGTGAATTATCTCAGGAACGGGAAAACAAATACCACATGTTCTCACTTATAAGTGGAAGCTAACAAGGGGTATATACGATCATGAAGTGGTGTTGTGGACATTGAAAAATAAGAAGAGGGGAGGCATAAAAATCTACCTGTTGGGTGCAATGTACACCATTCTGGTGATGGCTACACCGAGAGCCCTGACTTCAGCATTTTTTACAATTCATCCAAGGAACAAAAAACACTTGTACCCCCTAAATCTACTGAAATAAAAAAGAAGAAAAAAGAAAAAAAAAAAGATATAGTTGAGTATGGTGACTAAACAATGGCATAAAATGAATAGGTTGAAAAATTAATACACTAAATGATAAAAATCAGGATCCCAAAATTCTTGAGGTGTGGAAACAATGAGCTGAAGGGGAAAAAAAAATTAAAGAAAAATTTCTCAGCAATGAATGTTAAGTCCTGACTTCAGGTTAAAACAAATTCTTTCACAAGAAGAGGTTTGAAGGTATTTGAATTAGCTCATGTGAAAAAGTCTTGGTTTTTGTTCATTGCAAGCTCACTCTGAACTGAAGACTTGACTTGGTTCCTAAGAATTGTAATGCAATCTTAGGGCATATAAAATGTGTAGATCCAATAATAATTTATCAAAAACATAATTCATGTATATAGCTCAGTAACTTCTAATAATCTATAATTAGGTGTTAATACTCCATTTTGCAGATGGGGACCCAGGTGTGGGGGAATGTAGTAAGTTGCTTGAGGTCACACATTGGTTACTGCAGAATTAGTATTAAAATTTCATTGTACTGTGTTATACACACTATATTTTCCATTATACTGTGTTCTTTCCCTAATACTATGGAAGGGACCACTCACTTGTCCTACTGTACACATACTAGCCTGGTACATAGTAGAGCTCAAAAAAGTAAATGAATGAACAAAGGAATTAAATGTAGGCTCTAATTACAACACAGGAAATTGAGATTAATTTAGGCACCACATTTAAAAGGCGATGTTGACAATTTAAAGTGCATACTGAGAAAGTGAGCAGAGTAGTGGACAATCTGCTGGAAAGCACGTTAAGCAGTTAAAGGATCTTGGGATATTTGGTTTGGAAAAGACACAGCACAATGGGAGAGATGACAGTGATTTTCTCATATGTGAAATATTTTCTGAGAGAGAAAAGAATTTAGTCTTTTTCTGTGTTCATCCTTAAGACTGGTATCGAAGGCAGTTTTCTCCTCTTTTCTAGGAGGTGTTCAAACTGGAGCTGGGTAGTTAGTGCGTTCTTTCAAAGCAGAGCCTCTATATCCCCTCCTGCTAACCCAGGCCCTGAGCATGCCAGTTGCTCAGGACATATTGTTAAGTCACCATTGGTCAAGTGTGCAGAGGAAACAACTGCTTTGGGTACGAGCCATCTGTACTCAGTGACCTCTAGAACCTTTTCCAAATTTAAGATGCCAAGATTTTATATGCTCCACAGTGAATAATTCTGCACCATCCTCTCCCAGCTTTGGACTTTAAGCTTGTTCCTTGGCTTCCATCAGCAGTTTTGAAAGTATGGTCCCTGGACCAGCAGGGGCAGCATCTGCAGCAGCGTCACCTGAAACTGTGTTAGAAATGCACTTTCAGGCCCCAACCTGGACCTAGTGAATCAGAAACTCTGGGGAGAAGAAGGGGGTGCCTGGCAGCCTGTGTTGTAACAAGGCCTCCAGATGATTTTGAGACCTGCTAAAGTTTGAGAACCACTGGATTAGATGTTTCTGCTCATCCCCGTAGGATGTACATGGGAACTCAATTACCCTGCATGTTTCCTGAGGACTGAGCCTTGCCTTGTGGGTCCTTGGCATGTGGCATATCACCTGCACATGGTGAAAGTCCAGTATTCACATATTGAAACAGAACTGAACTTGCAAAAGGACAATACACACAGAATCTGATGGAACAACCTTTAAGAATGGGTTATCTTCAGCCAAGAGTCCAAAAATCCTCAGGGAAAAAAGCCAGTTGCCAATGTCTTCACATGATGTAATGAGATATACATGTGTATATGTACAGATATGCATTTATATGTGTGCATGAATCAACATAGTATATGTGCAACTATCCTAAAAATCTGTTAACTTCTATCTAAATCACCTAGAAACATAGCATTACTCACAAAAATTGGACAAAAAGAGGGCACTGACAATTTGTGTAATAGGCAGCAACATGCCGTAGAATTTTGCAAACAGGATGTACTTAGTAAATTTTCTAATTCTTACTGGCTTTTGTTAACCTCCTATTTCTTTACATACCGTAAAATGAAAAAAAAAAATACATGTAGTCATTCTTGATTTTTAGAAACATCTCACAAAGAAAGAAAGAGTGAATGCATGAGCACACAATATGTGATAACTTGCTTACAATATACAGTAAGAAAATCATCAGTCATTAGCGGCATTTCAGATGTTTTGTTCCAGGGATTTTTTTTGGTTGGCCATCCCTCCACTTTCAAAATTAAACAGTGTTTTATCAGCATCTTTAAAAAAATGCCATAACTTTTCATCTATTTTCTTAATAGATGAGAAGTTTGGTTATTTTAGTATACTGATCATTAGTTAGATATTGACCCAAATAAAGTGGAGGGCATTGGTTACTCTCCCAGCTCATTATATTCTGGAATTGTATTGCTTTAGATGAATCAGGGTCATTGCTATATAAAAAATTATAAAGACAGGGATTTTTCAGAATCAATTTCCTGTGAGGTGTTAATGATCTCCTGAATATTGTATTTAGCTCTTTATATACTATTTCAGCACAAAAGTGTAATTTAATAATGATCTGTTTCAATTTATAGATTATGGAAGTGTCTTTGTACATCTGAGAAGATTCATGCAAATACAACTTGTATAAATAACCTGCATTTTAGAGCAAGACCCCGTCTCTACTAAAAATAGAAAGAAATTATATGGACAGCTAAAAATATATATAGAAAAAATTAGCTGGGCATCGTGGCACATGCCTGTAGTCCCAGCTACTCCGGAGGCTGAGGCAGGAGGATTGCTTGAGCTCAGGAGTTTGAGGTTGCTGTGAGCTACGCTGATGCCACGGCACTCTAGCCTGGGCAACAGAGTGAGACTCTGTCTCAAAAAAAAATATATATATATATATATGTGTATATATATATATTTTTTTATAAAATTAAAATAAAAAGAGAAAAAAAAATAACCTGCAGTTTAAAGACAGTGGCAGGAGAAGGAGTATGGAGCTCACTGTGTAAAGCTACCCCTTTCTTTTAGCAGAGCAAAGAGCCAGCTCTTAATGGTGCTGATTTCAAATCTCTGTATTGTGGTTGTTTAATGTGAAGGCAGAATTATATAATATTCTGTATACTACATGGAATATTCATGGTTAATTTAGGTATATTCAACAATACGTCCCTATCCAAATGTATGCATATACATACATACACATGAGTACGTATCTCTAACCCTATCTCTCCAGCTATCTATCTCGATTGAATATAAATAGGTGATCTTCCCTGCTAGTCAGAAAGGACATGTCCTAGGAGATGTGTGAGGTGGGTAGTATGGGTCTACTCTTCCCGTGGTTGATCTCTGTTCCTTCATGCACCCCATGGCGTGTCTGTTGTGATGAGTACAACTCCAGTGCTCAGAGATGTTATTTTTTGCTATACTTACAAATGCACCCCCCCAAAAAACCCAACAACAACAGCACCCCAAAACAAACACAGACTGAGGCAACATAAACAGAATGAAGCCTGGGCTTAGATTTACTTCCCTGGCACTTGCACTTGGTCATGAGGTCATCTTGGTCCTCCAGGCCCCTGTTACTTGAGGTCAGTCTAATGCCCAGGACACAGGGAGGGTGGGTCTACACTCTGTTCTGGATTTCTGGGAATGGCTCATTTGGGTCAAGAGACTCTGTAACCATCCAGAGAAGAACAGGGCCTTGAGGAAGGAGGGGTCCTGAAGGGTTTGCAGGCATTGGGGTGAGAGGCTCAGGTGGAGGTGCTGTGGCTCCTTTCTGTTTCTCTCCAGAAGGCACTGGTGAAATGGTCCCAGTATGTTCACATGTGCTGGTGTCTGCACCTCTGCATTCTAGTTCCCCAGCGGGGCAAAACCTTCCTTACGCAATAACACTCCTTCCTCCCTACCTTTCTTTCTTCCCAGGACTATGGCTTTTCTGAATTTGAAAAGAACTTCAAAGGCCCGTAGACATATGCTCTGGAAATATGTCTGAGCAATGGGTAATGTGTCCACATGGCACAATTTTCTGGGAACCACATGGCTATATGTCCATTGACAAATAGCTTTTCAAGGCCTCAGAATGAGAGAAATCTTTGGATTTCCAGTTCCTTCCACTGTTTGCCAGAAAATTGCTTTACATTATATCATCATAAAATGCTCTATTCTGCAGTGACAGATGTGTATAAAATCTGTGCATGGCTTTAAACTTTATTAATATTGGCTGGATACCTAGGAATACAAGCACTCAATGGCCTATGTATATACCTATTTATCTAGACTGCATTCTTTCAAGACATAAAGGGCCAGGGACAAAAAAAAGTGCCATTTATGTAATTTCTACACAGTTACTGGAGAACGTCTGAAGTGGATAAGCAGATAAAACATCATTTCATGAAAACTAGAGGTGACTGCCTTGAATCTTAGAAGTCTGAGTCATATTGACTAAAGCCATCAGTATGTTATACTTTTCTACACTATTATTTGCTGCTGCCATCTTTATATTGCAAATACTTAAAATTTAAAGTTACACCAATGTTTTGTAATACTCTGGGTGTCCTTTGGAACAGTGGTTCCCCAATGCCAAGCTTCGAACATAATAGCCTGGAATGAAGTGTTTATTAGATAAGATAAAGAATAAGAAATAAGAAAATGTAAGTACATTTGCATAAAGCTAGAGTTACTAGATTTAAAGAATTCTTTTCTCTTTATTTGGAGATTGTTTCTTATAGCTCACTGGCTATGCTATGGTGGTGAGTAAGATCTAAAATTATATAACCACTGGGTGGGAAAATCCGCTTTTATTTCTTTTCTTTCATCTTGTTCTATAAAAAAAAAAAAAGCAATTCTGGGGGAGGGGGGAAACTCCAATCATTATTCTAACTAATTCACAGGTTTCTCACCATCCTCTGTTCGGAAGGTGTTGAACACCCATATAAGCCAGGCAATACGACTGTTCTGCTTCCCTGGAGGAAACACTCAAGGATCTACACAAAATATAAACCTGTTGCTAGAGTTGGGCTGAGTCTCTCCTGGTCTGTGTCTGGGTCAGAACTTTTCAATTTCTGGTCTGAGTTAGCAACCCCAGTCCTGTCCTCAACTCAGCAAACTTTACTGTCCAAGAGGGCACTGCTACTGCTGGCTAGCAACGTCTAGGATATGCAAGTTTGGAATTTGGTCTGTAGACACTTTAGGCAATGTTCTGTTCTCTCCTAAGCTCCATAATTTCTTGGGTGGTAAAAACAAACACAAAGATCTCTGTTCTGTAATGGTGAACAACTTCAGTTGATGAAGCATGCCTTGGCATAAAACATCGGCAGGGGCATGAAAAAGGAACACACCTTTCTGAGGTCACTCGTATCCTCTCATCATTGGAGGAGTTGAATCGATCATCCTTTTCTCTAAAATATTCTTCTATGCACTGCTCTTCGAAGTCATGTACTTTCTTAAGCTCATCATCGGTTATGAAGAGTTCTGCGGGGGGAAAAAAAAAAAATTGAGAGCCATGACAGAGAGAAGTAAAGGTGATGGCATCTGATTTGCGGGCCGAAGCACATCCCTAATATAAATCAAGGTTGGGAAAAGCGGCCTAGATTCCTTACTAACTTTCAAACAAACTCCAAATCCAATTAGGCAACTTGTGTTACTGTCTTCTTTCTGAACATGGCTTCACCATGGGTTTCTGAAGTTCACTTGAGTTTATACCTGGTTTATTGCAGGTACAAACTCAAGGGGCTGGTTTGAATTAGGCAAGTTGTAAGACCGAGAACATAGCTAAATCAAGGAAAGGAAAGCTACTCAGAGCATGGAATTTTTTTAAAAGCTCAAAAATTGCTGGGCTGGGGTGTGGCAGATATTGTTGATTGGTCTTACTAAAAGCCCCTAGGCAACCGTCTTCCCCTTTCTCCCTTCCTACTACTGAGCCCTGGAAAGCCACACACACATTTCCAGTCTCCCTTGGAGCTAGGAGCAACCATGAGACACAATTTGGGTCAAGAAACAAGAGAAGTTTGCTGCAGGGGTGGTGTGTTGGGAAGAGATTTTGCTTTCTTGATAAAATACAGAGATGTGGTTGCTTCCTTCTACATTTTTTCACCTGCCCCTCTTTTTCCTGCCTTAAACATAAATGTGATGACTGGAGGTGCAGCAGCTATTTTGTGACCATGAAACAAGACACTACAGTAAGGAATAGCTGCACCTTAAAATAAAAGGATTCTAGGTCTTTGACTTTGGTGAGGCATTGCTGGGCTCTGGGCTATCATTTCTTTGAGTTACTTATTTATTTGTGTTATTGTTAGCCTGGTTTTCTGTTAATAGATGGTAAACTAATTCATAACTGATACAGCAGTAGAAAGAGCCCAGTTGAAAGCTGAATCTTTAAATGGTTTATAAATCAGGGTTAGGGTGAGAGAGCTGCTTCACAAAAACCATAAATGGGACAGGTCCCTCATGTAATTCTATACCCTTGAGGTGCCATAGGGATTGTCCCAAATGTTTGGAGCCGTGGATTTTAGACCCTCAGGGATTTAGTTTCTCGAGACTGCTCTTGCTTGCTTTGAGGCCTTGGTCTGAGTTTGCCTGGGGCATAGAATATAGGAATGTAAAATCAGGTGAGAGAAAAGAAAATAACAGAAGTCAGACCACTCTTCTCAAATATGGCAGGCTTCCTGAGGTGGGGAACAGCGGTGCTACAGGGAACTCTTGAGATTGGGTCAAGGAATTACACAGAGCATTAACTTGGAGGGAAGAGAGTGAAGACAGGCAGTTTATAGAGGCCCCCAAAGCACAGAATCCTTCCTGCTACTGCTATATTTGAGACCAAAAGGAGTATATTTAATACTTACTCTGCTTGCACCTTAATTAGTGTCTCATTCAACTTCTTTGGCTATATGTAATGCTTTTCTTTTTTTTAAATAACTCCATCAACATGTCAAATTTTGCAATAAAAATTAAATTTTGCATTTCAAAGTGCTTTTATCTGAGGCTCTGCCAGAATTTGGCAGTGCCCTGGGTTCTTCTTCCAATTAAGGCTACAGATAGATAGTGAAAAGTTCACTTTCCCTGATTAATTAATACCATGCAGGGCCCTTGCCTCTGCCTTTCACTTTCTGACCCAGCTCCAGCTCTGAAATATTTTTCTGAGAAAGCTGACACTTTGTCCCTCTCTTTCACAGGGCCAGTGACCTGGCAATGCTTTTATAGTTACTACTGGTGATAACAACAAGAAAACCATGAACTAGAGCTCTGTGGAGGCTCCGCCGGCCTGGTGTCTGCTTGGGTTTTCCTGCCTTCTGTGAGGGCGTGGGCACTGGTGCAGAAGTGGATCTCCGGACCACCCTATTTTCTGCAATGTATTTCCAGACACCCCCTTCCTAAGCTCTCTGGATAAGTGAGCTAAACAAGTCATGCTTTATTGTAAATTCTTTTGGGGCCCGGAGTTAACCCTCAGCACCTTATCCGCTGTAGGCGTCATTCAGTGTAGCGTCCCCCTGCCCCCGGCCAAGCAGCCCTTGCTCCTCCACGTGAGCTGAGGTTCCCGAGTTGAGAAGCACAGGGTTTATCTCATAGATCATCCTTCCCCCACCCAAGCTTTCTATTTGCCTAAATTTGTGTTTCACATGGACAGTGAATTTTGGAATTTCCAGCTCTCTCCAACTCTCCAATTTTAATGTCTACAAAGAAGTTGGGCATTGCTGTGATGGGGAGGTTAAGAGCTGCAGACTTAGAGAAACGGTTGACTAAATGTTTTTGGTGTCAAACCTTAGGTATACTAGTGATCACGCGGAGGGAGGCAGATTCCTGGGCCATCATTTCAGAGGCTCAGTGGATTTAATGTAGGTGGTCTATTTGACAAGCTTTGAGAAACCACAGTAGCTTGCTGGTATGGGGCTGGGTTCCCATTGGTTTCCAACGGTGGTACCCTAGGGGCATTTAGGAATCTACAGGAGCTACTAGTATTTAATGTGTGGAGGCTGGATTTGTTAAATCTCCTGCAATGTGTGGGACAATCCTACGCAACAAGGAATTGTTCTACCCCAATACCAGTAGAACCTCATTTTAGAAACCCCGGGCTAGAAGGTGGATGGTGGAGGGTCTTCTGTCTTTCCCTTTGAATAATGGAAAGCAGGGCCAATTTCCCCATGATGTCACACAGGCATAACCCCTAAAGCTTAGGAAAATGTTTAAGATCTGAAAGAGTGATAGGTCCAGAAATTATAATGGAAAATCAACTTAGTCACCTATAATTCAACCCATGGAGCAATGCTTGAGTTATACACAGGGTACCCCAAAAGGAAAAATTTTGTAATGAATATTTTGTAAATACAGGTACATTTAGCTACCATTTCCCATTTTCCCTATGTATGGTAACTTTTGGAACACCCTGTATAATGTAGCACCGGGTACACATTAATATGGTTGATATATTTTGGGGACCTCTGAAAAGAAAGAAACTTAGAACCCTATGAAGGTGCTAAAACAGCCCTGCTAAAGACTGGCTTTATCTTCCTAAGAAAGATGAGGCTAAGAATGCTCGATTTCAGTCTCTATTGTCCTCTTTCCAACACTGTTTCTCACGCAGGCAGACCCTGCCACCCCTTCCTACATCTTCAGCGCCACGTGCAGCCTGCAGGAGGCAGGAAGAACTCAGTGCGCACGCGATCCTGCCTGACTGCCTGGAGGAAGGGGTAGGGCTTTCTGATTTGCCGGGGCTGGGCTGTCGCCTGAAGCTTACTCAGGCCATAGTCCCTTTCGTCGGGGTCGCTCTCGTGTTTCCTCCACCGGCAACACAGGTGCTGGAAGATCATGGTCATGTGGCTGAAGATGATGAGTGGCGGGGGCAGGACTGGCCTTTCATGGAAGGTCATGATGAGCTGATACCTCTGGAACTTCCACACTTGGTTGGATATCGATTTTACCTCGAAGAACGTATTGCTGAAGTAGAGACCGGAGAGAATCAAGTGAGGAAATCCACTGTTTTCTGAAACATCAACTCCTCCCCACCCCTTGCCGCCAGCCTCCCCGGCCACCTCGCGTGCTCCGAAGGAGGATCCACTCACTTGAAGACAGCGATGAGGAGGTTGACGAGCAGGATGTTGGCCACCAAGAGGTAGCAGGCCATGATGGCCGGCACGATCCACGCTCCTGTCTTGCAGGGGGGCAGCTGGATGATTTTACCATCCTCTCGGGTCTCATTCTGTCCACAGGGAGCTGGAGGAAGCAACACAGGCACGAAATGAGAAACCGTGGCTATTCGATTTGGGGGAAAAAAAGAAAAGACTGATTGGAATGAGGGTTTTAGATGGAAGAAAAATACAGCCATCTCCGAACAAACAAAAAAGTTCCAAACAAGCCAAGATTGAAAAATGAAAGCTTCATGAATACGTCAAGGGGCCAGAGGGGCCTGGGTTCTGCCTGTCGCCCCCTGGTGTCATCCGACCGGAAGAGGGGGTGGAGCAGCCTGCTCACTCACCCTGTCCCCCGGCCCCCACACTGGGTGAGGGGCGCTTGGTGTCCTTCGGAAGCCTGGTGAGGGCTTTCCTGGGAGCGCCCAAGTTGCAGAGAGGCTCGCCACCCACCAGTTACTTTCAAAATGTGCTGTGGAGGCTGACAGCTGTAAGAGCAGCGCATGGCAGGGCTATTGATTGGGAATTAACACCAGGGCAGCTGTTAATTGCTGCAAGAAACAACCTGGGAGCTCCGAGCTAATGATTTGCTGTCTCAGTGCAGAAGGAACAACACAGGGCAGCGCCTTGGGAAGCATTTAGAGGGTTTGTCGCTGTGTGAGCCTGATGGATGGGATTTCACCAGGAGGGCAATGAGGGGTGATGGAGCGGGACCACGGAGCCCGCGGCCACCCGCTTCCCGCCAGCAGCATTTCCATTCCAAAAATGTGCTTTTTGGGGCACAAGGAACAAAACCCAACTGCAGTGGATAAAATGGGCAAACGGGGAAAAAAAAATCTGGAGGTGGGGGTGAGGAGGAAGGTGATGTGTGGGACTGGGTGAGCGTGAGTAATGTGCTAATGAGGGCTGCTTGGAGTTTCCGGGTAAATGCAGGGGGGAAAACATCCTTGACAAGCTTCTTAGTACTGCACAGACAGTGTGGCTCCAGGAGCCAGATGTGCCCTTAGGTGCCAAGCACAGGTGAGGTAGCCTCCCTTCTCCAGCCCCCCATGTTGGCTTTAGAACAGGGTCCTTTGTGTCTACCTGTTACAGGGGGTGGCAGGGAGTGGGGAGGAGTGCCAAGAGGTGTCAGCAGTTGTCACAGGCTGCTTTTGAGGATCTGCCAGGAAGGTTTGAAAAGTTGACCCAGAATCTACTCAGCTGGAGTACCTGGCAAAGGGAGTCCACTCGCTGCCCACGAGTGGAGTTTCCGTTGCTAGGCTGCACGCTCCACAGTGGTTCTCAACCCCGGCTGCCTGGGGGGTCACCTGGGGAGCTTTAAAAAATCCCAGTGCCCAGCTCGGCTCCAGACGAATGAATCAGAATCTCTGAGGGTGCCCCAGGCACTGGCATTTCTTTTAAAACTCCTCAGGTAATTCTAAGTTGCCATGAAGGTGGAGCCCACTGAGCTAGAATTAGGCTGGAAAAATTATGTAATTTTTGAGATGCTCTGAAGCCCAAAATGCGTCTTCTCTGCTTATGAAGGTTTTCATAACGTCAGGACACCAAGACTCTGTTTTTATGGCTAGGAAAAGATGGCCAAAGTGCTTCCTTTGGTTCGGACTGCAAGATGACCGGATGTTGGAATCAGGTGTTTTTGAGGAGCAGGAATCTTTTTTATTATTGCCAGTTGCGGCACTAAACCCCCAAGATAGCACTGTAAGAGGTCCTGATCATTTCCTCCTTTGGAAGGAACATCCACTGACGGAGGCCCCTAACTCTGAGGGTGCCTGACCTAGGGCCATCTATCGCCACTTCCCACCTCTTTCTGAGCACTAACTGCACTGAGTCCTTGAAATGCCATGTTCTCTCTTACTTCCTGATTTTGAACCATGCTGCTGCTTCTTCTGCTTGCAAAAGACCCCTCTGATACCTTGCTCCCACCTGCATGCATCACCTGAGTAGGTGAATCCTACTCATTCTTTAATGCTCACCTGGCTTTCTGATTTCTAACCCCTTCCAGCCAGGACTGAGGTAGGTATCTTCCTTACAATCCCAGAGCACCTTCTGCCTGCCCCTTTGGGGGTCTCTCACACTGTATTGCCATTGCTGATCTCATCTGCATCCCACACAAGACTCCCTAGTGGGGAAATTGCTCTTTAAGACTTCCCATCCGCTGGTTCAGTACATGCACATGGCACCTCCCTAGGCATCCAAACATGATTAATGGTGAATGAATACAGGAGATTATGGGGACACGATCTTGCTCTGGAACACTAACAGACGTTTCTCACATCTGCACAGGCATGATAGTCCTAGCTCTGAGGGGTCCTTGGCTCCTTCCTTAGGTCCTTTCCAGCAATCTTGCCCTTGGCTCAACCAGACTTCAGGGTCTCTGCTACCCACTTGGCCTCAGGCTTCATGGAAGCATTGCTGTGCTTTCCTCTCCTCTGCGAAGCTTCCCCCATCTACTCTGTCCCTTTCTTTCTGGCCTGACTGTCTCTGGGGCTGGTCACTCCTCTAGTCTGCCCCTCCCCTGGCTCCTGCTCAGATCTCTGTGGGGAAGCCAACAAAAGCAGCAGACATAACTGCTCGGGGTAAATCACGAAGCTTATTCAGTTTCTACAAATGTGGTCCCTGATCTCCATTTCTCGACTCCATTCTGAGAGAACGTCAAATAAATTGTGAGAGGCAGAACTCATCCATCTTGCTCTTTCTGATCCCATATTGAGTGAAGGCCACTCAGACACTTCCTCCACTTTGGCCCCTATTCCCAGCAGAGAGAGGAAACCAGGGAGAACAGTAGGTGCTTGCTGGTTTCAAGTGGTCCATGCCCATGTGCATGAACTTCCAGAGCGAGCTGTCAACGTATCTCTAGGTCTCTGCTCAGTTCCTCGGAGCCCCCACCAGCTGAAGAATTGGAACAGCTTAATACCTTTATCGAAGATTTGATTTTATGTCTGCACTGGGAACTGCCTGCCAATTTGGGGGGTGTTAATTTATTCCAGCTTTCCCCACCTTTTACTCATCCTGCCTTTATAGAGGTAGTATTAACTCAGTGGTTAGGAACATGCATTATAATCAGGCAGACCCCGATTCAAACCCCAACTCTACCATTTTCAAATGATCTGATTTCAGCTTTGTTTGTGAACTTCAGCTTCCTCCTCTGTAAAATGGGGTTAGTAATCATATATACCATGGGGCTGTCAAGTTCACTACATGAGATAATGCATGCAGAGCACGTAGTTCAATACCTAGCACACAGCACTCAATTAGCATTAGCTGATGTCATTGTTAGGTTTGTTATTTTTATAATTAATAGACTTGAAGCTTCTCAGGGTTAGGGACTATGTCTTATTCCTCTTTGTTTTGTGTCACTAAGCATAGCACTTATTCTATAAGCATTTACTGAGTAGTTACAGTATGCTGAATACAGGGCATATTGGGAATCAGAGACGTGTTCTGTTAAGGAACTCACAATTCAGGAGGGGGACAGAACGGGAACAGAATATTGCATTGTTGTGTGATGCGAGTTGGGATGGGGTTCTGAGAAAGCACTGTTGTTTGAGCTGCTATAGTCTGTCCAGCCTGGCCACACAACAGTTGAATAGTCAGAACTAGCCTGAGGAACATCATCTAGGTTCTGGAGCAACAAGTGCAGTATGAATGAGATGATCCCTGAGACAGAGATAATGGTTATAAAAGTGAATCATTAAGAAACAGCTTTCATTTGGTAATATCAGCAATGAACATTATATGCAGCAGTTAGTGCAAAACTTTGCTCTATAATGGCTCCTAATGGCATCCTTTTTCTGGGTAGTTATTTGTACTAGAAAGTGTTATGACTCAAACTTACAGATATCTACCACTGATGATGATGAACTGATGCCTTAAAGCCCTGGAGAGTAGCAGATTTCAAGATGGGGAGAAAGTTATCTGGATTATCATGACACCAGTATCTGGGGGCTCATGCCTCCGGGAAATGCCCCAGGGACAGGCACCCAAGAGGGCACATGCATGGATGTTTAGCAACATGTGGGCTGGTGGTTTCTACTGTATCTCCTCCTTCCCTAATTTTGGGACCTGACATTTGGGTGGTTTTTCTCCCAGCCTTTTTGCAAAAAGTATGAGGTCTATACGGAAAGTATCCAGCCATGTAACTATTCTCATTATGTTAAAAGTGGCTGGATACTTTCTGGACAGATATCATAAATGCATAGTCACTACCACCTCATACCAAGTGGCATGTTGTCATCTCCCTCTTTACTGGTGACAGTCAGTGCAGAGTCCCTCTAGTGGATATTGGCTGGTTCCATCTGCCTAGTATGTATTTCCCCATCCTGGTTTTCCTTTGTGAAACCACCCCCTCTTGCACTCTCAGTCCATGAAGTTTGGGTGAAATGAACTCCAATTCCATATCTAAGAGAAGATTAATTAGTGTATTTTATCCCAGTTGCAGTGATTGGCTTAGGGACAGACATGTGATCCAAGCCTGACCAATCAGGGTCATTGAGCATCAACCTTGGGTCTTTTGCTGGAACTAATATAGAAGAGAAGCTCTAAAATTAGTGGTATGTGCCTGAAATCCCAGCTACTCGAGAGGCTGAGGCATGAGGATCACTTGAGCCCAGGAGTTTTAGGTTGCAGTGAGCTATGATACCGCTGCATTATGGCCCGGGCAACAGACCAAGACCCTGCCTCAGGGAAAAAAAAAAAAAAAAGAGAAACTCTTTTTACAATGCAATGTAAGGTTCCAAGTGGAGAGGGCCTGCCCAAGACTGACTCAATCACAGAGAAGAGAAATTGCTTCCTGAACCAGCCATGCCTAAAACCAGTCCTCTTCAGTTATATTATACAAACCATAAAACTGCTTTTTACCTTAAGTTAATTTGAGTTGGGTTTCTGTCCCTTGCAATTAGTCCTGACTATACAGTCACAGTCAGCCTGCCCTGACCTCTAGCCCCTGTCCATAGGCCAGTAATAACAGATGTTCATGTTTTGGGCACCTCACTCCTGAGAGACTGAATTTGGAGTCCTGGAATAGCATAGAATGATTGGAGGGAGGAACCTGGGGCGTTTAATGTGACCTGAAACCAAGGTCAAATGAGTGTCAGCGTTTCAGGAGCCAGAGGCCACTGTTGCTCCCCTTCCTCCCCGAATCATAAAATAACTGAAGAGCTCTACACTGATACAGCTCAGTTTTGTCCGACTGGGGTCTCTGACTCGGAAACTATGGCTGCAGATTTGACCTATTATCTAATCAGTAGGGTAAATACAGTTAGGAAACTTTGGTCAGGCATCCAGACACAGCCAGCTATCCCTAAAGTGAAGAAAACTCATTCTAGAGGCTAGTCAGAGACAGATTAAGCCGTGGAGCCTCAAGGTGGGGTGCAGGCACAGAGTGGGAACCCTACGTCTATGCAGTTGTGGCCAAATTAGAAAGGATCAAACATTTGGAGGTTCAGATTCTCTGTGGTTTATTGATGGGGGTCACAGTGACACATTGCATGGCAGGAAGCTGGAAGTACTGTTTTTGCTAATTATGCATTCATAAGTAGAAATGGATGATTGGGCTCTGGAACAAACTGATAGGCTGTGCAGGCACAATCTGGCCGAATTATGTGGATGGTGGTAAGAAAAACCTCCCTGTACATGTTGTGGAGGTTTTGGAGTGCAGCCTTCCAAGGGTTGGGATTTTTTTCACAAATAAGCTTTCATAACAACAACAGCATAATAAACAGCATCCCTTACTGGAATATAAGCCTCACAGGACAGGATTTTTGTCTCCTTTGTTCACTAAGCAAAACAGTCTCCAGAACATGCCTGGCACATAGTAGGTGCTCGATAAATATTTGCTTCATGGATGCAGGCACGAGTTCCCCACCCTATACATGTGGCCTACGCTGTCAGGCATTTCTGTGAGAGTTACACCTGCTCCATTTTGCTGGGTCAGGGTCTATTTTCCTATTGACTTCAAGACCTCATCAGGTGCCACTACGACTTGTCAATATACGATGGCTCCTGTGAGAGAAAAACTGACAGAGGAAAAAAATAGATTTTGTTCGTTTTTGCTTTTTGGCAATTGCCAAGGTTAAAGCAATATGCCTGGTCTTTGGCAAAGGCTGTAGACAATCTTCCTCTGGGTGCTGCCACGTAAATCTCCACAGCAAACCAGCCACAACACCCCACCTTGCATCCGTGGCAGATGCTGCCCATTAATCGTGATTCATTTTTCCCTTTGAGCCAAGATGTGATCTCAGAATCTTTCTCAAGATAAAAATTCTGATAGCACAACCAAGCCACTGAAGTTGACACAAGAGACGGGGCCTTTCTCTTAGCCCCTTTAGAAAGGGAATGCGAGGGCTGGGGTGGAAGATACCTCTGACCCTCCTCTCTTCAGGATCCTCCTCAAGCCCACATGGCCTGGCGATACCCGACCTGTACCCCCTCCCAGTTGCCCAGGAACCAAAAAGGGTCAAAATCCTGCTTCTCTGAGATGTTGACACTTCTGACCAGGGACTGTCCCGAGAGGGCTGTGGACTTCTCCCACACACACCCTGGGCCCCAGCACCCTGCCCACTGCCTGTTCTAAAAGACAGCTTTAAAAATGGTGCTTCTCCAGAAAATGTTGATCCTAGTTTTTCGTTTATCTGGGATCCTCTAAAGTGCAGAAGAGTGGAGATTTGGAATAAACAGCTGAGGAAAGCATGTGAAGGGCCGACCTTCATGCCGGGCTCTTTACATTTGGCCGTCGAGTTTGAGCTTCCCACCAAGTCCGTAAGAGATGTATCGTTATTGTTTTACAACTGAAGAAACACGCACGAGGGGTGGAACGCCTTGCCCAACATCACACAGCTGCTAAGGGATAATACCAAAACCATTCCATTTGTCCAAAAAATACTGAGTTCTCGCTACGTGCCAGTGGCAACTGGCACTGGAGATGCAATTACGAAGGAAGCAGAAACGGGCACTGCCCTCTCCCTGACCTGCCAGTCTGTGTGTCTTCCACTCCACCTCACGTGGCCTTGCCAGTGTAACGATACTAATGATCCCCTACTGCATACTTACATGCAAAGCCCTGAGCTAGGAGCTTTACTTTTATCACTTATTTTCATCTTTACAATATCTTGACATGATAGATATTGTTATGCCCACTTCACAGATGAAGAACAGAGGCTCAGAAGGCTCTAGTATCTCTGTCACTATGTCAGAGGCAGGAAGAAGAGAATCAGGATGTCACACAAGCCTGCTGAACCACTAAGTCCCTTTTCTCTGTACCTCTGAGGAAAGAGCCAACATGGGGTTGAGAGGAATCTCTCAATTACGGACACATCTAGAAACTGTTCGTTAGACTCCTGATTTTTTCTTATTCCCATCCACACAAGCAACTTGGCCTGAGCGATTCAGATGAAGTAACAAGTGTATGGAACACTTTAGAGTTCTGAGTGTGGAGAAAGAAATCAGGTTCATGTAACGGGTATCAGGTGCAGGTAGCTCTGTCCCAAAGAATGAGATGCTCGCCCTTGTGATTTCATCCTATGATATGCCCAGAAAAGAAATGTTTATTTACTAAATGTGCACACCACTTTGTTTTCAAAAAGAGAAATTTAAAATGAAACACCAGCCAATGTTTGATATAATCAGCATCATCCTTAAAAATAAGACAAAGAAGGATATTTCCTGAAGATGGCCCCTCCCCTGTCTGAAGAAATGTCTCAAAAGCTTATGCAAAATCGCAGGCAATGGAATAAAGATCTTAGCTGAATATCTGACAACATTTATCCTATTTTTTTTTAAGGGAGGATTTTCAACTAAAAATCCATCTTGAAAAGATAACAAGACAGAGAGGGTTTCTCCACCTCCTTTTGACAATCCATACAGTTTGCCATGGAGGATTTAGACTGCCATGGGCACCGCGGCTGTGGCTTACTCCGAGGGGGAATTCCATCTGGATAATTCTACTCTTTGGCCTTTTCCTGACACGATGACGCTTTCCTGGGCAACACAACTGGAGATACCTCCTTTTGTATGGCTACCACTTTCTAGACACTTTCCTTAGCTGAGGGCGGTAGATTGTGGTGGATCCAGGCAGAAGTTTTCTCTGCGAAAGCATGAGGCCTTCTCTGATTCTTTCCGTAGGTGACCACTGATGTCCTCTAGTAATGGACAGGAAGAGCAGAGGTAACTGGAAACCAGGCAAGCACCATGCACCAGCTCCCCCCTTTACTTCTTTCCTTTGCCTAACGCAAATGCGGGGTACGAGGCTAACTGGTAGTGACACGGCACAAAGGCAACCCCTAGAAATTGGTAGGAGGCCTTGGTTCTTCCATCTGTGAATCATGGGAGCTGCCATATTGATGTTCCCTCCAGTGCAACACACACGCAGCTCAGGAAGTCCAGGATGAGTTTAGGATACAGAAACAGGGCGTTACATAACATTGAACTAGGTAGTAAGAAAGTGATGACCTTGTCAAGACTCTTTTGATCTTCCTGACTCCATCTGGGAGAAAGGGTCAGTTTGCGTGTACTATCTCTGTGACATTTTCTTCACATTTGCTAAATTCCCTTTTTAGGAAAGTGAGGCCAGGCTGAAGGTTCAAGCACTGGCTACAATTTCATAATAATAATATAGTGTTTTCATTCTGTTTATTTTATGGTTATCTCCTTTTTATGTCAAATGATACTGATTTGCAACTTATGGCCATAATATAAATTTTTAATAAACTGAGTTTTAAAAAAATGAGTCAATTTAACTAAAAATATTAAGGAGTAGAACAGAGGTAACAAAACAGTGAATGGGGGTATATGACTGACTAAGGGTTGGGAAATGCTGGGTTAGATGATCTCTAAACTCCGTCTATTCCTGATATTCCACGAAGAGGTGAATAATCCCCAAAGTGAATCATCTATCCCAGGAACGAACTGTAGGCCATTCGTAGAAGCTTTTCTCTTTCCACCCCTGGAAGAGAAGCAAACTAATAACTCGGCCCCACTGCATGAAATAGAACCCAGCCACTACCTGGGGAGCAGAGGAGACCAAGGACGGAGGCTCTAACTCTGCAGGGCCATCTTAGCCTGTGGCCCACCTACTGTTTGCATGGAGTTTCAGCTTTGAGCTATTCAGAGCACACTGTTCGGCTGAATGTCTCATTTTTAAATCCAGTGAATTAGAAAGTAGGATGTCACGAGCCTGCTGTATATTGGCAGGGTGGGATGGGGTGGGGTGGTGTGTTCTAGAAGAGAAGGAGAGAGAATTTGATTCCCTCTGTTACCTTGGTTCTCTGTTCTTGCTATCCTATATATCTAGTTTTACCTAGAGACAAAATTGTCATTTATTTGAAGAGAGCTCCCAAATTCCAGCCTTGGTAGTTCATTATTTTGTATCAGGAGTTAGTATCAGAAAGATTTTGTGCAAATCTTGCTGGGGAAGAATATATATCTATCCTAGTCTGTTGTACATGTCATGAGTTTGCTGCCGTGATGTAGCAGATTGATAGCGTTAATAGCCACAATTTCTCTCCCCTCCCTGTATCCGAGCTCCTTTGCTGTGTAATTTTAGAGTTTCTCTCACAGAACAGGTGGGATCTATTTCCTTGACGCTTGATTCTGAGTTTGGCCATGTGGGTTGCTTTGGTCAATGGGATGTTAGCAAATGTGACCAATACAGAACTTTGGAAAAACCCTTGAGTGTTTCTGTTTCTGCTTTTCCACTTCAGCCTTCACCATGCGAGACATGCCTGAGCTAGCCTGCTGGGGCATGAAACACACGGAACCTCGGCTCCCGGTGGCTTGTGTTGTCTGAGAGGAGGCCATTCTGGAACAGCTGATGGCCAGTTGACCCTGGCATGGGATTGAGCCCAGCCAAGACCAGAAGAACCATCTAGACAACCCACAGCCCTGTGAGCTCAATACATGCTTATAGCTTTAAGCCACGGGGTTCTGGAGTTGACCTACACACGCTCAATTTCCCTTGCTCTCACAGCTGGGAGAGGCAGCCCTACATCCTTCAGGTGGACAAAGCCCTTTTTTTCATTTCTTCACCTCCCCTTTCCCCCAATTCAGGCCACAGCTGATTGGAGCAGATCTCATCATTGCCAAGGAGGAGCGAGTTCACTGAAAGACCAGTGACTAAAAAGACTCTGTTTTTAGAGATAAAACTGAAGTGCAGAGTCTTCAGTTAGATGATGGCAGGTACTTAATTTAAAGATCATATAAAGCCAGACCACAGTGCTCATATAAAAGTAAAGGAAGCCATCTGAGCGACGGAGGGGAAGAAGGGAGAGACGGCAAGAGAGAACGAGAGAGACGATTGATTGATGGAGGCTGGAGAGAGGTAGAAAGGAAAGCAGATGAGCATGGTTGTGTCTTGAGATTCTGACTTTCCAAAATCACTTCCAGTTTCTTTCCCAGTCAGCTCACGTCATGCTTTGTTTTCCGTCTTTGAATGCCTCTGTGGTTTCCTCTTAGATGCTTACAGTCTTTCTTTAACCTAATTTGAGTGGCTTTGTTTTCTTGCAATCAACATTTTTCCTCTAGATGAGGACATGTTATTAACACCTTAGAATCAGCTTCAGTGGTTTCATCAGAGGGGGCAGAGACCGGGAGCTCTGGGAATGCTGGGGATTGGGGGTGGGGGCACTGAGGAGGGAGGGGGCGGCACAGAGAAGGCTTGAGAGGTTGGAAATAAAACCTGTTTAACTCACAAGTTTATTGTGGGTTTGCCTTATCATCATCATTACACATTCCTTTTGATATCTGCCTAAACTGAATAGGATTAGGTAAGCTATTTTCTTCTTCAAACCAAAAACAACAAAAAAATTTGCACAGAAAACGTCAAATAAATAATGTACTCTTCCAGATTTTTGTGCTGCTGTCCACCTCCTTGTAATTTTTGACTGTGGTGTTCTCATCACAGCTCCTCAAGCTGCAACAAGACACCTGTCAGAGCTATGAGGGCAGGAGGAGGGGCCCCTTCCTTCACAGGTGGGGCGAGCTCAATTCCATTCTCATTGTCTTGACCAAGGGAGATTTTCCCTGTGGCCCACACCACTTTAGCCTCATGTCACATACTAAAGAATATGCCTGTTGTTTTTGTTTAAGATGGGGTTTATGATTTTTCAGAAACCCACGCATAGTTAAGGTATTCAGGATATTTGAAGAGGGAGGAGCCGGGAGGGGTGGGGGTGGGCTTTCTAATAAAAAGAAACCAGCAATCTCACATCAGGGCTCTCTGTGCTTAGAGGAATCAGCTCTGTGAGCCAGACTGCTTAGCTATGTGTGGACACACATCCGGGGACACGAAGCTGTACCGCCTCCAAAGAACTAATCCATGGCTCCCATCAACTCCCATTGGCTTGTGCCCGAGGGGTTACAGGGCTTCTACAGAAACCATGAATGTGGTCCCTAATATTCAGGAACACAAATATAAGCAAACACAAGTTCCCACTGACCGTATTAGAAATCCCCTGGTAAGTGACAATGCAGGAAACCCATTTGTGCTCACCGCTCACGTGCCTAGCACTGATCTGTCTGATCTGCGGGCACTTCCCTCTCTGTGTCCCTCTTCCCTCACTGCCCTCCAGATCCCACACTCTGTTCTCCCTGCCCACTCTTCTCTGTTTACTGTTAAGACTTGATCTTTTCTCACTTCAACTGATGCTCCTCCAACAGTAAAGAGTCCAGTCCATGTTCTGCCTGGAACCTAAGAGGCTGCTGGCCCTTGTGTTGTGAATACGAGTCCACCTGTCTGCTGAATCTGAACACTGCTATTACGGTGAAATAGCTGGGTGACAGTACACACCCCGTACAGTGGACTAACAATGTTTTCTTTCCCAGAACAACACTGACATACGTCAATGAAAATAAAATAAATAAACATTTTCATCTTGACAGATTCATCTGTTAAAAAATAATAAACTCAGATGCCGATCAAGTGGAGAAGAAGGGTGGGGGGCACAGAAAGAGGGAAAGGATCAGAAGGGCACTTGGCTGTCCACCATGGTTTGAGTATTTTAAGTAATTACATTATCCTACGTTTCCTGTTTTGGTAGCTACCTGCAACTGATCCACCTTGTTATTCCTTGAAGTCACTAGACATAGGCACTAACCTTGGATAGGCTCAGTCTGAGACCCGGATCTGGCACTTTGCCATCTATGTGCTGTTGGGTAAGTCCACTGATGTGTCTGAGCCCCGGTGTCCTTACCTCTAAGCCTGATGTAACAACGGTAACAGAAACAATGTTAAGAGTGACGCTGACACATGTAACAACGGTAACAGAAACAATGTTAAGAGTGACGCTGACACATGCCCAGCTCCCCTCATGGCTCAGGCAGCAAGTATTTATGGAGCCCCTGCTCTGTGCCAGGCACTGCTCTAAGTGCTCAGAATACCTCAGTGGGCAAAACGTCAGAGCTCCCTGCCCTTAGACAGTGCACTCTTGGGAAGGGATGGTGGCGATGATGGTGGGTGGACTGAAAATTGACGAGAGCGTAATAAGTAAGCTAAGGGAGCTGTCAGGAGGTGGTAAGTGCCATGGGAGCAAATAAAGAGTAGAACACAGGGTAAGAAGGACCACGGGCGGGGAGCTGGGGGCTGGAGGTCGCATTGAGAAGGCAAGATGTGAACAAAGATTCCAGTCTCAGATGAGGGAGCTGGCCAAGAGGCTTTCTAGGGGAAGGGTGCTCTAGGCAGTAGGCCCTGCCGGGGCAGAGGCCCAGAGGCGGAAGCGTGCCTGCTGTGTCCTGTGAATGCCAGCAGGTCCCCTCTGAAGCAATGCCAGGGAGGGGGTGGAGAGGAAAGGGCACGAAGGGGTGGGCAGGGAGAGCTTGGGAAGGACCTCAGAGCACCCAATCAGGCTCCATGGAGGTAAGCTTACATCCATAAGGCATCATTATCTCTTGTAATCATTTACTGGGTTTATTACAGAAACTGAGTAATTCCTCTCCATTCAGTCCATCTCCTGCCTGATGGTTTCTCATGTATTAAGAAAGCCCTTGCTTCATTACTTCTATTTTTCCCAATAGATCCGCAACGTCCTTAAATGGAAGGGGGCACAGCCCGGGTCCCCGGGTGGGAGGACTGAAGGCGGCTGAACCTCGGTCCTGTGCAGACTGCTTTTCACGTCCCCCTCCCCTGAGGAAAGGGAGCGCTAATGGCAGTGGGTGCCCAAGCTCAGGTTTTCTTTCAAGCCACCCCCGCACACAGCTGCCCTGCCTTTATTGGCCACACAGCAGTCTGCTGAGGGAAAGCTGATTTCTAATCTGATTTGAGCAAAATCAACCTTTATAGGTAGTTGAAAACCTCACAGTATGAGGCTTGGGAGAGGGAACAAGGTTCTTATCGATGACATCAGAGCACAAGCCCAGCTTTTCCCACTGCAGCTAAACTCCTTAGCGGTTGCTGCTTAGCACAGACAGTTCACTGCACCCGCTGTGTCCAAGAACAATAAGCTTAGGTACAGGCCAAATCCGCCACTCCTTAAGCACCTTAACCTTTTTCAAGGCAGAACACCCGACCCCAAGCTATAGCCAGCAGTTAGTCTGAATGTTTTCTGGCCACTTTTACTCAACAGTGTGCATATTCATCATAAAGTATGTGAAGAGAAAGGGTAGATTTAAATTCTCATTTGCCTTCTTCATGAAGATGGGAAGGTTGCTTTTTTTTTTTTTTTTAAGTGAAATAGATGGTTTGCAGAAAATCTGAATTTTTCTTTTTGGTCTGGAAACACACACGCACACATACCCCCGCCCCCACCCAAAGATCACCTCGTTGATCATATTCATTAGAGTATTTGAAAACAAGATGGCTTCACTTTGCCATCCCACAAATACTCCAGAGTACAAACTGGTGACATGTGAAGGCTGACCTACATTTCTCTTTTTAAAATATGGCTGTCACATTTTTAATAAGCTAATGCTTCATGTAGTGCCACTCTGAACAATGCTGTGAGTGGCATTTCCTTTGGCCAAGTCGGTCTGAATAGACCTGTGGGAAAATCCTAAAATGAAACCACAAGCAGTATAAAAATTGGCTAGTTTCTGAGCCCTACATAGAAAGAAAACAAGTTGGGAAATAAAAAAAATAAAAAAAAAAAAGGAAGAAAGAAAGAAAACAAACTGGGCTTTTCCCACTGATATCCCTTGCCTAATTGTGAAACAAAAGCTGTTTGCCGGGCTCTGATAGATTAGTATTCATGCAAACCTGGGGATCAAACTGGGGGAGTTTATAAAAGAATGCCTGTCTTCTTTTCCCTACATCTTGTGTAACTAGTTAGTAAAGATGGGACAGCCAATGACCAGGCTCTGTGCTGCATTCTCAAGGTCACGCAAATACATGCAACCACACACACTAGTCACGCACACACATACACACAGGAGACAGAAGAGAGAGAAGAGCAAAGAACTAAAAGAAAGTTATGGGGTCAAGTCCAGCTTGACTTCTAGTTAACTAATAAGATATAGGGGAGTAGCCTCATGCACACATTGTATGTGTGAACTGACTACGATGAAATCTATGGGTAAGATGCAATTCTACTTCAGGGGTTCAGTGGAATGAGAGTGGTAATTGTTCACTGGGGCCACAATAGGACATGCCAGCATGCACAAACATGAGGAAGATGGCCAAGTTTTTCTCTTTCAAGGAACAGTGTTGATATGGATCTGATAAAAGAAATTTCGAGCTCAAGCACAGCAAGCATTTATAATTATCTAGAAAACACTTTTGGTTACAACCATCCTAGAGGTGGACACGTCAGTTTTCTGCCAGGTGCTTTCACAGATGTAGTATCTCATTTGATCATCATAACAACAAGCACATTTTAAAAAGGGTTTAAAAGGTTATAGAGGCTGCTCTTTAAGACAAAATGGCATAACTCCTACAGGAAACACTTTAGAATTTTTGACCCATTCATTTACTTTTCAAAATTTTTGTTTCAGAAACACACATTAAACACTTGCTATATTCCAGGGGCATTATTCTGCATACTCTGTAAATTTCAACTCATAAAAAGTATGAGGTGGGTACTATTATGTCCATTTTACAGACGAGTAAACTGAGGCACAAAGAGGCAAATACCTTGCCCAAGGATACACAGCTAGTAAGAGGCAGAGCCTGGATTCAAACCTAAGATTTTACCATCTCAACCACCACATTGTGCTATTTCTCATGGTGAGGAGTTCGAGGTTATCTTAAAGGCAGAAGGTTATTTATTTATTTATTTATTTTCGAGATAGAGTCTTGCTCTGTCACCCCAGGCTGGAGTGTGCAGTATATGATCATAGCTCACTACAACCTCAAATTCCTGGGCTCAAGCAATCCTCTTGGCTCAGTCTTCCCAGTAGTTAGGATTATAAGCACATGCCACTACACCTGGTTGATTTTTACATTTTCTTGTAGAGTTGGCTCTCACCTCCCAAAGTGCTGGGATTACAGGTGTGAGCCATTGCACTCAGCTGGCAGAAGGGTTTGAACGTCCAAATCTTTGCATTTAGACTTTCTTTATGTTCCTTTCTTTTGTTTGGATCAGTCATTCTCAAATAGTGACATTTATAAGTAATACTCTTTCCACGTTTTAAAGGCTTTTGAGGGTAAGTCTGACCATAAGTGATTTCGGCCAACATGCTTACTTTGGAAACACCTCTATGTTGACAATATATTCTACGTAAGTGGAAAACTTGTCACCACAAACATAATGAAAGAAACTAAAAAGCCCAGTCTTCATTTTAACTACTGTCCAATAATTCCTTTGGAAATGAGTACACTGATAATCTTTGGAAGGGGCATAAACAATTTCAGGCTGGGAAGTATCACTTATATTGTGTTGGACAAGGTGATTCATGCCATAGCCTCAAAGCTCAATATAAGTCCTCTTCAGGTCTTGTTTGTTCTGAGTCTGTTTTTAATCCATGGAAACAGAGACCTTTCCATTTTGGTAGACAGTGTACATGGACCCAAGAGTAAGCAGCCTGCCTAAGCATTGCTATTTGCACATACCCTGGCCGATAGCGTCATTCAGCATAGTAGGGTTGGGTTTCCAGTAGGATTTCTGTTAAGAAGAGGTTAAGGACAAGCATAAAAAAAAGCTTATACAAGCAATGAACAAAACAAAATCTTGTTTTGCTGTGTGTCACAAAGAATGGCCTATTATTTCGTGTTACTAGGTGATCGAAAGAACTAGTTATATCAACGGTTGCCATGGATATGCACTGCTCCAACTGGTCCCAGATTATCACAGGAACCAGACATTGAGTTTCAGAATATAAAGCAAAGGGATTTGGCTTTATCTCTTGGTGGAAGTCTATGTGTCAGCATCTGAGATCAATCAAGATGTTACCATGTGTCCAGTTCAGACTTAGTAAAAAAAAATGGATGTTCACAATCATGTTTATGGGTTTCAAAATTCAAGAGATGGATTTGCTCTCATAGAATTCTAATAACAATGGCAGGTATACAGGGCCAGGTGGGCAGAGTGGTGCCAATAATATCTTCATGGCAGCGTTCTTTTCACGTAATTGATTAATTGATGTATTTTTGCTTCTGCTTTGTTTAGGTCTATCTCCAGTCTAAGGTATGTTTCCATGGAACTGACCCAGAATGTTGGTGCATGAGCAATTAATTTGCTCTATTTTGAGATTTAAAGAGATAAATTTAAGGTTACTTCCATCTTTGTGTGCACACGTTTGTCTGAAATACTTCATGCTGAAGATTGGAGTTACTTTAGACTTTGGGACTCTGTATTTTTATAGAATCTTCTTGCTGGGCAATCCATAGCTAGCCTAACTTAAGATATTGTACATATGTAAAAATAATGGAATTGCATTTTTAAATTTTATAATTCAGATTATTTGGCTAATTCAGATTTATTAATACTTGGTACTTAAGATTAGTAAAATTTGGATTCTACTTATTAGATGATATTTTTAAAAGCAGATTTGCTGGGAGAGCAACAGTCATTATTTTTTTCTCTCTACCTGAGAGAATCTTAGGCTAAATTAAGTAGATTGAATATTGGGCCGTTATGACACGACCCCTTAACTACTGGAGGAAACAGATCCAGACACCGAATGTCCATTGAATGGTCAGTGAATCATTTGAGAGTGGGGAAAAGCTATTTAATTGCAAACAAAATACAATAGTGATTCCAAATATCTCCAACATGGAGATAATTCCAAGATCTTTCAATCTTTTCCATTCTCTTTCTTTCCTTTTGCTTGTCTTTCATTCTCTTTTTCATTTCCTTGCTTATTTTTTTATTTTTTTCACCCCTATTAATTGGAAGGTACCTTGCTTATCTTTGAAGAGATTATGAGGTAAATGTTCTATTCCACCTGAATAACAGTATCAGTCATTTTCGGCTGGCCAGAAAATGTCTCCCCCGTGTGTCCTACCAAATGCAAAGCCCATAGCATCTGTCTGGAGGTTTGGCAGGAAAAGTCTCTCCTCTCCAGACTGTTGATCTCCAGCAAAAGCCTGTCTCAGTCCAAATTCTGCCAGACCTATGAACACACAAGAGACAGAGAACAGAGGACCCAAGCTCTGGAACCAGTGGAGGTGGGTTCAGACCTCAGCTCTGCCATTTATATTAGCTCCGTAGGTCTTAGTCTCTCCAACTATAAATTAGATGATATTCACAGCTACTTTAAGAGTGCTGTTACGAAGATAAATGAGTTGTTAATGATACACATAGGGCTTTAGCACAGTGCCTGCCACACAGGGAACACTCAGTAAGTCCTGGGAGAGGCCCCATAGCTTGGAGGCTTGGATCCCAGGCTTCTGAGCCAGCTGCCAGGGTTCAGAGTCCAGCTCTGCCTCTCAGATAGCTGCGTACCTTAGCCAAGTTACTGATTAGGTTAAATATGAACTATATGAACTCTCTGAGAATAGACCACTGTTGACTTACAAAAATGGCAATTTCATAGGGTTCCGTATAATACATAGGTAATATTCTCTGTGCTTCAGTTTCCTTACCCATTAAACACAGGGGCAATAATCCTATCTGATAGGATTATTGTGGAGATTAAATGAGTTAGCAGCCGTAAGACATACAGCACAGTGCTTGATATGTAGAAAGTGTTATTTAGGTATTTGCTATTGTTGTTTTTATTACCCTCACGTCTCATCACTGCCTGACAAACTTTTCCCAGGAATAGCCTGTTTATTAATCCCTTTTTGCTTCTGTCAATCAAGCCTTTCTGTGTTGCCGGCAACGTCCCTCTGCTCCTTATAGCTGGGCTCAGTCCATCTGATTGGCCGCCCACTCCATGTCCTCGTGTCTGCCACATCTCTTGGCATTTGTGTACTCCCCGAGGACCTGATGCCTTAGGTTAGCTGGCACCAGTTGCGTGCTGTCCTTGTCTTCTTTGTATATTGACCCTGGAGCATGAGAGCTCAGGAAAGATACAATGTTTCTTCCACTTTAATTGTCTTTTCATGTGATGGTGATTTTATATCTTTAGAAAAATTCCTTAAGTTATGCTCAAATGTGGGATTCCTACTGTTTTCCTATGCTTTTTTTTTTTTTTTTTTTTTAAAAAAAAACAACCAGATTTTAAGAAAACTTAAATAATTTCAGACAGGAAAGTTGCAGAGATAGTACAGGGAGTTTACTCCTGTTCTGTGTAACCCTTACTTAACCAGTGTCAATGTCGAAGTCTTACATAACCATTGCACATTTGCCAAAACTAATAATTTACATTTGTGCATTACTATTCTTACATGACTATTAACTAAGCTCCGGACGGGCTTCAAATTTCATTAGTTTTCCACTAAAATCCTTCCTGTCTTCCTGGATCCCACATTGCATTTTATTATCGTGTCTCCTTAGTCTCTTCTGGTTTGTGACAGTGTCTCAGTCTCCCCTTGTTTTTCATGACATTGACGGTCTTGAGAAGTACTGGTCAGACATTTTGTAGAAAGTCACTCATTTTGAGTTAGTTTGATTATTTTTTTCTTCTCGTGATTAGACTGGGGTAATGAGTTTTTGGGAAGAATATCACAAAGTTGAAATGCCTTCCTCATTGTGTCATAGCAGCCTGTAAATTATACCAAGACGACTCCTCACTGGTGATGCTAGTCTTGATAACTTTCTACATTATTTAACAAATGGAAAATTTTGCACAAAATTCTCATATGTTAAAGTTACCAAGAGACCATCTGAAGATAGTAAGTAGCTAGATTCCTAAAATCACAGCACTTGGAAGCACTAAACAGGCTTGTTCAGTTGTTTTCAATCTTATCAGACCCAACACATCTTTTTCATAATAAATATTTTCTACTGCCTCCTTTCCTCTTCTGAAATGAAATTTGTAGATAGTATAATTTACCTGTGCACATAATCACAGAGAAATCAATATGCAGTCCTAGTTTTAATATACAGGAGAAATAAAAGGAATATGATTTATAATAAAATATCTATTTCAATATCCAAAATCTCAGGCATGACTACTCCACAAGCTGTAGTGAGGTGGTCAGATGCTTACATCTAAATGAAGAATTCCCATGGATAAGACAGACACAAATGCAGTAGAATATAAGGCTCAAAGACAAGGAGCAGCATTGTCATTGGTGAGTTGATTTTCTGAGATGCCAAACAACCCAGGGGAAAGTTCCAAAGCAAACAAAATACCTTCTCCCTCAATTTTCATGGTGGTTTCATTCCTGGAAAAATTCAGGACATATTAAAAACATGCAAAAATAGTGTGCATTTAAAAGTAAAATGGAGTTAGGCTCAGATAATTATAACCAGGTTTTTCACCTACGTGAATCTCTGCTGGGACACTGGAAAGCTGTGTGGACGGAGGACAATGCTTCACTGTGGGAGTGTCCTGTGCACTGCAGGACACACACCGACCTGGGCCCTGGCTACGCATTGCCAGTGGTGCCCCCAACCCCAATCAGGGAGGGCAAGCAAAAACACCCTTCGAATTTCCAAAATCTGGAGACCAAGCTGTGCCCCCATTGAAACTACCACTGGTATAATTTAAGTCCAATCACTTTATCTCATAGCCAGGAGCGGGTTCAGGTCCACGTAGCCAGCACATTAAGGCAAACTGAACCTGCCAGCTCCTAATCTACAGGATCTGGTGCATGTTGAGCCCTCAAAAATGCCTGTTGGTAACCCTTGGATTCATGCTGAAATGTAGGTTAAACCATGCGATTGACGTCACATGCACACACATACACAAGCATGCACACACACACCATCACCACCACCAACTCAATTCCTGCACAAAATCCTTCCCAGGGTTCCCATGGAATGTAGGAGATCATTTAAATCCTTTTAAGGCCTTGCACAACCTGGCCCTCATCTGCCTCTCCAGCTTCATTCCGTACCATTTTCTTCCTCACACATTACTCATCCACCCTGCTGGTCTTCACTCAGTTACTGGCAGGAGGAGTTACCCTCCCTGCTGCCTCAGGGCCTTGGCACAGACTGTTTCCCCTCCCTGGACTCTTCTACCTTTTGCCTGGCAAACTCCTGCTTATTCTGCATAGCTCGGCTTAAAAGTCACTTGCTCAGAGAGCCTTTCTCTGAGTCCCCAGTATGTCTCCTTGCCAGATGTTCTTGTAGCACTCTGTATTTCTTGATCACACACTCATCGGAGCTTATGATCAAGTATTTATCTGTGTGATTCTGGGTTTGATATCAGATGCCTCCACTGCGCTGTCAGCTCCCAAGGAGGCAGGAGCTTCGTTGGTTTTACTCATCACTAAACCCCAGTACCTAGCAATAGTGCCTGTACAGGGTCGGTTCCAAATATTTGCTGAATCCATGAATGGATGAATAATTGGGTTAGCTGCCCGGAATGACTTTCAGGCTAGCTGCAAGGCTGACACAGTGGGGGAGACACAGTCATGATTTTTCATGAGGAGCAGCAGCATAATACCTTGCTTCTATTCAGCTGTGAAGAGAGAGAAGCATGCTATTTGACACTGCTTGTTTTGGCTTCGTTGTTTCAATGGGCTTGGCTTTGAATGAACACGATGGAGTAGAGGCACCTAGAAGGCGCCTCACTGTGTGGACTAGTGAAGGCTCCTGCATCTGTCTGGAGCTGGCTTCCCTGCTGGAAGGGTCTGGAAGAAACAACAGCATTGCAAACTTCAGCTTTATTGGGCTCAACCCTACAGGTGCCTCCACTTCATCCTTCCACTGTTATTACCAATAACACCCAATCTCTGAGTAGCCCCTGACATTGTGCCTTTTGTTTCACTCTTTCCCAAACTTTGGTCTTTGGGTATCGCTTTCATTAATTTGGCACATCTGCAAATCACCAGTGCTGTTATTATTAATGTCTTTCTTTGAATACATCACAACCTGACATTAATGCAGATTTTAGCTTCATTGTAAATAATAATATGCACGAACTCCTGTATTTCTTGGGCTTATCATGCTCATTTGGGAAGGAATGCTCTTTTTCTTAGCAGTGTTCCTGCGTGGGAGGCACGCCAAGGCAGACCTCCTTACTGTCCCCAATCTGTTAAGAATACTGAAGAACAGAGAGTTCCAGTAACTACCGCAAGGTCAACCGGTTAATAGAGATGACAGAACTGGGATTCGATGCCTGACTCTTGGCTCTGTCTTGGGCTGTCCGTGTCACACTAACTCAAACCATTCTTTGTTTTGTTTTTTGTTTTTCTTTTTATTCCACGTCAGACAGGAAATGTGCTGACGTCGTAACAAGGTTTGAGGGAGGCACATCTCACACAGGCATGTGAAAACACAATCATCACGCTTAGGAACTGCAAAAGGATCTCAAACCATTTTTAACTGAGTTCTCTACACACACCAGGCACTCCACAACTGGGAACTGCTGTTGGATTAACCATGACTTCCAAAAGCAGACTCTTCTGTAAGATTTTTTTCCCCTGAGTACGTTACATCCTGTGTAGTGTTGCTGACATCTTGGGGCTAACACTTTTTAGCTGCCTCTTCCCAATTTGTAATTTTCTGACCCACTGAAGGGCCATATCTCATTTGGAAGTGCTGCATTCTTGTTTGCATTACTAAGAGGCTCACGGTTTTTGTGATGGATGCCATTTTGACATACTTGTAGAGACAGATGAATCTCCCCTTGGGAGGCACGATGTATTTTTCATGCTACAGTGTCTAATTCATCCATGCTGGGTGCTTCTGAGACTATCCAAGATGTCACTACCTCAATGCCATAGAAACCCTCTGGGAGGCCACAGGAAGGCTCCGGCAGTGGAGGCAGCTCCCTTCCTGATGCTAGAAGCCGCTGGCTTCTGGGAGATTCTCTACCCTCCCTCTACCCTACTATGGCGATGTGCTCTTTCCTGAATAGTTGCAGAGTTGCTAATTCTGTCCTTAAATCCAGTCCTAATTTAAAATTAAACCACATATTTGAATGCATGACATGTTATACCAACTTGAGCTGCCGCAGATCTTAAATACCAGTCACACTGGCATTCTTTTTGATCCTGGTCAAACACTTCTAGATCATTCTCACCACAAGGCTTTTGCCCTTGCTGTTCTCTCTGTCTGGAATGCTCTTTCCCTAGCTCTTGTCACACCTGTTTTCATTTTTCACATTTCAACTCAATGTTATCTCTTCAAGGCCTTTCACTGACCATTCTACATAAAATCGTACCCTTACCTCCTCATCCCAGTAACTCCCTATCCTACTAGTTGGATTTATTTTCTTCATGGAAGTTTGTACTGCCCCAAAGTATGTTGTTTATTTATTTACCTATTGTCTGTCTCCTTCCTGTCCCACCCCCGCACCCCCAGTAGATGGTAACCACTGTGCATGGAATGCCAAGGCATCTCCTGTTGCCCTCTCGCTAGTGACCAGTGAGTGAAGCCCTTGACAAGGAGTTCCTAAGTAAATAAATGCATGAAATGGTCCAGGTACCGCAGTGAGGTGCAGAGAAAAGAGCAAGTCTCTGGAGTTAGATGGAAGCAGCCCTCTGTTATAAAGCAGAAATTAAGAGTACGGGCCCAGGAGTTAGATGGGCCTGGGTTCTAGTGCAGCCTCTGCCGCTTTGTGGCTGTGTGCTGTAAGCAAGTTCTTTCACCTCTGCTCTTTATGTACATCAACAGCAAATCAGGACTAATGAGTCACAGTCTATCATGTGCCTGGCCTGGTGCCAGCCACTGTAATGGGATCTTAACAAATGTTAATTGACTTCCTTTTCCTAGAAATGTCAGAAGAAACTCAAGAAACCCAAGAGGCAGCCTTTGTAACATGCAAGATAGTTAATGGAGAACTCAGGCCTCCCTATATTCAATACAATGTGCTTAAGTACAACTGCTGTACATTTTGCAAAAAGCAGTGACATTTGCAGCACTTGGCTATCTTATGTAGACTCCTGATAAGGTTTATAATCTTAAATCCACTGAAAAGAATCCACTCTTTTAGCACCTGACCTGTTTGATAGAGGTGTCCCCCGCCCTGTATATTCAATTACTTGCTGTAGAATAGAACTGCATTCACCATATATAGTTCCTTCGGTGGTTGAACATTATGTTCCTCAGGTGGCCTAAGTGACTTTGAAGTACTTGTCAGCAACTGGCTTTCCTGTAACAGTACTGTGACCATTCAGTTCACAGTGACATTTTACTTCTGAAGCCCTTGTTCAGAATATTAAAAAGGGCATGCAACAGACTTCATCCCTTAGCCTCAGGGACTGTGATTTTGTAAAGCTAGCCAATGGTCTACTCAGGGGAGACACACTGGCTCCAGTGAATGTTGAAAAGCCGTTTTGAATTTGGCTCAGTGGCATTAAGTTGGTCAGTAAATACAACTACTGAGTCTGTTTCATTCCAATGGATGAGCTGGGTTGACCGAACTGATTCACCAGATGTCTGAAATCACTCCCACCGCTTTCTTTGTCAATGAATGATGGTGCTTTTCTATCAAAAAAAAAAAGAAAAAGAAAAGTCTATATAAAGTTGGAAGGGAAGTTTTGTAGTTTGCTAGATTTCACTTGCATCAGCAAAATACTTGTGAATTCCTAATGGATGAAGGCCTCTGGGTTCTTCTCATTCTTCATAGTAATGACAGCTGGATTTATTCTATCCAAAACTGGTACCCAAGAGCTCGTGACAGGACCTGTTGGTGTTTGTCACACTGACCATTCAGACGCCGTCACTGCGCGATGCCCTGACTTGGTCTTGGGTCTGGAGAGTGAGCAGAGTGGAGGGCGATGCTGGGGGACTCTCAAAGGGCTGCTAAATGGGGACCCGGGGCACTCTGAGCCTGGATTTAGTTTGTGAGGACGTGGGGCCTTTTCATATCTGCCCTTTAGGACTTTTCACATGTCAAGGCCACTACATTGTGACATTTTTCTTTGAGAAGCAACAATAAGGACTTGAATTTTGGACTCTGACAGGCCAGGTTTCCTCACTCTCAGCACACTGACGCTTAGGGTTGGCTGCGTCTCTGTTTGGAGAGGCCGCCCTGTGCGAGGTAGGATGTTTAGCAGCATCCCGGCCTCCGCCACGAGATGCCACTAGCATCCCCCAAGCTGTGACAACCAAAATACTTCCTAGAAATGCCAAATGTCTCCTTGCTGGGTAGAAGTTGGGGGCGGGGCACAATTGCCTGTGGATGAGAACCAGTGAGGAAGACCTTAACTGCGGGAGATTGTTTTGTGGTCACAAGAAAGCTTCTTTAGAGAGTTCCAGCTTCTCTCGTCTGTCCTGGGGCCTTTCAGACCTTTGAGTTTCCTAGAGAATACATTTTTGATGTGGATGAACTAACAATAAAAGAGGAAAAGGTGAGAGAGGCTGGGACATGGATGCGTTAACTCCTCTCCTCTCTCTTCCTTTCTGTCCTCTGCACCTCTGTGAGTCTCCCAGAAAGGGAGAGACGGCACGTAGGGGAGGAGAAACCTGGCTACAGTCTAGCTGTGCTGTAGACTGAACCAAGGGAGCCTGAGGCCTGCGGAACTTCAAGTCATCCTGATATTTAAGTCCAGGCATCAGAGCTCACTGCAGGCCGTGTAGAAGGTGCTGTTTGGAGGCAAGCTGGGCATCTGCCAGGACCCTTGGCAAAAGTGCAATGTAGGCAAAGCCGTTTCTGCCTCCACGTCTATTTCTGAAGTCTCCCCATTCCCTGTCGCACTTTCCCTGCCCTCCAGACTCTCAGTGGCCTCCTGTGGCCTCTGGCTGCTCAAAGTCCACCTCCCTAGGCTGAGCCGCCAGTTTCCACATTACCTGCCCCTGTGTCAACGCTCCTTCCCTGGGTGCTGATTTCAGCTATTTGGGGGGTTGAGAGGAAAAAGTCTAATATTTCACTAGGGGGAGAAGAGTCAGCAGGTTTAACCTGTTCAGGAGATGTTTTGACTCCTAAAAGAGAAGCTTGCTACTCCTCTTCTAGAAGACGTTTTGGAACAAAAGGTTTTTCTATGGCTTATGTGGTTCCCCTGAAATGAGCATTACGGTTGCATATTTTCCAGCCACAGTCTCTGCAGTCCTCAGTCACACCTGTGAATTCCATAAACTAGAGCCTTCACTGAGGAAGGGCTCCACGGGAGGTGAGCTGTGAATTTCCCATAAGACAAGATCCAAATCCCTTCGCCTGGCATATAAAGCCCTTTGTAAGAATCTGCCTTTCAAACCTCTTCTCCATTCATCCACTCAAATAATGGTGGAAAAGATGGACATAGACCGTGACCCCCAACCCACCCCCATGCATATAGTCCAGTGGGGGGTTCCACACAAGAAATCAGACAAAGACAATATGGTGTCATATGTCACATGTCAACCCGGGGTAGGTATGGGAGGCTCAGGAGTACCTTGAACAGGGAACTAACCTGGAGGCTCACTCCTGGCTGGCCCAGGGGGGAAGTCTCATGTGTCTGCTCTATTCAAGCCCACGTGCCCACACCGGGCATGTTTTATCACACCTCTCTGGCTCTGAACATAACAGTCCCTCTGTTTAGAATGTCCTCTCATTATCTGTCTGAAAAACTCTCAATATCCTTTACGATCCAGATTAACTGTTACCTCCAGGAGACTTTCTCTGACCACACTTTGCCCTCCCTCCCCTTTCTCTGCTTTGCCACGTCCCCCCTGCCTGACTGCCAAATTAAAGTGAGTTCTTTCCGTTGAGCTAAGTCCTTATACATCACCTCTATGGAAATATATATCACACTGATTTGTAATGATGTGTTTATTCATCAGTCTTTTCTGGTAACTTTCTTTAAAGCCCAGGCAATAAAGTATGTGTCTTTTTAACCCCCAGCTCCTAGCACAGTGCCTGGCACACAGAAGTGCTTAGTAAATGTCATCAAATGAATGAGCCCATTCAAACTGGAATCTAGAAAATGTGATTGCAGGATGTCTCCTGTATTCCTTTTTTGTGTTAGGTTGTGAGATATATCATATCTATAGAACAGTTCATAAGACGTATATGTCCAGCGTAAAATGAAAACCTATGTAACCACAGCCTCAGTCAAGAAATAGCCTCTTCTATTCTTAACTCATCAGTGGATGTCATATACTTGAATTGAGTGTGTCACTAAGATGAAGACTCCACATTCTTCATCTGACCTGAAGTTATTGGGGTCTTCTTCCAAGCAAGCAGTCATCTTGAACCTTAGGCCTGACATTCTGGATGCCAAATATTTGGCCGAAAGCCAAGCAGTTCAGTCGAACATCAGTTGGCATACATGGTCCAAAATCTAGCTGCAGGAAGCTATTCGCTCCACTGGACAGTATCTTGCAAAAGATCTTGAGCACCTTCCTTCCTCCTACATATTGAGGTTGCAGGCTTATTTGGACTCTGTCACATCTGAGGGAAAATAATTAATGTGTGAGCCTTGCTGGGATTATCTATGTAATACTCAGAGCAAATCTGCGTGGAGATCAGTCTATTTGTTGGTTGCTGTTAATACAGATCCACTAAAGTCTTGCCACCTTATTCAGAAGGGGTGTACTGCACTCTGCTCTGCTTTGAGTGGAAATCAACCATCTGCCTTGTTGCATTTGGTCAGAACACTGTGCCTTTGGAAAGGCTGTGGTTACAGGATGCACGGCAACCACCTCCAGCGTGGTACGGCTCAGAGCTGGCAGGGCTCTCTGCACAGGCCTCCTCTGGTGCCACTGCTGGACTCTCTCCTCCTTCCTCTGCTGTCCTTAACAACCAAGGGCCGGTGGCCAGCCTGCCTGCCCGCCTGCCCTCCTTCCTTCCTTCTTTCCTCCCCTCCCCTCTCCTTGCTTCCTTCTCTCCCACGTTTCCTCCTTCTCTTCCTTCTAGCTGCCTAGTCTCTGCACATATACTAGAATAATGACTTGTTTGATGGATATTTCTTGAACCTGGCTGTAATTTTCTTCTTGAATACAAATTAAGCCCATTTCAAGAACTTATGAACTCCAGGATCCCGTCTGATTTCACTTCTCTCTCTTCTTCCTCCTCCCACCTTGTGCATGCGTGTGTATCATGAATCTATAATCACTCCATTTAATTTAATCCAAATTTTAAACTCCCTTTATAAAAAAACTTAGCTCCTTTTCATCATTTTCACTGACATTTCAGACGCTTTGATTTTTCTAGTTTTTTAATATGTAGTTCCTGAAGTCTTTTTGTTTGTTTGATTGATTGTTTAAAACAGATAACAACATCGTTCTCTATCCTTTGCTTCAAGGAGTTTAATTCATTTTCTGAGCTCCTACACTGCGCCAGACACAGTTTGAGATGCTGGGGAGACAGCAGTGAACAAGGTAGATGTATGCAGTCTCTGCTCTCGTGGAGCTGACATTCTAAATGAATTTTATATTCTAAAACTGAGCTGTCCAATACAGTAGGCACTAGTGACATGCAGCTATTTAAATTAAAATCTCAATTAGTTAAAATGAGATAAAATTAAAAATTCAGTTTTCCATTCGCACTGGCCACATCTCAAGCACTCAACAGCACATGTGACTGGCAGTTATGGTACAGGACAATGTAGATCTGGACTGGTTCCATCACAGTAGATTCTATTGTACGAGGCTATTCTGGGGAAATTTGCCAGTCCTACTACCATTCTGGGAGTCTAAGAAATTCCCATAGCCACACTGTGAGATGATTATGATGACATCAGGTCATAATTACCTCATATATAATCATCCCATTGAAACATGTAAATTATATCTAGCATGCTTGGAGCCTATCGGTTTATTTTTATTTGGGGCATCCTGTTTTTACCTATGAGATGGTTAAATTAGTGTGGTGGGATAATATTTTGAAATACTCACTCATCTTCCCTTCCTGTCTTTCAAGCAGGTACTGGCTCTATCCACCATCCCAGGGGGAAGGAAGGTTACAGGGCAGAACACAGAAATAGTCCTTGAGTCTCTCTGGCTGTTTTTGTGGTCCAAATATCCAAGCTTCCAGGGGTCCTAGAGTATTTCTAGAAGGGGCAATAGAAAGGAGGATTTGGGGACTAGATAAAATTGTCTTGGCAGAAGCAGGGCTGGAGGAGGAAGAGCCTGCACACACACGTGAGGGTGCACAAGAGTGATGCCAGCTTGCACATGCGTTGTGGGCTCAGGCTGCTTGGTGTCCCTGGAAGTTCTGTTGGGGGTAGCAGGGTCCAAGAGCAAGAAAGTGTCCAGGATTTGGGACTGTGGTGGGACCACACAAATCCACTGGACCTGAGGGGTCACACGGACGGGGATAATGGATATTTCAGCTGTAAACAGATGATTCACCAACTACGTCCTGCCCTTCCCCCGATCTTAATCTTCCGTCAAGGAAGATAGAAAGGGTGTGTCTGAGATGGTGATTTTTCTCCAGCTCAGGAGGATGAGTGTTCAAAATGGAAATAAATGGAATTATAATAAAAAATAAAGTTGATTTTCTGGCAGCCTCTGTATTTTTGTGGTCTGTGAGCCATACCCATTTCACAGGGAGCGTGGTTTCATTCTATATACGATAACTCAACCACAGACACCATCTTCTCCTTTGCTCTATTTTATTTATGCCTACATTATTCTATCAGTAGAATAACACTTTTCCTGGGAGGTATTGCACAAAGCAGTGTCATCTTATGTAGTTGGAGAAAACTTCAGATGGTTTGGAAATTGATTCCATCCTGGAGCTCTGGTTTCACACATTCCTCAACTGAACTTAGTGGGAAAGAAGCCAACGCAATTTCATGACTGGATGATTTAGACCAGGGCTAAGAGAACTAGAGTCCATGGGCCATGTCTGGGCTACCTCCTGCTTTTGTAAATAAAGTTTTATTGAAACACAACCACATCCATTAGTTTACTCATTGTCTATGACTGTTTCTGTGGTATAATGGTAACATTGCATAGCTCAATAGAGACTATATGATCCTGCAGTACCATCTTGCCCTTTATAGAAAAAGTTTGCTCACACCTGGCCTAGATTATAAACTTTTTAAAGATGAGCACCATGTCTAAACATCTTCCTGTTTCCTTTCAGCTCCTGCTCCATGTAGAGCAGAGATTTGAGAAATGTGGTGCAACAAAAAATCCTAAGGCTGGAACGAACTTTCGAGCTTTAAGGATGACATCCTTCAGTGATGCTTAGGAACATGATGGCTTGAGTTACAGCCATTAACCTCAAGTATTAAAGAAGTCCAAGGTGCAATGAAGTCTCTGGCAGCTGGAATAAGAGAATAATCTTATCTCCTCATCTCACTAATACAGATGACTAGATCAACCATCTGCTGTATATATAATTGGGGGTTCCCCATGGCTTCCTGCTCTGCACTGCAAGGAAGGGTCTTGAGCCTCCATTACAAATGATGTCGGGTTGGATGTGAGGAGACGTGGAGCCTGAGTGCTTATCTTAGGGGGGTTTCTTCCACAAGTGACCGTAAGCAAAAGCTTCAAGTGAAGGTGATTAGTTAAGGAAGTGCTCCAAGGAGAAACTGAGTAGGATAAGCAGAGGAAGCTGAATAGGAGAGGGAAAAAAGCCAAGAAAGGTGTAATTTCAGTTGAAGTCTGAGCCTTAGCCTGATCCCACAGGGATCTCCAGACTATGAATCACACGTCACATTTAGGAAGGTATTTTGCAGTGCTGAAGGTAGTAGTTTTTTCCACTGAAACAGGAGCCAAGAGAACAAGGCTTTTATACATCCCATATCCTTCGCTTCCCAATAGGCAGTGACAGAGGACAAAACGCCTTGGGAAAAAAAAAAAAAAAAAGCCCCCAAGACATCAAGCTCTCTGGGTGGTGAAGAGGCTCCAATAGCTCAAGAGCAATTATCAGAAGTTCACAGTGGGAGTCCTAGCATTAAATCACAGAGAAACTGGGGGATGAGTAAAAGGGGGAAGGGAGGGTAATCTGGGCAGAGAACTAATGGTATCTGCCAAGGCATCAGACTGGGTGTCTTCTCCACCAGTGTTTATTATATGTCACTTGATATTATGTGCCATTTTGAGTTATCTGTTTCATTTCCATAAAATGGGTCCTCCATTGCATGGCAGAAACAATTTCTTCCTCTTTTTCCTCATCCTCTTAGTTTTCTTTCAAAAGTAAATTATTTTGGGGGGAGAAACAAAAAGCCAGCTACTTTATTTGGGGTGAGGGTGGTGAGTCTCCTTTTTTATGATTGAAAAGATAAAAAATGCAAAATTCTCTTTGAGACGCTGTTATTTCTCTATAACATCTCTTTGGGGGAAATATATCCCAGAAGTTCTCTGCCCACCATATAGAATGGTATTTCTTTTATTTGACGTAAGTCTACCACTTTCATACTTCAAGGGATTGTTAGCTGAAATATACTCAGACTTGGGACTCATGTCATGCTCACTGTATCCAAAGAGAAATTCGCTTTCAGAATTCTTATATTTCAGGCACATTCAGTTTTATCTTTCCGAAGTGAAGAACCCTAATTTTTCTGACCCGTCCTCAATTTACAGCTTTTATTCATTTTCCTTGATTGGTTGGGTTGCTCTTCATTGGCTTAATGTATTTATGTCTTCCTGGGAACACAGTGACCAAAATTATACTCGGTGCCCCAGGCACAGGCACAGATACAACACGGCTTTGGATTAGATAAAGATAGCTCCTTGTATTTTTTTTTTTTTTTTTTTTTGAGACAGAGTCTCACCCTGTGGTCTGGGCTAGAGTTCCGTGGCTTCAGCCTAGCTCACAGCAGCCTCAAACTCCTGGGCTCAAGCAATCCTCCTGCCTCAGCCTCCTGAGTAGCTGGGACTACAGACACGTGCCACCATGCCTGGCTAATTTTTTCTATATATATTTTTAGTTGTCCAGCTAATTTCTTTCTATTTTTAGTAGAGATGGGGTCTTGCTCTGGCTCAGGCTGGTCTTAAACTCCTGACCTCAAGTGATCCTCCTGCCTCAGCCTCCTGAGTAGTTGGGACTACAGGCATGTGCCACCAAGCCTGGCTAATTTTTTCTATATATTTTTTTAGTTGTCCAGCTAATTTCTTTCTATTTTTAGTAGAGATGGGGTCTCGCTCTTGCTCAGGCTGGTCTTGAACTCTTGACCTCAAGTGATCCTCCTGCCTTAGCCTCCCAGAGTGCTAGGATTACAGGTGTGAGCCACCATGTCTGGCTTGTATTTTGTTTTTAATACTATTCTAGATGATGTTTAACATAATTTTGGATTGAGTTACGTCATGCAGGTGACTCTAGTTTTCAACCTGTAGTGATTATCTTTTCTTACCTGTAGCCAATTGCATCTAGTTAGAGTATAGAGTATTCCTGTTTCTTGATGTCCAATTTTATCCTATTTTGTTTTAAAATTATTAATTTAATAATTTAAATAAATTTTACTTAAAACTTATTTTTAAATGTTATTCAATCATGTTCTTGGTAAACCTTATCTGCTACTTTTCTATGGACACAAAACATGAATTTTTTCTGAAACCCTTCACTGTGGCCTTAGTATTTAGCACTGCCATACATAGATTCTTCTCTAAATCTGTGGACTCCCATTTTTTGATCACTTTTGCACATGCTAAAGAGGACAAGTTTCAACACAGTTTTAAGGAAACTCTATTGATATGTCTGTATTCAAAGGGACAAACATTTTCATAACTTTTTTCCCCAGTAAGAAGTTAGCTACTGATAGGTGACAGAATAGTCCTAACAACTAGATAAGACGTAAACTTTTCTCCTCCAAGCACACATTTTTTGGGAAGTGGTCTGGAGCTTTATTGAGAAGGTTTAAAGGATTTTAAATATATCACATCTGCTGATGATTTATTTTCCACAGAATTACCTAGGACTGACGTAGTGTATTCATGGTAGGGTAGAAAAACCATGGGTTTTGCAGTCATACAAACATCAGGTGAACTAAAAGCACTCTGTTAAAGGTGGAGTTACAACAGAGGCTGAACATGGTCAAGATGAGCCAAGCACTAAGTTTAATTAAAAGCAAGGTATTAGCAAGTCTCAAAGAGGTTAAAAAAATGGAATATTTGGAGGTAATATCAAGAATTCATTTTTCTGAAAGGTGATAAATGGTGCTTCTCTGGCATCAAAGGCCTCTGCCTCCTTCGAGAAAGAGCTTTCTCCAGCCATCTGGGGAGGGTCCA
Organism: Eulemur rufifrons; assembly: GCF_041146395.1. Classification (NCBI taxonomy): domain Eukaryota; kingdom Metazoa; phylum Chordata; class Mammalia; order Primates; family Lemuridae; genus Eulemur; species Eulemur rufifrons. The sequence continues at coordinate 222,306,224 of NC_090989.1, read as the reverse complement.
TTTCAGGATTTGGTTACTTTTCTCCATTACACAAAGTCTCCAGTTCCATCCTTTTAGGGCTAGATATTGTTAGCCTCATCTGACCTCTTATATCACTAAGGTTCTAGTCTCTGGCTGCCTCAAAACTCTGGCTAAGATACTCCTACATACTTCTCCTCCCTATCATCCTCCACTCCTGCAGTGTGAACTCCTCCAGCTACCCGCCCTCCCCCATGCTATTGTCCTCACACGAGGCTGGGCTTTCTGCCCCCTGAATTTTCTCATCACTGTTCCCTTTTTCTCCTTTTTCCCTGAACCTTCTGGAACCCCCTTATTATCGAACACAAACTCCTCTGTTTTCTCATACTTTTATGAGCCCATTTCCGCATTTTCTTGCCTTAATTAAAATCTGCTTTGCAGCAGGATACCATTTCTTTGTAACCTTCTCAAGTGGAAGATGCACAGTCTCTTATATTCACTGCAGAAGTAATGTCTGCCTTCTCATTGATACTCTCGGCCTTTTCTGAACCACTGTTTTTAACTCTTGTGCAAAAGGTCCTCTCTCCTTTGAGTTTCAGGTCATCCTGATCAAAGTCTTACTATTCACACCTTCTCCTTTCATTATTAGAAAACAACTTTAATATCTAGTGACAAACACAGAAGAATCTAGCTTTAAGATGCTTGACCTCAATTCTAGCACAGTCTAGAACCGATTCTCATAGCTATGCCTGACCTTATCATTACTTTAAATTGCTGCACCTCTTAATGCCAATTTACCATTCTCTGACCACAACATCCTATCACCACAGCTATCAGGGTCCTTAGTTAATACAATTTCTGCTCAGGCTAGAAATCTAGCTCTTGTATTATTTTTTCTCTTTATAGGCTCTTATTGACATTATAACTTTACTTTCTTTTCTCTCCTTCTTAGATCTCATAATGTGTGACTTTAACAACCCTTGAAAGCATCTCTAAAAGCCCTAGTCCCCTTTCTCATTGCCATACAGACACAGCTAAGCCTCAATCTTGGATTAATCCAACTGTTTGTCTTTCCTGATACTTTATCTGGGCTGCTGAGTCATGATTGACAAAACACACAACTTAATTATGCAAAGAAGGGGACGTAAGCAATCCTGTGATGTATACCAAGTCGGTGACATCTCCCATTTTCCCTAGTGGTGATTACAAGACATCACCCTTCTTCTCAAAGCTCAGCTTCATTGACACTTTCTCTGCTCCTCCTCCACCGCTGATACACATACAACACTTCCCTCCCTCTTCCCCAGTAAACGCTTTGCTTTGCTGCTCATTTGCTCTTAAATCACTGTACCTGGTTTTTGCATTCACCACTGAAATAAAAATTCTCTGGCAAAAGACACCAGTGACTTCCTAAAAGATTAATTGAATGGACTCTTCTAAATGTTCACCTAGTTGTATTTTTCCCTTGCATTTGAAACTATTGACTATTCCAGTCTCAGTATTCCACTTGGGCCTTCTCTTCTCTCTACTTGTGCTCCCTGGAAAGCTCACCCATCATGGCTTTAACTGGTAGTTATATACATGATCCCTAAATCTATAGCTCCAGTCGAGCTCTTGCTATTGAGCTTCAGAATTCTAGGTACAAAAGAGCCTTCTTCATGATTTTCCTGGAGTCCCCATGGAAACCACAAAATCAACTCAACCCCAAATGAACAAATCTTCCCCCCTTCCCCTCATAATTCTCCTCCTAGGTTCTCTAGCTCACCCTTTAGACTCAGCCAGAAATTTGTGCATGATCTCCAGCACCCCCCGTTTTAAATCCTCATCTACTTTCCCCACTATCACTCTCTGTACCATCTGATTTCTTTCCAGGTCCTTTTGATTTGTACTTTCTAAAATCTCACTCTGTCTGTCTGATCCATCCTAGCTGCTAGTGCATTAGCAATGAACTCTCACCTCTCATCTCAATCCTTTTTATGGACACTCCATATTTTTGCTCAGGAGCTCTGATTAAAACGTGTATCTGATTATGGTACCACCTTGAGCATGGAGTAGAAGTCCTCCATGATCTGTACTCAGGTCTCTCTCTTCAGACCTGTCTGTCCTACTTCCTGCCTCTTGCCTTTAATGCTACAGTTAGCTGTACTCAACTACCTGCTGCTCCTGGAAATATTCATACAAATTCTCAGTTTGGAATGCCATTCTTCTCTCTTCACACCTCCTGCTTCTATCTGCCTAGCAAACATCTGCTCATATTTCAGGGTTTGGCTCAACTCTCCCTTTCTTTGCAAGACCTCATCCATTGCACCCCTGCTTCACCTCGGGTAGAACTGACTACCTTCTTCTTTGGGTTCCATCTCTACACATACATTGTCAATGTCTGTTTGCCTCTCCTATACTGTAAGCTCTTTGAAGACAATGTCTCTGTCACAGGCATCTCTGTGCCTCAGTTTCCATCTCAGAACAAGAACAAAATACATATCTGTTGAATGAAGCAAGAAAGAATTAAAAATGGAGTCCAGCCTGTGAGAAATGCTAAATAAATGTCACGACGGTGGCACAAATGTTGATCACAACAGTGTACTACATTGTCACAAAGGCCCGTCTGCAGATAGTTCGTTGTTCGAAACTCCATTAAGCCTCAGTTTGCATTAGTAAACAAGTCAGGTGGGTATTCTCTATGATGTGAGCTGATTTTCAGGGACAGAAAATGGGGATGGCGTCTTTTATTGGCTTGCTTCCTTAGCAATTTGTGAAAACAAAACCAGACAAAATTCCCCCTTTCCCAAAAGTTGGCACCAGCTCAAGTTTTTCTTTTCCAAAATACTTTGGTCAGGCAACACTCGCCGTGCTATATAGCTGTTAGGCATTCGTGCACTCTGAATCCATTAGAGAAGGTCAGTCCAGAATACTAAACAGATGCACAGGCCTGAGTTTTGGGAACTGGGGTCTAACAAGTGAAATCCATAACAAACAATAGCCATCTCCTCCGTGCAGGCTGGTCCGAGCATCACCATAAGCAGGCATATTTCAGAGACTGGCACCTTACGCTGTCCTGACTGCCACACCTGAAGTGAGGAACAATTAATTCCAGGCAGAAAAGTAATTCAGGAGACCATTTTGGCTTCACATGCATATACGTGATCCTTGTTTCCTGACAAACATACCACTTTAAATCCAGTCAATATCACAGAGACAGCATGGACACAAAAGAGCAAGGATTTTTTTTTTTTCCACACCAAGCCTTTGTACTATATGTATACATAAATAAATACATGAAGCAAAAACAAAACAGAAACCTCCTCCTAGCCCAGACTACCTATTAATTCCAAATGGAAAAGCCCTGGGCAATAAGACAAAAAAAAAAAAAAACAAAACAAAACAAAAAAAACAAAACCTGACCCATGTACTAAGTAGATTGGATAGTTAATTTGGAGTGACTGGAAGAGCTAGATAATACTAAGTTGTCACGGTAGAAAGTAAGTTTTGGACATTCTGCTTTCACATTACTATCTAAACTTGTAAAAATACTCAGAGAGGCAGAAAGAAGGACTAAATTTAGACCCTTATTTAATGCATTCAAGAGCATGATTCATTTTCCTCCTGCCCTGGTACAGCCTGGGGAATCTGAATATACACCAGGCAACACATGGATGCCCTGTAAATAAATGAAAGTCACATTCATTCAGGGGCCAGAGAAAGCCAGAGATACTCCATTTTCTCTGCCAACAAAGGTACACTTCTAGGCACCTCACACACCACCAGGACGTAGAACCAGATTTCTAAGCTGGCAAGAGGCCATCTAATTTTAGCTTTGCTCAACCTTGGCACGAGCACTGCTGGGCTGGAAATGTGTTCTGTGTCTCCTCTCCTCTCAGTGGCTTTTTCCCCTCAAGCTCCCGTGGGATCCTGACCAGCTCTCAGAAGCCATACAACATGGCGCACCCTAATGAGACTGCCCAAAAGGATGACATCATTTGGTAGCAATGCATTCAATAGCCTGGAGCCCAAGTCACTTCATGGCAGCCCTTAGGCTGGGTCTTAGAGAATTAGTATTATAGATAACAAAGTTTGGGCTATTTGAAAACACAAAACTAAACCAAAGGAAACCAACCAAACAACAACAGCAAGTTCAATTCCCAGGAATGACATCAGGGGGGTTGGTAGGCACAGTTTCCAGGGTAGAGCAGAGCATCGCTGTCCCTTCCCCAATCCCAATTTCATCGTCTTCTGCTTCTAGTCACATTCTTGCCTCAGCTTCCAACACCAAGGCAAATATTCTAGCTTGCATAGATAATTTAGATTAAGGCTGAACGATCATTTGTGTTAGTCCAACACAACTTAGAGGAGGAAAGCATCTAAGCTATTTTGTGATTTCACAGTGATTCCACTTTTTTCCTTTTGATTTTAGTTTTTAAGCACATTTGGAAAGTAACCTTACCAAGCTCATTCTAGTGTCTTAGGCTTTATTGATCTCACTGATCTTCGGTCTCTGTGTTTAGGACAAACGAAAGGAAGAAAGAGGGAATGTATATAAAAAATCTGTAGTCAGGTAACATCGCCTCCCAGAAGTGAGGGCATTAAAGCTGTCCTCCCTTCTGAGGTGTAAGATTGATGTTAATAACCCGCTCGGAGCGCCCTATTGTGCATCCACAGACATCCATCCCAATTAAGAAAGAGATTATTTTCCCAAACATGAAATGAGTTCAGCAATTTTGAAGTAAAAAACAAAGAGAGTCAGAAATGGAGCGCGTGCATCACGTTAGAAATGAGTTGCTCTGAGAAAGTGTTTGAATGAGCAGCGCTTGTCAAGGCCCGTGTGGGCCACATCGACAGGACGGGACCGGCAGACCCTGCGCAGGGCTGTAGGTCCAGGCAGTTGTGAGATCCGATCAGCCTGAATACATGCTTCACAAACCAACCTGGTCACGGCACAAAAAAGAGGCAAGACATCATAGGGCAGCAGAAATGATTTGTACCTTTCTCAAAGGGCTCCATATTTGGGTCTCTGGGGCATTTCTGAACCATCAGGTAGGGCAGTCGCCCAATCCTCATTGGGCCCAGCCAGTGCCAAAACGTGAATATCAAATCATTTAGAGGGCAGGGGTGTTCAATGACATTGGCCAAATGGAATGACAGATGGCGGGGGGCAGCCTCCTATGCCCGTTTGAGAAAGGACAAACACTCTTTAGCACTCTACACACAAAACTGGCTGATTTAGCTTAGAACAGTGGCTACCATTGAAGCCAATTTCAGAACATTGAAAAGGAAGGTAAGTGGGTTGGGGAAAGAGCACAGTGAAGGTTGCATTTATCCAAGGCTGGGTCAGTTATATACTGGGATTTGGAGTAGAAATTTACTCTCACACACAAAGAGCACCACAGATCTAATTAACAATGTGGGAAATCTATTTTCATATTTCATGCACACAATACACCTCTCTTCCATCTCCAGGGGGTTTTCAAGTTCTAAACTACAATCAGCCCTTCTTTTAAAATAACAATAATAAATCCTCTTGTGCAGCCAGATGGTGGTGTTTGTTGCACTAGGCTGGGTTCGTAGTACAACATCAATAAATGGCCACTTGTAGAGGGACAGACAGAATCCTACTGATAAAGCACACTTACACCTCCCTCCTTCTCCCATCCCCAAATGTTGCATTGTCAAAATACCCATGGGGGATTCTTCTCATTTTGGGGAGGAAAGGAAAACTAGAAAAGGTAAAATAATGTAACTAAGGGTCAAAACAATTTCTTGAGGGGGAAACAGCACATTGACTCCCTGAGGAGAATGATCATAGGTAGGCTTTTCAGGTGTTGTTTTGCCTTTAGGGACTGTTTGAAAAGAGGCTCTCAAGAGGACTTTCCTCAGTCCCTGGAAAGCTGTCTTGGGGAAGGCTGCACATTGTTAACCAAAGACAACACAACTAGGAGATAGAGTTAAAATTATTTCTCAGTGAGTTGGCTAAGTCTCATGAAACAAATATTTTGTTCCAGTTAGGTGTTCCAAAAAGTCTTGCTTGTCTCAGATAACACATTTTGAGAAGGAAAGGGTATTTGTTCAAAATGCATCACGGAAGAAAAGACTATGTACTGGTGTGTTCTGCTGCCAGTGTGTACACATCCTCTTCCTAAGCCCAGAGGACTCACAGTCTTGAATGCCTCGTCCTTCTCTTCCTGGTCTCAGTCCCAGCTGGGATGGGTGGGGCTGGGGGGCGATGCTGCTAGAATCTGCTCCTGTTCTTTGAAGCTATACACCTGGTTATGTAACCCTAATCCAGGCCCACCGTCCAGGGCTCAGATGGCTGGCCTGTCAGCAAAAAATGTCTGAAAAATGTTAATCCAACAATGTTGGAGGGATGTTATTTCCAGAGATAAACTCCTCAGGGAAAACAAGAAGAGTTGCTGCTCCTGGGATTCAACTCCTCCACACTGGAAGATGTTTCTTTAATGATGCTTTCTTCCCCCCAAAATTTCCCAATGTCTGGTATGTCCTGACATTTGGTCCAAATAAAATCCTGGAACAGACTCCTAGGATATAACTATCTTCAAACTCCATGCAAGAGGAGTTTTTATTACAGAGAATCAGCATCTATTAGGGCATGAAACATTGGGGGCCTGCTGGCGCTCACTCCCCACATGGAATCACTGCATAATATAGATATTATTTTTTTTCTGGCATTTATAGCAAGCAACTCAGTTTGTGACCTAAGGCATTTTCCATACTTCCAGGCAGTGAATACTGGCTTCTTCTGAGTCTCAATGGCACATAATTTAAGACAGTAGGAAAGGGAGTTAGAGAATAGTTTCCAGTGCAAGGAAAACACCATGCAGATGTTTGCCCTTACTCTTGAATTCTGATAGCAAAATTGAGAATTGTTTATTTGTTCCAAAGTCAAACTCAAGGAATGTATTTTCTAAAGGCTGGGGGTCGGGGTAAGGGTGGGGAATAGTGACATATCCTGATACCGAAATATTCAACACATGGCCCTGGGACTTTGAATCACAAAAGAATTTAGATCTTTTTAAATGGTTCATTTTTTTGATCCAATTTGGCATGCCAGATGTTGATTTGTATCACAGAACACCATGTACCTAAAGAAACACCTGAGGACTGCTTTGCTAAAATTGTATATTCACCTTCTGTAATTGTTGTTTTTTTGTTTTTTTTTTTCCTCCAGGATAGGAAGCTAGGAATCGGTCCTCTATCTTGAGCCATTTATTGAGAACAAACAAATGAACTCAGAAAAGACACAACCCAATTGAATTTAAATACCTGACTTTGGTGTATGAGAATCATAAACTTGCTTACGGTCTATCTGGTCCGCAAACACTTCCCCATAAATCATCCAATAGGGCATATAGAAGATGTTCTTGGCCAGTTTCCATGATGGCTCCTCATTGGGAAAAAGGATGGCTTGCCTGGCGACCCCAAAGCTCATCAGCACCACCAGCATAATGATGACAAAGTACATCATGTCTATCATCTGGAAGGGTGGGGAAGCAGAGGGAGAAACAGAAGAAAACCAGTATGATTGAGTGTACTTATGAACACTGACATTGATGGAAATCTTTGGAGGAGATCTACTTTGTGGACTGCTAATAAGGGATGTTTAGACAGGGAATCATGTCCAAATAAGAGGATACTTGGTCTACTGAAGCCAACATCCACAAAATCTTATCAGTAACTCAAAAAACATTTTTTTTTTTTTTTTTAAAAGTGCATGCATGATGGAGTCTCTTCATTTTCATTACTGTCTGTGGGACCCAGTCCATTCTAGGCATGGGGGTCATATAACACAGAGGCTTGGTGAACCCAGTACTAACTTTTTCTCTGCTCCTGGGGGAGGCAAGTGTCCTCTTTGGGTCTCTTCATTCTTAGTGAAATTGGAATTGGGATAGTTGAACTATTCCAAGAATGACTGCAATGTTGTAAATTTCCTTTCTAAGTTCTGAAAGGCTAATGAAAAGTTGGAAAACTCAAGAAAATAACTGCTTATAAACAAAGCTAAAGCAAATGAAATATCCATCATATTCTGTCTTATTCCTGTGGCCCCACCCCACTGCATGATGTTCTACCATCAGCCAGTCTCTCAGAGAAGTGCTCTTTCCCCTGCAGGGTCTCCTATTGGCTATGGAGGGTGTTTTCCTGGGCATTCGTACCATGTAGCCCAATGACCCATACCTGTACCTGCTGTTGAAATGATAGATTTTCATCTTGACATGTTTATAAGATCCTCCAGGCTGCACTCTAATACAATGTTATCTCTTCTTCCTCTTTATTCCTTTCTTCCCCGTTTGTCTCCATGATATATGTTATCTGGGATCTGTTTCTCATATGCCAAATTGCCTTCCTTTTATCACCCACGATAGATGAGGATGCAGTACCTATTGATTTTTGCCTGGCCAGAACCCATTACCTCCCTCTTTTGGAAACAGTTTCTACCTATTTTGGCCACAAGGTAGGTGTGTTTTCCAGGCTGAGTTAATCATGGTTCTCTGCCCCCTGGCAGGAGAGATGGGAGGCAGGCAAGGTGACACAAGACAGGCCAACCAATGTCCTGTTTTCTTTTGGTTTTTATTTAACTGAAGCTGAGAGAGAGAAGTTTTCTTTTCCTCTCTTTAATGATATAAATTCAGAGTGTCTGAGGCTGAGTCCTCCGCTATCGAAACTGATCAGAGTAGATGAAGCAGATATGCAAGACAAAGAGAGCAAATCCTGACAGTGGTTGGTTCCCGGCTTGCAGCAGGCCCTGAGCCCAGTTCCATCAGGCCTTTCTACAAGTCGGTGCATCCTCTAGGCTTAAGCTAGTTGGACATTGGTTTCTATCTTGCATCAAAACATCTACTACAAAAGACTTTCTCTTGGATATCACATGTCCTGAAGGGATGTCCATCCACAAGGAAGGACATGTTAATTTTCCAATGACAATGAAGACTTCAAATTAACTTTAAAATTTTATTTTAAAAGAGGACATTCTATGGTTCCTGTTACTGGAATTCAAACATTACAGCCTTCCTGTATGCCTTAGGACATTGGGGTCTCAATATATTTTAGGCCAATTAATCAAGTTTCAAGGCAGCTTCAACATTCATCTCACAAGTACTGTATGACTTTGAAACTAAATAGAACTGTCTCAAAATTTGACATTCATTCATATTTTTTAATTGTCCTTAAAGTTATATGCTGATCAATTAGTTATTCCTTCCACAGTTTAGTGGTCTCAGAACTCCCTTAAAGTGAGCAAGCCAGCTGTGTCGAAACAGTTTTATGGGAAACGTGGGTCTCTTTCTCATCCTCTTTCTTTCTCTTTTTTATTTTGCAAAATTCTTTCATCATTTATTTACAAAAAGTTCTAACAATGAGAAAGCACACATGGGTCCTTCATTTTATGTTTACTTACATTGATTGAAAGACGGGTGGGGAGAGGAAGGTGTGTACTTATGAGATGTAGGAGCTAGTTTGACCTAAGAAAACTCAGCCAGCAAATACAGAAACTGTTCTAATTAAATTTCTCAGGATTGTTTTTGTTCAGATTGATCATGATATCAATGCAAAGGGTCAAAACAATCAAACAGAAGAAACATTCTTCCCAAACACTCAGCTTCATATATTCCAAAGAAGTCTTAGCTTTCATATAAATACCGAAATATGATAGAGTGGAGTATAGAAACAGAGCATTATCAGTGAGAAGTGGGGCTGGCTTCCTCTGTTTTTAAAGCTCAGCTGTCCAATTGTCCAATATTAAGAGAGCTGATTGTGTTCTATTTTGTAACTATCTTTCAGTTGTGTTCCATAAAAGAAAATATATACTGTAGTGGTTAAGCCTGTGTTCTCAGGTGTCAGACTACCTGGCTTTTTATCTTGATTTTGTTAGTAAAAATAGCTACATGGTAAAAAAAAAAAAAAAAATCCACAAAAAAAGTAAAACTAATTACAAAAAATAAAATAAAGGCTTTCTTGACCATTAAAAAAAGAAAGATAGTGAGTTGCTTAATCTTGTTTGTTACTTGTAAAATGGGCATAATAATAAGAAGAATAATGCATATTAGTTTTGTAAGGATTAAGTGAGATAACATGCGAAACACTTAATATGGTAAGTTCTCAGTCAATGTTGACGTATTATTATTAGAATTGGGAGGAGATCAGGCTGGGAGTCAGATAGACAGAAGCTTGAATCCTGTCATTGTCCCTTGCTTTGTCGTTTATTCAATTGTTCATTCAATTGTTAAATGAGGACACTAAGACCTATTTCATGGGGACATAATGATTGTGACATGTCTGACAGGGTATCTAGCACAAAGCAAGTGATAGTTGTTGTTATTGTTTTCATTCTGCACTATACCAGTGAGCTCAGTACTAGGTGAGAGAATTCCATTAAGAGGTGGAACATGAAGGAAAGGGGTCAGGATTGCGTTAAGTGATCCTGGACCTGCAGATCAATTGGAATCACACTGGCGAGGCAGGTTTTCCAGGCTGAGGCATTTGGTGCACTGGTTTCTTATGCAATGCAAAGACTCATAGCACCAGTTTCAAAATGGACTCCCCATCATCGTGCGTCCAGGAATCTTATCAGCTGTCTGTCCCTAGACCGCAGGGCAGCGAGTTACTTGGCTGTTTACTTCTGAATAGGGACTCCCTAATGTTGAGAGGTCTTCAGTATAAACACATCTGGGCACATGTTGTTAAGCTTCCAGCCTGGCAGTCCATCTGGCTCCCTGATAAATTCTATAGGCATATTTTATCTACCTTCTGGATCAGTGACTCAATTATTGAACTAATTACCTTAAAAGCCTCATGAAAGAGAAGCAAAGTCCCCAAATATGCTCATTTTCTACTTATTCTTGACTGATAAATGAAGTCATTCATAAGTTAAAAGGCAGAGAAAATGCAGTACTTCCCTCTTGCTCATTTCTTAGTAAGGTTTCATTCTAGTCAAAACCGGGGATAATTATGCCATTATTAAAATGATAGACGTGGATTTTAAAATCATCTTGCTGCTTTCGTGTGACATTAGTTATTTCAAGTATATAAATGCCACCCAGATTTTTAAAAAGTTATATTTGGTCTGTTTGGGTCTTTTCAGATTTTACTTGTTAAAATAAAATAAGGTAACAGTCAGAAAACAACCTATCAGGTTATGCAATCGCCTAATGTAGTGGTTCTCAATAGAGAGCCATTTTGTCCCCCAGGGGACATGTGACAATGTTTGGAGACTTTTTTGTTGTCTTAACTGTGTGTGTGTATGCGTGCGTACACTCACTGACATGCCTGATACTGACAGCTAGTGGGCAGAGGCCAGGGACACTGCTAAACATCCTACGATGCACAGAACAGCCCCTAAAACAAAGAATTATCCAGCCCACAATAGCAATAGTGTCAAGGTGGAGAAAACTTGGCCTAATTTGATAGCTGTTATAGTTCTTCACTTTCACTGAGTCCATTTGAGAATACATTTGAGACTCTCATGTAAGCTTGTCCTCTTTGTCCAGAAAATTCATACACCCACACATTTTTATATATAAATTGAGGGAAGGGTCCACAGATTCTGTCTTCTAAGCCTCATCCATGGACTCTAAATAGAGGCTTTCTGTTTTTAGTCGTAGGAATTTTCACCATAATCTCAAATTTATTGTTAAAGTACAAAGAAGATGATGAAACAGACAGTATCATAGAGTAAGATACACATTTTTTTTCCTAGTCAAAATTTTGCAGGAATTGGAGATTTTTGGACTAGGAAAAAAATGCCTATCTTATTCTATAACTCATTGGAAATCAAGCAGGTGGGAGGGAAAAGGAAGGGATGGGTAAATTCATACCCAGTGGGTATAATGCACACTGTCTGGGGGACAGGTACACTTATAACTTTGACTCATACTGTACAAAAGCAATTTATGTAAACAAAACATTTGTACCCCTGTAATACTCTGAAATAAAATAAAATAAAATTTAAAAAAATCTTCAATTGAACTGAGGTTCAGTTTTGGGTAAGTAACATAAGCTTCTGAATTCAAGTTTTTCCTCTCTAGAATGGGTTTGGTGACATTTGCCCTAAACTACGCTGGTGTTTAACACCAGACTTTTTTACAAAAGGGTTAGGAATACAGCAGAATAACTATGTTCTCCAATTTTTCCTTTCTTCATGTATTTTAAAAAATATAGTATGGGCATAATGATAACAGATATAATTTATCAACTCCTGAACTATGAGCCAGACACTGTTGGTCATTTTAACACCTATTATTTCTACTCATTACAACAATCCTACAAGATATGCATTTATTATTCATTACTACTTTAGAAATGAGAAAACTGAGTCTCAAAGAGTTTAAATAAATTGCTCGGGGTCTCATACCATTCATTTTAAATTCAAATTCTTCCTCTCTTTGCATGAGTTTGTCAGTGCTTTTGTAGGAAGAGTCTTGGTTATTTAAGTTCGTTTCAGTAGAATTACACATACACACACAGATGTTTAACAAATAATGAGCTAGCGATGACATATGTAGTAAAACGAGTGATAATGATAAGGAATATCTATTGACTAATTGTTGATTTCAATAGCTCGTACAATGGAAGCAAAGTGAAGGTTATTAGCAAAGAGGTTTTTCAGTAAGAGGTGTTTGCCATGGTAGGATGGATGTACTTAGCTTTCCCACATATGTCTTGTAAAGGTGATGTAGGGGGCACACTTGGAAAACTGGGAGAACGGATAAAAAGTACCCAGTTCTGGCTTCAGGCTCTGCTGCTTCCTCTAGTGAGTTAGGAGAGGGAGCTGATGTACTGCTGTTCTCCCAGATCCACACGATGCTGTCCTAGTCTTTATGGAAAAAGTCTGGAAGGTGGCGTGTGCTCGAGGAGTATCAGCTCTCAGCATTTGTGGGGAAGCATACCAGCTCACCACTTGGGAGTCTTCTTTAAAGAATTAGGTAAGTACGAGCATTATTCTGGAACCTCGTTCTTAATAGACATGATTTTCCAGTAGTGCAAGGAAACAAATGATGTATGATAGAACTTTATGTTCAATTCAAACTCAACCCAAGTCAGCTCCACTCGGCTCAGCTCAAATAAACTGTTTTCCTTCCCTTTGTGGAGTGAAAGGCATTTTTCTAGCACTTCATTTAAAAACACAGGATCTTTAAAAAATCTTAAAGGTCTGTTAAAAATTTGTAGGGGAGACTCCATCGGTCTTCCAAGACCCAGCTAAAATATAACCTTCGTGCGAACCCGACCTACATTCTCTTTTCTATGCCCTGGTTGTTCTTTATACACACCTCTCTCTACTACAGCTTTCTTACACGGTATGGCAACTACTTCTGTCTCTCTCGTTTTCTTTCTCTCAACTTCAATCTCATGGAAAGGACGTCCTTGTATACCCAACTCCTAGTCCAATAAGTAAGCCTGGCACAAAATAGATGATTGTTCTATTTTTTTTCAGTAAATGAGTGGGTGAATGATGATTAAATTCTCCAGTTTTGTAAATAGATGTAATCAAAGGAACTTAAAAAATAAACCCCCTCCAGGGCCGTCTCATTCAGCCCCTGATGGCAGGCCCGGAAGAATTATTTCTCTCTTTCTATTATCACCACTTCTCCTCTGAGAACTTATAACATGGAATCAGAGGCGCCTGCTTACCATTTTTCCAATCATCATTACATACGGGCCCAAATACTTGTTCACGCCGAAGATGTCTAGTAGGCGGATGTACCAATAAATGATGTTCACGCAATAGATGACCCTCCCGTCACTCCTGAAGGGCTGGTCTTGGAGGCGAAGGATCATGCCAACAGAGAACAGAAGGATGGCTATGAGGTCTGTGACGTTCCAGTACTCTTGCAGCCACACCTTCACTTTCTGCAGCAGTTTTCCCGGCTCTGACATCAGAATCTACAAGACAGGAAGGGGAGTGGGGTTAGGTCTGGCTTCTGCCTACCTTTTCAGCCCAGTTGGCAAGTGCTTGGTCTGTTAGCTGACGTAGTCTCTTGCTTTGTCTACCTGTGTCTACCTGGATACTTTCATGCTATGAGTGTCCAACTGAGCTCAGCTTAGGCAATCCAGATGCAAATATTACAGAGATGGATGTAAGGAATAATTTTGATTCTTTGGGTTGTCTGAAAATTCTAAGACACACATTAAGGTTTTGCTATAAAATTATTGAATCCTAATGGGCTGCAAGTCTTCTCCGAAGTCTTATTCCCTCTCTGTAAACAGTGCCACTCACCATGTTGAGTTACTCAGGCCGCCCACTGGGGAAGACGCCTTCATTCCTCTCTTCTTCACCCCCATCCTCTGCATCAACAAGTCCTATCGCCTCTATTTCTAAATGCAACCTAACCAACCACTTCTCACCACCCTGCCTGCCGCCACCCTATTCTAAGCCCCATCACATCTCGCAGATGATTGCAGCAGCCTTGTAACCTGTGTCCCTGCATCGTTATTGTCCGCCCCCCCCCACGGTCATCCTATTCTCTGGGCAGCACACAGAATGATCTTGAAAAACCTCAGCCATGATCTGGATGGTGATTACACAGTTGTATGTACAGGTAAAAACTCATCAAGCTATACCTTTAGGAGTTGTTCATTTTGTTATAGGTAAATTATATGTCTATTAAAAAAAAAGGAGAGACTTTGAGAGACAAACGAACAACAACAGAAACTAAAAGAAATTATAATTGCATATTTTAACTTTCTGATGGCTTCCATTACAAATAGAGAAAAATCTGGAGTCCCAGCTACTCAGGAGGTTGAGGCAGGAGGATCACTTGAGCCCAGGAGTTCGAGGCTACCGGGGGCTATGAGTGCACCACTGCACTCCAGCCTGGGCAACAAAGCAAGACCCCATCTCTAAAACAAACAAACAAAGAAAAACCCGAAAATACAAACAGAGAAAAATCCAAACTCCTTACAGTGGCCTCATTTCACATTTCACCATAATCTCCCTCTACCCTGCAGCCGTAGTGACCTGCTCTTAAGCATAACAAGTTTATTCTATGCTCAGGACATTTGCACTTGTTCTTTCTGTTGAGAACTTTTTTCTCCCAGATTTATATTTGGCTTCTCTTCATCCTCAAGGTCTCTGATCAAATAGCCCCTTCTTAAGAAGGCCTTTCTTGACTACCCTAGCTGCAGTCACCTCCATGTCACCAGCTCATTCTCTAATACATTACTACCCTGTTTATCACTATATGAAAAAGTCTTTGTATGCAGGGATATGTATGTGGGTATGAGTATGTGTGTCTGCCTGTGTATCCATCCATCCATCCTTCTCTCTCCCATGGATTGTAAACTCCAAGGCAAGACCCTTTGTACATCATAGACACTCAATAAACATTTGTCAACTGACTGATTGTTGCATAGGTACCTGACAGCAATTCTCTAGTCCTTGCATATCCTAACTGCTGGGTGAGACTCTCAATTTACCTGCAACCTAGAGGGGCTGCCACGCCTGGCTCTGTGAAATGCATAGCTGGACAGCAGGAGGGCACCCATCCCATCCTGCACCACAGTCTGCTCCAGGGTGCGAAGAGCCAGGGAACCTGGTTTTGTGAAGCTGCACACCAGGGCCATCTACCTGGATCACTTGTGTTTGCCCCTGAGGTTTCCATCTCTTCAAACATGAGCACCCTTTTCCTCACTCAGGACTTCTCAAAGGAGGGGAGAAAATAGACTGGGGACAGGTCTATTTGTAACTGTTTGTTTGAATCTTTATGATCACTATAATGGTTTACCTTGGTCTGAAATGTTAAGGCAGGCAAGTTTTAGTAAGTCAGGGCTGTGGCTTCAAAGGATGAGCAAGACACCAGGAGCCACCTGGTAGCCTTATTTTTCATCCTCTGTGATGTCCCCATCCTAAGCCCTAGCCTAGGGTTTCTTACACTTTACTGTGCACCAGAATCACCTGGAGTTTGTCCAGGCTGCACCCCTGGAGTTTCTGTTCCAGCAGGCCTGCGGGGTGGGAGCTGCAGGATTTATGTTTCCAACAGGTTCCCAGGTCATGCTGGCGGCCACAGCTTGGGAACCACTGCCCTACCCACCAGCAACTCCTGAAGTTGCTGTTGTCCTGATGGTTTCTCACCCCTGGCTCCATGTTAACTGAGCAAAAATCTGTGTGTATGTATAGGGGGCTCGGGATACGGACAATGCCTTAGAGCTTTGCTAACCCTTTGCTCACACTTTCCTAGAACTGCTAAACATACAGGTTTGGAGTATAATTTTTAAACAGTGAAAAAAATTTTTTGTGACCTCCCAACATCAACAAAAGAGATACAAGCAGAGCAGTTTGGGGTGAAGCAGAGGGTAAAGTCAAGGGTCCCCCACCTGGCACCCTTCCTCTCTGGAGCCAGCCCTTAGCGCCTATCTTGTAACCCAAGACCATGAGGAGCATCGCGGGGAGCAGAAAGAGCAGTGGGTGTGGACACGGACCCTTAGCTGTCCTTTCTAGTCGTGGGATACAGGAAAATTGCTTAATCCCTCTGAGTCTTAGTTCCCAGACGTGTAAAGTGGGGATGTCATCACAGCCACGCCATTGACTTCGGAGTTGTGGGGAGGCGGACCCAGATGAGGTCGCGTCTGCTGACGCCCTGTAAACAGTGCACGCTATTAAGGGATTACCGCCGCTGCTCGCTGCTCGCTTTGGTGACTCCCGGCAGAAGTATGCGGAGCTGGGAATGGGGGCAGCAGGGAAACCACAAAGCCCTCCTTGTGTGTCCCCGGGAAGGCACGGAAGCATGCAAACTTTTCCACGTTTCCAGGATCTTGCGTCTGAGCCTGTGTGCTGACGCAGGGCCTCGCCCCTGGCTGGTTGAGTATCTCTTTAACGAGTGCAGGGCAGGGACGGGGCAGGGAGCCACCTCCCTGGGCCACAGAGGAAAAGGTCAGACGCTAAGGTGGTCACCGCCTCACTCCCCACAGCTACCCTGGAAGCAAGGGCGCAAGCATCTCTGCATCCTGAGAATTCAGGAGTGGGGTACTAGTCCCACTTTATAAAGGACAGGATTAAAAAAATAAGAACATGAAATGCCTCGCCCTGTTCCAACTAGTGGCTACACTGCTGTCTTCCCGTTCCTGGTGCCTTTGCTTCTTGCCCCGCTGCGGTCGGCTGCCCCCCGGCTGACCTGCCCTCTCTGCTGTCCTGTGCAGCCTCAGGAGAGACGGATACCTAAGCCTGGAGGTTGCTGGCCGCCCGCCTGCTTGGCAGCCCCTGCCAGAACAGTCCGCGGAGTACAGACTGCTCCCTGTCTCCTCCCGGTCAGGTCCCTGGAGAGACGCCAATCTCCCTGCTCCCTTTTCTGCTTATCACGGGGCAGGAATACGCGTCTGGGCGCTAAATCACAGCGGCTCCGGCTGGCACCGCGCAGCCACAGGGCCCCAAGCAGCCGCAGGCCCCGGTTCTCACGCAGCTGCACAAAGACCGAAGCAAATTTATCACTGTTTTTCAGTTTACAAATGGGGAAATCCACAACATTGGTCAGGAAGAAAAGGCACAGGACACGGGAAGACCACGGTATAGACAACTAGTTGGAACAAGGCAAGGCATGTCATGTTTTTTTCTTTTTTCACCCTATTCTTTATAAAGTGGGACTGGTATGCCACTCCTAAGTTCTCAGGATGGGGAGATGCTTGTTAGAATTAAAATATTCCTTCTGCTTCATAGGCCTATAGTATAAAGTAAAAAAAAAAAAAAAAGAAGAGAAGAATTAAAATATTCCCCAGATAGTTTCAAAACTCAAGAAGAAAGGCTCAAAATACAGGTAAAAGATTTTTTTCAATAGAGTGAGACCCTGTCTTAAAAAAAAAAAAAAAAACTCAAAAAAGATTTTTCGTGATTCCAATACAATTGCATCAACTAGATACTGCATCATTTCTCTGGAGGAAAACATTCTAGAGCTGAAACCCTTGCCAGGGTTCAAGCTGTCTTAGTAATGAAGGCGAATTTGTGGCGCATTTGTGGATGTGTAGGAATCCTTTGCTGCCCAGTATATGTTCCCACTACTGTAGTACATACAGCAAGTAGGGTTGGTTGTTCCTGAGCTCTTAAAGGTGCAGTGGACTTGACCGGGAGCATTTCTTCCAGAAAGGGCCTGTCCTGCTGACTGCAGTTCCAGGGAAAACGCAGAGGAATGCACTATCTCCCAAGCCTGCCTTCTCCAGTGGTTTTTCTCTCGTGAAATAGGAGTGTGTGGAGAGCGTTGAGCAGGGTTGCGGCGCCCTCTTGTGGAATTTAACCTGATCACATTTATTTTAACGGCTCTTTGAATCTGGTGGGCCCCTGAGGTTAGCTGGGATTTCCACTACATCACGTGGGGGTGGTGTTTTGATGGCTCCTTTTAGGCCACAGGGAGGGGGGAGAAAAGAGGGACCCTACACCCTCAACCTGAAGGACAAGAACTGCGTTCAGTTCACCTTGGTGATCCCTAGGGCTGGTGGAGTGGGTGGTGCCGGCAGGTGCATGCTGAATGTTGAGAAGGAAGAACCCACAGAATAAACGAAACGAATGAATGAAAGTGGAGTTTCTCCTGGAGCTGCTGAAACACATCTGGAGATTCGCAGGCAGGCTGTGTCCAAAGAGACCCAGAGTAAGGGGTTGAAATGGGAGTTAAAAGCGGCAAAATTTAGAAAGTGCTGTTTGTAGGGCTGAGTACAGAGCGGTGTAAACGGCATCAAAGACAACTGAAGGGTTTCTTGGGGCGGGGGGTGGAGGGAGGTGAGCAAAACCTCCGTTAGCAGAAAATAGAATAAAAATTCTAAGCACTGGTGGGGTGACAGCCCCATGAACACCGCACTGTGCAGCCTCCCCGGGTTTGTCCAAGGAGGAAAGCAGCGGCCCCGTGGCAGCGTTAGTTTCTGGTTGAATTTGGATCCCCAGGTGACCCCGGCCCCTCCGTCCACAAATAGAACTAACCACTGTCTTTCTCCTGTGTCTTCTTTTACGAAAGCAATTACCTCTCTCATCTTTTCTATCCCCAGCGTGAAAATGTAGGAGATGACGATCCATTCCTGGGTGGAAGGCCAGCGCTCCATCTTCACGAGCACGATGTAGTTGAAGAGCATGAGGTACCCGATGTACGCCAGCTGTGAGGAGACACAGACAGAGCTCCGGCTGCAGAGAACCCCGAGCCCTGGCCTCGGGCAAGGCCACCGCCCGGCAGCACAGAACGAGGTCAGCTAGCGGGACACAGAATTCATGACAAAATGAACCCACAACCTCTAACCTAGAAAAGACTGTATTGTTTGCAATACTTTAATATGCAATCTTTCTTTTGACCCTTCCATGTGTCTCTGGCATCCTGGTTATTTGTTGATGTCTACGTGTCATGATGCATCATTTTGTTTTGCAGTTAATTACCCGTTTTTTTTTGTGTGTGTGTGTCTTCCTGGCTAAAAGGGGAACCTCATCTGTCAGTGGCTGCTCTTGCTCATGCGTGGACCTTAGGTTCTTAAACTAGGGCAGCACAGTGGATATCTGCCTCATGAATGCCAGGCAGAATAGATGTCTGTGGGAAGGAGAGGAAGGCACATGTAATACATGTACATTGGTCAAACCAACATAAAAACAGCCCATACTTTATCTTGAGGCCCCACTTTAGTTCTCTTCTGAGTTAATGTCATCTTTTCCCCTCCTACCTTAAAGTGCTTGGTTGTCAGTGCCCTGGGGGGGGTTTTACCTGGTTTTCATTGCACCACCTTCCTGCCCTACCTAGGTTGAAATATTTCTTTCTGGTGTCTGCTTCTTTGAAACAAAACAAGGGAAGACAATGCAATTTATAGTCAGGAATGAGTCTTTGTGGCCTGTGTGATTGGAGTGGGGTTTAATCCTCATGTGGCTCTAGCACTTTGAGGTTGAATCCTGATGTGAGTGGCGAATTGCTGGATGTCCAGGAAAAACTCCTCAGGGTTCAGGTTTGGGGACTCACTATGTCAAGGTGAGAGGAGTGCAGGAAAACCGGTGAGGCTCTTGCCTGAGAGGGGGAGGAGGCATGAGAGAAAGTCACCCTGAGGGAAAACGGCAGAGAAGCTGAACCTTCCGTAGGCTATGCCTGGAGTGGAATAAGGCACTTACTGGCCTCGGGGCCTCAGGGGCTGGGAGTTGGAACTAAGAGTGAGTTGATTCAAATTTTCTGCACTCTTCAGAGTGATATTGCAAAGAATAGGACACGGTGTGGGCGAAAAGATTGAGGTCTTGAGGGTTCTGGAGGTATTGTGTGACTTTGGGGTCACGGGGGCAGCTTAGAAGGTGGCAGAAGCTGCAGCTGGCTGGGGACACAGCCAGCTGGGGACACAGAGACACTAGAGAAAAATGCTGCTTCTCTACTAACAGGGCTCCTTCCTCTCTCCCTCCCTCCCTCCCTCCCTCCCTCCCTCCCTCCCTTCCTTCCTGTTCTTGTCTTTCTTTTCCCTTTTTGTTTTTGTAAGAGAATAAATAGATTCTTAATGGGAGTCAGAGGTATTTCTAAGACCCTAAACATTGTCATATTTGCAGACACAGCTGTTGCATATAATTTCCTCATCTCTTAAAGGATGAAAATATGTGGGGACTAAACGAGATCACATATGAAAGCGGGGCTCACTCTCCACCCGAGTGACTGGCTCTTCTCCCCCACCCCTCCCACGACTATCACTGTAATCCATGCCCAGGTTCCTACCCTTCCCTATCTTCAAAATCATTAGCAACTCCTGAAAACCTCTCATGAAAGAGTTTAGTTAAAATCATGTAGGACACTGTTTAAAAATCAGCTCAAAATGGAACTTGGTTCATATGGTTTCTGTTTGTCATTATAATACACTGGCATTCACTCTGTAGGCCCTAAATACAGAATGCAAAAAAAAAAAAAAAAAAAAAAAAAAAAAAAAAAAAAAAAGGACTGCATTTTACAAAATGCAAAAAAAGAACTTCAATGATTAAAACTCTAAAATATACTCTCAGCCTTCTTCTGACTTGAAATCCTCCTCTCTCTCTCTGGTTGCTTCCTTTTCTGTGTTGGATCAACTCCCATTGTTTCTAGGTGAAATGAATCTTGTTAACTGCTCTGGTTTTTCTCATTTTCTCCAATTCACTGCAAAGCATTCCAAAGCATTATCTTCTCTTGTCACAGGTAGGCCCAGTGACACACGCACAATTCTTCTAGAACCTCTGCGTTTTAGTACTCAAGTAACTCTTCTCACTTGCACCTGTCCTCGGAATACAGATCTCATGTGTTCGGTCAGGGGAAGGTAGGCATAGGTTTTAATCCTGGCTCACACACTTCCTAGCTGTACCATCTTTGAAAGTCATTTAACTTGCCTGGGCCTCCATTCTGTAAAATGGAGGTCATTGCTACTTACCTTCTAGGGCCTTTGGAAGGATTGGGGATTATCTGTCTATCTCTCAACACATTGTAGAGGCCCCAACAAATGGCTAATATTCACCTCTTTTTTCAAGGTGCTTCTCCTATTCCCCTATCTCCTCTTACCTCAGCCCTTGCTTCCCTCCAATCCCCTGTGAACTATTCATATCTCCCGTCTTTCTCTTCTTTTTAAAATTGTCTTCATTATTGTTCATGCTTCCTCCACTTTCATCCTTTTTAGCTCCTGCCTATTCCTTAAATCACAGTTACTCTGTAATGAACTTTTCCCATAGTTAAGCTACCATATAATATTTTGGGATAACTCCCTAAATATAGATTTCTGAAAATAGGGTCTTAAACATGTTGAGATGGCACAACAGAGGACTGGCTGCTATGCTAGAAGCAACCTATCTCAGAACTCGCCATCATTCATGTAGTCTTGCTGCAGATCATCTTAACACGACATGCTTTGATGTTGTAATTGTGTGTGTGTGTGTGTGTGTGTGTGTATTCTGTAAGTTTTAACCTGTGTGCAGAATGTCAAATATTTTGAACAAAAATATAATCTTATGATTCTTACTTGTCAGTGGCAGTCCTATAAGAATTTGTATTCTATTTGCTTATATATATTTTTTCTTACATTTTCCATTAACCAAGATGCATGCTTCCTAAGCCATCAAACACAAGCGCAAAAGCCTGCTGCAGTTTGCTGTGGATCCCTCGTGGGGTTTGCTCTTCCTCACTTCTTCCTGGGCCTTTTCTAATGTCTCTAGAGAGCAGAGGGGGCACATGGCCTTGTAGAGGAAAGACTTTGTCACTGCTAGAGAAATGCTCAGTGCATGCCGTACCCTCTGACCTGCGCCACTTTGCACCTTGTACTTGAATCCTCTCCAGCTGGACACTTGAAATGGGCTCACGAACAGGGTCTGGGAACCAGCTGGATCCCTGCCTCCTTTCTTCTTGGAACAGAGGAGGACCCAACCTGCTCCTCGGGAAATTGGCTAAGATGGAGAAGTGAGGTTATGTGGAAATGAGGGGTGTCCGACCTTTCAGAACCCTGGCAGAGTAGGAGGGGACACTTCTAGAAATCAGAGTGAGAAATACTCTTCCAGAGAAGAATGCAACCAAAAGCAAACAGGACCTTCAATCTAAAAATGAATTTTATTGTTAAGCATCCCTGGCAATTTGAAAGGCTGGCACACCTCATCTCCAGTCCACTTCCTTGAGCCCTGGGCTTTGTATATATGTGAATATGGATTTCTGAGAATCGTTGTGTAAACACAAGTGGATACATCTGGGGGATCCACTCAGAAGAGGGTTGGACACATAGACCCTCACCCCTCAAAGAGGCAGCTTCCCAACGTGCTTCAAATGATGCAAACAAAGCAGGGTGTCCCAACCTTCCTTAATCACAGGATTTGCTCGGGGGGCTTATTAAACACACAGCCTCTCAAGCACCTTCCTGAAGATTTGATTCACCTGGGTTTATGATGGGGCTGGGAATGTGCATTCCTAACAAAACTTCTAGATATATTGATACGATTACTTCTACTGATTTCTTTTCTGCTCTCAGGAGTCTGCAAACTTTTTCTGCAAATGGCCAGATAGTTAACTTTTAAGGTTTTGTGGGTCCAGCAGTCTCTATGGCTACAAATCAGCTCTACTGTGGTAACGCAAAAGCAGCCAGACTATCGGTAAGCACACGAGTTGGGCCGTGTGCCAATAAAACTTTATTTATGGATGCAGAAATTTGAATTTCATATAATTTTCATGTGTCATGAAATATTCTTTTAAAAACTTTCTTTCAACCCTTTAAAAATGTAAAACCCATTCTTAGCTGGCGGGCCACAATCCTAGGCAGTGGGCTGGATTCGGCTCCAGGGCTGTGGTTTGCCAAGCCCTGTTCTGGGTTGAGGCAGCTGAGGCAGCACAGGGTAAGAGGAAGGGCAGACCTGGCTGTAGAACGGCAGTAAAAATATTATCTTGGTAAAATTTGCCTTTAGGATTACGGAGCATAGTTACATGGCACCTAGAACATTGCCTCGAAGGTAGCAGGTGCTCAATAAATGACATTATTATTGTTGTTGAGTGGACGGATGAACACAACACTAATTACCTATTCCTGTGCAACGTGACTAGTCTAGGAAAAACGACAGTGACAGTCACACCGTGCTTACATGTCCAGGCACTGTTCTAAGTGCTTTACATATTTTAATACATTTACTCTTCACTAAATCCTACAAAGTAGGTACTATTATTATCCTCATCTTCAGGAAACTGTGGACAGCACGGGAAAGTAACTTGCTTGAGGGCACACGGTACTAAGAGGCACAGATGGGATTTCCACCCAGGCTGTTGGATTTCAAAGTCCATGCTTGTCACCACTAAGCTGTTTTCTGCAAGGTTAAAAATAATATAGATCTGTATAAAATATATAAATAGGGATGATTTTTGCATGCCTCCGTTATTTTTGGGGGGGAAGGAGAGAATTTTTCTGTCTTTTTAATACTGATACATTTGGATTTTTACCTTACTAAAAAATTCTAATATTTTTATTTTTATAATATCCCATCCTCTTTTAAGACCATACTTTTTACAGTAGTTTTCAACTGGTGGCAATTCGATCCCACAGGGGGACGTCTGGCAATGTCTGGAGACATTCTGGTTGTCGTACCTGGGGAAGGGAGGATGCTCCTGTGGAGACCCAGGGGTGTGCTGAACATGCTACGTGCGGGGGGCAGCCCCCCGCAACGAAGAATTATCCTGCCCAAAGTATCAACAGTGCTGAGGTAGAGAAACTCTGCTTCAAAGCCAGGGCTCAGTGTTAGCACACAGGACGACACGAAAAGTGCCTCGTCTGGTCATTTGAGTCATCATGGGCTCAGACTCAGATGATCCTGTTGCTGACTCAAATGACTGCTGTGCAGTGGGTTGTGACAAAGGCTAAAAATACAGATGCACTATCTTTCCTCTGGCCCAGCACCACTGTGGCTGGAAAGAATCGGAGATGACCTGAGCCGAGAGCTCACCTTAAACTTAACATATCACTGAAAAGTAGAAGCGGAAAACCAACCATGGAGCCATTTGTACCCCATCAGGAGGCCATTGCAGGCACAGCCCATTGTTTTGTAGGCAGGAAGTGTCTGTAGGGTGTGCATCCCAAATAATATTTGCTTGTAGGTTTTATTGAGTGGTTTTTGCTGCTATGGTTTATATGTTAATTGTGTCAGAGCAGCCTGAACAACATAGCGAGACCCTGTCTCTACAGAAAATAAAATTTAAAAAATTAGCCAGGCAGGGTGGCGCATGCCTGTAGTCCACGCTACCACGGAGGCTGAGCCAGAAAGATACCTTGAACCCAGGAATTTGAGGTTGCAGTGAGCTGTGATAGGGCCCCTGCACTGTAGCCTGGGTGACAGAGGAAGACTTTGCCTCAAAAAAACAACAACAAAAAAAAAAACTTAGAAGTAGTTACACACACATGCTACCCTTCCTCAGTGGCGTTACTTCTATATTCTCCTCAGCCCTTACCCACCAAAAGTCCCCCTAAACTTGGGATTGGCATCTAAAACAGAGGCAGTCACCCTTCCAGGACAAAGAAATGTTTTGGAAAAGGACATCTACTGTCCTGCTAACTAGACTCATATTCATCTCACCTCTATTTCTGTTAGTTCTCTTTTGTCATTTCCTTTATTTTGTGAGAGGTGGAGAAATGTAGCCTGTGGAAGTTTCCTAACTTAGCTTCCTAACTGCACAAATCTTGCAAAGCTATTGAAAAAGCAAGATCACAGAGCTTTCGTTCCTGCTTGTGGGTACTTATATTATGACTTGCAGAGAAAACCACACTGGTGCATGAGAAATGGATGTGGGCTCCTTGTGCCCATCCATTAGGAAGGAGAAAAGGAAAACTGCTTACAGTGTAGAACCAGAACTTCACGATGGGTGCATTGTAGAATTCATAGATTTTTCTGCCCAGGGGGATTAATCGGTGCCTGCTCTGAACTTCCTCTTCATCCTTCTTCCTGGAGGACTCTCCATTGTTTCGTCCCAACATTGCCTACAGTGGAAGAGAATTGAAACCATCACAGCAGGGCTCTGGAGGGTGCATAGTTCAATGTGCTCATTTTACAGATGAGGAAAGGATGCCCATACAACCTAACAACCCAAGGCCCCAGAGATTTAGAGGTTGTGCTTTCTGTAAGCATACATTTGCACTATACATATAATCTGTGTATACCCTTTGTCTGAGATGGAAGACCTTGAGGATATTTCTTTTTCTTTTTCTTTTCTTTTCTTTTCTTTTCTTTTTTTTTTTTTTGAGACAGAGTCTCGCTCTGTCATCCCGGCTAGAGTGCAGTGGTGTCATCATAGCTCACTGCAACCTCAAACTCCTGGGCTCAAGCGATCCTCCTGCCTCAGCCTCCCGAGTAGTTGGAACTACAGGTGTGCACCACCACACCTGGCTAATTTTTCTATTTTTAGTAGAAACAGTGTCTCCTTCTTGCTCATTCTGGTCTCCAACTCCTGAGCTCAAGCTATCCTCCCACCTCAGCCTCCCAAAGTGCTAGGATTACGGGCGTGAGCCACTGTTCCTGGCTGAGGATATTTCTTGACTGTTCTCTTCTCTTCCATCCTGAGAGCTCTGGAAGATGTGAGTGCTAGAAGACACCAGCGTTCTAAGGGGAAGACAGAGCGCAGCCTGGAAAGACCGGGCTTCAGGAATCTGTCCCTCCCTCCCCTCTCTCTCCATCCCTATCATGCAATAGACTAGATATGGATTCAAATTCTGTCTCCATCCTTGCTAAACGACTCTTAAGTCAAAGGTAAATTGAACCAGAACACCTAATTTATCCAAGGGTTGTGAGTATTGAAGAGGTGAATTATGTGAATTGCCTGGAGCTTAGTTACATTAGGGATATCCTCTAACTCTAGGGTCCCAGATTTCAAACCCTGTAAAACCTGACTTATTGCTGGTATTAGTTTCATGGTGACTCCTGGGCACATTACCTTCCTCTGCAACCAGGTGGGACTAGGAGAAGGACCCCAGTCAGGCCTGACCCAGAGAGGTCCTCATCTCCAAGCTGTTGGAGATTTCCTTGAGAATGGAATTATCTCCTTCTCATTCACAACAGTAGCAGTGATAACAATAATGATTTAACATCGCAAAAAAGGCAGGACTTGAGAATAGGCAGACACCTGCCTGTCTGGGCAGCAAGTGACAGAATGCCTCAAAGACAGCTGAAGGTCCTGGAGGGGAAGTGTTCCAGCCTTGCGTCACTCAGATGGGAGACTGAGTCTGATCTTGGACACTTAGAAACGGTGGCACCATGGACAAAGTTTTAACCTCTCTGAGTCTCAGATTCTTTAACTGGAAAATGGGGTAATAAAGCACCTGCAATAGGATTGGCCTACAAATCAGTTAGCATCTGGCACTTAATAAGTGCTCAGTAAATATTAGCTAGTCATTAAAGCGAACTGAGACCTTCTTGGATACTCTTGGCTGAAATGATCTAGTTGAGATCTCTCACTAGAAAAAAAAGTTTTATTAGACTCTATAACAGCATGATTTCTTGGCTTTAATTTTTCAGTATTGTTCTAGGACAAGATTAGTTCCGCAGAGTTTGGAGATTTTCATTAAACGTGATAGCAGGGTAAAACTTTGTAACTTCTCAGGACTATGGAAGTCCTGATAAATGGAGACATTTATCTGGCTATGTGAACAAAACAAAAACAACCACCTGTTTGCCTCTATTATTCAGACATATTCCAACATGAGTGCATTTGTAAAAGGCTTGTCTTTCATGGGTTTGAATAAAGCATTTTTGATATTTCATTAATTCCAGCCTAAGCGGCTTAACTTGAGATTTTGCTGACAAGGATTTGGGACAAGACAGAGTACCAGGGATATGAGTTCAAAGTTGAGAGATCTAATTATAGAGACAATTTGTTTGTTTTGAAGTTGAGAATAAAGATAACCACCAGATAATTCTGGTTTCAAACCAATTACCGAAAATATACAAGTATTAGTTTCAACAGCTACTTGGATCATTGCCTCTAATAACGATTTTACTCACATACGCAACGATTACAACTGATTTCTTTGTGACTAATAGGATTTCTGGAGAGGGTAACGTCCATGCCTTTGTGGACCTCTGGCTAGAAAAGTGTGTTGAGTTAATGGATAGGTAAGATTTCACACCAAGGCCTATCTAAGTGTTTATTTTGATCAGTGAGCTGAGTCAATCTTCATGACAGATATAGCACACTAGACAGTAATAAAGTTCTAAAAATATTGGTTGTTGACCTCAAGAAACTCTGAGGTTACATGACATTTGGGCTCCTAAAATTTATATAACATTATTATCCCATTTCTGTTCTACTTATTTACATGCTTGGCAAATACAATGCTATTTGGTGACACAATGAGATGAGAGTAAAGACAGCTTGAAGGTTTTTAGGCATTTTGGAGAGTGGCGTCTTGGGGTAACCTCTGGGAACAGTGGCTTTCCCAACAGAGCTGTGGCCATGTCCTGGGTCTGTGGACTTGCTGGAACCTTATTAGGCAAAGGGCAAGGTGGAGACATTTATCTGGCAATGCCAGCAAAACAAAAACAACCACCACCTGTTTTGCCTTTATCATTCAGACATATTCCAACATGAGTGCATTTGTAAAAGGCTTGTCTTTCATGGGTTTGAATAAAGCATTTTTGATATTTCATTAATTCCAGCCTAAGCAGCTTAACTTGTGATTTTGCTGATTTCTTTTCCCTGTAGTCAAACATTTCCTTTGACATTCCTTAAAGCAGAATTTAACAGAGTCAAATACAGACGAGACTACACAGTATGATTTGAGAATCTTTGCTGGCTGGACACAGATGTCAAAGCTGAGAAAGAACTTTGAGGTGAACTAAGCTTCTAATGGCTACAAAATGGAGTGAACTGAGGTTGATATTTTTGTGTATAATTTTGGAAGATCCAAAGGAAACTGTCCCATTCTAAGAGAGGATATATTAGTTAAACACAGAAGCTCAAATATCCATCCTATGAAGGTGCCAACAAGGCACACTCTCCAATTCCGTCCATGGTGAGCCCGCTGAGCAGTGCCTGAGCAGTGACAGAATTTGCCATCAGAATTTGCCACCAAAGAAGGCTCCACTGTATTTAAAGACAACTGCTGTACACTCTGGAGTTTGCCAGCCCACACGTCCCTTCCTTCCTTTCCCTTTCTCCCTGCCGTTTCTGCCCGTGGACAATAAGCTTAGGCAGGAATGCTACTGCAGTGTCTCCTCCTTGGGTTCTCAGTAAACGACACCAGGGTCTAGTCTCTCCTAAGCAGACTTAGCTCTTCGTCTAGAGATGCATCTTTGATTGTGGCTTCTTGAAGGATCAGGTCCTCAAAGCTCTAGGCTGAGCAGGCAAAGCCACCTCCCTTTGCTTTCTTCCTTGCAACCCAACCAGAGAGAATGCTGATTCAGCCTCTGGCTGTCTTTCTAGGATGTCTAGCCCAAGTCAAGGCTATGCTACACTTGATTTAGGAGGCCTGTGTATCACTCTTGGATTCTTTTTGCTACTTGGTGGACCAAACAAGCTGAGAGTAGAGAGAAATTCACTCTCTCTCTTAACCTATTGGCTAAAAGTGTGGCCGATGGAGTCCGTATGCCTGGGTTCTAATTCCAGCTTTGCAACTAATTAGCTGGGTCAATTTGGGCAATTTAACCTCTCTGAATCCGCTTCCTCATCTGTAAAATGGGTATAATAATAGTGCCTACTATATGGGACTGTTGTGAGGATTCCATGAGTAAGTGTATATAAAGGGCTTAGGACAATTACAACATTAGTGAACATTTATCAGCATTTATGGTGTGCCATTTGCTAATCTAAGTAGCTTACCTGCACACTTTTTAAACCACACAACTGCCTGTGAGGTAGACAATGTTATTATCCCCATGTTAGAGATTATAAACTTGTGCCCATTGGTGGAGGGGCAGGATTTTGGCTCTAGAGCACACACTCTGCTGAAATATTCAATAAAGATTGGGTATTACTACTACCAATGATTCTGCTAATGATTAAAATATCCTATCCTATCCAGAGGCCAAAATTAGGGTAAGACAGTTAGGGAAGACAGTCGTCTGATCCTGTCACAGAGGTGAGTAGACTCCTCCACAGATTTTTATAAGGATCCTGAAACCAAAACACAAGTTGGCTTTTAATTCAGTGAGTCAGGGATTGGGCTGCAAATATATCTTCACGAAGGGCCTACTGGAAAGAAGTATTGTTTATCTGGAGGAAAAACAATTCATATAGTGGTCCCACTAGGATAATGATGCAAAGGCCTTTTGTCACCTGAGCAAAACCCATTTTTGTTTTCTCCCCTTATAGCTTCTTCTGGGTCACTACAGCAATGGTCATTGGCCAGGGTGGTGGCGGCAGGGGGGCGAAGACTATCAAGAAAGTCCTTATGGAGTTGTCGCTTGATGGCTTCCAAGCTATGAAAGCCTTGTATGTCCCTTTAATGACATGTGATATTTTTAGCCTTTGGAAAGCTGCCAGCGGCAGTCACGCTGCTCAGGCGGGAGTTGCGGGAAGCTGTCCCATGCCCAGCTGCCCCCTTCCCTCCGCAGAACAAAGCCTCCATGCTCTATAATTATACCAGGAAGAGCTAATAAAAGCTTTCCATACAAACCTCAAAATTCAATTAGTGCTGTAATTGCGAGCCTGACCCCAAAGACAGATACAGGCTCAGCCTCTGATCAGCCGAACAGTCCCAGCTCGGGGAAGCCGGCTGCTCCCAAATCATGGATTCTCTCTCCTTCTTTGTGTGCTAAAATAGACACATCATCCCATTGTTTAGAATGCTTTGCTTGTTTGGAAAATTTAGGGTGTCTTACTTTTGAATTTTATTGGTTTGTGTTGCATCATTGGCTGGCGGAAAGATTTCACATACAGTTGGACCCTATAATCATGTTATTTACACAGAAAGAACACACTTTTATTATATCCTGGTCTCAATACCTAAATGAAAGTACCCCATGATTAAACATGGGGGGAGGCTAGGGAACAGCTGTCTGACTTTAAGAGTAGTTATTGAACCTTCAGCATGTCAGCGGGACAGGTGGATTAGGGACTCTCCCCACAGACAGTGACTGCGTAGTGTTTTCTTACTGTCAGTTCCATGTCCTCTTCATCTTTTTCCTTCGTGGGCTTCTCTGGTTCCTCTGGCTCCTTCTCTTGGAGGTGGATTTCCTGGGCCTGAGACATATAGGGCATGTCGTCTTTGTTCTTGAACTCCAAGCTGAGAATTGAAGGAGGAAGTAGAATTCCCAGAATTACCTAAAGTAATAATAATGATAATAATAATAATCACATTTAAAGGATTAAGATTAGGGTGGTTGCTTAGAATCAGAGGGCCTGGGGTGTGGTGTTCAAGTGTTGGTGTGTGTGTGCACATGGGTGTTGTTTGCTCTGTAGGGGGTCCTGGGCATTCGAATAACTAAACACATTAATGCTAAGAGGGGAAATTGTCCCTTCTGGGAAATTATTTTGCACAGTAGCTCAATTTAATTTTTGAAGGAAAAAAAGCATTTCACCCAACTACGTCTTACCCAATTAACACTCACTTTGCATGGGGGAAACTGAGGACAAAAAGAGACTCTATTCAAGACAGAAATGGTAGAGAATTCAGATTCCCATTTGGCCATTAGACACGCTTGATTTTGACTGTGAAATTAATTCATACATACGTCCATTGGCATTTATTTGCTAATGTATCAAGTGGAGTTGATTATGCATTATCTGATTATCTCTGTAAAAAATGCTGTTATAAGTTGATCCTGAGAGAGTACGTGTTAGTAACACATTTTATTCATTTTAGAGTACTCCCACTATACAACAGAAACACACATACACAACCCATCAGGCTCTGCACGCAACAAGAGGGTGCCCTGGGACAAGTGCCCCGGGAGGCGCCAGCACTGTATTTCTCTCATGTGTAAACATCACGTGTGAATCTCTGTGTGAGGACACTAAATGTGGAGCCCCTTCCCATGGGAGGGCAATGTCACTCTCCATCGTCAGGGAGCAAGTGCAATTCCGAATGATGATACTGACATCTGACTTCCGTCCCCCAAGTCTTCTCCCACCACTACTCTCAATCCTATAATGACCCCGGGACACAACGATGAGTCTCCTTGAAGAAACTGCTCCAAGGTGAGGGACTCAGAGAGATCCTGAAGGGTCAGTAACAATGATATTCAAGTAGTGAGGCAGGCACAGCCGGTGCTCAACCGACCACAGGGACTCAAGAGCAGTTCAGGGGAAAGGGACAGCGATGACCTTGAATTCTGGGTGCCTGGCAGGCCTGGGGAGGCTCAGGTTGCGTGCTGGCAGCCTTCAGGGGACGTTACACCGTCTCAGAGCTGAGAGCCAGCTTGGCTCCCTGTCTGAGGCTAGGCTTGGCGGTCACTAGCAGTGTGGCCGTGGAACATCTATGACCCACTGCACAGAACCCTTCTGTGACCCTGGGCCAAGAGCCCACGGGAAGAGTGGTGTGGGGGAAGGGGTGCTGGTCCAGTAAAATGGTGGCTAGCAGAGTGGGGGTGGGGGAGGGGGAGGGGAGGAAATGGGAGATATAGGTCAAAGGGCACAAAGTTGGAGATATGTAGGATGAATAAGTACAATAGAGATCTATAACTATAGAGTACTATAGTTATAAGATTGTATCGTATACTGGAAATTAACCAGGAGCATAGATTTTCAGTGCTCTTACCACACACACACAAAAAATAACTATGCAAGATGACGGATATGTTGATTTGCTGGACTATAGTAACCAATTCACTGTGTATATCAAAACCTCATGTACACCTTAAATATGGACAATCATAAAATGAAAAGAAACTGGTATCACAAAAATTAAAACAAAAAACAAACAAAAAATCCCACATTCTTTCAACCTTCCACTTTCTATTTTTGCCTTTCTTTTACTGCTTTCAGTTTAATGATGTCTTTGAAGAACATTGAAGAAAGCCATTAAAAAAGCAAAAGCTGCACTCCAGTCTACTACTCTTAAAAACAGTAAAGTTCCTGACATTGTCCTTTCAATGTCAGAAGTAACCACCACATGCAATTTACTACGTGCCCTTCCTATTTTTTTTTATAAATTAATTTATACAGACTTAGCAATACAAACACACACTGGATAAAAATGGACTCAGGTTATACAGACTGGTCTGCAACTTGTTTTTCCTCATTGAAGAATAGATCGGGATTATCTAGCAATGTCTTTGCATATTCAGCTGTTTCATTTTTATTTCAGTTTAAAAACTAGCTCAAGCACATCTGGTAAGAGCCAATGTCTCTGTGATATGATGCTGTAGAGGGCTGGGGGTTCAGGTACACACAGAAGTGACAGGTTGCCTAGGTGGGGACTTCTGTGCAGCTGGCTGTGCCCATACAAATGGCACTCCCTATGGTACCTGTGTGTTATCACCACCTTCGGATCTTCTGAAAAATATTAACGTCTAGGCGCCCTCTCTGGGGATTTTGATTGAGCGGGACTTGGGGGAGGCCCTAGCCTCTGCATGCAAAACAGAACAGAACAGAACAGAACAGAACAATGCTCTACAGGAGATTCTGACACAGTCCAGGTTTAGAACCACCCTCCTAACACAAGAGAAAGCCTAAACCCCCGGTGGATTTGGCTTGGGAAACTCCAACCAACCCTCTGGCCCGAATAGCTGAGAGGGCCTTCTTGGGCGCGCTGACCTTGAGGCCTGAGTTCTTGCGCATGCGGAGCCGGCCCATCCACATGTCGGTGAGCAGCATCTGGCTGCACGTGTGAGCGATGAAGTCGCGGTGCTTGGCTGCCACCGCGAGCTGCAGGCAGGTGGCGTTGCTCCAGTTCTTCAACTCGTAAGTCAGCAGTTTCATGGCCAGCTGCTCGTCCTGCTTGTAGGACTGGTCCAAGAGCTCCACAGCCAGCTGGCCAAAGTCCCTGAAAGAGAGGATGGGCGGAGGAGTCCTTCAGGCCAGCTTGGAGGCATATGACAAAAGTGGGGACCCGTGGCCAGCCACTTTGTGTGGGGTAGTTGTCCCGTATGGGATCTAGTCTGTTCATACATTCATCCAGCTAACATCCATTGGGCATCACTGTGTGTCAGATACCATGTTTCACTCTGGGGGTGAAAGTCAAATAAGGTCTGATCCCCACACTCAAAGCCTCAAATTCAAGGGATATAGATGGAGGAGGCAGACCAATCAATCAATAATTCGAGTGCAGTATGTCTTCTTAAATGTGACAAATCTCAGTTCAAATTCCAGCCTTGCCAACCACAAATGTGTGATCTTGGACAAGCTGCTTAAATTCTCTGAGCCTCATTTTCCTCAGAAATGCAAACTAATAGGACCTCTCTATTGGGGTAGCTGAGAAAGATGGAATAAAAATTTCTGTGTATCTGTATGTACACTGTGCATAATACTCATGCCCACCTCTGTGTACACCATTGGGATGATACTGTCTCCCCTTAAAGTTTTGGGTGGCTCAGCCCCTCCGGTATTTGAAGCCCACCTTCCCCTCTCTCCCCCGAGACTGCCCCATTTGCTGGGCTGGCCAACCTGGAGTTGTGATTCAGTTCCTGGGAAATGTCGTCGACCATGTCGTTCTCAGAGGCCTCGTGAGCCATGGCTTTACAGAGCTTACAGGCCACCAGGGCCTTGGCCATGGCCTCCTCGCCATGCTGCCAGAAGAACAGGGCCATCTTCTGCCTCTTCATGAGGACAGCCCACACCATCAGCTCGTGGAAAGGGAAGGGGAAGTGGTTGATCTCAGGATCATCCAGGTCAATGTCCACCTCTTCTTCCCGCTTCTTGGTTGTCTTTCTTCCTCGCCGCAAGGGAATATCATCCTGTAATTTTATGGAAAACATACAGGCCGAGTTAGAAATGAATCAGCTCCTTTCCGTAAGTAGCTGTTGTATGTCTTCTACTGGCTCAGCTCTGGGCTTAATACTGGAATGAACTGGGCCAACTCCTATCCTAAAAGAACTCACATGCTCATCCATGCCTAACTTAAAAGCAAGTTATAATACATGCAAAAGCACAGTCCTGTGGGAACATGGCAGTGCTATACTCTAATTAAAAAGTTATTTTTTAATGGATTATTTTCTTTTTCTTTACATTTGTCCTTTCTTTTTCTTCTACAGGTAGGTTTGTTTGTATCTCCTGATGGACAATACTGCTCTTTTTGCTGAAAGGACAAGGGCAGCCTACACTTTTATTTGCATATATGACAATAACCACATGAACGAAAGATGGTAATCATAGTCTATCTGGAGTTTCTGCACACCTGTTAGACACAGCTGTGAAGTTGCTCTGATCCGTTGTCATTTGTACACACCTCTGAATAGATTTCTTTCACTGCAATTTATATGCTTCCTTAGTCTTCAAGATAGTATTTCAAATAGGATTTATTTTTTTGTTTGCAATGCTGACATAACCTCATAGTGGAATTTTCAAAGCTACTGTGAGATGCCTATGTGACACTTGAAAAGTTTTAATTTTTTCATTTTAAAACCATGTACTAAGTAAGCCCTACCACTGAAATGAACTTATAGACATATTTTTAAAGATATGAAATAAAGGGAATAAATAATTGACACTAATAATTTGAGCAAACACTTACCTCCATTCCCAGCAGTTTCAAGGCTTTGGGCTGTTAAAAAAAAAATGTTATGAACAAAGTTAGATCTTTCTTTCACAGAGGTAAGAAAAGAGTCCTACTGTATCTTAAACAGGTAATATAAGAACTCTATTGTACCATATAGCACTTATTTTTATTTTGCTAAATACAACACCACAAGAAGAAAACCTATTTATAGAAGTTCTAAGAGATTTAGAACTTCTATTTAGTGATTTTGGTGAATCACAGAAAACTAGGAAACTGGAGAGGCATAATGAGATTGCCCAAGGGTAGAGCCTACGGGTTTATAATGTCTTTTGTGGATCAAGATTTCTTTCACCTTCCTATAACCATCCTGCGTGGCTGCCACCTGCAGAGCATTGCCCCTTCTCCACATCCTTGTGTTGAAATTCTAACCCCCAAGGTAATGGCATTAGGAGGTAGATCTTTTGAGAGGTGATTAGGTCAAGGGGAGAGCCCTCATGAATGGGATGAGTGCCTTTGTAAAAGAGGCTTATGGGAGCTTGTTTGCCTGTCTACCAGGTGAGGACACAACAAGAAGGTGCCACCTATGAACCAGAAAATGGGCCCTCATTAGATGTTCAATCTGCTGGCCCCCTGATCTTGGACTCCCCGGCCTCCAGAACTGTGAGAAATAAATTTCTGTTGTTATAAGCAACACAGTTCACGGTATTTTGTTATAGTAGCTGCACCAACTAAGACAGATGAGCAATGAAACATTCAATCCGACAAATTAAGTCACATATTTCTGAAACCCCTGGCGAACCTGTATTTCCTGGAGACTTGGGATATCATTCAGACATGTATGTTTGGATGCTTTCTGCTGGCATCTCCCTACGCTGCTGCACAGTGGGGCAAGGGTGAGTGGGGCCAGAGGGCATGTGCTGATGGCAGCAAAAGGCGCTCAGGCATGGCAAGTGTCAGCGCACAAGGTGTCATTATCAGCCCTGCTGGGAATGTGCAAAACAGGCACAGACGAGACAGAGAGAGAAGGCAACTCAGCAGATTACAGACCCTGATTTATATTTAACAAGGGAGATCAAAATTACATCTCAGGGGTCAGGAATACCAATTCTAAGCTTTTAAGTATTACAGAGTGGTGGGTGCCATCTTGAAAGTTATTTGAGTAAATGACAAGGTTATAGCATTTACAGTTCCTCCAGATTTTATTTGACTATTCAAGTTGCAACAGCTTGAACCTGGTCTGTCTCCCTTTCTTTTTCTTTCAGCTTCTAAAGTGACCACCAGGCTAAAATCTGTGTTATTTTTTTCTTCTTCATACATTTTTTGTTTGTTTTCAAAGTTCTCTACTAGTCCTGCAAAATACCTTCATAATCAGAAGAAAGGTTTGTTAAAAATAAAAATCATGCCCACTATCAGCTAGAGCAGCAGTTCTCAGGATGCGGTCCACGGATTGTGGGGGCCTCTTGCTGAGGCCTGAAAAATGATTAACCTTAATAAATCTCTCCCCTTGACTATGTGTCTTTCTGCTATTCTGTGGGATGAAATGGGAAGTATGCCCTGAAAGTATTTCTCCTGACCTATGTATGATGGGTTGTCCTGGGGAAATGCACTTCTGTGATTGTTTGGACTGAATTATAGCCACCTTTTTTTTTTCATAGAATATCATTTTTACTTGAAGGAATGGTTGGAGACAGACTATGGCTCTTCAGACTTGGACATTTGGCAGACATTTTTGGAAGGACCAAAGTGAGATTATTAATTCAAGGAAAACAACTGACAGGATTTGTTGCCAATGAAAAAATTCACACTTTCAAAAAAAAAAAAAAATTGGAATTTTGGAAAACTTGTATTTCTCCCTCAGCATGACCTTGACAACTTTTCAGTATGTAAAGACTTTTCTGATGAGATTAGAGGTAATATTAATGAATGAGATTTTTTGGAAATTGTATAATGAAATGTGTCAACAGTTGGAAGATCTGCATAACTCAACAAATCGATATTTTCCAATGACCAATCTATGATGTTATAAGACCCATACACAATGCAAGATAGATCGGTGGATTTTATTTTATTTTATTATTTTAGTTTTATTTTTCTAGAGCCAGGGTCTCACTGTGTTGCCCAGGCTGGAGTGCAGTGGCTATTCACAGGCACCGGAATAGCACACTACCGCCTGGAACTCCTGGCCTCAAGCCATCCTTCTGCTTCACTCTCCTGCATAGCTGGGAACCACTCCCAGATAAACCAGTGGATTTTAATGTGACAGAGTTTGAAAAGTGCACTTACGTGGTGTTAGATTTCACATTGCAACTCATTTTTAAGAAACTGTTACTTGTTAAATTTTTGTGTAGTACAAAAAAATAATATCTACAATT
This sequence comes from Eulemur rufifrons, assembly GCF_041146395.1. Taxonomy (NCBI): domain Eukaryota; kingdom Metazoa; phylum Chordata; class Mammalia; order Primates; family Lemuridae; genus Eulemur; species Eulemur rufifrons. The sequence continues at coordinate 222,268,908 of NC_090989.1, read as the reverse complement.
GTATGTGAAGATTGCTAAAATACTCCTTCCTTTTTCTGATATATTAATAATATTTGTCACATATTTGTTCGAGGTCAGATTTTCTTCATATACTTCAAAACATCTTGTAATAGACTGCCAAATTAGGAGAATCTAGCTATCTTCTACTAAGCCAGACATTACAGAAATTTGCAAAAAAAGGTGACACAATGCTACTCTTATCATTAATTTTTTGTTTTTGAAAATATAGTTTTCATAAACATGTTATTTATTTTGACATTTAATGGGATTCTTATGGTTACCTTAAAATGAATAAATATTTTTAGAATCTTAATTTAAATTTCTTACATGGTAAATATTGATAGAATTCTCAGAGGTAAACACTCTTTGAGGTTCTCAACAATTTTTAAAGGTATAAATAGATCCCAATACCCAAAACCTGGAAAACTGCTGAGTTTAATAATCTTAATAATACGATTAATTTGAATTTCATTAATACTCTCTGATTATTCAAGCTCACTCGCAGTGCAATTTTCTGATTTGGACTGGACCTAGTGAAAAACCAAAGAAACCCACCAAAACCAGTTTCCCCTTTTCCCCATACACTGTTTTTGTTTTTCTAATAAAAAAAAATTTTTTTTTAATAGATTTGATGGAAGAGGGAAGAAGAGGAGGGGAGGTTATCTATCTCCTCAACTGGTCTTCCTCGCAGACAAAGAAGCCACGCCCCTAGCCCTCGTAGGAAGCGCCCGGGAATTGCCGCAAGCCTCACCCGCTTGGGGCCGAAGAGGTTGTGGTAGAGCGTCCTGAAGCGCTTGCGCGTGTAGTTGCAGCGGTAAGCCCCGCCCATCAGGTACTCGATCACCAGGCCGATGTCAATCAGGCTGATTCTGTAGTCTGGGGGCAGGTTCCCCTACCGGGGAAGAATGAAACGAACAAACAAACAAATCCAAAAGACAACGCGGTTTACTAGGGGTTCTGTTTCATGTGTTCTGTAACTATTTTAGAGAAAAAAATTAATGCAAAAAAAGAAACATATGAATGTATTATTATGCTGGTTAATTAATTCACCTTAAAATAGATCCAACCGAAACCTGGATATTCTCGCTTGGAAAGAAGACATAAGTTAAATAAGAAGATGCAGTAATCGTCGGCAATAACAGAAAATCAAAATATTTATTCAAGTCTTCAGCTGGGGAGAAAAAAACACGAGTGTAGCAAAAAGAAACACAAAGCTAGACATAACAAATGCTATCACTCCCAGTCACTAGAAACTAGGGTCCCCAGATGTTCCCCGAGCCCCCTTGTATGCTTCTGACCCAATCCTGTTACTGCTCTGTTGACAGTCATTTAGTTCTTCCCACTCACTAACGGAAGACTCTTTCAGAAGATGAGTGTTATCACCAGGGCCTGCATCAGCCGGAACCTGTTTAGGACTCAGGTCTCCTTTAATACAAAACCTCTATTAATAATTTTTTTTTTTTTTTTTTTTTTTGTTGAGACAGAGTCTCACTTTGTTGCCCAGGCTAGAGTGAGTGCCGTGGCGTCAGCTTAGCTCACAGCAACCTCAGACTCCTCGGCTTAAGCGATCCTACTGCCTCAGCCTCCCGAGTAGCTGGGACTACAGGCATGCGCCACCATGCCCGGCTAATTTTTTTTTTTTCTATATAGATTTTTAGTTGTCCATATAATGTCTTTCTATTTTTAGTAGAGACGGGGTCTCGCTCAGGCTGGTATCGAACTCCTGACCTTGAGCAATCCACCCGCCTCGGCCTCCCAGAGTGCTAGGATTACAGGCGTGAGCCACCGCGCCCGGCCTACAAAACCTCTATTAATAATTTTTTAAAAATGAAAACTGTTTCCTAAAAAAAGAGCAGTGCCTAGGGAGGGTATTTTGGGTGCGAGGATGAAGTCATATATGAACATCCCTTGTGTTTAAAGAGAGGTGGGAGAGGAACAGAAGAAGACGTTTTGTCAATGGAATATTCATTGTTTCTAGAATTAAGAAGATTTTTCATTTTTTCTCTCAAAGAGAATAGTGTTTCTTAAAGACCTAGAGTTATGGTGTATCTTTTAGCTGCTTGTCACACATAGATGCAGAAATAGTAAAGTTTATATTATTATTTACTCATTACTACTTTCTATTGCAAGAAGGAGCTCTGAAAGTTTTGCTCTGTGAGGTCAAGGAAGACAGTTCCATTTGTGGGAAATTCTGAGTGTGCAGTGAATTCCAAAGGGGACGATTAATCAACCCTCCCCATCTGGTTTAGTTCCTTCTTGCAGGAGAGCGCTCTGTACCGTGAATGGCTGGGGCGTGAAGCCTGGTGTGCCCTGTGTCCTTAGATATGTTTTGGAGAGGCATGAGGGACTTCATACAGTTTTGTCCTTAATGGAGGACCCACCCAGGATGCTGTGTGAGATTTCTGCCACTCCACAGAAGAGACTCATAACCTATAGTGGTGGTTTTCCAACCTTGGTGGCATCAGAATCGCTTGGGGAACTTGGTGACAGTACCAAGGCTTGGACCTTGTCCTACATACTACAATGTATTAGTCTCTATGTTCTTTATTAGCTCCTCCAGGTGGTTCAGGTTTACACCACAGTTTGTCAGACCGCTTGTCCTCTAAATAAGGTTCTGGTGGCAATGGTAAGTTACATAGCAGAACTGGGAAATTCATAGTGTAAAAAGATAATCACTGTCGGTTGGAAATTACCTTCAGTTCTTTTGCTAACCTGAGGGTAGTTTTTCAGTTATCCTTACTCAGCTCTTCTATGGTCAGCCATATCCATTGAAGGGTTTTGGGGTTCAGGGATAGAGGTAGCCCACTGTAGCCTATCACGAAACCTATTGCTTCATATTTTTCTTAATTGTTTTATTTCTCTTTATATTCTCAGTGTCTTTTATAGGGCCATGGGTATGGAAGGCATTCAGAATGTTTTTGTTGAAAATGTAAACCAATAAAACAGTGAAACTAATTGATTTGATTGGGAGTCGGAGTTTGGGTTTTTTAGTGTTATATTCTCAATAATGAAACTAGCCATTATCTATTAGTCGCCCTTGGTTGGGGTAGCCTGAGCTCACTGTGGAAATCCAACTTGAGATACATGTTTTGCGGTATCTGGAATTCAGTGGCTATTCTCAGTGGGGTAAATGGAGGAAAAGCAATTGAAGCACTAGCTTCAAGCATGTGAGATTCCATTGCTGCTCTTCAGACTTCCTTGCCGTCCTCAGAATTAACACTCACCCCAACCTGTGGGGTTCCACCTCTCCCTTGGCTTGGGGTGCATGGCAGGCTTGGGGATCTAATTCGAGCCAGCCAGGCACAATGGGACTGTGTGAAGGGCACCAGGGATGAGGTGGGAACACTTTGAGACACAGAACCCCTCCCCTCCTTGACCTGGGCCCATCCCTACCCAATCTGACATCCAGATTGTCCCTTTTGTCCCTTCACAAAAATGATCTATACCCTCCTCAGTCAGCATTTCAAAATCTCCTTTGTTGGAGTTCTTTCTTTCTTTTGTCACCCAGGCTAGAGTGCAGTGGCCAGATCTTAGCTGGGCTCAAGCCATCTTTCCATCTTAGCCTCCTGAGTACACGCCTGGCTACTTTTTAAATTTTTTTTGGAGAGATGGGGGAGGGGGGTCTCCCTATGTTGCCTAGGCTACGCTCAAACTCCTAGTTTCAAGCAATCCTCCCACCTCAGCTTCCCAAAGCACCAGGACTGCAGGTGTGAGCCACCACACCCCTGCAGGTTGCTTTGTCAATCTAACTGAATCAGCAAGTTAAGCTCCTCTCAGGCTACAAAGACAGATCAATTGTCTGACTTCTTTATGAAAAACCTGGCAAAACATATTTAAAAAGCAAACTCAGAGAAAGTTTTAAGATAGTAACTTTTCATGGATTGCCTTTTCCATAAAAATTAAACCTAGTTTAAAAATAGTATCCATGCAACCACTTTTTTCCCATTATTTTGGGGCAGGTTAACAAGGCCACGGTTTCTGTATCCTCTGGCTCTAATGGATTGGTAGGCAAGGCTGTTATTTAATGAGAAGAGCCCAAGAGACTGGAGCTGCCTGTGTCGGCCTCATGTCACAGACGTCTAGATCCTGTAAGGATGACCTCCGGAGCGTGCCCGGCCCCTCTGGGTTATTTTCCTGGGCATGCTGAGGCAGGCAGGAGGAAGAGCCAGCTTCTAGCCAGCTGCCCTGGGCTTCTGTCTGTCCTACACGGGTCAGTAATGTCCCTTGGGGCTGCACTTTTCTTTCCAGTAAAAGGAGGTTGAACTCCATGGCCTTTATGGTCTGTAATGCTCAAGTACCAGGTTTCAGAAAAATCCCCAAAGGACTGATTGTGATGCTAGGGAAAGGCAATCAGAGCAAGTCTATGAATTTGTGCCTAGTTTAATCTTGTAAGAATAAAATTTAAAATGTGCGTAATCGTGAACCTAATGCCTACGCAGTTTGTTTTGAGAAACTTAGGTACGAGCATCAGTTTGAATTCTAAGAACAAGACATCAATATTGCCTGAAGACCAGTATAAAATGGCAATATTTATACTTTTGAGGTGTCTTTAGGAGTGGGAATTGTCAAGAAAGCAATAATAGTAGTTACATTCAAAATAAAAATTTAAGGGGCAAATAAAACATTTTTAGCAAATGCTGTATTCACAAAGGACTTTTAGGGGTATCTACGGCAAAGGAAAGTGCTGGAATCTCATATAAAGCTTGATTCTTTCAGAATGACTTATGTATGGTTGGGTCTGAAGCAGGAGGAAGGTTTTGGTGACCATTCAGGTGCTACAGAACTTTGAGCCAAGGCCTGCAAGGAACGGACCTGCATTCTGTGTGACCACAAGGGGCGGATGCTCACCTAACGGAAGCCAGTGAGAATTCCTCCCTCACCAGCGTTTACCTGCCTGTTCTGCTTTATCTGTGCAATCAGGCCATATAAATGAGTCCAGGGTAAATTGAAGGATTGGAGGATAAGGAGAGAGTCAGATGCTCTTGTTGAAGTAATAGCTGGAGAAGGAGAGTTTAACAAGTAATGTGTTTGAACTCAGCCTGCAAGGCTGATTGCATCTGTTTCTTTGCAGGGACTTTTGGGGGAAGAGAAGTTAAGGGAAATTAGTTTTATCTCTTACTAGGAAGGGTGGAATCCTTTGGGGGAAGAAGAAATAGGTTTCATAAAATGCAGAAAATTGGGTATAATTTAGATCTCTTGGAATAACTGTCCTGGGTGGGCTCTGGAGGGGACGGCAGCCTCGGTGCATAATGAAGTGCTGGGCCAGTGGCCTTGACCGCAGCCCGTGCCCTGCAGATGTCAAAGCTGAGGCATTTGCATTGCTTCTCCTAGGACGGGCATTGCTGGGCAGAGGGGACCTTATAGATACGCATGCAGAGAACAGCCAGTGACGTGGCCCCACCGTGGAAACAGCACTGGGCTGTGCTGTGGTCCTGGCTCTGCCCCATGTAACCCTGGGCAGATCATTTCCTTTCTCTGGACCTCAGTTTATGCTCTGAAAATAGGTGGTTTGGACAGAGTAACTTCTAAGGTCTTGTTGATTTCTAAAGGTCCAATTGGATGACCACTAACCGGCAGGCTGCTCTTATTTCTATGCTGCCAGACTAAAGACCACGTCTAGAGCTTCCAAGGTTCATGTAGCTTCCAGTTATCCCCTGGAGTTTGGTTAGTGGGACCAAATCTCCGAGATGAAGGATGGTAAAGGAATAAATGGGGATGGGGTTGTGCTCATTGCATCCTCCTCTGGGAAAAGCAGAGAAGGTGAACAGGACCTCACATACCAACAGGTAATGTTCACAAACCTTCTGGAAGAGTCTTCCTTTGCTTGGGTCCTTTTCAAATTGGAAGTAAAAAACGATACTGGAGGAATATTCATTCTGCCTGCTGTTTCTGTTACAGTTCCTCCCACCCCACCCCACCCTACCCCTTAATGATAATTAGTAATTTACTAATTGGTAATTAGTAAAGCCTGAACTATTATTTCCCTTTCATGCCTTAACAACACGTGGTAGGCCCCGTGATTCAAATAATTTGCTAGAAAGGCTTGGGTCTACGGGTAGATACAATTTGACAACTTGAAAATATCTCCTTTTATTCATGCTATGAACTACTAATCTGAAGCTAAGGTTTAATCTGTGCCATGCCTTTTAATTCTTTTAATTAAAATAATAGTGTAAATTCACTTATTAGATCTGCTTTTCCAAATGAACTCTGTTTTTCAGATGTCAGTTCATGATATCACTATTAGATTTCAACTATTTAGGAATATTTTTTTCTTGGAAACTTAGGACAAGCCTTCAAAACAAGATTGTTACCTTCTGACATAGGCAAAGTGTCAAATGATTGCTGGTTGTTAGGTTTCCCGAGAGAGTGAAAAATGGACGACCCTGGGGCAGGTTTTATACTAAGGAAAAGTGGCCTACAGGTGTTATGAGTAATCACCAGGTAGGGGCTTCATCTGGGGAAAGCTCAGGGGAAAAGAGGGCCTCATCCCAGGCTTTGGCCCATTAGCATGGTAATAGACCAGGCAACCAATCTTTTGAAAAATAAGAATGCTTTTGCAAATTCGCATGAATTTAGCAGATGGGATTATGAAAATGTCCTTTCCTTAGTCAAAGTGTGCCTGAAATGCCTTTTTTTTTTTCTTTTTTGCATTCTGTAAACCTCCGGATCTTAAGTCCCATATAAATGAAATTTAAATTATCATAATTTCACCACTACTTCTGTATAATACTCAAATATCATCCTCCTTTGGGGGGGGGGATAGTATAGATAATCTGAGGTATTAGCACATTTAATTCAAGAAAGAAAAAACTACTACTTTAGAACATACAGAGGCACAAGTTGAGCAGACAGCTACTAAAATGGCAGGTTATATTTCACAGAAAAGCAGACAGACTTGGGCCACTTTGGTTTAATATAAGAGCACTGGTACATTCAATGGATTTATGCATAAAAATATGTCCGGGAACTGGGTTGGCTTATATCAATTTAAACTTCTGATCGATGCTGAACAGCCACTTTTTTACCTCATTGCTCCTAGATTGTTCCCTCGATATCAATAATTTGAGGTTTGAAAGGGACTTGGGAGCAATTCTCCATGTTCAGTTCTGTTGGTCTCAGAAAATAGTTGAACTTGGAGATGTCATGCTGGTTGACTTAGGATGGTCTGATAATTCCTAAATGCATTCTTTGGGTTCTTAAGAGTTATTTGCATTTCATTCGACAGACATATTATCAAACACTATGTTTAAGGTCTAACTCATGTTAGAGGTTCCTAACTCATGAACAGCATTTGGTACCAGGGTTTATAACTTACTGGCTAATTTTTGTCATAGATGAAATGTATATATACACATACATTTTTCCCCGCTATAATTGTAGAAAAGAAAGCACATGTTAATTATAATTATGTTCCTTAATTTTGAAAATTGCTTAAACTTCTCAAGATTTTCTTAGCATTTTAACCCTAGTTTTTATAGTCGTTAGTATCTTATTTTCCTACATTGCTGGAAGTCATCTGGAACCATCTGAGAAAGTTGTGTACCAATGATAATTTCTCTCGTATGTACTTTAAAACAAAACAAAAGACTTCATTTTCAGCTTCCATCATTCATGTGACATGAAATGTAGACACTCGGGCTCATTTGACTACCATTGTTATTCTCTCTCTCCAACAGTCAGACCCTCACCTTGACCACGGAAATACATGAAATCTGCATTTCTCGCTCCTGTTTCTCCCCAAGGGAAGAAACTAAACATCAATTTTCTGCTTTTCCCTGTCTTATTGGCAGTCTCTTTTCCCAGGTAAAAGGATAAATCATTCCTAGGCTAGTTCAGTACTATGCTTTTGATTTATTATCATTTTTTCCAGTTACTAAATTAGAGAGTAAGTACATGCTCATATAATTATGTTCTTCCTCCAATATTTGGATCATAGTTAAAAGAAAAAAAAAGCTACTCTTTGCTAATCCTCCTTTCTCCCAAATTCTTACCATCTTATTCTTTCTTGTTAGTCTGTATTATTTTTGATGTGCTTCTTTAGCTAAGAAGCTAAGGAAACCCCTACCCTAAGGATAGTTTACATGCCGTCCAATAATACAAGTGATGTGAGCAAATGCAAGAGGCAGCCCAAGGGATTTCTGAAAAGAGAAAATACTATTGCAAAGCACAGTCCTATGGGAAGAAAAGTGCAATAAGAGGGATTTTGATTACTTATACTCAGTGAGATCTAACTGCAAAAATCCATCAAGACATTGTTGCTGAGAGACTAGGTGGTGGGGTTGGGTGAATGACTTTGTTTACAGCTTAGATTGGCTGATGGCTGGGGTTGAGGGACAAAGGTATAGCTGTTTCTTCGGAAAGCCTCACAGTTACTTTAGGGACACATACTGGCTTAAGGTGAAGGGGGATAATGCCTTATTTGTTATTTTAGAGGAACTCAAAACATTTTATTGAACACGAGCAACACATATCTTGGCAAAGAATACACATTGGATGTGTCTACTGTTAACCTTCTGAGTTTAGCTTCCAGACAATTTTAAGCCAGGGTGAATTCAACAAAATTGGAAGACTTGAAGGAAAGAGCAATGAGTTTGTGGAGGGCAGGTCGACTGCTTGGAATGGGGTAGACCAGCGAAAGATACGGTTTTAGTGAAATGGTTGTTGAAGTGGGAGCACAGACTGCATAAGGCCTGTTGCCCTTGCTTCGAAAGAGCTGCAGGTGTCACTCACAGATGAAAAAGCCTTCATTAAGGGTGTGTGGAGATGGGAGGAAAATTGCAGGGGCCAAAGGAGGGAGACTTTTGGGGGCTTTTTTTGTTTTTATTGTTATGTCCTTTATTCATTCTTAGCAAAGGTCCAGCAGGTTAATAGGTACATTATTAGCAGCCCCAGGGCCTTTGCTTGGCCTTTTGAAGGAAAAATAAAAACATAGCTACAGGACGCCTAAAGGTGAATTCTAGCCAATGACTGCCTATGAGACGAAGGGATTATACTCTATTTTTGACCTCACTTTGTAGCTTTCTGTGATATGTCCTGTCGATTTTGGTGAAAAATTGCTACAAAGTGGCAATAGTGGTATACATGTGCATGTGAGTGCAGGCACATACCTATGGGGTATGGTAAATGCCATCATTTATTTTATCCTTTGGTGTTAAAACATCACATTTTGGGATGGGTTGAAGGGTTCAGAACCCCAGCTACTTCTGAAGGAGATTATATAGGGCAAAAGAAAAAGCACTTGGCTAAGATTAAACATAATCTCTCTGCACCTCATTCTTCTCATCTTTAAATGGGAATAATACTATGTAATAATAATACAATAATAATTCGACTTCATAGAATTGTTGTGGGGATTAAATGAGTTAAGATGCATCTAAAGCTTCTATCAGTGCTATGCATACACCTCGTCATCACTAACTCGTAGCTATTATTTTATTATTATTAAATAAAGGAATTGAGCTCTAATCCTAGCTCCTCACTAACCACCTAATACAGTTCTCACCTCCTTGTATTTCAGCCTCCTCATCTGTCAAAGGAGAATAATTCTATCTGATCCATCCCTACCAGCTTTTTTTCCCCATTAAATGAGATGATGAGTGTGAAAAAATATTGTGGAAAAATAGAGTGGTAGAAGAATGGAATAGATGTATGTGTTTTAGTCTCTATTTTCTGAAACTTTGGGAGCTATGCTTACTACACGCCATGTAATGCTAGACGTGATATTGTATCAGGAGCTAGCAAATGAAGATACCTTTTATGGTCAGCCAGGCAGCGTGGAAACCAGCTCCCCAAGCAGTGAGGGGCATATGGAAAAATACAGGTAATGGCATAAATCCACCAGGCACGGAGGAAAGCCTTGAGGTCCACGACCCAAAAGCATTATGTCCAACGAAAGCATCTAAAACCACGGCGGCTGGAGAGAGCACCACAGCTGCATCGTAAGCGGAGGTGTCAGAGTTAAAAGACGCACGTACACACACTGTTCTGAAATGATGGGGTCTGGCAGGGACAGGAATACTCCGGCAGCTCATGCAAAACAGAAGCACTTTCTAATCACAGGAAGCAGTGAAGACAGGGCCTCTGACCTGTGGTCGAGAGGGTTCTTACCTTTTTGACATCCCTGACCAAGTGGTACAATGTATTTGAGGGCCCATGTCTCTGAAAACAATAGAGAAGAATCAAACGGTTTTGCTAGTCAGGGGCTCTAATTGGCAAGGCAAGAAGGATCTGGAAGGAAGGGTTCTGGCTGGTGGAGGGCAGATCATTAAGATGGACCTTGTTCTAGTTGCTCAGTTGTACCTGTCTTTTCTAAATGCATATACACTGGCAGGTTTTTGGATTGTGTTTCTCCAGGAAAATGCATTTGAGGTTCTAGGTTGAAACTTTGTAAGCGAGGTTGTCAATCTTGTTGACAGACTCGCCAGAACATGCCTGCCTGAGCTAGTTTTGCAGCACGGGGAAACAAAGGGGCCTATTTACTGCATTGGAGATACACTTTGGCGCTTTGCCATTGCTACTTGTTTGTTACCCGTAATGAATGAGAAATTGTCTAAAAAGGGCTGGCCAACATTTTCTATAAAAAGGCCTGATAGTAAATATTTTAGACTCTGTGGGTCACACAGTCTTTATCGAAACTGTTCAACCCTGTTGTGTGAAAGCAGCCATAGTTGATATGTAAACAAATGAGCTTGGCTATGATTCAACAAAACTTTATTTGTGGACACAGAAAGTCAAATTCCATACAGTTTTAATATGTCATAGAATATCACTCTTGCTTCATTGTTCCAACCATTAAAAAACGTAAAAAAAAAAAAAAAAACCCCAAATTCTTAGCTTGGAGGCCATACAGAAACAGGCAGTGGGCTGGATTTGGGGGACAGTTTGCTGAAACTTGATTTAAAGAAAAAGCCACAGGCTGTTTGGGAAAAAGAGAGACTTGGAGAAAAGATGTATGTTTGTTTGCGGGAAGAATAAAGTGAAATAAGTTGCCATTCTATCGTCTTTCAGGAATAGGAATGCTAGATAAAATACAAGATGTCTGATTACATTTGAATTTCAGATAAGCAATGAGCAATTTTAGCATAAGCATGTGCCATGTAATATTTGGGATATACTTACACTAAACAATTGTTTGTCATTTACCTGAAATTCAAATTTAACCAGATATCCTGTGTTTTGATTTGCTAAATGTGGTGACGTTATGAAGGATCTAAAATAGTGATAGCAAATCCTTAAGCACAGTTGCAACACATTCAAGTACTGAGACAATTCCTGTGAAATGCCTCATTCTCCTGCCCATTCATGTGAACATACTCATCGGAACTCTTTTTGCACCAAGGGGGTGGAGGGTGCTGTATTGTGTAGGGACTGAACATGCAGACTTTGAAATCAGGGTGCCTGGCTCCAAACCTCACTCTGCCGCTGACTGGCTCTGAATATGGGCGAGCTGCATACCTGTGACTCAGTTTTCATCATCTCTAAAATGGGAATAATGATACCACTTTATTTGATGGGGTGGTTGTGAGGGTTAGATGATACAATGTTAATAAATCTATTACAACAGTGCTTAGCACTCAATAAATGTTAGATATTATTATTACATATGATATATATATAAAACATGTAATAATATATAATATTACTGAGGCCAGTCACTGTTCTGTATCCCTTGTCTACAGAGTATTCCAAGTACCACCACCGGTTGATTGGATTGATGGAATCTACCAGCCTTTGTCTGTCTAGAACTTTCCTACTTCTTTCCTTTCTTTTCAAATCTTTGGAATTTTGGAATAAATCACTCTACTCCCTTGATACTCTAATTGATGTGCTATTCAACTCTGTCTTATTTTCTTTTTAAAAGAAAACCCTATTATTCTTACTGAAAGTCTCAGTATGCTGAATCAGGAAAAATCTGCAGAGAAAACAGAAACCTGGAGCCACTCTGCTAACCTGTTTTCTACTTCCTGCAGTGGGAATGAGATAGAGCCAGGGTGGCACCATCTAAAACTTGCCCTGTCTGGGGACAGGTAATAAGCTCTATCCCGTTGGGGCTGTGCATGGTGGGACAGGAATTGCAACAAATGGGAAAAATCACCTCTGAGACAGAAGTTTATGTTCAGTATTGGCTTCTTTCTTTGGAGTTTTTTGACCTTGAACAAACTAATTCACCTTGGCCTCTGCTATGGTTTGCATGTTTGTGTCCCCTACAAAAATCACTTTGAAACTTCATCTCCAATTCAATAGTACTAAGAGGTGGGGCCTTTAGGAGGTGGGACCCTTTTGTCCTTCCATCCTTTCTGCTATGTGAGGACTCAGCATTGGTCCCCTCCGGCAGATGCAAAAACAAGGTTTCATTTTGGAAGCAAAAAGCAGCCTTTACCAGACACTGAACCTGCAGGTACATTGATCTTAGACTTCCCAGCCTCCAGAACTGTGAGAAATAAATTTTGGTTGTCTATAATTCTCCCAGTCTCAGATACTTTGTTGTAGTAGCCCAAATGTACTAAGACAGCCTCAGTTTCCTTGTCTGTTAAATGGGGAAAACAATGTCTGCTCTCCAAACTTCATTGGATTTTCGTGAGTGTCAGCTCAGAGCTAATCACTTAACTTATTGAATGCTCTCAGCAACTTCATAAACAGTAGTTTCACCGATGATTACTTGTTGGTACCCTTGTAAGTGCATTAGCAAATCATTATAAAACTAAAAAGAAAAATATGTTTGAGTAATTCCAAACAAGAGATATTTTATATTTTACTCCACCATTGTGGAAAAAGGATGAATTTCATAGCTGTGAGGGTAACAAAATGGTGCAGGGTACTTAATTGGCCTTCTTTGATGCTTGGAGTCAAATCAATCCTCCTTTGCTAATTGCCTCAAACATCCTCCAGGCTTACAGAATAAACTGTGTTCTAATTTCCAGAGCCTTGTGGTTTTATGTAAGAATATGAGGACAATACCCTTAAGTTATCACATAACTTTTTGCCTTAGGTGCTGACAACTGAGCAGCTAAAACAAGTGGAATCTTGGTGACTTGGTGTTTATCGCCTAAGTAGGTCCAAGGGAGTATTTGTGAAGAATGATCCATGCATTTGGAAGGGACGGGGGAAGAGACTCACAGGCATGTGGGGGGCAGGAGAAGGTAAAACAAAAAAACAGAGAAAATAAAAAGTGCCTTAGTTTGGCCCTACCGTATTGTACAATTCCTCTAGTCTGGAGATGGTGAGAAAACGGTGCATGCTTACTCCATTCTCTATGAGTAATTTCACAAAATCCACTCTGTCCAGAACTAAGGCATCCAACATGGCTTGCTCCAGAGACCCCACCTGCAAATCAAGTCACTGAGTTAGTCTGTCCCAGGGTCTTGGGATGCAGTTCTTTGGCGTTCACCTGAACAGCTTAGGAAGGGATGCCTTTGACATCTGGTAAGCCTTCCGCACGTCCAAGAACATGCTAGCAAGACTGTTCACAGCTCTGCTTTTGGGACCGCCACAGCCTCTCCTGTATTTTGGGGCCTGTCTTTGCAAATAGAAGTGAAAGATTTCTAGTTCCAAGAGCTATTTCTTCCCTGAATCTCTTTCTTGTACTGGACCCTGAGAAAGTGTAAGGGTTTAGAAGGTTTTACCCTCACAATTCTCTGACCAAACTTCTGCAACACCAGGGAAGTGCTGAAGTGGGCAATTCGCTGTCTTCATTTTCAGCATCCTTAGGCTCTGAGTGAGACCCCTGGCTGAGTTGAGAAGAGGAACCTAAGTAGTTGCTGCACTCTGTGCAGAAGTGGGCAAGACCAGGACAAGATGGTGTCACTTAACTAAAAAAACAATAGCCTACTTTCTGGAATTGCCACTGGCTAGGATTTTTATTTAATTCCTTTCACAAAAACTTCATAGTGTCCAGACTCTGACACATCTTTCCATGCTAACAACCCACTGGCACTAAATGAAGACAGGTGCCCAATCCCAGGCAGAAGCTCTCTGGGGGAAAGGAAGGGTTAAAAAGACCTGCCCATGAGTGGTGTGATTCCAGGCACAGAAATCAAACTTCAGGCGGCTGGGTTGCCTCCTGTGGACGCGTGCATATACCGCCCAATGGCTGATTTTCCAAGTTTTTATTTTTGGTAGGGGCAATTGAGGGAAACAGACCAAGAACAGTTATATAAGGTATTGGTTCCCTCGTGTTGTTCTTTTCGAACAGGGAGGACCTGTGCTCAGCCACCAGGACCAGATGGCACTTGCAGAGGGAAGCCTGCTAATTCTGCATCCCGAGGTGTGACCCAGCCATAAACCAGCAGGAGGTGCCACCACTTGGGCAGCCAGCGCTTCCTTTTGTCCCCATTAAAGACAATCAGAAATAAACTGCTAATTCCACTCCTTCCTTAATTTTAATTAATACAACTTTGTTTTTTCTTTTTTTCAGATGTACTAAAAGAAATAGTATCATTTGCGGCTGAAAATTGCTATTAAGGGCAACTCATAGAGACCGACATGTTTGCAATGTTTGGCGTTGTGCTTAGTTGTAATTTCCACTAGGTGGCAGTGTTTTCCTAAATATGAGAAAGGGAGCCCCGGTGAGGGCTGTGCGGCAAAGGAACATTTTCCATCCTAAAGAAAAGGTAGTAGTTTCCCGAGCCAATCTCGGCTGCTTCTTAAACAAATACCCTTGCCCACGCAAGAGGGCTTTCAGGGGCGACAACATATACTCTACCGGCCACTGTTGCCCATAAATAAAGATCTGGCTGCGAGCGATGTCCACTCTGTTCCAGGCTAAAGCTAAGCTCAGTTGGTCTGGGGCCGAGGCATTGGCTCCTGTGTGCAGACAAATGGGAGAAAAGAATGGAAGACAGAAAAAACAACGGTCAGTTATTATGCCAAGAAGACTCACTCCGTCACTCTGCCCCTGACCCCTCTTCCTGCAGAGCAGACTCGGCTAGACAGGAGGCTTTCTCAGACTTGGCACTATTGACATTTTTGGGCAAGATAATTGTTTGTCTTGGGGGCTCTCCTGTACATTACAGATAGATAATAAGTATTATTATTACTATGTTTTAAAAAATTTTTAAAAGAAGGTCTTTGAAACTCCATGTTTTTTGATACCTAATTGTACATATTTATGGGGTGCATGTGATATTTTGATACACGTGTACGAGTACATCGTAGATTATTACTAGGGTACCTGGACTCAACCCAGTAGATGCCAATAGCACCTGCCACCCCCATCCTCATGGACATGGCAATTAAAAGTGTCTCCGGACATTGCCAAATGCCCCCAGGTATGAAGGGATGCGAAATCAGCCTGTTGAGAACCACTGCTCTACAGCCTGGCTGGTTCAAGTGGGGTCTGCACGGCAGCAGCGCCGCCTGGGCCCCTGTTAGAAATGCGGACCTCAGGCCCATCCCGGACCTGCTAAACCACACTCTGTATCTGAACAAGCCAGATCCCAGTTGATCTTCGCGCACTAACGTTGGAGAAGCACTGCTGTATAACACGTCGTGCTTCTGCTGGCCAGTGGATGTTGCCAAGGCATCATGCAAATCGTATTTTGCGTGGGGGTGGTGCTGTCACCAACTAGTGGGCCAACTTGTCCCTCTACTACAAAAGAGCTCAGAAGATCTTTGAAGCAAATGGCAGGCAAGTGGCTTAGGTTTGCTTTGATTTGAGAGTAGAAACCATTGGAACGATTTCCCAGTTTCCCATTAATTCTCTAGCCTCTGCCTCTAGATCTATGCTGTTCACATGTGGGTATTTAAATTAAAATGAATTAAAATGAAATAAAATTAAAACGTTAATTCTTCAGTCACATTAGCCGCATTTCAAGTGCTCAATAGTCACATGTGGCTAGTGGCTATTGAAGTGGAGAGCACAGAGAGGAAACATTTCCATCATCGCAGGAAGTTCTACTGGGACAGAGTCGGTCTAGATGCGAGCCTCCTGTCCACAGATGCCACCTGCCAGGCAGCGGGACGTGGAGGCGGCACAGTGGGGAGAGAGAACATTGGGTTACAGTCAGGGGATCTGCGTCTGCCATTTCGTGACTGCGTCAGACTGGAATCCTCTAAGCCACTGGTTTATTGTCTGTGAAACGGGGACACGATTATCCCATTTACATGGCTGAGATGTTGTAAGACTGCACTGAGATCATATGAGTGAGTTCACACGTAAATAGGTTTTCCACAATTCGCCAACACCCTTTGTGCACTGAGGAAGACACACTTTGCCCAACTTAATGGATACCCCACCAGCTGGGGAGAAGGGCAGAGAGACAGCTCTCCTCCCTGCTCAGATTTCTCAGCACCTGACACGTGCTAGGCAAAGTACTGGGCACTTCCAGTGTTGTCGTACGTAATGGCCCAAATAGTGCCGGGCATTGGGTCTTACTGTCTCCCTTGGACAGAGGAAGACACTGAGACCCAGAGAGAGGTTGGCGTGAGCGAAGGTCAAATAGTGCCTGACAGAAGATAGAGGGAACAAGTGTTCTTCATGGCAGAGGTGAGATGCCGCTGAGTGACCTTCTCCTTCATTCCATCGCTTCTGATGTTTGGGAAGGAAGGAGGGACAGCAAATGGGTCCATCAGCAGTAGCAGTGGAGGCCAGAAGCCATGAGGTGGGGGCAGGGTTCCTGGTGATTAAGCGAGATCAGTGACTCAAAATTTCATGCATGTTGGAATCACCTGGGGAGCGCTGCTCAGGTGCACCCCATACCAATGAAATGATAGTGCTTGGTTTGGGATGCAGGCACTGATAATTTGTAAAGCCCTCCAGGTGTTTCCAATGTGGAGTTGGGAACCACTGTGCTATATACCTCCTTTCCCGCTCACCTTCGCCTCTTCCCTCTGGGCTCTGAGACACTGACATTAAGAATTAGGCACAGTGTTCGCTAGACGAGCACTTCTCAAATTTGAGGATGCATAAGTATAACTCTGGGAACTTTCAAAAACACAGATTCTTGGGTTCTAACTCCAGATGTTCTGATTCAGAAGCTCTGGGGCGGGGCCTGAGGCTCTGCATTTCCAGCAGGCTCCCAGGTGATGCTGCCGCTGCTGATCTGGGACCACACTTTGAATGACAAGGCCCCAGAGAGCTGTGGTGCTAATGTTCCCTTCACAGGCCGAAGAGCAGTTCTGCTCTGGTGTCTACACCAGAATTGATGGCTTCAGTACAAATCACATGCTTGGAGTAAATTGATGAGTGTTTGGAATGATGAATTTTAATTCAGTTTTCACCAGGAATTTCCCATTAAGAAAATTATTATCTCCTCAGATAACAATAGGGACTGTACACTCATACCAGGGTAACTGGCATACACAGCGATAAATAGAAGTGTGTCACAATGTACTGTCATCAATTCGGAGAGAAAAAGAGGTGAAGGCTCTTTGAAATGGCACTTGGAAAGGTAGCATTTTAGACGTTCCTCTGCTTCTTTAACGGGTCCATTGGGCGGGCGCTGACTTGCTGGAATGGTTTAATCATTCCCTTTGCCATTTGTGTGTCACAAATTTGTATGTCACCCAAGTCAATAATAGCAGCACGAACCTGAACAAGAACACGTAGCAAGAAGCAGGCGCTGAGGGCAAGGCGAGCTGCAGGCCAGAATGTAATTAGCGAAGTGTCAAGTGAAAGCACAAAGCCAATGAGTCTTGACTTTTCAAAAATTGAAAATACATCACTCAGAATGGCCCTGGGCGACAGTTTGGATCAGTGGTTCTCAACCAGGGTGACCAACCATCTTGATTTTCCTAGTACAGTGGCAGTTTTAGCACTGAAATTCCTGCATTCTGGGAGATGCCTCAATCCCAGATAAACCTGGGTGGCTGGTGACACTATGGTCCACTGTGGTTGTGCAATGGAATTGCCTAAAGAGCTTTCATCGTGCTCATGCCCGGGACGCACCCCCAGAGATTCTGGTTCAATTGGTCTTGGGTGTTGCAGTTTTTAAAAGGTCCCCAGGTTATTCTAACGTGAAGATAAGAGTAAAAACTTCTAGCATAGATAATATATGTTCATTCATTTATTTATGCATTGAAAGATACTGATTTCATGCCTTCTTCTATGGCAAGCTCTACGCCAGTATGAAGACCTGGATGAATAAGGCAGAATCCTTTGTCTTGAGAGCTTACTTCCTAGAGGAACAGAGAGGTCTGTAATCAAATATACCACCTCATACAATAATTAATCTGCTCAACAGATATTTATTGAACACCTTCTGTTCCGGGAACTGTTTTGGCACTGAATATCCAATGGTGGACCAGGTAGCGAAGGGCACCCTCTTCACAGAGCTTACATTCTACTGGTGGTGGGGCAGCGCCCAGAAAATAAACAAATGAACGGATAAGCAGTGTCTTTTCAGACTGTGTAAGTGCTATGAAGCAGCAGTGCTACCCCCAGGGTATGTGGGACACGTGTCTATATAAACAAATCAATGTGGCAGCACCATTCTGGCTACCCAGTCTTGCATGTTCCTGTGACAAATATTGTCCCAGCCAGCTGGAGCCATCTGCTGGCCAGACTGCCCTCCTGAAGTGAGGGCTGGACATCATGGAGTCGTTGGGTAAGCTCATAGGTGCAAGTATGAAAGTTCTTTGGGACATCCTGGTTGATTCCACGTGGGAAGAAGAGGGTTAAAAAATGCCCTGAAGTATTGAAATGGATCTGGATTCCATGCAGGTCCTGGTTTGGGCTTGGGGGGGGTGGATCCTTCAAAGCAGCAATCTAGAGGTGGTAAGGATAGAGACCAGTGTGGGAGAGGACAGCTCTGTTAGAATGAGCAGACAGGAGGCCTGCCTGGGGGTCACATTTGAACTGAGACCTAAGTGATGAGAAAAAGCCAATATGTGAAGAATTGTGGGAAAAGCATTCCAGGAAAAGGAAACATCAAGTGCAGAGACCCTGATGTAGAAAGGAATACAAGTTGGTATAAGGCAGACATGTTATAGTTTTATTATTTTCTCTTTCTGCAGAAGGTCAGGGAAGATTTAAGTGCATAAATAATAACCACATGGGTTTTAAGGGTTTAGTTCGGTAGACAAATGAGATGAAGAAATGCATTCTAGCAGTGGGAACAGTATATGCAAGGACTGGGGGAGTGAAATAGCACAGTGTATTTGAGAAATTCATGGGAAGACACTGTACCCATATGCTTGTGGTGTAGTGTGGGTTAGAAACAGAGAGAGATAAAGCTAACATGGAAGGATTTGTAAATGATGGGGAAGAGTTTCTCCTTTACCCTGAGGGCACAGGAAACTGCTTTGTCTTTGACACAATGCAGTCAGATTGTGTCTTAGAAAAATCCCTTTGGCAGCACAGTGTGGAGGATGTATTCGAGGGGCATTGCCCGTGAGGAAGAGTAGTTAGGAAAGCTTTGCAATATTCTAGGAAAGGGATAATGAGGACCTGAAAGAGAAGCTGGCATAAAGGGATGTTTAGAAAGCAAAATTGATGGCCTTGGGTGATATATTTAAAGTGTGGAGCAAGGGAGAAAGAGAAGTCAAAAGTAATCTCCTTGTCTCTAGCTTGGAAGCCCAGGTATATAAGGGCCAACTGAGATTGGCAATGGAGATAAAAATAAGCTTTTTTTTTTTTTTTTGAGCAGCAAAATTTTATTCCTGAATATATTGGGCTTGATGCATCAATACAGAGCCGTTGTATATTGAGGTCTGGAGCAGGGGACAGTTAGAGTTGAAGACAGAGATTTGGGAAACATTAGCATCAAGGTGACAAGAAGAAGAGGGCAAAAAACGGACAATTGAATAAAATGAATATTTAAAAGGGATGAAAGAAAAACATTCATTAGAAAGGGACCGCCAAACCGAAGAGATAGGAAGAGAACCCAGAGATCATGGTCTTTCTATCTTTCTTTCCTCATCCTCTCAACTTTTTTTTTTATAATTTCTATATTATATGGCAAGTAACAGTTACATTTCTTTCTGTTAGTCAAATTCCTATTTTTGTTTTTATCTTAGTTCTATTAGATTCTAGTATCAATGGTCATAATTAGGGTTTTTTGTTTTTGTTTTTGCCGGAGTGTAGTACCCAAGCATTTCTTGGTTGGTAGGTTGGATTGTTTTCTACTAGGTTTTTCAAGAAGAATGTATGAGAATAATATTGCCAGAGTTCTAGAATATTTCAAACTGCTTTTCCAGTAGTCTTTATATTTGAATGATACTGGCTCAATATAAAATCTGTTGCTCTATTGTCTCCTGGCATTGAATGTTACTGTAATGTTACCTAAGGCCGGCTTTATTTTCCCCCTCATAAGAGACTTGATCATTTTGTCTGGTGGCCCAAAGTATACTTTATTTTTCTTTCAAGTTTAGTAACTTTACTGGGATATATCTGGGCATTGATGATTCCGGATCATTGATGATTTCCTGGCATAAGGTGGCTCTTTCCATATCTAGGTCAAGTTTAAATTTTTTTTAAATTTAAATAAGGGAAACATTCCTAAACATTCCTAAAATTTTAATTTAGGAAAACATTCCTAAATTATATTTTTTATTTATGTAATTATATTTTATAGTATTTGCTCTGATCCATTATTTTGGTTTTCTTCTTTGGAGACATCAGTCATGCTTATGTTGGATCTCTGTTTTCTGTCATATATTCTCTCTTTAATTCTCATTAACTCATTATCTCCATTTCATTTCATTTTTCTTTGTATTTCTATTCTTTGTGTCCTGTACTGAGTTTTCCACATTGTTTGATCTTGCACCATTTCTCATTTTCATCTGCAATTCTGTGATGATCTTATTTTTTCCCCTGTATGTCATTCCTGGGTGCTGCTCACATTTTATCTCCTCTTGCTGCCTCATCTGCTCTTACCTGAATTCTGGTATTCCAACTTTGAAGTATTTCTTCATAGATGAACACTTCACGAAGATTTAACATTTTTAAATTTTATGTTACAATATTTATTTATAATGTTCATCTGTTTCCTAGAAACATTTTTATAAAGAGTATTCTTCTGTTAATACATTTGGCTCTTTTATTATTTTTTCTTACAACATCTCTGTAGGTAGTCTATGCTAATCCCTTTTTATTATTTATCATTTAATGAGTATTCCAGGCTAGTTATTATCACAACTGGAAGGCTTTCTTCTAAGCTACTACAAAGTCAGACTCCCTCCTGCAAGCAAGGCTTATCTGCATACTTCGGTACGTAGCCCACCTCCTCTATTGCCATGTACTAAGCAGGGCCAGGAGGGACTCCTGCCACCATCCAACTCACTCTTGTTCTTCCACACGCTGTTCTGAACAATGGAGAAAACTTTGCATCTTAGGGTGTTAGTCACATCCAGGCACGACATTTTTGTTGGTGCTTTCGGAGGACTGCCACTGCTGATTCCTCTCTTCTCAGCTTGCACCCCTTCCTCCCACACAGTTCCTGCATATACAAATATTTGGAATTTACTTCCTAGTTTCACCAAAAATGCAGTTTACTTGTTTTTTTTTTTTTTTTTTGCCTCTCTTTTCCCTATTAGTTCTCAAAGCTCTCTAGGATAAGAAGAAAAGGATGGTGAGTTTCTATAGTCATGCCTATATTGGCAGTCCTGAAGGATTTTGGAGGTAGAAGAGTGTCTTGATCAGAGCTTTGCATCGGGAATGTTCCTCTGTTTGAAGCATGGAGGATGGATAGGATACGAAGCAGGAAGATCCCTTAAGAGGCCATTGCAATAAATCAAATCAGAACTCCCGAAGACCTGACAGTGCTGAGCCAGGAAGGAACAGAAGGGATAGACATGACGATACTGTGGTTGCAAGAAAATGCTCAGAATTAGCAAGAGCTTCCTTGAACAAAGGGAGGAAGAATCTGATGGAGGCTTTGAGCCTAGATAACTGAAGAGATAGTGGCTACATAAACAGGAATGGGGAAATCAGGTAGAAATAAACTTTTTGGGGAAAAACAATTCATTTGTTTTTATTTTTGTTATTTGTTTTTTAAGACAGTTAATTTGATTGAATGTGAGGTGCCTAGTGACACCCAAGGGAGCTGTCCAGTCGGCAATCAGAAAGGGGGCACAGGGAGGGAGGCCAGGGTGGGAGGAAAATCTAGAGGTTTTTATGTAGATGTGACATTTGAAGTCAGGGTACTTCATACGCTTGGCAGAAGGTGAAGGGAAGAAATAAGAGGGTCTAATGAAGGAGACAAAGGAGTGGTCAGAAAGGCAGTATACTCAGGATCTCTGACACCAAGGAAAGGTAAAAAATAAATATAATTATCATGATGCAGTGGGAGCCAATTACCTGCTGGGCATGTTATGTACATTATATCATTTAATGCTCATGAAAAATCTGTACAGAATATCTTTATCCCGACTTTGCTGATTGGAAAATGGGCTCAGAGAGGTGAAGTAACTCATAGTGCCAGGCTTGAAACTGAAGTCTTCCTTTAAAGTAGGAAAGAGTTGCAGTAAGAAGTAGATAAAGTCAACACTGTCAAAGTTGCTGAGAGGTTCAGGAAAGTGGTCATTGAGATTAGAAGACCATTTAGAATCTTCAGGAATATGGAAAGCTGTGTGAGTAAACTGGGTGGGGTAGAACATAGAAGGTAAGAGTTTGCAGAGCAAATGAATGAGTCGAGAATTTAGAATGGGAGGAGATGAGGAAGGTTGTAGGGAGGCAGACGCAGACTACCTTTCGGAGTTTGATGGTTAAGAGGAGAAAAGTTAATGCTACCTTGAGGGGCTTGGTGGAGAGGAGCCAGGGTCTTCGTAGGTGATGGGGACTGAAGGTATTTGTAGCAGAAGGGGAAAAAAAAAACCACTGGAAAGGGAGATATTGAAAGTGTAAAAGGAAAGAACGAGCACGTGATGGGTGGGACCCTGGAGCACGGAGGCCAGGAAGTAGTTAGTTTTAGGCCAGAAGAGAGGTCTTCAGAGGCAGGAGGAAAAGCAGAGAGTGAGTGAAGAAATTAATATTCGTGAGTGAAAAAGGATGCTAGGAAGGGAGCTTGGCTGAACCTGAATGTTGTGAGTGACGAGAGAGGCTGCCGTCTGCTGAGGGTAAGAAGGGGCAGCGACTTGGAGGGGGTGGAGGAACCTGGGAATGTGCTAGAGGATAAGGCTTAAAGGATGAGGGGGTTGCAGACCAGAGTTAGGTCCCACCTGAGAAAAGACATCACACATATGTCATGGCACCACTGCATACGTGTTGCAGGAAATATGTGTTTGGGAACTTGAGCATCAGTGTTTGAGGGAACTTTTTTAAAAAAACACCTTGAAGGTTGCTAAATGCTTCAGTGAGTTGTAAATGGAGGCTGTGGACACTCTATAGGAGAGTTGCTAAATAAAAAGGTCAGGCATCTCATCCAACTTGGATAGGTTAGGTCTGGTCCTGCTTGAAGGTGAGGATGGGGGAGGGGCAGGACTTGCCGGCCTTGCAGTGTTCATCATTGTGCCACGATTCTGTGATGTATAGAATAATGCCACCCACCCTTAGAACAGTGTTGAGAAGGATTTCTTCTCCTTGGGGTCTTTGGACCTTTTTTTTTTTTTTGTCTTATGTAAAGAAACTTGTCTGGATTAAATGTTTTTCCTACAGATTCAATTCATTTCCATCAATTTACTTTATTTGTAGATGTTGCAACTAAATATGATGGGGCCTAAGGCAGTTAAAATCCATCCTTTTATTAAAAGAAATCAGATTCTCTACCCATATGATCACCAAGGCGGAAGGAAACTAGCCCTGTCATATGACCTGGGTTGCTAGGAGACGCTGCCTGCCCTGGGTGAGCCTCTCTTAGGAATGTGGCTTCTACATGGAGAAAAACCATATTAAAGGCCTGAAACATACACATAAAAAAGTAGATGAAGTCTGTGTATAATTTATTCTTTGTTCTATTTTCTTGCTCTGAATGATAACTATCTCCCCTTGGTAAAAATAACTTTAGTTGAATCCCCGGAGAAAGTTAAAAGGAATCAGGAAAATTTGAATTAATGTTAGCTGAAGAAATTCCCATTTGGCTTATAGGAGACAAACAAAACAGGCAGCTCAGAGAGATGAAGCTCTCTGTAGGAAGACAGGGTTTTCTTTCTTGGTGTATATTTAATAAATGAGAAAGATAATAACTAACATTTCTTTCATGCTTGGCTTGTGCCAGGCACTAAGTGTTAATGAGCTGAATTCTCACAACAGCCTAGAAGGTACCATTATCCCCATTTTACATATGAGGAAACCAAGGCACAAAAAGTTGTCCAAGTTCAAGTAGCTAGGAAGGCCCAGAGATGAGATTCAAACCCAGGCAGTCTGGTTTCAGAGCTGAAATTTTTGATGTCTTCATTTTACTGCCTTTGGGGTTAGGAAGGGGGAATCCGGTCAGCCTTTTAGGAAGAGAGCTGGATTCCCAGAGAGGCCCATTTCCTCGGCAAATTTCACTGAACTCCAGTTCTTTGCCCACCTTTATTGCAGATACTGGGAAAACAGGGTTGGACCAAAGTCTCTACCCTCAGGGAGGAAAAAAAAAATGTGTATATACACACACACACATATATATTTAGAGAGAGAGAGAGAGAGAGAGGTTTTTTTTCCCTCCTGAGTTCTACTTTGGGTTCTATCAGTGTGTCTCTCTTTTGGACAGAGTCCTTTCAAGGCTACCTAAATGTCTATGCTAGTTTCTGAAGTGACTCAAAATGAACTCATTGTTCTTCATTTCCTCTGGAAGAGCAAATGCAGATTCTAAATTGGACTCCACCCACACGTGCCAGCCCCATTGATCCCAACCACTCCATCCTGATTGAAACCCCTCCCTGATAAGCATAAATTAAACAGCTATGCTGTAAAAATGAATACCTACAAAACAGGTGATACTGATTTTATAATCACTTACTTAGGTGATATTTATTGTATAAAGAGATTCTCTCTTTCACAAAGGTTGAATTTGTATGAACATGGAAAGATGATGCTGTTGAAAAGGTACAGTTTACAAATACATTTGAAGGAAGTTACTGATTAGATAAAATGAGGTTTACCTGTAAGAGCAAAAGGAACCCTGTTTGGACACTATTATGTCCTGTTTATTTGGAGGTTCTGATTTTCAGTATTAATAAGATTTTTTTAAAAGTAAATTCCTCTAAAAATGAACTGGTGTACTATTTATTTTGTAATTCTCTAGGCTATCTGTTGGATACAATAGGCTTGGATTTGTCTGTGGCCTGCTAAAGGCATTCTGAACTGCAGCAGTGCATTTTGAACGCTGCCTCTGAAATAACGTTTCCCCTGAACGCAGGAGTCTCTTTCATTTGAGACTTTTTAGTATTTAGCTTACACTTTATATTATGGTCTGCACTTCTACCATATTTTGAGATTGCTTTACACATCTTTAAGGACTTCGTAGCACTTAAGAGAATGCTTTGTGCACAGTAGATGTGCCAGGTTTTAGGCCAATTGTCCCTGATGTTAGGACCAACACACTCTGGCTTCTTGGAGAACTGAAGAGATACCAGCCAAATGGCAGCTGCCTGACTCAGTTCTCCTCCGATCCATGTCAAGTTACCCTTGACTGGATAACAGGAGAGAGGTGAGTATAAACACAGGCCACAACAACTTCTTCGGGGGAAGGAGAAAGTGTACTGATTTTATTCATTACCAGTGGGGGCTTGGGAATGTTACTTAAACTCTCCAAGACTTAGTTTCTTCCTATATAAAACGATGTCAATAATATCTTCCTGAAAAAGTCACTTTGAAGATTAAATAGGATAATAAATGAAAAAAGATGCTTTATAAAAAAAAATTAAAGCACTGTGCATTTATTTTTACTGTCTTACAAATGCCTGACAATCAACTGATCAGGTGAATAATCCTAATTTAATAAATTGAGCAGGTTAATAACGCCATTGCCATGCAGACACTTCTGGATGGAGAACAGTTACCAGCTAGGTTATTATTTTGGTTTCTACTGTGGTCGATGTGAATGATTACGTGTCACTGAATTTTCATAAAAAGATGCTTATTGTATAGTGAAGCAGTAATTTTCAGGATTAAGTACAGATAGTCCCTGAATCACCCAGGGCACACACACGTATAAGAATTGTTGATGAGTATTAGGAGTGGTTCTCTGACAGAGCTTAGGGAGTCAGTCACATGCTACCTCTGCTGAGGCTTTCTCTGCGGACACTCCCCTAGGTGAGTTGAAACTTGCAGGAGCTAAGATATAAACAAGATGAAGTAAATCTGTTGCAATGTAAGTGTCTGAATTTAGATACAGAGGCTATGTTTGGATTGTAAGAATGTGATTATTTTGTAGGAACTTAATTTGAGAGGATTCCTTGTGTATTTTTGCCTGGGCAGCCTTGGCCATAGACATCGGGTATTTTCCTTAAGAGCCATAACCACATCCAATTAATGAAGTACCTCTGGCACTTTCCTCACGCTGCCTGGTGTAACAGGATGGTGCTCACGGTTCTCTGGTGGCACCTTTTGCAAGCTGCTGGCAGAATTATTGCACCTGTCCTGACGGGTCAGAGCTGGCTGGTGGCTCCCCAGGGATGATCAAAAGCCACTTCCTCTCTCAGAATTGCTCCTGACCTAGACTCTTCTTCTCCCCTGAGTCCCTTCACTTCCTGGCCACTGGATCTAGGGATGGCAGGAGGTGGTAATTAAGCTTTGTTTGGTTTTTCCTTTTATTTATTGAGTTTGCATTTTCTGTGTAAGCTCTCACTTTGAAGAAATGTTCCTAGTTTCATTTTCAGAGCTAGGGTATTAGACTTTTACCCACCAAAGCTATATGAAAACCTCACAGAGTCAGATATTTAAATAGGTACCCTGTCTCCCTGGGGATGTTTGCCAGGAGTTTCTGCAGTAAATATTGCCACTATTTCCTCATGTCCTAACAACATATGCAAGCAGAAAGGACAGATGAAATTATATGGCTTATGATTAATAACATTGTGAAGTACCATGCTGTTTCCTTCTTTTTTTCCAGTCTACCTAAATGGATGTGTACTCTTTATTGTGCCCTTTCTACAATTAAATAAGCCAATACTTCACAAGTCTCCCATTGACATGTTAACAAAGAAATTTACAAAAGAGTTCCTGTTTCATGCTCAGTATGCAAAGCTGGGAAACATGTTATTAATGTAAGAGTGAGGGATAAAAAGAGAAAAATACTCTATTGGGTTATTCTACTTACTTGTGACACAAGAAAAAGAAATTCATTTACGTAGCGGGGTAAGTAAAACATCTGCATCTTCTATACATATATATATTTTTAGCAGGATTCTATAGAAACCTACGCCCTGGAGTTCTGAGGAATTATTGCATTGATTTCCTACCTTCTGTTCTCTTTTTTTCATTTATTCTTTCTGTCTCTTTTTATACTTTCTAGAAGAGCTTGTCAATTTTTATCTTTTAATTATTTCATTAATTGTTTTCTTTAGTGCTATTCTATTTTTAATTCCCAGTAACTCTTTTTAGTTCTTAAATGAATTAGGTATTTTATAGAATCCTGTGCTTTTAAAAATTTTTTTTATTATTTTTTAAAATTTTGTTGTTTATTTATTTTTGAGACAGAGTCTTGCTCTTCTTGTTGCCTGGGCTAGTGTGCCGTAGCATCATCATAGCTCACTGAAGCCTCAAACTCCTGGGCTCAAGCAATCCTCCTGCTTCAGCCTCCTGAGTAGCTGGGACTACAGGAGGGCACCACTGCACCCTGCTAATTTTTCTATTTTTAGTAGAGATGGGGTCTCACTCTTGCTCAGGCTGGTCTCGAACTCTTGAGCTCAAGCCATCTTCCTGCCTCAGCCTCCCAGAGTGCTAGGATTACAGTCGTGAGCCATTGCACCTGGCCTATTCTTTTTTAATGGTTGAAATATTTTCTTTGATTTCTCTGAGGCTACTAATGATAGTTTTGGTGGTGAAGTTTTCTTCTCCCTACATAGCTCTGTTTGCTCCAAGTTGCATCTCTGTTTGTCTCAATCTCTATTAGGTGTCTTTCCCGTGTGACTGATAAACCTTGGTTATCTGCTCATATTCAAGAAGGAGGCACTAAAGTGCTGATTGGATGCCCTGAGAGCATTGAGTGGAGATTATCAGCTGTAAACTTCACGGTAAGACAAACTGGTTGGGTTTCTTAGATGGGAAATCTTTCATGTAGTATGTTTAGTTCTTTTTTCTTGAGAGGATCAAAGTTTACAGAAAAGCATCTTCCAATCTCCTGCCTGGAGGATAAAGACCTCGCTGCCGGAATACTGGGAACCAAGTAGGGAAAGAGGGGTGGGGCCCCACTATCCAATATGCAATAGCCGATTTAGTTGCCTTCCCACCCGCCCCTCTTCAGTGCCGTAGCCCAGCCCTCACTTTGCACCTGGTGTCCCCTAGATGAGAAAATCTGTTTTCCCCTCTTCAGAGAATAAATCTTTGCTTTTTGGTTGGAGCAGGATTTGGGGTGTAGAGGAAAGCATATGGCATTCTGGCTGCTTCTTTAAAAAGACTTAGCAAATTCTTTTATATTTTTCCTCCCTTTACTCTCCTTATTTGAGTTTCTGGAAGCCCCAGTTTCTGGGCCTTTTGGGCATTTTGAAGTGTAAGTCAGCTTGACAACGGCTCAGTATTCCATTTGGTCTTTTTGGTCTGCTGTTTTCTACACTTCCACCTGCTCCTCATCTTCCAGGTCTGGAAATGGTGGGCACCACTTCTGCTCACGTCCCATTGGTTGAAGCGCAGTCACAGGGTCCCAACTTCTCCGCAAGGGAGGCTGGGATATTTAGTCCTCCAGTATGCAAGAAGAGAAATCAGTTTGGTGAGCACAGAATATTTTAGTTTCTGCCCCAATACTTTTGATAAAGAACTCCTACTCTTGTTTTATAGGCATTCGCAGGAGAATAATAGTAGATTCTTGTGTTCAGTGGGCCATATTTATCTGATTGTCTGTACTTTTTCCTGTACCAAGAAAACTTTAGTCATCATTGACTGTCCAAAACATGTCAAAAATGGGGCCACCTCCTTAATAGTCAGTCAGGGCCATAGATGCTCAGAATACAGAGAAAGTGTTCTGGACTCAGACAACCCAGGTTCATGTTCAGACTCCTTCAACTTCTAGCTGTGTGACCTTGGTCAGGATACTTGGCCTCTCTGTGCCTCCGTTTCCTCATATGTAAAATAGATGATACTGATAGTACCTGTCCCATTGTGGTACTATGAGGATTAAATTAGCTAATACCAACAAAACATAGCGAGTTCTATATTAGTTGTCATTGTTATATGTTAGTTTTACTATTGTTATTGCCATTATTTTTATAATTAATGTAAGCTACTCATTTCAGAATTATGCTGTTGCCAAGCTGCATGATTATGTAATTCCGACTAGACGATGATTCATTTAATGAATGAAGCTGATTCACTGCTCTCAAGCAAGTCAAGAAGGAAGAAGTGTGACTCCACAGCCCTGCTGGGCAATCAGTGGTGATGAGTTCTTCACAAGCTGAAAGTTACTCAGAAGCTTTGGATTCACAATTAGTTTGACGTGTAGGTCACTAAGTGCAGAGAGCTCTGTTCCCCTGCCAGTTTTGAGCTTGAGCAAGTCACAGAGTGGAAGGACGTTTAGCTTCTGTGTAACTGGGGGCCAGGGATGACCACATCTGTCATCAGAATGGCTGCATGGCTGTGTAGGGGAAGCATGGGTATCTGCAGACCTGGGTTCTAGCTTTTTCTCCAAATACCAGCAGAGGCCTCTGTGTTTCCTAGATCTTTGTGGTTCTAACCAGCTTTAAAATTCCCCAGTGAGACAGTCTTAAGGATATAGTCATAACCTTGAAAATCTGGTAGGAGCAGCCTATCTAAGACGTCAGACTTGGAAACCCTGCTGTTCCTGGTCCCTGCAAGCACTTGAGTCTACCTGTTGCATCTTTTCTGCTGGTGGTTATGGCCCGGGAACAAAGAACACTGCACTCTCATCTCCTGAGGAGAGACATGAATCCAGGCCCCGTTCTCTCACTTACCACCTACATGGAAGGAGCTTAAGAAAACACTCTCTCCTGTGAATTGGCATCAGGACTGTGCTTGGGAAGGGCACTGTCTTTGTTTGCAAAAATCCTTGCTAAAGTGCTTATGGTAGAAGAACCTTGAGGGCAGGGGCCAAAGTATGAGAGAACAGGGATGAACTGCTCTACCTGAAAGGAGGAGAGGAGTTCGTTTCACATTTAAAGGGCAGCAAATAATGGGAGGAGTGGTGGGGGTGGTGTGGCTGTGAGATAGCACGACACCAGGGAAGTCATGGGTGAGGCATCTATGACAGGTCCCCTGTGTGAAGTAGCTGAAGGATGTCTGCGTTGGAGTTGCCTGGTGTTCTGTTAGACGTTTGCATTATTGAGAAATAAACCTCTCTTCTATCCTTCTCTACATTTAATGAATAAATAAATAAATTCTACTATGTTTATTAAATGCTTTGTATACAAAAATTTTGTTTTTTGTTTTTGAAACTGTAAGAGGGTTAAGTTTTACATTTTGGTTTCTGTGATGAGCAAAAGAAGTGACACATGTGGTGCTTATTTTTCCATTCTTGGGATACTTCACTTAGTAGAATGGGTTCCAGCTCTATCCAGGAAAATACAAGAGGTGCTATGTCACCATTATTTCTTATAGCTGAGTAGTACTCCATGGTATACATATACCACATTTTATAAATCCACTCATGTATTGATGGGCACTTGGACGTAATGAGTGTGATGTGCACCATCTAGGGGATGGATACACTTGAAGCTTTGGGGCAGGGAGGGGGGACAAGGGCAATATACGTACCCTAAACATTTGTACCCCCATAATAGGCTGAAATTAAAAAAAAAAGAAAGAAATGACACACACGGACTCAGGGACCTGAAGGCAAGGTTGATCAAGAGAACCTGAGTGTTTCAGGAACTTGTGGAAATCTCAACGTGGACGTAGGATTTACATTTCTGTGGGTCAGTGACTGGAGAGGTTGGAGCTCACCTGAATGACATTTCAAGGGGTAAGGAGGCCTGGCTTACATCTGGGTTGTTTATACAACTTTGGCTAGTGGTTGATTGGACCTGGATCCAACTTCACTTCTGTCAATCAATAGTATTTATTGAATTCCTACCATTTGTCAGATGTTTTGCTGGTTGCTGGGATACAAAGGTAAAGAAGACGTAATACTTTCCCTTCAAAAACTTCCCGGTTGGAAGGTAGGGTTTGTAACCAGGGTGGTTATGTCTCCTAGTTTGCCTGGCCATTCTTGGTTTATTCCTGTGTTCTGGCATAATTATTAATACTGCCCATTTTCATGCCAAGAAAGTGCCAGTTTTGAGATAAATTATCTGGTAACCATTTCACAGAGCTATTGTGAAAATTAGATGGCAAAACTTATGTAAAAAATACTTTGTGAATTGTAAAGCATTCTGCAAACAAAAGAGAGTAAAGAGATTTAAATTCTTTTATTCTGTTATCCACCGTGATTTGATGAGAGGTTTTGTGAGAGGTGAAAGCTGTGGGTCCTGTTTCAGTCTTCTACAAGTGGCTAACCAATTCTCCCAGCACCATTTGTTGAATAGGGATTCTTGTCCCCAGGGTATATTCTTTCCCGCTTTGTCAAAAATTAGGTGACTATATGAGGATGGTTCTATGTTTGGATTTTCTGTTGTGTTCCACTGGTCTGTGTCCCTGCACTTGTGCCAATACCAGGCTGTTTTAAGAACCACGGCCTTGTAGTATTGTTTGAAGTCTGGCAAATTAATACCTCCCATTTTGTTTTTGTTGCTTAAAATTGCTTTTGCTATACGGGGTCTTCTTTGATTCCATACAAAGTGTATAATTATTTTCTCTATGTCTGTAAAGAATGATGTTGGTAATTTAATAGGGATTGCATTGAATCTGTAGATCACTTTGGGTAGTATAGACATTTTAACAATGTTGATTCTTCCGATCCACGAGCATGGTATATTTTTCCATCTATTTGCAAGTTCTGCTATTTCCTTTCTCAGTGTTTCATAGTTTTCCTTATAGAGGTCCTTTACCTCTTTAGTTAGATATATACCTAGATATTTTATTTTCTTTGTTGCTATTTTGAAGGGTATTGAGTCTTTAATTTGGTTTTCCGATTGACTGTTATTGGCATATATAAATGCCTCTGATTTGTGTATATTAATTTTGTAGCCTGAGACTTTGCTGTATTCGTTAATCAATTCCAGGAGTCTCTTGGTTGAATCCTGGGGGTTTTCCAGATATAACATCATATCATCAGCAAAAAGTGAGAGTTTGATCTCTTCCTTCCCTATTTGGACTCCCTTGATTCTGCTCTCTTGCCTGATAGCTCTCGCAAGGACTTCCAATACTATGTTGAAAAGTAATGGAGACAATGGGCAGCCCTGTCTGGTTCCAGTTCTAAGTGGGAGTGCTTTCAGTTTTTCCCCATTCAGTATGATGTTGGCTGTGGGTTTGTCATATATGGCTTGTATCATTTAAACCTTAGGCATGATACAATCAGAATTCTAGAAGAAAATGTAGGAAAGACTCTTACAGACATTGGCCTAGGCAAAGAATTTATGAAGAAGACCCCCAAGGCAATCACAGCAGCAACAAAAATAAATGAATGGGACATGATTAAATTAAAAAGCTTCTGCACAGCCAAAGAAACAGTCCAGAGAATAAACAGACCACCTACAGAATGGGAAAAAATTTTTGCATACTACACATCAGATAAAGGACTGATAACAAGAATCTATTTAGAACTCAGGAAAATCAGCAAGAAAAAATCAAGCAACCCTATCAAAAAGTGGGCAAAGGACATGAATAGAAATTTTTCAAAAGAAGATATAAAAATGGCTAACAAACATATGAAAAAGTGTTCAACATCTCTAATCATCAGGGAAATGCAAATCAAAACCACAATGAGATATCACTTAACCCCAGTGAGATTGGCCTTTATCAAAAAAACCCAAAACAACACATGTTGGCGTGGGTGTGGAGAGACAGGAACACTCATACACTGCTGGTGGGACTGCAAACTAGTGCAACCCCTGTGGAAAGCATTATGGAGGTATCTTAAACAGATTCAAGTAGACCTGCCATTTGACCCAGCAATCCCATTACTGGGCATATACCCAAAGGAAAAAAGGTCATTCTGTAACAAAGGCACATGTACCCAAATGTTTATAGCAGCACAATTCACAATAGCAAAGATGTGGAAACAACCCAAATGCCCATCAATACATGATTGGATTAGTAAACTGTGGTATATGTATACCATGGAATATTACTCAGCTATAAGGAATGATGAAGATACGACATCTCTATGGTTCTCCTGGAGAGAGTTGGAACCCATTATATTAAGTGAAGTATCCCAAGAATGGAAAAACATGCATCACATGTACTCACCAGAAAATTGGTTTCCCTGATCATCACCTAAATACAAATCTGGGAACGACACCAATTGGACATCAGACTGAGGTGGGGGGTGGGGGAGGGGATGGGGGTATGCCTACACAATGAGTGCATTGCGCACCGTTTGGGGAGTGGTAACACTTGAAGGTGCTGACTCGGGAAAGGGGGGGTGGGGAAAAAATATGAAACTATTGTTTTTAACTTGCACTGTTCACTTAATAATTTATCATGAATAAAAAAAAATAAAAAAAAAATAAATAAATTCTTTTATTGCATTCTTCTCTTGGAGACAAACAAAAATGTCTGACGTTGCTAACTACTTTAGTCTCTGTTATTGGTCTGAGATCTATTTGGATTTGCATGAAAATAAACTTGCCAGGAAATTAATTTCATTTTAAGGCAGCTTAGCACGTGCTCAACCATTTTCTAGATTAAACTCTTTTCTGTGGTCTGCTCTTGAACCTCACCTATATGTTAGAGATTTTCTGTTTTTCTTTTCTTTTAATTCAAATTTATGGGTCCTTTCAAATTTAACATTTTACAAATTCTGATGAATTTTGGAAATGGGGGATGTCCCAGTGACCTAGAAATTTTTAAAACCTGTTTTAGAAGGGAAAGGGTATGAGACTATGCTGTGTTAAGTATTTACAATAAAGAAGGCAGAGTGCCCTTAAAGAGCTTCTGGTGTAACCATGTCATGTGTCCCTTACATCAACCCACATGAGAGACAATTCCCTTTTTACAGGGAAGAGACTTGAGGCGCACAGAGGCTAAATAACTTGGTTAACTGGCCGCAACCAGTTAAGAACTACGATTTAAGCACATACCTAATCTGATCCCAAAGCCTGTCGTTCATTCATTCATAAGTTCAACATGTGTGTGTTGAGTTCTGACTATGTGCCAGCCCCTGTGTATATGGGCATACTGTGGTGCATAAAACGGATGTGGTCCCTCATATCTAGTTTGGCATCATCATCATCAGTCCGGCTACCATTCATGAAATAGATTTTTCCAGGTGCTTTAAGTATTGATTAAAATTGTTATGACTATGTATTATTATTTCTATGTTATAGATTAAGAGACTGAGGCTCGGTAAGGTCAATCAGTTTGTCCATCCAGGGAGTAGAGATGCTTTGAACACGGCCACCGTGCCCCTGTGATGAGCATCACCCTGTGTGGTCTCGCTGGGGTGAGTGAGTGCCATGCTGAAGTGGCTGCTGGGGTGGGAGAAACCAAGTGGGGAAAGCCTGGGGTGATTTGACTTTTATAGAATCATTTTTTAATAAGGAACAGACTTTGGTCTTAAGAAAAAAGTGGAGTAATAAATGTAATCTTTAAAATTTTGGGCAGAAATAATTATGTGAGGACCAACAAAACTGAAAAAGGTAATAGTGATTATAATAATAAATATCCATTATGTAGTAAATAATGGCAATAGGTGATATGTTTAGGTCTGCCTGGTGTAAACTTGAGTACAACATGGGTGAATATCTGATCCCTGATGAATAGTCATTTGCCCTAGTTCCTGTTTTTATCTACTGAATGAAGAATTTATTCCTGGAACACAGATTTTGAGAAGCTTGCGTTTGAGGCAAATCTGACACACTTTTACCCTCATTAATTCTTTCAGCAGAACCATAAAACCCGTATTTCTCTTAGTTGCTTCTGGTCTGACCAGCACCGTTTCTTTCTCCCCTTTCTGGCTATAGAGCCTCTGTTTTTGTTGGGGACCCATAACTCTGACATGGATGGAACTGACCCCATCTCTCATTTCATAGTTACAGGGATTCTTCCAAGTCCCTCACCACAGTGGTAGATTCGGGGATGGGCTCTAATCCAAGGCAAGTGAACCCAAGTCCTCCCTGGCACCTTGCTGTTGTCATTACCAGGAAAGATAGTTCTTTTTAACTGGGGTTTTCTCAACTGGTTAAATATGGGCCTGATACTGCTGGTGGTTGTTTTGCCCAACCCATATACAGATGTCAGGAGACACAGGACAGAGCCTGATGACATCATTTGAGCCCTGGATCCCATTTGCCTGAATTCAGTTTACCCTTCGACTTTCTGGTCATGTGCAGCTACAAAACTATTTTATTTATTTTAAACTGAGCTTGTTTAAATTGTGTTTCTGTCACCTGTGCCGAACAAAAATTCCCAGTTGCAGCAATATTCCACCGATGGTCCAAAATTTGAAAAATAAAACAGGTGTCAGATCACACTTATTTTTGCCACTACATTAGGTAAAATTGTCGGCATCCTAGTTTCTGCACTAAAATATTACCTTTTTTTTCCCACTTCTCCCCCAAGTTTTGGTGAATTCATGGTTGTATTCTTGTCTTTGAAGAGTTGTCAGTTGTACTTTTGTTGGGGGAGTGTTATGGGGAGTCTTCTATTCCACAATCTTGCTGATGTCACTCTCCCTACTAAAATACTGTATGTGCAACTAAGGTCTTCTGGCAGCAGAGGGCAACTGGGAAGCGCGTTAGGGGAGAAGACATACAGATCTGTTTATTACTCGAGATCCCTCTGGAGACACAGGTGTGGATGCCTGACACCTCCGTGGCAATGAGAAGCCAGGAAATCTTGGATCCCCCAAGGCCTTATAAAGAACATTCAATAGAAGTGAAGAGACCTGAATTTCAGCTTTGGCTCTACCACTGATTTGCCAAATAACCCTTAACATCTTTTAGACTCTTTGGTGTCAGTTTCCTAGTCTGTAAAATGCATGGGGGTAGCAAGGCAGAAGTGGGTATTGTAGTTTCCGGGTGGCTTTGGGATGAGGCAGTAACAAGCAGTAGGTGGCAGACATTGGTTTTGGGGGACTCATGCTTGGACTCTAACTTCTGATGACTGATTTGCTCTGTGACATCTAAGTTAATAACTTGAATAAAGGGGTAAAAGGGACCACCAAAAAAACAATTGCATTGGGGGGGGGGTGCTGATTGACCAGTCAAAGGCTACAGGAATAGCAAAGTGGCCTGAAACAGAGAAAGGCTTAATAAATACTTTTGGAAAGACTCTACATTGTGAACCTTATCTGGTAAGTTTGGTCCCTAACTGGAATACTTCACTATTTGCCTACAGTTTACCTCACACAGTAAGGTCCCCAGGTCCCTTTATGCCTAAGACAGATGGAAAATGTCACATATTTTGATTTTGTAGGTCTCTTAGGACAAAATTTCATCTGCTTCCATTTATACATTATTTAAAATGTATGGTAAATTTACATCTCATATAAATGATAAAAATGTCCACAAGGATCTCTCATATTTTGGCCTTATTAAGGATGTTGAAACAATACCAGGTTAAGAAAATAACAACATTAAAAAGAAAGCATGTGATATATCAAACTGCCTACTCACAGGAAAGAGAGGCAGCAAAGATTGTACACATAATTAGAAATAAGTTTTTATTTTCGAAGCAAGGCATAATAAATTCCCATAAAACCCATTAATGAATCATCAGAGTTGAAGCAAGGCAGCTTCTCAGCAAACACTCTAGGACGAGTTAATTGCTTCTGAGATCTATCTGATGCATAGAATTAATTGGACATAAACTATGTCAGAACATATGCCAAAAGTTTTGTTTTACTAGGGTTTGATTAAGTTATTTTTAAAAATAAGATGAGTTATGTAGCAAAACCAATTGCCTATTGATGTCAGAGCTGGTTTATGATCATAACTCCCCATTTACTAGTAAACAGGGCTGGGGGACATGCATTCAGAAGTAGTTTCAAAACTTCAAAATATACTGTTTTTTAAAAAAGATTTTATCCACCTTTATTTTGCATTCAGTTTTTTTTCCCCTAAAGAAACAATTTTAAAGGAAGATGACTCCAAACATGGTGATTTCCAATGTTGTTTGTTATCTAATCTAATCAACAGTATGCCTTCCTAAAACTTTTCTAATGTCATATAGACCATATAGACTACTCTTTTTGCATTTCAATTTTTATTTCAATCTTTCTGTTTACACTTTGAACAAATTTACAAAATGCTTATCTTAGAAGTTGTCTCCATGTAAGTATCTAGAAGTAATTAATTAATTGATTAATCATTGATGGCATAAATTATGCCTGAGGAACAGAAACACATAAAATAAAGTGATAGGGACTAGATAATTATTTATGAAATAATTATAAAAGTCCACAGGGGAAATTTGATTTCATACAACTTTTTTTTCTTCGTTCCACATTCATTTATCTCTTGCTTAGATTCCCCTGTGGTATTTATAGTCATTTCTTAGATCAACAGTGATCAGCTATTATTCATACCTATGTGATTTATACAGATACTTTATATAGATATTGCCTGTACCTGTCAGGTCCTTTGAATATATACGTACTTGACCTTTACAATGAATTCCATAAATTGCTATCTCCTTTTATGTCTTTTTAACATGAAAGAATTGTGGTGGTTTATGATTATAATATGTCTCCCGCTCAGTTTCATAATATATGATAACATAGCTTTCTTATTTTTTCTTAACTTTTTTTTTTAAAGACTGAAGTCCATACTTTATTCAGATTTTCTTAGTTTTTAACCTAATACCTGCCCCCCCCTTTTATTATCTGCTCCAGGACCCCATTCAGGAAACCACATTACATTGTCTCTTTCGGTTCCTCTAGGCTGTGACAATGTCTCAGACTTCCCTTGTTTTTGATGCCCTTCATAGTTTTGAGAAGGAGCATATTGTTTTTGAGCTCTCTTTTAGCTCTTTCAAAATGCTTTCCAGAAAACAAAGTAAGCAATAGAGGTTGCTTTCTGCCCATGCCCCAGATGGACTCCGATGAAGAGTAAATCCAAAGGAAAAGAATTTCTCATTCATGGAGGGCAGGAACCATCACGCATCCACTTTAGTGCACGTGCATGAATGAAAGAGTGTATACTCATGTGATTTGACTTTTACCGAATTCAAGGTCTACAAGAAAAGATGAAAATAATTGGGGGTAATTTTATTCACAGAGAGAAGGTCCAGGGACCACCTATAATAACTTCATTTGCTGTGAGTGGATGTTTTTTGGCTTTATGGAGCTTGGAGCAAGAGGTTGGGGCTGCTGTGTGAGGGATGCAGGCTCCCAAGAGAGCAGTTTATAAACACCGAACAGTTTATTAAAATAAGTTTGGGGTCCTTTCCAGTGGAAGTCTTCCCTGGCTGCTAGGATTAAGGCAGGGCTGAGAGGAGGAGGCAGATAGAAGGAATCGGGAACTTCCCTAGATTCTTGAGTTACTCTTCCCACAGGCCCTCTTGAGGTGTCTGAGGTCTAGAAGTATTAATGGGGTTGGGGCTCAGAAAACAATACCCCAAACTGAAGGCCTCAGAAGCAAAGTTTCTCTCTGAGCTTCTCCTGCCCTCCTTCCTCTTGTGCCTCATTCTCTCCCAATGCAAGCCGAGAAACTGGAATCTCTCTTCCCCAAGGTGCGTCGTAGAAACCAGAACCCCTTTTCCCCAAAGCCAGCCATAAAACCTAAAAATATGACTCTAACCTTCCTCCTTTCCTTCCCTCCCCCTTTCTGTATAACAGCTGGTTATAAAGAAATTAAGATTCTCATTCCAGAGGGCCCTTACCGCACACCCAGAAGGAAGGAATGCTATACCGAGAGACCAAGAAGAATCTTAACAGGCCTCGCTGAGTTTCCCCACGGAGCCTATTAGCATTAATTAGATTGAACATTTTTTTGTCCAGTCATATTTCTACACAGCTGTCCATGCATCATTGAACTTAAGCATAAAATTGGATAGTTTTCCCTGTGTCTTTGGATCTTCATTCGGAAGGCTCCTGTGTCATGGAAAACTATGATCAAATACATTTGTTACACTTTTCTCTTGAACCTGTCTTTATCAGAGGGGTGTTGGCCGTGACCTTTATTTGGGGAGGAAAGGGATCACCCCCTTTCTGCCCCTACATTGGTGACAGATCTCCTCTGAGTAGGGTAGCCTGATTTAGCAAAGAAAGATACGGGGCTCCCAGGTAGGTTTAAATTTTGGGTAAATAATGAGCAATTCTTTTTAGCATAAGTATGTTACATTTGGGACATACTTATGCTAAAATGTTATTTGTTTTGTGTCTGAAAATTCAAAGATAACTGGACATCCTGTATTTGGGGCTTCCGGGGTGTGTGTGGCAGGGGTGGGAGAGGGCTGGTGGAGGAGGAGGGTGCACAGTCTCTGGTGTCGGGCCACCACCCTTGTCAAGCAGTGACCTTAGTGTGAAGGACAAATATGACATTGATTATTCTCAAATGCTACCCCAGGTCACCATTTGAAGGAACTATGGGTCTCTTAAATCTCTGAAACAACATTCTTTTTGTCTCCTTTTTTTCCTTCATTCCTGAACAGACACCTAATAAACCTGTATCACATAAACAGTACCCTCTAATACATAATATGCAGCTCCAAAAGAAAATCAAAGCCAATGGAATCAGAAGCAAGGAGCAGAAAAGATGTATTTTTCTCACAGCCTCCTGATTTTCTGTCTTTGGCCTTTGGATGTATGGACCAGTGGGCAGCTCCCTCCTCCTAGCCTTTGGTTTTTCCCAGACATTTCTCAGATTTGTCGGAATAAAAACTGAACTGTACAAAGATTCTCCATGCATTAGATAATTGAAAACTAAATATAACTATAAATCTTAAATATTAAGCCATGTACATGCACAAGCATAATTTAAAAAGAAAACACATAGGAAAAATAATTTAATACACTGAAGAGTTTGAAACTGATAGAAGTATGGTCTTGGCCTCCAAAGAAGTCAGCAAATGCATTATGCTTGATACCCTTCACAAATCAACTGGGTCAACATTTGAGAGCATTTAAAAGCCTTCACAAAATAGAATTGACACATCATAATCTTTTAACGGCATAAATTCCCATTAGCATCAACTGCTGCATAAATAATGTTCATTATAGTGATTAGAAATGTTAATTTCTTAGAGCAGTCATAATTTTCTTTAATCTTCTATGGCAGTGTTTTTTAAACTGCAGGTTATGACCCATTAGTGGATCATGAAATCAATTTAGTGGGATATAATCAGCATTAAAAAGAACAGAATAGATTAGAATAGAAAATATCCAATTTTATCACGTTGTCACTGTAAATATTATTTAATGTACTTTATATGTATTTTATGTGGTGTGCCATGCTCAAAAACGTTGGAAAACAACTATTCTGTAATACAACAAATAAATTCTGAGACGGAAACAAAGATGAAACACAATTTAAAGTCTCACAAATTAGTGAAAAAGGAAGAAAATATTTTCAACAGAAGATATTATGATGAACAATGTGTTTTTTAGCAGCAATTCAATCACTCCCCCATTTGCCATGAGTTTTGTCAACATCACAAAAGTGATGTTTCATTTTTTATTATCAATGAGATAGAGACACCTGGGTGTTGTATGTAAGCGAGGACTATGCAGTCAGACCGTTTCTACCATTTACTGGCCAACTTATCTTGGGCACGTAACTGAATTGCTTTGTACCTCAAGTTTCTCATCTGTAAAATGGGGCTTGTAAAAATTGAACAATTTTTATAACAATTGAACTATTGTAAAGAATAAACAAATTTATATATGGAATGTATCGAACAGAGTATTTGGCACATAGCAAGTCCTTAATAAATGTCAGTTACCAACATAATTACTTTTTAAAATATTTATATGAGAATAGCAAATATCATAGAGTTACTTGCCTCAAATTTTTATTTTTGTCTCTGATAAGGGGAGAGTGGAGCCCATAGTAGGCTTTGTGGTTCAGCCCATGCGTAGTCCCTCGTGCCTTAATTCTCCTGCCCAGTGTTTGTATTTTTTAGTTCATGGGAATGAAATGCTTTAGAGAAGAGGTTCTCAATCTGGGACACATGATACACTTCATGGGACTGTGAACCTCCTGAAATGCAATGAGGATTCTGAATGAATGTGCACATGTGAATTTGGTGAGTGGGTGGAGAGGGCAGACAACTACTATTGTCAAAGGGGTCACATGTGGTATAGTGAAGAGTTAGACATATTTGGACCTAAGTTCAGTTTTACTAATTAGCACTGTAACCTTTAGGAAGTTACCACATCTTGTAGCTCCACTTACCTCATCCATAAAACGGAGATTAACAATAGCTCCTACATTATATAGTTGTTGCAATAGTCAATGTTTACAGTATCTATAAAGAGCTTAGCACAGTGGCTACCACATGATCAGGCCTGAAGAAAATATTAATAGTGGATGAAGAGTATGTAGACTGGAAAATAGAATGAAAGAGTTTTAATTTTGGAATGCTGAATCTGTCACTGAGTCACTGAAGAAATCATTCATTTCTTCATTTATTAAAAAAAATGATTGAATGCTGTCAGTGTTAAGCATTGTGCAAAGTGCTGAGGATGTAGTCGTGAACAAGATACATTCTTTGCCCTCACAGAGTTTATAATCTAGGGAGACTACAAGCAGGTAGTGACCGACCATGTGCTAATGCTGCAGCAGACAGACTACAGGCTAAGGGAGAACGTAAGAGACATTTCTAACCCAGAACCACATTCAGCAAGATTTGTGGATTTGTTTTGTTTTATACTCCCATTTGAATTTTAGTACTGCAGGGCAACTTCCTCTTGTTTATTATAACACTGAAAATTATTAGCTGAGTGTAATATACTCATTAAGGCACATTAAAGATGGGATGTGATCTGAGGAAACTACAGGAAACTGCTCTTGGATATGGCTCCAAGGATGAGGACATGTAGTGAGACATCTTTGTAATATTGGGACCGGAGAAGAGGAAAATACTCACCTTATAAATAAAAATTCTACAACCCAGGGTATTTCCATTTTCCTCTTGACTTCCAGGAAGCTTAGAGTTAAATTTGATGCTTAACTATAACAAGGACAGTAGCCTAATTTTTTTTT
Source organism: Eulemur rufifrons (assembly GCF_041146395.1). Taxonomy (NCBI): domain Eukaryota; kingdom Metazoa; phylum Chordata; class Mammalia; order Primates; family Lemuridae; genus Eulemur; species Eulemur rufifrons. Next base: position 222,226,695 of record NC_090989.1, on the reverse strand, counting down.
TTTTTTGGTTTATTTCTTTCTCCCTTCTTCTCAATGGTGTTTGATTTTCCATTTTTAATGTATTGTGTGTTTGTGTACACACACACACACACATACCCACACATATGCCATGTCAAATGGTTTTTAAAAATAGATAGGGCAATAATTATTATTAAATAACCTCAGGTAACCTGTGCCTTACATATTATGTCAGCCTTTTTCTTTATATATGTTTATAATTCAATAGACATGACTTGAATTGTAGTATATTTAAATCTTGTAAAATTGAGTCACACTGTAAAAGATCTCTTCTAGGAGAATTTAATAGCAGTAACAATGTCTTAGAGGAGAGGTCCTTATGTTATCAGTAACTTAAAGTATCATAGTATCATTTGGGATTATAGCCACTATTAAAAGACATACATTGCTTTGTTAATCCATTTAAATTATTTTTGCACTCTCTGGACACAGAAACTCTTTTACCTTTGAGTAAAGCTGTCAGGATAGCTAAATCAATGTCCTGGTGTCCTTCTGATCCCATCCGAAATACCGTAATCTGCAATTTGAGACAAGGTGACCATTAGCAATGCATTTTTCCCCCAAAAGAAGTTAAGTCAGTGAGACCGCATCTGAACAGAGACTGTGTTACTATCTATAAAGTAGATTCGTAACCACAGGGCAAGCACACAGAACAAGAATCTAATGAGAAGGCTCTGCAATTCTTTAAGAGGAAGATGCCTCATTAACTTCCAAACAGAGACCTCTTATAATTGTGTTGATCATGATTATAATTATATAACTCCCACTATGGTCTGAATAACTGTTTCCCCCCGAAATTCATATGCTGAAACCAAATGATCAATGTGATGGTATTAGGAATTGGGGACCTTGGGAGATGATTAGGTCATGATTACGGATCATTATAAAATTAGTGCCATTATAAAAGAGGCCTCAGAGACCTGATTTTCCCCTTTTACCATGTGAGGACATAGCTCGAAGCTGCCCTTTATGGACCCTAAACATAAACATGGCCCGTATTAGCCACTGAATCTGTGCTGCCTTGATCTTAGACGTCCCAGCCTCCAGAACTGTGAGAAATAAATTTCTGTTGTTTGTAAGCCACTCAGTTTCTGGTGTTTTGTCATAGCAGCCTGAATGGACAAAGACAGCTCTCTCCTCCAATGAAAAGAAATAAAATTATGATTTTGGGGCCTTCATATGTGTCAAGCATAGTGATGTATATTTTCAAATATGTTACCTTCCACTCTTGCTACTTTTTGTAAATACATAAAATAAATATATGAATATACATAAAGATAGATATACATAGTATGTAATCAACACTCCATTGATTTGAACATTTAGATTAGAGACAGATGGAGAAATTAATAAAGCTAAGCTATCCGGGTCCAGAAGTCCTACATAGCACAGCACAGCTGCTCACAGACTCATGTAATAGAGCAGAAGATAACTTCAGCCAAAGCAAGTGGGTAAAAGTACACAGCAGTGTTGGCAGAGTATGGCTGACTGTGTATTTTCCTTGAAAAGTGGGATTGTCACAAAGTCCGTGGATTGACTGATGCAGATAGAGGGTGGCAGACAAAATGACATTTTAATATACAGACAACATAACTATGTGGCCTCAGGCATAAATTTCAACTTCTAGAACAGTAACAACTAATAAAAAAGGGAGAAGAATAAGTCCCAAATAATGCTTAAAAATAACAAAGATTTTATTTTCCAAGTCAGAGGAAGCTTTGTAGGGAAGCCAGAACGTTGTTTGATTATCCACCCTGAGTTACTATTGCACTCAACTGTTTCATGTGTCAAGTTTCTCCATCGGTAAAATGGAATCATAATAGTGCTTGTCTATTTCCAACTACATAGGAAGTAGGCATAACAGGATTTGCTAATATATAATTCTAAGTTTTGTCACTATGGTGGAGAGAAAACATGCATGAAATCCTAGACTGTTAAACTATTAGTTAGTTGCCTGAGAAATCTTCTAGTGTCCCTCCTAGAGACAAGGTAACTTGTTTAAGGTCACACAATGAGCTATAAGGAGAGTTGTGATTGGAATTCAACTCACTTTTTTGTCTTGTGCCTTAAATACTGGGAAAAGAAATGGGTGGGGGTGGGGGAGGAGATAAAACAAGCACCTGACTTGTGAGCTACCTGACTCTGTTGTACTTGTTTATGTCCCAAGGTCAGAGCCTAGGATGAGTAGTGTTAAGGCAAATGTTGCAAATTGAAATGCCTCCATAGACATTTGAACTCAAAAAGTTTAAAAATATAGACAGCCAAACAAAATCCATCTATGCACTATGTTTGGGTCAGGGGCCACAGTTGTGATCTCTGGTAAGGATTGTCAGGTGGGTGTGTGTTTCAACGCAATTAAATTTGCACAGAAATCTGCTTCAGTATAACCATAGGTTTGGCCAAGGTACCATGTGGACATTGTCTCAAACAATTATTGATACTCCCAGAGATTCCCTTGGGAGTTGAGAGGCAGCTATTTTATGCTCTGAACTCAGGAAGGGATGCCTGAATTGAGAAGAAAATTTGGGGTCCATTGGAGAAAGAACCAGGAGGCAGAGATGGAATTCTGGCTAACTCTTGAAGTTATTAGAACTCTTTAAGCCAGGGCTGGTTATGGTCTGAAAGGTATTATCATGTATCTTGCACTTAGCCGGTAGCAAGCTGAAGAGAATCAGGATAACATCTGAGCTCACTGTTTAAAAGAATTAAGAAATTAGGCATAAAATGGAATTCCTTAAACATCTGACCTACTTGTTCTGCTGATGCCTAAATTTCACTGCATAATTAGAGATCACATTTCAGATGGAAATTCTTCTGAGGCAGCAAATAGATACATTAAATTTACCCTGAAACAAAGATTATCAAGCTTTCCTAGCAACAGATTTAGATTTGAGGTTGGGGAAAGGAAGATAGACAAATGTAGAGTTTCTGAAGGATTTCTGGTGAAAGGTCCATGAACATGTGTACTGTTGTTTGCAATGTTATGGTACAACAAGGCTTTAAAGTTTTTCTGGAAAGCTGATGTGGGAGCAATGTTTGCCCACCTATTCATGCCCAGTCCTGATATGCTGGGGTTGAAGAACCCAAGGACCTGGGGGTAAAACTGGGTGGAGGGAAGGGTGTCTTAAAAAGAGGAAAAGGGAGAACCAAAGGGAGACTGGAGGCTCCATAGAAAAAAGTTATTTTATAATTTTGCCTTGGCTGACCTGAGATTCTACATCCTCATCATGACTCAAAAACTTTGTTATTTGAAATTAAAATGCTTAAAAATATTAATTGCATAATTTATATCTCTACTTCAGAATAAAAGAAGTCAAACAAAAACACCAGTCTTCCTCTCTTAGCAAGCTCTTCGTGTTGGCAGAGATGCAAAAAATCAGGTGGTATTAAATATTCTTGGTGGGGAGGTGAATCGAAATTGTAGTTTTGGAGTATGATATGTAGGTAAAAATTCCTTGGTTTGTGCAGCATTTTGTAAACATGGTATTTTGTTTGAAAAGAGTGTGCATTCTCGATTTGCTGGATACAAAGTTCAATATATATAAAATAGATTACACTTACTATTTTTTAATTCAAATTCTCTGTGTATTTACTTATTTCTTATTTGTGTTATTTTTTGAATTCTGAGATCATGTTATAATCTCCTATTATGATTATACACTTCACAATTATCCCTTGAAAATAAACAGTCTTTGAAAACAAAGTATGTTTTGAAGCTTTTTATAAATGTATAAATATATTCATGAAAATCTATGTTCTTTGTGGATTACACTTCTTATCAACATATGATATCTTCCCTTCCTACTTAATGCTGTTGCTTTGTATTATATTTTGTTTTATATAATATTGTAACGGCCACATATACTTTTTGGGGATTAGGATTTGTCTGGTATATTATTCCATCTGGTCATTTGTCACTTTTCTGTGTCATTGCATTTGAGGTATGTATTAATATCTTGTAAACAGCAAGGCTAGATTTTTCCCCTAAAACCAACTCTCTCTCTTAATTGCAGAAAAAAAATCTAGCAACATTTACTGTAATTCCTGATTTTTTGGTCTTATTTCTTCCAACTTATTTTATGTTTCCTCTTTTCTAGACTTTCTTATCATTTATCTTCCACACTATTTCTTGCCTTTAAAATATGATATATTTGAACAGGTAATATATGCACAAATGGTGAAAATTAATTGTATCACTCCTGTCCTCAGTACTCTGGTGCTCCTCAACAAAACAAACCAGTATTACCAGTTTTAGAGATGTTCCATACACATATAAAGAGGTCTCCCTTTCACCTAAGTGGTAGCAAGCTTTATGCGCTATTCTACACTTTGCTTTTTCCACTTGACAATTTATCCTGGAGACCATTCCATTCAACCACAGGGAGATGAGCATCATTATTTGTTGCCTGCGTAATGTTTCATTATATGCATATACCATGATTTATTTAACCAGTCTTCTGCTAATGAACATTTGGGTCATTCTCCATCTTTTGCCAAACACAGTTGCACTGAAGATTTGTGTATGCACATGGGTGAGTACATCTGTAGGCTAAATTTGTAGATATGGAATTTCTGGGCCTAGTTACTCTAGGGGAGTTCTTTAATTCATTAATCTGAGTTTGCTCCCAGGACCTCTTTCTGTTCCCTGCCTTTGTTTATTTTGATGCTGAATGGTAACCAAAATAACTTTTAACTTCATTGTACATACTTTTCTCCTATAATAATTTGGAAACTCTAGTTTCTACACCTGCTTGAAAATTCCAGAAATTACTCAGAATTTCTTGTGTCCTAATATGGTATCCTTTCCCCTCTCTCTTCAAGCTGAACACATAGAGATCTGTTTAGGAAATACATATGTTTGCATTTTGTCTTCTTGTGTCATTTGAAGATGAGTAGCAGGAAGGGAGATAGGCATATATGCTCACTCTAACAATCTCACCAATGTAAGTTTTAATAGAAAAAATTTTAAATCAGACATTATTAATATAACTATTTCATAGGTGATTGAGTAAAGCCTGATTTTTTATTTACTATAGAATTGGTATTTTTAACATGCACCCTAAAAGTATCTCTCAGAATTGTTTGACATGGTTGGTGACCTTGTGAAAACATGGTGGAATATAGGAAATTAAAGTGTTCTTTGAGACCCAAAAGAACAAACATCAAAACATTTTGTTAAAAAAGTACTTTCCCCCCAAATTCAGTCTGATAACTTATGTTTTCTGCTCTCTTGTGGAGAAATTACTTTAGCCTAGACGGGATTTTGATTCTCATGTTGAAAGGAAGCAAAATCTTTCAAAATGACACCGTCCCCCTATTTTCTGCCCCTCTGACCTGCCTGCCAACCAGCTTCTGTGCTTATGTTCTTGCTCTCATTGTGCACCCTCTAAAAGTCAGGAATCTGGGCATCACGCTTGTCACCCTCACCCCCCTGCACGGAGTTGATTCATTGAACACATTTATTGAATATCTCTTCTGTGCCAGGCACTGTTAAGTTTCTGGGGATACCACAGTGAACCAAACTGACAAAAATCCCTGCTTCCATGGAGCCTACATTCTAGAAAGGGAAGACAGAGGGAAAGTAAGTAAAATATATTATGTGCCAGACTGTGAAAAGTTCTCTACAGCATGATTTCTTCCTCCTGTTTACTTCTTTCCCTCTATCCTCACTGTCACAACCTTTGTTCAGCATCTTAACAATTGCAGTAGATTCTTTTCTATTCTTCCTGACTCTGGTCCTGTCTCTCCCTCCTTCCATTCTCATCTCAATGCAGCTATTCAAGCAATCCTCCATGCCAGATCATATCACCCTCCTTATTATAATTTTTTAGTGGCCATCCCTATGGCATAAAGCTAAAAATTCTTAGCAGGGCATCCAATGTCACACTCCTGGCTCTTTCTTCAGTTTTATCTCTTGCTGACTGCATTCTTACTGTTGTTCCCACCACCACAGCCACGACCTGACCCCACTCACCTGATGCCCCAGCTGTGCTGAGCATCTTGCTCCTTTCAGGAACCCTGATGCTGTTTTGGGCCTCTCTGCCTTTGTTCATTCAGTTCCTTCTTCCTGGAATACCCTTCCCCCTGCTTGGTGAACAAACTCCAAGCCTTTTGCTCAACATGTGCCATCTAAGAAGACTTCCATATAACTATGATCAAACCTTCACTTTCTCTTTGTGCCTCTATTATTCTCTAAAGCTTTCTAGCATACTGCTTTCAACCCTTCATTTCTTGCATTTGCACATGTCTCTTTTCACTATAAAGAGGTTTATTTGCAGGCAGGAGTCCTAGTCCTTGTGCAGTAAGCATTTGCTGAGTGGAGGAATTATTACCAAATGGTTGTGTTTGGGAGACTGGTTTGAAGAAAATAAAAATTAAAAAATACGGCCAGGTGCGGTGGCTCATGCCTGTAATCCTAGCACTCTGGGAGGCCGAGGTGGGTGGATGGCTTGAGCTCAGGAGTTTGAGACCAGCCTGAGCAAGAGCGAGACTCTGTCTCTACTAAAAAAAATAGAAAGAAATTATATGGACAACTAAAAATATATATAGAAAAAATTAGCCTGGCATGGTGGCGCATGCCTATAGTCCCAGCTACTTGGGAGGCTGAGGCAGAAGGAAAGATTGCTTGAGCCCAGGAGTTTGAGGTTGCTGTGAGCTAGGCTGATGCCACGGGACTCTAGCCCAGGCAACAGAGTGAGACTCTGTCTCAAAAAAAAAAAAAAAAAAAAATTAAAAAGTAGGATATTCCACACAAGAATGAAAGCATAGCTAAAGTGAATGGGTTATTAGGCCACAGACCAAGAGTTTGTCATAAGTGTTAAGAGTCAATTTTAACACAAGACACATGGCACCACATTATTTTTCAGGAATTAAACATTTAGTCAAGCATTGTGTGATAGAAAGTGGGCTGCCTGAGTTTTAGACATTATATATTGAGACCTATTATGAATGTGACATTTTGAGATATAGGCAGTCCCAATTAACCAAAAATATTTTTCACCAAAATGTTTAAACTTTAGTTCCATGTAGATTAAGCCATACTATAGAGAAAGACTCAAAGCAGGAATGTACTATAGAAAAATGAAACAGAAATGTGGAAATAGGGGACTTCCAGTTATGAAATGGTGGCAAAAAAGCAAACTGGCTCCACTCCTTCTCCTCTGCCTCCCACAGGGAACGAAAACCAAACATGCAGTGCCTAGATTTTCAGGAGCAACAACCCAGAACTCAAATATGAGATGAGACAGATCCTGGGGCCACAGAGAAGTGAAAAAACTCTGAGCAGATGACAGGAGAACTAGACTTCCACATCTGTGATGCCCTCCTCTTCATTCTGCCCAGCATCAAGCACATAGAAAATCTTCCCCAACTCATGGTTTCTATACTGGAAAAAGTAAGATTGATGTGGTCAACCAGCTTTCCTACCATCTTGGGTTCCCTGGCAGGAGACTGGTTCTTGCCTTAACCCATAGGAAGCATCATGAATGCTGGCAGAGAGAAAAATGCCTGAGGACAGGCAGAGATAACAATCATCCCCCAGGTTTGGAAACTCTGCTCTGTAATGCAGCCAAAGGAGACACAAAATCAGAGTGGCTATTCAGCAGCACCACACTGTAGGAGGTATGTTTCACAGGTCCCTTGAGCATAATCCCCTAGCTAGTCTTCCCATACTGCTGGGAAAATCCTTTTGGGACCTCCCCCATTCAGGACAGGCTGTGCTTTACTCATTTACTAGCGCTGAGGTGAACCTGGGCTTAAGGCATCACCTAGGGCTGAAAAGGAGTCAGTGACGTAGAGATAAAGATTTGCTAAGCAAATATATCCAATAAAAACCAAAGGAAGCTGGACAGAGAAAACTGGATAAATAACTAATCCTTCAATGCAAAGACATAGGCATACATACCCACAAGAAACAAAAGCAAAAAAAGAACCATGACTGGCCCTAACTAGACAATGATTTGTGAGCTCTCTGACCAAGAATTTATTTAAAGTAGCAGTTTTAAGAAAAAGCTCAGTGATCTCCAAGATAACACAAAAACACAGTTCAGAAATTTATCAAGGAAATTTAACAAAGAGATTGAAATAATAATAAAAACCAAACAGAAATCTTGGAACTGAAAAATACATTTGTTGAACTGAAGAACTCATAAGAGGCTCTCAGCAGCAGAATGAGTCAAGAGAAGAAAAAATCAGTGAGTTTGAAAACTGGTGATGTGAAAATATACAGTCTGATGAGAAAAAAGAAAAAAGAATGAAAAGGAATAAAGAGCATCTAAAAGACATATAAAATTACTGCAGAAGACCAAATCTAAGAATTACTGGTGTTCAAGAGGGAGTTGAGCAAGAGGAAGGGGGAGAAAGCTTATTTAAAGAAATAATAACAGAAAATTTTTCAAAACTTGAGAAAGATATAAATATTCAGGTGTCACAAGGTCTGAGAACACCAAACAGATTCTACCCAAATAAGGCTATTCCAAGGCACATAATAATCAAACTCACAAAGGTCAAGGACAAAGAGAAGATCCTAAAAGTAGCAAGAGAGAAGAAGCAGATAACATATAAAGGAGCTCATATAAAGGGACAGGTAGACTTCAATAATAGTAGGGGACTTTAACACCCCAATATCAGTAAAAAACAGATCACCCAGACAGAAAATCAATAAAGAAACAGTGGAGTTAAACTATACACTAGACCTAATAGGCCTAACCAACGTTTATAGAACATTCACCCAATTGCTGCAGAATACACATTTTTTTCATCAGCACATGGAACATTCTCCAGAATAGACCATACTTTAGGCCAAAAAACAAGTAGGGAGCACATTCCAAAAAATATAAATCATATCAAGTATCTTTTCTGATCATAATGGAATAAAACTAGAAATTAATAACAAGAGGAACCTCAGAAACTTCACAAATGCATGGAAATTAAACAACATGCTCCTAAATGGCCAATAAGTCAATGACGAAATTAAGAAGAAAACTTAAAAATTTCTTGAAATGAATGAAAATGAAAATGAAAATACAACATACCAAAATCTATGGGATAAGGAAAAAGCAACACTAAGAAGGAAGTTTATAGCAATAAGTACCAATATCAAAAAAGTAGAAAGACTTCAAATAAACAACCTAATGATGCATCTCAAGAAACTAGAAAAGCCAGAACAAACAAACCCATAATTAGTAGAAGGAAAGAAATAATAAAGATCAGAGCAAAAATAAATGAAATTGAGAATAAAAAACAATAACAAAAGCTCAATGAAATGAAAAGTTCTTTTTTTGAAAAGATAAACAAAATCGACAAAACCTTCAGTTAGACTAAGAAAAAAAGAGAGAAGACTCAAATAAATAAAATCAGAAATGAAAAAGAAGATATACAACTGAGAACTCAGAGATACAAGGAATCATTCGATACTATTATGAACAACTGTATGCCAAGAAATTATGAAACCTAGAAGTAATGGATAAATTTCTAGATTTATACAATATACCATGATTGAACCATGAGGAAATAGAAAACCTTAACAAATTAATAATGAGTAACAAGATCAAATCTGTAATAAAAAGTCTCTCTTCAAAGGAAAGCCCTGGACCTGATGTCTTCACTGCTAAATACTACCAAACACTTAAAGAAGAACTAATACCAATCGTATTCAAACTCTTCAAAAAAAAATTGAAGAGGAGGGAATATCAACAAAAAGTGCCAACAACATGCAATAGGGGAAGGACAATCATTTCAATAAATGGGGCTGGGAAAACTGGATAACTATATGCAGAAGAATGAAACTAGACCCCTATCTCTGACCATACACAAAAATCAAATCAAAATGGATTAAAGACTTAAAATTTGATACCTGAAACTACTAGAACAAAACATTGGGAAATGCTCCAGGACACTAGTCTGGGCAAAGATTTCTTGTTTAAGATCTCAAAAGCAAAAATAGACAAATAGGATTACATCAAGCTATAAAGCTCTTGCACAGCAAAGGAAACAATCAACAAAATGAAGAGACAAGCCATATCAGAAAATATGTGCAAACCATCCATCTGACAAGGAATTAATAACTAGAATATATAAGGAGCTCAAACAATTCAATAGCAAAAACTCAAATAATCTGGTTTAAAAATGGGCAAAAGATTTGGACAGACATTTCTAAAAAGAAGACATACAAATGGCCAACAGGTATATAAAAAATGCTCAACATCACTAATCATCAGAGAAATACAAATCAAAACCACTGTGAGATATCATCTCATCCCAGTTAAAATGGCATATATCAAATAGAGAGGCAATAATAGAAGCTGGCAAGGGGTGTGGAGAAAGGGGAACTCTCATATACTGTTGGTGTGAATATAAATTAGTACAGTCATTATGGAGAACAGTATGGAGGTTCCTCAAAAAACTAAAAATAGAACTACCATATGATCTAGCAATTCCACTACTGGGTATATATCCAAAAGAAAGGAAATCAATGTATCGAAGCAATATCTGCACTCCCACATTTATGGTAGCACTATTCACCGTAACCAAAATATGGAATCAACCTAAGGGCCCATCAACAGATGGGCAGATAAATAAAATGTGGTATATATATACAATGTAATATTATTCAGCCATAAAAATAATGAAATCCTTCCATTTTCAGCAACATGGATGGTAGTAGAGAACATTATGTTAAGTAAAATAACCCAAGCACAGAAAGACAAATATTGCATGTTCTTATTCATATATGGAGGCTAAAAAAGTGGATCTCATGAAGATAGAGAGTAGGCTGGTGGCTACCGGAGTCTGGGAAGGGTAGGTGAGAAGGAGGGATGAAGGGGAAAAACAATATAAATATAGTTATTACCACTTAACTGTACATTTAAAAATGGTAAAGACTTTAAGTTTTATATGTATATTTTACTTCAATAAAAAGCTTTTAAAAAAAGAAATGCAGAAATAATTTGGGGGAAGTAATTTTATGTTTGAAGACAGTTTAGCTCAATTTCTGGGAACCAAGTAAGTATAGTCACTACCTAAATAACAAAACAGAGTATATGTGCTTGCAGTAATCATGGACTTTCCGTTTCTTAAACCCAGCAGGTCTTATTGTTAAATAAGATGAGGGGATGAGAAAATATATTGGGAAAATTAAACTGATTCACTGTCAAGGTATCTATTAATTAGCTTAATTTGTGATTTATATTTATGTCACAGTGAGCAATGAATCTGTGAAAATAGAAAAGGAGATTGAGAAGAGCTTTTGAAAATGAAAACAACCATGATATTGGATTGAAAAACATCTATAAGCTGCAAGGACACTTTGGCTCTATCTATCGAAAATAAAAAGGAACACTCCACAATCATTTCATGCTGTGTTAGATATGTAAGAGATGATATTGGAGTTTGACAAATGGTGTGTAACATGTCTGACAATTTTAGAAAAATACCATAGCTACACAATAGGTAATCAACAAAGAAAGTTCTTATGATGTTCTAAGAATTTATAAAATCTACCAATGATAATGTTAACAGTAGGATTAAGGACAATAAAAATGCTATTTCTGGAACTTTTGTAAAAGAGACATCTCCAAAATGTTTTCTATTTGCCTATTTAATTTCTTAATAGAATCTGGCAATGTATTTCCTGAGGATACGAGCAGGAGGAGGAGAGAATTAGACCCAGTAAATAATTCAATCACTACAATGCAACGACTTTTAAAAATCCCCAGCTTAGGATAATATTTCCCTAATGAATCATTAATATTCAAAATAATTTCAAGTAATTGAGTGATTAATAGAAAATGCAAAAGTTCATCTTCATCGAGATATGGAACGATGCAAGATCCTTGATAGGAATCCAAACAAAAATCCCGATAGGTGATAAAAGGCCTCAAGCAAATACTAGGTTTAGTTTTCTCTTTGGCATAATCAATGGTGACTTGGTACAGGGAAGACAAAAATGCAACTTGATGAATAGAATACTTTGCATCTAAAATATATTCATATTTGATTTTTAGTCTTTGAGAAAATAAACTTTCTTTGGTTGAGAAAATTCTAAGTTAACATTTTGCCAAAGAGACTGACTTCTAGAAATGGATGTGCTGATTTATATGGAGGAGGGAAGGAAATCAGAGAAAATCAAAGGAATTTCAAATACTCCTGAAAATAAGCAACAAAAGATTAGTGGACAATGGGATGCAAAATTTTTATTAGAAAATTAATATCAAATAAGTTCAATTACTTTCACTGAGTTCCATATAAACTATAGACTTTCCATGGAATATTTTTGAACAAGTCTCACAGTTTTATATTGAAGTGGGCAGCTAAAAAGTGATGTTGGGGAGATAGAAATTTGGTGAAATTAATGTAATTCCAGTATGTCCTATAAGCTATCATGTATGAATTCACATATTAGATAAAATAAGTGATAATTTGACTTTCAAAAGGATATTTTATTATACAATGGATTTCTTAGTTTATTTTAAAGGTGTGTTCCATTAGCACACAATTTGATTTAGGTTACTTTTAGTAGCAGATTGTTTTATAGATTGAATCATGCTCACATCACCACTCAACTCCACGATCTCTCAAAGGACCACCATGGATGAACAACTTGGCAACTAACAAAGAGTGTCAGGTTTTGCTTTTGACTCTAATCTTTGACTCCTTTTCCCCTTTTTTCTTCCACGATAATTTAAGAACACTAGAATTTATTTCTCTAGAAATGCAATTCAGAGGCCAAAGGTCCACTGGTTCCGACACAGAAAAAGAATTTTTCTTATTATAATAGTAATGCATTTTTGTCATTAAAAATTGTAGAAAGTTTAGAAAAATTTTAATGAAAAATAATTTCCCAAACCCCAAGTCCTACTCAGAGACACTACTGATGGTATTTTGGTATATTTCCTTCAAGGTTCTCTTTCTTTTTATTTTTTTTCCCCATAAGCAGAGTCTGTGTGTGGAGAGGAGGGCTTATTTGTGAAATACTAGTTTGTAGGCTTATTTTCTTTTCTATTAACATTATAACCAAGCACTTTCCTGTGTTCTTGGGAACTCTTCAAAAGCATAATTTTTAATGTTTGCAGAATATTTTGTCCAATAGCGTGTTATAGTTCACTTAGTCAATAACCCCATTGTTGGACACTTACATTGTTTCTACATGTTTGATATAAATAACAGTGTGATGAACATCTTTATGTATGAATTCTGTTCTGTATTTAGCATTTGGCTCTTGGGATGATTCCCAGAAGTCTTTTGTCACAATTTGCCTCACAGCTAGAAATGAGTATTTTAGCACATAAAAGTGAGTTAAAGTAAAAGGAAGCTTGTGTTGTCCTTAAAGCAGATTTGCTGTGATGTCACTCCACCCCCGTTAATGAAAGTCCTAGGGAAAGCTGACTGCACCAAAATGGTACAGGAAAACACAGACACGTGTATGTTGAGAACGCAGCCTTTACACATGGAGGCGGAGGAGCTTCACGCAGCATCCACTCTTGGCCCTCTGTTGGGACTACTACCAAGCACTGGGATGAGTTTAAGCTCTTGCTTCTTGGAGAAGGGGTCTTGAAAAAACAGACTGACCACATCACTTTCTACCATTTTCACTTTCCTGATTTTTCCTTTAGCCTTTTCAATGCTGCGTAGGTCCCAGGGCAGTTCTGGCTTATGTAACTTGAGGGTGCAAATGAAATCTTCCAGTGATAATGAGGTTTGCGGACTTTCTTGGTAAAGCACATACATCATATTGTAGTAAGAAAATTTTTAGATGTGGGTCAGCAACTCTACCAAGGCTCCCTGGACCTGTGATTGCCATAGCCTTTGTCATTGAAAGAGCATTTTATCATCCTAAGGTGACATGTAGAGAGGCCAGGAAAAAGCAACCTGTAGATTTTGTGATGAGGGCAAAAAATGGGAACAGGCTAAACCTCCTCATCTACCAATTTTATGGGGGGCTTTCTAGGGGGCTGGAACTGGATGACAACCTGTCACCTGCCATCTCTTGCTTTCGATTCTTTTCCTGACAGCTGGTGTTACCTCTTTCATTTGTTACATAACTGTGCAATGTACCTCACTGGATGCCAATGTGACAGATACCACAGGTCCAGCAACAATATTTCCAGAAGCTTCTTTATATATTTCATGGCCCTGGCTAAGCAGAATCAAGAATATTTGTCACCTACCATCTTGTCAGGCAACCAGATGGTCGAAAATTTAATTTGACTTAAGGTAATATTTTTCATCTTAGGAAAGACATTACTAGGTTCACATGCATCCTTTCATATATTTTTAAAAATAAGTAGACATCCTTCTCAAGAGAAATACCCAGAACCACAGACAATTCTTCTGGGCCAATAATACCATATGGGCTTCTTATCGAATGGTAAAAATTTTCGGCTTTTTTTTTTGGTAGTTTTATCTTATTTTTTCATCATTATAGGGTGAAACTAAATTTTTATTGACTTCCCTGCCATATTTATCAGGACATCACATACTTTGGCAGCCCAAGCACTTCTTTGAGAAACTATCACCAAGGGAGAGATCATCAGGAAGGCATCATAAAGCGCTACAGAGAAGTTTCTCACCTCCCAACTCAAGCTGGTCCAGTTCCCCTAGTGACAATCTTATTGACATTTTCCAAGGCTGGTAGACCAGGTACTTTTGGTTTGCCTCTCTGGGAACCTGCCCACCAGGCAGGCGATCACACCACCTGTTACTGGGCCAATCTCACCCTGCTCAAACTTGAGCAGGGCAGCTCTGAGTCTGAGCAGGTGAAAGAGATCTTTGAGGGTAAGGAGAATAACTATTTGAATTTCCTTATCACCTTAGGAAAACATACATTTTACCTCTTTTTTCCTTCCTGCTCAACTATGAGGAACACCAGAGGCAAATATCTTGAAGGTAGGGCATATAAGCTCACTGAGGACAGGGGATCTGCCTTCTCCCAGGCTGGCCCTCTGCACCGTGCCTGGTGGAGCAGCAGAAGCTGCTTAACACTCACTTTGGAGCCTGGGAGAGATTCTACTATGGGGGATCGGGGGAAACGTTTTGGAAGAAAACATCCATTTCAGCCCTGTGTCACTGCCTTCAGGTTCCTGGGTTTGTTTTGTAAGACTGACAGGAGGAGGTCAGTTTAGTGGATGTCTCACGTTGAAAGGATCATGTCCTAATCACCTCACTTCTCTGTATCTTGATTTTACTGTCTGCAGAAAAAAAAATAAGTTCGACTAGGTGGTCATTGGGACTCTTTTTAGCTTTAGAGGCCACAGATTTTCTTTCTTCATGCTCAGAATGGCAGAAGATCAGCATTAGGGCATCTAATCGTTCTGGCCTCCTATCTGATATGTTAATTCCTCAACAGTATCCATAAGAAGGGACCTTGGTTTTCATGGATGGCACCATATGAAAATCTTATTTCCATTTGCTGTCTTAAGTATTTTGCTCATTAGATTAGGACAAATTACCATTTTAAAAATGTTCCCTTTTTATGGTGCTAGACCACGGCACCATAATCTCTAATACTGATGCGAAGCCTCCTACATACCCAGCTATTAAGCCTGTGAAATTAGTTAAGTGGCGCAAGACAACCCTTCCCCTATTCAGGAAAACCTGCCGCAGGCTTATAATCCCGTCAGTGCCCATGGCCCAGGGCAACCCCTGACTGTAAGTTCTCCTCTTCCACAGCCCCCCTTCCCCTCCTAACTCCAAGACACATTTTAAGTTCTGGCTTGGAGAGGACAGACTGTACAGAGCATGGACTTTGAAATCAAACAGACTCAGAAGCGAATCATGCCATTTACTAGATGTGTAACTTTAGGCCACCTACCTCTCTGAGCTTTGATTTCTTCCTTTGTGAAACAGGGATAATTCTTTGTCTCAGGATTATTGCAAAACTTTGTGTGAGATCATCTTTTTAAATCATACAGCACAGTTTCTAGTGTCTAGCATGGGCTCAGTCATTGTTAACTCCCTTTCTATTTTCTGTCCTTGGCAAATTTCCTGGGCATGCTCTCTCCCATTGTGGTGGCTTTGCCACGTCTGTTCTCTCTGCTGGTTGGTCTTTTTCCTAAAGTTCTGGCTGGCTATGTGCTCCTTGTTCTCTGAGGCACAGTTCAAGTGCCATCACCTGCATGCTCATCCTGGTTCTAATCGTTCTTTGCCTGGGTTAGGTGCCTGGCCTCTTGTGCCTTCTCTGAACTATGTGAATATACCTCTATCACAGCATAAACAATGCCAACATTGGTAACAACAATATTACTAATGGTCACTTAGTGAGTACTTACAGTGTGCCAAATACCGTGTAAGCACTTTGCAAACATGACAATTCCACAAAAATCTTTTTTCTAGTTATTGTTGTTATTCCTATTTCATAGCTGATGACCTTGAGGCCAGAGAGCTTAGATACCACATGGAAAACCACACGATTAGGAAAGCCTAAGGTGCATTTGAGCCCATACGACCTGGCTCAAGGGCCTGTTATCCTATTGCTTGTCTGCATCCTTTAGTAGCCTCTGATTCTTGGAGGGCTAGGACACCTCTTGCATTCCCATATCCCTGTTACATAGTAGTGTGGTTGGCATCTTGTGGGTGCTCAATGAACATTTGTGGAATGAACCTTCCATTCTCAGTCCAAATCTGGCCGGTACTTTTCAGATGGGAAATGTATTTGGTACTGAACAGTCCCGATTAGGTTCAGGTAGGGCAAGGCAGGAGTCGTAGTTGCCCAACGTCTGAATTCTGGTGCCTGTGTCTCTCTGTTATTTTCCACCCAGAGACTAGTCAGGTTTGCTCCTAATATCCACCCCCCTAGTCTTACTAGCAAAGACAGGACGGGCTCAGTGCTGTCTTGGGGCAGTCACCTCCCAAAGGGTTAGGACTCACTTTGTTTGCGGCTTTTCAGGCTAGTCATAAGCAAAACAGATATTTCCATTTGGTTAAGAACATCCCCATGTGGTCATAAGAGCCAGTAGTAAAATAAATTCCTAGCCTGAGAGAGGATAGAGAAACAATAGCTTCTGGGCTGCTTTGTGGATGTGTGAGCAAACCAGCTTTTGAAGGACCTGCTGTGCCAATGGCAGAACATTCTAGAGTTTGTGTCTGACCCAAGATAATCCTAAATTTTATTTATTTAATATACTTGAAAGCATTTGTAAACAAAGATGGAAGATTACATTTTAATATGATGATTATTGTCTTAAACAATGGCAAATAAAGGAGAAAATCACAAAGACCATTTCCTAGAAATCAAATCCACCCTGCCCTGAAGTTGGCATGCCTGCCAGGGGCTTCTCTTTTGTCCTTGCTCCTGTGTGCCAGGCCCTCTGTCCCACGGGCAGAGAAAACCCCTTGTTTACGTACACAATGCCGAGCCTGGAGATGCTGCCTTTTTTCCTTTCCTTTCTGCAGTTTTCAATTTCCATTTGTGCTCTCTCCATGGCTTTTTTCTAGGGCCACTAGAGAAGAATAAGAAACTAGCAGCGTCCTTTGTCATATGACAAGAATGGAAACACAAAGGGAAACAAAAAGCAGCCCTGGTAGGTTTACCCCGTAAATCAGCTTGACAAAATAAAACTAAAACTGGTAGGAGAATACAAGTCTTCACACGGAACTGCATTTTCTGACCTGACAATGGAAGAACATGACATTTGTTAAATGGTAAAAGGGACTATTCTAGGGCCTACAGACTGTCACATTATCCTAACCTACAATGAACTTTATTTTGAAAAGTTTTCTATTCTTTCACGCTCAGATGGAATTGATTCAAAGAAAGAACAGTTCAGTTTATCAGTTCTGTTGTTTCTCTCTAAACCCAAGTAATCCCTCTCTCTTCCTTGGGCCAATACTGATGCACAACCCTGCACTCTACCACTGAACAGTTGAGTTTACTCTCATTGTTGCCCATTGCACAAGTCATAGTTGCTGACTTCTCCAGGGTCAAAACTCTTTTGCATAAAAATTGCAGGCTAAGATTTTACGATTATTAACTTTTTATTGAGAATGACTGTTTAGGAGTGACAGCTTTTCTCCCCAGAGGAGCAAACTTTTCTCTCTGTCTCTTCTAGGATTGCCTTTACTGTTCCATGTCGCAGGTAAGAAGTTAAGTGGACCTCTCTGGCAACTTGTTAGGAAGTTTCGAGAAGAATATTTGTCAGTATAATTATCATTATCAATAGTTAATATCATTAATGGTACAGGGTTCCTCAGCAAATTCTGCTGGCTTCTCTCTTACATCAAATCCAGAACTTGACCACTGCTCAGCATCCCCAGGTCTAAGCTACCATCCTGTCTCCTAGATGACTACAGTAGCCCCAGTAAGCAGCTATCTAGCTCCTATCCTTGCCTCTTGTTCAAGTTTGATTCTCTGCATAACAGTGGAGTTCTGAAGCAGGCAGCTTCTGGAGTCAGGCTGCTGGTGTGGGAGGCTCTGTTCTTCCTCTTAGCAGCTATACTTGCCCTCGGGTAAGTTCTCTGCCATCTCAAAACCTCTATTTCTTCATCTGGACAATGGAAATAATAATAGTTCCCATTCTAATTGTTTTCTGTTGAAAGTTGTGAGTTAATGCACATTAAGTACTTGGCACAGCCTTAACACGTGTGCTAGCATTATTATCGTTACTGAATTACACGGTAAAAGAGGGTGAGTTTTGATGTGACACAAAGTCTGCAGCAAGATGTATAAAGAGAAAGTATAGAACTTATATACAGAAAACATACATCCCAAGGAGCAGCACTCATTGGTTCCAAGAGATTCGGTGGTCACAAAAAGACCAGGAGTTGAGTAATTGAAGGGAAAGAGGGAAGAGATGTAGTTCATTTTGTTTCTTTCTCACAGTTAAAGCCCGGCTAAATGACAAGCAGTCCATGTAAGTCCCCATGTGTATTCAGCAGTGGCCAAACACAACCTTTACTCTTAAGCAGCCTAAAAACTGATTTGGGGGAGAAATAGAGATTCAAATAATTGTCAAAATCAAGAAGCTGCGAAAAAAGTGACAATCAAATTCCAGCTAGAAAAATAATTTAAGGGCTAAGGAGATAAAAGTCATTTGTGGCTGGGGTAAACATAGAAGACTTCATGGAGAAGACCAAGGTTGGCTGTGGACCTTGGGGACTGTGTTAGAATTTCCATCAGGGAGCTGGTGGTGGGTGGGGAGCAGGATGAAGAAAATGACAAGACAAAATAAGAGAAAAGTGAACACTAAAAAAATTATGTGCAAACACTCGGTTTGCTGGAGGGTTGAGTAAAGGAAAAGCAACTTATACAGTAAGGTGAGAAAGGAAGGTTGGGGACAAACTGTAGATGATCGTCCATGTTAAGGAATTTGGATGTGATCCATTACATACCAGGCCTTGTGCCAAGCACTTTATATGTGTTACCTTGTTAATCCTCACATCAACTCCATGAGGCCCAGAGATTGAATTATTAAATAGCTACCTGAAATCACTGAGCTGATCAATGACAGAGTCAAGGTCTGACCTCAGATCTGTCCAGCTTTAACCCACGCTCATAGCGTCTCTCTAGGCTACCTTGCTAAAGTCACATGCTGCTAGTGGCAACTTGATCTTGGGGAGCGGATTGGAGGTGGGGCCCAGCTTCAAGCTGTTGCACTAGGCTTGGGATGAGATGATAAGGGCCTGGATTAGGGGTGGCGTGGGATGGAGAGGCGGGTGCTGTGTGAGGGCCTGCAAGAAGAATCACAAGGTGGGTTGACTTACAGGGATGAAGAGCAGGGAGGAACCAAAGAGGATGCCAAGTTCTTGGGCCACAGTGCTGGGAGCGTGGGGCTGCTCTCAGAAACAGGGAAGCCAGGATGATTTGGGGGGAAGTGATGGGTTTATCTAGAACTTCCATCCTGTTTGACTCCAAGGTTGAGTGTAGGCCCAGGGCAGGACCCTGGAAGATAGGAGGGTGACTAAGACAGTGCTCTACCCTGCAGTGGAACCAAAATGACTGGAGTCATTACTGCCCACATGTCCTAGAAATCTTGCTTCTGCACTGGTGATCAAAAAGAATGTGCTCTTTGTTAAAATGCCTTTCAATAGAGCTATGCTGCAGGTTGGGGGAGATTCTTTTTTTTATTCAATAGATTTAGGGGGTACAAGTGTTTTTTGTTACATGGATTAATTGTATAATGCCGAAATCAGGGCTTTCAGTGTACCCACCATTAGAATAGTGTAAATTGTATCTGATAGGTAGATTTTTATCCCTCACCCCTTCACACCCCCCTTTTTAGTTTTCAATGTCTGTTATGCCACTTTATGACCATATATATCCCTCATTTAGCTTCCACTTATAAGTGAGAACATGGGGTATTTGTCCTTTCCTGAGATACTTCCCTTAGGGTAATGTCTCCAGTTCATCCTAGTTGCTATGAAAGACATTATTTCATTCCTTTTTATGGCTGAATAGTACTGCACGGTGAGTGTGTGTGTGTGTGTGTGTGTATCACATTTTGTTTATCCACGCCTCAGTTGATGGACACTTAAGTTGATCCCATACCTTTGCAATTGTGTATTGTGCTGTGATAAACATTTAGGTGCTGGTGTCTTTTTTTTGTAAAATGACTTCTTTTCCCACTACCCAGAAGTAGGATTGCTGGATTGAATGGTAGGTCTACTTTTAGTTCTTTGAGGAATCTCCATACTGTTTTCCATAGAAGTTGTACTAGTGCACATTCCCACCAACAATGTATAAGCTTCCTTTCTCTCTGCATTCACGCCAATATCTATTGCTTTTGACTCTTTAATGATGACCATTCTGACAGGGGTAAGGTGGTATCTCCCTGGGGTTTTGATTTGTATTTCCCTGATGATTAGTGATGTTGAGCATATTTTCATATGTTTTTTTTGGCCATTCGTCTATTTTCTTTTGAAAAAAATCTATTCATGTATTTCACCAACTTTTTGATGGGGTTGTTTTATTCTTGCTGATTTGTTTGACTGCTTTGTAGATTCTGGATATTAGCCTTTTGTCAGATGTATAGTTTGTGAATATTTTCTGCCATTCTCTAGGTTGTCTATTTACTGTGTTGATTTTTTCCTTTTCTGTGCAGAAACTTTTTAGTTTAATTAAGTCCCATTTACTTAGTTTTGTTGTTGCAGTATTTGCTCTTGGGGTCTCAGGTTACAAAACTAATGTAGACAAATGGGTAACATTTCTATACACTAATAACAGTTAAGCTGAAAGTCAATTTAAGAACTCAATACCATGTACAATAGCTGTAAAGAGAATAAAATGCCTAGGGATATGCTTAACGAAGGAGGTGAAAGATCTCTACAAGGAGAGTACAAAACACTGATGAGAGAAATCACAGGTGACACAAACAAATGGAAAAACCTCTCATGTTCATGTATTGGAAGAATCAACATTGTTAAAATGTCCATACTACCCAAAGTGATTTAAAGATTTAATACAATTCCCATCAAAATACCAGTGTCATTTTTCGCAGATCTAGAAAGAGCAATCCTAAACTTTATACGAAACCAAAAAAAAAAAAAAAAAAAAAAAAAAGCCCGAATAGCCAAAGCAATTCTAAGCAAAAAGAGCAAATCTGGAGGCATCATATCATCTGACTTCAAATTACACTACAAGGCTGCAGTAACCAAAGCATGGTACTGGTACAAAGGCAGACATATAGACCAATGGAACAGAATAGAGAAGCCAGAAATAAAGCCATCTACCCACAACCAACTGATTTTTGATAAAGCAGACAAAGACATACACTGCAGAAGGGAAGCCCTATTCAATAAATTATGCTGGGAAAATTGGTTAGCCACACGCAGAAGAATGAAACTGGATCCCTCTCTCTCACAATATACAAAATTTAACTCAAAATGGATTAAAGACTTAAATGTAAGACTGAAAACCTTAAAAATTTTAGGAAAAAATATAGGGAAAACTCTTCTGGCCATTGGCTTAGGGTAAAGAATTTATGAACAAGATCCCAAAAGCAGCCTGGGGGAAATTCTGAAAAGTGAGGAAAGGCAGATGGCAAAACTCAGAGGCTGTCAACAGCTTTTTAGATTATAAGTGCCACAGAGCCATGTGTATATATAGAAGATGAAGAAAACAGAACCTCTCTCCCAATTGCCCATTTTGGAGAAGAAAACCTGAGGGAGGTTTTACACACATCCATTTGCCTATCCCAGCAATAAGAAGACATGTGGGGGTGCACACATGTATGTGCATACAGTGGTTTCGTGAGTCACATGACTAGGCAATGTTAAAGATGCTACATATACTAAACGTTGTTCGAGAAAGTAACTCTGGTACAATCTTTGTGTGATCCTCTCAGATTGTAGGTTGTTCATTTCAACCAGCGATGCCTTTCCCATGAAGAACCCTCAGGAAAATGTCCAACTCACAGCTACCACTTCAGTGAAATGCTAGCATTTTTGGTCCACATCTCCCCACCATAGTGATTGTAGTTATACAATGATGCGTATTTTATTTAGAGATATTAAAGAATAAAGTATTCCATGGAAGTAAATTTTCTAGTTAAGTATGGATTATCCCTTCATGCCAAATAAAAACAAGTTAATCCTCTGGGATGGAAACTTTTCTAAAATGGAATAGACACATCTGTCTTGTTAGATAACATTAAATAGAATGAAAACCCATTATTTTCTTTTGGCGTGACTTAGTAATGTTCTCACTGACTGTTGGAGACAGGAGGCTATTCGGGCTTATTTAGAGACTGCTAACATTGAGAGTTCACGTGTCTGCTCTTTATAATTTCCCATGTCTATGGTCTAACTGCTCTTGCAACTCTCATTCATTGCACCTCCTGCAGTGGGCAGGACTATGAGACCAAAACTGAGCAGGGAAGAAGTGGTTTCTGTAGCATTTAGTGCCCATGACTGTGTGGCATTTAGTGTATGGATTGTCTGATATCGATGTCACGCTTTAAATTGATTTTTTTTTATTTCCTGGTTCTTGTGTATATTCTGGGTAACTACGAGTTCTGTGTAAGGGACCATTAGATAAATTAGGTATTGCCATATCCTTAGCAGGAAAATTTTCTAATTAATTTTATTTGAACTCTTTCTGCTCAGCTCTTCTAGGGAAGTAAGGAGTGAACATATATAAACTCTTAAGGAGAACGGTTGCTAAGTGAAATAAATATATCTGCCTAAGGCAGGAATAGAAGCGAGCTCTTAACAATAATAATAGCAGCTGTGGTGTGCCGGCACTCCACTAAGCACCTTACGTGTAAAAACCTCACTTAATCTTCCCAAGGACCCTCAGTATTATCATTCTTATTTTGCAGCAGAGATAACAGAGAGACTTAAAAAGGGAGAGTAACTATTGAAAGTCACAGACTGGAATTCCCATGCTGTGCACTCAAACACCACACGGTTGCAGGCCTCCCCCCTCATTGGGACTCTAGGGAGGGACAGAAGGAGGATGAATGGGAGCCTTGATGAGGTCAGAGGTAGGGTTCCATATTCGATGTTTCAAGCAAATGCAGAACCTGCTGGGAGAATGGGTGAGCAGCAGCAGAGCCTGGCTGGTCATGCTCTCGGGTCACGGCTCTGTCACTGAAGCCACGCTTCCCTTGCTCTGTGTAGTCCATTTCTCTACTTAAGGGACTCCTGAAAAAAAGCTCACTAGCTAAGGGAGGAAAAGAATCATGCCTGTTGGTCATTCTTCTCTTTATTCTCTGAAGTACAGAATTTAATCTTTTCTTATTTCCTGGAAAACCATCAATTTATAGGAAAGGGTAAAAGGAACCTTGATTATAAAGAAAGAGACAGGGTTACTCTATAGTCTTTTTTTTTTTTGTCAGACTCTCACTCTGTTGCCTGGGCTAGAGTGCCATGGTGTCAGACTAGCTCACAGCAACCTCAAACTCCTAGGCTTAAGCAATCCTCCTGCCTCAGCCTCCCAAGTAGCTGGGACTACAAGTGTGCACCACCACACCCGGCTAATTTTTTTCTACTTTTAGTAGAGACGGGGTCTTGCTCTTGGTCAGCCTGGTTTCAAACTCCTGACCCCAAGACATCCTCCTGCCTCAGCTTCGCAGAGTGCTAGGATCACAGGTATATACCACCGCACCCAGCCTACTCTACAGTCTTGAACTTCTTCTCTATTGCTTTGGCAAGAGCACCTACTGACTGGTCAAATGATCCAAATGCATTTTATCATTGATCATCAGCTCCTTTAAACATTGCTTTTTAAATAGGGAATCCCCTAGATGCCCACAAGTAGAACATAAAATAAAAGCAAGCTGCTAAAGAGAGTCAAATTCTAAAATATTGGCATGGTAAAATATCATGAAAAGGTGTATATTTTTAGCTAGCAATTATAAATCTTCTGAATTTAATTTCAGTAACAGTTGCACAAAGTAGAATATAATTATTTTCTGTCCAGCACCTGTCTTTGAGTCTGTCACTTTGCTACTCATTTCTGAACATCAGTGAGAGACGTTTCTTTCCTTGTTACCCTCTTATCAGTCCATTGCAGGAAAACACCTCTTAGCTTGAAAGTTCTGTACAGATAGATGAACGGGAACATTCAAGAATCACTCAAATACTTAGTCCCTGTCTCATAGAAAGCCTCCCTTTCCTTTGGTTATGCTTTCAGCCTCCCCTTCTCTCTCCTCCTCATTTCCTTCTTCTCTTTAAAAAATATGACTAGGAGCCTTTAAAGTGCTAGGCACTGTGTGAAGACCTGGGGAGATCCTGTGCGTGTGTGCACATGTGGCTGGGTACACGCGTGTGCAGATATATGTACACTGGGCCCGCCCTTAGTATCACTTGTGCCCTTTATCTCACATTTCAAGTAACTGGGTAGATACTCGGTAGATAACATTTAATCAGCCATTTTTTACTAAACTTGAAGGACATGGTGATTTTTTGTTTCTAAGCAACAGGATCTAGAGGTAGGTGAATCTCAGTCAAATTTATAACCTCAAAAATTTCATCATTAGAGCAAGCTTATTATCTAAAAGAGTAAATAAAATTTTGGGGCTACGAGTAAAATGTGCCTAATAGAGAATTTTTTTTTTTTGGTCATAGTTGTCTAAAATAAGAAACAATAGAATATATCAGGAGCTAAATGAAACTGAATTTAGCAGTGAGAGAAATTACAAAATTATATGCTACTCACTGGGTCCCTGAAATTCTGAATAAAAAGAAAATTAGTGAGTTTATACCAGGTATAGTGGACAATTCTAACTCTTTGAAAAGAAACCAGGTTTTATTTTTATTCACCTTTTAAAAGAGAAAGACCTAGTTTTTATTAGGCAGTAGAGTCTAGGAAAACAACACTTTTAGTAGCTCTTCATAATTTTTGTGTCAATCAGAAAGAGTAGGTAAGGTCAAGTTCAAGCCACACATGGATATCATAACTCCATGGGCTTAAGGCTCTAGAGAAGCAAAGCAGTCCCCCAAATAAATTGGGAAACTGGAAGAATTTTTTTTCCAAAAGGAGAAGTAAGAGAATGATCAGTGCTGTAATTATTTAAGACATTAACTTGTCAAGTATCTCATCATCTTTTTAAAAAATGCCACCCAAAACATAACCACCATGCTCCTAGAAACTAACAAGGAAGACAACCCACAGCCACCAGTATCTCTGATGCTACAAGGGAGGGGAAGACGCGAGAATATTTTCCAGGTTACTTGGTTTTTTAACCTGTCAGGCTAGTTTGATTCCTCCAAGCATTCCCAGATGTGACAGGCAGTCAACAGCTTTGCTGGGCATGACAAGTTCCATTTCAAGGAGTCCAGCTTGTAATTTCGAGTAGACTGACTGGTGCTACAGGCCCAATCAACTCCAAGTTTCAATTACTTTTCAAGCACTGCTTCATTGAATACACTCAGCAATCACAGAACTACCCAGGCCAACGTGGCGCCAACTGGGAAAGAACTCACACGGCATTTAAAGGAAAAGCATATTTTAGCAGTTTTTCTGAAACAATAGTTTTAAACATACCTTTTTATAGATCCTACATTTTCTGATGTGTACTTAGAAAAAAGACATTTCTGGAACTGATATGAAATCCAGGGAAGAGCTGGTCATGTACTTATGCTGCCTTATGAGAGAATATTGGATGCTCCTGCTCTCACTCTGACTCCAAATTTTATTGGGCTTTAGCTACAGTTTTGAAAATGATTAGGTTTTAAAATGTTACAAATGTTTGACTAGATATCAAACTAAAGAAGTTTAAAAATTTCATTCTCATTTTACATTCATACACGCCCATACATCAAATACACACATTACATGCACACACTAAACACACATACACTGACTATACAAATGGAATTTTCGAAAATGGTCCCTGTTTCAAATATTTTGTCCAATTGTTAGCTCACATCCAATGCCATCTAACCTAGATTTTAGCTTCCAAAATATGGTTATTGGACGCAGATGATTCACTATTTTGACTATAAGAATGAAATTCAGATTTTGATTCAATAGATATTTTTTTAACACCTTGTTCAGATGTAGGATTGATGTTCTGATTCAGTATCTTATGAAAGCAGAGGACTTTTACTATGTGGAATATGACATATTTTTCCCTGATTTTCCTTGGTAACACATAATGGACTTATTGCAACACTCTTGAATGAAATAGTCAATAAATAGAAACTTTTAGAAAAATGGATTTTCATAAAAATAAAAATAAATAAATATATATTGAAACATATAATGTATATAATTATTCATTACTATACTATAATTTTATTATAATATGATGTTATATATTATAAATAACATCATAAATAATATATAATCATCAAAAGTTGTGAGAAAAGTAAATTAACATATGTAGAACAGAGAAGATCCTGGAGTATTCTTAGAGAAACTGGACTAGCTTGACAGATGGGCTCAAAAAGTTACCTGGATGAGGAAAGTATTCAGTAAGTGCTTTGCAATTATTGTTATTATTTAAAGTCCCAGTTTCCTCATCTGTAAACTGAAGGGGTAGATTTAATCTCGGTGATCTCTATGGTTTCTTCCCTTTGATGACGCTCTGCTGCCTGTCCTTTAACTTTCTTTGGAGTGACCAACATCACCACCACTGAGTTAGGTTAACACTTAATACAAATGAAAATTTGCCCTGAGGTGTTAAGGGCCCATAGTAGCAAATAGAAGCATAAGAAAAACTGTTTTGTCTTGCTCCATGCAAATAACTTCCCTGTGTTTGCTTTTTTATGATGCCAGAAGGATGAAATGGTAATAAGCAGGTAATTTCTCCTGGGGATCTAAAAACTTGGCCTAGCTTTGAAAGCTTTGAGATCCAGGAGAGGAACCCTGCTCAGCCTTAACAGGGAGAGGAACAGCTTGTCAATTGGTTGCTTTAGCTCCCTGGAGGCTCATTCTGATATGGTAATTTTATGTTATAAATCTGGGAGAATGTTTGGACAGGCTGAGGGCCAGTTGTTGTAACAACTGCTACTGTAAATCCTTCATTCCCCAAATAGTTGCTTGCTTTCTCAAATATCTTCCTGTGCAGAGTAAATGCTAGTTACCGGCACTATAAACTGCTTAAAATTAGGCTTTGGGCTAGTGAGTCTCTCGTCTCCTAAAAAAGAATTTTTTTTTTTATATTTCCCAGTATTTTGGGTCCACCAAAATCCAAGGGCTATATTTCTTGTTCCCAAATGGATAGAAAAAGTATTTTAAAATTTTTAAAAATATTTAAATACTGGTGAGAGGCAAAGCAGTCAAGAAGATACAGTTTTTCTTTCTTGTTCCCAAATGGATAGAAAAAGTATTTTAAAATTTTTAAAAATATTTAAATACTGGTGAGAGGCAAAGCAGTCAAGAAGATAAAGGTTTTCTAGGTACCAACAGTTCAGACAAGAAAAAGATGCTTACTACTCATCAATAGTGTGTTTTTAATGGCGTTTTACAAAATGAACCACTTCTCATCAGACATGGATTTATTGGTAATACTGCTTGCAAAACAATTCAAAAGGAAAAGAAAGACAAAAAGAGAAACAGAGCTTGCATGAGAGAGAGAATGAAAGGAGATTCCCTTTGGTGGTTCTAACTGATTTCCAACATTGTCCCGGACATAAGCTTTTGTTGCATGGAAAGAATACACTGTACAGTGACCCAAGACCTCTTCAATAATAGTTCACTGTTTTGTTAGTCAACAGCTGGTATGTAAGCAACTTTGCTGGTTGTATTATACCCAGGAAATAGGAGACTTACAATGGGACCTTTTACCAGGGCCAGCTCATAACCACATTAACGGAGAATGCAAATTCAAACAGAGGTGGGACTGGCAGGAGTTCATCAGTGAAAGGCTGCATTCATCACAGATATCAAATGCAGGCTGGGTCTTCACATTTCTTTTTGTCATGCAATTACTTCTTATCCCATGGCTCCTTCACATGGACTATGTATTTGAGGGGCACAAAGCTTCTGTAGTAGGCTTTGAGTAAGGTCAAACTCCCTAATGCCTAAGAGTCCATGATACTCACCAACTCAGGAAATTGCCCAATAAACTTTTTGGACATTAAATTAATTGTATTATATGAAATTCATGAGTAGGAAGGGCAAGTAGTAAGGGCATCTCTGCATTATAATATTCAACAATTACCTCCATTCAAATGCTACAATATTAGGCAGTCTTTAGTAGATGTTCATAAACAGCATTCACATTCAATTTGAATGGTTAGGACGGGCTTTGTTAGGCGGATGTGGGATTGGCATGCTAATAAATCCAAGGTTTTTTCAAGTGTTGTCTATAGGGTCATAGCATTACTGCCAGGATGACCCCAAAGTTTACACTTGCCAAGGCAGATCCCTTGCAAAGAAGTTTTGAGTAGAAATGGAAGAAAAAGATCTTACTAGCAGAGTTGGGTATCTTTATAATTTGACACATACTCTTTTCTAAAATCATGGCTAGAAGTACTTAGATGCTATTGGTACCTCTTCCCTACTCTAAAATTCAGCCTAATGTTTTCAATGGGATGGGAGTTCTCACTCTATGAAATAGCCTTAAAAAACTATATTTATAAATCGTATGAAAAAATGCAAATACTTTATTGCTAAATGAAAGCTCTCACTATATAAGTATATATAACATGATTATAACCATGTTTAAAATAAAACAAAATAATCCTAAAAACTTATATATATATATATATATATATACTTGATCTTAGCCAAAAGGCCAAGGAGTGATGAAAACTTATACTTATATGAAAAAAATACCTTAGAAGGAAATTCAACAAAAGTCATTGGTGCTTTTGGCCTGTGGATGATATTTTTCCTCCTTTTATAATTTACATAGTTTTAACATTTTCTATAATAAACATATTTTTAATCAGCATATATTACTTTCACAATGAAGAAAATGAACCGGATCAAAGCTATACTCAATTTCAAGACGACTGTTCACTGAGAAATGTGAAATTAATTTGAAATATGAAAGAAAACTCTTACTATGTAAATGAATCACGGAATTCAAGAAAGGCAGTGCCAGATGGGACCTAGAATTCATCTAGATTGCATTCTGTCTAATCAGATCACTTGAAGGTGAGATATCTGGGCTGGAGAGTTGAAGTCTGTCCTCACATTAGGAGAGGGAAGTGGAAAGAACACAAGCTTTTTACGCAAACAAGTCTGGATTTAGATTTTGATGCTGTTCCTTAACTCTCTGTGTCATTTGGGCACATGACTTGACCTCTGTAAGCTTTAGAGAAGACAGATGGCAATGATTCCTATTTCTTAAAATGATTTTTTAATTTAAATGAGAGAGTACCTAATAGGTACCTAATAAATGCAGCATTTTAGCATTATTGTTATTATTATTTGATCCTCTTTGATTCCTCAAAAGCCCACAGGCCAGAAGTATTTTGAGGCCATTTCTTTCGGGTTTTAAAGAGAAGAAAGATAACTACTGAATTCTCTTTTTTTTTTTTTAATTGTGGTAAGCACACTTAACATGAGATCTATCTACCCTTTTAACAGATTTTAAGTGTGCAATACAAGTAATGTTAACTACAGGCACAATGTTGTACAGTGGATGTCTGGAACTTACGCATCCTGCTTAACTGAAACTTTTTGCCTGTTGACTAGTGGCTCTGCATTTGCCCTCCACAGCCCCGGCGACCACCACTCTACTCTCTGCTTCTACGAGTTTGACTGTTTTAGATCCCTCAGAGTCCTGTGTCTTCCGATATCGGATAGGATAAGTAGTTAAGCACATGGTATATTTTTTTATGGACAAGAGTTGTGATATCATCTCTTCCTCTCTATTCTCTTCCAGTTTCTTCCCTTTTGCTTTTCCGTTATTGCAAAATTCCTCAAAATCATTTTCTATCCTCACTGTCTTCACTTTCTTCAGTCTCATTCTCTCTTGAATGGGCTCCATTCCGGATTTTCTCTGACAACACCACTGAAACTGCACTTCCCAAGGTCACCAATGAGCTCCATCTTGCTAAACCTCGTGGCAAATTTTTAACCCTTGTAGTACTTGCTGTATTAATACAAGACCGCTCCCTCCTCCTGGCAGTTCTTTCTTCACGTGGCTTACAGGACGTCACACTGTCCTGATTTTCCTTCCATCTCACTGGCTGTTTCTTCTCAGTTCTCCTTTGTGAGGCCTCCTCCTCCTCCTGATGTTGCAGCATCCGGGGTTTCGGTCCTGGTTCCCCTCCCCCTCTGCATTCCCCTCTCTGTTCCATGGTGGGAATACAATCTACATGCTAGATTCATATCACTAATTCATATCTACCACTCCAATTGCTCCCTGAAGTCCAGGTTCATAAATCCAACTGCCTCCCTGTTATTACCACTTGGCTGTCCAACAGGCATCTAAAAATGGTCATGTCCAAAATGAAATTCTTGTTTCCACTTCCTCGAAAACCCACCCCTCCCCCATTCTAGCCCGTCTTCTTCGATGGTAACTCCATTCTTCCAATTGCTCTAGAAGTAACGCAAGACTCCTCTCTTTCTCTCGTACCCCTCATCCAATCCATCAGCAAGTCCTGCTGCCTCCACCTTCAAACCCTGTCCCCAATCCAGTCACTTCTCATCATCTCTCACCCCAGTACATGCACCATTGCCTTTTGTCTGGATTGCTTGGTAGATTCTGAAATGATCTCCCGGCTTCCGTAGATGGCAGAGCCAGAATGATCCTTTAAAAATCTATATTAGATCATGTTACTACCCTGCTCAAAACCATCTAATGGCTTCCCACTCAGAAACCTAAACTCCTGGCCATGTTCTGTCAATCCTGTACTCTCTGGCCCCAGGCTGCTTCTCCAACATCATCTCCTATCACCACGTCCCTTACTTGCTTTTCTCCAACCACTTCAGCCTTTTTACTATATCTCTGACCCTACAGGCATGCTCTTGCCTCAGGGCCTTTGCACCTACTCTTTCTTCTTACTGGAGTGTTCGGCCTCAGGTCTTTGGCAGCTGGCTCCCTCACCTCTCTAAGTTCTCCTCTTAAGTATCCCATTTTCATGGGTGCCTTCTCCAATCCCCATTTGCAAACACTCACTAGCTCTGGGCCAGGCACTGTTCTAGGTGCTAGGGGGATGGCAGTGAGAAAAACCCCTCCCCTCAACAGTTTAGCTCACCTCATCCTATCTTATCCCATCTCATTGCTCTCTGCTAATCCTGCATTTTAATTTATTTTCACTGTACATGTCACTACCTGGTACTTTTCTGTATATTTATTTTCTTATTTCTTTACTATCTCTTCCCTGTGAGAATGTAGGCTGAATGAGGAAAGTTACTGTTGTATCCCTAGACCCTAGAATAGCGCTTGGCAAGTGAGGCACTCTACAAATGTTCCTGCAGTGAATGACTGCCAAAGTAGTTTGGTGAGCAGGAGACTGCTACAGGCAACAAGCAGAGACTTTATCTTGCTGTGTGTGACTTAGAAGGAGACCCTAAGAGGAATAGAAATGAATGTTCCAAGCGGAAGCCCACCTCATGGATGCCACCAGCAGTACCTGAGTCCATCCTGGACTTCTGCTCAGTGTTTTATGATCTGTTGCATTGTGTGATGGTTTGGCTTTCAGAAGAGATACGGTTCCTACTTGGAATTTTCTGCAGTGAGCTTTGGTTGCATATGCCTGTGTTTATTTGTGTACAATATGTGCTATGCTGGGCATCTGCTCTGCTTCCCACCCCTCCGTGTGCCTGTGCCCACTAGGCATCTGAGACTTCGTAGGAAGGTTATAAGGTAATTTGGAAAATCCTCCTCTCTGAGCCCTCTGGCTTATCCTATCCGGGCTGAGAAAGCTATCAAGTGTTGCTAAGCTGGCAGAGAGACAAAATCAACCCGCACAAGGAGATAAAACAGCTGCAGGCGGGATGGAGAACTTCCGAGGACCAATGACAGAGGAAGACAAAGAGGCTATGGCTCATAGATGGCAGATGGTCGAGGTCTGGTTAGAAATCGGGTTGTCCAGAAACATTTTGTCTTAGCCAAAGCTGGAACGTTGGCATTTGGAGCCAATCAGTTCTGGCAGTCGCCAGCTCTATCTGTGTCAGGACTGGGGTTCTCTCCTCCATCATTCTGCCCTCATTTTTTTTTTTTCAAATGAAAGTTGTACATTGGTCCTTGTGAGCCCTGAGTTTTGGGGACGCTGGCGGGTGTGTTATCTGGGCATGGCACCTTTTCCCCCAAGCTCTTAGCCGGTGCAGAGGCATTTCTCTGAGATGCGGGGCTGGGTACGGTGTGCCATAGCCTGCTGCAGTGAGGTGCTGGAAACACAGGTATCGGGAGAGGAGAGCTCTGGGGGAGCCGTGGAAAAGAAGCTTGTCATCCAAAGTGACTCTGACTTCAGGGTTTCCAGAAAGTGGTATCTCTGACAGGGATAATTTCCCTGTGTTTTCTCCAGTGAACGTGCATATTTTTGGTAATGTGAAATGGGACGTGGGGAGGAGAAATGAACAAATAAAAGGAGAGGAAGAAAGATACATGAAAAGCATGATCTATTCAGTCCTTCAGAAAGATCATCCATCCTCCTTAGAGAGCATCACAAAGTAAAAAGAGCACAATCTTCGGGATTAGATGCATTTGTGCTTGAATCTTGGCTGTTTCAGTTATGGTGTTGGCTTAGGCAGCAAACCTAATTTCTCAAACCTTATTTTATTAATCTGTAAAAGCAGAGAATTAATACTCATTATGTAGGATTGTTTTGAGTCTTAAATGAGATATGTGCAAAGTGCCTGGCGTAAGGCCTGAAATAGAGTCCTTCCCAAATGGTAGCTATGAAAAGGCGGAGGCAGGGAGGAAAATACAGCATCATATATGACAGGCCTGGGCTTTATTTATTAATTTATTCAGTGACTATTTAAATTGAGTATCTACTTTGTATCTAGAAATGAGTGACATGATGGGTGAGGCAGATCCTTCATAGAGGTTAAAGGCACAGACAGACAAAAACACCTGCAAATGTAAATAAATGAGGGAATTGCAA
The DNA here is from genome assembly GCF_041146395.1 of Eulemur rufifrons. Classification (NCBI taxonomy): domain Eukaryota; kingdom Metazoa; phylum Chordata; class Mammalia; order Primates; family Lemuridae; genus Eulemur; species Eulemur rufifrons. Next base: position 222,193,290 of record NC_090989.1, on the reverse strand, counting down.
AGTGTGGTAAGTGTCATTAAGAAACGGATAGGAGAATGAAAGGGGGACAGCTTTATATAGGGTGGTCAGGGAAGGCTTCCTGGAGGAGGTGACGTTCAAGCTGAGAATGAAGAATGAGAAGCAGCCAACCGCATGAAGACTGGAGGGAAGGGTTTCTGGCAGAAGGAAGGATGTTAGCAAATGTCTGAGGCCAAACAAGACTTGGTTGTGTTTGAAGCACTGAAGCAAGACCAGAGTGGCTGAGCTGAGAGACCAGTGGCAGAGCAAGGAGAGACACGGGTGAAAGTATTGGTAGTCATTCCTGGGGAAAATCTGTCTTGAGAATCTATCACGAGAACATTCTATCTTGTAAGGCGTTTTCTCTCTTTGGTTACTAGTCTGTGCCCTACAGTTTTGGAAGCAAAATGATGCCATTTATTAGAGTGCATTAGTTTGCCTGTATTTGAAGCATTAGCAGTTGGTTATTTCCTAGCGTGGCTCTGTGAGAGGCTGGTGGGTGATCATGAGTGCTCTGCTGTTCTCCACAGGCACCAAAGCTGTCCCCCCAACAGCTCCATAACAGAGGCAGCCTCCAGCCCAGTCCCTGGGAAGCCTACTGGAAGGACTCACACTCCAGTCTTTCCATTCATGTTGCGCCTGCTGGATACTGCTGGTAGAATTTCTGTTTCTCACTTGAGCAGATAAAACTGACGCATGTTCCCTTGGAAGCCAACATGCTGCCAGGAAAACTCAAGCTCCACTTCTCGGCTCTCAAATCAGCCTGCAAATTCCGCCCCTGATCCCCACCCTCCAGCAGGGCTGACACCTGCAATCCCTGCTGTCCCTTGGTTGGGGACCTGACCTTCATCCAAGCTGGAACGAGTTTGCTGGGAAGTATCAGGAGAACTTAATTTTACTCTTATCTGGAGAGTCTCTGTTTCCCGTTCCTGGTTTTACCTTCAAAACCAGGGCAGTGGTCTTTGAGCGGACAATAACAGCAGACCGGAGAGGCAGGCAGTGTTTAGCTCATGCCACCTACCAGCTGAGTGACCTCAAGCAAACTATTTACCTTCTCCAAGCACTTTTTTAGGGGGTCTGCAAAAATAAGAACAATATACTCTATCTCTTAGTGTTGTGGGGAAGATAAAATTGCAAAAACACCTGGCATGCTAGGTGTTAATTTGCTCTTTTTTCCTTTTTTCTCTTCCACTTCCCTCCTTCTCTTCCCTTGCTTCCACTAGCCAGTGGCTCCTTGTCCCTCTTTTCTGTCTCTTGTCATGGAATGGCTCATCTTCGGTGTGTGCAGAGCCCGTGGTGCGGTGTGAAACCCAAACAGTCACTCTCACTACCTGTTATTTCATGGCCAAGTGCTTGGGGAAGGATGTGATCACAATACTGAACATCTAGTCGTTTGGAGTCAATTTCACTTAATTCTGTGCTCTCTCTGCTGCAGCCTCCACCAGGCCTGCTCTCCATGTAAGAATGATGCTTCCTTTGGTGGTATCCTTGAAAAATGGGGGGTTTCATATGAGTGAACTTTCAATTTTTTTTCCCCAGAATAATTAAGCCCATTTCCTTGCGATGAATTATGGCAGGACTTCTCTAGGCCCAAAGGCACGGTAGGAAATAGAACGTATAAGTGGTAATGTTGCTGATGTAAGATTTCCTTGTATCAGAAGGCCCCGCCCGGGGAGCTTTTAACATCTTTCACACCCAGACCAATCACGTCAGAATGTCTAGGAGTGGGATCCAGGCATCAGTGTTTTTTGAAGCTCCCAAGGTGATTCTAATTTGGAGCCAAGACTAAGAACCAGCGCTGTGTGGTTTCCCAACACCCCAGACCTCTGGATGTGTCTGTGTTTTTATGAATTAAAGGAAAAGAAGAAGACTACAGCCACATGGCTGCCACAGGCCAGTGCTTTGGCCCACAGGGATGGGGCGAAGGAAATGTTAGCCAAAGGCAGGTAGCTGATTATGGAAATGAACGTGAGAAGCGGCCCCAGGATCTAGGCACGGGCATCAGCCACCACAGGTGACAGCCATGTGCCCGTAACACACAGTGGAATTGTGCAGGAGAATAAAGAAAATACTAAGAGAGAAAAGGCCAGATGAGAAGGCAAAAACAAAGAACATATTGTTTAATCTAAAGAAGAAGATTAGCAAGTAAATTATTTAAATGGAAAAGATGGCTGAATAGAGCAGCTAAATCCCAAAGATAAAGTATAGAGAGGTGTAGTAGCAGCATTAGCCTTTAGCAATGTGTGTTTGCCCTCCCTGATTAGGTTAATTTTCTCACATCAAGGTTTGCATTCCATGAAGGCAGATGATAAATTGGGAGAATGATATATTGAACAACATGTGTTCAACATCAGGCCAATAGCCCTGGCTGAAGCCTTGGAAATTTGATGAATGTATTCATTTACTGAGCGTCACCTCTAACAAGCAGCAGCATAAATACTGACACAGAAGGCAGTGTGGGTGAATGAGTTCAAATGATAAGGGGGTATTTTATACACATTGATTAGCAAGAAAGAGGAAGAAGAAACAAGCACCTATGCATACAGATAGCTTCTCTAGCTCCTTCCTGTCTATTTTCCTCTCAACCCTCCACTCCCTCAAAGCACCTTGGATCAAAAACACAACAAAACTTGCAGGTTTGAGCAAATGTGGAATCAGACGTGGAGGAAGGGAATAAGCTGGGAAATATCTGTCTATTTTTGAGCAGTGATTTGCAAACCTTAGTCTTGTGACCTTTAGTCAAATGAGTGCTATTGGGAAGGGTTAGAGAACTAAAATAAATTTAAAACAGAGATAGGGTGGCTCAGAATCTTTTACGTTCAGCATTCATTTTTCTCCTTGCCATTGCCTACCACGAAGATGCTGCAGGAAGCTGAGTTTGGATATGAATGTGAGAGTTGACCTCAGGAGAGTTCTAAGAAAACTCAACAATCTATTTGGCATCCACACCCCTTCCTAACCCTTCCCACTTGTATTTCCTCCTTCATTTTGCCATATTGCTTTGAACCTCAATCAATAATTCCTTTGGATCAGAGTGTGACCTCTGTTGAAAGCAGTTACAGAAGCCAAAGAGCTATCAGTCCCATATACATGAATGTGAACTCAATAATACCACTGGCCTCTAAATTCCCAGGTGAGTTCTTTGCAGGGAGGAAATGGAATTGTAGGAGGCAGGAGATGGGTAATTCTGGAGGAGGAAGGTGGGGAAGTCCTAGTCAGGTGTCTGTAGGGGATTTTGGTGGGGCACTGGGAGCAATGCTGCAGAACAGGGAGCAGGTAATAAAAACAAACATCGCCCATGAAAAATTTTTGTCTGGGGTCAATCTTGTCCCAAGGAAGGGGGTGGCAAGCTCTTTCTTCTTTCCGACTACATTTTTTGGTTTCTTGTTCCCAGTGTCTTAATAGCAAACGAGAATTTTGCTAAATTATTTACATTGTTTTATGAGAAAATGAATTCTGATCTGCAAGTAGATCCTTGGATCAGAGCCCATTTAAAAAGTGATGACTTCCTGAAATGCACAATTGACTGTTTAGTATGGAAGAGATGACCTTTACAAAAGCTGTTAATGAGCACTGTGGAGGTTCACGCATTTAAAAATTGTTCAGAGAACGTTAAATTTTTATCCAGATGTGGCGTCTCTGAGGACTATGAGGAGTTTAAGGCAACGTTAACGGCTTCTGTGATTCTAACTTAGTTGCTGCCACAGAGACGACCCTAATTCAGTGTTTCTTAACTCTTTGGAGTTATTGATACCTTAGGGAGTCTGAGAATTGTATACATTCTTCCCATGATAAGCAAACACACTCAAAATCTTGCTTCAGAGGATTCATAGAGCTCCCTAAAGACTTCAAATTGTTTATGGAATTTAGGCTTAGAACTTTTGCTCTACTGACTTTAGGCAAAACATTGGCCCATGTTTAAGAGAAAAAAATCCTATTTGGGAATAGGCTGTGAGGTAGGGGTAGAGAACCTATCCTGGTACTTGTAGGGCCTACTGTATTTAATATACAAAGGAAAATTCGAGGGCTTGCATATCTCCGATATGATACAAATAAAGATGTTCTGCTCTTGCATACCTAGAAGGATCTACAAGGCTGTAAAGATTGATGATTGGATACTCCTAATGGAGAATTTAGGAAACACCTCTTAATTCTCATTCATTCTTACCATATTTATTGAGCACTGACTATGTGGAAAGGCATTGTGATAGGTGTTATAATGGAACACAAAGATGTATAAGGCCTGGCCTTTTTCTTTAAGTTGCATGCCATTTTGCAGAAGGCATAAACTTTCTATCCTAATAATATAAGGCTCAAGAAAGCATGTTCTGGAACTTATTCTGCTTAGGTTCAAATCCATACTTGTCCTTCTCAGCTGTGTAACCCTGGGGACATTGCTGTGCCTTGGTTTCCTCATCTATGAAATGCAGATAATACTCAGGGTGACCATATAGTTTACAGCCCAGATCAGGACACTCTTGAAAGTGGAAGGGGTGCAATTAATAATCATGGTGGGCCGCAAGCATAAACTAAACTGTCTCAAGCAAATGGGATGCGTGATCATTCCAGTGTGGAAAGATTGTCATAAGGCTTAGATGAGGCAATGATGGCACATTATCGCAGCGTGTCTGGCCTGGCTGATTGTTATCTGTTGTGATTACTATTATGGATGCTCATAGGAGAAAAGGTGGCATTTGAATTAAGAGGAAGGAGGATGATTATTTCTTAAATTTCAACATTTGGTATGTTTCCTTTATAGGCTATTGGCTCAAACTAGTGAAAGAAAACAATAAAATTAGAACTGCTTCTGCAAAACAGCCCTTTCGTGCCAGCTGCCATGTGTCTCTGGCCTGGTCCTGCCTTCCTGTGCACTCCAGTCCCAGCCCTTGAACTGCCCACCGAATTTCTGGGGCTCCTCATACTAATCTCCAACTCGACATATTTGACTCAAGCCTGCACTGACTTTCCTTTTGTTCTTTAGAGTTTTAGTGCTTTTCTGATTTTTTAAAAAATAAATATATTTCTGAAAAGTTATGACATATTACTTATTCCTTAAAGCCACATTTTTGATGAGATAGGGAAATCATTATATATATATATATTAAGTCAAAAAATCCTGAAGATAGAAATATATGTAAACAATTACCTCAATCCTGTAAAAATTATGCACAGGAAAAAATGCAGAATGTGCCAAAATTATAATTATGATTATTTAAGTTTCTCATGTATTCCTTAATTTATTTTCTATGTTTCTACAATTAAAATATTTTATTTTTATTTTTTAATTCACACATTGTACATATATATGGAGTGTGTAGTGATGTTTCAATATATATAATGTACAGTGATCAGATCAGGAAAATAGTATGGAGATTTCTCAAAAAACTAAAAATAGAATTACCATTCAATCCAGCAATCCCACTACTGGTTATTTACCCAAAGGAATAAAAAAAACAGTATATCAAAAGGATACCTGCACTTTCATGTTTATCCCGACACTATTCACAATAGCAAAGATATAGAATCAACCTAAATTTCAATGAATGAATGAACAGATACAGAAAATGTGCTATGTATACACAATGGAATACTATTTGCCATAAAAAAGAATGAAATAATATCATTTGCAGCAACATGGATGGAACTGGAGATCATTATCTTAAGTAAAATAAACAAGGCACAAAAGGACAAATATCGCTTGTTCTTTCTTATCTGTGGGAGTTAAAAAACTTGAACCCTCGGAGGTAGAGAGTGGAAAGACAGATAACAGAGACTAAGAAAGGTGCGTCAGGGGGTAGGGGAAGGATGAAGAGAACTGGGCTAAAGGGTACAAACATATAGTAAGAGAGAAGGAATAAATTCAGTGTTTGATAGCAGAGTAGGATGACTATACTTAAAAAAAGGTATTCTACTTGGGTGATGGACACCCTAAATCCCCTGACTTGATCACTATGCATTTTATACAAGTAACAAAATTTCACACACACCTCATAAATTTGTACAAATGAAAAAAACAAATCTCTCCCTTAAAATATTTTATAATTAGAAAAATAATGCAATTGTTATTATTATTGTTAATATTATTAGTGTAAGGAAGCCCAAGGGTTGTATCCTAGCTTTGCTGCTTGGAGCTGTGTAGATAAATCTCTCAGCATTATTGAGTCTGAGGTCACCATGAGTAACACACACATGATAACAGCTGTCCTGCCTACCATGAGAAGTTGTTTTGACGATAAAATCTGTGAGATAATATACATGACGGGGCTCTATCAGTTGTAGTCAATCCACACAGGTATTAATCTTCCTAAATCAAGTTCCATTTCTGGGTTTCTCTGTATTGCTCAGTGGAACCATGATTCTTGACCATTATCTTTCTTTAGCCACCACACTCAATCACTCCTCAATTCCCTTGAAATTTCCTATTTATTTTGTGGGCTTCTGGGCAGAGACCATGAAAGAGGCAGCCTTTACTCTGGGTCTGGAGGGTGTCTAGAGATAGGGGGTTACAGAGAGAGGACATTTTGACACAATGAACACTGTGAGCAAAGTCACAGAGGTGAGTCATTCTTGGATTTTTCAAAAATTAGATTTGGTTAGAGTACAAAAGACAAGAGTAGTAGTACTCGTGGCTGTGGATGGAAAAGTAGAGTAGGCCTGGAACATGGAGGGTCTTGAATGTCAGACTAAGGAACTGAACATTCTGAAGCCCAGTGTGTTCCAACCTAGTCATTTTTGTACAATCTTCACCTTTATGCCATCTCTACATACCAACACTACAATTAGATCTTTTTTTTCAGAGTGATTCCCCTTTAAAACTTTTATGTATTTAGGTTTAATATCAATAGTTTTGTATTTTATTATAATTATTTCATATACATATGCATATAAAAGCATAACTCTGAGAATAGAAAGATGAATGTACATTCCACCTAACATGATCTCCTACGCAATCAGTGGTGGGAAGTCCGCACTTTGGGGAACACAGTGCGGACAATGGGGGTTTCTGATTGGGTGGGAGGTAACATTATAAGAGTTGCTCTTTAAAGAGAGTCATTCAGCAGTCCTGTGTCTGTGGAATGGAGAGACCGGTGGTGGTGAGGTCAGCCAGGTATGGATAGTCTAGGTGGGGGTGGTGAGGTTCTGGCCTGGGGAGGCAGAAGGGGACTGAAGAGTGGAGGTGAGATGTACTGAATCTTCCCAGTCTCCAGGAAGACCTTCCTAGAGTCGGAACTCAAACCACCAACTGTCATGTAGATTATTTAGTAAGTCAGATATTAAAGAGAATAAAATAACACACTAATATGTTTATTTTTATGTGTGTTGTTATTTATTGTATTATTTTTATTTATTTATCTCAGTAAAAAAGGAATGTTTATGTTTTTCCATTGACTCCAATCTACTGATATTTTTGAGGAATATGGCTGAAAAAGTTCGGAAGCATTAAAATTGTATGTATTTTCATTGGTTATGAGAGAGAATCTCAGGCCTGGATAGTGAGGTTGAAAATCAAGTGGGCATTTGCTGCTCACTTCTGTGGTCTTCCTCAGTCTGTTTCATTGTTCTGGTTAGCTGGAAAATAAACATCATTCTTGCCCCACTGTTGTGCAGCTGAAATGACACAAGGGATGCAACAGAGCTGGGCACATTGTAAGGTGTTATTACACATTATATACCATAAAATGAAAGGTGCTATTATTGTTATTGGCTGTCTTGGCAAAAAATTGTGTAAATGTCATTTCCTTCCAATTCCTTTTTTATTTCAAGGAATATTTTGCAGAAGAACACAGGGTGATCTGGACTTTGCACTGACATTTCCCTTGTAGGAATAGGGGGCAGAGGGGATTCCAGGAATGCCAGCCAAAAAGATAGTCTTGTCTTTTCTGAATCTCAAAGTCTAATAACTATCCATTCCTATAATTCTAAGAATGGGAGAGAAAATTAGCTCCTACTTTAAAGTTTTTTTTAACTTTGTCAAACTGGACATTTAGAATATGGAGTCAGCTGAAATATGGTAAAAAGAACCTAGGACTTGCAGAAAGATGCTCTTGGTTCAAGTCCAAGGTTGCCACTAACTAAATGATTTTGGACTTGTTTTAATGTCCTTGAGTCTTGGTTTTCCTCTGTAAAATGGAGATACTGATAGTGACCTCAGTAATGTTGATTTTAGTATCAAGTAAGATAATGTGAAAAGTGATTTTTGTTAAACACAGAGTGCTATATAGACATCATCATATCATCACCATTGTTACACTAAAAATATTTATTGAGTGCTTATTATGTTATCTTCATGTACTAACTCATTCAATCCTTATAATTAATCCCGTAACATAGATATTATTATTATCTCAATTTTCTAGAGGCGAAAACTAACACATCTGGAGGTCAAATAACTTGCCCGATGTGATGCATTAAATAGCAGATCTGGGATTTGAAGCAGGCAAACTGACTGCAAAGCCTGATCATCCTTATTCCTACAACAGTGATGTTATAATCATCTAAAAGTGTTTCAGAACCTCCAAAAATTTACTAGTAATCCATTGTCTGTTGAGAACTAATATGGAAAACATTTTTAATTAAACAATGCTTTTTTTGTACTTTTTCCACTATCTCATTTAAAATGTTTCGACTTAAACCATGTGATCAAGATGATATTCAGATAAAATTTAAAAAGAGTTTAGGTACAATTCAGCATCTATGTCAAAGAGCATTTCTGTTTCTCCCCAAACATGGTGTTGGAGAGAGCTGTTTTCTAAACTTGATACGTGACTCTATGACTTTCAGCCATTTGGCCTAAAAAGTCTCTTCTCAACTATGCAAGGTTCCTTCCCCTGTGACCATAAATACTCCTGTTGACCTCATTTGGCCAGTGATGTTAAACAGGGGAGACAGTGGCCTGCTTATTTACCACCATCTGAGAGGTCACATATATGTTTCCTCCTGACTGTACTCTCTGTCCATTAAAGTGAGGAAGAAGGGAAGATGGAACTGAAGATGAAATGACAGGTCACTGAAGCCAAGTATGCCTCATTGACAATTTTAACTAAGACTGGAGAAAATACAAGGGAAAGAGGAGACATCTGGGCTTAGATACTAATCAGTCCCTATAGTTACTCATACAATAACTGTGATTACAGTTTGCAATTACTGAGTGCTTCCTAGGAGCCATACGCTTGTGCCAACATTCTTTACACATGCTAATACTTAATTCTCCCAGCAACCCAGGATGGGGGGGGGCGGTACTGACAATCCTCAGCAATGTCTTCTGTATGGTGCTGAGACCCTGACCTGGCAGATAATGCTAACCATGGTATTAAGCACCTATTTTTCTAAGAAACATCTTGGACTTTGTGATCCTTTCCCAGATATTGGATGTCTATCCGCAAAAAGAGATGAAACTTTTTTATTTAGAAATTATGCTGGCTTGATTTTTATAAGTCTATGAAAGGGTAGGTAGAGAGTTGGCCCTCAGTTTCATAAATGGGGTAAGAGAGTTGTGATTGGATACCAGTATAGCCTTCATCCTATTTTATGCCCTCATAAAAATAATAAATCTCCCTGCATTGGCTGGTAGTGGAGTTGGGCCTCCAGATAGTAATCTACAAGGCACAGACAATAGCTCTCTGTTGTTTTCTGTAGTGTCTAAGGGACATTCACAAGCTTTGGAGCCTGGGACACGTATACGGAAGACAGGAAGCCATGTAATATCTGGATGCTTCTTGGCCTTGCATTTGGTAGGGGACACAGGGCATGTGAAACCCTCAGACCAGTCTTAATCTTTTGGTATATTGATATTTGTCTCACTGGAGTAAAACAAAAATCAAAGTACAGTCCAGACCATAAAGGAGGAAGCTCCACGTATGGCAGATCCTAGCACACATAGGGATTATTACCACTCCCTTTTAAAGCTGAGGATCCTGGGGCTTAATGCAGGTTAAGCCACTTGAATGATAAAGCCAGAACTGGAATCCAGGGTTGCCTGCTTTTAGAGCTTGCCCCTCATAACCACCACATTAGCTTGCCTCTTTGGGTCCTGCAACTTAAGTGGATAGGTCTGAATCAAATCTAAGTTCATAAATCAAATCTATAATTCCCTAAGGAGATGTGTCACTGTGTTAGTAGAGATGTTAGGTAGATAGCTAGGATCTCCAGCTCTTCTAGGGACAAGGGTGCCCTGCTTTGGTGCTGCCTTGAGTAATTGCCCCACCTGGGAAGAAGGATAAGGGTGGGCACTCTGTTCTGGTGTTGTTCCACCCTTAATCCTATCCCAAGCAACTGCTACACCTGGGGAAAGAGGGAACCCTTTACCAATCTGGGAATTCCCCAGCCTAAGCATAATAGGATTTGGAAAGTGATCTAGAGTAACTTAAGGCTAATTATTATGTCATTAGCTTAAATCTACATTGTGGTTCATCTTTCCTGCACTGCAGGTAGGGCTTTTAGAGAAGGAGCTTCCATACAGCAAATACAACCTTGAGAACACCTGTTAATCATTTGGTAACATCCCACAGCTGCTGAAAGCCCTTCCCCAGAATAGGTCAATAAAAAGAAACAACTCAAGAATTCCCAGAGAGGGAATCAGTTAGTCAGTATGTCAGTAAGTCAGCGAGTCAGCGAGTCAGTCTGTCTCTCTCTCTCTCCACTCACAGAGACAGACCTGTTTCATTTTATAATATAAAGCTACTCGTGTGAAACTGCTTCCTCCTTGTGGTCACTCCGCCACACTGGCTCTGCTTGTGATTTTTTTCCAAGCAAGGAGCCAAAGAACTAGGGTAACACTCCGCCAAGAGGCTGGACCTGACGCTCTGGTGTGTCTGGTCATTCTTCGGCCAAGAGCACACCAAGAATCAAGAGCAGACTGCTACCCTGACAGAGGTTTTAACAAAATTTATGGAAACTCAGTATTCCTCATCCCCACTAATTTATATTCATCTGGATTCATTTATTCACTCTCTTATCTATTAAACAAAGACTTATTGAGTGTCTACTGTGTACACACTATGGGACTAAGCACAACTAGGCATGAGTAAATGCAGGGAAAACATAGAATAATGAATCAGACACATTCTGCTCTTAAAAGCATACATAGAAAGTTAGAGATGTACGTAAATATCTTAAAGTGTTATGGACAAACACCACAACAGAGTTACAAATAAAGGAGTTAAGTGTATTCCAGCTGTGTGTGTGTGCGCGTGTGTGTACACCCATATGCATATATGTACATGCGTTTGGCAGTTGGATATGACTAAAGAGAGTGCTCTAAGCTTGAACAAAAATGCAGGGAAATAAAAAATTTAAAAATAACTGTAAGAAGATCAGTTTGGTTAGTGTGAAGGGCTCATAAAGAAGCAATGGAATTTGAAACTGGAACCAGAGGCAAAACATTATACTTTACATTCAAAGGAGTGATGTGATTGACTCTGTGCTTCAGTAAGAAGCATCAGGCATTACTGCAGCAAGAGGCCAGCAAACCACCGCCTGGGGGTCAAATTTGGTTCATGGTCTATTTTTCTATAGCATGAAAGTGGTTTTTATATCTTAAAGTACTGTTTAAAAATAAGCAAGCAAATGAAGAAAGGAGAGTATTTGACAGAGACTGTATCTGGCATGCAAAACCTAAAATATTTACTATTTGTCTCTTTACAGAAAAGTGTACCAACCTTTTCAGTGTACAGGATGGATTGTTGGGTGGGGGCAAATATTGGACTAGGGGGGCCAAGTTCATAGGAAATAGCAATAGTTTAGGCAAGGAAGAATGAGGGTATGAGCGAGAGTGTGGAATTTGGAAACACAAGATCTTGGAGGAAGACAAGGCTAAATATTTGTGCATTTGGGAGTTGTCTCAATTAAAATGGTAGTGGAAGTCATAATAGTGAACAAAAGAGAAAAGAACCAAGAATTGATCTTTGATAAACACCTATGTATAGAGTGGGGAGAAAGAAGAGAAACTAACAATGGAGAGAGAAAATGAATTGCAAGAGAAGTGACAAAGAAAGATTTCAAAAATTGAGAGAGTCTGACATGGACTCCATAGGAACGTAACTTTAAGAAGGAAGAGGAGGTTGACAGTGTCAGATGCTACAGAGAACTTACTGAAAAGGATACAAAGGTGATGACCTAATATCTTTGCTTCCATTTAGTCCATTAGCACATTTTGTATGTCCTTGGCTTTTCCTCACCTTAAGGTGCCCTATCCACAAGAGAATATGATTATAATGGGGTTTTACAGCTTTAGCTGCTAGAGTGTAACAGTGAAGTTTAAGTTTAGCTTCTTAAGTTGTATGTCCATTATGTCCCAGACACCAAGTTCCCTCTCACTGCCCCCAAACTACCTCTTTGCCATGTCTTCTGGTAGATATCTATATGACTGTTATGTACAGTCTGGATATTTGTGTCCCCCCAAAATTCATATCTTGAATCCCAATCATCAATGTGATGGTATTAGCAGGTGGGGCCTTGCGGGGTGATTAGGTTATGAGGGCTCTGTCCTGATGGATGCGATTAGCGCCCTTAGAAAAGAGGCTTGAGGGGGCTTGCTTTTCCCCTCCACCATATGAAGATGCACCAAGAAGGTGTCATCTATGAGAAAGTGATCTTGGATTTCCCAGCCTCCAGAACTGTGAGCAATTAATTCCTGTTGTTTATAAGCCACCCAGTATGGCATTTTGTTATAGCAGCCTGAACAGACTAGGGCAATGGTCCTTGAAAGCTTCTTGACTGATGATGTTTAAGGAAAAACCAGTTTATTTTTATTCCTATGCATCCTGAATTGATGGACCGAATAAACAGAGTTAATACTCTAGTTGCAATATTTACTTCTTGATTTTAGAATCATTACTGTCAACGAGAACCAGCTGTAACAAAATAAGTAGGAAGCTCGTGTTACCTTACCATAAAGGCTGTGAAGTGCATTACAAAAGCTGACAAGAAGTTGTCAGGAGATTAAGATGTTCAGTTAATTTTACCACACAAATTATGATCAGAAAGCTAATTTTTTTTTCTTTTTACATTCATGCTATGAATGCTCCAATAAACAATATATAACAGAACATAAGCCATCGGATGACTCCCTTATTTCGGAAACTACAAGGTGGGGTTAAGAAATAATAAATAACACCAAAAACCATATAACAATAGGGCAGGAAAATGCCAAAGTACTCTAGGTTCTGAGGTAAGAAGAATAAAATTCAGATTATTCCTTGTATTTTATAATCAAGTATTACTAAATGAAGTCATCTTGGAGAAGGCAACAAATTAGGACAAAATTGCTGGTGTTTAATTTTTATCTTCTAACATAATTAAATATGGGCTCACATTTCACCTTTACGGGAAAAGAAGTCTGGCATATGAATATTTGTGTAAGAGAAGCATAGTAGATAAGTCCATTTGACCCAGATGTAGATTTAATGGGTGGTTATTGAAATCTCTCTTTCCCTCTTTCTCTCTCTCCCTATTTCCCAGTCTCCCTCTCTCCCTCTCACCTCTTACCCCCTTCTCTTTCTTGTGCCAGCCACTGCAGGTATCTCATTTAAAATGATTGCCATTTAATCCACGTTATGATAACCACTAATCCAACAGCAGTTACACACATAATAACTCATGTCAGGGACCCTATGGGAGCAATGACGCCTAACAGCTTCCACCAATGAGCAGCTTAGACACAAGCCACCGGGGAACCTGTAAGATTATTTCATGCACTTTTCTGCTGGAAATCATAGGAGGCAATTGTGAGATGTCACAGTTGGATGTTTGCAGTAGCATATGATTTGAGCAAGTGGAAACGGCAGCAGAGAGAATGATTTTCCAGGTGAAGGGAACTATGGGAGTTTGGAAAGGCTGGCTTATCTGGCTGGGGACCAGTGTGGTAAAGGGAGGCAATGGAGAGTGTGAGGATGAAATTTCACACCACGTGCAGACTGCGGGGGGCCTAAACATCCACAATAAATAGGATGGACTTTAGTCAATAGCAAAAGGAAGTCCCTGAAACCATCTGAGCAAGAGAGGTACAAAGTCAGAAGGGGGCCTCGAGAAGACCAAGCCTGGGGCAGTGCTTAGAGTAGCTTGGAGGAGGGAGAACAAGTTTCCCTCTCGAGACCAGGTAGGAACCCATCGCAATGACCCTGGTGAAGAGAAACAAGGATCTGAACCAGGATGGTAGCACCGAAATCAAGATGGAGGAGGCCGACGTGAAAGACACCGCCAAAAGGAAATCAGAATAACTTGGCAATGATTGGTTGGTTGCAGTGCAGTGAGAAAAAGGGAAGAGCTGAAGCTTTCGAGATTGAGGAAATGAAACAAGAGTTGGAAGGGGAAGCTTTGCGGAGGTGTAGGTTTGGGGGGCACTCGAGGATATTGGAGAGGTTGATTTTGTTTCAGGACATGTTAAACTTTAAGTAACAATGGGACAACCAGGTGAGACATCCAACTGCAAGTTGCAATTACGGTTGTGGAGATTGGGAGAGAAAGGATAGGGCCAGGTGTAGAGTTTTGTGAATCATCGGTGAAGCCGATAGATGCATGATATTACCAAGAAGAAAGGGTAGTATAGTGAAATACTTAAATGAGACTCAGCAGTTGAGACTATCTTACTGAATGAATGAATGAAAAAGTTATTCAGGGTAAACAGCATAAAATACATGCAAACAGACTAAACTTATCATTTAAAAAATAGAACTTCTAATATGATATTGAAAACAAAAGCTTTATACCATTTTTAAGAAACTCACCTAACACATAGGGTAAGGAAAATTTGAAAATAGAAAAAGGAAAAAGTATGGAAATTTTCTATACTAGGAAATTATGAACTAAGAGAAGCTGATGTGAACGTATTAAGATCAGATGAACTGAAATGTAAGGAAAAGGCATTATCAGGAATAAATAAGGTCACTGAATAATGATAGAAAAATAACTCGTCAGGCGTGGTGGCTCATGCCTGTAATCCCAGCACTTTGGGAGGCCACAGTGGGAGGGTTGCTTGAGGCCAAGAGTTCAAGACCAACCTGAGCAACATAGTGAGATCCTGTCTCTACAAAAAATAGAAAAAACTAGCTGGGTGTTAGGTTGCACGCCTGTAGCCCCAGCTACTCAGGAGGTTGAGGCAGGAGGATCGCTTGAGCCCAGTAGTTGGAGGTTACAGTGAGCTATGATGATGCCACTGCACTCTAGCCCAGGCAACAGAGCAAGACCCTGTCTCAAAAAAAAAAAAAAAAAAAAAAAAAAAGGAAGAAAGAAAGAAAAGAACTCACTAGGAAATTCTGAGCCTAACAACATAATCTCGAAGTATATAAAGCAAAAATTGACAGAATTTCATGGAGAAAATAATATAATCCCCTATGGCAGGAGATTTTAAATTACTTCTCTAAAAATATGACACAAAGGAAAAAAGGACCAAGAATAAAGCTTCAGGTAGTGTTTGCATTTATGGACAAAGACAATAAGAAGGGCAAGGAAAAGAGGAAGAGAAACAGAAAAGTTGAAGGACTAGCAGAAAAACGCAGTGTCACCGAAGTTTTAGGAAGGTGGAAAAGATAAAAGCAGAACTCACTGCAGAGGGAGTAATGAAGAGGGTTACTGTTCAAGAAATGTACATTTTCTAGGGCAAGATCACAGAGGAAGTGCAAAGTGATGAGATGTGTTACTTAAGTTTAGAGACTGATCTTAGAGGAGAAGAGGGTCACGACTTCCTCTGATACCAGACAGAAGGAAAAAAAGCATTGACCAAGATACAGTCAAATGGAGGTGGAGGGGAAGAAAGTGAGGGAGTTTAAATAAGTCTTCTGTTGAGCACGAGGAGAATAAATCTCTAAGTTCAATGCAATTTCAATCCACATCCCAACAGAGTGTGTGTGTGTGTGTGTGTGCAGTTTGACAAATCTGATTTTAACATTTATATATAAGAGCAAAGGGCTAAAATAGCTGGCAATCCTGGACAATATCAAGGAATGTGACTTGCCCTGTCATACATCAGGGTTTACTGTAAAGCTATTATATACCGATTAGAAAGGTAGGGCACTGGGGCAGGACTAGACAAGTAGAGTCGGAAAGACTCATGTATGTGTGGAAACTTGACTTAGGACAGAGCTGGAGTTATGCAATGTAAGGGTGGACCATTCAGTAAGTGATACAAGGTCAGTTAGGCTCCCTAGTTCATATCATATACAAAAAAAATCAATTTGGGGTTACAGATCTAATGTGAAAGGTGAAATCAAAAACATTTTAGAAGAAAATATAGATATTGATAGCTGGGTAGGGAAGGGTTTATTAAACAAGAGGCAAGAAGAACAAAACATTGGAAAGGCTGATAAATTTAACTACAGGCATGCACTGCATAACAATGTTTTGGTCAACAATGCACCACATATACAATTGTGGAACCATGAGATTATAATACTGCCTTTTTACTGTACCTGTTCTATGTTTAGACATGTTTAGATACACAAATACTTGCCATGGTGTTCCAATTCCCTACAGTATTCAGTACGGTAACATGCTGTGCAGGTTTGTAGCTTAGGAGCAATAGGCTATACCACATAGCCTAGGTGTGCAGCAGGCTGTACCTCCTGGGTTTGTTTAAATACACTCTATGATGTTTTTGCAACAGTGAAATCACCGAACCACTCATTTCTCAGAATGTGGCCCTGTCCTTAAGCAATGCATGACTGCACATTATATTTGAGAATTTCTGTTTATTAAAGGACGCAGCCCCAAACTGAGGAAAGGTATCTATAATACATACAACCAAGTATTGGCATTTAAAATATCAGTCTATAAAAACAATAAGGGGAAGAGTGGATGTGGTTTGAAACTTGAAAAGAATATGAAAGGTTTAGAGCGACAATTGTAGGGAACAGGGTGGCTATCGACCAGAGACAAGTTCAAGGATTGCTCAGCCTTATCGAAGGCCCAGTTGAATTAGAACAAAATGACTCAGTTCTGGGAGTGATACTGAGAAGCATTAGGCACATAGAACAGAGGAACATACAGGTAAGCGAACTCAGATGAGGGGAGAGTGGAAATACATAGCGCGGACTCTCAAAAAGGCATGGGGAAAAGAAAACTACAGTTTTAAGCATTTTTTCATGTAGATTACCTCAAGCGTTTGATCTCAGGCTAGTGAATTACAGAGAAACTTAGTATCCAAGTTCAGGTTCAGTATGAATGAAATGATAGGAGCAGAGGAGACAGAACAGTTGTCTTTGGAGCAGAGAATGGATTTTAAAGCCTTGGATTTTGGAACAGCATCAGCTTTGAGTGGAGACATGATTCCCAGGTGTGACTGGGAAGGGATGGGAAGATGAACTGCACAGGGCCCTGGGAGGTCCAGCAGCTGTCAGGGGAGGACAGTGAGCTAGAGGAGTCATCAGTGTGGAAGGGGGAGGTGGTAAAGTAGGAGCAGGGCTGGTGCTGGCACCCACCACGACTTGTTCAGGGGTACACATAGCACAGGGCTTACAAGGCTGAGTCCAGCCTATCCTCCTTTACTTCAGGGTATCAAGGGCAAATGTATTGCCCCAGTCTGGGGTTGGCATGGTGATGGGGAAGCCTTCTGCAGGAGTGCTGGGAGGCAACGGGAGACAAGGGGCTGGCACTGTCCTCCAGAACGAAAAGGTTCTGTGGTTTCTATGCACACGATCAGCCTCATTGTGTGCGTAGCTACTGGGGTCCTCTTTTCCTTGATGTTCCTTATGTGCAGATCCCTCTTGAGGAGGACAAGGGTGGAGGGGCACTAAGTCCTGATCTCTTACATTTGCTCCCAAATTAATATGTTGTGGACAGTTTTTATCTCTTTAGTTTTAATTTTTGTGTGTGTGTGTGTGAAAACATGGACGGAACTTAGCTCATGGGTTGGATTTTACGGGGACATATCTTCTCAGAAGGTGACAGGTTTTGCATAAGCAGGGAAATGAGTGAATTTCTTCAAAAAACACATGAAATGTGTAGAAAGTACAGCAGTATCTTGTATGATGTCATGAGGGACTGACCCACCTACCGGGACACCACACAGGGCCCATATTTTCCATGAGGCCACACCACCCAGAGGCCCAGGTTTCACAAACTATTGATCAATATGCATCCATAGTGCAGGTCTTTATTCTGTAAGCTAATTAGGTGCTGGGATGAAAAATATGTCTCATCAGCTCTAGAAAGAACCAAATCCCTTAGCCGAACTTGGAAGTGGTGAGATTGGCCTCCTAATATTATACTCCATGCAGTTTGTAAAGGGAATAAAGAAAACTCTGAAGGATATAAGAGAAAAGAGGAACTCCACTGTGCAACGCTTTCTTGTTTTGTGTGCTGTGCTGTGCAGCCTGATGAGTGAATAGTACTGCAGCCAGGCAGTCCTAGCTAGGCTCTTCCTAGCTGTGTGTACACCTCCTCACCTCTCCTACTCTCAGTGCTGTCCCCTGCCCCTGCAAAAGGAGAAATGCAATGCCTGCCTCATGTCCACCTCATCTGTAGGGCATCTAGTACAGTCTGTGCACATAAATGGTCCCTCGGAAATGGAAACTATCATAATTACACAGTGATTATAATTTTAAAAATTTCTCATTTATTTTTGCCCAGATGTGGAGATAAGATAATGTATTGCTTGTTAAGAACACAGTTCCTTAACCTGGAGCCCGGAGTACCTCACATTTCTTGTACATAACTTGCATTATAATGCAGTTGACTTTTTCAGCAGGGCCCATGATTAAATGATATGACGATTAGGCAGAATCCCACAGAACGGTTCCATGAAATACTCAGAGAAGTTCATTCAGCTTCATTTGGTTTTATGACTTCCAACTGGTTCCTTGAATTTTGCTCCTCACTGCCTTTCTAGGAAATACAAATTTATAGCTCTGGTATGTACAGCTCTGGTTAGCTTTCTCAGTCAGCATTGGCCTCAGCACTGGAAAACCGTCAGTACTCAGAGAAAATCTCTACTGTCACATGTGGAAGCTCAGAGTTTCAGCACCTCCTTGGGTGGAGAAGCACGTGAGCATAAAGGCCATGAGCTAACCACGTCCAAGGTGGGAGGTTATCAAGTGCAGGTGGCACTTTCAGGGTTGGGAGAGGCTCTCCGGAGATGACAGCAGTCGTGGCTGTGTGCCCATGTGCTTGCTGGCTTCTTGATTTGGGGCAGCCAGACTGCGTCCCTCATCTCCACTCCTCTCATCCCAAACCTGGAAGCTGCTGGAAGGCTTCCCGCAGAGGCTGTGTGGATGCTTTCCAGAAATGAGTCCTGTCTACTCTAATCAGTTCCTCTTTTTCTAAATGTTTTGCCATCCCCGTCAGCAGCTGGGCTCACCTGACCTTTGAGAACAGTCTCCCTTGCAGAGGCCTGACGGGAACCTACCCCGAGTGGGTGATTCACTACACTGGCTTCAAGGAGACAATTTCAGAATAAAAATACCTTCCACGGAGATTAAACATCACTAGTTTTGAGTCCCAGTTCCTCATTTATTAGTCAAGTGATTCTGAGTTTCCTCATGTGTACAGTGAGGGTAATAATTATACCACTTTTGTCAGGACAGTTGCAAAGATCACACAAGTTAATATGTGTAAATATTTCGCTCCCTGCCTGGCATATTGCAAGTGCTTGTTAAATGTTAGCTCCTGTAATTTCTGTTCACCTTAACAGAGGGTGTCTGCTTATACTACGTTTGTAAGAGATTTTGCTCTGATGTAAGAAATGCTTTTTGGAGAACATGTCAGAAACTGCAGACATTTTCAGCATTCCTTGAGTACATTTCTCCATTTTCTGCCTGCACAGATGATCAGATTGCCTGGAACCTGTGTCACTAAAGATATTCTACACAAAGCACATCCGTGATTCATTACTCACAAGTGAAATGAAACCCCAAATCTAAGAGGATCAACTGAAGCATTTTCCAGGAGGAAACCTATTTTTTCTCTTCAACTCATTTGGCTGGGGCAGTCAGAGCATCTGGACGAGCTCCAAAAGGAAATGATGCTAAAACCCTGCTGCACACACTTCATTAAATCCAAGGCAGAAAAAGAGCTCCTGTCTTAGTTATTTAGGGGAGGAAATTTCTGGAGCCAGTGGAGCCTGAGGAGGGTTCAAAGCTTAGCCAGAAAGAGAAAATGGTGTGTGATTCAAGAAAATGATTGGGAATGCAAAGAGAGCCCGGTTGCCCATGAGGAATTACGTACCAATTCCTTCTTCTTCATGCACTCCATAAGAATGATGAACAGATGCTGAGCTTGGGTTCGAGTGTATGTGAAAGTCTTTTGGATAGTCACCAATAGCTGGTCCCTCAAAGATTCATTTATGAGTCTGTAATTAAAAACAATGTAAAAACCAGGTCAATCAACATCTGTTCAGTACATATTTCTGAGAAATATTATAGAACCCAAGAAAGCATTATGAGGGTTTACTTTAAATAGGAGTTACTTCTTCCCCAACTTTTCTTACAGTAGTTATTTCGAATGTGATAATTTAAAAAGCAGTGCTTTTACAAATAAATTCATTTTCATGTCTAACCTAATAAAATAGGAAGATTGGTTTAGTTTTTTTCCTCTCTTTTTCTTTTTTTTTTTTTTTTTTTTTTGAGACAGAGTCTCACTCTGTTGCCCGGGCTATAGTGAGTGCCGTGGCGTCAGTCTAGCTCACAGCAACCTCAAACTCCTGGGCTTAAGCGATCCTACTGCCTCAGCCTCCCAAATAGCTGGGACTACAGGCATGCGCCACCATGCCCGGCTAATTTTTTGTATATGTACATTTTAGTTGTCCATATAATTTCTATTTTTAATAGAGACAGGGTCTCACTCTTGCTCAGGCTGGTCTTGAACTCCTGACCTCCAGCGATCCACCCACCTCGGCCTCCCAGAGTGCTAGGATTACAAGCGTGAGCCACCGCGCCTGGCCTTTCCTCTCTTTTTCATATAGCATATGTCTAATGCTCCCTTCTTCAAGTTCTATTACAAAAAAGTGCCTTCAATTAGTCATCTGCATCTTGGTAAGAATTTGCTGTATTATTTTCCTAAAGGAGATTGAGATTGCAACATCATTTCTAATGGTGGAAATGAAAATTGTATCTCATTAGTGGATTTTTGAACATCAATAAGCAGTTAGGAATTATGTTTCCTCTAAAATCATTCCAGGTAGGTGGTAGCCTGTTTGGCCTATGAATCAGTTAATCATTTTTATGCCAAGTTTTTGCTCTGTTACAGCAAACAACAGTCTGATATATAAGGTGGTATAATATTGGCTATCTTGTTAAAAGATAGTTTTTATACTATAGGAGAATGAATGGAAACAGGGAAGGTGCATTGTACCCAATCAATGCTCAATTATGTCTTGACTATGGATTAATCACAACTAATTTTTTACTTCTCTCTCACTAGCCTGGTGAGAAGAAGTCTCCCTCTCTCCACCAGCCATCAAATGGCAGGGAAGCAAAAGTCATTTTGTTAACAGCAGATACTACTCAAGATAAAGAAGATAAAGCGCTCACAACGATCAGTAGCTAAATTACCACATTTTGCCTAGTATTTTACACTTTACAAATTGCTTTCATCATTGAAGTATCAGCAACTCCCAGATAAAATAGTAAAATAAATTGTTTTCTTGTTTGGTGCTTATGGGAAACCTACAGCCAGAAAGAACCAAATGCTTAAGGCCATGCAGCAAATAAGTGGAAGAGCCAGAACCAGAACCCAGTTCTTCTGACTCCTTGTCCAGTGCTCTTGCCACTACTTCATGCTGCAGCTTTTTACACCAAGTGCTCCATACCACTGCCTGTCTCCATCGCTGTGGCTACTTGAGCAAGCAGTTGTGAAATTTTCATCAACATGAAAGCAAGATAAATTTTATTGCTTAAAAAAAGGCAAGATGGGAGGTTTAAGAATGTCTTCATATCTGTGGTCTTCTATGCCCTGGGTTGTGTGAGGTTCACCTGAATGCACTAGATTGGATACTGTGGTAACCCTACTTTGAGGACATGGCATTCCCCTTGACAGAACTATACCGAGGATCCTGGAAGGTCACTCAGCAGGGCAGAGGATTGGGTTACCCTGTCCTCTGTCCCACTCCACCAGGAAGATCTCTATCAAGAATATACACATTTAGAAAAAGAGGACAGTCCAAATAAGGTTGGAAAAAAAATACCAGGTCCTCTCTCAAAATTAAGTTATTCTGGATGACTTTATGGCCTTAACCGTGGATCAGCCTGAAACTATTCATTCATTCATTCAAAAAAAATGCATATTGAATGTCTACTTACTACCAGACATTGGGATATGCCAGGGATTTAGGGGATAGATGAGATATACACACTCCCAGCCTTCAATGAGCTATGCACCAGTGGAGTAGAAAGGCACAAATCAGCAATTCAAATGTGATCATCTGCCGTAAAGAAGTAGAGAAGCTTGTGACAGATGAACCTAATCTAATCTAGGGGGTTCAGGGAAAACTCCTCTGAGGAAGTTTTAGCTGAGACTTGAATGAATGAGCATTGGCAGGTTGGGCGGGGGATGGGGCTGGGTAGGAGCATTCCAGCAGACAAAATGGCACAGACACGCCTAGTTTGGAGAAAATGAAAGGTCAGTGTGGCTGGAACACAGAGAGCAAATTGAAGAGGGGAACAAGATGAGGCTGCAAAGGGGGTGAGCAGGGACAAGGTCATGGGGGACTCTGAAGGTTGTGGTACAGATTTTGGGTTTATCCTCCAGGCAATGAGAAGCCATTGAAGGATTTAAGCAGGAGAGTGACATGATCTTGTTTGTGCTGCCAATTAATTTTCTTGAAGAGTGAAGACATGAGCATTCATACCTGGGCATGTGTCTACTTGACAGGTAATGCAAGTGGATGGGTCTGGAGCGTTCTGCAATATCAAGAGTACATGAATGTTGTACATGATTACCAACAGCAGGGACTCTCCTGATCAGTCATTTGATAGATCCAATCATTCATCTGCAGGTGTTCAATTTGATAACAACTCAAAATTTGTTTTCCATGGCCAACCATCTGTAATGAAATCCCAATTCCCTGAGGTCATTATCTATTTGAGGGATCTGTCTGTCACTTGTATCCAGTCTGTCACTTTGCAAAAATTGAAGATTGATGTGTAGTTTAGCTGATTGTGGCTTTCAGTGGTTAGGAGAGCTGAAAGGCACTAACAATCCCATACTTTTGAGCCCAATTTCACAACTGACTGAAGTGCAGTTTTGGCTAAATCATTTTAGCCAAAGAACAACAAGAATCATAGAATGCTAGAAATAGAATAATTCTCTAGGTTGGTGTTTTCCAAAGCGTGGGGTGCCTATCACTGATGGAACAGAGATGATTTTGGGTAGAACAAAGGTCATTTGGTTTATCCGAAGCATTAGGTTACACTCATTAAACATTAAATAACTGCTATTCCTGGTTCAGTTCTTTTCCCATCCTTCTGATTGCATCAAGAAGAAAATATCATTTTTGGTACTCTCTGCCTCTATCAGTTCCCCAACATTTGCAGATCTCTCCTTTTAACAAAGAAATAATCGTAGATATTAGGTCTCATGCCTTTGGCAGAAGGAGTTTAATAATGTTTTAAATAAAATCCCACATAACATTTGGTGTGTCTGTAGCACGTCCTGGTTTACCCTACACAATGGGCCACAAGATAATCTCATAACAATCTGTGAGGCAAGCAGGTATTAATTCTATTTTGCAGAAGAGAAAACAGTGGCCTAAGGAGGTTAAATGATTCGTGCCAAGTCACATGGCTGGATGATCTCCATGTTTGAGTTCAGCCTATTGACTTCAGTTTGTCCCATGCTGTTGCTTTTCCTGTTTGCATTCTATGTCTTTCAGTTTCCTAATCATCTGCGTTGGAGGTAGAAATTCAAGCTCATTTGTCGCAGGATAATGCTTTTCCTTCCTTTTTGTACATATAGAGAACATCGGAAGGAAATTAGACAGGTTTAGAGAGGATAAGAGGAAACTGGCAAATGAAGACAAAGGCAAAGTGCATTTTGTAGTTTGAAGAGTATGCTTGCTTCTAATTTTTGACAAGTATTTGCTCTGCTAAACTAGATATTTTCTGTTTGGTACAAAGGCTTACTCTTTCTTCTCCAAGGACCCTTTCTTATTTTGTGACCATGTTCCTTAGGATATTAGAAAGCCTACTCTCTTGAAATTATTGTTTTTCCCATTTTTTTCTGCACAACATTGGAGTGATTTAAAAATTTTGACTGTGATATTAAATCATCAGAAAAATTAGAGATATGCTCATTTTAGATTTCTTTTATGGCATTAAAATATTGATAGAAAGTTTCTTGACATCAAAACACGGACATAGTATTATGTGACGTTTTAGTTTCAGAACAGTCTTTGATAAAGTGGCCCTATTTCTGGAAACTGTTAATTTGTGGCTCCATATGGGCCATGTTATTTTTGGTACACCTCAAATTAGAGGGCTTTGTGATAGGAAGTAGAGTCACTGAAGTGAGGGAAATCTCTACTATGGCATTTGTGTCTCTATTTAAATGCTGTACTTATGATCTGGAGCTTCGTGGATGAGTCACCGAGCAATTTAAAATAGGTCAATGTTTATCCAGTGCTCAGGGTAACCAACAAAAGGCCCCACAGTTTGCTATTAGCATTCTGTTCAAATGCTGGCAATACAACCCACACATATGAATACTTTTCTCAGAATGAATTTAATTACCTGCAATATTAGAGTTTTGTTCCTAGATTTGAAAATTAGAAAATGCATTTATTCAACCTGAGAAAGCCGAAAAAAAAAACAAAGAAAAAAAAAAGAAAGAAAATGCGTTTAGAATTCAATGGGACTCTAAGGGCCAATCTTAGGTTAATGGCTTTCATGGAGAGGAGCCCTTCCTGTGACCCTCTTAGATGCTATTAGTTTGTTCAGACACAATATAAGAAAATTTGACTTGTATAAAAAATTGTTAATAATACCACAATTTGGTACTTAAAAGACATCATTTCCTACAGAATATCTAATTCTCTAAAGAAGAATAAAATTTTATCATTTGCTTGAAGCCAAAGCAAATTACTAAATGTTCTATGAAGGGCACATAAAGTTACATGTCTTGCCTGAGGTCACAGAGAATGGCATTTCTTCTTCTTTCTTTTTTTTCATACAAGTCACTACTTTGTCCAAAATGCCATGACTCTGGAGCCACAAGTAACAGCATGAGTCTTCCCAGAGAGACAGGACAGCATTGTTAGTAAAGCATGATGGCCACCAGGGCCAGGCTGTCTGGATTTAAGCTGTCACCTGTTGGCTGTGTGATCTTGTGTAAGTTTAGTCTTTATGTTGTATTTTACATATATATAAAATAGGAATTATGGTAGTACTTATATAGTAGACTGGTGATGAGTTAAGCATTATAAAGGCCTAGAAAAGTGCCTGACACATAGCAAGTCCTATGCAAGCATATACTATTATTCAAATGCAGTCCTACAATGCTTTTTAGGAAAAAGTCATAGATATATTCCTTCTCGTTAAGTAGCACGAACAGTGTTCAGGGCCTCTATGTACAATACAGAGCTCTGTCCTGGGGTTAACAGAGCTCTGCACACCTGGTGAGCCTCATGGTGCAAGGTTGGAAAAGTAATTTTCCCACTTTGGAGAGGTTAGAGACCACCAGTTCTTTCTTACGTTTGGAAAATGGAGATGTGTAGCAGATTTAGGAGGCTGAATTATAGTGGAGTCTTGTAAATATTTCATGCAGACATCTACTTGTTTTTTCACTCATTCAAAAAACAATATTGATGCCTACTGTGTGCCAAGCAACGTGCTAGGGACAGAGAGATGAATAATATTCAGTTCTAGTCTCAAGAAACTTACAGGGTTGTATGCCATATATTCTATAATCTATTAATAGATAACACATCCCAAAACACAGTTGTGTAAAACAGCATTTATCTGTTGTCTTGATGATTTTGTGGGTCAGAAATTCAGATAGGCACAGTGGGGACAACTTGTCTCTGTTCCATGATATCTCAGGCCTCAACTGGAGTGGCTGGAATGGCCAAAGAAGGCTGTCATGGCTTAACTGGGTCCATATGTCTAGGGCCTCAATTATGCTCCATGTGGCATCTTTTGGGGCTACAATGTCCAAGGTGGCTTTCTTACTCCCAATTCTTGTACCTGGCCTTGGATGGCTGAAAGGGCTGAGGGTCGGCTCACATTGCTTTCTGCTGGATAGTTATAGGGTAGATGGATTTCTTATGTGGAATCTGGCTTCTCCTAAAGTGAGGATTCCAAGAAAGAATGTTCAACAAGGCTCAGAAGTCCTAGAATGTCATTTCCTTGCATTTGATTAATCAGGCAAGTTACTAAGAGGAGCCCAGAATTAGGAGGAAGGAAAGAATAGACTTCATATCTTGATGAGAGGAAGGCGTGAATATATAGACAAAGAATATATTGATGGTGATCATTTTGGAGACAAGCACCTCCATCACATGATTCCGTTCAGATGAAACATTGCAGTGATCTTTTTCATAGTTCAGTGATGAACAGTGATTAACTGCCTTACTTTAAATTCTCTCTTTTAACAGATGATTATGAAAAACACCGTTTTCCTTAGAAGTAGTAATCTAACCACTCATAGATATCTTCAAAATATTATTACTGATTTGTGCATAGAACCTACAAATATTTTCTCCTTTTGATCCAGTTGCCTATTTACATTTATTTAGCACCTACTATGTACCAGGTATTTCATTTAGGCCTTGGCACCTGGCCAGAGCCTATTTTCCCTGGACACCATCATCACATCTTGTTCCTGTTAAATGCTGTATACAAGGGACATCGTCAGTAAAACATGTACATGCATGGGTGAGCTTTTAAGGTCCAGGTTAAGTCACCACCAAAAACAGGTTTTTTTTTTTCTTGGTTCCTTAATTTCACTTTGGTGTCTGTTTGGAGAGGTGAAGCAACAGCAGGATCTGTTGGCTTTGGCAACTCCTGCTAGAAACTAGATAACACAGAAATTTGACTTCCTAAAATACTGTTCCAGTTTATCTCATTCTCTATCTACCTCGGATTGTGTCCTCATATTATTTTACTCAGGTGGTACCAACAGACAGGTAACTGGTTTCTTCTCTATCCTTCTCCAGTCCATTTCCCATGGTGTTGCTTCAGCGGTTCTTCTACAAACATCTTTCTTAAACCACTGCAATAGCTTCCCATCACTAACAAGATAACATCTCAAATTGCATATGGCATTAAGGTTTTTTCATGGTCTCTCCCCCCAGCCAGGCTCATCTCCTGCCATACATTACCCATGAATACTATATCTCCCAAGTCTGCCAGACTCTTGCATGCCTCCATGCCTTTGAATCTGCTATATTTACCACTTGGAATACTCTTTATTCCTGAACTCATCACTCAAAATGTATCATTTAAAACTCAGTTCAAATTGCATCACCCGTGTGAAAGTCTCTGATTACCACTCCCTTGGGGCACTGAAAGTGCTTGATATGTATTCCTATAATTATTATATTGCATGGAAATTGCTTGTTTACATGTTTGCCTCTTTTCAGTAGATTATAAACTTTTTGAAGGGGTGATTGCTTCTTTATTCTGCCTGTATCTTAAGTTCTGGAAGAGTGCTTGGTTCAATGTTAGCTCGAAAAGAATGAGTGTGGATTGATTGAATGACGAGTAGCTGTCTGTTTTGTGATGGGTAACCAGGTGGTCTTCCCCATGCACTTTTGTCCTCATAGTGGGATGGACTTCAAACCTATTTGGGAGAATGGGAGAACTGGCATAGGGATTTTCCTTCAAATAATTTTATTTTCTTGAATCTTTTTCTTTTAATTAGATTCATCCTATGAAATATTCTTGATCTCTGACTATCTTTCTTTGAATCACAGGGCACTGGTGTTTAGAAATGAATTGGCCACAAACACAAAAGTGTGTATTTGGTTCTACTTCTGGACACTGCTTTATCCCCTCCCTTTGAATTGCTCTGTAGCTCTTGTCAATAGTTTCTTACTCACTTGTGTCCCCCACCCCCACCCC
The DNA here is from genome assembly GCF_041146395.1 of Eulemur rufifrons. Lineage (NCBI taxonomy): Eukaryota > Metazoa > Chordata > Mammalia > Primates > Lemuridae > Eulemur > Eulemur rufifrons. Next base: position 222,165,310 of record NC_090989.1, on the reverse strand, counting down.
ATCATGCTTAGGGCAAAGTATAAAAGCACTCAATAACTTTGAAAACTTTAAGAATTTCAATGATATCAAGGTAATTTCCCTCACATAAATCTTGGCAGTTTTGACAACTGGAAGTAATTATATCACATAAAAATCAACGCAGTATACATCTACATTTTTTAAATGAATTCCATGACGTACATGGAAGGGGTGAGGTCAGTTTCACAATCTACTGTACAAGATGGAATGACATAATCAAGGCACTATAATAATATGGTGCCTTTGGCTGGAATATAACTCCTTTATTTACTAGTGAGGGACCTGCGACAGGTTATTTAATGTCTTTAAGCCTTCATCTCCTCATCTGTTAAATGGAGGTAAATATGTCTTTTAAGGTTGATATATCTGGGAAAAAAGAGATCATGTATGGAAAGCACTTGGCCCTGTTCCTGACACATAGCAGTGTTGAATAATCTCCTCCTTCCCCCTCTCTTTTTATTTTCCCACTTTTTTCTTTTTCTTTTTCCTTTTTCACAAAACCCATTTCATGCCAAACCATATTTTCCCACTTTAGAATCCTGAGCTGGCTATGGTAAAACAGAAGGCACAGATATACACAGAAGGGGAAATAGAAGGTGGGTGGTGTGATGGGTTTAAGAGTGATAAGAAAGGTGCTTAGTACCTACTAGAAGATAAGTTTTGTGCTGTGCATTTTACATATGGTTTTTTATTAGCTGGATTAATCTAAGAAAATCCTAAGTAGGCTGTGAACTCCTTGGATGCATGGACTGTGCATTATATTACTTAGATACTCTCTTCTCCCCTTCCCTCAGTGCTAACCAAGGTGCAGAGGATGGAAGGCTTTCCCACCACTCCATATCTTGATCTTCCTTACAGTATGTGTTTTCCCCCACAGCATACACCTTCTAAAATATCATACAATGTGTGTATGTATTATGTTTATTATTTATTGTCTATCTAACCCTGATAAAATATAAGGTCCACAGGGACAGGGACTTTTGTCTATTTGATTCGCTGGTGTGTTTTCATCAGTGTCTAGAATAGTGCCTGGAACATAGTGGGTGTCCAAAAAATATTTGTTGAATGACTGAATGCATAATACTGGTTGGAGGAAAAATATAATTAAAATATTTAGGGGAAAAATGTCAACTAACATTGGAAATTCATGAGACATTCAAGGCTTCTCAGTTTGGTGGAAACCAGTTGCAGAGATGCTAGAGCCATGCTATCCAATATGGTAGCCATTACCCACATGTGGCTATTTAAATTCAAATTAATTATAATGAAATAAAATTTAAAATTCAGTTCCTTAGTCACACTAACCACAATTAAAGTGTCCAGTGACTGTCCGATTGGATGGCATAGAACATTTCCATCGTCACAGAAAGTTCTGCTGGGCAGTGCTGCTCTCAAGGCAGGCAGAGCTGTCAAACTCTCCATCTTAGTCAGGGACAAGCAGGGCATTTAGATGAAAAATCCTGAACAGTGTTGGCTGTATCTCTAATTTCTCTCTTTTTCTTTGCCTTTGGCTATGGATGTGCGCAGGAGTAGAAAGTGAAGTGTTGCCAGTAGACACAGGGACTTCCAAGTGGTTAAGTAGACTCTCTGCTGCCAACATAGTAAGGAAAGCACATTCTCTGAGTTCATGCCAAGTGCAATCCCTCCAGTGAATATTGCCATAGCCAGGCAAGAGGAACGGTCAAAATTTTTATTGTTTTAGGTCCCATATAAAAGACAGAATCAGAGCTGGACTGTGATGAGTGGACTCTTTGGGCAGGCTACAACACTGGCACTCCATCAACTGACATGCTTTACAAGTTTGTCTAACATTTATTCAGAAGAGACGTTAACCAGCATGTGAGAGAAGATGGAATCTGGGTGTAGCTTCCTCTGTTGTCCAGAAAAACTCAGCTCTGGGGCAAGCAAAAATAAACCTCTTGTAGTTCCTGGATCCCATATTCTTAGAAAGCAACATGGTGGAGCTGCTAAGGGCATCAGTTCTAGCCCCAATCAGCCTGGGAAGACCACTCTCTAGCTGGGAGATGTTTAACAAATCACCACACCTTTCTGTCCTCAATTTCCTCATTTATAAAAGGGCGATAATATAGTAATGGAATAAAGTGTTTAGATCAGGCTCCTGCATGTAGAAGCTTTAAAGAAATAGTAATTTCAAATTTTCAAGCATACTGTTGGGGAGAGGGTCAGCAGGATGGGGAGAGAAGAGGGGTAAGTCTAAATTCTCTTTCCAAGTAATTTATCAACGGATTCCTTTTAACCCTATATCCTACTATAGGGGATGCTGGGGCAAATATAATTTTTTCAATGTTTGTTAGATATTCTGTGATGGATTTGTTCTAGGTGGTTTGTTTTTTTAAATTATTTCTTATGAATTATATCCATAGGCAGTTGCTCAGTTAGCTTATCCCTCAGTCCAAATCCAGTGTCCTACAATAAAGAGCTCCTTGTCTTTCATCTCCTATGCAAGATGCCTGTGTGGAAAGGCTCATATCATCAGGTAATCTCAACATGGATGTGCTTCACTGTGTTGACAAAAGATTGACTATTTCCTTTGTTTGCCCTCGGTATCTCTCAGGCAGCTAGGTTTCTTATTTTTCCCGCTAGTTTCATGATTCATTGCATGACTTTATGAGTGCCTGGAAATCTTATAGATATCAGGGTATCTGTAAGATTTTGGCTTTATTTCAGTAAATATTTATGTCATGTTGACTGTAAATTCTTTTCTTTGTCTCAGCAAACATTGTTAATCTATCACCGTACTCTTTTCTCTGAGCCCAGATGTGGCTTCAAGACATCATTCCAAGAAGCCACTACCAATTGATTAGAGTTTACAATCAAAATGAAACTATAGTTGATCCTTGAACAACTCAGGTTTGAACTGCTCGGATCCACTTATATTCTGATTTTTCTCAGCCTCTGCCATCCCTGTGACAGCAAGACCAACCCTTCCCCTTCCTCAGCCTACTCAATGTAAAGATGAAGATGAAGACATTTATGATGATCCACTTCCACTTAATAAATAGTAAATATATTTTATCTTCTTTATGGGTTTCTTAATAACATTTTCTTTTCTCTAGCTTACCTTTTTGTAAAAATACAGCATACAATATATATAATGTACAAAATATGTGCTAACTGACTATTTATCATATTGGTAAGCCTTTGGTCAACAGTAGCTTATTAGTAGTTAAGTTTTGGGGAGTCAACAGGTACATGTAGATTTTCAACTGCATGGAGAGTTGGCATCCTTGGCCCCCATATTATTCAAGGGTCAATTGTATTTGTCATCTCTGCACTAGAGATAACAAAATCTCAAATATGCTATCAAGTGGCAAAAACCAAGGAGATCATAAGGTTAAACAACTCCAAATTTTAGGTTTGTTTCCAAGACACTGAACAATGACTTCCATGCATTTTGAGAAATGGATTCTTTACTGCCTACTCAAGATTTTTAGAGGTTTATGCTCATGGATGGCAACTTACTTTGCATTGAATATCCCCAGGAAACATAATAAACATGTATATCAACTCTAAAACAGTTTAGGACAATTAAAAAAAAAGACTTTTTTGAAACTGGAGACTTTTCTGGACAACAATAGTATAGACTTGAGTTAACCCTGAAATCCTACTTTAATGCATTTTTAGTTTCTCTGGTTGAAGAAGCTTTTATAGCAAGTGGTCACTGCTATATATAGTTTTCATACATCCTGTGTTCCATGATCAACATCTGAGAATTGCATGGGGAATGTGGGGAAAATCCATTAAGAACATCCCAAACATTATTTATTATTAAAGATACCACTGGGTGAGATGTTAATACATTATATTCCTAGCAGCTGTAGATTTTAATGTCAGCCACGTTGATTCAGAATTCATTTCCTCTAAAGGAAGGGGATTAAATACCAGGACATTTTATTACCTGCATCTTACTCAGAGAAGTCTGTGGATTTTAAAGCCTTCACATCTTTTCATGAGAGAGAGGCTAGATAGAACTTCAGAGAAAAATTTACCAGAAATTAGGTAGGGAAAGAGATGTGTTTGTACATCTCATGGTAAGGCAGACAATACAATGTGCTTAAGCAACAGGGGGGAGGACAGTTCAGTTGGGTTGTAGGGTGAATGGAAAGCTCATTGGGCGAGGGAGATTTTAGAGAGAAGCTGGGACCAGAATTCAGAGGATCTTGAGTTCAAGCAAAGGAATGTTGATTTTACCTGTAGATTAGGGGCCTTCAACTGGGCTTTATAAAGAAGCTTCTGGAATTTTGAGGAGGAGCTCCAGAGCTGCCTCAGAGCTGCCTTAGTGGGAGAGAGCCAGGCAAAGAGAAGGAGGCTCTAGGAAAGCAGTTCTCAAAGTATGGTCCCTGGGCCAACAGCATTGCATCTTCTGGATACTCCTTTAACATGAAAATTATCTGACCTCTGTCAGATTTATTGAATTAGAAAATCTAGAGGTGAAGTCAGCAATTGTGTTTTGTTATTGTTGTTTCCTCTTATTTTTTAAAATTTATATTTAATTGATGAGTAAAAATTATATATATCTATGGTATACAGCATGATGTTTTGATATGTGTGTATACATTGTGGAATGGCTAAATCAAGCTAATTAACATATACAATAACTCATGTACTTATCTTTTTTTTATGGTGAGAACACTTAAAATCTACTGCCTTAGCAACTTTCAAGTATACAACATATTGTTATTAACTATAGTCCCTAGGATGTATTAATATAAGAGATCTCTTAAACTTATTCTTCCTATGTAGCAGTTTGCTTTAACAAGCCCTCTGAGGGATTCTGATGCAAGGTAAAGTTTGAGAACCATTGCTCTAGGCCTTCTACCCCAGCTTCAGTAGAGTAAACCTGTGTCTTGTCTGTGTTTTTTCTACAGATTTCATCTGAGAAAGAGTTCAGGGGCTTTAAAAAAGTGGAAATCAATTAAGAAAAGTGGTAGGTGGGGACTCATTAATGGTTGTCCATTTCAGTTGTAAAGTCAAAGGCAAGAAAGAGGGTGGCACTCCGCTGATGCTGAACTTTCCCTGTTGGCCCTAAGGATCTCGCCTCCCACACAGCTGAGAGAATCGCCATTCACAACCAACGAGCACCATTTCACTTTAAATACCTTTGCTTTTCTCATTCTCTTTTCTTTCTTTTTCTAAATTGGTCATATATTTTGAAATAGTCAGAAAACAATTTGCAAAAGAAGTAAGGAAATAAGTGAACTGAATGCCTTTAAGAAATCCATGTAAATAAAAATACTAAAAGATATGTCTGTTAGTCCTGTCAAAATGAGTATTTTTATGGCATAGCTTGATTTTCAGGGAAGAGCTTTCAAGTCTGACAGCTGTTTGGAACCAAGCACAGCTGTGGTAAAGAAATAAATGAGGTGACTGATGCTCAACACACTTTTCAAATCAACTGGCTTCCAAAGACAAAATTTGGCAGAGGGTACCAAGTGGTTGTGGCAACAATACACTGTGAGGAGAACACACATGAAGCACAGAAACTAGAGAAGATATTTTTGAAAAAATCAGGGAAGTATAAAGAGAAAACTAATTTTTATAAACTTTAAAACAGAATTTCTGAAAATGTGGTCTATGGATCACTCTCATTGGAATCTTCTGGGGTTTTGGTTCTTGGGTTCCACCCCAGGCACATCAAAATCAAGGTATTTGGAGATTTGGAGGTCTTTGTCTTCCAAAGCTCTCCAGGAAATTCTCAGGCACGTTGAAGTTTGATGGCCACATGCTCATTTAGAATGTTTTTTTTTTTTTTTGGGTAAAACAAGTAGCCAAGAGTTAGCAAATCTCAGAGGAACATAATTAATAGATATCTTTGAAATCTTCCCTTGGCATTGATGGGCTTTCTGAAAGGTGTGTATGATGGGTCTTTCAAAGAGATTTCTCTATCATAATTGATTACTCAGCTATGTTTTTCCTGATGTTTGCTCTTCATGTTCAAGGCTACTCTTTCCCAGAGAACTTGGAGTTGAGCAATTCTAATGCAAATTTAATCAATGTGGGGAACTCATGGGCCAAATTAGATCAATGAAACTTCTCCCCTCCATACTTTCTTCCCTAAACTCTAGATTATTTTTTTAAGTCAATGCCTCATTCTTCCATATTGACACAATATGAGGATCAAATAGCAAACTGTAAGACAAAAGTATGTATTTCATTTTGCACTTTCCTAAATAAATGGAGCTACTCTAGCATTGCAGAGCTTGAATACAGTGACACAGGTAGCTATATATCTATATTTTTATATACTCCACAGAGGCAAAAATTGTAGTAATTCTTTCTCCATGAAACTTTCTCCATTCACTCCAACCTATGCCTCTTTCTGCCTTCTCAGAACTCAGTAACTAACATCTAATTGAAAATTATCTTATTATACTAGTTCAAATGTGATTATATGTGTGGTCTTGAGGAAAGTTACTCTTTTCATAGTACCCACGGTGTCTAAAACAAGCATTCAAAAAATACCTAGTGACTGACTGATTTGAAAAGTCATGTTATCAGTTCTGTCTTTAGGTCTTCACTTAAATTATAAACATATATACACACACACACAGACATAATTACAGGCACTAATATATACTTAATTACAGGTAATTAAATCAATTTTATTAGATTAAATCGATTCAATTAATTTTATTAAATTGAATTAGAATATACATAAATTTAACTTAAAAACATATATACACACACACAAACATGCGCGCACGCGCGCACACACACACACACACACACACACAGAACACCACCATGATATCTCAATGAATTTGTCCCCTTTATCAATTTCCTTCAATCCTGTTCAGATTGATTCTTTTCTAAGTTGAGTTACATGAGAGGGGGTCAAATATTATTTTTTCCTCAGTCATCTTGCCTGACCCTCAGTTTGGATCCAGTTTTTGATGGAAAGGGGGAAGGGGAGAAATCGATTCATAATATTGCCATTTTGTGGATAATTAACATACACTGTTCCATTGAAGGGATTCTCTTGAGGAATGCCCCACTCTCTGTGCTCGTGTGACACTTTGTGCCTTTATCAAAGCACAAATGACCCTTGAGTTCTCTATATTAGTGTCTGTGTTTTAATCTCCACCATAAAGTCCTTGACAGCTAGGGTCATGTTTTATTTCTCTTCTAACTGTTCCATGCATATAGTAGGTACTCAATAAATGTTAACTCGGAAAACAGTTTACAAAAATGACACTTTTTATAAATAAAGCCACCAGTATTCTTTGTCCATACAAGATGCTCCCAGGGTTCCTTACTTCCTTTCTGAGAAAGTTACACAAAAGAATCAAGTTTTGACAAGATTTCTTACAGAAAATCCTAGACAAGAGACAAGGTAAGATGGAATTAATAAAAACTATAACGGACACTTGAAGTCAGCATGCTTGACATGTTTCCTTCTTTCTCACTTGACATTCCAATTATGCCTAAATCATGCTGGAACACAAACCAACGAGATCAATTACTTTCTTACAGCAGATCTCATAGAGAAAAATGATAAGGCTTTGACATCCTTCAGCTTTGGATGAAAATTTCTGGAGTAGCAGGAGAAAACATTAGGGACCACTGCACAGAATGATATGACCTGGGGAATACAGACGACACTTGGGTTTCTAAAGCATCTAGTTTTCTGGGGACTTTTTCCTATCTTTGGTCATTTTGATGTGTATTTGCAGGAAACATACTTTTGCCCCATCTCTGCTAGTAATATATAGTTAGATTATTTGAAGCCATACAACATATTTTTCCTTTTTCATCTCCAGTTGATATTCCATTTATGCCTTTGCCTCTGCTAATTTAAAAATGTAGGGACTTTTATTAAGTTTCCTTTAAACAAGAAAGTCAAATTTTTATTTGAAATGTATCATCTATTCTCCTGCTCCCAAGAGCAAGCCATTGTCCATGTATTCTTCACAATATCTAATGTTGTGGCACAAAAGACTGTGAACAGTCTCTTGGTGTTTGCCCAATTGACAATTTTCCAAAAGTTATGAACAGACTACTAAAAAACTTTAAGACTTTCTGCTACTAGCAAGTTCTGCTTCTTGTCCTAGGGTGTCTAAAAATGGTAAATCCAGATGACTATTTTTGGGACAAAGATACCAAAATAAATGTAAGCATTGGCAATAAAATTTAGATGAATAAGGGCATGCATTTAGATGCCTTTTCCACACTGACATTTTTCATGGGTGAAGCACTTGCTCACTGACTGATAAATGGAGGGCTAGACAACATTTCTCTGCAATCTGACACTCAGGTTGACAATTAGCTGGCAAAGTAATCTCTGATTTCAATGTCAGGAGCCTAATGCTTGAAAGGTGTTTTCAACTACGGGTATCGCTGTTCATCTTAGTCAGACACAGCAAAAAGTAGAATCCTCGTATTTAAACACTCAAGTAATTCGATCTACTGCTATTTGGGTAGTATTAGTCTCTTTATGTTTGTAGTGTTTAGTCATTCATGATTCAGAAATAAAATTTGATAATATTTCTAAAGCAATGAAATTAATTAGGGAAAATGATTAGTGACTCATGTTAAACTATGACAGAGAAAATCCATTATGACAACAAAGAAAAAATGAGTTTGACAATTTCTTTCAGGTAGTATATGCCACAGTGCAGAGATGGGGAGAAAAAGACCAAAATAAGAATTTAATTGCAATTGTTCCTTAGTTTATCCAAACCTATTTGCACTGTGATAGATACAGTCTGTCTTTTTCTATATCATAGTCTATCTCATCTACAAAAGCTAATCAGTTTTGACAATTATAATTTGCTTCCAAAGTGAGTCTCTTTCAAATTCACATTCTTAGAAGAGAATTTAAAGACAAAATATAAAGTTCACAAGGATTGAAATATAAGGCGTAAATTCTTTTTACCCTTTTAAGATTATAACATGAAAAGCTAGATAGCTGAGCATATACATTTATAGTCCTTCAACCTGTATTATTTACAAACCTATAAATGAGGTTAAAATTTTTTTAATCATGTTTAAGTTAGCAGAGAAATTGAGAAGACACCAATTCAGCCCTGAAATAAAGGTTTCATGAACAGGGTGTGTATGTTCCCTATATCCAATTTCATATGTACAATGAACACACTTAATAGGTTTATTTACATGAACTTATAGTTATGGATTTATATTTATTTGTAGTGAAACATGTCCAACTCTGTTGGACTTTGTTGAAAATCAAAGAAGAAATCCTTCCTGATGAATAAAGTCTAGGTGGGCCAATTCTTTTTTTAGCATAAAGAAAGCACACTACTGCAAAATGATGTTCTTTGGAAATGATTTTTTAAATTGGCTGCACATTTGTGGCTAGACAATTTCTTATCAAGTCAAATAAACATGATCAATTCTTGCAGTTATTCAGAGGGCACACAGAAACATCCTGACTTTATTTTATCATGATAAATTTATAATTGCTTTCCTGGAGAAAGAGCACACTTTTATCATAACACCGTGTGTGTGTGTGTGTGTGTGTGTGTGTGTGTATAAAATACAAAGTTTCTCTTTAGACTTCTATTTTCTTAATAACCATTTCTAAATGTTTCTTAAAATTTTATTTTTTTATTTTTTATTTTTTTGGAGACAGAGTCTCGCTCTGTTATCCAGGATAGAGTGCAGTGGCATCACCCTAGCTCACAGCAACCTCAAATTCCTGGACTCAAGTGATCCTCCTGCCTCAGCCTCCTGAGTAGCTGGGACTACAGGCGCGGGTCACCACACCTGGCTAATTTTTTCTATTTTTAGTAGAGACAGGGTCTCACTGTTGGTCAGCCTGGTATTTCTTAAAATTTTTAAAGTTTTAATTTTGAAAATTCCGATGATATAAAATTATACTTAATTCTTCATCTCCACACTAGTTGTTTGTATAACTTCATATTTCTTGATAATCAGCCCTGGTTCATAGTTTGTATAGATTGTGATTTTGCATATTCAGAACATAAAATAATTAGAACTAAAACTGCCAATTAAAGTTAAAAGGGTATGGTATTTTTGAGTCAGTTTGGGGGCTGGGGAAGGAAAAGAATCTATATGACATACGGTTGATCAGCTTGGACACCAGTTTACAACCAAGAATGCTTTGGTTTTATATTTTTGGAATACACAGAATAATAAAAAAATTAAATTATAATGTGAAGAGGAAGCTGAAGGCAACTTAAGTGCACTTAGGTATTTAAAAGACAGTATCACTAAAGTACCCCATGAGAAACACTGAAACACACATTGCAGAACATATTTTAGTGAATTTTTCAAGGTAGACAATCCAAGAGCATGATAAACAATAAGCACTAAGTCCTGACTTCCATTACGAATAGAATTAGAAAACCTGAAATACTAAGCTAAATAGCCTACTTTTCCATGAGTTTCTGAAATAGAAACATGAAGTCTACAGTCAAATGCCCTGCCATTGAGCTAGACCCCTGAATGCATTCTGAATGCAAATTTGTATCCACTTCGTAGCATTACAATAAAATAATTTGCAAACACTAGGAAGCAAGAAATAAGCCAAAGCTAAAAGCTTTATAAATTCTTTACTTTATTTCTGAAAAAAGAACAATTGCTATATTTAAAGAAATGAGAACTATAGCTAAATTTTTAATAAAAACTAAGCACAGTTAAGGATCCTTAACTCTGGTTGGTAGTAGATATACAGAACTTTGGGCAAATGTTTGTTCTCTTTTTAGATACTTCTCTATAAAAGGATCAATATTTATTACCAAAGAAGAAAATAACAGTAATGCAATTAAACTCACCAGTGAACAAACTCCAGCTTTGAACTTATAAAAATTAGCAATTTTTGAGGGGGAGTCACCAAAACTTTAACTAGCTCTAAAATCATTGTCAAGGTCTGTAAGCAAAGGCTGGAGGCCCAATGCCTTTCATTATTCCTTATTTCACATACCTACGTCCATCTACTAACCAGGTAAGTGTGTTGCTTTAATGGCTCACCTGGAGTGCTAGGCTACTGGCAAAGACAAGGATGGGGATGGGAGAGAAGAGATGGTACTGAACTGCCATGGGGACTCTCTTTCTTAAGGCAGGATGGGTAAGAGAGAGGTGGAAGAGTAAGTGTCCTGCAGTAGGTGAGCTCACCTGTCATATTTATTATTATAAAACTTGTCTACTTAACTTATTAGAGCTTCTTGAGGTTGGTAATTAATTGTATGTGATGCTTTTATACATCTCAGTGTTTGGCCTAGTGCATGGCACCCAGCAGACACTTACCGTATATTTATAAGAAGCATGAGTAAAAGACCCCCATCTCCTTTGGGATTTTTTTCCCACCACAAATCTCACATGTTAGGAGAACTGATTGGGTTAACAAATTCCTTATTTCAAACTTCAGTGGCTCCCTTGAGTTTTGCTCTTTACACTCACACCTTGGGATGAATTACTTTGATCCAATAATCTGTTAGAGTGCCTGGATTTCACTATTCCCTGAGTGGGAACTCAGGGTGGAGGGAGGGCTGTGAAGGGGAATCCTCCCTGGGGTTGGGGGCTTTGGATGGTTGAAAGTAGCATTAGGAAGCTGGTAGCCCAAGGGAAGTACATGAGGGGTTCAAGAGGAGTTTTCAGAGGACCAAAGCAGTTACCATTACAGAGATTTTACTTTCCAAGCCCATCTAGAGGGACCTGAAGGCACAGTCCACCAGGAGTCTGTACAGTAGCTCGGCAATGCTGGTATTTGGAGGCCAAGCCTGGAAGCTGCACATCCCAGATTCTTTCAAATCACTAACTTCTACTATGTGGTCCAGATTAGCTGTGTTCTGTGTGTTAAAGCCCAATTCTTACTTCTCCTTATTGGGAGGAATGAAGAGAAGAGAAAGGAGACGTGTACTATGACCTCCTTGCTTCCCTTCATTCTCTTTATGCCAGCGTGGTCTTGTACAGTTTTCATGGAATTTCCTACTGCATGGGACATTTAGAATACGTTCCTCTGTTCTTCTCCACCACCCTCCCATGACAGATGTCTTTGAGACAACTTGTTCGTAGCTGGTGCTGATGTGAGGTCTTGGTCGAGCCACTGAAAACACAGGTAACTAATACCCTCCTGTCCAAGCTTTGAACACAGGCTTTGCACGAAGGATCTACGTCCTGGCGAATTACCTACCCGCCTTCTTCTGAATATTTATGGCCAAATGCCAAGATGTCAGACGCTCGTCCACTCCCATCACAGACAACAACCGGCACAGGAGGGGTGTCCCGGAGGTACTCCAGCACGATGGAGATCACGTTGGGTCCTCCTTCCACAATGAGCGCCACCACTGGAACGCCTTGACCGATTCCTGCATTAAAAAAGGAAAAGAAAAGGAAAAAAAGAGAAAAGAACACAAAGCCAGCAAACCAAAGAAACAAAAAGAGAAACAAAAAGCACAAACTAAAATTACTGAGCACGGGGGAAGTAACAACACATGAAGGGATAAAATACTGAGCGAAAATTTACAGAAAACCCTTTAGCAGAATTTCCCCACCAGTCTGTTTGACTGTGCCCTCTCCCCACAACCCTCAGGGTGCTGGGGTCAGCGAAGGCTGTGGCTTCCATACTTTTTTTCCAGGGGGAGGTCAGGGTGAGGAGGGAGAGAAAGGAATCGGACAACAGCTAAAACACTGCACCAGCAGCCAAAAGACTGGAAGCCAAACGTGACCTGCAGCAAGTCTCTTACCTATCTAATGGTTCAGTTTCCTGTATGAAAAGTGGGAAGTTAAAAAAAAAATGCCACGACCCTAAAATTATCACAGTGGTAAGAAAATGCCTAAATGGCTCTTTTTATTAAAGACTATCAAAATCAGCTGGGGGGCTATATTTTAACTTGTTGAGTCAACTACTGGCTGAATTATGGGCTTATTTTTGACCATAGATGATCAGCTTGATTACTGACTCTCACCAGCACAACAGGCATGATAAATTACCCAGCAGCCCTGGCACCCGCCATTGCTGCGTCCTTCACTGCTGAGCAGGGTGTCCGGCACTTGGCGGGTGTTCAGTGAACCTTTATTGAATTCAGTTGAATTAAGGGGTTTCATAGATCTTTCCTAAAGTATTTAAACTATTTATGCTGAATCATAAGACATTGCTGTTTTGAGTTAAAATTTGCTCTAATATCAGCACTATATGTATGGTTCAACCTAACATTAAAGAGAAGTATGAAAATCAAATGTCCCTGAGATATATGATTAGAAGAAATTAAATTCATTATCAAGTGACATTTCAAGTATCCCTGTTCATTGAATAACTTCCTTTTGTTCAATTTTGTACCTCACTGTATTTCCTCTCCCTGCCTCCTCAGAATGGTTAAGGAATCAAGCAGTACCATGAAGATGAGCTGGCCTTAGAGGGTACACAAAACAGTTATCTTCAAAAAGAAAGAATCAAAATTCTGTGCCACTTCTGTAAATATGAACTAAAAAAAATACTCTTGGACATCTGCATTCTCCCTTTTATTCCTTTCGCTCTGTTGTTTGTCTTAGATCAAGAAACTGCTTCCCAGTGACAAATAATAGTTTTGGATTTGGTTTCTTGCTCTATTAGTAAGAGATATTTTTGACTTAGGTGACCTGTTTTACTTCTAATGTAAAAATACTTTAGTCTCCTAGGGCCTTATCTCTTCTAAGTCAGTGTTTCTCATTGTTGATTTTCATCTTAAAGGAATGGTCCAAAATGCCAGTTACACAAAAATGGATGCCATTTGAAATCTACACTTAAGAAATGTAAAAGAAAATGGTGATTGTTGATCAAGGCAAGATGCCAAGATTTCTTTTTGTTCCCCAGAGGAAACTGGCAGAGAGAAGTGACCTGGGGCCCCATTAGTTTTCTGTGGATGGGGAGATTTGAAGAATTATTTCTTCAAATCCAAGGAAAGAGAAGTAAAAGGCCTTGCTATTCTGCTTTGACCCAGGAGTCCTTGGTGACTCAGACAATAGGTGACTTTAAAGCTCTGTTTGGGTGTCTATGAGAGAGAGACACTTTCCCCGTTGCTGCTGATTATGAAGATTAAGTAAATTCCCACTGAAAGGCACTTTAGAGATTAAGGGCTAACTTGCAATATTAGTATAGCATACCTCTTTTGAAGGAGAATTTGTTGTCATAAAAAATATCCACCCCATAGGGATTTGTATTATAATATGCCTTGGAAAAGATAGCCTCTTCTCCCACGGTTAAAGGTTATTTTATGAAGAATTTTCCAAAGTACTATGCTACTTAATGGTCCCCTTTTCTTTGCTTTAGCACATGCTCCTGTATCACTGACTTTATATTAAGGAACAATACTCTACACCTGCTGTTTTAAATCAAATGATATATTTAGACTCATTCCAGGATTAAGAGATCTAAGAATTTACCAAATTCTGACTCTTGAGCATGGATTCCATCAGCGGGATCTTTATTTCAATTCACAGACTCCTAGTGTGATGCACTCAGTGTTCTCATGGAGGGAGAAGCCCTAGAATGGATCTACTAGGACGCCAGTGATCTAGGGTCTACAGGACAGCAGGCACGATAGCCGAAAACCTCCTCTCCCTGTGAGCACACACGTAGGTGAAAGGATCAGTTCTCAAAGGCTGATTGTTTGAGAGTTGAATGTGTAATATATATATATATACACACACACACACACACAGATACATATTTAGTCAAATTCAGTGATAAAAATTAGATGGAGTGAAGTATTATCTTTTTCATAAATATTAAATATATCTATGCCTCCAGATTATCTCCTATTTCCTTCAGTGAATACATGGAAATTTGTTCCATGGATGATAAAAGCCTTTGTAGCCTAAAAGTAAAGTATTTTTGAATTTCTTAGTTATGAGAGGTAGAGAATTAGACTATGCCTAAAAATATCATGCTTAGGGGAAATTAAACTTGTCAAGATATGGTAACATTAAGCCTTTCTGTCAGGTCACACACACACACACACACACATATGCACACACACAGACACACATTGCCTTTGTTTCTGGGAAAAGAAAATTATATCAAAAAATTTGTAATGACCTAATGCAGTAGTTCATAGCTTATTTTCTTGAGGTATGTATCTGAGAATACTTTTGTGAATTTGATGAAAGCTTAGGGACTCCTTCTGCAGAAAAGTAAATGTATGTATGGATATACACAAAAATGTTTCTGTGCAATTTCAAGAGGTTCATTGATCTCTGAAGCCTGTCCCACCTATTCATGAGCCTATGAATACCTCGTTAATGGACCCTTACAAAGCCCCACCCTAATTTAAGCACTTTGATGTGTCTGTGAAGAGCATCAGTAGGTGTTATTTTGTGAAGCTCACCGAGGTCTCTGAGAAAAGTTCTAGTGTGGGTTTTCAAACAAACTTCTATGCCCAGCGGGACTGTATCACCTGATTACTGCCCTCTTTCATGGCTTGGCTACACCTGCAGAGTGAAGCATGGCCATAGGCCACCTCCCTTCTTCCCTTCTAGTCCTGTCTTCCTTATTTTTATTTTATTTTTTTCTGTTTATACTTTCTTTTCTAAATGACATTTTGGACATAGAAGATTAAAAAACTCTAGAAAAATTCACAAACTTATAAATCAGACTTGAGGGACATTAGCAATTACTATAGTGATTGGGAGAGAGAAGTCAAGCTATTTACCCCATTTGAATAGGCACCAATTTACTGCTTACTAAGAAATAATGGCTGAAGTTTGCCATTTACCATAGCTTTTTACAGATAATTTTAGAATTAGATTCTTTATGCCCTTACCTATTTAGTGCATGTCTTCTACGGTCTGGAAAGTGTGAGGATGGATTTATGAAAACTATGGGAAGCTGGTAAGCAATTGTGCCTAACTGACAACATTCAAAACCATTTTTCTTCCTTAATATGTTTATGGTGTTTCTTACAATTAGGAAGATTCCCAGTTGTGAACACATGAATGTTCAAGTACAACTGTGGAAATATTATTTACAGAAAGAGAATATTTGAATATGCTATATTTTTGCAAAAGGCAATGTGATTAGAAATCTTTGAGCTATTTAGCAGCAAAGTGAGCCCAGGAAAATATCTAGGGACAACATATGAAAAAATGCATCTCATTTTAACTAGAATGTCTCTTAGGTCTTTGATGGAAGCAGATGTTTTAGATATTACCTTCCTGTTTTGAAGGTAGGATACATTATTTATTCAAGACAACATAACTATAACTGGAATGTATCTGACCTTACTTGGAAATAGGTAATAAACTCAGGTATCTTTTAATGAATCTTTATGAGGTACCCAATTGGTGAATGCCAAACCCAATGCAAACCCATCCCATTGGCCATTATAACTACACTTTATTTTTTTTGCCACTACAATTCTGTACCTAAATTGATGCTTAGGAAAGCATTTGAAAATATGAAGTACCACACAAACTGTTATTAAGCAGTCAAAATAAAACCACATGCAACTAGATATTTCACTTCTAGATACTTATGGTTCTCTAGTGGGGAATAAATTCCTTGAAAGATGGCTGTTTTTTTTTTTCCCTGAGGTTGAGACTTCTCAAAGCATGTATTTCCAACCCACTTTGGGACTAGGCAGGGGTAAAAATAACATGAATTTCTTAAATGTCTTTTTCTGTTATTACCAGTTTCTATGGCAACTCCCTTATTGATATTTACCTTAATGGACCCCCCCTCCATATACAATCTTTACATATTTAAAGGTAATATCAATATTCCAGAATAAACATTTTTATATATTTTATCTTGGCATGTGAAATTTTAGCAAATTTGGCTGGAAACATGGGGATGTCAAGATACTGAAAATACAGAGTTTGGATTAATGGGAATGTCTTCCTCAGACAGTGATAAAAAATTGAAAACTGATGATGCATAGCACTTTTTATGCTAGGAACTGAAAATAAATACCTATTGAATTAATATGGCAAACCTCATATTTTTTGTTTTCAATACTGCTGAACTAATCTATTTTGTACATTATCAATGCTCCACGCATTTTCATAGGAATCCTGTGTTAGTCCTTACCAGCTGGCTTTCATCTTGGACATTGCCTTCTTGCTTTGCTTTTCTGTCTAGCAATCAGAGGCCAAAGGACAGAACTGGGCCAGTGGATTGAATGGGAAATCTTATAAACTAACCAAAGAGGTCACTGCGTGGGTACTGAAGACACCTGCCATGTCCTTCCTGTCCACACTCCCCTAGCAGAGAACTGACCCACCCACAGCAGAGAAGGGGCAACCTTTCTGGGCTTTCTTCAGAGCTGGTTGGACCAGACCTGCAGTGGGCCAGATTTTCCCTCCTAGAATTGGAGTGGAGATCCTGAGCCCAGGCTGAGTAACTGGGAAGTGGGCTTTGAGGCCATGTGCATTTGGGAGGTGAAGCCTCTATTAGTGGGGGCTGCATACACAAAAAGCCTGTATGCAGGAAGAAAACAAGGGAGCAGCAGGCACCATGGAGGAGAAAGATCACCATGTGGCCTGAGCAACAGAAGAGGGAAAGAAGGGTGTGTGTGTGAGAGAGAGACAGAGAGAGAATAATGAAAGAAGTGGGATGTGTGTGTGTGTGTGTGTAAGAATATGAGAGATAAGGAGAGAGAAAGAGAGAAGGAGAGAGAATAAAAGAAAGAGTAAAAGAGAGAGGAGAAGGGGAAGGGGGAGAGATAGATAGATAGATACACTAATATAGCCTGGATTATTGGCAACTTTTCTATCCCAGTTACAGTTACTTGGCCATAGTTCCTGTAGAGAGTCCCCTGTACACTAGGGGTAGGCAAACTTTTTTCTGTAAAGAGGGCAAAATAGTAAATATTTTAGGCATTTCAGGTCAAAGGGCAAAATAGAGACTATTGTGCAGGTACTTATATAATAAAAAAAAATTCTACAAAATGTTTAGGGATGAGTTTCAAAATACAATTGAATACATTTTTTTGTAATACGGGTCTACTAATGAATGAATTTTTGTATTTCATTTAGTTTTCTTATGTCACAAAATAGTATTATGCTTTTTACTTTCAAACATTTAAAAATGTAAAAATCACTTCTTAGCCCATGAGTCATATGAAAATAGGATGGGCAATAGTTTGCCAACTCTTCCCATAGACACGTTTCTGTCTCCCTATAAAAAAATACTCCTTTATGTACTTTGAGTGAGTTTGAGTTTATTGCTACCAAACCTTTCCCTTCCCAGCCTCACCAATGCTTTCTCTAAGGCAGTTTTCACCCATCCTTAACTACCCTAAAGGCCCTCCTGGGCTCTTTTCTAAGCATGAAAATCCAGCAGGAGGAAAGCACATACTTGTACTTGAGGGTCTTTTGTATAAGAGGCATTTGGGATAGCAGAATTGTTTTGTTCTATTTTCAACATTCAGGTCAATGTTAAGTGTAGGCCTGGTATTTGCACAGGTGTCAGGAGGGCCTTCGATTTGGTGCATCACTGATGACCACGTGGGCAGCCAGTCACTAGTATGGTAAGCAGCTCTGCTTCTTCCAAGTAAAGAGAGAGGGAGTTACCTGTGAGGTATACCAAGAAACTTCACCCTTGCAACAGAGGGGGTTCAGATCTGGTCTTCCAAAAGTCTGAGCCCAAAGGCAGAGGGAGTAATCACTCCTCTCTGAATAGCCATAGTTCCTAGAGGGCAGGACTACTGCTGCATCCCAACTAGGTTGGGGCTTTTGCTGGTCACCTGCTGGCACCATGGGCCCCAGGACTTGAGTCTTGCCTTGACTGCAGTTGGCTTTCCTGGATGGGCTTTGGCCCACACCACTACCTTCTCTACCCTGCCTGTCTCACTCTCTCAGACAAGGGTTTTCTTAGATCTTGGGCTGCCTGGCTGCAACTGGGTGGAATCTGTCATGTCCTTGTGGGCAGTTTCTGATGGCTGGCTTCCTGTAGACTCCCATGTCTCCTGGTTGGCTGTCTGTATGTACCACTGTAGTCTATTTTACCTCTGCTTCCCTGACAACAGGGCTAGACTTCACAAAACTAACAACATATCAGCTGGAACCATGCACATCCTAGAAGGGCAGAAATACATCTTGACATATATTGATACACCAAAAATATACAGTTGGACTTCTGTATCCACGGGTTACACATAAGTGGATTCAATCAACCATGGATCGAAAATATTTTTAAAAAAGCATTTGTACTAAACATGTACAGACGTTTTTCCTGTCATTATTCCATAAACAATACAGTATAACTATTTCTATAACATTTATGTTATGTTAGGTACTATAAATAATCTAGCTATAATTTAAAGTATATAAGAGGGTGTGTGTAGGCTATATGCAAATACTAAGCCATTTCATATAAGGGACTTGAGCATCTGTGGATTTTGGTACCTATGGGAGATCTTGGAACCAATCCCCCATGGATACCAAGGGATGACTGTATTTTGGTATTTTACATAGTAACTAACACACAGAGTAGAGATATGATTCATATGGTTGTTCTGCGTAATAAATGAGTTATTATTTATAAAGTGCTTAGAACAGAATCTGGCATGTAATTCGCACTTTATGGTTAAACAAACACAAATAGAAACACGCTTATTTATATTTATTAAGCCTATAAAAAGTTTCTGTTTTAAATGTATAAATGATTCATGAAGATGAAAGAAAAATGAATGCATTTTATATGTTTAAACCAAAAGGATGCTCTGACAAACAAATAATTTGTAATATGCTTTTCTAAAGTTTGGATACTCTCTTGCAGACCAATAATATGTTGAGAAAGCCAAATGCCTTTATCTTGTATACAAAAGGCTAAAACTTTCTACTTTGGGGTAGGTGACCTTTTATATCACTCCCCAAATGCCTTCTACCAGGGGCCTCTCCTCACTGCTCCAATCAGCTTGTTAAGTCTTTAGAGCAGGTTGGAAAGAGATGTAAATGCCAAATAACAAAACCCAGAAACCAACTCCAAGTGTATTATGTGCTTATAAACTAACTTAGCTTTTGACTTAATCAATGGGAACAGTTATTCCCTTATGGCCAAATGGCTCTGATTGAAATATTCTGCTAATGTCAATGTATTGTCAGGACATCCAAGAAGCATTCCCATGAATAATTTCAATAGAAAGGGGACGGCCAATCCCATGGGCTGTAAGGCAAGTATTACTTTCATAAAAGGAAAAAGCCAGCATTATTTTCTTTGGGGCCATTGTTTGCAGGCTGAATGTTTTAATGTAATTGATCTAAGGCTACAGTCTCAAACAAAGCTATAGTCTTAGTCACTGCTCTGTTCAAGACCCACATCAAAAGGCAGACCTTGCCTTCTCAAATATAAGGTAATCAGAGTGGTTCTAACTCATTTCACTTTATAATACTTTGCCCGCAATGCCCTGAAAACGTGCCAGGATCTAAGTCCACAGCCCATATATGTTTCTTGGCTTGGCAAAATTAGTAAGGAGAAAAGCAGCCAGGGGAATTATGGAGTGAAAAAATATAAGAAGACCTAGCCCGTGATTTAGGGAAGAGCTGGGCAGGGAGGTGACCAGTAGGAGTGAGAGAGATCTTGCCAGTGGTGCGTATATTAATTTGCCTTTGCCAAATCATAAAAAAAAAAAAAATTTTTTTTCTTTGCGTCTGTTGAGGGAGACAGCAACTTCTCCCTGCCCCAAATGCAAAAAGTTCTGTTTTGTTTTTAGAGAATGTTCTTTTAGATGTTTTTTTATACACATCCTTCAGTTCCCAGGTTCAAAGATATGTCTCCCTCAGGCTCTTCCCTTTCAACCTCACTAGGCAAAATTAACCATTCTCACTGTGTGCCCACATGCCATTTACTTTTTTAAAAAAGCAATGCCAGGCTGGGCACAGTGGCTCATGCTTATAATCCTAGCACTCTGGGAGGCTGAGGCAGGAGGATTGCTTGAGGTCAGGAGTTCGATACCAGCCTGAGCGAGAATGAGACCCCGTCTCTACTAAAAATAAAAAGAAATTAGCTGGACAACTAAAATATATATATGTACTTTATATATTTTATATATATATATAAAATTAGCCGGGCATGGTGGTGCATGCCTGTAGTCCCAGCTACTGGGGAGGCTGAGGCAAAAGGATTGCTTGAGCCCAGGAGTTTGAGGTTGCTGTGAGCTAGGCTGACACCATGGCAACAGAGTGAGACTCTGTCTCAAAAAAAAAAAAAAAGCAATGCCAATGAATATACTTTATAAACTTGTCAACTATGATAGTATAAAAGAATTCTCCTAGTACCTTACTTATGTCTTTTGAAGTTTTATCTCATTAATTACAGATCTGGGCATCTTTTTTCTCTATTAGGTAGGTTTATCTTTGTATTCCCAGCATAGTATACAATGTTCTACATGTAGTAGTTGCTCACGAAAATTTGGGCACAAAAGGAAGGCAGGATATTGAATTACCATCAAATATAATTGATCTCTCATAGGTTAAATTACAATGTAATTATTTCCAGATACATTTTTAAGGCTTTTATGAACTCAAGCAGTTTTCCCTCAGTCAACTGACCAGAGACCCACGGTACTCAGCGGTGATTTGAATTTCCATGAAATCAGGAATTATGCCAAATGCCCAGGGTCTGTGCTCATTGCCTTTCCTGTGGACTACTGAAATTGTTCCCTGATTTCCTGCCTCCACAACCATCTTCACTTAACTGATAGTTATCACTCATAAATACAGTCTTTCTATAAACATATAGTGGCTTTCCATTGCTTTTAGAAAAAAGCCTGATCCTGTCATGTGATAGACAAATCTCCCCTTGTTCTCCACCAACCCTCATCTGTGTCATCATCTTCCCGAGAGCTCTCTCTTCACCCTGAACCTGGTCTCCTCAGACTATTTTCATCATCTGCCATGTAGGATTATTTCTACCCTTTGCCTGAGCCACTCTGACTTTCAGAGAGGAGTATTTTCCCTACCCTTGCTTTTAAGACAAGGAATTTTTCCTAGGCACATCCTTAGATTTCTCTTCCTCTTTACTCACTTGGCCCGTCAGTAAATTTGTAAAAACAAAGAAACATACAAACAATTGGGTTTGCTCAGCTCAGCCTGGCTCTACTTCCTTTTGGTATCTTTCTGCCTGCAGAGAACCTAAGATCTCTCAGCTCCTCTGGGGACGCTGCCCCTGAAGATGTACAGTGAGGTGAGGAGGTGAAGGCTCACTGTGGGACTCTGCCTAATTTGGGGGTGTCACTAAGCCTATTGGCCAATAGACCTAAAACCGCATCTTCTCACTTGTCCCCCATAAGTAATAAAAATGATATTTGGGGTTCCACCAAATAGTTCTTTTATTTCCCAAATTGGTCAGAACTTGGATGAGAAAGAAGGGTATTATTTATGTTAGCCCCTCAGAGACCCCAACTCAACCTTCAAAGTCTAGTTCAAACGTTACCAAAGTCTAGTTCAAATGTTACCAGTTCCTGAGGCCCTTCCTAACTCCCTCGGGCAGTATTAATTATTCATTCCTTTATGGTTCCATTGCTCTTTTTTTTTTTTTTTTTTAAGAATGTCTTTTGGCAGTTATTTTATTCTGTTTGTTTTCATGAAAGTTTCATCCACTAAATTGAAAGCTTCTCCTTCTGACAGATTTCCCTGCACTCTTAGGTGACACTCTGGTTCCCACAGTGCCTCACATTCAGAAGGCAGTTCAAATAAATGCTTGTGAAATAAAACAAAAATAAAATGTGCAATGCTTAGGATCCATACCTTGGGACTGATGCAGCTGAAGGGATCGGAATGAATGGGTAATTATAAAGGGACTAACTGTCATACCTCAACACTGTTGATGGACCCTGCTAACAGTGGAGATGACAGCCATTTGGGTGTCCTCGCGGCATGAGCCACTGGGCCTCAGCAGTGGTCAGAGACCTAGAGAAGAACATGCCGGGTGATGTGGGTGGGTGCTGTCCATCTGGATTACATTGGAAAGAGCCCAAATTCTTAGGGACTCGAATAGCCAATTTCAGTTCAGCTATCCTGTACTTTTAAATTAAAGCTTTGCGATTTCTCAGAATTGGACCCAGCTAGAGCCACAAAGTATCTCAGCCACTGGTGAGAAACACAGAAACAAAAGTTTACATTCTTCCCTTGCTGGAAGGGTGTCCATGAAGCTATTAGTTCCTCCAGGTGAAATGAATAGAAACTATGTAATTGAAATGGAGATCTAATTCTGTTCCTACTGTGGTGATTGTTATGTTTTAGCAGCTAACAGTGCTGCAGACTAGGGATGACCTTCATTCACCCTTAAGGTTATTAAAATAACTGACTGCCAATATTAGATTTGAAATAAAGGAAAGGCATTGATTATTTTAGCTCTAGTAATGGTATTTAATCCAATTTCTGACCCACAGTTGGGAAAAGTGATAAATGGTTTTTATTTGATTACCTGGGCATCTTTTCTAAAAGATAACTTGTCAAGTTTAATCTGATCAAATCTTTACTGTGACTAAATCCTCAGTAAAAAAATATGTGTAACAATGTTACTGGGAACCTTCTTTCCTCTGGTTTCGTGTTTCCACGTGGAGGGAGCTCTGTTAGAGTGACACATCTAGCCTCTTGTCCTTCCTTTACTCCTCAGCACATGTAGAATTGAATAATCTGATTGGTGGACTATTGTCTGCTTCATAATTGGATAGTATAAAGTAAAAAATAAAATCCTAAACCCTCCACCACTGAACCGCCCCCCTTTTGGCCAAGGGGACCCTAGAAAAACCTTAAAAATGAGTTCCCAGCTGTGACAGAAAGGGAAGTCAGATATGCCTCTTTATGCCCCTTCCCTTTCAGAGTCTAGACACTACAACTGACCAGCATTAACGTTAAAGCAGAGATCGTAAGACTAACAAAACAGATTCTTTGTGGCAGTGAGATACTAAATTACAAACAGGATGTAAGGCCACGCAAGGCAGAAGTTAAGTCGGATCTGTAGGCCATCAATTTGCTTAACAGATCACTGGAATCTGAGTCTTATTTATGTATTGTGCCTTGCTCTGTGATCTGCAGACTTCCTTATCTTAACTTAAAACATTCCTTTCTACTGATTCCAAGCCTTTAGACAAAGCTTTATTTCTTTAACCAATTACAAATCAAGAATCTCTGAACCCAACTTTAACCTGTAAGCTTCCACTTTGAGATGTCCTGCCTTTTCAGGCCAAACTAATGTATACCTTCCATGTATTGAGTTATGATTTTACCTGCAATTCCTGCCTCCTTAAAATGTATGGAACCAAACTGTAACCCAACCATCTTGGGCACACTTTCTCAGGAACTTGAGATTGTGTAGTTCTGGGCTGTAGTCACTCATATTTGGCTCTGAAGAAACTTCTTTACATTATTTTACAGCGGTTTTTTTTTTCTTTTTCTTTTAATGTTAACAATAGAGTTAATCTGTTAAAAGTCCTTTAGTATGGGGAATTCAGTTTCTTTCTTTTTTCTTTTCCTCCAGGGACCAATGCCAGTCAGTGATCTTGGTAGAGGTGTTGGCTGTAGACACAAATTTCTTCCCTGGTGGAGTGTCTGGGAGCTGCAGTGGGCAGGGAAACTCACTAAGTCATTATCTTCAACAACTTCATCATTAATAAAAGTGATATTTTGATCTCCATCTGCCTGACTCTGGTGTCAAGCTCTCAGTCAATGTGCATGCTGTACTGTCCAGAGTGAGCTGTAATTTACTACCCCCTCCCCCAGCTCCAACACCAGGGACGGCAATGCCGTCATTTCTGCTTCTGGCACTCCCTTTGCAGCAGCACCTAACACACTTTAGCCTCTGGCTCAACTTTGAGAACATGAACTTATTTTTTAAATGTAAATATGGCTTTCTCTGAAAGGCAATTTTTTCTTGATGTCCTCATAGCTCCTTATAAGGAAAGGACAATTACAACTTGTTAAAAAAAACTAATTACAAATGGAACTAAAACAAAGTTGCTTATGAATTTCTGGGTTGTAGTGAATGACAATGTATTGGAATCCTCCAGGCCAGTTGACTGCAGGCGGTTTCTTTCTCCCTCAGGGGAAGTCGTAGTTGCTGAGCACCTACCGGGTGTCCGGCCCTTGGCCAGGTGGGTTGCATATCTTACTCAATCTGCTCACCAACCCTCTGATAGAGATACAGTTGGCCATGGACAACATGAGTTTGAACTGCATCTGTCCACTTATATGTGGATTTTCTTCTGCCTGTGCCATCCCTCAGACAGCAAAACCAACCCATCCTCTGCCTCAGCCTACTCAATGTGAAAATGATGAGGATGAAGATTTTATGATGATCCACTTCCACTTAGTGACCAGTAAACATATTTTTTTCTTTCTTATGACTTTCTTTGTAATATTTTCTTTTCTCTAACTTTATTGTAAGTTACAATATTGTAAGTTACTTTATTGTAATATATATAATATATATATAGTGTTCAAATATGTGTTGACTATTCATGCTATCAGTAAGGCTTCCCATCAATAGGAGGCTATCAGATAAGTTTTGGGGGAGTCAAAAGTCATTTGCAGATTTTTGACTAACCCCCTAACCTCAGCATTGTTCAAGGGTCAACTGTACTATTGTCCCCATTTTACAGTTAAGGAAACAGGCATAGAGAGTAGATTGCAAAATTCATGCAACTAATAAATGTCTGAATTGGATTTCGGACTTGTTAGGAAATCTAGAGTCTGCGTTCTTTGTGCTCTACTGGGTTGTCTTTCACTAAGGTGACCACATGATTTATCATACAATCAGGACACATTTATAAGTGAAGGGTCATCGTTAATAATTACTCTGGCACGACAGGTATAAACTAGAGCTATTTAATCCTGAACAAACCAGTGTGTATGGTAACTCTACCTCATTCATATCTTAGCGTCTCAAGCTGGTTTCTGGTAGCTTTAAACATAGATGCCAATCTCAGATTTTTAAAAGGGAGCTGAGTTTGTTTGTTGTTCCTCTTTTGCTTCTCTTCCTGGCTGAAAAAGGCCAGGACTCACTGTTGCCCCTTCCAGTTTCCTGGTTCAGGTTTCTTTCTACATCTAAACCACAGCTGCTCATTATCAGAGCGATTTCTTTCTCTAGATACATGGAGCAATGAAACTCCAGGGAAGAATTAGATCATTAAGCAAAGGAAAACAGCAACAATATAGCAGCACCTGCATAAACCCAATAAGGGGAAAAATCAATTAAAATTTTTTCTCATGTTCTAGCATAACTTTGATGGTGCTGAAAATAAATCCCTTCTACTTTTCTCTCTCATAAATAAGTGCTCCGTTACATTCTATCATTTAAACTCATCCAGAAACGTGGTGATGAGAAATCAGCAGACAGTCATGGCCCAGAGGCATGCAACGGGTACTTTGGGTCCTTAATCACTGGGTATTTAACCCAGTTATCCTACTTTGTCATGTCTATGTGAAACAGCTACTTGGCCTCTTTCCACTGCTGCCATCAAAAAACTATTTGACTACAATAATAAGTGCTAATACCATTCTTCCAGAAAGTGGGCTATCTTAATGTTATAAATAAGAAAGTGGAACCTTAAGGACTGCTCTTAAAACCCCAGTTCTAATGTGCAAAAACTAGTTTGTCCATTGTACATTGTCACAAGAAAGGGGGTGTAGAAATCCCCGTTTCAAGTTATAAGCTCTTCTTACCAGTGTTTTCTCTAAAAGAATGGTTCTCAATGTTAGTGTGCATCAGAATCACTAGAAGCTTTTAAAACACACACACTCTTGGGCCCCACCCTCAGAGCAAGTCTAGCAGGAGATCTGAGAATCTGCATTTCAAAGGAGTCTCCGGATGATGCTTTGTTGCTGGTCCCGGGGCCACACTTTGAGAACCAATGCCCCAGGATAAAGCTGAAGGGAAGGAGATTTTTGCCTGAGAAGAGAAGTGAAATCTAAGATGTGCCCCCCTGGAGCAAATGAATGCAAAAGTCCAGGGAATGAGACCGAAACACCCATGAACAATATTTTTCCAGAAGTCGATTTTAAAGTCTAAACCAGGCATCAGCAAACTTTTTCTATAAAGGGGCAGATAGTAAACATTTTTGGTTTTGTTGGTGGACTCAGTTGCAACTGCTTGGCTTGGGGATCAGAGCATGAGAGCAGCCAGAGATATTACATAAAGGACGAGCGTGGCTCCATTGCGATACAGCTTTATTTACAAAAATAGACGATGCATTGGATTTGGCCCACAGACCACAGTTTCTTGACCCCTGGGTCTCACTAATTTGGTTCAAATGATTCATATAAAACAACATCTGTCAGTTTGTTAAACCTGAGTGCATCTGTGATCAATGAGAAACTAACCAAGTTGGAAACCTGTGTAAGCCAAGCATTGACACCTGTTTTAGTTATGTGGGATTGATATACTGGCACCCTTATTATAGAGGCGAAGCATGGGAGATACGCACTCTTCTTAATTCAGCCCCTAAAACCAGCTATGTGGGTCTGTTTAAAAGCAAATGTGTTACGACTTCACCCATTTCAATAGGGTTTTCCCTAGTGAAAATCACCTACCTATGTATTTAGTACATTCGCTATTTGGTGCTTTGCCTAAAAGTAAAGAATATCTTTTCTGTGTAGCGGGATAATTTATCGAGTTATTAATTCATTTAGATTTTATTTTCCATTTTTTTCCTTCTCCTCATTTCAAAAAGGCCAGTTGGGTGTCTATTCTCAGGGGATATTTGTGTTGCTGGCCAAAGCTACTAGAAAACAGAAATTGCCTAGAGGTAAACTCTCTGGATGACTTTTGTAAAACACCTAAGTTCGCTAACGTCCTGAAGGGGAGGAAGAAAATGGCAAGCGTCTTTGGTGGTGGAGAAGTGGGGGCGGATGAGATACGGAAGAAATCGTCCGAGCCTAGGACAGGGAAAAGAAGGAACTCCAGCACCCCTGACGGTCAGTTCCCAGGTCTCTTCTGACTCGGTCGTCAGCAGCATTGGACACATGGAGCTATTCCTTCCTTTTGGACATGTTCTTCACCTGTCTTCAGACTGTGCTCAAGGAAGCCAGAACGTTTCACTCCAAAATATGCCTCTTTGACATAAGTATTTGAAGCTTGAGGCCCCTGGAAAGCAGCAGTTCCAGACAGGGCCGTGTGAGCTGCCCTTTCTTACCTATGGCAGGCCGCAAAGCTTCCTGTGAGAAATGTGCTGGGGAGCTTCTGTTTTTCCTCTAGTTTGCCTAAAGGACAGGGAATTACAAAGACAAAAGGTCTTTCTGCCCTCCTGCCCTGACTCTTTCCCACC
The DNA here is from genome assembly GCF_041146395.1 of Eulemur rufifrons. Classification (NCBI taxonomy): domain Eukaryota; kingdom Metazoa; phylum Chordata; class Mammalia; order Primates; family Lemuridae; genus Eulemur; species Eulemur rufifrons. The sequence continues at coordinate 222,137,105 of NC_090989.1, read as the reverse complement.
TGAAGACAAGATATAATATACATAACCTAAACTTTTGTACCCCCATAATAAGCTGAAATTAAAAAAAAAAAAAAAGATATAAAGTCTCTTTTAACAGACCCTATCAGCTCAGAAAGGAGCCAGAGGACTCTGGGAACGGACTTTACTCCCTGTATATTTACCTTCCCACATTTCCCTGCCTTTAGGAGCCTAGGACTGCTGTCCCTTCTCCGTGTTGTTCTTTGTTGGATATACTATCTAAGCAGACTCCTAAACCACTGCTTTTGAGCACTCTCCCCCACGTGATGGGCAGTGCATGCTTGTTTTTCTCTTCTTAATCTGTCTTTTCTTACAGAGGTTTTTCCCAGGCACAGACTTCTAAGGGTTAGAGGAAATTCCATGTTCTTCTTCTCTTTAGTGCTGTTTCCTCATTTCCCTCTTACCTTACCACCTGCTCCTGCCTCATCTCCTTTGCTGGTCCCTTGTATCTACCTGACCTCGGACGCTAGGACTGTCCCGAGACTCAGGTCTTGGTTCCCTTTTCTCCTTGTTTTCCCACCACTCTCTGTGAAATTTCAGCCGCTTCCCTGTGCCCCCTTTCTGCCGCCTCTGCTTTATTTCTCTCCTTAGCAATTCTCACTATCCAATGCACTCTATATCTTACTTGTTTGCCCAATTGTGAGCCCACCAATTGTGAGCTCCACAAGGGTGGGCATTAGCTCGAGCACCCATCTGAGGGGCTACTGTGCAGTGCACCATGGGATGCCCGACCTGAGGCTGCTGAATCTCGCGGGCCAGGGATGCCAGCCACAGCCAAGGCCCCACTGGCTTTGCTTGGCATAGGAGCACCAGAGCTGCCCACCTTGGAGAGGTCCAGCAGGCTTGGGCAATTATTGTATCAGTGGTAACTTTGGCTGACAAAAATTAAGAGGCCCTTTCCCAATTTTCCAGGTACTCTGTGAGCATGGGAGAATTAGCATGAGCATGAAAGAGAGGAGAGAAAAAAAAAGAGGGAGAGAAAGAAAGAGGGAGGGAGAGAGATAGACACCTAATAGAGATTTAAGATTGAATTTACCAAAAACTAGATGGAAGGGGGCTTGGAACTGGATTTATGTGAATAAAGGAAAAAAAATTTATTCTGTGATATTTCCTACATACCTAAGTTTATGAACAATAATACATACTACAGTAGTTCTTATTACTTGAGTAATGGAAACAAAATAACCAACAGAAGCAAAACAAATCCTGCCCCATGCATGCCTACAAAACAGCATCTAAAAATGGAAACACAAGGGTGAAGTGAACTTTCCACTTTTCTCCAAACTCTTCACACGGGCACGTTGTTTAATTGCTGCTCGCTTCACAATCTCCCCCAGGATTTAGTAATAAATTCTAATGTGCACCAGAGTCAGTACGCACTTCCTCTGTTCTCCCCCTGGGTGGAAGAAATGCTGCTAATGAGGAAGGCTCAGCTCAGATTTGTGTGATGACCAGAAAAGCTGACTCTTCAGTCTTCTCCTCCCTGTTTTAGCAAAGGCGTACCTGTTTTTTCACCCTGCCTCGTCCCAGCCAGGAACCGCCCAGAGAAGCCCAGGTGGACCCAGAGATGCCAAGGCTCCCTAGCCAACAAGAGTCGTTGATTCCTATACCTGTGATTTAGGACTCGAATGTTTGCCCGCTGGGTTGCAGCACATGAAATTCCTTATGCAGCTTTCGAAACCCGGCCTCCAACATAGAACAGGAACAGCCTGTTCAGTGCGGAGAGCTGCTTGTTTGTTTCAGCCTTGGGTGCCCCCTCTCCAAAAAAAAGAAGAAAAGGAAAAAGAAGGAAAAAAAACCCAACTGTTTCCTTATGTGGCCATTATTAGGGTATAGCATCTCTAGTTTCTTCATTTATCTCAAGGGTTAATAAACTTGAACTGAGGATTCAAGGTTAAAAATTTTTATTCTGTTAAAACCTATGAGAACTTTATTAGTGACATCTGGGAGCGCTATTTGCAGTCATTTCTTAAGCCTATATGGATTATACTTCACTTTTATATCCATTAGTTTCAATGGTTTGAAATAATCCAAATAATATTTTGCAGGGATAGACAAATTACTATAAATCCTCGGAAGGGACTTCTAAAGTTCCTGTGATAAATTCCCTGGCCTTAAAGTGGTTATCTTAAGCAAATTAAAACCTCAGCCCCAATTTTCTTTAAAAGGGAATGAGATACCTTATCTTCTCTAAATAGATCTCGCTGTAAAATTGTTGATTGTGGCAGAAAAGTGCTCATTCAGCACAAGTTTTCCCATTTATTTTATGTGTATCTAACTTTCTAAAGTTAGCTATGCATTTCTACTGAATGGATTGATCCTAATCTAGACTGAAAAGCGGCCCTGGGCAATTATCACTTTGAATAAATGGGGGAAAATCAATAGTTATTTCTTTGTTCATGTAAATGGAAATACTGAAGCCATGGTGGCGTTGGCTGCGACAAAATACATATTCCTAGACTCTCTAAATTCATAAGATGGAAATGATTTAACAACAGCCATGATAAACACGTCAAATTTCCCAGACTAAATACTTTCATGCTCATGCGTAGGAAGTGTACATGATGGTCTTTGCCTGTACATGTTCGTATTTATTTATCCTTCCCGAGTCTTTCTATGTCATTATTGTTTCATTATTTGTCCTTCCTTTGTAGCTTTTAAAATATAATCCCTCTTGTTACATCTTTATGTCAGGCTAGAAACCAGAGCTAAAAATAAGGCCAGGGGAACCAAATATTGACATTTACAGTAACAATTTATTGAGCACCTACTTGCATGTGCCAGGTACCGTGCTAGGTTTTCAGGATGACAAACATGAATGAGACACAGGCTGTACTCTGTAGGAGCTCACAATCTACAGATGATGGGGGACAGGCAGGCAGATGCACAGGTCATTACTCTACGGAGAGAAGCAGTGCCCTGGCAGAGGTTTATACAGAGTGCCCTGAGGGTGTGGAGGAGATGAGTTGGGGGTGGGGATCCTAGGGATGGAGGTTCCCATAAGATTTCAGAGAGGAGAAGGTTTTTGATCTGAGACTTAGAGGGAGTGTATGTTTGGGCCAGACAGGTAGGGTGGGGGAGAAGATGAAGTTTCAGCTAATGTCAAAAGGAACAAAAACACATCTGAGATGAGGGTATGTCATTTAAAGAAAATTGCAAGTAGCTTGGAATGGGTGGGACATAAGGTTCACCTGGTGTTATGGTAAGAGAAGAAGCTAGAAAAATAACAGAGGAAAAATACGGAAGGTCTTTCAGTTAGCAGTGAAACAAGGGAGATTGGGTCCCCTCAAGAAAGTCTATGTTATGGTGAGAGGAACCTATTATATCTGACCAGCAACAGTAAACTTTGCTAACAATGAGAGCAAAATGTCAGCCAAACACTTGCAACCCAAATTTTTCTAATATGAAAAGAAATCTCAATAGTTCTTTTCTGAATGTGAAAGTGTCTAAGAGATCTTAGAATGGCAGGCAGCACCCCTGTTCACAACTACTTATTTACAAGAGCAAGTAATTCCAATGTGGAGAAGCCTCTTTGCTGGAAAACAGAACTCTCCTAGCCTGAATAGGAAAGTGGGTCAGATAAACAAGACAGGCAAACACCAAGAAACCAGTTTCACTAAAATTTGTTCTGCTCCCCGAAGTTATTCTTTCGATTTCATTATTATCTTGATTGACAAAGTGACTTTTCATTAACAAGCATGAAAAATGTTTTAGTTACACAGCCAACTTGTGTCAAGTCATTTCATAAACCAAAGAGAAGGCAGGGATATAGATCGTAATGTTTTCTTTGCACAAATTATTCTTTAGAGAGAAGACTCTCTAAAAGGCAGAGAAAACTTTGAACAAAGCATTCAGTTGAAAGCATCTGAAAATGGTAAATTATTACAGTCTAAAGTGAACCGATCATGAATTTGGAATTTGTGTTTTGGGAAGCCTTTCCCTTTATTGGTTGGGACAGTAGAAGGTCTACATGATTGGGCCGAGGAGATTACAGCATCCACAGAAGGCAGTAGGATGTTCGTGATATACAGTTGTGCGCTGTCTAATGAAATTTAGGTCAATGACAGACTGCAAATACGATGATGGTCCCATAAGATTATAAAAGAGCTGAAAAATTCCTATTGCCTAGTGACATCTTGGTGATCCTGACCCTGTGTAAACCTAGGCTGCTTAGTGTGTTTGTGTTTTAGTTTTTAACAAAAAAGTTTAAAAAGTAAAAAAAATAAATTTAAAAATGGAAACAAGCTTATAGAATAAGGATATAAGGAAAATGTCAATGTGTGTTTTAATCTAAGTATCATTACAAAAGAGTCAAAAATTTTTTAAAAACTTTACAAAAGGGAAAAGTTACAGTAAGCAAAAGTTAATTTATTTTTGAAGGATTTTAAAAAATATAATTCAGTGTAGCCTAGGAGCACAGTACTTATGAAGTCTGCACTAGTGTACAGTGGTGTCCTAGGACCTAGGCCTTCCATTCACTCACCACCACTCACTGACTCACCCTGAGCAACTTCCAGTCCTGCAAGCTCCATTCATGGTAAGTGCTGTATACAGGTGTACCATTTTTTGTCTTTTTTTTTTTTTTTTATCATATCTTTACTGTATCTTTTCTATGTTTAGGTATGTTTATATACACAAATACTTACCATTGTGTTACAATTGCCCACACTATTTAGTACGGTAACACGCTGTACAGGTTTGTAGCCGAGGAGCACTAGGCTATCCCATAAAGCCTAGGTGTGCAGTAGGCTACACCATCTAGGTTTGGGTAAGTACACTGTATTATGTTCTCACAGTGACAAAATCGCCTAACAACAAATTTCTCACAATGTGTCTCCATTGTTAAGCAAAGCATGACTGTACATGTTACCTGTGCAGAGGTTCCTTAACTTCCTTTTCAAGCCACATGGTTTGAACCCAGGGCTATTAGTTCTTCCCACCTCCAGAGCTCCCTAGATGAAGTTCTACTATGACCTTTGACATACAGAGTTTTTTTTTTTTTTATCTCTCTCAGGGGACAATTATGGGCCCCGTGATGGAAAATTTCATGTCATGGTTATCCCAATGCATTTGATGATGGTGCAATGATCAAAAAAGATGCCAGTGATGACAATTGAACGTCCCTTTGCCTTCCCAGCCTCCTTCATATATTCTCAGGCATAGGATGACAAAGGGAAGTCCACGAGTCACATGAAGAAAGACGGTAGCCATGGATACACGGTCAGGAGCTCCTCTACCTGCCTCCACCCCACCCTGCTCTCCATCACCCTATCCTATTTCCTCCTGACATGGCCCCTCCACTGTCTCGCCACCAGCCACCATTCTCTTCCCCAAGTCCTGCCTAATGACTCATTCCAACCGAACCAACGCTCAACTGGTGTCTGGCACAGAGTTGGCACTCAAATAATTGTCAAATGAAATAATGACCCCCAAGCTCTCCAGGGTAACAAAATTTGGGGGAAACTTCCTTTTGAATGAGAGAACGCTTCCATGTGTGGGATGGAAGGAGAAAGGGTTCTGGAATCATATCAGTCAAAGGTTGCACCCAGCTGTCCCACTAACTGGATTTAAGACAAGGGCTCAACCTCTTTGAGCTGCCATTTTATCAACTATAAAAGAGGAAGATAATAATCCCTAATTTGAACGGTTTATGTGAGTATTTAAAAAGATAGTATACATAAAAATGCTCAGTATAGTGCTTGAAACCTAAATAAATGCTTATTTCCTTCTAGCAGTGTCCCAGTAGTGATGCCAAGCTATTCTAGGTGGTCTCTTTAGGATGACAAATAATAAGAGTAACTAATGTCTGATGTGGTTGAATGTCTTAGAAGAGAGAGAAATAAATAGCAGTTATAGGGAGTGACATTGTTAGGAACTTTTAGAGGAAATAAAGGCTTCTGTGGTTAATTTTCTTGATTGGAGTTTAAGAGGAAATTCAAGTTGTCCATTAATTATATACTTACCAATTGGGTCTAATTGGCAACTACCCCAAAATGAATAAAACAAGCGGGAGTCAAGAGAGAAAAACGGCAGGCATCCTGTCAAAAAATAAAATCTTTGAAATTTCTACAACCCAATGGTTGGAGACACATTATATTAAAGCAGACGGATTACCCAACTTATATAAATTTATACATGTGACAGCAAGTTGCACACCCAGACCTATGCAGAGCATCACACAGCCTTTCTGTACCGCCTATATCTTGTCTCATCCCTTCTTCAATTAAACAAGTCCTTAAAATCAACATCCGCTTTGCTGGAGGAAGTATTCTTCATTATTCTTTTTCAGCCTAGATAGCTGCTGTGGTGGTAAAAGGTTAAATGAGTTAATTCCTAATTCTTTGTACAGATGCTTAGCACTTAGTAAATTCTCAGGACATGTTAGTTATTGTTTTGTTAATTATAATGATAATTAGTAATGCTTCACTTCTATGACAGGGCAGAAACTAGATTCTTTCCTTCTTTTAAAAACATTTTTTCTGATTTCTGGAGAAATAAGCGTTCTATTCTCAAATGATTAGCTAATTTGGACTTAGAAGAACAGACCTTTGAGAGGCTAATCTACTTCATCTCTTTTCTTTTGAAAGCGGAATTGAAACAAATACAAAAGTGTCACTCAACATACCTATTATTATTTACTGGACTGCTTCCAATATTCTCTTCTCTTCTCTTTCTCTCATTGGTCAAGATATAGACAAATGTATCTCTATATCTGTCACTATCTATCTATAAAAAAAAGTCATCAAAGCCATTTAAATATAATTGGTAGGTTTCCTACCAATTTTGCTATTCCATCCAAAACTGGGAGATGAATTCAATGGTAATGTCATGTTTCGGGGGGAGTTGCTAACTTACTAAACAAGCTAGCCTTCGGGCAGATGGCTCAGGCAGCATCTCATTTCACATCTAGGCCTCAGAGGAGAATCCCATGTGCATGAGTAGCTCTTCTCTGAGCCCAGTTTATTCCTTCCCTAGAAACAGCATTTAGGGAGAACCCCAGATCCTCAAGTTAGGTCTTTTGACACTGGCTTCTTTAGGATTAAGCTAGACTTCTAGCAGCTTTGCCTTGTGGCAAGTGTTGGGAGACAGGAGCTTGGCAGGGGGCAGCTGGTTACTGAGAGGTGTGGCAGGGCCTGACCCACTTTTCATAGAGCACCATGCGGTTATTTCTCAGTCCCCATAACCTGGCAAAGCTGCCTTCTCATAAAAATGTACTCACTGGGGAAGATACAAAGCAATATCCCTCGAAGCTTAGTATGTAAGGGTTGGTTCCTTTGGATTCTCAATAGTTTGTAAAATAACAAACCAAGGGCAACTACTGTACATTTTCCAGAAAGTTCCTAATTAGTGTGTTTCTGGGAACATAAATTGAGCTTTCAAGCACACACCCCAGGTTGCTCTAATGCTGCACATGGCAATTAGACCACTGGCTAAATACTATCAGCAAAGCTTCACATAGACAACAACAATATCAACCCTCCTGGAAATTTAGCACAAGCATTTGTTGATGGAACCAAGCACAAAATTGGCTTAGTTATGTCTCTCTTGCACAGTGAATAGCATGCTGGTATTTTCAGTTTATTTTTTCCCCCAGTTATCCAACCCTAATGAACAAAAATTTTAAATGACACTTTAGTGAAGATCAACTAGGGTAAGATTAGTGGCATGGTTAATAATGGAAACGTCTGGATAGCAGGTGTGTTGATTATGTCCCGAATTATCAAAGTATTTCCTTAATTACCCTTCAGGACACAATAGAGAAAACAGTCTTAAGAGGGATAAATGAGAACATAAAGGGCTAAGGGTTTTGTGCTGCAATAAGGGTGATACCCTAAGAACCTTGCTTCTGTTTGCTGCTCAGATGCATGGAGAGCTTGTTCTTATTTGAGTTATAGGGTGTTGTACCAAACAGAGTAAGAAAAGTACCTCCCAAACTAGAGACATGATGCTGAGCAAAGAACAGTAGACTAGGAGTTTGGAGTTTAAGGTTCAGGTAAAAGCTCTGTCAAGTTAATTCATGTGATGAATCTAGGCAAAACACATGACATTTTTCCAAGTGGTTTTCCTATCTACAAAACAAAAGCAATGAACAAGATGATACTCACTATCTGAATTCTTGTCGCACTTTGCATCACTAAAGGGCCTTTAACACTTGCTGCTTTAATAACGCAGCTCTTTGCATAGAGAGCAGCTGTAGAACACAGTGGTCCAGGCGTGGGATCAGATGCAGACTTCTTGGGTCTGCCACTTACAAGCAGTCTGACTTTGAGCCTGTTACTTGAACTTCTTGGGCCTTAGTTTTCTTACTGGCAAATGGGAATCATAATGGTACCTACCCACTTTAGGGTACTGTAAGGATTAAATCAGTTATTTCTTGTGTATTATTTAGAACAGTGCTCAATAAACACTAGTTATTGTTGACTTATTTGTAACACTAAGTTCTTCATTTAAACAACTATGCTTGATTTATCTTGCCACTCCTACCGTGCTTTGTATGCGGTAGGTGCACAAGCAGATATGGTAGAGAAAAAGCCTAACACAAGTACTGTCAAGGGAAAATATAACAGAGAGAACAGTCACGATTTATTTTAAATGACAGATATTTGAGTTCTGATTTTTGTCACATTTGGAAAAGCTGAAGAAATTTGACATGTACTTTGCCTCCATATGAAGCATCATAAAAGTGTTGTGGCATAAAAAGTATGGAGGAGCCACTCGTCCCACAGGGAGCCTGTGGGTGATATTCCGCGTGAGGCAGCTGTTGAATGAGCTGCACCATGGTGGGGAGGGGGGCACCGGGAGACGGGAGCTGGACTTCAGGGGTGCCCTGGAGCATGCCGACGGGGAAACGAACAATTCCAGCTCTGCTAGACTGTCCTCACGGTGGGGATATACACGTAAGGCACTTTCAGTACACCCATTCTAATAGGCTATCTGGTTGTGGCTAGGGATTGGGAATACATTTAGGCTTTTTGTCATTCACCAACTTTGAAGAGGGAAGATAAATTTGGTTCAGACTTTAGTCATTATCAAACGTAAGCGTTAAATCTGTTACGCTGGTCTCAAAAGTTTTATATACATCCTTTCTATGTGATTTGAAAACGTTACTTTGTGTAAGATGTCCTTAACCAGCCCCTCTTCCCTTAGGCTTCCTGAGTTGGCTCTTTCCTTTTGTTTTAGAAGGAGTGAGGATTGCCCGGAGACTGAGTGGGCAAGAGAAAAGGTTTGTCAAACACAGCTGTGCTGGCTCCTTACCCACAGGTCCCTCCCACGCCACATGAATAGGCTGACTGCTAGTTCCCTCCCTCCCTCCCTCCCTTCCTTCCTTCCCTCCTTCCTTCCATCCATCCATCCATCCATAAAAGCAATATCTTCTCATTGTGAAAAACACCAAACAGCTTTTGAAGGCTCAAAGTGAAAAGTGTCACTTCCTGCATTCCCTCCCTCACTTCAAGTCTCTTAGAAACTGTAACTAATAATTGTTCACCTTTGTCCTTTGAGGTATTTTATAAACATATACATATATATGTAATTTTTAAGAAACATAAATATGATTATACTAAACATACATTTGTACTATTGTGCAACTTTTAAATTAAGAAAAGACAAAAAATACTCTTGAATATCATTCCATATGAGTCTAACAGAGCTATTGCATCAGTTATAATACTTTCACAGTGTATGACACTATGTGTCTACATATAATTTGTTTAACGAGTTGCTTACTGAAGAATCTTAAGGTTATTTACACTTAATTACTATAAACAATATTGTAGTAAATACATGTTGAATGAGTTCTAGAAGTAAAATTATAGGGGTAAAGAATATGTACATTTAATATTTAATAGGGGTAGCCAAATTGTCTTCCAAGTAAGATTGCCCTATTTACACACTCACCAAAAATGTATAAGTACATATTTCCATATATATTTTTTGACATTAAATATATTTAACCTTTAGTTTTTGCCAATTTGGTAAGTTAAAAATTTTCATTATCTTAATTTTCATTTCTTTAATTCTTAAAGGAGTTGGTCATTTGTATTTTCTTCTCTATGATCTTCCTATTGATATATTTTGCCCATTTTCCTGTAAGGCTTTCCACATTTTTCTTTTTGATGTGTAGATACTCTTTACATATTACGGAAATTAGCCCTTTGTCATAGTAGCAAATATTTTCTTTGCTTTGCCATTTGTCTTTTGAATTTGTTTATTGTATTTTCTAAAGGAGTACTTAAACATTTACTGTATTCTCCACTGAAACCTCGCTTGTATGAATGGAAAAGTCATAATATCTATGAGTTTGGTATTATAAATTGATGAAAGAAAAAGATACTAAGGCAAAAACAGAGCAAAGAAATTGCTTTACATATAGAGTGTCCAGAGAGGAAAGGCAAGGTTTATTTTCAAAGTCCTTGCTTGTGGTTTCATTATATCTGTACAGCAATAGATCCTCCTAGGTTTTGTTCACTTACCAAGATAGAAGGGAAACCTTAACTATCTGTAGATCTACCATTTAGATTTGATAGAATAATGTAAGCTAAAACAAAAGAAAGACTAGCTAGAGTTGGATCACGTGTATCTCAACCTCTAAAACAAAATGACCCAATACCCTATTTATTGAGGAACTTTAGTAATTATCTTTTTGTATTTGTCATCAGCAAATACATACAATTATATATTTACTGATATTCTGAAGGCTTCAAGAGCTCTTCAGCACCAACTGTATCTTGCCAAATCATTAGTTATCACTTAGGAGTTATTAAAGTATAAGAATGCAAATTGAGTAATTGGTATAAGAAAGTTTTAAATTCCTCACATACTCTTCTGCTCATCAGAGTCAACAGAGTCAAAGGGTGGGCTGCTCTTATCCTCTCAGAAAGGTCTCTTGTCCTGTTCTTCCAGTAGAGCCAAGGCTCAGCTATAACCTTTTCTTTCCAGGATGGATTAAATTGGCCAACCAACCTCCATTCTACCTCCCATTGCCAAGATTACAGTAATGTGTAGGCCACATAAAATTTATTTTCCAGGATTTATCTTTGAAGCATTAACATCGAGAGAACAGTGTTATAGAAACACAGAATCTGTTCTTCTATTTGTTTTTAATATTTTGGAACTTAAAATGTTACCAAATGATGTGTAAGAAAATATTCGGTAAAGGATCCATTAAGGAATGCTCATGAATTATGCATGGCAATGCATATGTAATTGTTTTGAGCCTTAGGGGATCTGTTTGGGTTAGTTAACTTAAAAAATTAATAAAACCAAGATGATCTAAAATAATCTATATCATTTTAGACAGTTTGTCTCAACTAGATTTCCAGAGCTAGTGCAAAGCCCATCAACTATACATCACTAAAGCTCCCAGGTGAAGAGTGGAAGGACCAGATATGAACTGTAGCCGCAGGAGCTATTTATGGGCAGAGTTCTCCAATGAACACGTTCAGCATACAGGCATAGCTTATTTATGAATGGCAGATACATTTTATCTCACGCGCCAACTCCACCCAATTCTTAACAACCACCTGGAATGCCGTGTTTAAAAAGTGTGGCAAAAACTACTAGCGCCCTCCAATACCTAGTCTTCCTTTCATTCATAGCGATAGGATTTTAGCCAGCTATGTGTTTGTCTAGAATAAAGACTATATTTTCTAATCCCCTTTTGGCCGGGTGTTAACATGTGACAAAATACTGACACATAGGATACAAACCAAAGTGGTGTGTGGGACTTCCTCCTTGTGCCTTTAAAGAGAAGCGTTATGCCTTCTCTTGCTCTTTTTTCCTGACTGCTTCTGGCTGGAATGTAGAAATGATGGTGAGCTCCCATGGACCATGCAAGCCAGAATGGCAGAGAAAAAGAAAGGAGGAGTCTGAGCCCTCACAACTGTGAGTCTACCACGTACGTAAGATCTGAACTCACCTTCAGAATAACATAGGAATAAGGAATAAAGCCCTTTCTCATTGAAGTATCCGTTATTCTGAGTCACTGTTACTGAGGCAGAACTTGTGTCCTCACTAAGGCCAAAAGGTTCTGAGCTGCATCAAAGCTCAGTGGGAAAAGTGTCATGCTAGATTGGCAATGTTGGCCATGGGCAAGGGACCCAAAGACCTGCTGCCACCTCTAATCTCTTACTATATGAATATATAATACACGTTACTCCAAAATGGAAAATGCACCAGAAGAAAATTCTCATTAGTACCTTACACCTTCCTTTTACCATCTCCCTCTCCCTCTCCCTCTCTCTCTCTCTCTCTGTGCTACCGCCGACCACCCCAGGCTTGACCTCTCTGTATTTGGTAAAAATGCAAAGAAATGAGACTGGCTTAGCAATCATAAGAATAAAAATAAATGATGTATGTAGTACTTATGATATATTGTTTATTTATATATAAATGACTACAATCTTTAAAAAGAGCTTCTCAGGAAACCAGATGTTTATTTCAATGATGTTGCCATTGCTAAAACATTTTTGGAATTTTTTGAAACTGTTATATTTCTTATAATAACATGACTGGGTCAAATCACTTAAAGTCTTTGCCGAACACTTATTATGCACAACATAAATGTCAGTGTTGGTGTCAGAGACATTGGTAAATTTATGGAGGCTGCCAGCAGTGCTCTTTAGATAATCTCTGTCAAATTTCCATGATAAGTTGGCTTCATAATTTAACAGTGCAATACTAATGCATATAAGGGATTTACTGTGGTCCACAGAAGTGAAAGCCATACACCAGCAATGGAACGTGAATTTTTGAAAAGCACCGCTTCATGAATTTACCCATTCACTCAAGATTTATCTTACTACCTTGTCCCTTATTCCCAAAATACTTCTCAGTAATTTATAGATTAAAAATTAGAGTTCTCGTTACATTTAATTTCTAACTCTTCATTCTGCTAGAACCTTGAATTATTAAACGATTCCCCAGGCAATCCTTTCTAGTGAGTAGGCTCTGACGGGCACATGGGCAAAGCAACTGCATTTCTGAGCCCTTGTCTCTACCCCCAAGTCAGCTACTAACTGCGGACTGTAGGACTTCTCTGAGCATCAAGGACTCTGACAGGAAAGCTCCCAGCGTTGAGCACATTTCTGGAGTCACTGAGCCTGACATATATAAAGCAGTGGAGCTGAGAGCGGGTGCTGTCGGATTGGAAATTCTGATCTGATTTACTTCATGAGTTAGTTCTGCCTGTTAAGTGGGTCAGTTTGTCTCTTCAAATGACGAACAGCTTCCTTACAGCCACTATGGCAGAAAGGTCAATTCAAGTCCATTTACAGTGTTCAAACATGCTGAGAGCTCTAATAGAGACAATGACTTTGATCCTCACCCAGGAGAGAACAGGTTTAAGATTCAGCACAAATGAAGTTAGTTGTGAAAGAACTCCCCAACAGCAAGTGATATTAAGATCTGAAGGAGGTACCAGGGCTGACATCCAGCCTTCACTGTGAATTTAGGGCACCAAAGTCTTCACAGGTTGTTAAACACGTATTCTGAGTCTCACTGCCATTCACTAGTGATGTTTCTTCTACACATGTCTTTAAACTTGAACAGACTGTCTTGGAAAGGTGTGGTCTTGACAAATGAACAGCGTGTTATTGGAAAGATTTAGTTTAGAAAAAAAGAAGAAAGAAAACTCAAGGGAGCATTCTCAGAGCACTGTGTCCTCAGAGATGCTATTGGTGCTTGGGCCAGGCAACAATTTATGTGAAACTGTGCTACATATTCCAGGATGTTAGCATTCCTGCTCCCTCTCCCATGCCATTAATAAGCACCAGAAATTGTGACAACCCCAAATTCCCTCTCACATTTTTAAATGTCTCCTAGGGGAGGCAGTGTCATGGTAGCTGAGAATTCCTACAGCCATGTTTCAGAATCATCACCAAAAATGGTGGTAAAGGAAACAGGATATAAATGATGCAGTCATGAGTACTTATTTCTGATTACGGAAATATCACATGCAACACACACTTTAATTTGGTGTGAGTCACCTCACAGAGATGAGGCTTTCAAAGCAAAATCTCCGGTAACCAGTTGGATTTGACCCGCTTTGACTCACCTGTTCACTTGCATGTTCATGGTGTTCATATATCATACAACTCAGTGGAAAGGGGAAATATTTATTTCCCACTAGAAAGCACAACTTATTAGGGATGACATTCTGTCCTACTGGGAGACATTATTATCATTGTTGTTAGTTTATGTGAGTAAGCACACAATCATATATAGATAGGTGTGTTGGTTTAGGAACTTTATAATAAAGCATATTTTTTCCAGACACTTCTAAATACCAATATCCTCAAATACCAGATTTGATTATACTTTATGAATTCTGCAATCATTTCTGCTACTTGTTTACTTAGAAATGCCAAGCCCATTTTAATCTACTGCTTTAGAGAATAGTACTCCAGGTGGCTTCATGAGATGAGGCCATGTTCAAATGTCAGACGTTACTCTCGGGCAAAGAGGGAGCAAAGCATCACATTCTCTTAAAAGCAAACCTTGAAAATAGCAAAAGCACTGGTTATGGAAATCTAAACCTACCCAGACACCCCTATCAATTAATATTGCAAAATTGGTATATCTATAAGGTCTGCTATGGAGAAATAATCCCTTAGATTGGATTTAGTCTGACATAGATTTCACTTTCAAGTAGGGAGATAATAAGGTCAGAAAATTTTAGTCTCTTAATGAAATTTCCTACACCCAAGTCTGATGTTCACAACATAATTTGATGTGCAATCCAAATAAAATTTTCATATAGCCAAACCTCAAATAACATTCAAATACAAAATAATAAAACCTTAATCAAATGGAGCTCAAAGATAAATAGATTACTGTCCTCTCCCTCTCCTTTTTGGATAAAATGGTAAATTACAAGAGGAAAATCTGATAGTTGCCCAAATCTAAGTTTTTAAGATATAGTCTGGGCCAATTCACATTCAGCCTGAATTCCGACGCCTCCCACAATCCTAACTGGCATTTATGATTACTCTGAGACACTGATACCTCTTGAATCTCTAAAGAAAGCTGGAATTTTCTCTATTATAGTCTATTTACTAAGGCAGGAGGGACAACGGCAGCTTAGAATATATTATAAACAATATAGAAAAAATAAAAGGGTTTTCTGGTTATTGCTGCAATGACCAAGAAATTAAGTCAATTGCTCCTGAACAAGTAAGGTTAATAGAGGCTTGAAGACATGTGGCAAAATATAATTTTAAGCCTTGTTTTCCCTGACCCCTTTCTGTAACTAAATGGTGTACATGGCTTCTCTTAAACAAGGAAAGGCAGATCATGATTTGTGATAAAGATATTTTGTTGAACGCCTTGGTCACTGACGGGCTTTGAGGGAGAGGGTCTGGGTCTGAGGTTGGAACCTACTGCCGTGAGGCTCCATGGACATGGCACGTGGTTTCCCACTGGGAGACCGCTGCACCACGGAGGAGGCAGGAAGGGAACCAAAGTTTCTGAACTTCCTCTTGCCAGAATCCTTTCATATGTTGACTCATTTAATCACAACACTGAAGAATTATTATTCCTGGTCCACAGATGCAGAAACAAAGTCTCAGAGAAATACAATAACTTGCCTAAGGTCACAGAGCCATGATCACCTGAACTCCCAGGTCTACATGCCCCTGCCAACTTAGACCACTGGCAACAGGCAAAGACTTTCTCTTCTCCCAAAAGTTACATTCTTCTCTTCAAACTCTTAAAAAGGAAATCACAATTTCTGGGGATTTTTCAATCTTCATTTCCAAGAATTGCAATGTAACATTTGTTTTAAATAGACTTTGGCTAGCTGAGAGTAGAACTTGGGACTGGAAAAGATGATTGTCAAATGTTTGAGATAAATTTTAGCATGCAATATTGTATTTCTTAATTTTTATTTTTTGAAAGAATTGTTAAAGAATTCTTGAATCACTATATGCCACGATGTTGCTACTGAGTTAAGGAGATATTTTTAAAATCTAGCCTAGGTATGGCCAATAGAAGTTTTAAAAAAATGCTTTGATGCTAAAATAATTATGAATGAAATGATATGCTGTCTTGATCTCCTTCATAATTTTCCAGAGGAGGAAGTAGATGGTTATATGGATAGAGGAAATAAGATTGACCATGGGCTGAAAAATGGGTGGTAGTTACAGGGTGGTTGTAATAATATTCTGTAATTTTTGTATTTGTTTGAATTTTTTAATAATAAAAATTTTTATAAAATATATGCTTTGAGTTTTAAATTCTCATCAGGGTACATAGATACTACTTTCTGGAATAGTGCCTTAGTACTCATTCTTTAAGCTAACACAGAATTATTGAACAGCTGTTCAAACTATATATATTCAAACTATGAATATATTCTAGCAATATGCTAAGTTGATTTAACTTATGTGAATATGTGAACAGCAATAAAATAAATATTAAAAATTATTTATTATGGACCTTTGTTTACTTAAACACTTCAAAGGTGTGGGTCACTTTTGATATATCACTTAGCCATCTCTCTGCACCTTGGTGTGATCTTTTAGATTAATGATTTTATGTTCTTTTAAATGCCAGACACAACATTTCTTTCATCCATAGACATGATTGGTACTCTAGGGACATGGGTCTATAGAGAACCTCTTACCTCCCTCCCTTGCTGCTCTCTCCCTCTTTCTTCCTTGCCAGGCAAAATCCCAAATTGATGCCTATTCTACCACTGCAGCTGAAGATGGCTGGAACACAGCGCTGATGATTTACTCTACTTTAAGTTTATGACCACAAATATCAAGTGGGCTGCATGGCAATCCCACATTTTCCTAGTCTGTTCACTCTTTTAGTCTCTACACTGAATGCAATTCTTTTCTGTCTCTAAATCTCCTATACCATCTCGTCTTTCACACGCTCAGCCAATGCCCTCATGTATTATTTTATTTAGATATAGAAGCTATCTATAAAGAACCACCTGGTCGTCCCACCAGAAAATGTTCTATCCTACCCATATCCGTACCCAAATACTCTGCCTTCCCTCCTGTTCTTCATTTGTGCGTGGAATTTCACCCCCTGCCATCTTCTCAAGGACTTTGTTCAAATTCCCTAGAGATTGGTCCTCAATCCCCCTTACTTTTCTATAAACGCTTACTCCGTAGGGGCTCCCATCTAGTGTCCTTGTTGTAAGGATGCATTGGTGTCTTTCAGGATGACCATGCAGCATCCTTGATGTATCTATTCCTTATCCTGAATGCTCAATTCATTACCAAGCCCACTTGAGCTCTATCTTCAAAGTATATCGTAGGAAAAATATTGTATAATACCGTTATATGAGGTACCTAGAATAGGCAAATGCATAAAGACAGAAAGTAGAATAGTGGTTACCAGGGGCTGGGGGAGGGGTCGAAAGGGAGGTGGTTATTTAATGAGTACAGAGTATCAGTTTGGAATGATGAAAACGTTCTGAAGATGGATGATGGTTATGGTTGCACAACAACATGAATGCACTTAATGCCACCGAATTGTACACTTAAAAATAGTTAAAATGGTAAATTTTAGGTTATGTATATTTTACTACAACTTGTTTTACTAGCTCTACTGCTGCCATCCTTATTCAAACCGTTGTTAACTCTCACCTGTATTATTGCAGTTGCCTCCTGAAAGCATCTCCTTGCTTTTAATTTTGTCCCTAACCTCAGTCTAATCTCTACACACAACAGCAGAGTGATGTTTTAAAGCATAATAAAGATCTATGCTAAATATTTATTTGCTAAAGGAATGATGAGAATTGTTCCTTGCATATTAAATTTGGCGTTTAGAAGATTGCAGATGGGAAAGCATTGTGAAGCAGGTAACAGCTCATGCCCAAAAGGCTTCTCTTTTGTCATCAAAGCTCATCAATAAGCGATGACAACGCTTCAGTCCTGACTGTTGGCAGTAGGAATGCATGGGAGTGGTGGGGGGCGGGGGATGCAATGAAATGGCTGAAGCCAGAGTGTGGAGAAGAAGGTCAAACTCAAACACTGGTGTTTGTGATATTATCAGTGATGACTGTCATGGTGATGAGAAAAGGGTTTATGGGTCTTCTGAGCAGTATTCACTTAATATTTAAGGGAAATATTCTTCAGTATCTCATGCTATTTATGTAAGAAAACAGGCTCCTTGCTAGGTTGCTGCAGTACAAAGGTCACCTGCAAGTGATGAGGAGAGGGGATGGCATTTCAATAAGGACAATGCTGAGTGTGTTCAGACATCCTGGGACCATCCTGAGTTTAAGAGGTGGTGGACAGTGTTATTGTGCTACAGTGTCTCATTTTCGAGAAATTGAGTTCCATAGTCATATTTTAGATTTCCTAAACTTTTGAAACAGGAAATGAAAAAGTAAATGGAATTTTTAGGATGAACTTATAGAATAAAATTTTATTTTTAGAAGGAAGAACCACAGAGTTTCCAGATTAGGAAGTAGTTTGCTGTTCTAAAATATTGACTGGGGATGGCATGAAAGGTTTGTATTTGTACGTTTGCTATTTCATGTGATAGCCAGGTCAACTCTGTACCCGTCTTTCTCAGTTCTGTTCTGGGGGCCTCTGTGTTCTCAGTGGGCACTTTGCTCTGCCACTAACTGAACTGAGACCCTAACATCCTTCTCTATGTACTTCAAAGAGTCTGGGTCACTTTTTACCCTCTGAGGAGCTTGCTGCTCCCTCCCTGCTTTGGGGGCTGAGCGCAGTAAGGAGGAGTTGACCTAATGACTTATGAGTCACTCACTTGAAGGGCAAGACATCATCTAAGTTTGCCTGGGCCCAGGGATGTGGGACTTTTGGTGCTGAACTTGAGAAAGGCCCAGGCAAACTGGGACAAGTTGGTCACCCTACACTATTAAGTTGAGGGGTAAAACTAGAACTAACTCCTGACATCATCCGCTACAGCTCACGGGCAAATTCCTAACCCTGTGCCTTTTAACTTCCTGTGACCTCAGGGGTCTCCCTTACCGTTTAATTATATTCACTGAATGGGAGTCTATAGGTTTCTATGAGGCCATACATACTGTCCTCAGAGTAAGTTCTCTGGTAGGTGGGTTCATGCCTCTCCTCTACTTTGTACTCTAGACCTCTGACTGGGTCCCCACTTGTCAATGTGCCCATGTGCTGCTACCTGCTTTGATAAGCTAGCAAGGGGCTGATGTCTCCATGAATAGGATGTGACGTATCCCTGGTGATCTACGCAAGGACTAGCATCTGGCGGTGGCTCCTCCAGTGGTGGCTCCTCCAGCTTCGCTGATCTCCTGACCATCTGTGGTGGCCTGCTTTTCAGCTCCACGCTGCTGGGCTCTGCTCCCTGAGCCTGCCCTGCAGGGCCACCCACACATACAGCACGTCTGCCAGCTTTGGAGACAGGCACCCCTCTAGGCACATAAATTACAAAAGGGCACTCCCTCTGGTATAACCAATTAGAAGAAGGTACCATTTCCTCTGAGCAGCCAGGAAAGCACAAGGCTTGACTAACAGAGCCCTGGCTGGGCTTTAACCCCAGCTCCCAACCCCTTTCCTGTGTGTGTAACTCACAAACCACACACCCAGCTCTGCTCTCACACTACTGACTGGGCAGCTCAGCTGCCACTGGGCATGGCACAATGACATGCTTTGCCTGTCTAGGCGGATTCTGTCTCACTACCGAGGGCTGAACTTGACCGTGAATTTATTCCTGGTCTCCCTTCTCCCATCTCCTTCAGCTTCCAGCTCACTCCTATTTAAGCTCTCATTTTTAACCCGATGGTATAACAAAAATAATGCTGTAGCTTATAAAAAAACCTAAGTAGATAACACTGATTACATAACATCTGCTCTTTCCATCAAATACTGTAATGAAATTCAGTTTTAATATTTACAGAAAACCCCACCACCCATTGATAAAAGTGCTTTGTTACATTTGATCTCTGCTGATATCTGGATAAGTTTTCTAGTTTTTTTTACTCTCTCTCTCTCTTTTTTTTTTTACCCCCCAGAAGATGTTTACCAAGGGATAATGCTGTGTTTCTTCTTTCCAAAGACAGTTGGGGAAGGGAGTTTCCTAATACAATTTTTATTTCAAACCCAGGCCAAAATTCATTATTCCAGACTTCATTGTGAAAAAATATGAAAGTATAAAACTTGACTGCTTAAACACTAGTAGTCTTTAAAAGGCGGAACCACATAAGAGGGTATATGAAGGAGAAGTTGTGATCTGATAGGTCTCACATACCAGTTCTGGGACGAAGTGCCTATAGCAAGGAAAACCCATTTGGGATAGTTGCAGAGAAAAGTTCAGAGAAGAAACAAGGGATTTGGACAAGTTGAATCACATTACAATGAATTTTTGAAAAATAATCTAGCCAAAAAATATCTTTTGTTCTTTGGAATGGTAGGCTTTGGAATTTCAATTAATTAGATCAAAGTTTCCCCATGGGATATGTAATTACTAAAAAGTTTGAGTTTGCCATGAAGCAAACCTGTTACTTTATAAAAACAAATTGAATTTTATTTTGTAAGGAAAGACAGTAGATTGTTTTCACACCTCAATCACATTTAAATGCAAGCCACTTAGTGATCTGGGGAGCACTGTGCTTTTATGATGCTACCTTTTCATAGTTAAAACAAATGTTTACACAATAAACACACCATAGAGCACATGAGTACTTAAGAGGTAATGTTAGTGTAACCATTTGATATGTACTAGGGGGTTTGCATGCATACACACATATATCTAAATACACATGTATCTAGAGGCAATGAATGAAGACATATATAAAATTAAGAGACAGAAATAAAATTTCATCAAGATAATTTCACATGATGCTTTAGTTAGGAGAATGCTCAGTTCCCTTGAAATGCCTTCACACAGCCAGAGCTATACTAAGACAAAAACTTGATTTTTTTTTCTTTTATTTTAGCCAAAAAAAAAAAAAAAAAAAAAAAGCTTAGTAAATAGCAACAATTTTTCTTGAGTGCCTTTCCTCCTCAGAGTACTGTGTAAAGGGTGTAGGAAAAGTTTAGAATGAAAGCTTATCTGCCTCACAAACCTCAGATGGGGCTGAATTTTTCACACATGATAGATGAGCTTGCGTCCACTAATTGTGTGAGCAGTTCCCACACCTCCAGTTGTCCTCCTCTGGATGTCTTCCTTTCATTCTAACCACTATCCCCATAGAAATAATGGCCTGTGTTTGAAACTTGCTTAAGTTTTTATAGTATCCCTGCATGGTGTTCTTAAAGTTATTCACTTTCAACATACTTCCTATGAGGCATGACAGTGAGAACAGCAGCCCAGCCTACTTACTTGTGTTTATCTTCTGGAGTGAAATATGCTTTTCCAGTTGTCTCCGAAGTTTCACCTCTGCTCCATATTTTCCAGTGGTCCCGTTGTCAGCCAGAATGAAATGGGAATGCATGCTGTTGAGAACCGTGAGCTTACTCATGGGATTGGACATGGTCTGGTATGGACGGACAACCTGCAAGGTATCAAAAGGAAGAGGCAGAAGTCAGAGAAAAGAAAATAAGATATGAAAAAGAAAATAAGATGGAGGAAAGAGAGAAAGAACATCGTTTTTTGGTATGGTGCAAGTACAGTCTACATCCTCTTCCTAGTATTGCTTTGGGATAGAAGCAAGATTTATGGTAAAAATTTCATTTGAAGCAAGACTATGCTTAAAGGAGTATTTATTTATTCAGAAAATAGAGTTGGTGCTTTCATTGCACTCAAAAACTGGCAAGCCAATGATTGTTTCATATTGAAGTTAATGTTTTATTTGCTAAATAACTGTAAATAATTTTTAAATCTAGTTATTTTGTTTCTTTCCATTCTCTACCATGTCTATACTTTAATAGGCACAGCAGAACAGTCATGATTCTAGAGAATGGTATAGGTAATGTAATCTTTTCTCTCAAACCCATTCAGTAATCTGAAGATCCATTATTCAAAATCAACACTGTTCTTATTAGATATCTCATTTAAATGGAAATCTTGATTGTAAAATAATTGTCTCATGAGACAAGTATGAATTAGGCCCAAAATGTTCACCTCTGTCTCATTCTACCTTTTTCGTTGTTGTGTAATTCATGGTGAATTACACTACCAAAAATAGAGCAATTTCAGTGTGGTCTTTCACAGTTTTGCTATAAAAAGAAAAGCAATACCTATTGTGAGCTAGTTGCTTTATACACATTATCTATATTCTTTGCAACAGTCCTGCAAAGTAGATGATGTTACATTCATTTTATAGATGAAGAAACTAAGAAATGGAGAGGTAAGGCAAGTTTTCCAAGAGTTTACTACACATACAACCAGAATGCACATCCAGGTCTGGCTGATTCCAAAATCTATGTTTAATTTCCTATCTCGCACTGCTTAGACCCAATGGAAACATAAGATGATGTGTTGGAAATCTGCTCCTAAAATATTCAGGTAGGAACTTCACTCAAGACTATGAAAAGGGAACATTCAGTAGGCTCAGTATTATTTGGTCTCAGTATAGCTATCACTGTACTGAATCATCAAAATTGACAGGACAGAAATGCTACTGGGTTTTTATTTCTGTGCCATTGTGCCGTGTGTACATTAATTATAGAGTTGAGATGCTCTTGTTCTTTTTCAGTATGTAATAACTCACTATGAAAAGCTGTGGTAAGATTGAATAGTTTGTTAAAGGAATTACAAAGTGATTTAGTAAGGGCATTCTTCAATAGTTAAGATCTCATATAGTCATTTTTTAGACTTTAATGCTGATTCAAAACTCTGACGTTTCTATGTGCATGGCAAATAAAATATACTCAATAAATAGTGAATGAATGACTACGCAAACTTGAGATAGACATGCTTTTGTTCAAAACTGAAAAAAATCCTCTTTTCTAATTGTTTAGGAATTGACCTAATTAAAATATAAAATGTGTGTATAATTCTGAGCTTTTGAAATAGTCTTCAGTCCCATTAATATGTGCCCCATTTGTTAATGTGGCATTACTATAATGTTAATTCATAGCTTTATTTTAGTTGGCTCTTATTGATAAAGGAAGCCCATAACTTTTTGATTATTGCCTCTAGTAATCGCACGGAGCAGTCATCAATTACTCCTTTGTCTAGATGAGTGCATTTAGAGTCCCCTAAAATACAGAGACAGTGGTTTGCTAATCCCATACTGAGTTCTCTATCACTGGTTTCTTGTGGCTGAATTTCCCATTTTGTTGCTACTCATTTTTGATCATAAAACATTCACTCTACAGCAGAGAGCAAGTTAATAAATATTAATGCTTTATTGAAAAAGGCCAAGCAGAAGGGCTTTCTCCTATTCTTAAAGTGCTTCTGCATTGTGATTTTGGACAAAAGAAAACGCTTTAGTTACTTGTTCTCTCTTTTCTAATAGCAGTTCCCACAAGACTCCACGTGAAGGAGGAGGAAGACTCAAAGCAGTCTGTGAAAGGCAGAGAACAGTGGATTTTCTAGAGGAGAAAAAGTGTGTGTGATAGTGAACCCCCGACATTTGTGCTGGCTAAGACACGAGTGCATGTTTCTTAATTCCTAGGAACCTACATAAAGACTATCAGTGAAAGTGAAATTTTTAAACAAATAAAGGAATGAAAAGGATTCTGGGCCAAGCTGATGTATCTGAGAATAAAAGATCATTAAATAATCTGTGTTCTATATACAGTATCTGTTCCCTCCATTACTGGATTCCAAGGACATTGGTGCTTCTGTCTTCTGACTTTGACCTTCTTTTCTTGTGAAACATAGCTCAGCTGCTCTTTGGGAACACTGCACATCTGAGTCAGTCATGGCAAGAAGGTCAAATTTACAGTATCATTCATGAATTTTAATTTCTTCACCTCACTGATCCTCATTTCTTTTGATCATATGTGAAGGCAAGTTAAAGGTGGTCATATATTGGCAGAGAGTTTGTCTGCTGAATAATAGGGGATATAAATCTGAAAAATAAATAAAATGCCCCATTTTATTTTTCAGTTATTATTGCAGGAAGACGTGCTGAATCCTGGAACAATCCTGAACATATGAATCTTAGAAACTTGTTTGAATCCCAGTTCTTTTAATGGCTGTGTGAATCTCTCACTTTTTTAATCTGCAAAAGGGAAATGATAAAACCGCTTACCTAATGGGGATTAGCTGGGATTATATGTGCAAAGTACCTGGCACCATGCCTGGCTTCTAGTAGGCACTTTATAAATATTAATATTAATTCCTTCTCTAGCTCTGCTCTATTTTTACCCACTCCAAGCTGATTTTCCAGTTGTAAACTACTGATTAAACTGAAATGATAATGAGATAAATCAGTGACTTTTGTTTTACCCAAGAGATTTAAATCAATGTAAGTAAAGAGAAAAAAAAAATCAGCAATCTGTTGGCCAAATATACAAAGTGTTTTTTCTTTGCCATGTCCTCCCAAGCATCTAAGAGGGTGATGGTCTGGAGCTATTTGTGGATTAACTGCAAAGTTAGAAATAACTCCCCAAATACTTCAGAGGAATGCAATTTGGTCTAACTTGCCTACAAAATCCATTTAGTCTTCTTCATCACAAACACACCAGCGGTCTATTTTTGTTTGAGTTACATGTGCATATCTACAAAAGATTTGCTGATCTTCCTGTTACGTTTCCTAAATAGAAAAAAAATAATGTCTTCCTATAACATGAATACAAATGAATTTTTAACTTTCTCTGGAGAAATTTTGGAGGTAATGCAACCATTTTCATTGTTAAAAGCTCATAAAAAGAGGGCAAAGAGGGCAACCTTTTTGGAAGAGTCTGTGTGTGTGTGTGCATGTAGGGGGGTGAGGGTGAGTAAGAAGAGGTGTGACATATTCACAGTCTGTAGGTATATTGGATTACTGTAGCTTGTTTCTCAGACACGGTTTCCTGAGAAAATTAAGTCCCAGTGCCCTAGAACATCCATTGCATGTAATGGAGCACTTTCTCTCCTAAGAATATAGGACAGTCACTTAATTTATTTTCTGTGTTTTGTAGTTTAGATAAGGAACCTGAATTGAGAAAGGCTGAATGATGTCTGAAAGGCCTTTATCAGGTGAGTTTTCATGATTTGTAAATATAGTAGTATATCTATACTTAGAAGAGAAATTTGCTTGGAAATTTATTTTAGGTACTTAGTACTCTCTGATTACCATGGGACAGAACACCTCTAAGTAATGACGTTGTGCTTCTCTTTCTTGTTCCTAAAGAGTAAATGAGAGAATTCTTCATTTAGTAATCCATGGTACACCACTGAGTATTGGCTGACTGACAAAATTCTGGTTTCAAGGCCTCGGTATCCCTTGACTTTTAAACAAAAAGTCCCTGCAAAGTGAAGTGACGGCTATTTAAGGGGTTCACGGAGATAAAGTCCCTTTTATATAAGGCATTAGTAGGACGTCACCATTGTCAGGGAAGGGATTGACTCAGAGACACTGAACTATGGAAAACTGAACGTCCTTCACGTGCTGGTGCCAGGGTGCTGCGTTTATGCTTCCTGGATGGGCTTAGATCAGTGATTCAGAAACTGACCTAAGACACCTGCTTGAATTTTCCTAGATATTTTCATGCATGTTCTGGGCTCACCCAGGAGTACTAAGCAGGAAGTCAGGAGATGGGGAGTGGGGCTCCAGTTCTAGTTCCCTTAGTTACTAATTCGTGACCTTGAGCAAGTTTCTGAATTCCTTTACTCATTCCTTTACTCACTCATTAAGAATCTCTTGAGGAAATACAGTATGCAGTAAATATTGTGTTGGCTTGAAGAGATACATAATCACACATCTAGATAATATCTCGTAATAAATGTTCAAAATATACTCAAACTTTTTGGACAATAGTTTTCTCATCTATAAAATAGAAGGCTTGACTGTAATTTCTGACGGCTTCCTACCACTAAAATTGAGCCTGGACAGCTTGTGTTAGAAAGTACATTTGCTCTTTTTAAGTTCCTGCAGAATAGTGACCTTCCATGTACTTCCATGGGTGTTAGCTACAAAAAAAAAAAAAAGAAAGAAAGAAAGAAAAAGTAGTACTCTCATATCCTGAGTCTCTTCGATTTTATGGTACTTTCTACAATGAAAAGGCAGGTGGGTCACTTGGCACTCCTTTTCTGAACAGAATTGAATTGGACTAAATCAGGTTTCTGTACCATCAATCATGGGCCTTCTGCAATACCACTACCTAATGAGTTGTATATCAACATGCCCCAGGCAAGTGGCCCAAAGAGTTATTTTTTCTCTCCTAATAGCACCATGGTTTTAATTTAGGCTGGAAGAAAATTAGCATTTATTGACCACTTATTGCCTACCAGGCATTGTGATAGACAATTTCCCATGGATTAATCCATTTCATGTTTATTTTATAGCAAGAGCCATAGGGGCTCAGAGAGGTGAGGTGTCTTGGCCAGATTTGCCCCACTTACCACACTCCTCTAAACCACATGTAGATCTTAAATTCCTTTACAGGCCAGGGTACTTAGAGGGAAGACACAGAGGATCCAATCTGATTTTAAATTTATAGAGGATATTATGGTTGGTTTTGCTGTTGGACATTTTTGCCAGTGGCTCAGCTGGGCATTAAAATCCTTCTGACAGCTGATCAGATTATTTCCAGATGAGTCATCTAGAACTGTATGTATGCAGAGGTCAGAGAAAGCACCAGCAGGCAGCAGAATGGGGTTGTGCTTTGGGGAAAGAGAAACAAAAGGAGTGGCGAGGTTCTCTGAGGATCAGGCATCCGTTTCTGGGAGGGAAGAGGGGATACCACTGGGAAGTGGGAAGCAACCTCTGTGTCTGAGATAAAGGAACATGGAGACTGAGAGAATGGAATGAAAAAAAGAAAGGCTCTGTGTGTCTTCATAATCATAGAGAGGCCTGAGCCAGCAGGGACGCTGGCTGATTATTTCCTATTCAGGCAGCTCAGCTGTAAGTGTAGGTAGAAAGCAGGCTCATGTGGAAACCCAGATGCCGCCTCTTAGCTCAGCAATTCAAACAAGAAACCAGCAAACCCAGGCATCCGTTTCCAAAGAGTGCCCAGATACTTTAGCTGTGTGACTCCCACTAAAATCCACGGGAGAAACAATTACCTCTTTCTGCAGCGCTTTGAAAATGTGTCCTCGATTTGTGCATGGTGGAGAGCAGCACAGTCCTCATTTCAGACTTTGCATTCACATGGACTCACTCCCTCTGCCCCGTCCTGAGCGGAACCCTGGACCATTCAGCTACAAGACCCACTGGCAGCGGAAACAGGCTCTTGAGTTCTCAAAAGAGGCTACTCTTCCTCTAGAACTTACCAGGTTTCAATGTTCAGAAATTCTTTGAAACTCTTCCCTTAGTCTAGATCGGATTCGGTGACTCACTTCCAAGGGATAGAATAAAACAGAAGTGCTGGTAGATGACTTCTAAAACTAGGTCATAAAAGGGTTCCTCTTAGTGCTGTCTCAGATCTCTTACTCTGGGGGAAGCTGGCATGCTGTGAAGACAATATGGCAGCCGTATGAAGAGGTCCACCCGGCCAGGAACTCCTACCAACAGCTGTGAGTGAGTCAGCTCAGAAGAGGGTGCTGTAACCCCATTCAGTCCTTCAGATGCTGCTGCCCGAACTGCCATCTTGACTGTGTGTGATCTCAAGGAGGAGCCCAAGCCAGAACCACCCAGATAAGCCTCTCACATATCCCTGCCCCTCAGAAACTGTAAGATAATCAACATTTGTTGTTTGAGCCATTAAGTTTGGGGTAACTTTTTTTTTTTACACAGCAATAGATAACTATCACAACAGTATTATTATCTTCCTTCTTTAAGGCCTCAAAATGTATCCTCTCTCCTTTATTCTGGACTGGTTGATGCATCAAAATTTCATGGCCCCCAGTCCCCCTACCCTGCCCTGCCTGAGTTCTCTGTGCTGCCTGGCAGTCCTTTCTCGGGCTCTAATCAGTTCTGGTTTCTGTTCTGTTGCGGTGGCGACTAACTCTCTTCACACCCGAACACCATCCCTTCTTCCTTTGGTACGTGATCTGACCCCTGTTCCTACACACTTGCCAGTCGGGTGACCCTATGAAACTTATTTATCCTCCATGTCTCAGCATCTTCATATGTAGGCAGAGAATAATAATAATAATTATAATCACCTAATTAACTATTGTAAGGGTTCACTGAGATATAAAACTCATAGAGCAATGAAGTATGAACCCAAATAAATGAGAGCTGTTATTATTATAAAGAAGCAGTCTTGGTAATAGATAAGGATATGGTCTTTGGAGCTAGTGGCCGAGTTTTAAATCCCAGTAACATCCTTCACTAGTCATGGAACACTGGGCAAGTTACTTCATCTCTTAGTGTTTAGTTTTAAAAATGGGGAGGATGATAGTAATACTAAAAAAGTGACACTTCTGAGTGCTATTGTGAGAATTAAATGAGTTTGTCTATGCAAAAGTGTTTAGAAGGGTGCTGACGTTAGTGAGCTCTACAAAAGTGTTGATATTATTGTTTTTGGTGTAGTTATTGTTATTGTTACTATTTTAGTGATAAACAATAAACTTCCAGGCTAAAGCTCCTTCAACATCTTGACACCAACCCTCTGCACGTGGATTCTTTCCTCTTCTCCTTCAGTTACAAGTGTACATAGGCTAACCTCTCCTTGGCTCTGGACCCATCACCTCACAGCCCTTCCAGGACTTGTCATCAATGGTCTCCTCTTTCTCCCCATGCCCCTTTCTACCATCAACACATCAACAAACTCGAGTCTCCTCATCTTAAAGAAAAAAAAATGCCTCAAATGATGGCTCCCTCTGGCTACCCATATCTCTGCTCCCTGTCACGGCCAAATCTCTAAAAGGTTTGTCTCTGCTTCTCCGTATCTCCTCTCTCCTCATCCCATAGAAGCATGCATGCCTCCTCATCGTTCTGACACAGCTTTGACCAATAGTGTTGGTGATGTCCATCTTGATGGGATGGATGGGTGCTCCTAGGTCATTGCCTTTCTTAAGCCTCTCAATAGTCTTTGGCATTGCCCTTCCCTTGGCTTTCCTGCCTCTTTCTGGCTTTGCTCCTACGTCTCAGACATTTCTTTGGTCTCCTTTGCAGGCTGCTTGTCTTCTGCTCATCCACTAAAGGTTGGGGATCACCAGGAGCCAGGTGTAGGACCTCCTTTTCCTCACTCTCCTGTGGTGATTCCATCCACCATGAGGGCCTTTATTCCCATCTATATGAGATACCTTCCACATTTATGTGCATAGCCAGATCTTGCTTCTAAGCTTCTACCTTATAGACTCGCTGACCTAAGATACTCACTGGCCTGCCAGACAATTTCATGCAGATATCTTGAAGGAAATTCAAAGTCAATATGCCCAAATCCAGACTCACCATTGTCTTCACCAAAATTACATTCCCCATGTAAGTGAATGTAACTGCTGCCATGGCAGTTAGCCCGGAACAGGAGTGTGGTCCGGGCTCAGCAGGCGTTGGCTGTCTCCTGCATAACCATGACAGATTTGGGCAGGTCTCCTTATCTCTGGACTTTTTCTCTTACCCCCCCAGATACATCTTATTTAATTCAATCATAAAAATCCAATAAATCCCATGCCAGGGTCACTATTGGGAAGTGTTCTGAGCTTACAATATGAAGTCATCTTTGGCTTGACTCAGAAATAAGTGACAAATGTATTTACTTGATAACTACATCCAAATTAGCAATCAGTCATATTATTGAACTTGAGGTTTCTCGGCTTGAAACATAAAGAGGGCATCAAAAGAGCACTTTCCAATTAAACATAGGGACTCTTAAAGGTTATGAAAGTTGAAGAAATAAATCTATAGTTTAGGGAAAGTCAAAGATATCACCGAATGTGAAGATAATTTAATAACCACATAAGATGATGTGTTGGAAATCTACCCAAACACAATTTCCATCCTCAAGTTAAAATGAAAAGTGCTTTTTCTTGGGATTGTGTCTGGATGCTTAAATTGGTATGTGACTTGTTAGTCCAGATTTGGGAAAAGACAAATGATAAAGGCTTTAGAAACTGTTCAATTACCTGACACAAATCTGATCAGATTGTTTTCTAAAGTAGGAGATCTAAATTTAAAATGTGTCCCATGAAAATTATATTTCATTGGAAGTTCTTTCTTGGCTTTACACTGTTGATACTTTCATAATCATCTATCCAGGTCAAGATTCTCTAGGGACAAAAAAAGGGGCTCTGACCATTCATTGAGTCTATTTTTGAGTCCAATTTATAGAATGTAAGATATTTGCCAATATCTCAACCCACAATAAAAACATAATATTGTTGAATATTTTCTTATATCTTACTTGACATGCTAATATTTGAGAGAATAGGCTTTGGAGACAGTTGGATCTTGGTTCTCATTCTTGTTCAGTTTCCTCAACTATAAAAGGGGTGTAATAATACCTTAAAAGGCTAATATATGCAATCATAGAGCATACTCAAATAAGGGTTCAATAAATTGTAATTACTATTATTATGATTATGCTCATAGAAGTTGCATGAAGACAGAGCAAGTGTTTTTATATTCAGAGATGAAGAAATCTAATTTTATAGACTTTAAGTGGCATGTCAAAGTGTCATATTTACAGGGGTTAACAAGAAACAAAATAAACAATTCTATCTTTGTTTGGGGGGGAGTTTTTAATTAAGTTGGTGCAATGGACTGAATGTTTATACACGCTCCCCCCAAATTCATATGTTGAAATCCTGACCTCCAAGGTGACAGTGTTAGGAGGTGGCACTTTTGGAAGGTGATTAGGTCATGAGGGTGGAGCCCTCATGAATGGGATTAGTACGCTTATGAAAGGAACCCCAGAAAGATCCTTTACCCTTTCTGTCATGCGAGGACAGGGCAAGAAAGTGCTGTCTAGCCCCCAGAACTGTGAAAATTAAATTTCTGTGGTTTATAAACCCTGTAGTCTATGGTATTTTGATATAGCAGCCTGAACAAGCAGAAGACAGTTGTAGGAGAATTACAGTCAGGGATATGAGATTATGGGTGAAGTTAATCTAGGAAGACATCTCGGTAGAAGCAAGCCTTGAGCTAAATTTGATGGAAGTGTAGGATTATGGATAGCAATAGAGGAAAAGGACCATAGAGATAATATGGAGAAATCACAGAGGTGGAGTGATAAGAACAACTGAAACAGTACATGTTTTCAAGTCTAAGTGGCAGAAAAAAAATGATTACCATGTCAGTATTCACAGCATTATTCCTTACCAAAGTCTGTTGTTTTGATCTATTAATTGAGAAAAGGAGGGTTTGGTTAAACAGAGTGGAAGATGTTTAAATTTAAAGCATCAGGGCTAGTTCTGTCACTCAGCTGGCTAGATCATACATCTGCCAAAGGCCTTAGAGAAAGGCATGTTCCCAGTCCACCTGCTTTGCCTCCACACCCAGTAGGCTGATACCTCACCATCCACCTCCCTCCTTGAGTTGCCATATAAGAAAATAATTTTACATCCAGATGCTTAGTTTAAAAATGTCCCCACTATTGTCACAATAGTATAATGTAGCTTGGGAATACGATTAGAGATGAAGTTGTGATAAAATTGTGAACTAGGTAAGATTAATATTTCCTTAATGTTTATTTTCTCTGTAGCCTGGATTTTATCATTTCAAATCTATCTTTATCAATAGTTATTGAGCCCCTACTAAGTGTAAGGGTGTAGGTTGGGGGCTGAGAATCCAAAGATATGTGTTCTGCCCTCTAGTAACTTGAAGTCCAGCTATGAGATAAGACTCAAAGGGTGGAGAATGCCTCAGAATATCTAGAAGTGGATCTGAGGGCAAGTAAATTCTCCTTTTTATGTTTAAGACTAGTATTCGGCTCTCTAGTGCCATTCTAAAGGGGTTAAGATGAATAGCAATTGCTGTACCTACTAATTTTATCAATAAATAAAAGAATTCTAGTAGTACTTGAATGTTCAGCTTCTAAAAGTGCTCATTCAAGAGCCAACCCCACAGAAATAAAATAATTTGTATTTTCCAACAGCTTGGAAATAAATCTACTGTGACAAAATATCAGGCTTAAGAAATGGAGCCTTTCTTTTATCCTGGTATTTATATTTATTTCAAATACATTTCCTAGATTTCCCTTGACATTTGTTTTGTACCTCTTCAACATTATTCTGGAGTACACACATAGACTTGACCAAGAATTCAACTATTCTATTTTTTCAAATGATTGCATTTTGATAGAATTCTGCAGTGGTAAAGATTTTTAATAATACATTTGTTTTTTTTCTCTCCTACGTGATATCTGATGCTAAAAGGTTTCTTTTTGATATTTATTATATGTGAGTTTGATTATATAAAATGAAAGAGAAAAGACAGAAGGCACTACATTAAGCTAGCTATGAAGATTGTTGCCACTACATATGAAACTTAGGAGATAATAATTCTAATTTGATGATTTAGGGGAATTTTTGCCCATAACCACCACCGTGTTATTTAAATACCTCTTTTTATGGCAACCTAGCATCATGCTACTTTATAACTATCACATTAGAAGAGTGAACACATACAAAAACTTACCTCAAACACATCATAAATCCTATATACCTAAAACAGTACTTTTGATCCAAATAATTTATAACTTGAAAAACAAACTCTTATCACACAAGAGCCTGAGAAATCCTATTCTACTTCCCCAATTTTGGGAGAAGAAGATACCTGAGTGGTCAAAAGTCAATAGATCTTGGTCAAAGGTTTACTGAAAAACTAAAATACAACTGTTTTTTCTGTGCTCTCTACAACTTGCCACATTCATTTCCTTTTCATGATGATCTCTCTGATGGCTCACCTGGTTCTTTGTGAGCCATGGTTTGCCTTTATTAGACCCCCAGGAACAGGGATGATGAAAGCACACATTTACTGAACATTTTTCTGCCCTCTGTGCTAGGATCAAGAGCATTTTTAGTTGGGAAGTCAGAAAATGTCACTAAGACCCGTGGGCATGCATGAGTCTCCATTGGCATACAACTGGGAAGAAGTAAATAGGAGAAAGAAAAGAAGAGGGAAAAAGAGGAGCATGAGAAGAAGGTGAAATCAGAGAAAAAGTTGGAATTAGAGGAAAAGAATCATGAGTCTTCCAATTCAGCAAGGTAAGTGAATGTAATAGATGTCTGTCTTTCTGCAATCATATAAGATGTACGAGATGAACAAACAAAATAGCACAAAAGGCAGGAAGCCAGCATTCTTTGCAAATGCTTAGGCAACTGAGGTAATTATTTGGTTACTCTTATCTTGAATAAAGAAATTATCAGTTGTCATTAATTCATAGTTCATCTGAATGAGAAGGTTCTGAAACGGCTTCCCTCCTCCAAATTAAGTAATAATAATTCAGGTTAACAATAGAGATCCTGAAGCTGTGAACATTTCAAAACAACTCCTGAATCATCATAACATTTTAAATAATTAACTTAATGAGTTAATAAAATACACTATTAAATGATTTTTGGTGTTGCAGGCATTTTAGCATATTCTAGTTCTTTAAGAAATAATAGTATATTTGCTCTCATTCAAAATTAATTTGAAAGCCAATTTGGAATCTAAGGCGAGTATTACCCCAAGTATAATCTGTGAAAGACTAGTAGCCCCAGGTACTTTCAAAAAATTAGAAACACTTATTTTCCCAGTCAGGTCTGCTTACATAATAACACTTTGGAAGTTGCTGCTTAGACATTCAATTTGTGTGTAATACAAAACAGTCAGTAAATTTTAATTAAGAGAATATTACACTGATAAAACTCTTGTTTCATTCCTTATCCTATGTAGTCAGGATAAGTTAGCATTTGTACCTATAATTTGGTATCATTGACGGGGACATTTCTTATCACTTAAAATAAAGCTTCTGAAGGATTTAAAGGGTTTGTCTACTGCTTGCGTTTCATGACATTTTTTAAATCCAAAGTATTTTGTATTGCATTTTTAAAAACTCCATCTATTGTGTTAGATTGAAATAAGATGGTTACATTGTACTTCATCATAATAGAAGCATTTTAAAATCAGTTAATTTTTAGCCTCTTTTATTTTTTATTTTTTTGACTTTTTGGCTCAGATAGGAAAAAACTTGAAAAAAACTACTTAACACATTGGCTATGTTCTATGGCAGGCCTTGATTGGGAAGGAAAAACTATGTTGATCTGATGTAGAGAACAATGATAATTAATTGCTAAACATATTAGGGAAAAAGAAACAAATAAAGTATGGAAGTCTGTTTACATAGTATAACTACAATTCTTATCAATAAAATTTTGAGAACTGTTATATAGAAGAAAAAGTCTGATAGTTAATAGGAGAGAAAAACTCTTTAAGGAAAGTTGGTAATAACCTATTTTCTTAAGAGACATCCCTATAAGAACAGAAATGAGATGATGGCTCAGAAAAAATGAGACCAAATTCTCTTGGTTTCTGGCAAAGTTGTTGATTGATTGGCTATGTGGCTATGGACATCAGAGTAGGAAATAAAGTCCAGCACTTTGCTAACTTTGGCCAAGGGTTTTTGAGAGCTCCAGAGTGGGAAATAAAGAACCCAACTGTGCCCCCTCCTCACCCAAGCATTTAGCAGAAGAAAGGCCTACCAGGGAAGCCAAGATTGTGAATGGAAAGAATCTCTCTCTGTAGCTCTCTTAAGCTAGGTGAAGGGTAAATAAAGAAGCTTGAGCCCTGGGGTGAGGAGAGGCCCTGTTGAGTTCATGTTGCCACATATTATATGGTCTCAATCAATCTTAATATAACCACATCAAGAGCACCTGCAGTATTTGATGGGTGAAGAAAGACCACTACGTGATTCAAGAAGAGAGGAAGTAGTTGATAAGTCTTACTTTGGACCTTTCTTGACCTAAAAATTGACATGGAGCTTGCATAGATTTTGGAAAATAAGTAGTTTACCAATAAACCAAGTTTCATTTTGGGAGGTAGGAACTAAAAGAGTACTGTAATATGCACATTCCGAATGCTAATTTTATTTTACTCTTCTGATAACCCTTCTAGGAGAAGTCATGGAAAGAGAAAGCTCCCAGGACTTACGTCTCTTCCAATCAGGTCTTCCTGGTTTTCCACAATTCCCCAGGGGGCAATACCTATGGTGCATATCTTCCCTCGAGACTTGGATGCGTGGTCCTTCAAGGCGTCTCCAACATGACGAATGACACCTAAGAGGAAAGAGAGAAGGATTAATTTTATCTTTTAAAGCAAGTACCTTTCCACTGTTCTAAAGGAAATTGTGATAATTATTTCTCCCAAGGTCAAATGCATTGAATATAAAATTTTGACACATTTCTATACAAACTACATATATTTAGGAGAGAACACAAACCTGTGGTTTTAATGCAAGATGCATTTGCCAGACTTGTATATGAATATGCATTGCATATTCTGATTTATATGAAAAAATAAAAAGCATCCAATGTCTATAAAAAAACCCAAATACAATTCTTTAGAGAATATTTTCTTATATAATAAGCATAATGATTCATTAGTATGGCTAAGAACCTATCCCTTGACTGTATCATGTAAAAAGCACCACATATAATACTAAATTTACACCACAGTTTGTGTATGAGTTAGGATCATTCAAATAGTCTAGTTACTTAGCTCAGATTTTGTAAACCTTTTTTTCATCTTCCTATTTATGGACACATAATGTGAAGAACCTACTTATAAAGAAAATATTGGCCTATTCTGTGGATAATCTATGTTAAAAATATATAGATGCCCCTCTTAATCTTCATCTTTCTAATTGTTTTCCTCTTCTGTCAAAACGGCTTTCCCCATCATAGTTAGAAGTGAGAAAATTCAGTTTGCAAGATGGTAAGCAACCTACCTCTTGCCTTTTAATAGGCCATTTAAAAAAGATGCCATTTCTAATCTTTTAACCTTCCTCTTAAATGGTCATTTTTATAGGAGACTTAAAAGATATATTCTCTAAGAAAAGATGTTTCTGCTTATCAAAATTCCACCCCATTCCTCAAGGAAAAATGTATACCCAGTGCCATCTCCTATATGAATGTTGAGTTGGATTTGATTTTTTCTCCATTTGAACATGTTACAGTTTGCATATTTTGCATAGCTCAATATGTCACCTAACATATTCTGCAGTGATTCATCTGCATGTGAAGATGTCTCTTCTAATAGTAAACCTACTCGAGGGGAGGGTTGGAGGGTCAGTGTCTGCCTCGTTTTCCTGTGTCTCAGGGGCTATCCCAGAGGAAAAGCTCAGACACTGTGCTCTGAACTAACTAACCACACAAAACACACCAGGCAATGTAATCATGGGAACAGACATACACATTTAAATAACTCAGTTCTGAAATATTCACAACATCCAACAGAAAGAACCTCCTTTTAAAAATCAAATAACAAAATAGTGTAAATAGCCACGAATCCATGTTGAGCTATGGGTGTTATGAGTGTTAGGAAGAATATCATTTTCACTTATTAGCTTATCCATGAATGTTCTAAGTGAGAGTCCTGGTAAAAAAAACAAAAACAAAAACAAAAACAAAAACAAAAACATAAAACTCTGAGAGAGTAAAGCTGTGAAAATTATGTTAAATTGATTCCTGTTGCTATACCAAACTCCCCTAAGGGCCAGCCCAGGGCAAGAAGTTGAACTTCATGGGATGCCCCTCTGCCTGCACAGTTCTGTCATTGCCTCTTACCTAACCTCAGCGTCCTATCCTAAGAACCTCACTTTGGATATTGGACTGCACACTAAGCCTGGAGTGAGGCAGAGGTGAACTCTCTGGTTTACAGTATTTAGGCTACGCTTTCTTCTTTCGATATTGAACTCATTGCATAAAACGAGGAAAAATAATAATTAATGTTTCAAGTTCCTAGAAATAGAAGCCTGGTAAGAATTTCTTTTCAACCCATAGAATCCTTTGAGTTGGTGTCTATATGACAGGAAAGCAAAAGACAATAATCACAGGCAAGTGATGCCTGCTTAGCTGAGAGTAAAGCATGGAGCCCAATACTTCAACAGTCATTGAAAGAAAATTGCTCTGTAGATATTTGATTACTACAGGATAAACCGTAAAGAGCTGAGAGGCCATTCTAAGATCATGTCAGTTTACGGACTGAGTCAGGATTTCACATAACAACGTTGAGCATGGCCAGTCTGCAGACCTCACTGCTGAAAGGTGCCTATGTAGTTGTGTGCTGAATGTTCACCAATTCTAGGCATTTAGGAGAATTCTCAATGCAGGTCTTACTTAAACATCATCCCAACTACAAACAAGAAAATAAACAACATTGAGATAACATGTTATTAAAACTAGTTGGTGCAGAGTTATGTTCAGAATATCCCACTACCTCCAAATATGTCTATATGTGCAGACTTTGAGCCCTGTAACAAGTTTGCCTTAATTTACTGCAACATGACTTTTACACGTCCAATTGGCCTTTTGGACTCAGGCTGGGGAAATGGGGCCAAAACATTTACAGGCATCCATTACATTATCTGTTGCACATTAATCATGTTCTGCAGATAAGCACTTAACTGTAAGTGGGTTTGTAAGAATTGATTTGACACTATGCCTGTATCACAATACAGAAACTCATTTGGCAGATAAGAAACACTCTTTCGAATTCAGAGTGAGGTGAGTCTTCTATTGGCACCGAGATGATTTAATTAAATATTTCAGATCATAAGTACATAATACCCTAGACTTTGCCATCACAGTTTGTGTCCCAGATGGAAACAGCATTTTATAAAAATTAAAGCTATTCTATTTGGCATCAAACTTGAAATTGCCTAAAGAACAGAGGCAGGGCTTCCAATGTGAAACAATAATCACTTCTTAAAGAATTATTGAATGTTTATATGGCAACTTGAGCTACTGAAAATATCTTGTAAAATTTTATTAGTCATGTTTACAAATTCTGTATAGTCACCTATTAAATATCCCTACCTGTTTCTTATGTGTAAGTAATTCTTCTTGGTTGAGAAATAACTGTGCAATTACCATTTAGGTAAAGGAGAGAAGGAGAACCAACCATCAGGGACAGACATCGGTAGGGGAGGAAGTGGAAAAATATAAATTCATTTAACCTTAGTAGAAAATTATCTTAGGCACAATGTTCTCATGGCCTTATGTTGCCTGTCTGTGTCCCATTTCCAGTTACCTGTGTTAACCCCTCCAGTGAATATCCATGCTCCAGTTGTCATGGCTGCTTTGATGAGCCCTTTCCCAAAGACTTGCTTGAGTTTTGGCTGGAGTTCAAAGTTCTGCAGGCCCCCATGGACAGAGATGAGAAGCTTGGGAAGCTCCAATTGCCATTCCTTGGTCATCAGGTGTAGGAGGAGATCAGGTTTCGTATCGAAAGATACTCGCACATACTAGAAGAAGAAAGGCCATGGGTTAGGGAGATGAGGCAGGGCTAGGCTGAGCCTGGTTGTCTTTATTGATTGCAATTATATGTGTAGTTACTTGACAAAAATGTCTCATATAAAATCGATTTTTTTTAAAAAGGGGTGATCATTTGCTTTACCAAAAGAGCCTTTATGAGACAAAGGGATTCACCATTTTTAAAGGCTTTCTCAAAATTGTGACAATTCACTTTAAAATTATTTGATTTTCTAAAATGTAGTGAAAGCATAACTTTTCCCAGATAGAGCTCTTTGCTCAAAGGAAATCATGTTTATATTTTACCACTTTTTACATTTGTGCAACAGTTCAAATGTTTCTTTTTTTTTTTTTTTTTTTTTTTTTTGAGACAGAGTCTCACTCTGTTGCCCAGGCTAGAGTGAGTGCCGTGGCGTCAGCCTAGCTCACAGCAACCTCAAACTCCTGGGCTCAAGCGATCCTCCTGTCTCAGCCTCCCGAGTAGCTGGGACTACAGGCATGCACCACCATGCCCGGCTAATTTTTTCTATATATATTTTTAGCTGTCCATATAATTTCTTTCTATTTTTAGTAGAGATGGGGTCTCGCTCTTGCTCAGGCTGGTCTCGAACTCCTGAGCTCAAACGATCCACCCACCTCGGCCTCCCAGAGCGCTAGGATTACAGGCGTGAGCCACCGCGCCCGGCCTAAATGTTTCTAATATTAATATCCCCTTTTATCAACTGGATGCAGACATAATTGTTTCTGTGACTCTATTATTTTGAAAGGATTTGAAAAATTCTACAATTCTACATAATGTAATGAGGATTTTAAAATAGGCAACAGTGAATTATATTTATTCATGTCTTAATAACTGCATACCAAATGTTTTCTTTTATCTCTTTTAAAAAAGACAAGTGACAAACAGCAGGACCAATATTCTTGTAGAATGGTTGAAAAATTGAAGTGTATAGCAGATAGCAAGGTGTTACCAGATGCAACTGGAAATAAAGTTATGATATGCATATATAAATGAAATACTATAAATACATACAATAATAAACATCTATATAACCATATACATACTCATTTAGGTCTCTAATTATATAAATGCATCAATTTCAAGTTGGAAACAACTGAAATACTGGACAAATATAGAAATCGTTTTGAATTAGGTTGCTGAGCTGACATAAAAAGAGGGAATATTCAGATTCCTAAACAAAGTAGAAGCTTAGAAGTTCAGGAGATTAGGAAACACCTGAGGGTCTCTCCTAAATCCTGGAAGACCTTGAGCATCTGATTTAATGGCTTTATGAAGCAGGGGAGAGTTTAATAAGGGACCCCACATAAAGCTGAGATACTTCAAACGGTGCCACCCTCAAGTGTAAGGAAGAAAAAATAAATAAATAAGTCTGATGTACAAAAGAAGACAGCAAGGAAATTTGCCTACCTCAACCTTGGCTCTGGGTGGATGGGGAAAAAAATTCCCCTCTAATTATTTTTTAACACAAGCAGGCCCTCAAACAGGTCTTGGTTCACATTTACACTATCAGTGTGGTTTGAGAAATGCCAAGCAGAATGTTTAATACGAAATGATCCTGGCTGGGTAATGGCTCCAGATAATTGGCAGAAGCAAATGCAAATCCTCTGTGGAAGAATGTGTCATCAATTCAGATAGAAAATAATGTCCAAGGGGAAATAATCATTGCATAGTAAAAAAATAAAATAAAATAAAACCACAAGGACATAAAGCAGCATGAATGAGAACAAACAGAAAGAATAGGCAGCAGAGTAAGATCCTCAAAGATACTGAAATGATCAGGTACAGAATATAAAATAGCTATGTTTAATATGTTAAAAAGCCATAAATGAGATGATTGAATATATGAGTCAGGAACAAGAAACTATAAGGAATGACCATACACATTTGAAAAAGAACCAAACAGAATTTCTAGAAATTAAAATGTAACCATTTAAACAAAAATTACAATGGATAAATTAGACTAAAAGATCAGACATACTGACAATAAATCCAGAAGATAAACAAAATGTAACCTAGAAAAACCAAGGAGTTAAAAACATAAAAGAAAAATGTAGAATCTTAGAGGAGATAATCAGAATTCTAGATATATATAAAAGAGATAATGGGAAAGAGGCCATCTTTGAAGTGATATTGGCCAAATATTTCTCAGAATTATTGAAAGATACCAATTCTCAGATCCAGAAAATTCAATAAATCCCAAGCAGGATAAATAAAAAGAAACCGTGCTCACTAGCACATCATAGATAATACCAAAGGGAGGAAAACCCCTCAAAAGTAGCTAGAAAAAAAGACAGTCATTAGATTGAAGCCACAGTAAATGCCAGAAGCAGGATCTTCAATATGTCAGGAGAAATTATCTGTCACTTTAGAATTCTATATTCAGCAAAAATATCTTTCAAAAACGAGAGCAAATTATAGACATTTTCAGACTGCCAAAATTGAGAGGGTTTACCTCTAGCAGATTTCACTGAAGGAGGATTTAAAGTATATATAGCAGGCAGAACTTACATGACCCAAAATGAAAGATCTGGGATATAAGGTAGGATAGAAAACTAAAATATTAGTTAATACATGGGAAATCTAGAAAAGCATTGGTTGTATAATACAAAATGATAACAATAACATCTAATTTATTGTAGAAAGTAATAGAAGTAAAACACTGGACAGTACAGCATATAAATTTGACAGTTCCATTCAGAATTACAGCATTTTTAAGTCTGTATGTTGTACGCGAGAGAAAAGAAAGGTATTGATTAACTCTGGAATTTGTTAAGTATTAATGTTGAAGTAGGATAGCCACAAAAAGAATAAGACTTGAAGGTAATCATACAAACATCCTCCTGGATGTATAAATAAATAAGATTATCCAGGAAATGACAATTATTGCTATATTTTTGGGTCTGGCAGACCCTATTGTTACAAAGCCTCAAAAATTATTTGTCTACTCTTTTGTTAAAGCATATTTGCAACATATGTAGCTGAAACATGAGGCAAGAAAACACATAAAATATGAAAGCAGCTTAATAAACTGCATAATCAAAAGACATCAAAGAGCTAAAGTTTCCTATATGCAAACACCAGGAATCCAAAGTGTTGGAATCCAGTACAACAGGTTCTATATTGATTTATCTAGCAAAAACTGGTGCTAGAATGGAAAGAGTAAATGTTGGCAGTTTTAGCTAAGTATATTATATCAATAGAATTAAACTAGCTTTTACAATATGAAAAATGACATATTTTGTGCACAAACTCTCATGCAGAAAGCAAGAATTTTCAGATATTTATCAACAGAATACTCAGCAATGAGTATTTTTGTGCCATGCAAGGAGCCTTGGGTCTGGAGAGAGGATATGACAGTATTGGAGGCAAACATTGTGTTTCTTAAATAAAAGTTTCTTTTTTTTTTTTACTCTTCATTGAAAGGCTCTTTGTAAGACAAATATCTAGATAAACAAAGCTATAATAGAATGAAGAAAGAAATAATGATTAATTAATTAAAGGGGCAATAGAAAACTTTTAGAGGTGACAGATACATTTATGTCCTTGATTGTGGTGATGGTTTCACGGGTGTGTACTTATCACCAAATTTATCAAGTTGCATAGGTCAATTATGAATAGTTTTTATAAGTCAATCAAACCTCAGGAAAGTGGTTCAAGAAAAAGATGAAAGAATAAGATTTTTTCTGTGCATACACTACTACTTGAGTCGTGTAGTTTAGCTACTTGAGTAGTTAAATTTGGGTGCCCTGCTGAATTGAATTTATATCATCTGACTAATTTCAGAAAGGGATATTTAATGAAATAAAGTAGAACCGGGACTCACAGACTTCCAAACTGCACAAACCAGGATACTCAGTGTGAGGAATGTTAAGAAATTGCATGTCAAGTTACTGTTCTCTTACTCATCAACTTTAATGTATCACTAACAAAATCCCAATTAATAAGGACCGATATTCTTCTAAGGATTATGCTTTTCTTAAATATACGAAAGCATCTAAAGTATAAATTATTTGCCCCTTTCAAGACTACAGCAATTTCTACCATTTCTGAAGGATTACATAGAGGTAGTTTCAGTAAGTAGAGAATGCATATGTGAGAAAAGTATAATATTTTGAAAAACAAGAAAAGTAGTATGATTGTGGCTTCTGGAACCCCCAAATTCTCCACTTAGCATCCCCATCTGTGCATTTCATTTAGCTGGGTAAACAATGTGAGATTCAGAGCCATAGTTAATACCTGGATAGACACTATTAACTCACACAGTGTGAAGGGAGATTACAGTTCATACTGAAGGCTCCCTCATGCTCTCAAGTTCACTCTGCTGGCCAGGGTGATGACAGTACTCACACCCCAGGTCCATCTGACTCCACAGTCCTATCTCGTGACCTCAGAGATGTAAAAGCCTCTCTCCTTGTGTATTTCGTCTTTTCCTTTACCTCTGACCAGTCAGTCTCCAAGTCCTAATGATCCACTTCTCAAAATGGTGCTTTCAACCAGCCCCTTCCCTCTGTCCCTTCGGTTGCCATGTCAAGAATACATCTCCTTCCTAAAATGTCAGTTTGAATTACTACAATGTTCTCCTACTAACTTCTCTATAAGATGCCAATAGGCAGACTTCTTTCTCCAGTCCTTTTTGATCATATTATTTCTCAAAACAAATCCTTCCATCAGATGTAAACTCCCCATTGTGGCCATCGGGCTCCCCTATAATTTGGCATTATTCGACCCACTCAGAGGTTTTCCCCCATGTCTCTCTGCATTTGGCCAGTGCTTCCCCAAGTACTAGATAATCCAATCTCTTCCCTTTCACCTACAGAAATCATTCTTGTCTTTCAAAGGTTTTTGTTTCATCTGACATGACCTCTGAGAACGCACGCTCTTGCTGATGCAATATAACTCTTCGTCAAGCCCAGGGTGGTAGTTGTTTTTCTGGTTGTTTCTCCCATGAGTCAGTTCGATCTCCCCATGTTGCAAAATCTTTGAGGGGAGGGACTGTGTTTGACTTGACCACGTTTTTTTGTAAGCTTTCAGCACTGGCTATGAAGTAGTTACAATCTTGGAAATAAAAAGGAGCTTAGAGATATCTCAGCAATCACAGCACTCTAGAGATCACCTAGTTCCATTCTTGGGCTTTATAGAAGAGGACACAGAGACCCAGGGAAGGCGAGTGATATGTAATAACGTTTTGTGATCTGAAATGTCTCAAAATGTAGTCACTTATTAATCTGACAAGTGACTCAGCCACAGTGAAACTGCTCATCCCCCAAAGTGATAAATGTACGTGTAATGGACTGAGGTGATAAGGTGACCCCTGCTGTGGCCAGACACCTGAGACCCAACAGGAAAGTGGCTGAGGTAATGACTATGGACACTCCTGTGGAGGGCCATAACAAGAGCAAAAAAGTTAACCATGGCCAAGACACCTCCAGAAGCTCCGCCCATGAGAACGCAGAGGCCACCTCCCCACTGGCAGCCTGCCAGTTCATCAGGCTGCGTGCTGGTCTCCTGAGCTATTCCTGTGGGTCTTTTCCCCTCTCTCTTATTTCTGCCTGTATATGTTGAATACATGTGCATGACTGTTGGTGGGTGAAAGCCTAGCAATAAACCGAGAATTCGAAAGCATTTAACTGGCCACTGGGTCATTGTGAAATCTCCCGCCCCTGCAGTTGGAGTTAGCATAACTAGGCTGATTCGAACCCGACATGATAGTGAGGGACTGGGGTCTCAGAGCTAGTTATCCTATAATTATTTAATCCATTATTAAAGCTATATTATTAAAATTCCTGTTAGCTCTGGAAGCTCTACATTGTGCTGTGCTTCTCAAACTTTAATGTGCACAGAACTCACCTGGGGACCTTGTCAAAAAATGCAGGTTCTGATCCAATAGGTCTTAGGTGCGGCTTGAGGTTCTGCATTTCTAAGGGACCACATGAGCAGCGAGAATGGTAACTCTTCCCCAGAGCAAACACCCCAAGTGAAGTGTCTTGTGTTTGCTATTGAGTCAAAGAAAGAACGCTCCATATTTTACATGAAAATCAAAGGGAAAATTGAGGAAATAATGGAATAATTACCCAGGCCCTATAAATGTAAAAGTGCAACAAATGACAAGCTATTCAAGGTATCTCCTATAACTAACTCCTTTTGATCAGGACTAATTAGTATACAAAGGAATGTTTGATTACCTATAGGCCACATCTAATTACCCAGAAGCTGGCAAATAACACAAACGTGGGTGGCTCGGCCCTTGGATGTCGCCCATTATTTGTGATTTATTGTTCTCTTCTCTCAGAGAATAAAAAGCAAGATAAAGTATTTAAATGAATCCATTTGC
Source organism: Eulemur rufifrons (assembly GCF_041146395.1). NCBI lineage: Eukaryota > Metazoa > Chordata > Mammalia > Primates > Lemuridae > Eulemur > Eulemur rufifrons. The sequence goes on along the minus strand of NC_090989.1, from coordinate 222,092,403 downwards.
TACTTTTTTCTTTTTTAGTTGTTATTGTTTAGCAACTTAAATAAATGGGTTTTGGAGATAAGAGAATAATTGCCAAGGGATAAAGCAATACTTTGAGACTACCTGAAGAATTCAATTTTAAATTATATTTTATACCCATAAAAATCAGGTGCTTCAGTAAGCTCTTCAGGTACTTTAATACAGCAGTTAACTCATGTGCTGAATCAGCAGCTTCACATTCATAAATGGTTGTGCCCAGAGCAATTAATAAATTCCTGCTAAGTAAGTCCATGTGATTGCACATTAGGAGCTACTTTGGTTGTCAAAATAAGCAATTTTGACTGTCACTTGTGAGTCTATTAATTGCTAAGGGATCACCTTACAAATAACAACGCTTCCTCATGGGCATACTAAATTTTGTCACGTAGGCATTACTCTGATGTAGTGCTTTTATTTAGAGATTTTCCAGACATGTGCAGCATCACGCTCCAGCATCAGAGAGTGGCATCGTAAGCCATTTGGCCAATTTGAGCAGCCTCTCTTGTTACATGGGAGTGATCCTGTCCACCCCACAGGACACTGTGGATTAAATTGTAGAACATACCAGTTACGGCAGAAAAAACAATAAACGCAAATTAGATGAAGGTTACATTCACATTTTATATGACTCCTGTGTACAACAGGTCCAAGTAAATTGCCTTTAGCTCTTTAACTGGTATGCCTTTCAAAATAGCCCTTTGTTTCTCAATTTGGAGTATCTAGGGAGTGACTAGTGCAGGTGTTTATCTTTATAAAATTACCTAGCTTGGGCTACCTAATCCTTTCTTCACTCATAGGCCTTTAGTTCCCCAATTTATCATTTCAGGAGATAAATTGAGTTCAAATAAGTTACCTATGCCTGGAATTATCTACTCTCTTCCCTTTCTATCATTAGAGCCTCTGCTTGGCAGCAGGAAGCCCCTGGGATGTGCTAATGACATTTGGAATAGCATTTTAAGAATGTTCTGTATAAAATAGAGACTAGTTCTAGTTGAAACTGTACTATTTTATCTATCCTTAGGTGCTTTGGAGGCCAATGCATCAGCGTGGTTTTCATGAGAAAGCATATTTTGAGTTCCAAACAACAAACTTAGAAATGAAATTCTGTGAGACTGGTAATAGCAAACAGATTTTCTTTCATTCAAATGGCAGAGGGCTCCAGTAACTAGAACTCCTGCATTTTTGCTCTGCCTAGTGCCAAAGGTTTTTTTTGCTTACTGCATTTTTTACTAAAGCCAATCTTATTGCTTCATCGTTAGAAATGTCACTACTCACCTATCAAAGCAGAATTCAACTTTATTATGGCCTCACTCTGCACTAAACTTGGAGCTCACAGAGGAGTCACAAGCCAGACAGAATTCTCTCCTCTTCACCACACCCCCAGTGGGCAAAGGCTGGAGGGTGGAGAACAGCCATTACTACTTGGAACAGACGGGGGCTGTTTCATTGAGAAAAAAATAACAATAATCTTCCTTAGGCATTCTGAACTTGACTTTTTCTAGAGCAATTTAGCTTTGTTAATTCATCAGCCATCTCTTTAGCCCTAAATTTTAACCCATGTAATTTTGTCCAGCTGTTTTAACGAAAACGTCTTCATGAAAATGTTTTAATGAAAATGTAAAAGAATTGCAGAACAATAAATCTGGCTACACTCTTGGAAATGTTAAAGGACAAGTCCTCTTCCTTATGCTGCAAAGCCACCTTTAATTCTTGGAAATGGTCACTTGGTATTTGATAAGTAGTGTTCTAAATAATGGAACTACCATTGCTAAATCTATTTTAAAGGTATTTTTAATACTTTTCTCCCAAGCCTATAGTTGGAAATTTGTCTCATTTTCCTTTTTGTTGAGAAAATGGTGACAAGCACCATTTCATTTTCTAGCTCTTTATAGCCACATTTAAAATGAGCACTTGTAGTTAAAGCAGTGGCCAAGAAGAATATGTCATATCAGACTGCTAAGACAATTTTGCTTACACCAGCTTTTTAAGCCCATGAAGCCTTTTGTTTTGCAGTGGGAGTTTAATGCTTATGATGGTTTGATAGATATGAAATCTTCCCAGAAAAAAAATTGGAATTACGTTGACGGTTATTAAATTCCTAGTTTGATGACCCACAAAACTTTGGAAGCAAAAGTGCTATTGTAATTTACTCCACATTGTTTTTGCAATTTCTCAAAGTTAGATATCAGGTACTCACAGGGGATGCTGACAAGCCAAAGCTGGTGATTTAGAAATAATATAAAACTTCAGTGAGCATAGGAACAGATCCTAGGGTATACCCTATGAATTTTCTATCAGAATTATTTAGCATAAAATATTTTAGAGGCAAAGAAATGGGATGGTTTCTTGGAAGAGAATTGGTTCTTCCTTCTTCAGAAATCTATGATTAGGATCAGAAATATAAGTGATAAATTTGTTTTATTCTCAGTTTCAGAAAGGCCTTCCAAAGACACTGCCCAATTCAGTGGTCTTGAGATTACAAGGTGAAAATTGGAAATCAAGGGAGCAATTACAAAGCCTCTCAAAAACCTTACTATGCATATGTAAAGCTGCTTGGTTAGCTTTAGTCTCCTGATCAGCTATTTTGGTTTGTGATTGGGATTCATTTAATTTCCTATTCGGTGTGTGTCAGTCAATGATGATTCTCAGATCAAATCTGCATAATGCAAAGATAGGCAGTTTTTAAAATTTCAAATTCAATCCCAGAGCATTATAAGAGCATAAGGCTAGATGCTATGCTGCTGACAGCCTCCCCCTGCCTGGTGTCCCCACTTAGCTTCCCCCAACCCCCTCTCTCCCCACACCCACAGCGCTCAGAGAATAAGGCTTTCATCCTGGCAGACTCAATAGTTAGAGCTTTAAGTGCAAAAATGAGGGCTAGGAGTAATTATCTGAATCATATGAAAACTATAATAAGGCACTCAACCTGATCTAATAAGCAGAGGAAATAGCAAGGGAAAACTGGAAGAGAATTATGAGAGTGACTTGAGAGGTTTAAATACGAGCCCTTAATTATGTTATACTTACCTGGCCTACAAGTCGGCTTAGCATTAATTGGAAGGGATGATTAGTAAGCAAATAAGTTTCTGTCTGTAATCAAGCCCGGTACTGCTTCCAGTTCTAAATAATCTACGGCCTGAGCCCCAGGTAAAGAAGAGTCTTTGGGAAACAGCACAGTGTCTTCTGATGGGGCCATCTTATTGTTGCTCTTTAAGGTGGTTCTGAAAAGTTACCCGGATTCTGTTCTAGTAAAATAATGCCTGAACCAGAGCTCTAGTATCTTAGTATCTTCTTCCTTTGTCCTTCTGTTCTGACATTTAGGGGGCATCCAAATGAAATTGCCAAGTCCTCTGATAGCCCAGAAATGGCTTTTGGGGGCTTGCAATTTGGTAGGATGTGGCTTGGTACTGAGGAGGAAGTCAGAACCCTTTGCTTACTGCCAGCTTTGAATGTCTTTTTCCTGTGTCACAATTTTTCCTTGTCAAGTCCTGGTTTCATTGTTATTTCACTGGGCTTGTCAAGTCTGGGAATTGAGGAACAAACACCACATACTACTCAGAAGAGCTCAGAAAATGGTTCTATTAACCTAAGACAGAAGTTTACAAAGACCTCTTCCTGCTCACAACTTTAGAGTTTAACCTCATAAAATGTGAGTGATTTTATATTTCTATAAAGTTTTCAAAACTTTAAAAGAGCTATAAATGTAGCAGTACTGATCATCCTTTGAATCACCTACACATATATTTCCCAGAAAAACATCTACTACAGCCTGCACTGGGCATCCACGATGGAGAAGAAACAGAACTCAGAGGGAGTCCCGAGAAGACAGGGTTCAAGAACTATGTTGTTAAATAATTGTGTGACTCTGGGAAAATAATTTAACTTCTCTGGGCTCCAGTTGCCTCATCTATAAACTAGGTAGAGGGATTGGGATTAATTAGTGATGTGTATGCCTGGCTGAGCAGTGCAATAACCTGGGTAACTTTTGAGAAACTTCGGATGCTCAGGTTGTATCTCAGACCAATTAATGAGACTCTCTGGAAGTGAGTCTTGGACATGGGCATTTGTGCTTCAGTCCAAAGGTTTCCAAGTTAAGAACCACTGCATCTGGTCCCTCGAGTGCCTTCAGTGGCTAAAGTTCTGTGACACATTGCTGTACCAACTACGTGGTAAAAGAGAGATGCAGCGTTCCCGAGCAGAGACATACATGGCGCTCACGTGGCTGACAACATTTTAATAATGACTACGATTTCTTTTTTCTCCAACTATATCCTCTCCCAAAACTCCTGCAGACTGCCGCATATTGCGTCCAGACCACACCGGCATTCTGAAGATACAAGGGCTTTATCTCAGGCTGCTTTGAAGGAAAAAAATTAATGTTACATATATTTTTTTAAAAAATAATAGAAGTCAATTTGCCTCTAGAGTTTTTTGGCCACTTTGTTAAAAATGATTTAAACTTTCAAGAATTCTTGTCAGAAGCAGGGGACCAAGGGCATATTAATTTGGCCTGGCTGACACATCTTGGTGAATGATTAACCACACCTTCCCCATGGAAAGGCTGGAACTCTTTAACGGACTGGCTGCTGACTTTCCCTGGTCCAAGATGCCTGCCGGTTTGTTCCAGAGAACGGCAGGTAAAGAAGGCACAGCCAGGTGCAAAATGACACCCTGCCTGGTAAAATGAGACCGTCAAGTCATGGGCAACTCCACCCCTTTGTCTAGACAGGAGACAGACTAATTCAAGGGCAAGTTTTCAAAGTAGACAAAATGCTCATTTGTTTCTGGATAAATAGCTGGGACTTCCACTTGTTCAATATTTGGTTGTAATAAAAGGAAAAATGGTTTGCATTTGGCAACTTAGACTCAGAAAGAAAGGTTTGCCCTCATAGTGGCTGCTCTGAGACCATCTGGGGCAGCCCTATCCTCTGAGACCTAACCTCAGAGCCGGCTTCGTGGGTGTGTGACATGTGAGTAGTCAACTGCTCAGAAGGGCAGTGCTTGGGGTTCACTGCTGTGCACCAGCTGTCTTAAAATTCTTAATATTTTTATCCTTGAACTTGGTAAATGAAGTCTTATGGGACAGTGGAGCACATATATGGGGCTTGGAACCTCGGCTCACATGCAGTTCCTGGCCCCTCTTCCCTGCTGGCTCCCAGGACAGCCAGGGTCAGGGTTGGGTACGTGGCCTGCAGCATTTCAGGGGAGAAGGAAGCAGCTACCTCTGCCTCGGGTGGCAGCACCACAGTGTGTTTCATGGGCAACCTGGCAGGAAGTTCCCCCCCTCAGATACTGAGCACCTTAGAGTGGAGGTGATAATTCCCTGGTTGGGGAGGGCCCCCCATCCACTGAGAGTTGGGGCTGCCAGCCGTGGGAAGGGGGAATTGAATTTCCTGTCCCTGCCAGGGGTCCTACATTCTCATTTTGCACTGGGCTCCACAAAGTTTGTAGTCAATATTACCTAACCTGATCACCAACAAACATTCTGGGTTCCATAGAGCCTTGTGGGGCCTGAGGACAGCTGTCAACGTTCAGTGTCCCTATGTGTCCCTCTTTGGAGCAGAGTGAAAGATCTATCTGCCCCTTAGAGTCTTTCCTTCCACTGTAAATTGGCATAATATACATATAGCATCTATTTGCCGTGTGACATGGTATAAATGACTTCACTTTTCTGGGCCTCAATATGTTACTCCGTCGTGTAGGAATAATGCTATTACTATCATAAACATAAAATGAGATAATGCAGGTAAGTACTTGCCACAGTGTGAGGGACATAGTGGATGTTCAGTGAATTTTAGTTGCTATTATTATTGTGATTATCATTATCATTTGCTACAGATTCTGAAAGCAATTGCAAAAGTATTTTGATTAATACTTTAAGGGACGCACATTCTAATAAACTCATTGGAGTTTCAGTCTCTAGGGTTCTTAGTGTCTCTCAAATTCACAAGACATTTTCAAGAGGGGGAGAAAGAAGTTCAGATAGAGAAAAATTATATAACGAGAAGGGATGTTGGCTTTGTCCATCATAATAGCACACCCACGGCAGCGGTTTAATTGTCGAGGTGTACACAGGTAAGAGTATCTGACTTTCTGTTTTGGTGGAATGAATAGATGCAGGAGATTGACTGAGTGATGAAGTCAAAGTATGTCACAGACTACATGTCTCCCTCAGTGATGGGCTGGTGTTCACAGCACCATCCTTCTGTGAGTGACTGTCACCAATGCCATTGTTCAATAAAACAGAGCAGTAGCTTGCTGACTTATGCAGCCTGGTACTCCTATGGAAATATTCTAACATGTCTTTGGACTCCCAGGAAGTGAAGGAAAAAAGCTGCTTCACTGCTTCATCTCTATTATTTTCATAAGTAGTTATTTTCATAAATATCTTGAGCACTGGCTGCATACTGGGTGCTTTTTATTTTCTTTCTAATCTGTGTAAGCATCAAGTAAGGCAACTATGCCTGCTTTATAGATAAGAAAACTTGAATCTTAGCCAAGTTAAATGGTTTAACCAAGATTTTCTAGTTAGATATTGAGAGAATGAGGGTTTAGATCCAGTTCTGACTTCAAGATTATGCATTTTCTTTTAATTGATCACAAAGCCTCTCTCTTAGCTGTAGCAAGTTAACTCTTAGTAGAATGAATAACAATAGCAAACACTTATTTAGCTTTAACAGGTGCTATTCTCAGCACTTAACATATATTGACTCATTTAATCCTTGAGACGATTTTATGCAGCAGGAATTACTATGCCCATGTTACTAGTGAGGAAACTGAGGCGCTGGGAAGCTAAGTAAACTTGACAAAGTCACACAGCCAGGAAGTGACAGAGCCAGGCTATAAATAAAATGCAATGTGGCTTTAGATTCTGTGATCAACCAGCAGGCTAAGGGCTCAGAGCTTCTGGAATTATTTAAAAGTGTTAACTGGAAAAGTATAATTTGACTTTGTAAAATAATATACCAAGACAAATACATCCAAATGAGTGTCCTTCAAAGTATTAGCCAAAATGTTTTTGCAATTTCTTTCAGAGCCAGAAGCAAATAATAATGATGACAGTAATATAAATAGCAACTAAATTAATTTTACATTTTTTATGTGCCCAGTACTGTGTCATATGCTTTAAATATGCCATCTCATTTAATGTTTATGATAATAGTGTCAACAATCTATAGGACAGAATAAATTATGAAGCTCAGAAAATTTAAGTAACGTTCCCCACGTCACAGCATTTATATGATGGCTAAACTTGGACTATCTGAATCTAGAATCCACAGTCTTCACTACTAAACTAATACTTCATTTTTAAAGATATTTTTAATGATGGAAAACTTTATCTTTAGGAAATAGAATGGACTTGTAAGAACTAGCAGAGGTTATTTGTGGCTAGGCTCTAAATTTTGTGAGTTTCAGGTATTGAGATTAATTTTCCATTAAAACTATCATTTAATGAAAATATAGACTGCTTTTCTCTTGTGATCCATGAATTATCTGAAATCAGTCTCCAAACGACAGACCAATGCATGTTTGGACAATGGCAGCACCGTGGTAATTAGAGTCTTTCAAGGTGATGACTTTGGAGAGATGTTCTCACTTACAAGGTTGTTTATGTTCCATATTTGGCACTAAATATTAACAATGAAAATGAGGACCACATGCTTATCATACGCCTACAGGGCTTACGGCAGGATGCTTGCAGGCACCATTCAAGCATCCTGGAGAGCCACTCGGTGTGCCACTCTGCAATGACTATTGCTATTGCCAATGACTATTGCCAATGCTCTTCCTCATTGGCAACACTTTTCTTTTCGGGAGAATTTGCATGACTTTTAATGCATAGTTCCAGAGAATCTAACTGTATGTGGTTCAATCCCATACTGTGAATAGTGACTGTATGAGTTGGGGACACTTACTGAACTTGTGTGGGCAAATAGATCCCTTAAGTGAGGAACTTGACAAATCTCCATTTCCCTTGATTCTATATAGGCCAAGATTAACTAACCCATTATTTGTTTTTCCAAGCCTTGCTGGAGGTTGCAAATAGCATTTCTTCCCCCTAAATATAGCCCAGAATTGCTTTTAATTTAATATATATCTCAAAATTGATTTACTTAGAGAAGAGCTATGAGAATAACTCAGTCAGCCATTCTTGCTAAAGGAATTAGTGCAGTGGGAGGAGGGGGAAGAGGAGAGAGGAAGGCGGGAGAGGTGAGAAAAGAGAAGAGAGAGGTGGCTTTATTGCACATTTTTAGACTGCAACTTGCGAGAGATGGCTCCCCTTGTATTTTGCAGTATGCTTCTCTAAGCAAAATTTCCTCTCCAAACTCAGAAAACTCCATGGCTTGCATAAGAACAGCCACCTCCTACTGCTCCGCCCTTAGCTAACTCATTCTCTTCTAACAGTTACAAGCAAGCTTGTAGCGCTTCTAGAATATCCAAAACACATGCTATACTTTTCTCCTGGCAAAACCTGTCAGCCAAATAGGGAGCAGTCCATGATGAAAGCTGAAATTTAGAAGTGATAACAATTAGAAGTAAAACTTGTACATTTCCTAAAACCCCCTGTCTTCCCCCCAAATACTTTTCATATAGAACCCTTCTATTGAGAACATTATTGAACACAGCTGCTTGGAGAAAAAGCGCTCAATTTGGATGGCAAGATCTCTCTTAGACCAGGGAAGGAAATAGGCAGAAATGATCATTTCTACCTTGAAATGAGAGAAATGCTAGTTACCAATAGAACAAACACAGAAACCTAAAGGTAACATGTTTTTCACCAAAAGAAAAATAAAAGGAGTTACGAGAATATGTTATAGTGATTGAGACTCCAAAAATAACATAATAAACAGTGGGTAACTATAGAAAGCTATTTCTTTTATAAGTGATATTAATAGTCACTGTGTCTGATATCATTCTAATTATTTAAGAAATTCTGGGAGGTTTTCTTTCCCCCGTTTTATAGAGGAAGAGCTGAGACCCACAAAAGCAAGGTACTCAGAGTGGGTCACCCCATATCAGAAAGTGACAGAGTTGAGATTAGGCCCAAGGACCAAATCCTGGGCTCTTTACCACTCCTTTGCAGGACTTGCAAGAGCATCTGGGAATGGCTGAATGGCTTTCTGATTACCATGGCTTTGTTGGAATGGCCGCCTCCTTGAAACTCAATGGTCCCGAAAGCATCTGTCGGGCTGAGTTGAGTGTGTTTGCTGATGGACCACTTCTCGGACTGGATGTCATTTCTGGAGAGGCGACTTTCATTTTTCTCATTCTGAAGCACAGAGATACTGGGAGTGAGACCAACATGCTGGCCTATCAGACGCCCACAGCAGCACCTGGAACAGAAGAGGCAAAAGTGAACTCCTGGTATTAGCCACAACTGGAATTGAAGACAACCTGCTGGAAAATCTATAATCTGTATTGGGCCATTTCTGTCAATTCTTATGTGGAATTCCATCATGCGGCTGTAACAGGCAAATGGTAAACTCAGCCTTTCTGTGACATACATATCCTTCCTTTTCTCTTCCCTCCCTGTTTTCCGTTAGCTGTCTAAGCTGGAACATGCCTCCTGCCTTTCTCCACCCAGCCCTTTTGCACCTGGCATGTTGTTCAGAATTGGATACCTGCAAACAAAAGGGCTCTAGATTTTTCTACTTCTTACTCCTCCCATCTATCAAATCTTGCATGAAGGACACTGAAGAGCTTTGAGGGAAGAACTTTAACATGCACATTTAAATGAGGAATCTCACTTATATGTGAGTCACAACCGAACTTGTCTCTTCCCAATTGACATTTGCTGTCAAACATCGAATTCTGAGAATAAGAATCTGCAGGCTTAAGGGTTCTTGAAGAAATAATGAAAAAAAAATATTCACAAGATATTTGAAAGCTCAAACTTTGCTCCTTCTATCATGAAAATGTTCTTCATACATTACTACTACCACTATTATGACTATTAGTAATGATAGTTACAATATACAGCTACAATTCATTAAACACTAACAATTTAGCATCCATTTTATGGATGAAATATTGTAGTTTTGAAGGTTAGGTAATTTGCCCAAGGTTACACAGCTAGTCTCAAAAACTCTATAGTTTATATTTTAAGTTTCTTTATTAAATTGCCTGTTCATAAAGGCATTTCCAGACATGCATATACTACTTTATCATAAATGCTTCCCACCTTATATCTTGTTGATCTTCAGGAAGGTAAAGAACGTACTAAAAATGTGCTTGAGTGGGCATCTGAAGATCTACAGTCTAGTTAGTAATTTACTAGATGTCTTTTGTTTAAAATTCTCTTTTATCCTACAGAGCATGTTGGTACAAATTAAGTATTTGGATGAAATGCTTAGAAGAGTAAACCAGTAACGATAACAAAAAATATAACCCACTGTTATATACAGTGATTAATTCCTTCTGCAATGGTACATATGCTCTTAGACTAAGACTTAACTGTAGGCATGGCATATTATATACTGTGTATAAGTAAGATTGCTTCAAAGATGTTCAGCAACAAAAAAAAAAGATCTTTAATTCGACAGGGTTTCCCTCGCAATGGGAATTACTCTTGTAGTTTATTCCCATAATCACTGCTTCATGTTCCTCGATACATTAGAGACAGCAAGATTACCTATGGGGGTCTTTGGTGCTGGGTATGATGTGAACACATTCTCTTTTATAAAATGCTCTTTCTATCCAGGATTTCTGAGCCTGAAAAAAAAAATAAAAGAGGAAAGGTGAACATAACTTCTAAATATTTTTGACTAGAAAGCAAAATTTCATAATCATGTAATGACCTAGTGTATCATAAACTGAATTGAAATTGTGATTATTTCACACATAAACACTGCATATAATGATATTGGTTACTCCCAGAACCTGCTGATTTGATTATTTAACATTGTAATATTGAAAGTTAAAGGAAATGGCCAGAGTAAAAAAAAATGTTAGTGATGGAATCATACACAAATTCATAATGATTTTTGAAGGACAGAAATACAATACTATTTGCAGAGAAAATAAATTTGGAGGGATAGAATAGTGTCGTTATAACCTTATAGAAAACAAATATTCAGTAGTGAGAAGAAATACATCTAAATAAGTATAAGCTTTCATGGTTGACACTTCCATTAGATTTTCCTCGTAGAAGGAAAGAGAAATTGTAGGGGAATTGCATAACTCAAAAGCCCTAATCTATCACCATGATTTTTCTAAAATCCAAATTAGCGGTGTTTAGGTACAGAGGGAAAAAAAGGAAATGGAAACATAAGGAAGATAAATGTCTTTCTCATAGTTCGAAATTTCACAGGTAATGTCTTTAGAAGGAAGAAAGATAGCACATTTTTCCTGTTTGCATCTCACATACGTGCCTTTAAGCACAGCATATACAACTTCTTAGAATGGGCATTGTTGGGACTATCCTCCCAGAAGTGCTGCCACTGAGATTAGGTTCCCCCAGGGACAAAGGATGTTCCGGCAAACCGTACAATCTTTGTTCCAAAGCAGCGTCCATCCTGCATCCCTTCACCCTTCTCTTTACCACACCTGAAATAGTGGAGGAGTCTCCCATGAAATCCAACAAACTGTTCAAAGGATTCCTTCTAGGAACACTTAAGATGGAAATTGCTAGAGCAACCTGTAATGTTATTTCTAGGTGGTATCATTTCTGTAAGCCAGCATCAGTACTAAATTCGTACTCTCAGAATATATATAGGGCTAAAGCACAACTGAACTGTTTCCTTGGTCTGTCTCGATGGCTGGTGTTAACTGTTACAAGCCCCCATTTGTTGGCCATAATTGGTCTTGACTCCACCAATGACTCAAATATCTACAAAAGCTGTGCTCAGTTCTGGTTGGCCCTCAACCCCTCAGTCTCTCCCCTCTCTCCTCTCTCACAAGGGATGTCTATGCAAGTGTGTGGCCCTAAAGGTCGTAGTTGTTTAATAGTCATGGCAATGCACACTTCACAAGTAGCAACATGAGGAATGGTCAAGGGGCACCCTGTTTCAGTTGTGGCCACAATCGGGTCCATAATTTCTGGGTGTGCATGCATTGTCCCCAAAAAAAGGAGCACCCAGTCTGCCTCAGAGATCCTCGGGTCCAGGTGGCCCTCTGCATCCTCATACCACAAAGGTAACATTTGCAATTTTATTTGTCAGCTAAACATGAAAAAAATCCCAATGTCTATTCTCAAAGACTTTTCTTTTCAAACCTAGAAAAAACTAGTGGCTATATCTTTGCAACAGAAATGAGCTTAGCAGCATAGATAACCAATCTTTATCTTTGTAAAAATCCTGTAAGCTAAACTATTCATAGGCTGTGATTTTCTCTAGACACTGAATACTTTCATTGATAATATCTCTTGGCAGAAAGACGGTAAAATGTTCCTCACTGGACATCTGAAACCAACTTTTCCTACACCTTGGGGAGTGAAAAAAGGAGAATGTGCTTTTTTTTTCTGTGTCCCACTTTGGCCAGTATTCAGAAGGATCTTTTGAGGGAGCACCTGGGAATTTTAGGGAGCGCTGACCAATACCCTCTGAGAGAAAGTGGGAAACACTGTATTATGCATACAGTATGAGGTTTGCAGTTAGAAAAAGTGGTGTGAAGGGAACTCTGTGGCTTGGAGAAAGTCACATAATTTCTTGGATTCTCAATTTTCCTCATCTATAAAATGGGCATAAGAGTAATATCTAACACATCGTGTTATTATTTTGGAGTACCACGCTTTCACTCCAAGAAAAGGGACTCTTCCTGGGTTGATTCTGGTGCTAAAAGTTCAGATGAAGATTCAGATGAGGGAACTATGAAATTGCTGTAGCAAACCTGACCTGAACTGATCTTCCTTTGTGTTGGAAATGGTAGGTTCCCAGAAGGCCTGGTTGGCCACTAACAAGGAAGATAGAAAAGTTATTTAATTTCTCTGAACCTCATCTCTAACATGTGTATAATCATAGTTACTTTGAAGAGTTGTTGTGATAATCACACCAGACGATTCAGATAAAGTACCTGGCCCATAGTAGGAGCTCAGTAGGTGACAACAATGGCTAACATTTAGTAAGGGCATGCTCTGTGCTTGGACTTGTGCCATACGTGTATTATCTCCATGCATCCTCATCAGAACTCTGTGAGGGAAGCGCTGTTATTATATCCATTTTACCAATGAAGAAACTGAGGCAGAGAGATGCAGCAAGTAAGTTCTAAAGCCAAGGTTTGAAGTTAGCAGTCTGACTCCAGAGTTCACATTCGTACCCACTCTGCTGAACTGCTCCTCCACATTAGGTGTTATTGATATTAAATACCCTTGGTAAGGGCAATGCCACCTGAGCGTGCCCAGGAATACCCTGGCATTTGGACAGAGCTGGACTTGTCTTAGAACTAGTTCACGCTTGCATCTTTCTCCTCATTCCCCCCTTCCGGTCCTCAAATGTGCATTAATGAAAACTCTGTCATCGGTTCTTCCTCTCTCCCTGGGGTAAAGGATGAGGCCAGGACGTCAGGAAGACATCAGACTAGGAGAAAGAAGTAAAGCCATTATGATGGCTACAGAAAACACATGTAATCACAAGACTCCTAATTTTAGGAGTCATGGGAGGCCATGACAAATGGATTAAACTTTTCAAGGACACCTTCCTTATTTATCTTGCTCACGGATCCCAGAGTCCACTTGGAAGGCCCTGGAAGTTTTAGTCAGATGGTGTGTGCTAAGAATTACTACATATGGAGTGCCAACTTGTTTGCTAGCCTTTAAATATAAAGTAATTTGACTTGTGTACAGTTTGGCAACTTAATTACCTCTCAAAAGGGGAAAGCTACCTCATTGTTAGCAAAAAGATTGAGGATACAGTTTCTATTTCTTATTTTTAGCAGATTAACCATTTCCCTTGCTAAGGCACAGGAAATTGGGAGAGGAAAAAAAAAGAGAAACATAACATTAAAAAAATCTTTTCATCAGTTATAGTTAAATTGGATTCTTTTTTTGAGAAGGAAAGTATAATATATAATATAAAGAATGCACGTATAACACGTGAACTAGGAATTCTACAAAACAGCATGCGTAATTTACTATGCTCTATTGTGGCCTTTGCTTTAGCGTGTTTTTATTGAGGTCTTTAATCTGTGCGAACAGATAATAGATTTTTTAAATTATCTTCTTTGAGAGGGCATATTTGATGCATAATCATGGTTTAACTTGCTCCCTTACCTGATTTCCTTTTCTTTTGTTCAAAGGCTTTGAACTACTCTGCATGAAGCATTATACTTTGCTTCAACATCCAACCAAGTTAGTCCAGAATGGTTATCCTCATTATTAGAAAGCATGAAATAGTTTTGACATGCTGCGTTTCTAGCTGATCCTTTCATTCTCTCCAAATAGAAAACTTTAACAGACATTGTGCCCTAAAATCTTTTCTTTTAAAATATGCTTAGGACGTCTCATGTACTCTTAGGAAAGACGGCGTCTACAGGCCCTAGAAAAATCACTTTTGCATGTTCTTTTCTAAAGGTAGAATGGTCACATAACCGCGACTGAGTTTGTGAAGGGCTGTTTTCTTTCCTGTCTGAGTTACCGGTGGTGTGTGATGCGTAATAGGGAAGTGTTTTTCAAAGGCTAATAATTAAAAGACATCATATTCAAAACAAAAATGAGGACACTCACACTGAACAAAGTATAATGATTACCCTTGAGGAATAAAGCAACTACTAATTTTGAAAGTTAAATATACAGTCAATAAAGCATCAAAATGATAGAAACAAAAATATCTATAAATAATGCTTTATAAAGAAAAAAAATAAGTCACTTCATTTAAGCAAGTTTCCACTCTTTTTTTTACAAAGTCTCTGCTACCGACAGTCCCCAAAATACTTTGAATCCTTTTACTATGCAGTCCCCACCAGCTACAGAATCAAGAACATCTCTAGGTCGGAATGGTTTACAAGTACATACACAGAGTGTGCGTTAAACCTGTCTCCAAAAAGCCTTGGAAAGTGCCACTGCGATCTCCTCTTTAGCAGGGCAAGTTAACAGAAGGAGAACAAACCAGACTAGTAATCGCAAGATTAGAAAATAGAGTCCACTAACTTCATAGGAACAAATTACAAGGAACATTTCACCATGCTTCTCATTGCCACACTCTCTTGTTTCACACGTATACCCTGTCTTCATCAGAACAAAACACCAAAGACCCAAAGGTACTGAATGCATATGCTCATTTTGCCCTGTCCCCCAACACCTCGCTGGGTGTTAGTCTTTGGTCTTCCTCTAGGTCCCCAGATCCAACAGTGAGAAGTCGAACAAGAGAAAAGTTAGCTGAAATCATTTTACCTGACCACTGACTCTGGGTGCTGGCAAAGGCAGTCCCCCGAGCAGCTCCTGTTGCTTTCATTTTGCTGCGGCTGGGCTGGCCATCCCGTTAATAATGCTCTTATGACCGCCCACTGGAAAAAAAGTCACTTGCCCGGCTCTTCCCCCAAGAGACGTTTCAAGTAAGCAATGAACTTGGGCAGATTAGCCCCTTGGAATGTGCTGCTTCGGGATTAGCCTCACTAAGAATCCCATGGACATTCCCTCCCAGCCCTCAAACACTGCTTGATTTGAACATCTAATCTGACGCCAGAAGAAAAACAAATCCCCGGAGAGATCGGATTTAACTGGCACAAGTCCTAACAGGCTCCCCCCTCCCTTTTTCTCTTTCCATTTTCAGAGAGAAAGCTTGTGAAAGTGTGATAAGGTGTTCTGAGTTCTGAAAGTTCAACTTTGGAAAGCAAATCCTTCTAAAGAAACAGTGTATTAATGCTCTGAGTGGTTTGAGCACACAAGCGGCATTGTTCCACCGTCCCCAAAGAATGGAATGATAGCATTTCTTTAAAGAGGAACTGCTAAAAACTCTGAGAGTCTCAAAAGAATATTTTGGTCTCTGACCATGAGCCCAAGAAGAATAAAGCTGGAGTTTGCCAGGGACCTTCCACGATTTCTAAAATGTCAGTAATAAAACTTATCTGATCTAACTTCTCATCCTCGACAATTGCCAATATACGATTAGAAAGCTACACTCCCTGCTTTTTTTTAATTAAAGACAGATGAGCTGTGACCACTATAGCACATGGATGCAGACTGAAAGTAGCATGTTTATCTGGGGTGGCCCAACTGAGAGATTCAGCTGGTGCTCAGTCATAGAAAAGACTCTTTCAAATATCATCCAGGAGTGAATTTTTTAGATAATAGTTGTTCTTAACTAAGTAAGTGAACAAACTGAGAAAGAAAAGAGCCCAAATTTCAACAAGGGAAAAATACTTTTTAAAAAAATGAATATATGAGCACTTCATCCCCAAAGGACTTATCTTGTCCCACAGACAGACGTTAGAGCTGAGGGGTGACAGATATTCTTCCTTGTCGTGAGTCTTGTGGACTGAAAATCGGTGAGGGCCATGGGGCTTGGATTTTTACTTTTTTCATAACCTTCTGTGTCATGTGTCATGTGGACCCTCAATGAGAATTACAGTGGGAACGGAACGAGTTATTTCAGGCTCAGATTAGGTCGTGGGAGCCACCTGTTTGCCTTTCTGCTTCTTCCAGGATTCATCTCCTTCAAACTCCCAGGTTTTCTTTTCTCTCATTTACCAAGGTTTCCCCAGGGACAAGGGACGATGAACGACCTAGTCACTTTCAACTGAGGAAACATTACAATAAGCAACACCCAAATGTGACGTCAGCCTGAGCTTGCTCAGTAAACACACGATGGAGTCTTTTTGCCTGTCTTCGTGAGCTGGCTACAGAACACGTGGTGACCAGAACACACGTGCCCTTCCTTCTGTGCAGCTTTAACACTCCTAACCATTTATTCCAAAGGGACCATCAGAAATGTAAGCCCACAAAGATGTTCACTGCAGCATTATTTATAATACCGAAAAACGGGAAACAAATGAAAAGTGCATCAATAGGAGGCTAAATAAACTATTTCCTGCCATTTTGTGATCATCATAAGGTTTCAGAAGACTTAGTTACACAGAGAAATAAACATTTTCATGTTGTTATATGAAAAAAAGCAGGCCATAAAACAATTAAGTGCAGAAAAATTCCAAATTTTAAATAGATCTAGAGACTATAGGGAGGAAATATTCTAAGGCGGTAACTGTGGCTGATTTTTATTTTGTTCCTTTTGCTTTTCCATGTTTTCCAGAGTTTTCTCCTGCAACCATAAATTTGTAGTCAGAAAATCTTTTTTCCCAACTGTCAAGTTCTACCTTATGATAATAGGAGGTGATCAGGAATGAGTAGTTCAGGAAGGGACCAAGGAAGGAGAATTCAGTGAAAAGATAGGGGGCTCAGTGGAAAAGATCTGGAAAAGAAAGTTGTATAATGTGCAGGGTGAGCTTTCTGGAGAGGGAGGAGTGGGGCAGGGCGAGCAGAGCTAGTGGGCAAACACCTGAAAGACACACCGAGCTAGGAGGCTGTAGTGTGTCCTGAGACTAAACAAACTGGTTGTAGATAATCTTCCCAATGCAAGATACGTTTTAAAAATTTGGTTTTCTCAACTTCCTTCTTTGCTAGATACTACTCCAACCCTTCATCTGAATTACTTTAAATCTTGAGTTCAATTACATACATACTCAGTCCTTAGGTATTGCCCATGTATTATTTTTACCCTATTCTTTCTAGTCTTACCTGTGTTTTGTTTTTGTTTTTGCTTATTTTTTCCATTCTAAAGAGAAATAAATATTCAGTAGGGAATAGAATATGAGGCACCTTCCATGAACGTTACACCAAAGACAAAAATATTGCGACCAGAACCCTGGGCATTCTGTTTAAGTGAAAAAGGAAGCCCCAGGTGAAGTCAATGCTGCAATTTTTTCATAGGAGGTTGCAGATAATCTTCAGGACTCTTTGATTTAAGACAGTAATTAGCTCCGAAGAGACTTGTAGCTCTGGGCTACACTGTCCATGTGGATGTTTTTAAAATCTTGTGCATCACCCAACAATGCAATTCCCGACAGGGAACATTACAGTCTATTTCAGATGTAGTTTAGAGAGAGTATAATCTGAATACTAATAAGAGGAAACCACAAGCATAAGCTAAGTGTAGTTGTTTTTCACTCCTATCTTAATACCATGGCAGATACCTTATTCTCCCAATTCATCATTAAAGAATAATTACAGCTGAAGAGAATATACTAAAACGTTTCTATTGGTATACAACTTAATTTTTAAAAAGTAAAATCAGATTTTCTACCAGTATAAACTAGATTTTTGACAAGGAAAATGCATATTCATTATCATAAAGATGTCCAAAGCATTTTTTTCTGTGATGTCCAAATTTGACAACAACAACAACAACAACAACAGCAACAAGGGGCATGATATAAAGTAGGGGTTGGCAAACATTTTCTGCAAAGGGCCAGGTCGTGAATATTTTAGGCTCTTTGTGGGCCATAGAGGCTCTGAATTGATACTCAATTCTGCCATAGACAACACATAAACAAATGAGCATGGCTCTGTTCCAATAAAACAGGGGGTGAGCTAGAATTGGTGTGTGTTGGTCATTCTCTGGCATAGAAAAAAGAGGTGAATGATGGGATGTCAAGGGAGTGGGTGACAATGGTCTTAAAAATCAGGCTTTCATGGTATCACCACTAACTTGTCTTTGCTCTTCCTCAAGCATTTCAGGTAAGTTCTCCTTTAGGGGTCTTTGTTCCCATTATTCCTGGACCTAGACAGCTCCATCTTCAGCTATACCATAACTCACTACCTCAACACATCTGGATGGCTCAGACGTCTTTCTAGACCATGCTATCTAAAGGTACCATGTGTCATTCTTTATTCCTTTACTTCCATCTATTTTCCTCATAGCCCTTCAGCTTACCTGGCATTATGCCATGTCTTTGTGTGTTTGTTTTTTGTTTGTGTCCCCAAATAGCATGTAAGTTCCCAAGGGCAGTGATTTTGTTCTGTTACTGCTGTTGCCCCAGCATCTAGGACGGTGGCACACTGAGGACTTGGGCAAATCATCTGATTTCCCTGCACATCAATTCCTCACCTGGAAAATGATGGCATCAGGTCAACCAGTGTTTCCCAAAGCAGGGGTTTTACGGTGGTAACCAGATGAGCATTTTTCTTTTAAGTTGGGTTTATGTTAATATATAATGTACAAGGGATCGATAAACCTGCAACTTAATAAGTACTATTGCTTAAGGATATAATTTCTCCTTTTTGGAGTTGTGAAAAAATGAGCCCCTCAATATTTAACAGATTTGAATAAAAATGATTTGTAGATAAGAGAAAATCATGATGGTGTCACAAAAGTGACTGAAGGCTGAGAAACACAGGACCAGACCCTCTTAAATGGCCCTTAGCCTGCTTGCTTTTATTCTAACACATGAAAATGAATCTATTGTGTTCTCTAATATTTAGAGTTGCCATTGATCTATAAACGTAAACAATGCTAGAGGACCATGACAAAGCCAGCTGCCTCCAGAGCACACTGCCATCAGCATGTTTTTTTCTAAAACAATCAATTGTGCCATCCCCTGATCAATACCCTTCAGTGCCCCCCCTCCGCCCCCATCCCCAGCATGGTCAGCTCACCATTTAAAGCCTTCAGGGTCTGGCTCTGGAAGTATCTTTATTCAGATCTCTTCATTTCTCTACAAACCTTCACACACTTATGCTCCAGCAAACCAAATTATTGATTGTTCCCCTAATATGCCACATTGTTCTATGCTTGTCAACCTTCGAATATGTTGTCCCTTCATCTGGAACACTAGGTTCTTGCTGCACTTTGGCGCACACCTCTCTGTTGTTCCAAACTCTGCATAAAGCATTGTGTCCTTTGAGGGGCTTGGCTGGCCTTTCATTTTATTCATATTTCAATATGTATAATCAGACGTTGCCACTTTCCATGGCAAATATACAAAACTCTACGTCTACAGAATTATGGTATAACTAGTGTTTTGTAGCTTCGCCAAGGACACCTCCCTTCTTCCTTCTTCCATTTTTAACATGTTTCTAAGGGAACATCAGTTCCTCCTTCCTAAATTTCACCTTTAGGTGAATAATATTTTTGTGGACTGAAATTGTACTACAGTTTACTTCATAGCCTCTAAACTTAAATCATATATACCTTAACATAAAGTTAATTTTTATTTTTATCACCTGGTTGGGAAAAGATTCTATAAATTATGCTTTACAATTATAAATGAAACTTATCTTTTACCAATAGGTCATTCTGTGTAAATTACACTTAAATGTATTCAGAATTTTTATGTAGAATGGTCATTCTACATAGGCATTTTCATAAAGAATTTTAAAATATATCTTCATGTTTCTTTGGAAATTTGTTTCTTCCTTATGACATAATTAATCATCACTTGGCAATAATACATTATATTTGTAAAGTATTCTACAGTTCACAGAATGCTTTTGCATATAGAATTTCGTGCAATCTTCACAATAACTCTGGAAGGTAGATAATAATAAATTTCCAGTATGCAAATAAGAAACTGGGGCCTATAGAGGTTGAACATCATGCCAAAGTTATATATCAGCCTTAGGCTTAGCCTGATGAACCCAAAGCTCTTTTGCTTCCATTAGGGTGGTGAGAGCCCTGCATCCCTTATAATCTGATTTTAGGAATGCTGAATGATGTTTTTCTTCTTTGTGGCAGAATAAGTACATTTTAGTCATTCTATTCTTAATAAAAATATGCACACTACATCAAGCTTAAAAGACTATGAGGAAAAACTGAAATAAGGACGTAGGTTTTTATTTCAAAAGTATCCTACTTATGGTCAAGCATTAGCCATCTGTTTCAATACAATAGCTGTGTCTACACACATGACTTTAAAACTTAAAAGCCACACACATATGCTTAGAGACTTTACTGCCTTTGTTAGCCAAAAAACATAACAGCAGTAGTGTTGACCCTATGAAACTGGTATATATCTTAAAAAAATAAGAATGGGATAAATTTTACTTGAAGATGGAGGAAATGAAAGAAAAGATTATGACCAAAAAATACCATAAGATTGAGGTTTCATGTTGTCCTCATGGGCCAGGAAATTTTAAATGGTGGATCATTTCATAGAAACAACATCACTGTGATAGCTTCACTGAGCACCTAGTGAATGGAGGGTTTTCTACATTCATGGAGGCTATGGTGTTGGGAAATAGAACTTTGTTTTCTGTAAAGGAAATTCAGAGCTAGAGCAACATAATATCATCCTTTAAGTCCTCAATTCTGTTTATCTTCCACAACTTATTCCAGCACCATTCTGATTTTATTAGGAGCCAAAGAAATCTGCTGAGTCATAACATTGGAACAATTTTGTTAGGTAGAAATGTGGAATTTATGTGACAGGTAATGTTGTAGATTCACAGGCTATTTGAATATTGTTCACCTCTTTTGCCCTGGAAGGACAAAGATGCTGAGAAAAGCAGAAGGTGAGAATGGATAAATAGCTGCAGTAGTACTTATAGTAGAGTTGTCACATCTGGGTTAACTACAAGGAAATCATAGTCTCTCTCAGCCTCTCTCTCTATATATATATATTTTAATTTTTATTATTTTTATTTTCTTTATCATCATTCCTAACTACTTTAAAGTATTCTGGGTAGAAATACTGATTTATTTTATTCAAGGGGTGATTTTAATTCTAAGGTCAAATTCTTTATCCTCACCAGGTACAGACTTAAATTTAGCTGTAGGATTTTATTTTTGAAATCCCTATTTTCTTTATCCATTCAAAGCACTAGGAAGGCAGAACCTGCTGGAAGCGTGACTGAGGCGTCTGAAGGTATGTATCCTAGCCATGAGTTGTTGACAAGTAGGCGTGTGACCTTGGGGGAGTGACTTAATCTTAGCGATCTTCAAGGTCAGCCCCAGTTCTTAGAGTCAGGGTTCTGGGCATCAGAACCTCACAGGTTTGTTGTTGGCTCCCTCATTGTTGTGTACAAAGTTAGGCACAGAAGTTTTCTGAAAATAAGAGATTTTTTAAATTTTAATTTTTACAAATTCATGGAACTATTATTCTTTTGATAACTAAAGAAACAAAAATGTACAAAGCACAAAGTTTTGTGTCTACTAAGCACAAAGTTTTGTGTCTACTAAGCACAAAGCACATAAGGAGATTTGAATTAATAAATAATCCCTGAAAGAATTCTCACTAGACTCCAGTCATTTTCAAGAATGCTCCTGGTTGAGCAATTTTACACATGTGCAAAATTCTATTTCAATAAGACTTCAAATATTAAGACATTATTACAATTCATTAACAACTTGGCATTTCTAGCTCTGCCATTGAGAGAGTTTTCAAGAGCAGAACTTGGTATTCACTTGCCTTCATCCCCTACCAAATGATAAATCAAATCTTGATCAGCATTCAGGTCAGAATACGCAGAGACTGCCCATGGTTTGTAAATTTTTTTTTTTTTAACTAACAATCAAGAATTATTTAACTGGAGGGACTGAAAACAAATCAATCCCATTTGTATCATCAGAAGCAACTTACAAGCAGACAAACCCCAGCAATATAAATGTAACGCTATTCCTATTACTCTTTGGAAATGAAAAATTATTAGGCATTAAGTTAATGCAGCATAAATGCGTTTCTGTCTGACAGTCATATTTCTCTGTCAAGTTACTAGATTGTTAGGTAGAAAATAAAGCCACCCGAATAAATTCAGCCTCTGGTTATATTGCTCTAATATTACAGTTTTAAGGTTGTTCAAGGTTATTAGGCTTAGCTTCAAAATATTGCCGATGTCTTTCCTTACAACTCACTACCAAAGCCTGTAACTTACTGATTTATTCTTACCTTAGTATGTTAACTTAAAATATCTCTGGAAGATTTTAGGTCCTAGAAGATGCTAATACATATATTAACTTTCTGTAAATACATTAATTTAAATTTAATGCACATAGAAATGAATATAAATTCAAAAGTAAGTGTGAAGAATTTTAGTAGGATCACTATACATTATATGTATCACAACATCACTGTATACCTCATAAATATGTATGAGTATTATGTGTCAATTAAAAATGTTTTGATGTATAAAAATTAACAAAGTTTTCAATATAAAAATAAAATATTTGATGCCAAAATGAATTTCTGATAGCAAGATTCTTCTGAGAGAAGCTATGCTAATTTTTAAAAGAATACTATTCTGGCTTCTTACTTGGTTCCCCAAATCCATTCTTTTCCCAGCAACAAGTTACCTTTTTTTCCCCTTTAATTAATAGACTTTATTTTTTAGAGCAGTTTTAGGTTTACAAAAAATTGAACAGAAAATACAGTCTCATTTACTCCCTCCTTCCATCCCTCCCCACAATTTCCCTTATTATTTAACATCTTGCCTTGGTGTGGTACATTTGTTACAATTGAGAAATTGACACATTATTGTTACATTGATACATTATTATTATTATTATTCTTAACTAAAATCCATAGTTTACATTACGGTTCACTCTTTGCATAGTACAGTTCTATGAGTTTTTCCAAGTACATAATGTCAGCTATCCATCATTGCCATACAGAACAGTTTTACTGATTATCTTTTAAAATGATGAATTAGCTCATGGCATTTCAACTCCCCCACCACAAAATCATTCAATGGTTCCCTATTACTTCTAGAACAGAATCCAGACTCCTTCATGGGTCTCAGAGTCCTTTCATAGTTACATCCCAGCTCACGTCTCCAAACTCTGTGCCAGGTTGACCCAACTCACTCACTACCTCCAGCCACAAACTTCTTTCAGATCCTCAACTGCTCCAAATAAAAAGATAGTAGAGTAAAAAATACCATGTTATAAGTTAGTTTTTAATTTGAATGCTATTTGTTGAAGCAAGTAATATTCACAACCTAGGGTGGGGGTTTGGGGGGAAAATCATGGGAAACTTGATATTTCAAAAGTAAATGTTTCTAAGTAGCAATATCAGAAGCATCACTCTCCAGGGAACTGAAAGTTCTCTACAAATTTATTTTATTTGATAATGTGATTTATCCTAAAGTTTCCTGTTTTACACATGAAGGATGAGTGTGATACTATTTTGGAAGTAAGGTAATTATAAAGTCATTAATCACTGAGAAATCATGGAGTAGAGACCAAGTGTACTTATTTGTCTGTCAATTTAAACCTCATACCCTAAGTTTGCAAGAGATCTTAGGTTCCTTCAATATTTAGTAGAAAACTAACTTCTTCCTGGAAAATGATACTTTGTTTCTAGCTGGTGATATTACTGCAAAAGAAAAATGATAACACACACACACACACACACACACACACCCCTGTGAAATTCCTGACTCTGGGATCTGTCTATATCAGAACACTATTTATGACTATTCATTAAAACTGTCATCACTGATGAAGGCATATGATATAGTACTAGTTGGCCCCCCCCAAATAACATGTTTCTTTCGTATGAACAATTATTTCTTTTCCCTTTTACTTTTTTTCTTTGAGTACCACATGGAACACTGCTGTGTACATCATTGTTAACTGCTGACTCTACTTCAGGCCATAGTAGATGAAGAACAGTGATGAAATATGGGACTCGTATTCACCCACATGTGTATATACACCTTATCTTACTTTAGATCCCAATGTTAATTGTTTGAAAGTGAATTATTATGAAAATGGGCATGCATTTTTACAAACGTACAAATCTAATACCTCACAGGAGAACACCAGGTAGAGGAAACACTTCACTGTGCTGACAGTTCTAATGCAGAATTCTTTAAGCAATCATTATGAATAAAAGGTAAACAGAAGCTTAGCTGTGGAGTTGCTAATTGTAAGTCATTAAGGTTGATCGACCTGGAGCTCCAACCTAAGTTACTACATGGAGAATTTGAAAATGGGCAATCAGAGCTGTATTCACTTATTTTTTAATTAATCCACTCACGCATTTAAAAATATCTGTTGGAAACCAAACTGTGCAAAGCTCTTTTAGTTTCTAAGGAGACACAAATGTTTACAAAGTCCTTGTATCTGCTTTTAAGTTTATGCTGTATTCTAGAATAGTGTTTCTCAAATGATTTGTGGTAAAGAATCTTTTTTTGTTTGTTTTTAATTTTCAATCTGTTACAAATTGGTAATTTTGTAAAATGCCATAAAATGATCATGCACTTGGATTCTGTGGCAATGGGAAATTGCTATATAAGTTTCTAAATGGTTATTCTTAATTTTTGTACTCTTGTCACTCACAAACGGCTTGTGGGCCAGTACAGTCTGTGAGCCAGAGGGTGCTAATCAGTGTATAGTGCATGGGCCAGAAGCATTAGAGTGTCTGGGAACTTGCTAGAAATGTAGATTCTGAGGCCCCACCCCAGACCAACTGAATCGGCCCTGCATTTTATAAGATCCCCAGATGATTTCTTTACATTAAAGTTGGAAAAACACTGTTCTGGAGGGAAATCAATCAGATGCAGTAAAAGCTACAATAATATTTAATAATTATAGCCCTTGCAATATACCCTGCATTGGCCTACTTATTTTCATGTATTAACAAATTTGGACTTCCTCACAAACTTGTGAAGTAGTGCTTTTATTATGCTCATGTTGCAGGTAAGGACACTGAAGCCAGAGAGGGTAAGCTACTGGTTCAATGTCACAGAGCTTGAAAGCAGAACACAGGGATATAGTGACACAGAGATGTAGAGACACAAGTCAGGGGTGCTCAGAAGATGGAAGACCGGTTTTGGCTGAGAGAGGTAGTTGAGTTGGGCCTGGGACATGGTTGTTTCTCTTAGTATAGAGTAGGCACTTAAATGATTTTTGTTGCATTTCATTGAATTCAATAACTTTTGTCCTTCCCTATTTCCATAACTTCAGGGAGGTGGTTTCAATTTAATTACCTGTTCTTGTATTTTCTACTTTTTAAGAGTTAGCTTAAATTTTCCTTTCTCACCCTGTTTTTCCTAAATCTTTACGAAAGAAAGTGTTTGTTGCCTATCCTGAGCTTCCAAGCACTTTGTTCTTTCTCCTGTCTATTAACACTTTCTATCCCAATTAATACTATACAGTTATCCTATATCCTCCTGCTATTCTCTAAGCTCATTTAGGACAGGGATCATGTCTATTACATTTTAGCCTTCTCCCCTAACCCCAAGGGCCTGGCACCTGGTAAAACCCCAATAAACATTTGTTAAAATAATGGATAGTATTGTACAGTTATCAAGAAAATAGATCATTCAACTGTGGATGGAGCGTTCTTTAAGATATTCATGAATGGAACACCTTGCTCCATTAGAATATTTTCCTAACGTGTTCTGCATTTGTGAAACTGTCAAGCCTTAAAATACTGGGCAAAATGTAACTGTCAGTGTTAAAGTATTGCCACTGAACTGAGTGATTACATTGACTCATATGTGCAACGCACCCTGCATGTACACACACATACAGACATGTGCTTTTTATTTTAGAATCTGGTAGACACATTCCAAGTTTTGAATTTACAAATTCTGTGTTACAGATAACGTGCTCTAAAACACATAAAAATGTATTAAACCTCTACCCTTCGTTCTGTGGGCATTATAGCCTATTAACTCATTTGAAGGATAATGTGTCCACACTGTCATTCTTGAATGTCTGGGACTTCAAATTACTATTTTATGGTCTAAGAAAAAAGTCTTAGGGAAGCTTTAGATTTTCAAATGCTATTTTTGGGGCATAATACAAAAATCTTTTCTTAATTTCAGTGGATGTCATTTAAAGTCAGCCATTTGTTAAATAGTATAATTGCCCATCAATTATGTTTTCTCACCGAATTTAGATCACATGTTATACCTTCCTCTTTGCTCAAGATTTCCCAAGCCTTAGAAAATACAGGCTGATGCAGAGTATCTTAAAAGTAAGTTTAGACAACACAATTCAAAATAATAGAGAAGATCGGATTTTATCGCTTAGGTAGCTTTTAAATGATGGTCTTTGTTAGCTTTTGTCTTACCCAAAGAGAAAATTCTGCATTTTCTTTTTTTTTTTTTTTAAAAAACAAAAGGTCTCACATATTTATTACTGAACCAGCTTATTAGTACAGAGCATATAAACAAAGAGAAAAATCACTTTTCCCAATGAAATGTGTCTGTCCGGATATTAGTGACATTTCCAACTTGATATGGTAAGATGATAGTGACCTTGATACAGCATAAATATGCATGCCATTATATCATGGGCAATCTTTATAGACCCAGCTTGGTTCTTCTCCAGTGTCTCCTCTTGAAATTGTACCTGATTTTATTGCCAGTCTTCATACGAATCCATTGGGGAATGGGACGATTTTGCTTCTGCTTTTTGGCCAGAAACCTCTTGATTCTGAAAGTCTTGTGAGAAGACATGGCGAGGGAGAGTCAACGGGACAAATTCTGCATTTTCTACATCAAAACAATAAAAATTTGCTAACAGAAATCTAAATGGGTTGATTTTAGTTGGTATTTGCGTGAGCATATAGTTGCGTGCACCTTGGACAGGTTTAAATGATTAATTAGTCCATAAATTTGAGGACAAAATCCTAAAATGCTTTGTTCAGCTTAATTTTGTGGCTCCCTGTCTGTGTGTTCTTAGATGCACATCTGAACTGCTCTGCTCATTAGCTAACATTTAAGACCTCATTGGTGAGTTCCGCATGACATTGTTACTATCTACTTGGGCTTTTGTGTCAGGGATCAATACAAGTAACTTGGAGAATATCTAAGTGGTATTCTCAATCACTCAATTAGTGATTCTGTCCTTACAGTCCTCTCTTCCCTGGACTTGAATAGAGCAGAGAGGTGAAGTGGTAGCCTGCTTGTCTTCTCGACTATGTATGACTGGGGGACAAATTGTGCCATTGTCTCAGTTTCTTCTTTTGCCAACAAAGAATACTGCCTATCTCTGGTTACTTCACAAGGGACTGTGGTCAGGATTGATAAACATGATGACAACCCTGAATTCTTTTCTTTAATGACCTACCAGTGTTTTTAATCTGTTCTTTTATTTTTAAATTTATTAGTACATATTAGATGTACATATTTTCTGGGTACATGTGATAATTTGATACATTCATATAATCAAATCTAACCCTGGAGGCTTTAAGAGTGTCATATGAGGACTTGTTAGTGTAGGGGCACTGGTTTGACATATAGAGTCTAAAACATTCTTCTAAGCTTTCTTTTTATCATAATAGGTGGTTGAATTTAAGCAGTTTTAAATTAAATTCTTGTTTGACTTATACCTAAATGTCAATTTTCTTCAGATTACAAAAGCACTATATGAATTAATGTGCCCGCCCTCCCCCCAAAAAAACCTATTAGGAATTTTCCGGGGTGTAAGTAACATGGAATTTGATTACACAGTGCATTCTAGGGCTCAGCCACAGCAGGCTGTAGGTACCAGGCAGGCTGATTATGACTTAGGCATTGTTTCAATGTGATTTTGCAAAGGATTTCATTTAATGCAGATTAGTAAGTTTATTAAGCTGTTGATAATTGAAGCCTCTTAGGTTTGGTAAGTACCATCCAGTGAGATAGATTAGTGGGGTTTAATTTGTTGCTCTCAAATAGCAAATGAAGACTTAGCAGAATAATTACATCTCTTCCGTGGGCTAATAAAAGGCGACATTGCAATGGTGTTTTTGGCCATTTCTGCATTTTCCTTTAGAATACTGCCTTTAGAATTTTCCCCATCTCTCTCAAGTGATATCAAAACCTGCCAACTTTTCTACTGTTTCCTGAGATTTTCTGTCTGCTTCCTTGTCCAGATTATAACTACATTGAGGGTAGGAATTGTATCTCTCATATGATTCTTAAATGATTAGTATAGTATCTGGCATATAGAGGCACTCAGTATGTTTGCTTAGCAGATGAATGAATTACCTTAGTTATAAAGTATGCTCTGTAAATAACATTATCACCACCTTTTCAAGTTCTAGGAAGTTATTCTCAGAGAATAAGGTAGCTGTGTCAGCCAAAAGACTAAGAGTGAACATATTAAAGGGATTGTATCAATGAGTAAATGATGATTTATCTCATAGATCCTTGGCCGCACAAAGCGCTCAGTCCAAGCCAGTTGACTAAACACATTAACTCAGTCTCTTGGCATGACCGGGTCCTCCCTTTAGCTAATTTGGTTACATGTCTTTGGTGTCATTGCAAGATAAAGAGCCCTTATTTCCCTGGAACTCCTAGGTCTGCCATATTTCTAGCAGAGTCACAAATCAGACAGTGAAAAATGCTACACTGAGAGGAGCTGACATAAATAATATCTCTGAACAGGAAATGTCAAAGCAGTTTAGCACGGCTGGAAATGAATTTCCAAAGCCAATGTTGGTTCTCTTTCCTTTCCATCCCTGGATGTTAGAATACCAGTACAACTGCTGGTGTGGAGGCTTAGGCCTCAGATAAGGTCACTGGTTTCTACTTGCTCAACTGGCTATTTGGGTGCCTTATTTTTTCAGAATGACACCAAAACTTCAAACTTAGCAAGAAATTCCGAGTATTCTAAAACACATTGCTTCCTGAAAGTTAGTTTTAAACTTAATCCCACTCCTGGTGTCTCCTCACTTTATACTGTTGATCATATGAGCTCTACATTAAATTATTGATATAGTTATCATTTAAAGATTCCACCAGATGACTTTGCAAGGATGCCTGGGGGAAAGTTGTAACAACTATTCTCAATGACTTCACAACACCATAAAGAACAAAGGATAAAGAAGGCTGACTCCTTCATTTCAGGGAGTGAGATGACTTTGTTTGCAACTGGGGACCATTTAAGCCATGGACCGCATTTCCTAAGACAACATCCTGGACATATGTGTTTCTGTAACATAATAATAATGAGATAGTATCAAGCTTTAAAATGATATATATGTAAGAGTGCTAAAGTCAGGAGTTATAGAGAAATTCTCAAACCAATGTACTTCCTAGAGATCTGTTAGTGCCTGTCTGATTACCTGTGGCCATTTTTATTATGATACCACATCCACCCCCATCCACATGGTCATAGCTGGATAGACTAGTGGACTGGTAGTAGTGCCTGACTCAGAAGCAAAAATTTCACATGTTGGCTACTATCTTTGACTTTTGTACTGCCCCCAAAGAGCTGATCAATTATATTCCTTTCCTTGGAAATTTGAACTTAGAAAACAATGAACCAGGAATCATGGGGAACTAATACAGAGAAGTCTTGAGGTAGAGAAAGTTTCAAATAGGCAACAATGTTTATGTATTAGCAGAAATGGAGAGAGGAAAACACATGCATTGTCAGAGTACTCTATGGAACCTATGCAGTTAGAAGCAGAAATCTGTGTATAAGAGAGAAATCAAGTGGCCTATGAAAGACAGACCTGGAGAGAATAGTTTCCAATGCTTTTCCCATTCCAATTCTAGTTAATTTCTAGGCTCACAATTTCCCCTCCCCTAAAGTGACTTGAGTGATTCTCATCAATATAGGCAGGTAAACTCATATGAGCCAAACACATCAGAAAATTTATTTCTTCACAATTCACAGATACAGCTCTCATTTATCGACCTGAACCCTATGGTAGAAGAAACTGACATTCAAAGAAGAGATATGATTTGCTCAAGGTCACACCACTAGCAACTAGCAAAGTTAGTACTTAAAGCAAGCTCTTCTTGCCCAGAAGCCTATGCACTCCAATCACATTACACTTCCTCCTCCGTGTAGAAGGCAAGTTCTGTTGGCTTCCAAGATAGGGTATTTTCATCTCTGGAAAGCGGCTGAATTTGCAGGACAAGTACAGAGAAGCTGGAACATTCTGTGTATATCAGGGGCAAGAGCCTAGGAGTTATTTTGCGTTTGGAAATGACTGCAATTTTTGCTCTGACATTCATGGGTCTTGGATGTCCCGACATTTTACCTAATGTGATTCATCTAAAGGAATTTGGTTTTCAGCATTTGGGAAGTTGTTTTCTGGGATGTATTTAAAAACATATTTTAGGGATCTCAAGAACTATAGGGACACATATTTACAGTGAGACTCATACCCTTTAGGTCTCCATCCTTTGCCAGTCTGTGATGAAGGGCTTCCTAGGGAGTCTGTCCGTGTTGGTATGTGGTTTATAACAATCCCTTGCAGGGACAGTGCCCAAAGGCAAACTCTTCAAGTTGCTTTTTTACAACTTATTTTGTATAACTTTTCTGTATTTCAAAAGCTGTGCTAATTCATTGAGGGCCTTTTGGGAAATAGTTACACACAAAGAAGAAAATAAATATTACCTCTAACCCTGACTCCCACTGAGAGAGAACTCTGATAATGTTGGCATCTATAAGGCCAATGTCTGATTTCTCCCTGGGATGCAGTGACCTGGTGAAAGCATGCAGAACCGAATTAACCATTCATCTGAGAATGTGCTGACCAGGCAAGTGGGGGCAAAACTGGCGATGGTCCCAGCATGGGGCAAAGCATGCATGTGGCATGTGGCAAAAGTGCTCCTTATTACAGGAGAGACATTGCATTTTATATAAATACCCCAAACAGTTCCTACATACAGATGGCATACCTCTGCCTTTGGTTTTTGCAACATCCTAAATGTGTTTGGTTTATGTCCCTCCTTCACAGAGCTGGGACATGTATCCTTCTAATATAAGAGATGAGAAATAAATTAGGACAGTCCTGGAGATAATTATAAGCAACCCAATGTATTAGAAAATAAGTTTAGGAATCAATGACTTGTGGCAAAACTCCTGCTAAAAATCATCCGAGAAATTTGTGGAAAATGCACATCATGGTCCCTTGCTCAGAGATTCTGAATATGTAGGGGAAGGTGAGTCTCCAGCTTCTCAACTTTTAAATACCAACCAGAAATAATTCCATGAACTACTCTCTGAGCAACACTGCTAACCTTGCCTCTTCTTCAGAGTTTCTCAGAGTTGGCCTACTTATGTCTACTCTCAGCGTGCCAAACCCACTGCTGCCGCCTCATTGAGGTCCTCCTCCTCTCACTCCAACTCTCACTGCAATTTTCTAACAGGCCTCTGCGGCCCCCTTCCCCCTCATTCCATCCTTCACGGTGCCATAAGAAAGATCTTCTTAAACCAGGGTTTCTCAACCTCGGTCCTATTGACATTTGGGTACTATTAACTATTGAATAATTCTTTGTTGCAGGTGTTTGTCCTGTGCCTTGCAGAATGTTTAGCGACATCTCTGGCCTGAACTCACTAGACACTAGTAACATCCCTTCCTTCAGTTGGGACAACCAAAATTGTCTTTGGTCATTGCCAAATGTCCCTTAGGAGCAAAATTTTCCCTGGTTAAAAACCACTGTTCTTAAACCTTAGGGAAGAATGAGCTAGTCTCTTACTCCATTGTCTAATGTTTTACCATGGCATTAAAATATCTGTGTGATTTGCCTCCAAACCGTATTTTGTGGCATGTCTACTATTAAACTTCTCAATGACCCTCACTTTTCACCAAACGAGGTCATTCCTCCAATCAGCCACCAGCATTCATACACCTCTGTGCATTTGCTCCTGCTTTTGCTCAGGCCTTGAGTATCCTTCTTCTCTCACTTGCTTTCCCAGGAAAACCTCAGCTAGCCTTCAAAGTTTAGCTCAAAATCCTTCTTCTCCAAAGTTTTTTTTGATTTTTCTAATGATCTCAACTCCTTTGTGTACTGTATGTTTACTCTCACCTCTACCTTGAGCTTATTCATTTAAACTTGTTTTGCAACCAATTTTTTCCCTATCTCTTTCTCCCTTGATAGCAAGGACCTGACATTATTTCTGCCCAAATCTCTGGCACTTAGCATAGGAACAGCAGAAGTTGCCCTTAATAACGTCTGTGCAAATGAATAAAAATTTGGCATTTAAAGCATAACACAGGGAGTAAACGTTTTTTTTAATCCATATGTTGTCAGTGAATCATGAAGAATAATAAAAATAAAAATAAATGTATATACTATAGACTTACAGCATTACACTTATAGCCAGGATATAACCACCAACATTTTAGAAAATTGCATTTGCATTATGCATTGAGTCCTTAGGTAGAGTTAAGCTAAAATCAGTAAGAACAAGTGACTAAACTATTTACCAGCAGCCCAAATTAAACAAAACTATCCTCAAAACAAACCCACGAGCCATGTCTACTTTAGTGTTTTTCCTTTAATAGATATAAATTATACCTCCAGTCATCTTCGAGAAGCACTGATTCAGTAGGTACTACCTGTGAGCATCTTTGGTGAAATTGTTACAAACAGAACTCCCAAGGAGTTCTGGGTTTTAGGAATTACTCTATTATTGCCTTAACAATTGCAGTAATTTAAAGCAATTAACTTGTCTCCATTTTCCCCCCATTGCCTTGTGCCCTTACCTTATGTTGTATAACAAATGCATACAGTGGATCTTCATCTTCCAATTTTAATCCCAGGTCTATAGCACTTATTTCTACCACCTTTGCTGCCCTAAACTCAGAAGAAAGAGATGGGATCAGGGGTTTGAGGGTGAAGTGAGGACTTCTGAGGAGGAAAT
The DNA here is from genome assembly GCF_041146395.1 of Eulemur rufifrons. Classification (NCBI taxonomy): domain Eukaryota; kingdom Metazoa; phylum Chordata; class Mammalia; order Primates; family Lemuridae; genus Eulemur; species Eulemur rufifrons. The sequence goes on along the minus strand of NC_090989.1, from coordinate 222,058,921 downwards.
CTTGGTGGTGATGGAAGTCCTTTTGAAGTGTCTCTTTTTATTTTATAAAGAGTCAACATTTATAACTGATAATTGGGAGAAAATGAAACCCAAACAAACGTTGAGTTGGAAGGAGGGCATTCTTCTACATTGAAATCTGTAACAGCGTTCTGTCTAGAGTTTACCAATATTAACTACCTAACCCCTATGTCATTTAGCTTTCTTTGAACAGGTCACCTGTGCCTAGCTGACCGAACCACTGCTTAGAAAGAAAGAGGGCTGAGGATCTGAGTTCTAGTGATTTAGTTTAAGTTGTGCCAGGTTTTATTAAGTTCAAAGCATGTCATGTTTACGTGTAGTCCTTCCTAAATTCAATGTTGATGTTACAAAAGGAAAATTAAAGATTATTTACTTAAATTTTGGAACTACCTTTGAAGAGCTAATTGTTCACTGCTAAAATGATTCCTCACCATATCGTTACTCATCTAAGGTGCTAATAAAACTTAGTAGGAAGTAATATACAGAATGTAAATACAAAAATGCTTTTTTTCTCGTTTTCTTTAGAGCTTATTGGACAATACATGTGATGCAAACATAATAAGCAAACTCTTATGCTATCATATTTATGCTTTCTTTTTATGAAGTATAACAAAAGACACTTTCGCTGGATATCTGGAATGACAAGAGTAGACCTCTGGCAGGCAATTCTACATTTCTTATTCCAGTAATTATAATTGTTCTCATTTATGTTAAAGTTGATGGAATGAGGCACCCCATACAAATCTATTTTCTCAGTATCTAGGTATCTGTGGTTTTCAACATCTGTTTTCTAAGTATCAACCCACTTCTTCTTTACCACCAATGAATGATTTGCTCCTTTTCACCCACGTACATAAACACATATTCTCATAAGCATGAAGGCTTTAATTTGGGCAGAAGCAGAGATATTATAATCACCTATAAAGTACTGTGTATCTTTCCCATAACCATCATATGATGAAAAATAATGTCAACAATTGTGCAACTGCAGTATGACTAGTGTGAATGCCCTAATTGGTCAATTGGACCAGAATGATGAGTTGTTGTTTTTATTTTAAACCAATGTCACTTCTAATCTATTACCACGGTAATGAACAGCCAGGCAGCCTATTTCCCACGGATATCTTCAAAGCTCTACAGATTGCCATTTGAACCATTCTTTAATTGCATCTGGCACAGATTGTAGCATGCTCCATAGAACCAAGAAGGCATATTAACTAGATTTGGCTATCCCCAAGTCACTATAATGATGAGGTTTTATATGACTAAAGGGGGTTTAGCTTCAGTCTTTACTATGAACCATTATAACCACCCAGCACATAGTAGGTGCATGAAAACTTGAATTTTTATGGCAATATATTTATTTTTAAAAATTTTTTATTGGGTTAATGAGAAGAGTATTTTTTGCTCTTGTTTTTATTTTGGGGTGTGTGTGTGTGTGTGTGTGTGTGTATGTGTCTGGAAGTGTGTATATGTTTTATCCAATCTTATATGTAAAATTTTTTAGATAATTAAGATAAAATTGGAAATTATCAGATAGTATATATTCTCCAAGATTTTTCTCAGAAAAGTCTTTTTCATGGGGGGGAATTTTACTCTTTAATTTGTTTTGGCATTGACAGGTTTTGCTTTCAACTTTTGCTTATCGTTTTACCTCCATGGTTAACATATATTGCATACCATTTTTTAAAATTTCGTGGTAATTGGAAGGATGGCTGTATCGTGCCCTCTTTCTGAGCCAATGGCTGTTTCCTTGTGCCTACTTGGGCTCAGCAGAGATACTAGCTTGACCCCTGGGCCTAGGATGAGAAAAGGAAGGAGACGTGGTTCCCCTCAGCCTGACCTCCGCCAAAGTTAAGATGTGATCATGTCCATTTTGGAATGGGAAGGGGCCCGATTCAGTGGCACTTCTGATGGAACATGGAAGATTAAGCACATGCGTTTATCCTGGTCCCTCTCAAATATTCGCCTAAAATGACAGTAAAAGAACAACAACAAAAAGGCACAATCTACAAAGACAAGAGCATGGAGAAGGTCATAGGAATACACGAAGGATATCAACATTTTTGGGAAGTTCAAAGTGAAGCAATGAGTGGGAACTAGTATAGCCAAGTACAGAATGTCCAGAGCTCAGGGATCAGAAAGGGTGGCATAGGCCACCAAGAAACAGGCTGGCTCACTCTGCAGAAGCTCAGACAGGCTTAGGAATAGAGGCAGCAGGTGTATTTGAAGGCTGGAAAAAATGGGTGGGGTGGTAGGACCAAGCCCATATGAGGCAATTGGTTAAAAATCTTTAAAAGAAGCAGTCAAATTTCCCCTTCTACTGCACAAAGCCAGAAAACTGTCTTTCTCCCACCCAGTGGGAAGATCAGAAATTTATTATTTTGAGAAGTTGAACCTTAGATTGGGTCCAGAGGCACATCCAAAAGTAGGCAGAGGGCACCAGAGTGAAAACAAAAAGATGGAATAAAAGTCTACATCTTGACTAGTGAGGTCCCCCAGGCTCCTGACTTCTCTCAGCTGCCAGACCATGGGCAGGCTGGCTGAATATCCTCCTCACAACCCCCGGCCCACCTCTACCTGCCCCTGCACCTGGTCACACACACCTTCAGGCAGGACATCGGAGGACATTTCTTTGGAAATATTGAAGAGCGCCAAGCAGAGACCTAGTGATCTTGACTTTCAGGGCTCTCTTGACAAAATGTTGGGTGTTCACAGAAAAGACCACCAGTTAATAAATCCCACCTGAGGACAAAAAAGTTCCAATGTGCATTTTAGTGCTTTACTTTTTAGTAACAGCCAAGGATCACCAGGACTTGAGAAGAGCCTTTACTGTGAAAGACAGAAACCATGAAAATCAGCAATAAAATAGTGCAGAGAAGTAGAGTGATAGTATATTCAGTAGCCTCAGAGAACTAAAGAAGACCCAAGCATGGAAGAAGAGAGAGCATAGCAAAGGGCATTTCAAAAACAAGAAGGGGGTATTAAAAAGTTAAGAGATATGACAGACAAAAACAAAAAAACAAAAAAACAAAAAAACAATGAAACAACAACAACAACAACAACAACAAAAACCTAAAGAGAAGCACTAGAAGGTAAAAATGAAGCTATTACTGTCTCTTGGAAAATAGAACAAAAAGGAAACAGGAGAAAAAATACAAGAGAATTAGAGAATCAGTAGTAAACGTTTGCAGAAAAAGAGAACAGAGAACGCTGAGAGAAATTATCAAAAAATAATATAAGAAATATTTTCAGAACTGCAGAACATAAATTTCCAAATTGAAGGGACCACTGAGTACTCAATGCAATCGGTAAAGACAGAACTACATCAAAGCATAAAATTGTCGAGTCCAAAGACAGAGACAAAGAGAAGATTCTACAGGCTTCCAGACAGGGCAGAACAGATTTTGTAAAAAAGATCAAGAGTTAATGAAACCTAGAAAGTAATGGGGATATTTTGAAATTATGAGGGAAAGATTTTTAATCAAGAATGAGAATAGAATAAATAAATTTAAGACCTAAAATATCTCAACGTTTAACTTCATACTCACCTATGCATAAAAAGCTATTGGGAAATATGTTCCATAAACACAAGAAAATGTGATATCTAAGGAATGGGGAACCAAGCGCGGGACAGAGGTAGAGAGAGTTTGCACAAGGATGGAAAACCAAAGTTTCAGATGACAAGACAGCTCTGCAGCAGAGCTAGGGGACAGCCATTCCAGGCTGAAGCAGAAGGACTGGCGGAGAAACTTCATAATTGTCTGTTTGACCTCAAAAAAAAAAAAAAAAATCAACAAATTTATCATGTTTATGGGTGGTTAAGACCAGTTCTAAGGGAATCTATATTTCTGTGTATGGGTCAAGGGTTTTCAATTAAAGGGTCTATTCTAATTCTCAATCAATATTGGAATGTAACTGGTTAAAATCAGTAATTGTTATTCCAACCATAGTGAAGGGTAGAATAGAAAATCACTTGAATAGTAACAAAATAAGGATACTATAGTATTCTTGTTTTGGTCGTTATTTACCTTCATGTGTCTAGGAAAGTCACTTAATTTCTACATAACCATATATACCCACAAATAAAATTGAGAAATTACCATCCACTCTAACTTTACAAGGTTGTTATGAAGAATATGCTACAACATGAGATAACACTATAAATAAGCATAAAGCACCATCTATCTACAACATATTCTGAAAAAGAGGCAACATTGATGATCTATTTCCACAAAGGAGAGTCTTGTGCACTGGATTGCTATTATAATAACTAGGTGCAGAGATACTGCCTGAGACGGCAGTAATGCATTTGCTGACGAAACTACTCCACACAGACCCTCCAAAATTGGAAGAGCTGCATCACCATGCTAGGGAGGTTTGCTTAGTGAAATCACATGGACCATGCCAGGGGCTAGGGTTAGAGAACTGGCTTTGTCACAGGGAACCTTGGGCAATTCATTTAAATACCCTTAGCCCAAGTTTTTTCATCCATAAAAAGGAAGCCCTGTTTGCTTATAGGGTTTTCATTAGGTCCAAGTGCATAAAGAATATAAATGGCTAGTGTATAAGAAGCTCTTTTATAAGTGATAAAGCACTATAGAAATGTAAGTTATAATGACATTACCACTAATAGAAATAATAGTATAACATTAAAAATATCAAAATATCCCATGATGACTACCAAGGGTTTATGATAAACTACATATATTTTTAGTAGCATCCTGATGACTTTGGGATTGAAAGTACACCCCTCCCCCAGACCTGGAAAATTTATTTATTGGAAAAGCAAAACTGTAATTCATGGAACCAGGGTCACGTTACCGTGGAAGCAAAGTACCCTCCTCTGCAAATCCCACACGTGGCCAGATTAAAGTGCTAATGGTAATTAAAGATTGACACAGAGTGAATAAGATTAATATTAGAAAAGGATTACATCAAAAAAGATTTACATCAAAGGATTCTTTCTCTTTTCTCCCATCGAAGGCCTGGGACACAAAAGGAGTCTTATGCAAAACATTCTAAGCCTCTCAGTTATTTTAGAAGAAGCTGAAAAATATGACGAGGTAAGCACAAATTTATTCTACTGGAAAATACCAAACGTTTTAATATGCTTAAGGCTTAACTCCATGTATAGGAAACAGCACTTATATTGGAGAACAAATTGGGCAATGGATGTCTAGAAACTTGGAAAAGTGTTTGGAATGTTGCTAGAGAAAAGCATGTACAACAGAATGAAAAGATGCCCAAGTTTCAACACGACATGTACTCCAAGTTTACTTTATGGTGTTATGTACAAGTGCAGTGGTTACATGGCTATGGAATGAACATATGTAACGTCTCATAATAAATAAAAAGAAACATTTTCAGCAGGGTTGCCCAGTGATGCTACCAGTTAGGAGGAAAGTTGAACTTAGGACCCAGCAGAGGTTTGCTCTGAGCTGTGGAGTCCATGGATACGTGGACCAGAGGGACCATGGGACATCTTTTGGGTTTCCTGGGACTATGCTACTCTGGTTTGCTATATTCAGCGTTTGTATCTCATGGAACATCTCTTTAAAAATCAAGATCCATGCATTTGGTAGGTACAAAGGCCAGGGATACTGTCATCACTTTTCACGCATTCATCTAGTCAACAAACATTCCTTGAACACCTATCATTTTTCAGGCACTGCTTTAAGGCACATGGGAGTATAGTATTGACTAACAGACTGTTGAACATAAGGATAAAGTATAAATACAAGGTTATGTCCACTTGAGAATTCTATAATGAATAGAAAATTCAGTAGTGGGCCTCTCCAGGGCTCAGATCTGTACCTGTTTGGGCTGTCCTACAAAATTGTCATAATATTACCATCCTTTATATAGCACTTGACAGATTGCTATATAAGTGTTAGTAGTACCACAACAGTACTATTTCTTACAATAGACCTTCTCAAGAATCTATGTCTTTATGAAGCTTACATTCTTTAGTGCTTCACTGATTCCAACAGGGCTCACTGTAGTGATAGGCCCTGCTGCTAAGTTTGTGAATACAGGATGAGAAAAAGAGCACAAGTTTTGCAGTCAGGCAACATTGGTTTGAGTGCTGACTGTCCTAGGTATTGGCACCATGACTTGGGAAGATCCCTTATCTTTTTAGAGTCTCTATTTCTTTATCAGCCCAAGGAAGATAAATAACAGTGCTTATCTCCCAGGCGAACATGAAATGAGATGTTTTACATGAAGGCATTTTGCAGTGTGTTAAGTGCTATATACATGTTAGCAGTAGTATGACAATTCTATATGCCATACAATAAGAGAAAAGAAAGACCTCAGGAAGTTATATGATTTTTTTTTTTTTTTTTTCGTTTGAGACAGAGTCTCACTTTGTTGCCCGGGCTAGAGTGAGTGCCGTGGCGTCAGCCTAGCTCACAGCAACCTCAAACTCCTGGGCTCAAGCGATCCTACTGCCTCAGCCTCCTGAGTAGCTGGGACTACAGGCACGTGCCCCCATGCCCAGCTAATTTTTTCTGTATATATTTTAGTTGTCCATATAATTTCTTTCTATTTTTAGTAGAGACGGGGTCTCGCTTTTGCTCAGGCTGGTCTCGAACTCCTGACCTCGAGCTATCCACCCGCCTCGGCCTCCTAGAGTGCTAGGATTACAGGCGTGAGCCACCGCGCCCAGCCAGGATCTTTATAACTTACAAAAAAAAAAGACAGATCGCAGACTAGCTCTCATAACAATCCAGAAACTCCAGAGTTAATCTCATAAGGGACACACCTGGAAGAGAGAAAGCAAATTTGACTAGAGGTGGCAAAAGTCTTAGATAACCCTAAATTAGGAATAAGGAAGAGTGATTAACCAAAGGTGACTTCAGTGAGATCTCATCACGTAGGGAAAATGTCCCCTCTTATAAAATGCATTAGTGGTCAAATGGGCCAGACAACAGGTGGCCTAAAGGATCTAAAAAGGAACATAGGTCACAAGAAAGATCACTAGAGATTAAGAATCCTTTTAGGAAGAAACATAAGACGAACGCCAATCCTTAAAAAAAGAAATAGAAACCATAACAGTAACAATTCATAAAAATATCTTTTTTTGGTACAGGCTATTGTTAATGTTTTTGTTATCTACTTTGTCTACACAGGGGCAGGACGCTAAATAATTTTGGAGATGTTCCCTTCTGTCTGCCTGTGACGCCTTTCTAGAGTCGGCTGTACAGTATGGCTCTGTAGCCTCGTGTAAAGTGGTGCTTTAATCTCACAGACTTAGTTAAATTGATCACTGAAAGGCTAAAACTCTGGAAAATCTTTTGGGATCCGGATGAATTTTCTACTTCAGCTACACATATTGATTACAGCAAGCAGATAACTGCCACATCTTCAATTTCTTTTATGAGATACAGTCACAGAAAATAAAGAACTAGATGTTGGAAGACAAAAGAATTCAAAAGTGAATGTGCATGAATTATTATACAAAGAAAAGTGCAAATCAGTGTGTGAACAGATAGAGGCAATGAATACTTTCAGTAACAAAAGAAACAAAAAATATGGAGCTATTTAATCACAACTGATGTTCATTGTGCAGTTAAGATATTTTAACATTTATTAATAAAAGCCCAGCATGTTTATTGTATATCACTCTTGAATTGAATTAGGCAGATTTTAATTAAAAGATTACTACTAACAAATAACAATGGTGAGATTTGTAGGGACTAATGCTTACACCGGGAGATTTATGCCTTATTAAAATGCATTCCTCCCGTTTACAATAGTTTTCTACGTGTCAGAGCAGCGTAAAGAACTGCCTGATATCACAGAGCATTTTGGAGTTAAGCAGACCTTATGACCATTTTTTTTTATTGATACCTAATAGTTGTACACATTTATAGGGTATGTGTGGTATTTTGATACATATATATAATGTGTAATCATCAAATCAAGGTAATTGGGATATCTGTCATCTCAAACATTTATAATTTCTTTGTATTGGGAACATTTCAAATGTCTTTTAGCTATTTTGAAATATACAATAAATTCTTGTTAACTGTAGTCACCCTATTCTGCTATCGAACGCTAGGACTTATTCCTTCTAACTGTATTTTTGTACCCATAAACCAACTTTGCTTTCTCCCCTCTCCCCCTTTCCCTTCCAAGCTTCTGGTAACCATTATTCTACTCACTACCTTCATGATATCAGCTTTTTATTATTCAGCCGTAAAAAGAAAAAAGAAGAAGAAAGAAATCTTGTCGTTTCCAGCAACATGGCTGGAACTGGAGGACACTATGTTAAGTGAAATGAGCTGGGCACAGACAGACATTGTATGTTCTCACTCATATGATCAATCTTTTTTGATAGGTGAGAAAATCGAAGTGCATAACGGATAATGAGTATCAGGGTTGGAATTAGACCCTGATTTCCCAGTAATTCCATTTGGAGATCTCTGGTTTTAAGAGCCCCATAAACTGTAGGCTGAGTTTTGAAGAGAAAATGGTTCTCTCAGAGGCAAATTCCTAGGAAAATGATAAAATCTGTAGTAGATGTCTCCAACTGGGAGAAGAAATTGATTGCATCTAGTGGGGGGAAGAAACAGAGTATGCCAATGGCTTGAAAGATTAAAGAAATAATGACTTCAATATTATGCTGATAATCTAGAGGAAAAATTCTCTTTACTGCTGTGCACAAGATCGTTAACAGAGTTTGTAGTAAAGTTCAAGGAGGGTCAGACTGGTAAATTATAGCAAGACTCAAGTTGTCTAGGCAGTTTTCGTTAAACAACAGAAAATTTGCAGCTCAAGACAAAATAGAGCATTAACTCCAATTTCTGGAGCTTGCTCAGCTCTGGGGAGCCCCTAGCTTGAATAAGATCCCTGAGAAATGCTATGTACAGAGTGACTCATTAGAAAAGTCTTTATGTTGGTATTTCAAGAACCTAAATTCTCACAAAGGAGCTCACAGTAAATGCTTGTGAAAAATTTACTTGGTTTTCCTACTTCAACCAATTTGAAAGCAGTCTGAAGACAGCAGAAGCTGCTGGTAAAACTTGGACTGACGAGTTTCTTGAATTTGAAGTGTCACTGGAAATGAAAGTGGTTCAAATGGCAACCTTTTGAGGAAACCTTTGCCTAGCTGGCAAGTTGATTGCTAATGTGAAGCTTGGACAATAGAAATAATGTACTACCCATTGGAAATCATCAGTGAAAGTATCTGAAACCAAGGCCAGCATCTGCGTAAAGTGTTCAGAGAATCTGAAATTATGTTGCTAGAGAGAGAAAGAAGCAGAACATGAAAGGCTGGAGGTATCTTTGGAACTGAAATGGAAATGTAATAGGGCAAACCAAAATTTAAAGAGGCAAAGAGAGATTTCGCTTTAGGGAGTAACACGGTTACAAACTACCATCCCTGATTGCAAGCCTGTCACTACATTTTGTTGTAGCCTTAAATGATGACTTGTCATTCTAGAGATGATCTTACAGTTACTGTTTATTTGACTGAAACAGGATCTTTCTGGCAAATCTGCTCATATCCTTCAGCTCCCTATTGCCTAAGAGTTTGTGTGCAAACTTTATGGCATTCTGATTGCTTTTCCACCTCTTTGCTCATCTCTGTCTACGTCCCTCCTTCACACCCCACACTTGAGCCAAAGAACCACTTGCCAGTCTCCAAATGACTCATATTGGTTTGTGTTCATGGGTTTTTGTTTTTGTGCTGCTTTCTCTGCCGAAACTTTTTGTCCCTTCCTTTGGCCCCTCATGTCTTGCAAAACTCAACTGATTCATCATCTCATCTATGAAGCTTTTCCTAACTTACACTTTGGGGAGAACTGACCACTCACTTTTTTTGTGCCCTAGTGCACTCCATAGATGCTTAGATCATAGCAACAATCCCACATTATGGCGTTTGCGTATTTGAGTGTTGGTCTCTACTAGACTGTGAACTCCTCTGGGTTAGGAACCGCTCTGTTTTATCACTGTAAATACAGTTCTTAGCATTGTGCTTACATAGAGAAGTGAATGGAGAATGAATGAATGAATGAATGGATCAATCAACCAATCACAGGATAAATGTATACTTTGAGACTGGTCTTAAATTATACTACTGCAGCGTTATCCTTCCTTTAAAATATCTGTAAAGAATATAAGAACAAACACTGCATAAACTCTCAGTACCTTTTTCTTGCTTGGACAGAAGAAACGTTTCAGAGAATCTCAGGGTTGAAAGGGCCCTTTAAAATAAATTCATTGAAAAAGAAAAATCAAGTTCTAAGCATGGGAATCATAACTTTGGTGACATAGATACAGTCCAACTTATTAGAGGCCAAGAAATAAATCTTTAGAAAAATCAAGCTAATAAGGTACAAACAGAGGAAGTTAAAAAAAAAAGAAAAATAATAATGAAATTTGGAATTCAAGGCACAAGTAAGGAATAACAAAAGATAATAAATAGACTAGAGCATTATAGAAATATATTATTAAAAGATAATCAAATAATTAAATACTTTAGCTCAAAAGGCATATTCTGTAAGTTATAGCACAAAACTGGGAAGTATTTACAAACATCTTTCAATAAGAATTTCTAGTCTTTTCCCACTATAAGAAGTTGATTCACTTAGATCAATCTTTTCACATATGCTCTTCTTACTTTTGTCCTGGCCAAAGTTACTATACAAGCTGACAATAGGGCAAGACTTCAAATTCTGCCCTAAATCATGGTGATGGTCCAGCCCAACCTTTAGTTTCAGATTCATAAGACTGATAATGAGATGAGAAGGGCCCCTCACCAAGGCAGGCAGTAACAACATTATTATAAATGCAGTATTTTCCTTCTGGGCCAAAGACACTATGGAAGACATAACGTCTTTGAGGTTCATAAAGAGCTTTCAAAACTCATTTTTGTGAGATGCCCAGTGGGATGGAGAGGGCAACATTTTCCCCCTATTTGTTTTCAACAGATATCAATGATTAGTTTGCCTTTGCTTCAGTGCCCTTTATATACTGCCTTGTTCCAGGAGGAACAGGAGAGCCTAAAATGAAAGTGGCATGAAAAAAGAAAGAAAAAGAAGGGTGGGCTTTAAAATGTGGCCAGGAATTAGGCAAAAATGCATGCAATAATGACCCACACAATTGTTAGTGGGTGTGGCAATGATACTGTGAATTAGCACCAAAGGAAACATCCTTGATCATTGAGTTCACTAGAGCACAGTAGATTAATGATCCTTTAAATATTTCCAGATAATATAGGGCCAGTCCTTGCACAGAAAATTCCCTTAAGGCAGCTTTAAACACTGTCAATAGAAAGGTAGCGCATTCTAAAGGCACATTTGTAATCCACTGATTTACTTTGTGTGAGTAAAATTATTAAGTTGTAACATTCAACTTCTTTTTTATTTTAACAGGGTAGTTTTAATGTGACTTCTGTTAGCAACATGATACACTATGTGTTCGTGGTGGTAAAACATTTTATGACATTTGAAATATACCATGGGAAAAATACACTCAGGGGGTTTATATCCAGAAATAAATTCAATAAATACTTTTAAAAATAAATCACAAATAAAATTTAAGCATTCAAAAATCAAAAATCTAGCTGTTTAGAGTGAAAGAGGTGCAACAATATGCGAATTGATAAGAATGATCATTAGATTTTGAAAATTTGAAGCATCTGAAGCATTGAAGTTTCGATGTTACCTAATGGTACAAAAGACTGGAAAGGCAGGTGTGGTTTGTTTCCAAGTTATTAATGATTGATGAATGACCCCAGAGTATGGCTAATGATAGGAGAGTGCATGACAGCACATGTGTGACTGTGCTTTGTAAACTTCAGCCAGCTGATGAGGCTCATTGTCATCATTAGGCTTCTATTACATGTCACATACTGTGCTTGTTGCTGCAATTAGGATAAGATGACATGGGCAGACATCTGTAGCTACACAAGGCAAGCTTTATAAACTGACATTCTTGTTCTTTGGTGGTGGGGTGTAGGGTCGTATAGAATGTGAAGGTCAATACTGAATGTCTAGCCAGTAACACACAGCAATGTTAATGTACTATAATTCTCCTTTCTTAAATCTGCTTCTCTCCAACACGTCTGGCTGATAAGGAACCAAATTTACCCCACCTGCAAGGAAATGACATCTAGCAAGGGCAGTATCTGAGAAGTCCAAGCTGCAAACAGTATAATCTTGCAAGGTCGGTCATGGCTCCAGACCCAGTTGGGGCATGCACCTTTATTTATTCATGCTCCATACTCAGCAAAGCCGTGGTTATGCTTGACCTTGCTGTACTGCAGATGGGATGCCTCATCTCCTTTTTGCTCGACATGGTACATATTATGCTGATGACTGAGTGGGAACTGGTTAAGTTTATTTCATTACTCCGAAGGCAACTTATTTTCATCTGGAGGATAAGGAAACAACATAGACTTTGGGTTTTGCACAAGAAACACAAGTTTATTGCATTTGTATATGACAAATTAGAGTCAGTTCAGTTTTCCTTTTAATCTTTCATCTCTTGTTTGAATAAGAATCATATCAATTGCTTCTCTGCCTTCTTCCAGAGAGGCCACAATGAGCAAAACACAGGCCATTCCATTCATTCATTGATTCCATTCTTATGGACATATCCTATGCCAGGTACTGCACTTGGTGCTGGGGATCCCTTACGACCAAGTCACACAGTGCCTGGCGCTGGATACATCCTTGATGAATGAATGAATGAATAATATGTGACTCATGCATAGGAATACTTCAGGGAAAGAGAAAGTTATTGGTTTGAATCTCATTAGAATAAGTCATAGAATCTATTGAAAGAGCTCACAGTGTTGTCATAAATAGCAGAGTAGATGTAACCTTGCACCTGCCTCCAGTTCACAGTCTGGTGCAGGGGTTGCCACAAGTACATAAGGTTCCATAATACAAGGCATCAGGTGTTTTTCTGTAAATGGAAAAGAGGAGCTGAAGCGGATGGGGGATGTAAAGATGTTATCCACTAAGCTGGCAAGGGAAAAATCACAGCCGGAACCCTTTCCCAGGAAGGAATTCAGAAACCAAATCCAGTACAAAGGAAAGATGACCCCATGTTGGTTTGTACCTTACTGTCCTTTCCTGTGTTGAAACGTTAACATTTTCAGATATAATAGGTCTTTTTTTCCAGTTCACTCAGCACAGACAATGTGCTAGAGGCCTGGACAAAGTTGGCCCATCAGCAGGGCTTTGCACTTAAAACAAAGATCTGTGCTTTCCTGGCTGTTTAAATGAGAGTTGAGACATTAATACACAGAGAAATGACTGACACATTTGGTTGTGAGGATTAGCGCCATTGTATGGAAATGCCACGTTGGCACCCCTACACTAACATTCTAGACCTCTGACAGCGTGAATGGAAGTTCCATCCACCTCCCTAAAAAGAAATGTCTCCTAAAGTAGTACTGCCTTAAAAGTATTTTTGGGGTGCTATTACAAAAATCTGGTAAAAAGAAAGGAACTACAATTAGGAATTGACATACTTTTTTCTTACTAAGGGAACTAAAGGAGAAGAAATTTAGTTTTTTGTTGAGTTTATTTATCATAAAGGAAATGTAGAAGTAAAATGCTGAATACAAAACACTAAAGAGAGTGATTCAAGTTAAACATTATCTATAGAATATTATTTAATTTTATTAGCTAGACCCAATAGACAATAAGGCAAGGGTTTAGTTTACTGGAGTTTTTGGTTGTATTGCTTGTATATAGCAGGGTTCCTCATAAACAAGAGATGCATGATGAAGGAGTTTATTTAAATGTTCAGTTAGCAATCCATTGTGTGTATTCAAGAACACAAAGGAGAACATGTTGTTTTCTCTGAAATGTAGAATTTTATAGGATTTGAAGTTGTCAGGTATTTTCTTTTTTGCTTATTTTTTGGAAATTATTATAATTAGTAAAAATTAAAAGATACCTCACTGTTCTGGCAAAACCTGACTACCCCAAAAGCAGCCCCAAACCATAATAGCATTTGTTAACTGAATACTTGCCTGATAAGGAAGGACTGGGAAAGTCTTCTGAGAAGTCACTTATTTCTAATCAAAGAAGCTCAAAGCAGGTGCTCATTCTGGGTTCACTTTCTCTAATTCTCAACCTATACCAACAAGTGTACTAATATGGTTCTTTAGAGCCCAGTACATTAGACACAGCCTGGGGAAGAGTGTGAGGGAGGAGGAGAGATAAGAAGGAGGCACCTCGGAGGCAGATTAGAAGTAGGAAGTAACTTCAGGGAGCAGAGCATGCTGGGGTCAATGCATATTAATGAGCCTCACACAACCCAACTTTCAGCCACCATACAGTCACTCTCTGGCCGCAAAATAACACAGAGTCCTCAGGCAAGAGCTGAATTGTGTTTGGTATACTCAGTTTAAGAAGACAGTAATCATTTAGAATATTTTTCTTTCCAAGGTGTTGAAATGAAGTTTTGCTCATTTGAAGACATTTTAGAAGAGGATTTAGAGGAGAGTCTCTTCACTGAACAATGGTTTCTTTTGATATTAACAAAATCTGAAAGCAGCTTTTCTAAAAAATTTTGTTTATATTCCAGAGCTTAAATTTTCTTTTTGGCCATGGAAGCTTTCCTTATAATGATCCCCGTATCTCATAATATCTGCTTTATTCATAGTGCTGTTTAATCAAGTAGGTAAGCAAGAACTCAACTGTTTTGGCAGATTTCAAGACCTCCCAGGGAGATGCCAGTAATCCTGAAGAGCCACCTCAAGTGCATCAATGTAATTATCCATTTTTTTCCACTTTAATTTCTAAGCCTACAAATGTCACGTGGGTCATATTCTAGAGATTTCCCAGATCTATGCCTTTTATAACACTGTTTCTGTAAGATGGTGCTTAAAAGCATTCTGAAGCTGAGTATGTTTGAGACTGCAGCACATTGTAATCTTCTGGAAAGACCCAATACACATTAACATATAAAAGACTACAAGTGCGGCAGTTAAGAAAGCTGATTAATTTTGTTTAAACATTCCCTGAACTAATTTAATTAAAAGTCTCTCTACCCTTTGTTTAGAGACCAGCAGCAACTGTTAACATCTTGCAGAAGATACCAAAGTGCCTATGTTAGAATTTTCACAAACCAACTGAGGGTAATAGCCTCCGTTTAGTTGTAATTATATGATTATAGTATTTTCTCTCAGTAAAGTATGTTTAATGACTCTGAAGAGTAACATACCACTGTATAGACAGGCCAACAAGATTTATAGCCATGAGAAGAAACAACATTTCAGAAATACCTACAAATTAAAAATGCAGCAAATAACCTTTTGCCATCTCTATAGCTAATAAATATGGTTGAGAGATGATCAATACAAACACATAATCATCATCCATGTCTAGGACGTGGAAGAAATAATAAAGAAATGATAAGGAATTCATTTCTTGTTTGAGAATCCTCTGACTTCTCTGTTCTCAAACAAAGAATAACAGCTGACAACAAGACAAAATAAAATTTTGACTTTGTTCTTCCTTGACAACTTAATCCTTTTTTTTTTTTTTTGCTGAATTTTTATTTCTGTAATAATATTTAGGGAGAAAAGTTTTGTCAAGTATCAAGGATTCCAGGTAGTAGTAGCCAAAGAGTTTAGAGTTTATATCTATTACAGAAAAGAAATGGAGAGATATGAAAGAAGAAAATTTTAAAGTGAGGATAACACATAGGTTTAATTTTCAGCAATAAGCTTATGAGAGAGGTACCAGCCGAGAAGATCCTTCACTCTGGGCTCTGACGTAGAGGGAGGAAATCCAAGGCAGAGAGGGCTGCTGACCTCTAGAAGGTTAAATTAGTGCCATTCCTTTGTTAAATTTCAGGGAAGTCAATGCCAGGAGGGCTTTGGGAGTTCCTGGAAGTTTGGGGAAGACTTATCTTGGCTTAGAGAGTAATATATAGGTGGAGATTTAAAAATCTCATCAGTTAAAGTGGATAAGAATGATCTTTAAGAAAAAAAGTTCAGATACAGAACACGAAAGGTAGGAAATCTCTGAGAAAAATAAGAAGTTAAATTAAAGTAGGACAAACCCAAGCTATGAGAGCTGTATACACTTATTATTTACTCTTTAGACTTATGTTACCTTAGTTTATAGCACAGTTTATTGAAAACAGTATAATTTTACTTAAAAAATACAGTTTATCCTTGTTATTAATGGATTCTGTATGTTTAAATTTGTCTACTTGCTAAAATGTATTTGTAACCCCCAAATCAATACTGGCAGGGCTTTCACTATCATTTGTAAACATTTGCAGAGTGACAAAAAATTAGTCACCTCCCCAGCTCCCAACCCAGTACATGTTCCCCACTGAGATGAAACAAGGTGACATTCCACCTTCTTGTTTCAGTCACACACTATAAACTTTTCATGGTCTATTTATGCCATATTTTTCATATTTTTGTGCTTTTTGTTGGTGATTTTGCTGTTGTAATGTCCCCCAAGCATTGTGCTGAAGTGCTGTCTAGTGTTGCCACGTGCAAAAAGGCTGTGATATGCATTAGGGGGGAAATACATGTTAGATAAGCCTTGTTCAGGCATGAATTATAGTGCCGTTGGCCCTGAGCTCGATGTTAACGAACCAGCAATACATATTATATAAGGTGTCTTTGAACAGAAATACACAAGAACCAATGTTATATATTGATTAGCTGATGAAAATGTTGTGAACAGAGGCTTCCAGGAACCTAACCCTGTATTTCCCCTAGGAGCAATGGTTCTATATTTGCTAATTCAGTGTTCATGGAGATTTTATAGAATATAATTACTGCAAATAATGAGAATCAAGTATTTAATTAAATAATATTGAATTATTTAAATAGAGACGTAGAGACTTTCACTTCAGACAATGGCTGACTAGTTGGTTTCAGATCTATCTTCTCACCAAAACAACCATATGAGCTGTACAAAATATACATAAAGTTTTGAAGGCATTGGGAGCTGTGAAGGTAGCAAGGACTTGTGGGGCCAAAATCCAGGAAAAAGGGGAAACCCATAAGGGTAAGCAAAACAATACTGAAAGAAACTAAAAAAAAAAAAAAATACTTAAGTGGAGGGTTACACCATATTTATAGATTGGAAAATTGAATCTTACGGAAATGTCAGGTCTTGCCAGATTGATCTAGATTCAATGTAATTTTGATTTAAATCACAGGGATTGCTGTGGTCCAGCAATTCCACTCCTAAGCAAATAACAGAAATACATACATATGTTTACCAAAATCATGTACATAAATGCTAATAGTACCAATATTCATAACAGTTCCAAACTGCATGCAAATTTTTATCAATAGTAGAATAGATCAATGAACTGTGGCATGCTCACATAATGGAATCCTACATAGCAGTGAGAAGTGACAGGCTGCTGCTACGTGCAGCCACATGGGTGATTCTCATCAACATAATGTTAAGTGAAATAAGTTAGATGCAAAAGAAAACATGATTCAATTTTTCATAAAGTTTGAAGACAAGTAAAATTAATTATAGTGTTGGAAGTCAGGATATGATTATCACTGGGGAGGAGAGTATGGCTAGTGACTGGGAGAGGACCAGAGTGGATGTTTAGGATGTTGTCTGGACCTGATTGGTAGTAACATGGGTGTGTGCACTTTGTGTCAATTTATTGAACAATATGCTTATGATTTATGTATTTTTCTATTTGTTATATTTTAAGCTTATTAAAAAGAATAAAACTTGGTAAATATGTAAGATAAATAGAAAGATATGCTATAGAAGCTGAATCTTTGATTATTGTGTTATCACTTTGTATACTCTTCAGCCTCTAAAAATCAAAGTTCTACTACCACATGCAACTGACATTGTCAAGCTATGAATAACAGTTACCAGACGGTAGCTAAGAACACTTACTATGGGCCTGGTACTTCTCTAAGATGTTTGCATATAGTTACTATTTTTATCCTGCTAGATGCCCTAGGAGGTAATTACTATTATTGCCTGAGCTCTTAACCATTACTCAGCACTGCCAAATGCAACGCATGGCTTTCAGCCCTAATCTGTCCTTGACTTCAGGGCAACATTAAAAGTGAAGACAATCCCCCTCCTTGAAGTTCTCATACATTGACTTCTTTTACACTAGCTCTTTTTTAAAGTATGTTTTGAGCATAGTAATCTTATTGGATGTTAGTGAAGTTTATTGTATTTGAAAGTGTTTTTTTGGCTCAACATTTTAGGAAATCCCTACATTCTATAACTTAAACAATTCTCATTAATAGACAACTTTTCAGATGGGGGCTATTCAAGAAAGGAATATAATATACAGCATTTCTCAAACTTATTAGACCAATGAACTCCATTGAGAGAATCAAATCATAGGAATAATGTCCTATGGATCACACTTTGGGAAGGGTTTTATTATTGGTATATCAGTCATTCCTGGCTGTTCCTTCTTGGTCTCCATTGCAAAGACCTGTTTTGTTGACCACCTATTAAACACTGCTGTTTCCCAAGGCTTCATTTAGGTACTCTTGTCATTTATTTCATTCTATACTCCTTTCCTGGGAAACTTCATACAAAATCATGCCTCAGTTACCATCTAAAATTTGATGACACCAAAATGAACTTAGCTCCTTCTTCTAAATTCTCTAGCTATATTTTCAACCCTCTACTAGTTGACTCCAATTAGATGCTTCAAAGGCATCTTTAATTTCATATGTCCAAACATGAACTCATGGGATTCTCTTAAAACCTGCCTCATCTATATGCTTGAACAGTGAACATCATTGTCATGAGTCTACCAGTGATTACACCAGAAACCTGCATGTCAGTAGTCTCCTCTCTGTCCCTCATTTTCCTACTCACTCTCTAAAGTCACCTAGTCCTGTTGATTCTAGTTTCTAAGTATGTCTTGAATCTGTTTCCTCCTCTTCGTTCCCAAGGCCAACACGGTTGTTTTAGTCCATGGCTTCATGTTTTCTTGCTGTATTATAGCAACACCCTCCTAATAAGCCTCATTATATCCTGTCCTTCTTGTCCTCATTTGCTTCCTTAGGATTATGTAAACCTCCTTCATACCATTGTCCCTTCTCTCCTTCTGGCAGTGACTGAACCTCACCTGGTTGGACAGTGGCTCAGTAGCCAGGAATGGACATGGCTTCTGCCTCAGGCAACAGGATGATGTCTAACCAAGGAGAAGAGTAAGTGTGGGGTTGGAATGATCAAAGTCGATTCCTTCATGACTGTCTCAATCAGTGACTGATGTTGAGGCCAGTTTTGCAGCCAGTATAGGCAGGAAAAGTCAAAGAACAAAAAGAGGGGGCAAATAAATATTTAAAAGGATTAATGTAATCTTCTCTGAGAATCATTATATTGATTTTTGGTGTTTCAGGTACTTTGTAATTCTCACTTAGTGGTTTCCACCCCCACCCCCTTAAAATACGAAGTTAAGAATATTTTCTGGAGGTTAGACAATTTCTCAAGTTAAAATTGGAAAACAAAACAAACTTTTCATGAATCAAATATTATGTTGGGAAAAAGATCATTTTAACACTGATAAACAATTAAAACGAGCTCTCCTAAGATGTTCTGGATAGTTGCCTCACAGGCTTGATAAAGTGAAGTAACCTTAACCAGTTAAAACAAAATGGGATTTCCTAGCTTAGCTTCTCAGATAATGTAGATAGTAGGTAAGAAGAGTGAGGAGAGAGAAGAATGGCCCCGTGAATAAATGTAAAAACATGTTTGGATAGCTTGTCTTAAAATCAATAAGTGTGTTTAGAAAGCTGCTCAGTGAAAGAAGTGGCCTGTGGGAAGCCAAAACAAATCTGGACGTTGCTCCCTAGCAAGTGTTTGAGGAAACAGACTTCGAGAGAAAGCCTGGAAAAAACAACGAATGATGGGAGGGAGAAGCCAACTAAAATATATTGGACACCTGTGCTGTGGCAGGCACAGTGCATGGCATTTTAAATTGCTCCCCTGCCTAGTTACAATGTTATGGAGGTACAATTGACTCCACAAATTTTAAATGTATAATTTGGTGAGTCTTAATGCATATGTATAAGCATGAAATCATCACTATGCTTATGATAATGTACATTTATTTATACCATTCCCTAAAGTTTTTTTCTCCTCCTTCGCAATCCATCCTTTCCAAGGAAACCACTTGGATACATAGGTATCCAACCTATGAGATGGATTATTGAAAAATAAAATCTAATCTATAAATATAGAATAGGGCCTGTATGTATCCTTTCTAGTGGTCAAATTGCCAGTCAATTCTGCCCAAAATGGTAGAAACAGCATTTTGTTTTCTTTTCCAAATTTGTGATGAGTCATCTTCTACAATATTGGATTGTGTTTTCCAGGGCTCTATTCCTCTGACGTGATTCAGAGGGATGAACTCTGAATTCCACCTGTACACAAGAGTATCTTAACGGTCTTACTCATTTTACCCAGAAACGTTTTACTGCATTCTCACAATCTCTAGGGGTCAAAAGTCAGTGCTCTAATCGGTGCAGTGTGTGGTGATCCACTGGCCAGGATCATTGTTCCCTGTGTCACATGCTTTTCACATTACCACCACTACTGAGAGTGGTTTAGAGAGAGATAGTAAGCAGAAAAAGGTCATTAAGTTCACATACATTTGTTTACAACGTCCAAGTTCAAAACTAGTAGAGGGAAAATAGTTGCTGCTAAAAATTGCAAGATTTTTTTATAGCAAGGAAAGACAAAAATTATCTATAATGGTTTAAATGATTGAATAGCTTATTGTTACCAAGCACTAACTATTCTAGAGGAGCATTGGTGATGTCTAGTAGTGCCAGCATAAAGGTAGCAGGCTGTACTAGACCAATTAAGTTCTTTTAGCATTAAAACTAAATTTTTTAGTCTCTGTGATACTCAGAGCAACTCATTGTCTTTCTCTGTAAATTCTCCCAGGAATAATACATTGACTTGTTATTCAGTCTTGAAAACAAACAAATTGTTAAGCATACAGGTTCATGTTTTCCTGGATGTCAGGGCTGCAGACCACACCTAGACTCCAGGACACCAAGATGTTCTATTGGTTATGGGAAGACCGGGTCAAAAATGACCAGGTGCCATCTTGCAACCAGAGATCCCTCAGCACACACTGAATTCTCCGGCATCATGATCGTGACTTACTAGCCTACAGAACTGTGGGAAATAATTTGCTTGTAAATTACCCATTCCAAGGTATTTTGTTATAGCAGCAGGAGCAGATGAAGACATACCATAATCTGTATCCCTTAGTCACTGGAGGTATAAGGAGAAATAAAGTGATGTGTCAAAATAAACTCCCTGTAGTAATGGATGTGTAGTGTGATTACAAAAGGGCATGGGTTAAGAGTAATTACGATTAAAACATGACAGTGCTCTTAAAAGTCTATAATAATGATTTAAAATATTTCTTTGTAACATTCAAACATTTAGACTCTCAGGAAAGGAAGTGTCATTAGAATGAATATATTACTTTAATGATTTCTGGTCTTGCAGGAAATACTCTATCTACAACAACATCATTATTTCAAGATACATGGGCTTGCTTTTGTTTTGAAATCTTCATGGCATTGTGTTGGGATTGATCATCCATCCAGTCATGCATTTCAGTGGCTGTCACTTGCTGTTCTCTGGGAGTTAGATATGGATGAGCCTGTGATTCTTCCTTCTTGTGTAGATTTCCTTCCTTCCCTCATCCCCCAGAGCCAAAGAGAAACAAATTACTTTCAAAACAAAAAGTAGTGCAGTAAAACCATTAGTCTTGAGCTAATAGAGGCGAGCATTGGGTTGTACTCAAAATGCAGCCATCTGGGGAGCACTCACCGGACAAAGAGAAAATGAAGTGTCTGAACAGAGAAGTCAACTTTGGGAGTGAAGATTATTCACTTTGGAGTTTTGAGTTAAAAAAAAAAATAAATTTCCTAGATCCCCACATAAAAATAATGGGGAGAAATATGTGATGCCAGGATAGCATTTTTACAGGAAGATGATGTTCATATGGTTTTCATATGAAGCAGGTAGGTATTGGTTTTCCCAAAAGAACATAGCATGTTCTATATGTTTTAAAGATTCAATACACAATCCATTCATTCACTTTATTCCTCTCTATTGCTGTTGGTACTGATCAAATATGAGCTCTCAGTATTTCTTTTTGGGGCAGTGACAATAGTCTAATGGAGGTGTCTGTACTTCCTTCCCTGTTTCCCGCCTTTCTAATTCATTCTATCCCCTGTCCTACTGAAAAAATAGTTATCACTCTCAATGAAAAATCCTTTGATAGCTGCTCATTTGCTAAGAAACAAAGTCCAAACAGCCCAGTATGTAAATCAAGGCTCTCTGTCGTCTGGCTAGAATCTCCTCGTCCACACTGACTTTCCACTTCTCATGTTCAGGC
Organism: Eulemur rufifrons; assembly: GCF_041146395.1. Lineage (NCBI taxonomy): Eukaryota > Metazoa > Chordata > Mammalia > Primates > Lemuridae > Eulemur > Eulemur rufifrons. Next base: position 222,036,532 of record NC_090989.1, on the reverse strand, counting down.
ACCTGATGCTGCAGTCAAACTGAGCCCTGTTCTAGACATGTGCCCTGACTCAGCAAGCGACCGTGCCAATGGGAATAATCTGCCCCAGGCTGGAAGGGCCTCCCCTCAACCCCAGCCTCTTAATGTATGTTTGTTTGCTTCTGGAAGTTTAGCTCAAATATATTTTCATCACTTTCCTCAGCCAGAATTAATCTTGCATCCTTTGTACTCCCATGATGTTCTGTTCATTGCCTTATATTCATTCTACCTTAAGTTTTGTTTATATATGTCCATGATTGATATTTATTTGTGAGGGTCTAATTTGGTGTTTATCTGTCCATGAACCAATGCAGGTATTCTTGTGTAAATGGGGTCAAAACAGGGAATGGGCCCTCCTCAGTTGTTACTAAGTTGGCCTTCAATAACATAGTTAGCTTTCTCTTAGTCCAAAGGGGAGCCAAGGTACAGAAACCCGACATGACAGACAAAGACTTTTACTGTAGATAATTAATTAGCCCATGTTCAGCTTTTTGTGATTATTTCAAAAGGGTAAGGACCATATGCCTTTTCTATTACTTCATCCCTAATACTTGATATGTAGTAGAAACTCAATAAAGCATTTTTGGAATAAAAGCTTTTCTGCTGCAGTCGATTAGAAGCTTCTTGAAGGCGACAGCTGTGCCCTGCTTATATCCGTACTCCTCACCATGCCTGTGGGCCTTGCACATGGTAGGTGCTTGATAAGCTTTTGTTTCATCACTTGGTGGGTGGGTCGGTGACTTGAAAAGTCTATTAGGTTTCTGCTGTAGTAATAAAATAGAAATAGTACAAGTAATGATATGTGGCAATAAAATAGACACCGAAGAAATTGTGGAAAATGACAGAGTGTTTTAAAATATCAATAACTTTCACATTTTAAAGTCTCCTCTACCAAACTTCTAGCCAGAACTTTCACATGGTGTTAAAATAACTGATTTAGGTCACTGTATATTTTTCTAAAATTATACACTCTATATTATTAAAAAATGATAGAATGTACCATCAAAAAAAAAATCCTTGAAGATTAAGAGAAAAACACATGGAACTTCATCAAACAAATGATGGTGCTTCTCTACACAGGTTGTTCTGTTCTCTCCCATCCAGTTTCACCACAGTTCTCATTTTTACTTCTGTTATCCACAGTGCATCTAAACGAAATTTTATAATCTGCTTCTCTGTTTTGCACCACCTTTAGATGATATGGTAACAGGACATTAAAATCCAGTACTTTCTGCCTCAGCTTTGCTGAGGCCTAAAAGCCGAACTGTAACGAATTGCTGACTCCCTCCACATTGTGTAGCCAAATGCTAGTTCATCCATGTCGGCCTCACAAAGAGGAAAGCCCCAAATTGGTGCTGTCAGCATTAGCCAGGGCTTCCACTCCCACATCCTTGAATAATCCAGGAGACAGGATGTTTTGGGAGAAGGTGTTGAGGTGCTATGACATTTTTCCACTGGGGAGAGGAGGAGGTTGTTTCTCCCTTAGCAATGTTTTAGACCCAAGTGAATTTCTAAGTGGCCCATTTAGAGAGCTTGCTATGTATTTCTCAGAGGGAAGTTTGCACGGAGTGTGACTGGACTTCTACAACTAGCAGAGCAAAGATCCATGCCTCTGTCCTGCTTGCATATGCTCTCTCTCTTTCTTTCCTCTCTTTCTCTCTCTCTCCGGGTCTTTTCTCTTGCCCAAGCTGACAAAGCAAGCTGCCATGTTGTGAGTTGCCGTATGGAGGAGCCCATGTGGCGGGGAACTGAGAGTAACCCTTTCCCAACCATCATTAAAGAACAGAATCCTGCCATTAACCCCATGAATGAGTTTAGAAGAGGATCCTTTTCCAATAGAGCTTTAAAATGAGTTGGCAGCCCCAGCTAACACTTGATTGCAGTCCTCTGAGAGACACTGAGCCAGAGGATCCAGCTAAGTCATAAACAGATTCCTAAACCCCAGAACCTGGGTGATAATAAATGTTTTAAATAACTAAGTTTTGGGGACTTTGTTTCACAGCCATAGATAACAACTACACCTGGGGACCAACTGTGGACTCCATGGACGGGAGTTGGCCTGAGGATGTCTTAAAAGGGATCTTCTGGCAGAAGAACACCTGGAATGGCAGGTGAAAGCTCCCCAAGAGAAGGATGGTCACTGGAAGGACAAGTTTCCAAAGACGGAGTCAGAAGAGGAGAGACATTGCCCAAATCAAAGCACTTGGAGAAGGTCTTGGGGAGTAGGGATGGAGAGTAGGTAGGAGACTCTCTGAGGAAACAGCAAAAGTATCCCATATATTGTCCATGTATACAAAAAGTCTGTATTGTCCATGCATTATACCCACAGTATTAATGCCAAATTACAACCTTACCAGCCATGCAATTCCCTGGCCCCCTGGGCTGGATCTTAAAGAGCTTGGATATAGCAGCTCAGAGGCCAGACAACAGAGCAAGATAGGGAGGAAGGAATAACTCACCACACCTTTTCCTGCCACAGGTTTCTAGCAGGCCTGGGCTAAGTGGGAAGAAAAATGGTCCCTTTGAATGAGTTTATAGTTTTATTATTTGACTAGATAAGATTGGAATTATTTGATTATTTCCTTAAAGTAGAACCTTAACTGCTTGAAAGTGACCACAGGCCTTTTTATTATCTCAGAATGACTGGAGAAGACATGGATTCTGCCTGACTTTGTCTGTGGTGGGGACTTGCAGAAGTGAATTCGAAGTAAGGTATTTCAACCTTAGCACTGCTGACATTTTGGACTGGAAAAGTCTTTGTTGTGTGCTTGTATGGGGTATCCCATGCATTGGAAGATGTTTAATAGCATCCCTGGCTTCTACCCACTAGATACTACTAGCATCCACCCCCCCCCCACCAAGTCTGACAACCAAAAAATCTCTAGAAATTGCCAAATGTTTCCTGGGGTGGGGTGGGGGATTGCTCTTGGTTGAGAACTACCAGTTTGAAGAAAAATAGTAAAAAAAAAATGTAAAGCTATTTCTGTGCTTATATTTTACTAAGCCAAGCTAAATCAATAAGCTGGTTACAAGAATCAAATGGAGAACTTTGAGAGCTACTCGCTGGTTCTCCAGGGTCTTGTCTGAAGGAAGTTGGGAGGTGAATTTGACACCTGGCAAGAATAACTCATAGGAGATACAAATCTGTATCAGATACACACAGATGGAACAATAATTTTCTGACTTATGAACTTTAAGAACTTAAGCATATTCCCCTTTGTACTAACTATATTCTTTTTTGCTTATTTCTTGGCCAAAGAAATTTAATTATGAATAAATACAACCTCCCGAAATCCTGTCCTCAACCATATACATAAGCACCCATATGTTATGTCATTAAAGTTTGACTTGGACAATCAAATATGTTAGGCCTTGAAAAGAAGTCCAATTGTCATGCTGATTGCAAATTCTGTAAATTTCCTAAAAATTATTGAATTGCACACTTAAAATGAACTAATTTAATGTTATGTAAATTATATCTTGATAAAGCTATTAACAATGGCGTTTAAATGGCAGAAAGGCAGCCTTGACGTTTTCGTACCTCTGCAGGTCTCCTGCCATTGTTCTTTCTGCTATCATTTGAAGGTACATAATACTTTCCTTTGATTACCATTATCCTGCTTAATCGTGTCTTTCAGAATTTATTACAGTTCCTTTAACTTAGCTTGTGGCTAAACCCTCACACACTGGTACTCCACTGTTGAGAAAATTTCATTTTGAAAAATTGGAAAGGGAAACAGCTCACTCATTTTTATTTGATTTTAGTTATTGTAGTGCAGCTAAGTGGTCTCGGGCCCGTTTCCTCTCCGTATATTGAGCTTGGATCGCCAAAGAGGTTATTTTTCAAAAGTGGATTTTGCAGGTAACCAGAGTGTTATATAGAATGTAATATTCGGGGCCTGAGGAAAGGGAAAGACTCTGTAAACATGTTCCACAAAAGTTCATCTGCTATGAGCTCACCTGAAACAGTGCAATTGATCCACCTATCAAAATAATGGCCACCGAGAGAAAAAGCGATTGATCTTTCTGACTTTGGCTTTTCTAAACACAGTAGACTATTGGGCCTATTATAAAATACAGTGCCTATCCAGGGACAATGAAGTGGAACCCATAAGTTGCTTGGTTTATAAATTTTTAAAAACAATTTGGATAAACCAGTTAATTAAAAAAATGCCTGGAAAACCTGAAGGTAAATATTACTTAAAATAACTATGTGCTTTCATATTCATGGCATTTTATACTCTTTAATATGTGTTCACATTTACCATTGCAATTGTGCAGGTTTTGTGCCACTTCAAGATGATGGGAGGAATATAGAGAAGATAAAATTCATCAGAATTATATCAGGAGAACACTAGACAGGATTACAGCATTTGCTTCCTAGCCTGTCTCCTCCATGTTTTCTTAAAATGCATTTAATTTTTTTTACAACATATAATTGATATTAATTGCAGAAAAACATGAAAAATGCAGAAAGTACAAAGAAGAAAAAAAAAAAGCCACTCGTCTCTTTTGCCAAGTAATGGCTATAAAGCAATGTCGTTAGTGCAAAGGGAAAAGTGCCTAGATTCCTAAGGATCATATGTCAGAAAATCTTTGTATCTCCCAAGAATTTTCTTGCCAGGTGTCAAATCTGCTTCCCCAAAACTTCCTTCAGGCAAGACCCTGGAGAGCCAGTGAGTTGCTCTCAAAGTTCTCCATTTGATTCCTGTAACCTGTTTATTGACCCAGCTTGGCTTAGTAATGTAGAAGTACATACACAGAAAAATTTATGTATTTTTTTACTACTTTTCTTTAAGTCAGTGGTTCTGAACTGAGGGCAATTTCATCCCGTCCCCTTCAGGTCATTTGATAATGTCTGGAGACAGTTTTGGTCGTCATGTCTGGGTGTGGGGAAACTGTACTACTGGCATTCAGAGGTCAGAGATGCTGCTAAACATCGTCCAATGCACAGGCAAGCTCCCAGATACACAACAGAGAATTATCTGGTCCCCAAATACCAGTTGTGCTGACGGTGTTAACAGAGGTAGCTGCTGTTAGCATTTTGTTGTGTATCCGTCAATATCCTTTTTCCTTCCTTGATTTCTCTTTCCTTCCAAAATTATAATCACACTGCTCATCTGCTTTCATAGCCTATTTTTTAACGTACAATTATACTGTGAATATTTCCCCAGATAATTATTCTTCAAAACGTGACATTTACTGCTGCACTAGAGTCTACCAGGTGATTTATTTGACTAATCCTTCCTGAGCATCATCAGTTCCATTTCCAGTATTTCAGTATCATAAATAATGTTGGTATGAACATTCTTGACCATGAATCTATTTTCATTCCTCTAATGATGTCTTTGGATGGCTTCCTAGAAGTACAATTACTGAGTCAAACTAAATGAATGTTTTGAAAGCTCTTCTTTTTGTTGCCAAATTACTTTCCCGATTAACAGTCTCTCTGGTAGTGTATTAGAGTACTCATCAGGCTGGCTTTGTTTCTACCGCATCTTGCTGAGTTAAAATTTGACACAGTTACAGTAATACTTATACTTTCTAGCCCTAATATGATTTCCTAAGTACTTTAACGACCATTCTCTCCGCTGACTAATAGGGGGCTGGAATTTCAGGTACTATACCCGTCCTATTCTGACATTCATATAAGGAACGTTTTTATTTTAAAGAAGTGCTTTTTTTCAAGGTTACACAGATTTCAAGAAGGAGGAGAAGAAGTAGATGACGATGGCAACCACTAAACCAGGACCAGAAGGCAACTTTCATTTTATGCTCTTTCCATTGAACCACGCGGCCTCACTATCACTGAAATAACATAACTGCCATTTTGTAACACGACTCACATGAATGTGAATATGCACGGCCTTGCTTGAGCCAGCGAAGAGTTGTGGCCTTCAGATTCTCCAATACTTGGCTAAAGTGTATGTCCCTGTCCAGTAGATGGTGCTGTTTTCCCAACATTGACATTTGCTACACAGCAAATGATAAACTTTTGATCGATTTGAGAAGGGGTTGCTTAAGGGTGTTCACTGAAGTCTACTTTGCACATTGGTATTATTGAAATTGCTCACAGACCCAAAATCAAATCTGAAAATGAGACAGCATACCTCAAACGTAAAACTAGTCTTTGCTCAGTATTAATGAAAACAATGTGTTTTTGAGAGTACCGAGGGCAAATAAATGATGAGTCACCACCCTACAGCAATGATGTATTAAGCTAAATTTTTTTCCTGGAGACATAGCAGCTAATGTTTTGGAGAGGCAGTGAGAGTCAGAGGTGGGTCTTAAAACAAGGTAATTATCAAAGGTGATGAGTCATTATACAGCTCCTATATTGCCTCGCTGGTAGATTATCATGGAACAAATGTTGGTGGAATATGGATTAGATGGCTGGGGTAGCAGCAGTGACTCATTTTCCAAAATAATTTAATGTTAGGGATGGAAGAAGAAGCACAATAACTCTTTATCACTCCCAGTGGAGATAAATTTCACACTGTCAATACAGGTTAGACATCCCCTCAAACATAATTAGGACTTGAGTGAGAACAGCTTCTTTTCTGGGTTAAGACAGTGTTTACAATGAAGGAACTAGGCCAATCCAAGTTTTCTGAAAACAATGTCAGCCCAGGTGAGGACTCATTTTCAGTGAGGTAATTTGTGATCCATTCATGAGTGAGGAAGAAAAAGTTTTGCTTGGAAAAATAAAAAACAAACAACCACTTTTAAAATCAATCCACAATATCAAACATATCTCAAACAACTGTCATTGATCCACATAGAAAACTCATCTGTGTTTCAAGAAGACCATAAATGAAACATAGGCTGCTGGTAAAGACACTGATGATATTGGAAAGTAGATGACCTATGGTAGTTTCCTTCCCAAATTTGTAATTTGATAAGAAACGGAAATAAATTGCAAATCTTGGCTTGGGGGCTTGTATGATCTTCAGAGTACGACGTCCCTAAGACCAAAGTTAGACAAAGCAGCATGCGTAAAACATTTCAGGTCCAGCCCAAACTAATATATTTATCTATGATGTTATAAGCATTTATTTGTAAAAATTTATGCTTATGTAACCCAGAGATACCAACGCATGAACCCCTTTGTAAAATCACATAAGTACATGTGATTTCATAGAGAGACTTACAAAAAAATGAAAAGTAGGCTTTCCCAAAAGGAAATGTTGGGTATTTGAAAAACATGCAGGTAGATAACCAAGGTTGAACTATTTCTTTAGATCTTAAGACATCTCAGAAAAGAGCCATAAGTTCACAAATTTTTCTTCACATAGTACTGCCTCAAAGAACTATAGAGGCACAATATAACCCAACTCACATCCCATTCTGGGCCTTCAGTAATAGAAGTTAATGAACAGAACCATTTCTCTGTAATCCATTGTTTTTAAGCAGGTTTTGAAATTTTTTATAATTACTTGGTCTTCTGCTTATACGTTCCATCTAATGGTCTTGGCTGTTTTGCTTCTCAACATGTTGTAACTGGTGAGCAATCTCAGTCTTGAGTGTGCTTAGGGAAGACATTTTAAAAACTAAATTTTCAAAGGTGTCAGAAACCTTACAGATTTGAGATTGTAAATATCCACACTGTAGAATGTATCAGCTACATTTTCCAATCAGAGAAGACCCGTGTTGACAACTCTCCCCATGGCAGGTATCGTATTTAATCGCAAAATTTCCAGCTTAAAGGCTGAGTGCTAACCTGAAAATGAATCACATCTAGGGAAATTCCATTTCAAATAACATGAAAATTTATTCTGGAAGCCTTCATGGTTGTCATAGTTGAAGGGCTCAGTCTTATTTATCAAGGTTTTATACTGTATTTTATTATCAACATATTAAAATATTTTCCTGTGTGTCATCACTTTGTACCTGAATTTATTGTACTCTAGTTCTCTTTTCATGGGCAGCTGAGGGGGCTAGAGAGAAGTTATCTCATATGGAAGCTTGAGAGAGTATGTCTCCTTATATTTGTATGGAAATTCAAATTACTTTCATACTATCATGCTCTGCACATAAAAGGTGAAAATACATTAAGCCATGGATAAGACACAATTGAATGTTACTTGAATGATATTTGTCAATACTATCCACAAAGCAACTGTCAGTTATGAATGAAGTTTCAGGAAATTCACAGCATAAGAGAAGGTAAAGGAAGTTCAATGTCCCTAGCAAAGACTTAAAGACATCCAAATCTTCTAATTCAATGTCATAAATTAGAAAAATATATTAAGGTTTCCTCACAGAGAGAGGAAAAAAATACATGTTCTATATAGTTTGTTCGATTGTCAGTTTCCAACAGTTGGTATTCTTTGCTATTTGCAAGGACTTCCCAAATACTTTTTTCCTGTATTCTTCCTTCAGGTATGTCTCAAGAGGCAGGCACAATTGACATGGGTCTCTCTTTTTCCTTTTAGATATTGTTCACTCTCCCCCTAAGTTTAGGCTGCTTCCTGCCTATTTTCAGTTCCAATGCAGCTTTCTCACTTCTCACCAATTCAATTTCTAATAACACCTATCGGCAATCTTTATTTTTTATTAAGAGCTTTCCTGAGACATGTCTTATTGCCAAGACAATGAATACACTGCTTGGAGTATAGAGGATATTTTGGAGACTTTCCTTCTTTCTGAGTTCCTGTGACTTCTAATTGTCCCTACCTTTGCAGGCCATCTGCATATTTAGGTAATAGGACAAAATGGAAAGAGCATGGGCTTAAGGAGATAGATATGGGATCAAATGCCATTTCTGTGACATATGAGCTATGTGACATTGGGTGGGAGCTTTTAATATCTTGGATCCTCAGGTTCCTCACCTGTGAAATGCAGACAATGCTATCTAGTTTGTATACTGTAGGAGTACAGGCTCTAAAACTCTGTTAGACACACTTGGACTTGTCTTAACAGACCATGTCCCCTCACACCTTTATGAAAACTGCCTTCTCTCTGCACAGTGATCCTAGGGACAGTCAAATTTTATACAGATGAACTCGAGCCTCTGGCTACAGTGATAGAAGAATGTAGAAACCTGTCTCAAGAGAACCCATCTACAAATAGAGTATAGCCAATTATGGGTCTTCCTTGAAAATTTAATGTAAAAGACACACACAATATAGTTGAGACAATATGGAGCACCAGAACTCTTGTGCATGGACTGTCAACGGGGGATTGCCTCTCAGTTGACTTCACTGTGTCTGGCAGTTGAACATTTTCAACTGGATTCAAAGGAAACAGCAGGGCAAACCTGAGCCACTGATGGCATGGAGGAGTAGAAATCAGGAGGTCCTGAGAAACTGATCTGTAGAGAGGTGTGGCAGAACAAAGCAGACATGTGCACAGAAGACAGTGGGCTCAGGCAGCTTCCTGAGAGACCTGGCCGCCCTATGCTCCTTGCACTTGGTTGCCTGAGAGGTTGCTGTGACAATCAGCCACCTCTCACAGAATCTAGTTTGAATGGGTTTCTGTAGCTCACGACTAAACCGGCACCAGGAAAGGCCCTTCGTTCCTGTTCTGACACAGCATGAAGCTCGATGTGTGATGAGAATCACTGGGATTCCCAGTCAGCCAGCCAACCATGGCTTCCTCCACTGCCCAGGGAAGACCCAGAACATATTCAAGGGAGAAAGGAGTCTACATTCTCATGGTTTTTCTAGCCATCCTCACAAATGGTGGAAAGTAGCCTCTTGGTTTATTTAGTTGCTGGCTAATTTCCAATAGTCTTTAAACATTGCCTTCTTTTTTGCTTCACCTCTTAAATATAACTTTTCATCATATTTTTTCATGTCTCTGGAGCCTAAGTCACATGAGAAGTTGTGTTTTCCAAAACCACAGGTTCTGGACAGTCCTTGAGGACAGTGATTTCTGAAATCACACGTCCCACTGGGTCCTGGTTGAGTCTCTTCATGGGCGTCATGGACAACTGGAAAACCTTCCTTAGCACGGTCAGGGGAAAACCGCTTCTCTCACACTTTCTGGCACAGGACTCTGATCTTAACTAAGAGCTCACTAGGTGTTTGAACATATTTAAAGAGCCATTTTTTAAAAAGGACACTTTACTTGTCCTCCTTCTCACCCTTGCCTTTCTTCCTGTTATAGAATTAGAATTAGGCTTCAAAATTTCAGCTCTTCAGCCTGTCTGTTAGAAGACAGAGAAATTGGAGAATCTTATGTATCAACCACTGGATACACATAACATGATTGGTTGTTCACAACAATTTTTATGATATAGATATTTTTATTCCCATTTTACTTACGCAGCAACTGAGGTTCAGAGAATGAAAAAAGCAAAAGCACAAATCCTACATGTAGAGAGTTGGGATGCCATGTCTTGGGCTTCCCACTCTTTCACTTTCTGTGGGGTTGGTGGGAGAAATGAAGAGCTCCACTGGAGACAGCAGAGGGAGCGGGTCGGGTGGGAAAAAACCAATTTAGGAGTTAGAAATAGAGTCGCATTTGTAAAGTGGCCAGCATAACGCCTCACGCTGAGAGCATGTCGTAAATGGTGACTATTTCTGTATTATCTTTCTTAAGATTGTAGTTTGAGAAGTTGTCTATCTCGTTGTTTAATGCAGATTATATAATGTCTTATGTGAATGACTCTTGGTGAGATTTAGCAGTACCATAAAAATTGTTTCTCTGGTGAATTTTTTACTTCCTTTCCTCATCTTTCATTATCTTTTTCTTACAATTGGCTTTTGATCATAAAAAATGTAATGTGATGTGCATATTATTGACCTACTTATTTAAGTATTAACATTTAAGCCACAGCATTTTAATATTTGAGCCTATAATCAATAAAATGTTAAGGATAAAGCAGAGAACTACATCTACTTGTTTTTTGTTTTTAAGAGACTGGGTCTTGCTATGTTGCCCAGCCCGGACTCTAACTCCTGGGCTCCAGGGATCTTCTCGCCTCAGCCTCCTGAGTGGCTAGGACTATAGGCACCTGCCACCACACCCAGCTTACATAGTCTCATAATGTCACATCAGGAAGTGTTATGGCATGAGATGTAGGACTATCAAGGAACAATGAATGTCCTGAAATATTATTGCATGGCTGTTTTCTTGTAACAAAATGTGATTCAAATTCAATTATCTTCAGTATCCAAAGTGGTGTTCTTAAGTACTTTTGGCAAAGGCAAGAATATTTTTTACTTTAAATGTCCGCTAAAAACAAGACAAAACCTTGCCAGCATATTTAGTTGAGATGTGGGGCTTGAGAGAACAGGGCAAGCGGGCAAAGGAAAGTAACTGAGCGATATCAAATGCAATCATGAAGGCTGACAGCATGCATATAAATCAGAACATGAAAGCTCCAATGACTGTAGCCTCCAAACTCTGGATTAGTTAAAAGAGCATAATCTTTACTTTCTTCCAAAGAATGAATTTTTGTTTTGTTTTGTTTTGAAGGTAAAAGGATTTTCCTATCTCTTATGAGTTATATAAGGATAGTAGTAAGTAATGTAACTTTGGGTAGACAATGTTCAGACTCTACAAATTTATGTTTGGTAGTGTTTCTGTCATAATGGTAATTATCCTTATAGTAAATTCACTTATATGCATATGCAAGAAATATGTTTTAAGAATAATTTGAAATGTATAATTTGCATTTGGAGAAAAGATAAGAGTAAATTTGAAAACTTCTATTTTCTGAGTGCATTCAAGAACCAAGAATAAAAATTGCAAAGGCTATGCAATTTTAAGAGAAGCATAGTCAGAATGCATATCAAGGAAAATATCTCCAAAATTAAGAAATAAGAATGGCTTCATAAATGTGAGCTCTTGATGGCTGAAATTGATTAAAGACAGAACCCCAAAAACAAAGCTGTATTCAAAGATGTACACCCACCAGCTTCTAAATAATAACAATAAAATGAAATTTGAAGAATACATTTCATTTAAAGAAGTAAAAGGTAGGATTGATCACCCATTTCAATCTTTTTGTTTTCTGCACTATAATTCTTTTGTAGCATAGAAGAATGATCGGAAAAAATGGAAAAATGAGCTCTCTGGAGAAAGATGGTATTTTATCAAAATGACAAACCTTTTAATATTTTACCCATGCTTCCTTGATTGGTGCAAAACTTTAAAAACATCAAAGTTTGTAATCAATCTCAGAGTTTGCCTATCACATATGTTTGGGTGTTTCTAGAGTAATGAGCATATACTCAAACATCCTACTTGGTATATAAACTCTTTTTCTAAACTCAGTCCCTGAAGTTAAGGAAGTCACATAGCTTCATTCCCCTAGCCTTTGTGGCTTTACCAACATCTTGAATGCTAAAGAATTTTCTCTCGGCTGTCCAAACACATAGTTTTCAAAGTATTTTTATGAGCGTACCAACATTCTTGAAATGCACAGGATAGCCTCATTGTGTGCTGAGCCCCAGGTAGGCTCAGGAATAACAAGAAAAGGCACCAATGAGAAGTCTACAGTATGGAAAGATAATGGGAGGACTTGGCAGGAAAAGCATAATATTTTATGATCATAAAGTGAGGCCTGGGGAAAACTGAGAGCATTTCAGGTTTGCTTTATTTGCCTCTCTATCCCTGTTTTATCATTACATTATTGCCAACCTTCCTATTGGATCTACTGTGTTTTCTTTGGGCTCACGATGGCAGTAGGGAAAGGGACTGAGAAAGAGGGGATGCCTGTGCCTGCTCTAATTCTTTCCTGCCCACCTGCTTGCCTGCTTGTCTGCCTGCCTGCATGCCTCCCTCAAGTTTCTGTTGAGCATTTCTGTGTTCCAGGCATTGTACTAGTGTCTGGAAATACAATGATGAGCAAAACCAGCCACACTTCCTGTTTGCATGGGGCTTAAAGACTTGTGATGGAGACAAACATCATGTATTACCTAACAAATATTCATACTTTTGAATGAGTAGTAAAAGCCAGGGGTAAAATTCTTTGGGCGAAGGGAATAAGGCCTCACAGAGTTCAAATAATGCCTTCCTAGAGTATCTAAAATGGTTCCAAAGAAGAGTTATATCAACAGGGGAAGCAAGAGATTGACAGATTGAGGGAGATAGCATGTGCAAAGGTCCTGTAGCAGGTGGAAGCAAGATCCTGAAAGAGGCCAAGTTGACTTGACAGAGGTATAAAGCCAGAAATGCAGATCATTTTTAATATTTCAGATCTCCATTCTGATGGAACTACAGAATATCTCTGAAGGTTTTCTTTGGTAGAAGAACATGGAGGTGTCACACTATGGCTGCTGAGTAGAACATCTGGGACAAAACTATGGTGAATGTAAGAAAGCCATTTAAAAGATTATTGTTATGCTTTAGGTGAGAGGCACTTTGGCTTAGGTTGGTGGCAGAAGTAACGGTGAGAAGTGGGCGGATTTGAGATGTATTTCAGAGGTGAGATCTATAAAATTTGGTGATGTATTGATATATGAGGTACAAAACAGAGGATGGTTTCAAAAAGGACTTTGATTCTGGTTTCCACATCAAAATGAATGATGACACCACCCAATGAGATACATAAGATTGCAAGAGGTCAAGATTTAATTGAAAATATCATGCATCCATTCTGGGCTTGCTAAGTTTGAGGTCCCTTTGAGATATTAAGGTGGAGATATCTAGTAGATGGTTGTATGACAAGTGTATGATATGGATCTAGCAAATGGGTCCAGGGTGGAGATGGCAAGTTTGGAAATCATTGGTTTATGGATAGCAACTAAATTGGTCAATATAGGTGAAATTGCCTAGGGAGAGAGTGAAGGATAAGAGAAGAGAGTCTGACTGAGACTTAAGGAACTCTTAACACTTAAGGATGAGCCTTCAAAAGTTTTTAGGTGGCCAGAGAAGTAGGAAGAGTATAGGAAACAGAAGGCAAGAAAAGAGAGCATTCCAAAAAGGTGAGGGCTGAGAACAAGCAACAAGTTCAGTGACCTGGAGATTTGGACAAAGAACTGTCTGTGGAGTGGAGTGAACGCTGACAAATTAGCCATATTTAAGAATTAGTCTGATTCCAAGAATAGATAAGCACTTAAATATGTTTTCTGGGTAAGGCTTAAACATAATCTTGTTAATATTTGTGAACCTTTTAAAAAGAAGTGACAGATTATCCCCCCAAAACAATGATCAATGCTCCACATCATAGTATCCTTTGGTATGCTGTTCATTCAAATCAGTTACCAATTCTCAAATTTGCTCTAGTGTGCCTTAAAGCTGCAAGGCTTAGGAAGAGGAGTATTAGTGGTCTAGTTATTGACAGAACAAAAAGGCCTGTGAATATGGTGCATTTATACACTTTTCCTTCCTTCAAACGCTTTCTGATAATGCCAAAGACCACTGGCATTGCTTTTGCAATAGGATTAACTTTGGCTGCAAAACATAGGCACGAGAGCCTTCTTAGGGATGATTGCTCCATGGAATTAGCTTTCTAATTTGCAATCTTCAGCTTCCAAGGTTTTGAAACTTGATTGCATGGCATACACGCACTGTAAGTTCAATAAATTCAGTAAATGAATAAATAAATAGATGACTGAGTGTGCCAGTCTTTAGATATGAAAAGTAGTATTGCTTTGCCTTGATTTCATTTTCAAAGATTTCTAAAACAAAACAAAACAAAAACTTCTTTCAACTCCATTCGTTAAACTCTGTATGAAGACCTGGCAGCCACAGAATTTTCCTTAAAGGGGGGAATTATTTCCATCCTCTGCAAAACTTTGGTTAATGATGGAGTTCTGTACTCTATAGCTTTTGACAGACTATTTCATTATTAACTCTTTGGAATCAGATAAGAAAATTCAGGCTGAACTGGTAGAAATGGAAAACTTTAGCCAGAAGGCAATTGATTTGTTCAGAGAGCACTAGTGAGTTAGCAGAGGAGCGGACAGCAGAACTGACGGAGATTTCATCACTACCGGTTTGCTTTGCTGGATGTTTTGGATAATGGTTCAGATAAGCTGAAATCTACAATCTTTATCCCTCAGGTGCTCCAACGGCTTTTATTTCACACCAGCCTTCTGTGCCTAGAGTTCTCTTGATCCAGGAAATAGATTTTTTGTTATAATTCAATGGAATATACTCTCTTTGCCCAAGAGGAAAGCTGTACCTGTAGGTGAAGTAAACTAAAATCAAACTCATTTGAACACAGCTTGCAGCTCAGCTGACTCCAAGCTTTGGCATCAAAGAAGAAATTCAAATAACATTCCTCTGCTGTAACTCATGTCTGTCAAGATCTTCCAGACTCTCAGCCCCCCACACAATACAAAAGATACATGACTTATTACCCATTTTCAATCTCTGCTAGTTCAAAAGCCTTCCAAAGCAAACTCAGCCTACTGAATAAATTATCTTATACTTTTGTTCAACATTAACACAAGGAGGAAATGTGCCATGAGCTGAAAATGGTTTTAAAGGAATTAATAACCTTGTTTTGTTATACATTTTGACACAACTTCACCACATGGTAATAATGGATAAGATAACCTTTTCTCATATATGTACATTTCAAAATGAAATAAGTTTCTAAATGTAGCTGGGTTAAAAGTAGGTAGAGAGGCAGGTAGCATAGAAACAGGCACTGAGTTTGAAATTAGATTTAGGGTCTATTCTAGTCTCTAGTTTCCTTTCACAGCTGGTCATAAACTAGCATCTTTGGGCAAATCTTTCATTTATCCCTCTGTCAGTGTACCATCCATAAGTGAGAAAATTTATTTATGACTCTTAAAAGCAATCCTTTCGGGATCTAAATTGTAAGTCGCTACACTGGAAACCGGTAAATAAAATAATTTTTTAGAATATTTAATTTCATTCTTTTTTTTTTTTTTTTTTTTGAGACAGAGTCTCACTCTGTTGCCCAGGCTAGAGTGAGTGCCGTGGCGTCAGCCTAGCTCACAGCAACCTCAAACTCCTGGGCTCAAGCGATCCTCCTGCCTCAGCCTCCCGAGTAGCTGGGACTACAGGCATGCACCACCATGCCCGGCTAATTTTTTTTTTTTATATATATTTTTAGCTGTCCATATCATTTCTTTCTATTTTTAGTAGAGATGGGGTCTCGCTCTTGCTCAGGCTGGTCTCGAACTCCTGGGCTCAAATGATCCGCCCATCTTGGCCTCCCAGAGTGCTAGGATTACAGGCGTGAGCCACCGCGCCCGGCCTCTAATTTCATTCTTGTTAAAATAACTTTACAAGATATTACAGATAAGAGTGTCCACAATTACTGAGCCAATACAAATTTTCCTATGAACAAAAGAAAAAAATTTTAATTGACTGCCATCCTTGAGTTAAAATACATTAAACATATGAATAAATAGCATATATTTAATTGACCCTTTGCTTAGAAACCTTACCAGAAACGCAGCTTCAAAATGTGACTAACTGAAATTGTGGCCCTCACGAAGTAGAGAAATGCATGTTGACTGGGTAGACCGTGAACTTCTCTTCCAAAGTTCCTGGGACAGGAGAGCTCTAGCAATTATATCCATGATCCTGCAGAAATCAGCTGAGGCCCTGACTAGATTCTCAGACTAAAAGCTGGCATTTTGGGGGGGAGAGGGAGGGGATACAGTTTCTGAAGAACACCGCATAATTTAATAAAATTCTGAATTTTGACTTCTTTTTTGATTTCTGAAAATTCATTCTCTAATTTGCTGCTTTAGTATGAGAACCCTCATCTATTACAATGTGTCGGTACATTCTGTCCAGTAGGCAAGCAGAAGTTGGAGGACCATTTTTAGGACTTCTAAATTTGCTGGGATGGGAAATAGGATATGGGTCTGCGTCACTGTTACGGTGCACGGGAGTGCTGTGTCCTCGGGGCTGGGGCAGAGGGAGCCAGAGTGTTCGGTAGTAATTCGTGTCCTGAGTTTTGGGTTGTTGGGTGAGCTTGCTTCAAGTGCTAGAGATCTGGATAGGTTCCAAAGAACAAATTCAAATCATGTGGAAACCATGTCGTCTCTACTTCCTAGGGCCATATTCCCTTCTCAGTTCCCTGAGTCCTGAGCTGCTCTCTTTAAGGTCACCAGTGACTCACTGTTGCCAGCTCCACTGGTGACTTTATGGTTGTTACCTTCTTCGAGCCCTTTGCATATCTGCCAATGCTGAGCACACCTTCCCCCTTGATGCTTTCTTTCTCTTTGGTGAATATATCTATTTAATCCTGGTTTGTTTGGTTTTTTCCTCTCTCTGCTGATTCTTTCTCAGCTTTCTTTGCAAACTACTTGTCCTGTAAACATTCTTTAAATAGCCATACCCATTTTCAGCCCTCTTCTCAGAACGAAATATTACCAGTCATGAGTAATATTTTTTTCCTCCCTTTACCAAGGTGTCTCAGCAGCTGAAATTGTATCATTAGACATTCATTTCTTTACAGTTCACCTTGTATAACGCAATATCGTGTGCAAGGGATACCTTACTAAACTACTAATGTTCCGAAATATATCTGCTTTTCAGAGCCCCTGTCCTTTGTAAAAGGTGGGGCGTAGCAGGTCACAGCTCTATTTCCAAGCAACTAGGGAAGGACGGGAGGAGAGCACTGAATGAGTGTCAACGAACACCAAGAATGAGCGTTGTTTCCCTTACAGTTTTCCTTAAGGTTTTTGTTCTTTGCCAAAATTCTTACCAAAGTTATTGTCTTTATTTATGACAGAACTTTCCAAAGTAAGCAAGAGAGAGGTTCTACCCACTATTGCTGCTCATTACCCGACAGTTTCTGAAACTGCTGTCAGGTGTCGATAGTATTTCCTCCCTTTTTCTCATATATGTTAGTTATTCAGCAGTATTAATGACTTATCACTTTGATTGCAGCAGTAGGGCCAATATTAGTCAGCCTGACTGCCTAGAGCAATACAGGGTCTGAATAGCAACAGAGAGATTTTACCTTAATGCTTCAAGAAACAGTTTCTTGAGATAAATCAACAAATCCCTAATTGGGTTACAGCGATCAGATCTACCCACAAGGGTTGATTTTGCAAGTCAAAGATTGAAAAGAGAAATTTCCTAAGATAAATCCAATTAAAATTTATGTCGAGAGATAGAACAGGAAATCTAAAGTAGAGACAGCTCCATCCTTTGAATTTCGTGCTGAATTATGAAATAGGGTTGTTACAGTCTTTTCCAAGCATCTTTATTCACTCATTCTCTGGCCCTGGGGAAGTAAGTCTCTTCTACTCGGCATACTCATATATGGGTGAAATTAATTAATCCTGTTAATGACACAAGGTGTTGCTTCTTGAGGTCTGAGGATGGCATGGAAATAAATTGCTTAAAGTCCTTTGGAATTCCACTTGATAAGATAGATTCTCCATAATTACTTGCTAGCTAAAGTTAAGAAGCTAAAGTGAGAAATCCAGATGATGTTTCCGTATTTAAAAGAAACAACTTTGACTCTCGGTTGGGTGGCTTTAACCACCTTTTCTGAGCTTAGGGTTCCTGCAGGTACTGGAGCCCCTGTGGAGCTTTTGAAACTGTTTGCTGGGCAGTAATGGCCAGAAGTTATGTGGCAGCCTTTGTTAAAAGCACATAACATGTTAGATTATTTCAGTCTCATTAAAATCTTTTAAAGTAGGTACAATTATTATCTCCAATTTATAGATGAGGAAAATTAAACACAAAAAGGTAAAGCATTTTGTCTAAGTTCACTAAGCTACAAAGTGGCAGAGCTGGGATTTGAGTTTACATTCTTCAACATCAGGCTGCATTATGTCTTTAAGCTTCTCTGAAAGCTAGTAAAGATTTCATTGGAATATAATGACAGCATGAATGGAGGGTAACAGGGGAGATAAGACAGTGGCTCAGTTTTAGTCCCTTGCTCTTGCTGGTTCATTGATTCAAATATTTCTTAAGTCTCTACTATGTGCTAAGGGCTATGCTAGATGATGGGGTGTTCCTTGCCCTTATGGAGCTTACAGTAGTGTGGGGAAATAGATAATAAGGAAGTAACCACAGAAATATATAAGCATATAATGCTGTATAATATAAATGGTGTGAAAGAAATAATCATGAAGCAGATTGAATACCAAGCTACAGATGTGTTTTCATAAGGTGGTGAGGAAAGGTTTCTCTGAGGCCACGTCACTGGAGCTAACAATGAAGGATGAGGAGTCAGCAATGGGAAGTTTGGGGTCTTAGGTGGAGAGTGGAGGGAAGGAGCAAGTTTTATGCTGGAAGAGCATCTGCGTAAAGGCTTAAGGGGAGAAAGAACTTGTTCATATTTGAAAAACTGAAGCAAAGCCAGAGTGGTTGTGTTTTAATGAGGGACAAAACTGGCTCTGTTTTTAAATATCATTGCAGCTACAGTATTTATTTAAGATTCCTCTTTAAAATGATGAACATGTCATGCTTTCTAATAGTTTGCATTCAAGGAATGCAAGAATGGGATTTGAAAACCACTGTGTAGTGTGGAGGGAAATTGGAGGGGGTATCAGTGTGGTATCTGCCCTGGGCTGGGGGTGTTCCCACGGGCCAGCAGATTTGGTTCATGTATGGGCTTATGCAGAAAGGCTAGGGACATTCTATTAAAGGTGGCAAACTTTCAGCTTTCTATTGACACTGCAAAAGACCCACAGGGGTGAGATCATACCAAATGAGCATCTGGATTAGATTTTATTCTCCTGAATCTCAAGTACCTTCTGAGAGCTCACTGGACTCAGGAGAACAGACATGATTACTGTTTGGCTTGACTCCTCGCTTCAGCAAGTAGTTTCCATCCCCAAATCTGCTACTTGAAAGAAACAATTAACCGATCTCTATCTGTTCCAAAAAGAATCAGACAAAGGCCCTTGGGTATGTTACATTTTGCTCTAAACCTGTAGGTTTTTCCTCTAAAACCCTACTACATACTCTTTTCAACTTCCTTTTGGATGCCATTTGATATTTTATCTGTAAGACCAATGGATCATACAGTTCAAGTTAGCAAGAACAGGAACAATTGGCTACTCTTAAACTGAGATATTTTCCAGAAGCAGAGCAAAAAAAAAAAAAAAAAAAAAAAAAAAAGGAGAACTGTCTTCTCAAAAGCTTACTCCAAGACCATTTTCTCTAATATTCTTTTGAGAGCTAACCTTGGGGCTCTCAAACGAATTGTTATGTATAAACACACACACCTACATGCTCACACACAGTTGAATTATTCATTCAGGTGCAGCAAGGAGTCTCAGACAAAGTAGAGATTGATAAATACTCCTAGGCCAAAATGCATGGAGGGTAAGAGAAGAAGCAAGAGCAAAGAATGGCAAGATTCAGAATGAAGAGAAGAGTATTTCAACCATCAAGAACCATATGGGCACATGGCATAAGTTATTTACAAATCAACCCTGGGTCTTGGTAAATCAAAACCTTGTTTGAAAATTTCATTGTGTGGGTCTTCTTTTCTTTTTTAGCAATGATCATACTGTTTTTTCCATCTTCTTCAGTGATGAAGATGGGTCCTAAGTAGCCTGTCCTTTTCATGCCTTTTACCTTCATGAGCACGGCCATCCACATTCAGAGACAAAGACTTTTGGATCAGATTGGGTTGAATCCTGGCTCCATAATTTATTAGCATTGTGCTTTTAGCAAACTATTAACCTCTATAGATCATCTGTCATATGGATGGTTTTGATCACTGTTCTCAAATTTTGGCGGAGAGCTAATAAAGAACACAGAGGGCAAATGCATGGAATGAGGACAGGGCCTGGACCTGTATATTTTCACCAAGTTCCCCAGGTGATTCTGATACCCATCACATTTTGAAAACCACTGGTTTTGAAGATTAAAGATGACCTTATGTAACAAGGGCCTGGCCATCAGCAAATGTTTCCTAACTGGGATCCTTTTGTAAAATGGAAGGGGGCTTTGTCTTTGGCATCCAAAATTTGAATTCCTCTATAGATTCCACCGCTTACTAACTGTGGGAGTTTGGCTAAGTCATTTAATTTGTGTGCCCCATGGCGTCCCAATTTGTTCAATAAGGATAATAATGCCTACATGTCGGGGTCATGGGTTTAATGGACAAGGTGACTCACAGAAGGTGACTGATGGATATTGCTTGAAGTAAAATCTCTTGCTACATTTGGATTTGTGTTACTTAAATAGAGCCTTCTCGACACAGAACTGTGAATTTGACTCCATGAAAACTCTTTTAAGACTTTTCTGATAGATTACGTATTTCTTGAACATAGGAATTGAATGTAGGACTTTCATTGCATTTACCCATGGCACTCAGTAAAACTTTTGATACAAAATTCTTTGATTACATAACATATAGTTCCTGTATACAGGAACATTTAAGCCCTTCATCCAGTTTCTCACATTCATTCAATAACCTGGGTTGACTTTTCCTAAAGGACTGAGGAAATACTTCGCTTTCTTGGGCTAGAAATAATTTTTATGGACTATGTGCAAATGCTCTTAACTTATGACCAATATTGTAGCAAACCTAAAACATGGGTCACAACTAAAACATGGGTCACAGTTGCTAGACTATGTTTCCAAGTTCAGCCATTTTCTTACTTTTTTAAACTCAAAAAAAAAAAAAAACTTACCATCTTGTTAAAAGATTTTGTATAGACCTCAAAGTCTTCCAACTACCTGATCCTGGATAGTAATTTTATTATGTATTAGTCATTATGATGATGGTTTTAAAATAATTTCTTACAACAAGAAGATTCCATAGTGTTATTCAGGTAACAGAGAAGCAAGTTCAGTCTGGCTCTGGTCTCACCGGCAGCACAAAGAAGGAAGTAGTTGTAGGGCTGGAGGTGGATGAATGAAAACCAGAGAAGAGAAAATGAGCAGCAGCCTCCTTAATGACCACCCTGCTTGAACAATCCCGCCTCCAGTAAGCAAAAGGAAAGCCACAAGCTTAACTGAGAAACAGCCTTGGGGCAAGGCAGGAGTGTCTCTTGTTTGCCTTTATTTTGTTCCCTGGCTTCTGAGTGGGTTTACTGCTTCAGACCACAGAGCCCACATCCTTCTCTTTCATTTTCCACATTCCCAATTTTCTCTTATTTTCTCATTCCTTTCCTTTCTTTCTTCTCCCTGCCCCTTTTTCTCTGATCTCTTTTTTTCCTCCAATGAATGAGATCATGAATGAAGAGTTATTCTACAGTCTTTCTTTAAAGACTTCGTCTTTCCTACTCAAGATACCCTCCCCCCCCCAGATTTAATGGGCAAAGTGTGGACTATAATATCATTTGCCATCAATTCAGATCCTCCATGCTGACAGCTTACACTGGCAGGAGAGACTTGATTAAGGGACACTTAGTAGAAAAATACATAATAGAGCCACATATTTCCCTTCAGTCTTTCCAAGATTTCCTGATTAAAGCAGCCAGAAGGACGACATTTCTACCATGACTTTAAATTTTAACAGTGATCTCTTGTGGTTTGCAACGAGATGTTTATGCCCATTTATGTTCTGAAGGTTTTATCTTCTCTCATTGCAAAGAGACATATTACTCAGCTCGCAGGGAAAAAAACCCACATAAAAGCCTCAATAAAACTAGATGAGTGATCAGAGATCAATGTAAGTTTGTTCATCCTTTACGTTAAACATAAGGCATCACCTGAAGCAAGTGCTGTTATTCTTTGGGCCACATTCAATTTGTTTTTGCTTTTAAAGTTATCATGCTTAATTAAAAAGTCCCTCTGGGGGTGGAGCCTGGGCATAGGTGTTTTTTTTAAAGACCCCCAGCTGATTCTAATGCACAGGCAGTGTGGAGAAATACGGTTTGTGAGGAAGGGAAAAGGCACAGGAGATTCTACCTTGAATTTCTCAGGACAAAGTAGAACTCCTGTCCCTGCCCTCCCAGGCTCTTTCTATCTTATCATCTTGTCTTATTACTCTTTTCATAACACTAACTACCATATAAAATTATCTTTATATATTTTTTGTGTTATTTCTGTACAGCCAGTCTCTTCTCTTGGGAAGGTAAGCTCTAGTGAACCCAGAAAAGTTTTAGTATAGGGTTGTTGGTCTATTGCATATGTAAAATAAATGAATTTAAATAGGTTAAACATTAGCTTTCTCATCTGTACAATCAGCAAAATACTACTACCTACCTTGCTAGATTCCTGTGATAATTCAATGAATTCATGTCCATGTAAACTAGTGGATAAGGTGAAATCCTAGGAAATATTATCCTTATTATTCCAACACATTATCTGACCCAAAATGTTTCCCCAAATAGTTCATGGCTTGAAATTGCCAACATTAAATTACCTTATTTGGTTTTCAGCTGACTATTCTTAAAATGTAAATTGCTTACCTTAGTAGAATAATAATATCAGTTAGATGAGTTCTTATCGCTTAGCAACCCTAACATATAGAACAAGCTAATGTTGAATAAAATTCAAAATTTGATTTTGAAGTTCTGTACTATCCAGGCAGGACAGCCCCAGTTAGTAGGAAGAACTAGCTGGCGGTGGAGCAAAGGTGGGGAATAGAAATTTGGCAGCATGTTGAGGACACTGGTTGTCAATGAGACCCAAAAAGGGAGAAAGAAGTAGAGTATGTGAATGACAAATTTTGTTGACTGTGAACAAGGGAGATCTACAGTGAGCCTTGGTTAGAAAAGAGAAGCAGTCATGCTTTTAGTCCAGCAGTCCCCAGCGTTTCTGGCACCAGGGTCCGGTTTCATAGAAGACAATTTTTGCACGGACTTGGGGATGGGGGAGGCAGAGCTCAGGTGGTGATGTGAGCGATGGGGAGTGGCTTAAATCTGTCAACACAGATGAAGCTTGCTTGCTAGCCTGCTGCTCACCTCCTGCTGTGCGGTCCTGTTCTTAATAGGCCCCAGGGGTTGGGGACCTCAATTTTAGTTAACAATAGTTAAGTATCTTATGGATGGGCTACAAGACCAATAATATCTTTTGATCCTATGGCAATTCGTGATGTATTATCATCTGTACTTTATAAAAGGGGAAATGGCAGTAAAAAATTGTTAAATTTTTAAGGAGGCAGCAGCACAGTAGAGTGGTTAAGGACACTGAATCCTTAGACAGGCAGGCTAAGTTAGAAACCCAGCTCCAACCTGTACCAGCCCTGGGATCTGGGGGAATTTACTTACATTTCTGTGTACCAGTTTCCTTCTCTGTAAAATGGGAATAATTATTTTAGGATTGTTATGATGATTAAATGCATTAATATGTATAAAGCACTCAGAATATTGGTACAGAGTGAGCACTCTATAATCATACATAGGATATATACAGCTAGTGGGAACCGGTATTTTTAAAAGCTTTTAAAATTTATATATCTCTTGATGAATTTTCACACACTGAAAATACTCATGTAACCAGCATCCAGACTATGAAACAAAATATTCCCAGCACCCCAAAGCTACCCTCATCCTCCCTTCCAGTTGTATAACCTCCCCACCCCCACGGTAAGTAAGCAATTAGAATAGTCTTGCCTGTTTTTGTACTTCGTATTAAAGAGATATATCCTATAATATGTAACCTTTTGTGTCTGGCCTCTTCAACTCAACATCATATTTATAAGATTCATTTATGTTGCTGTGTGTAGATAAAAATCATTCACTCTCACTGCTGTGTGTATTCCACTTGCAAATTTCTACAATTTGTATATGCATCCTATCGTTGATACACATTTGAATAATTCCTAGATTTAAGCTATTACAAATAGTACTGCTATATACATTCTACTAATACTTTTGGTGAACATGTGTACATATTTCATTTAGTATAAACCTATGAGTCTATGAGTGGAATTTCTGGTTCATGATGTATGAATATAATCAGTTTTGGAACAGACTATAAAACAGAAAGTGGTTATACGATAAATACTCCCATCAGTAGTGTGTGAGAATTCTACTACTTTATTTTTTTCATTATAGGTATTGTGGTGGGTACAGTGGCATCTCATTGTGGTTTTACTTTGCATTTCCTTGATGACTAATGAAATTGAGCACCTGTTTAATGGGTAGTTGGATATCTTCTGTGAAGTAACACCAAGATTTGAACTTGGGGTTTTCAAGGTCAAAAGCCTGTGCTCTCTCCATAGCTCCATTTTTTTGTGTTGTTTTTAATAACGGTCTTTCCCCAAAGCTTTTCAGAGAAAGATAAGTTTTAATTTAGAAACCTAGGGTATTGACTGTTTTTATTTTGTATTCCTTTTTTTTTCTTTTGGAATTTAGGGAGAATTATCCTCTGGTAATAGAGGGGAAAAGGGGGGCTCTTCCATAAAACACGTTTTTGCTCTTCCTTTTGTTGCTATTCAAAGTGGAATTAAAAAATTATCTCAGCTCTGCAGGCCAGCTCAGAGCTCAGCGGAGAGGGAAAGGGAAGACAATAAGGGACGTTGACCTACTTCTGGAGGCTCCATGGCACCATTTTTAGTGACTGCAAGGTGCTTTCAAGAGCCAGGTATGTGCGGGCGGCAGGAGGGTGCACGGGAGGAGGGAAGGTTGGGTGTACATGTGGGAATAGCGACAACACAGAAAGCCTGCGGGTATTCTGTAATGGAATTCATGACTGTAGCTTTGGGTTTTAAGTTTTACTTTGACAGTTAATACATGTGTAGGTATACCTAAGTTTCCTGTACTTTCTTCAAATCTTTCTGCAGGGAAACTAATAAGTAGGGAAAAGTTACTATTACAAGATTTATCATTTGTTGAACACCTCAGGTGTTCCTGCTTTTCTTCACATATATGACAGTGCACAGGAATACCACCTGCTTGCTTAACCTAACTCGATTTTATAAACACCAGCCTGAGTATCATCCAGGATACAGCTTCTCCATTTTTTTTTTTTTTTTTTTTTTTTTGAGACAGAGTCTCACTCCGTTGCCCAGGCTAGAGTGAGTGCCGTGGCGTCAGCCTAGCTCACAGCAACCTCAAACTCCTGAGCTCAAGCGATCCTCCTGTCTCAGCCTCCCGAGTAGCTGGGACTACAGGCATGCGCCACCATGCCCGGCTAATTTTTTGTATATATATTTTTAGCTGTCCATATAATTTCTTTCTATTTTTAGTAGAGATGGGGTCTCGCTCTTGCTCAGGCTGGTCTCGAACTCCTGAGCTCAAACGATCCGCCCACCTCGGCCTCCCAGAGTGCTAGGATTACAGGCGTGAGCCACCGCGCCCGGCCAGCTTCTCCATTTTTATGCTCACCCTCAAAAGCCGTTTTTTGGCCTTTCAGATAGAACACTAAACTGCTCTTCACTTTCATAAAAATGTTCTAGCTCATTAATATATTTTCTTGGCTTATGTTCAAATCACACAGAGTTTTTCTTTTCCTGGGCTTGAAAGAAACTTCTTTCTCAAGCACTCCTTCCCAAATATAAATTATTTAAAATAATTATTTCTTTTTAGCTTGGGAAAGTTGGGTGGGGAGCTACATTCGGAGTCACCTGTGTCAATCGGAACATTGCTGAAAACAAAATATCCTTTAATAGTTCCCACTGTATCCGTTCAGCCCTATTCTGACCTTTCCTTGTCTTTCAGTCTAATGAAACAGTAATCTTGAAAAACAAAGAGCCCTTTGATGACTGTAATACATTTTTGTAGTGTGACATGCCCTCTGGCTTGGGGGATATCTATAAAGAATTGAATCTGTTACCAGCAGACTTGGCTCTAGGTTAAAGATCTACTAACAATTGGAGAGACTGTCTTCAAAAGCACAGCCGAAGTCACTGAAGACTATTAAACAAACATCACCCTCATTAGGCATTTAGGAGCAGCAAACATAATTTCCGCTGTTGCAGCAGTTGGTATTCCAGCCACTAGCCATGCTAGTGTGGAACCTCTCTCACTGGCAAGCCTCAAAGGTAGTCCCCTGCTTCCTAGGAACTCAGAACATGACATTGGACTGAGTGGACATGACTGGACTCACTTTGGACATGGATTTGCCTGAACTACTTAAATCAATTGTCTATTGCCAAGAATAGTAATTGATGCAGAAAGATGCTGATTTTTTTTTACTGCAAAGGTTTCATCATATTGTATCCTTACTACAGACAGACCTGCTGTTTTGCTGATTCTGGCATTTTTCTTGACATGTTTTTAGAGAGAGAAAGTCAATGCCTTCATCCTACTTTCTCATGACATCTCCTTGACTCAGCAATTATACTTAAATTTAATTTGTTCATTCAGTTAGTATTAATATTTAAATACCAATTATAGGCTGTACATGGAAATATCCCTGGGCAAATGGTGTTCTAGAAAATTGACATGATCTGTGTATTTCTGGAGCTCACAGGACACTGGGAGTTAGGGAGGTAAGGAAATAAACAGGTAGACTATCAGGTATATATTTTATTGGAACTATCGTGCTTTGAAAGAAATGAATTTCATGCAATGACATTGAATAACGAAAGTGGGAATTTAGGTAAATAGTGTGGTCTGAGGAGGGCTTTCTGAGGAGGTGTTATTTAAACTCAGACTTGAAGGATGAAAGAGTCAGCTATGGGAATAGATGGAGGAAGAATATTCCGGGAATGGGCTTGGTGAGTGTGTAGAACTGACAAGAGGCACATGTAGAGGGAGCATAGTGTCCAAAGGGAAGAGAAGAACAAGTTGAAAATGGGGATTTATCGTGACAAGATAACTGGGCAATCATGCAAACATTATTGCACAAAGCTATTTATCACAGCATTATTTGTCATATTGAAAAACTGGAAACAGC
This sequence comes from Eulemur rufifrons, assembly GCF_041146395.1. Taxonomy (NCBI): domain Eukaryota; kingdom Metazoa; phylum Chordata; class Mammalia; order Primates; family Lemuridae; genus Eulemur; species Eulemur rufifrons. Next base: position 222,008,923 of record NC_090989.1, on the reverse strand, counting down.
CTAGATGTCTAATAATATAGGAATTGTTAAATGAATTAAGATTTATGCTTACACTTTAAAATTGGGCATCCATTACAAATAAGATTAAAGATGGATGATAGCATCATCTGTGCTTTTGAATGTAGATTCTGGAGCAAAACTGCCCAGGTTCAATCGGAGGAGGTTTGGCCACTTAACAGCTGTGTAGCCACAGGGAAATTACATAACCTCCTTGTGCTTTAGTTTTTTTATCTGTAAAATGAAGATAATAACAATCCAAGATAAGCCTGTTTTGAAATTTATATAAGTGTCTTTTGCATATTAAGTATTATTGTTGTCATGATCATCTATATTGTTGACAGAGAAAGCTGACCATTGTGAATCCCAAAAAGTAGGTTACACAATTATCAAACAGTATGTCTAACATATACTTTTGAAAAAGTGCCTTTGCATAAAAAAGAATGTAATAGAGAATATTGTGTTTATCTCTACATGATAATTTTAATTTTCTTCTTCATTTTTATGTATTGCTTATATTGTACTTTTATAGTTAGCCTCTATTACTTTTATAATCAGATAAAATAATAGAACTAATTTCCTTTCATAGAAATACATTGTGTGATATGCTTCTCCCAGTTCCAAAGTCTTCCAGTAAAGTGATTTCAGAAGCCTGGGTTACAGAAACTGTGAAAGAAGTGGCAGTAGTGTACGGTCATCTCTTTTGTGGAGCGATCCCTTTATTCTTTTATTCACTACCTGAAAGTGTTTTCTAATGTGCTCAGCACCATACTGGGCACTGGGGCTGCAGTGACAAATATGATTTCTCCTTTTCCACAGCTTTCAATCTATCTGAGATAATAGGTAAGTAATTGGTACATAAAGTCTTACGGTGTCAAAAGTGGTCTGATATGTGTGAAAGGCTTCATGGAGGTGACTCATCAGGTGAGTTTTGAAAACTTGGTTTAGACAAATGGAGTGGCTTGGGTTGGGTGGTGTAGCATTCTAAGCAGATACAGCTGTGTTTGGACAGCATGGAGGCAGGAGACACAGCACGGCAAGTATGGAGAACCACAGGGCTTTCACACGGCTGCACCTTCAGGTAAAGAGAAGTGAGACTGAAGAGATTGGCAGGGGTAAGATCCTGGAGGGACTTCTCCCTATTCCAGGGAGGTTGTATGTACTTCTTTTCTTTCTTTTCTTCTCCTCTCCTCTCCTCTCCTCTCCTCTCCTCTCCTCTCCTCTCTCCTCCCCTCCGCTCCCCTCCTCTCCTCTCCTCTCCCCTCCACTTCTCTTTGCTCCCCTCCCCTCCCTTCCCCTCCTCTCCCTCCTTTCCTTTCTTTTTTTTTTTTTTCTTTTCACTTCATACTATCTTACATCCCACCTGACCCCTGGGCTCTGCCCTCAGCTTCCCTACAATGTATATTCCCCCCACCCCTCTTTTGAGACAGAGTCTTGCTCTGTTGCCCAGGCTGGAGTGCAGTGGTGCCATCACAGCTCACTGCAGCCTTGAACTTCCAGGCTCAAGCAATCCTCCTGCCTAGCCTCCCAAGTAGCTACGACTACAGGTGCATACCACCAGGCCTGGCTAATTTTTAATTTTTTTTGTAGAGATGAGTCTTGCTATATTGCCCAGGCTGGTCTTGAACTCCTAGCCTCAATTGATCCTCCCACCTCAGCCTCTCAAAGTGCTGGGATTATAGGAGTGAGTCATGCACCTGGCCTGGGCCTGTATGTAATCTTAAAGGCAACCAATGGGAAGCCAATGAAGAATTTTAAAGAAATAGGATAGGATGAGGATCAGATGTGTGTTCACATGAGTTATGGAAAAGAATGATGCAGGTTTCAGGAAGAAGCTCAACGTTCTTTTATTTCTAGTGGTTGAAATCACCTCCTTCTGAGACGTGGGAGTCACTTCCTGGACAAGCTAGATCTGGATTTCTTTCCTATGCCAAAGCCACAAGCTTGGAAGCTCCTGAATGCTAATTTGGCATCATAGTCTGGAAGAAGGCCAACGCAATTCACTTTAGCATGATTCACGAGATGTTCATACCTTGTTTACTAAGATTTGGGGGAAAAATGATTTGGAGGCTCCCTGCACAGTCATGATATTTCCCTCAAATTGAGATGGCAAAGTCTATATAGTATTGCAATTTCTAGCAAAATCTTCTCAAGCTGCCTTGTTTAAACACCTTAGAAAATATTTAAGGAGAGAAATGACTTTCTTTTAAAGTAACACCACAATACAGATGCATTTAAACTCACAACAGAACATGATTTGTGGCCTCAAAAAACCTTTTTCAGAAATCTCTATTTGTTCTTAATAAAGAGCTGTGGGAAGCCCATGATGATGTTATTTTTCAAGTGGCTATAATACATTTTGACTTTATCCTTTAAAAGTACATGGGCAAACCTCCACAATGTTTTCATGGAGTAGGGCGACATATTAATTGTGTGCTTCTGACTGTATCACAGAAGGAAAAATAAGGTGGTTGAAAACAAATAAAATTGAGAAAATCTATTTATTACATGGATTGAATGGGAATCTTTGTCAATCTTTGGAAAATGCGTCCCTGTTGAAGAACAGTGTTCTTTGAATTGAGGCACTGGGAATGGGATTCACTCCACAGTGAATGGGCAGACAGGTTTTGAGGCTAATGGGATTAACCAAAATGAAGGGAAGAGGAGAAAGCCAACATCATGACCTATGAATTCACTGAAATTAAGAATCTGAAAAGGCCTGTTAAATCTTATACAACTTCTCCAGCTTGCATTGAGGCCTCTTTTCCTATAGCACATCTACCTTGCTGTTTTATTTAATTTTTTTTTCAATTTATTTAGCCTTCAAGGTTTCCTACTCTTTTATAGGAGAATATTCTGAATTTAATCAACTTAGCTTGTGGGAAACAATTGCTAGATTTTGCATTTCAGCATTCTTCCTTGGAAGATGCTTTAATAAATAATTATGTTTGAATGAGTGGATACATAGAAACGTCAAGAAATAATGAAGATCAATATCTTAAATATTTTTCAGTTCAACATAAGTAAGTCTAAATTTGGAAACCATGTGACCAAGGTAATTAAAAAAATAGTATAATGACAGCATTCTACTATCCCATAAGTAATCAAATTATGGATTAGAGGAGTTTAATATAAATTCATATTTAAAATATGAATTAAGCATGTAAAAGGTCACCGAAAATATAGATGTAACATTAGGAGGTAAACAAAATCTTTTAACAATTATAGCATTCTATTCGATTTTATTCTATTACATTGTTAGCTCTTCCTCACTAACCAGACTCTGTAAATCAGACATACTATACAATTATGATTCTTTCAGAATTAGAGAAACAGGGCAGAACTTAAGTATTGTTGCTTACATAACCCAGGGGCAGTAAAGCTCATTGCTAATATTAATATCTCTGTTATAGCCTGTGCTTGAGTCTCTGCAGTAGCTTCCAGGGAAATACAGATATTCAGAGCTAAAGGAATGCCTTAACTAGCAAACATTAAAACAAAGAAGCCATAATTTTTTTCACTGCATTTCAGCTCTCTAGAATTTCTGATCAGTTGAACAGAGCTTCATGGTGAACCTCTAGGCTGAATTTGGGCTGAAAATGGCTGCTCTGGGGCATACCAAAATGCAGACGAAATTGGTTTGGTGAAGACCAAGGTCAGGATGCTCCCTGGGATCCATAATCCAAGAAGCCTTGATTCTATCTCCAAAACCAAATGCAATGCCTTGATTTGAAAAGCGCCATTCTTCTAATCACAAATGAGCCCAAATTTCTGCCTTAGAAGATCTGCTCACTGTCTTTCAACTAAGACTCTAATATTTGATGAACCCATGACACTAATGAAAGCACATTTTTCTTTAGCAGCAAATTTTTATTGCTCATTTTACAGCCGGGGAATGGTCTTACTACAACAGCTGCAATTATATTGAATTCTCGAATGGCATGTTTTAGGGCACGCTTTTATATGTGGGATTCCTAATACAGCTCTTCCTAGGGGCTTCGATAATGACCAAAAAGACCCTAGCTAGTGAGATGTCACAGAAATTAAATGAGCAATTTCTAATAATTGTTCATATTACATAAGCAGAAGACTCTTGACATTGGGATAAAAATAATATAGAAAGTACACAATTACGTAGGTCATTTCAGGCACACTGACATGTAATGAATCATCAAAACTTGATGTAGGCCACATGGGGTGGCTCATGCCTATAATCCTAGCACTCAGGGAAGCCAAGGCAGGAGAATCGCTTGAGCTCAGGAGTTTGAGACCAGCCTGAGCAAGGGCAAGACCCCCATCTCTACTAAACAGAAAAATTAGCCGGGCATCATGGCACGCCCCTATAGTCTTAGCTACTTGGGAGGCTGAGGCAGGAGGATCGCTTGAGCCCAGGAGTTTTAAGTTGCAGTGAGCTATGATCATGCCACTTCACTCTACCCAGGGTGACCGTGCAAGACTCTGTCTCAAAAACAAACAAACAAACAAAAATCAAAACTCAATGTAACAGGCTTTCTGATAGGCACCAGGAATTTGGAGATCAATAAGACATGTCCAATTTTTGGAGGAGCTTTAAGTCTAGTCCTCTGAAAGTTAAATAAAAATTCATCTGGAAGATTGGATAAGGGGGTGAGCGAAAGGGTGAAAGATGGAGAGTTAGACTAGGGAATTAGCAGCTGAGCATGAGCGCTGGATGATAGGAGAAGGGTTCATGGAGGCTGTAGTGATGAAAGTCTGTGGAGGATCGTTGGGAGATGAGTCTGAGTCTGGGCAGGTAATTAGGAACCAGTTGCTGAATAGCCTAATGAAGCCATGGGAAAGATTTTGGATTTAATCCAGAAAATAAGGGAGAGACATTAAAGGAATATTTAAGCAGAGAAGTGACAAAATTGAATTTGATTCATCAAAGAAATGGTAAAACATTCAAACCATTTTTCTGCAACTATGTCAAATGCTGAAGAAATGGTTTCTCTACTGACCCAAATAACATAGAAACAGTCTCAAAAATAAGCATTTTCTTTCTGATTAGAAAGGTCTACTGACTAAAGTTGGATGGTGATCTATGCCGGTGGACCCCATATGCTTCATGGCTACTCAACAGAACTTCTATGGCACAAGTCAAAGACAAGGTCCAGGACATATTCCAAATCTTCTTATTCCTTTTCCCATAGTGGGGAGTTTTGCCTGAGAATGTTTCATGGAATGCTCATCCAGTTTCAAAGTGCTTTAGCTTTTCAAGTGCTTTTGAGGCTTTGATGATAAGACTTGTGTTAGCATTTATGATTGGAGATTGTGTGCATAAAGATTCTTTTGGAGTGAAACCTAGTTCAGAATGAACTGATCATCCCTAGGGTGGATTATTTTGACTAATATTTTTCTTCTAATCTCAAACAAGCAAAAAAAAAAAAACTAAAAATTAAAGTTAGAACACAACACCATTTCCTGAGAAGTATGTAACATTGTCAAGCATTTAAAAATGTTTCATCATAAGCACATACATACACTTTTCAGAAACCAAGAAATATATTTTTTGAGATTCTTGATTATAAGTTAAAATTCTTTGAAATTATTTTGTAGACCATAAAAATGGTATAATTCAATACGAGGTGAGATTACTACAGAATTTGGTTAAGAACCCAGGAATCTGGGTCATAAACTGACCATCCCCTCCCACCAGATGCCAAAGGAAATTTATGTACAAATAACCCCCAAACTCCAATGCAGAACTCTCCAGTGAGCTGGGAGCGGCCCTGTATAAAACTCCTATGGCCTAAACAAGGTAGGCTGGAAAGGTCGAGAGCCAAGGCAGGCTGAGGGTGCCACTATGCCCTTGTACCTCTTGGCCAAGCCCAAATCTCAGACCTCACCACGCCGCTACAAAGTCTCTCATCTGAGAGACTCAGAGAGGCAGACGGAGGAAACATTTTCTGTAATGTCTACTGCAGACTTGGTCAAGAGAACCTTTGGTAGGTCCTCTTAAGCTGAGGCATCAGGAACATCCCTGAAGAAACTACATCCAAAGGAAATATGGAGAAGATCAGGCTTTCTTCAGGAATCAATAGGACTCCTTCTCTGGCCACGTGAAGACAAAAGTCAGATACGAGCAGAAGGAAATCAAAGAGGAGAGAGAACTAGCTACTTCTCTCTAGTGTACTGTAAGGACACCCGGGTAGAGCAGTCATCCCTAACCTCTTTGGCACCAGGTACCAGTTTCATGGAAGACAATTTTTCCACAGATGGGAGTGGCGGGGGAGGTAGGGACACGAGTGACGGGGAGCAGCTGTAAATACAGAGGAAGCTTCGCTCGCCTGCCACTCACCTCCTGCTGTGTGGCCCAATTCCTAAGTTTCATGGAAGACAATTTTCCACAGATGGGGGAGGCGGGTTAGGCGGAGCTCAGGCGGTCATGTGCAGCCTGGTTCCTAACAGGCCACGGACGGGCACTGGGCGGTGCCCAGGAGTTGGGGACCCCAGACAGAGACTGTGGCAGTGTTTCTTCACTCTTCCTTCTTGCTCAGGACAGTGAAGCAGTCTCTCCTGTACTGCCCCAGCCCAGTGGCTGGTGAGATAGCCTTCAGCAGGTCCACCAGGCCTCTTTGGTGGCAGAGTGAAATCCTCGATCCTGACTCAACTTTGGACAGGCTTAGATTAAGTGCGCAGAGGTATCCGAGAAGCAATAAGAACTAACTTCCTCCCACTACCTCCTCTCCCCGCAAATTGCGGTCACATCCTATTTCCTTGTCTCTAAGACTCATTTTTATACTATTAACTGTAGTGATTTGGGGGCATAGCTCATATATTTGATGTGTATCTTTTATGTTGCTTTATTTTTTCCTTGAAAAGCTCTTATTAAATTAATGTGCCACCTCTCATCATTGGAATGTTAGAATTGCAATAGTGTAACATATGAGAGTATAAGAATAAAGTCTAGTTTCACACTTTCCAAAAACTCTGATTTAATGTTTGAAATCTGTGGCTGTAACTTTAGTCTTTTCATGTGCGTGTTATTATGGAAATTGCTTCGAAGAGCAATACGGCGCCAACTTGTCTGCTGTCAGCTGCACATCACTGCCCATCCCTGGGGAGAAGCCTGGGCCCCACATTCCCTGGGAGCCCTTGCCAGCTAGGTTGCAATAGGAATGGTGCCAAAGGGAGTCGCCTGCAGGAGATCTGGAATGCAGGAGAGGAGCAGCCTCCAGCAGCAGCCAGGTGAACATCGACAGAGGCCTCGGTAAGATTTTGCCAGGGGCTTTCTAGGTGAGCACCTGTGAGTGAGTCACTTAACTTGGGCGTTGCAGGCAATTAAGGTCATCAGCAATAGCTGCTGTGTGTTCCCTGCCCTTCCAGAGTTCCTGAAAACCAGCAGCATTTCCACCCTGCCCCCGACCTTGGTTTCTACGGCTCTTCCAACAGTTACATCAGCCTCTAATTGTCTGTATTAGTCTTTTATGCTCAAAGTTCTTTGAGTGACTAAAAACAAGTGGCAATCACATTCTTCTTTTTCCTATGTGACACCCCTCTGCCTATAGCTGACAAGGTCTTAATCAGCTAAGGGGTCCTCTTTTTGGAGGCTGTTTCTGCGTTAAACAAGAGGTCACAAGAAGACTGAGGACTATTCTTTGACCTTATTTAGTGCCCTTGTCACATCTAATTATTTTTATTTTCATGTATACTTCATGTTCCTGTCTTTAGATATTTTCTTCTGCTCCACGTGACTGCATAACAATAATATCAGTAGAAGTTAACATGTCTTGGCCAGGCACAGTGACTCATGCCTATAATTCTAGCACTCTGGGAGGCCAAGGTGGGAGGATAGCTTGAGCCCAGGAGTTCGAGACCAGCTTAAGCAAGAGCAAGATCCCATCTCTACTAAAAATATTAATAGAAAAATTAGCTGGACATGGTGGCGTTCGCGTGTAGTCCCAGCTACTGGGGAGGCTGAGACAGGAGGATGGCTTAAGCCCAGTAGTTTGAGGTTGCAACGAGCTACGATGATGCCACTGCACTCTAGCCTGGTCAGCAGAATGAGATCCTGTCTCAAAAAAAAAAAAAAAAAAAAAAAAAAAAAAAGGAAGTTAATATGTCTCTAGTTCTGAGTACTTTAAAATTTATGTTTATATGTATTATCTCACTTGATCTTCACAGCCATTTTATAACTGAAGTGGAATTGCATCATTGCTTTCTATTTCACAGGCAGAGAATTTGAGACCCAAAGAGTTAAGTGATTTATTCAAGGTCACAGAAAATCAAGGAAGGTGCTAGAAATAGAACTCAAAAGTTTTGACCACTATTTTAGGTGTCTGATAGTATTTTATTACCTCTCCAAGTAAGATGGCAACTCTTTGCATATAACATTCTTGACCTGGAAAAATTACCTATCGTATAAGTGCCCTGAACTCTAGGTTATCATTTCTCTTTTTCTGTTGAATAGAATCCAAGTCTTTGTCAATGTTTGGGACCTCACTCTTCAAATTAACACAGTAAACTCAGTGGTAACTGCAAGATCATTGAGGGCAGCTCTGTGATTTTATTTGGCACCTAATAAACTTGATATGCTGGAAAAGTATAATAATAATGAGAATGACAAGATCATTCTCCGACAACCTTTCAGCAGCCAATACCAACCAGTCAGTGGTCTAATACCTACTGCATGAGTTTTCATATCAGAGGAACTCCCAAGATTCTAACTGGACTATTTGGCAATGTTACCCAGTTGAGGATCATAGGGACTTAAATGTTTGCTTACTCAAAGATAAGCTTTTCAGAATAAGAATTAAGAAATTGGGCGATGTTGGGAGTAACAGACCACAGGCTATACTTACTATATGCATAAATAAATGGAGAACTCAGTTCTTAGGATTAATCTTTTTTAAAAAATCATATAAATAAATATAGCTAAGTCTCTACCAGGAGAAATACACATTTTTCACTTCAGAAAGCACTGGCTTCTATTAATTAACTCAATATTTCCACCCAAGGATAGTAAATTTTAAATAGAAAAAATGAGGGAAAATATGTAATCTGGTATAACTTGGCAAGACAAACAGAGTGGGTATAGCAAGCTCTAAATTTTGGCATTTTATTTTTAAAGCAAATGCTATTTCATTAGACTTGTGTATAACTGCAATGACAAAGTCACCTCGAAGCAGAACCAGTGAACTCTAGGCCTCCTAAGCACTTAGGAAGCACCAAAGCACCGACTGTGTGTAACCCCCTGCTCCAGGCATTATTACTCTGGGAGGGTGGGTTGTGCTCTGGGGTCAAAGGACTGAATTGCAACTCGAGCTTTGCCACTTAGTGGCTGTGAAACAATAACATATTTGGGTAATTTCTTGCAAATCCCTAGTTTTCACATCTATACCTCATATTTTGTTTTGAAGAGGACATCAAATAAAATAGGTATATAAATTATTTAGCAGAATAAACAAATACTCATTCCTTTCAGTTTTTCTGAAGTTTCACAATAATTCAAGTATTTGGTCCAAACTTCTCAAATCCAGCGGCTGCCCTGCTCCCCTTCCTCCAGCTTCTTCAAACTTTATCCGCTTTGTGGTGTCTACTATAGATAATCAGGCAGAACTTTCTACAGTTAAGAAACAGACTTTCCTCTACTATACTATGAAAGTCCTCTTCTAGTTCTTTAACATTCTTTCCAAGCTTTGGCCTATGTAAAAGGATGTGAAGTAGAAAAGACGGTGCTTTGCTTTCCGAACCCACTTCCCTGGAGGTACTCTCTGCGTACAAAAGGAAGAGGGTGTAACAACTAGAAACTTAGGGCTAGTATGTATAACTAGACATGGAGCCTTGCAACTTCCAGATAAGGACAGAGAGGAACAAGGGGCGGCAAGAGATAGATGATCTAAGATCACCTTCCCCTTGGGGGCTCTCCCTGACTACCACTCTGGCTACTACGTGACATCAGTGACCCCAAGGCAGTGGTCCCCTTTCTATCCTACCCTCCAAGCATAGGAAACAGGTCCAGGAAGGGTAGGCTATTCTTGCTGGTGTGGTTTGTCTGGTTGGTTCTGCTCTGCATAGATGTATGTACATGGATTCACTAGAGATCCTGTCCTCTGATGATGATGATGGTAACAGTAGTAATAACATGCTTATAGTAATTTTTAAGTACAAATGCCTATTGTACAGTAATTATTTCCTTTTATATATGTATATGTTTCTGTCAATCTAGTGTATCCCTAATGCCTAACACCCTGAGTCTTAATGGATGCTTATTAAAATTTAATGCAATAATATAACAAAAAAGGTGATGATAATAACTACAGCCTTTGACATGTCCTCTTTGGACCCCTGACATTCTGAAGGCTGAGTACTGGCTGATGGCTGAAGGGCAAGATGTTCTTGAATGAAAGAAATGGAAAGTATCACTTTTTTACAAAAAGGAAAAAGAACCGAGTAAGAAAGAAAGGCATGTTTGTTCCGCAGTCAAGGAACGCATTCTCTTTAAAAAGCAACCCTCTGCCAAGTATTTGGCTTCTGTTTGTTGTTGTTTTAAGGTAAACACAATTAAGAAAGAAAATAGCAAGTCGTTAAAAGCACAGCTGAATATTTATGTTTTCCCTCTGAGACTTCTGGGCTTATTTCTGAGGATCTTTCTTTGCTACTGAACATCATAACTGTTAAACACCACCAAAATAACTCTACTGCACCATTCTGCCTTGGAAAGAGGGGAAAGTTTTCGTTTCACAACGTCCATCCCTTTCAGATTGTGTTCTAATTCCCCAAACTCTGAACACCAACATTATAATTTTCTCTTCCATTTCTGAAAACACACACTTTTGTGTTCTGAAAATTCCATGTTATTAAGTTTTCCCAGGCAGTAGGGGTAGAGCTAACTGATCCCATCTTAATTGCTTTACCCTAGATAAGCAACTGTACTGATGCTAGAACCCCCAATTGAGTTAATAAGCATTTGGGCTTATACTTTTCTGAACTCTTTGAATTTATTTTGCCAGACAGGCAACTTGAGCTCTTGCCTGTATGTAAATGAAAACCTCCCTCACAATCTCTTGGTCCGTTGCAAGTCTGCTAATTCGTTTGATGCTTTTTCTTCTAGTTTCACACCTGCGTGGAGCCAGAGCGACAGCTAATTCCAATAAAGTAAGTGTTTGAATCAAATCTCACTGTGTATAACAACTCGTTTCAAATCGTAGACGATGTGATGGGAAAAGGAAAGCAACAGAGAAGAGAGTTAATGGATGGTTAACACCATTCAGGCTTCCCTGTTATTAATCAAATCTCTCCTCCTGGCTGTCCCCATGTGATCTGCCCTACCACCCCTGGAAACAGTCTCTCTGGGAGTCATTGCAGCTTGCTACATTGCTCATCACAAACTACTTTTTTTTTTTTTATTTTAAATCTTCTTATATTGGAAAACCTTTAGGGGGCACCTGAAAGAATGCTTAGGGAAGTAGTTCCCAACTCTCTAAAAATCCCATATTTTGAAGCACAATAATGATTCCTCAGAAAGCAGAACTCTTCCATATTGCCCCTGTTCTAGCAGGACTATTGGGAGGCACGAGGGTCCTAGGCCTCAAGTGGGTGCTTTCCCATGGCGGACAAACATCCACGTGGAACAGCTGAGGCTGTATTTACAAGCACAGGCATGGGTGGGCATGTGGGTGCTTTCTCATGCTCACACACAACGTCCACAGCACACATAGACACACAAATAGCCAAACATGCCACGTGCACCCTGTGCACTGATAGCTTCAGCACTCTCCACATTGGTCTCCCCGTCTCCGCGCTTCTCTGGCAACTGCTCTACCTTTCACTCTGTGCTGTGCTCAGGTCTCTCCCCAGGTCAAAATCTTCAATGGTTTTGTGTGGTGCAAGGTAAACTTCAAAGCCCATCACTGAAAATCCTCCTTAATATGGTGTCAGTAGCCTGTAGTAGACAGAATAACACCCCCACAGATGTCCACGTCCATCTTACTCCCTAGAACCTGGGAATATGTTATCTTCCCTGGCAGGAGGGACTTTGCAGATGTGATGAAGCTAATCTTGAGATGAAGAGATAATCCCTGTGGGTCCAATGTAATCACAAAGGCCATTATGGAGGAAGGCAGGACAGCAGGAGCCAGAGATGAGGGGTGATGACATTAGCAGGGGTTGGAGTGGTGCACTTTGAAGCTGGAGGAAGAGGCCACAAGCCAAAGAATGCAGGTCACCTCTAGAAGCTGGAAAGGCAAGGAAACAGATCCCCCCTGGAGCCTCCAGAAGGAACACAGTTCTGTCTTGATTTTAGCCTATAAAACCCATTTTGGACTTTTGACCTATGGAACTGCTGTATAATATAGTTTTGTTGTCTTAGCCACTAAATTGTAATTTGTTACAGCAGCAGCAGAAAACAAATGCACTCACCTTCTACCTGTCTCCCCTCATCTTCCTGAAGCCTGGGGTAAAGCCATGTCTTTGAACCAGGGTGTTTTAAAGAGCCTGACTGTGCAGCTTGTATTCATCCTTGATTCATCCTAAAGTGATTTCTGCTTTCTCTGGACATCTGTAGGAATTATTCTGAGACCACCACAGATGTCTTTTTACTCACAGGCAGTATTATAATATTTCTACTATTACTTTGAACTAATATTTAACTTTCTTTGACTGTATTTTAGTCCTCCTCTCCAATTCAATTTTAACTTGGGATGGGACTTGTGACATATTATTTTCTTATTTTCCCAAGAGTCCCTAAAATGACACCATGCACAAAGACAACACTAAATTGGTATTTATCAGTTTGGTTTTAATAAACGGAGACATATAATGCTATAAGAGAATTTAATATAAAATGTCCAAGTAGAACCTCTTCCCAGCAACTTCATAGGGTTAAAACTGGCAGTGGATTTGCACAGGGATTCTCCAGTTTTTGGAAGCAGCATCACAGAATGAGTCTATAAGGCTATGACTACTGGTTAGTAATGGAAAATACACAAACAGGCAAAAATATAATAAAGATAATAGGAAGGAAATGGTAGCAGAACTAGAGAAGGCACTAAAATCCCCAAAGACACTTTCCCAGATGAACCACGATGTGCTTTAGTGTAGCTGTAACACAATAAAAATGGATTTAGGCTTTATATTTTAGAACTTTTAATGAGGCATTTATGTGGCCTCCATGCTTCTGTTCAGTGCCAGATACTGAAGACATTTCCCAGTAAGGTTACAGGGGAGAATGTAACCAACTTTCCCATTACCTTTTCAACCAAGAACCTCTCCAATGATGAGTTGAAATCCACAGACGATAGCTAACCTTTCCTAACAGACTGTAGGAAAGGAACTATAGGGTTTGCCTGTATCAGAGCCACGCTGTTAAGGAACTGCCTAGGTTGAAATCCTAACTCCATCTGTTGGTGGTTAGGTAAAATTTCAAGTCTCTTTGGCCTCAGAACCTCATCTCTACAATGGGGATAATACAAATAGTTCCCTCATTCAGCTGTGGTGAGGATGAAATGTGATACAGTAGCCCTCCTTATCCATCCAAGACCCCCCAGTGAATGCCTAAAACCAAAGATAGTACCAAACCATACACAGTACATACTATTTTTTCTATGCATAATACCTTTGATAATTTAATTTATAAATTAGGGAAAATAAGAGATTAATAATTAATAATAAATAGAACAATTATAACAATAGACTCTAATAAAAGTTATGGGGGTATGTTTTCTCTCTCCTTCTCTCTCCCTGCCCCGCCCCCCCCCCCCCCCCCCCGGCCCTCTCTCTCTGTCTGTCTCAAAATATCTTAGTGTACTCTATCATGGGTCACTGAAAGTGTGGAAAGAGAAACCTTGGATAAGGGAGGACTACTGTCATGTATATAAAGTAACCAGTGAAATACCTCATACATAATCAGTCCTCATGAAAGATAAATTGTGATTATTGTTATCTCTGAAAATCTTTTTGAGTCACTTATAGAATCTTCCGGAGCACGAACCAAATGAACCTGTTTAGGATGAATGGAGAAGGAACAGCTACTCCGTAGGAAGAAAAGCCATAAAGAAGAGGATAATTAACTGTTAGGAGTAAGGGCAATGTTTAAACAGTAGACCTCAAGGCAAGGTAAGATCTATCAAATGTTTCCAAAGCCATTCCATCCTCATCACTAGTGTTTCCATTTGTGTACGCACTGCTTGTGAACACAGAAGTAGGAAGGATAAAATAGTCATCTTTTCTGGGAACTGGCTGTAAGCCAAGCACCTTACATGCTGCACAACTTCAACATCATTTTTCATAACCACGGAGTAAGGAAGATATCATTTCCCCCATTTTACAGATACAGAAATGTGGTTCAGTGAAAGAAGCTAGATGCCAAAAAGTACATACAATTTGATTCCATACGTATAAAATTTTTAAAAAGAGAGTGCAACACGAAATTGTAATGTTAGAAGTCAAAGGAGTGGCAACTCTGGAGAGAAGACTGGTCAAGAGATTGCAGGGAGCCCACGAAGAGAATTTTGGGGGCTAGCAATGGTCCATGTCTTGGTTTGGGTGGTGGCTACACAGATTGGTTTTGGTGATAATCCACTGAGCTATACCTTGATACTTTGGCATTCTGTGTGTGGGTGCTGTATTTTGACTAAAATATTTACAAAATGAGGCCTGGAAGGGTTAAGTAACCTATGTTCACATTGGAAAGTGCCAACAGAGTATGTACCATACTCATGTTTCTCAGAGTGGACACCAAAATCTTTAGTCTTCACCAAACTCCGCTGCCTTTAAAGTGGCTGAATAAAAAAAAAATGAGTCTTCTGCATTAACAGTAGCCTGAGCTTTTGTCTAGAAAACATCTGTCTGGGGTCAGAAAGAAATGTTTGAAAGCAAGGTTTTTTTAATTAAAACTAATGAAGGCCAATTATGAAGTCCCCCCTTATCTGAGGTTTTTCTTTCCACACTTTCAGTGACCCATAGTAGAGTACGATAAGATATTTTGAGAGAGAGAGAGCATGCACTCACATAACTTTTATTAGAGTATATTGTTATAATTGTTCCATTTGTTATTAGTTATTGTTATTAATCTCTCATTGTACCTAATTTATCAATTAAACAGATGTTATTACCTTTACGTTTTTTCCTTGCAAAATATGTTTTCTCTGGTGGTTGTCTTCTTTTGGTTAGAGAGTTTTCTAATCTCAATTTTAAATTTCATACTGCATTCTTGGCAAATCAGTGAATACAAATCAATTTAATGAGTAATTTTTCAAAGGAAAGGTGAAATGTCACCTAGAACTGCTATTCTGAAGTAGTACAACCTGCATAGGTATTTATCATCATTAATTTTTATTCTTATCTATCCTAATTATGATTGGATATTTTTTCTACTTGTTTATTGTCCGTCTTTCCTACTAGATCATAATAAACTCTAGGAGAGCAGGGGCCAAGCTCTTATATTTCTCAGTGTATACCCAGTGCCTAACACAGAAGATAAGCTCAAAGAGGAGCTTTTGAGTGAATGAATGAATGCTTAAGTTAATGATTTAATTAAGTGGCAGAAGTGTGTGCTAAAGTTAAGGCAACAATCTCATTATCATTGATATTTTTTTCCTTGTGGTTTCCAGGTGACTAGTCTGGACAACAAACATTCACTGAGCAGTAACTGATTTCCAGGCCCTGTGCCTGGAGCCAAGAAGA
The DNA here is from genome assembly GCF_041146395.1 of Eulemur rufifrons. NCBI lineage: Eukaryota > Metazoa > Chordata > Mammalia > Primates > Lemuridae > Eulemur > Eulemur rufifrons. The sequence continues at coordinate 221,993,284 of NC_090989.1, read as the reverse complement.
ATCTACAACCCCCTGATTGAAGAACTCGCAGAAAAATTTCCAGTTGTAGTCTGAGCTGATGTGAATTATTATAAATAACAAGTCTGAATCACAGCCTCAGGTATGACTCCTCTCCTTGACTAATAATTTTCATAAATAACAATTTATGTTTGAGTAATGGATATTTTAATTAACCACAGTGTTTCAAATAAAGCACCTTTTGCGCTTCAAAGATTCTGTTTAGGTGACTAGTTTCATTTTAGCTATCATGAGACTTTCCAAAATCTAACCTTGTCTGACTCTTTTCTGTTATACGAAGCAATAAAAATTTGCCTCGATCTGTATTTCTCTGCCTCATTTTAATTCTCTTCCTGTAATATAATGAGCACCACATTTAGCTTGTGGTTGTTTTGAATTTTTTTGTAGTAAACCAGTATCTGAGAGAGTCTTTTTGTATCTATACCCTGCTGTTGCTATTCCTATTACTGCCTGTTCAATAACTCACTCATTCTTCCCCATCCATTATAACCTCTAGCTTCTCCCAGTATAACTACAGTGTTACCCTCTCAAATTATCCTTTATTTTGTTGAAATTCACAGTAAAAGTGGCTTGTGGGCACTTTCCGTTAATACATATAATGTTTCCATTGGTGCATTAGTCAGAAGGCCAAAGGAAGCCTCGCTTGCAAGAGAGGCATTAAACATATTACTGCATTTTAAACCGAGTAAATATTGTACTTTGATTTTACAACTTCAAAACACAGAGCCCCAGTAATAAATAATGTGCAAAGTTTCAGTTAGGAATGTTTCATTTCATCACTTTTTATTTAAAAAATGACTTTTAAATACAAATTCACAGATTTCAATACAGCCAAGGAGTACTAAAAGTTTAGAACAATCGAGAAGTCACACAGAGAAAAGTCATTAGTTTTGCAATATTTTAAAAAGAAGATATCTGAGAAATTTAAACGTAAATCCATGTCCAAGTTTAGAAAGCTTAAACTTAATATATGCTTTGAGTAAATGAAATTTTTGTAATTGTGAACTGAGAATTGGATCACAAAGCAAACAAGATGAAACAAAACAAAGAAATGAAGTGTTTCCCCCCCACCTTGTGAAATTCCCCTGGAACTTCTGGAACCCTAAGGAGAAAATTCTGCCTTTCCTTTTAAAACTGTGGTTTTCTCACAAATTTCACTCTAATGCTATTCAATACTGTCAAATGTGGGACATTTTAATTCTGCATAATTCCAGTTTCTTAGAGACGACTCCAAAGTCCCAGTTCCTTGGGGACAGTCAGTGCTCAGACAGATCAGAGAACAGAGGAGTGGGCAGGAGGGGAGGGAAGGATGGGAAGATTTTGTGAAAGAGAGAAATCTTGACCAGGGTTTGAGTGGGCTGAATTTGGATGGTAAGACATAAACTCTAAATATATTTTTATATTTTTTAAAAATCCAAGTTGGAAAAGCCCGTGAGTAGAGCGAAAGATAAAGTTAGATATATCTTCTGATCCAAAGAAATTTTATGTTTACTTTGTGAACTTACAATATAGTTGCACAAAATAATGTGAGTCATTATGCCACTTTATGCAAGTATGCACAGAATGTTCATGTATAGTAGCATTGCTCAAATTGTGTTCCACGAAATCTGCAAGATATTAGTAGAAAACTCTGAGTAAAGGGTTATGTGATCAAAATATTTGGGAACCCCCCCAAGTAAAACAAGATTCAGCAATTTCTTTTTAGCCTTACATACTTCTTAGCATCATTATGACGTGAATATGCATTGAGAAGCTCTCAGAGGGTGATCTATGTAGGGTTTTGCAAATTTATTTTATCATAAAACCAATTTCTTGGGATATTTCAAGGATCTAGTTGTCTCGCCAATGCACTGTGGATAAAGCTGATTCATACTATCTCATGTGAACTTCATGTAAATTAGGCTGGGGTTATTATCCCCATTCTACAGATGGGAACTGTGAGACAGATGAGTTAAGTCCTCCAGAACCCTACTCAAATCTCATCTCTCCTGGGGAATTTCTCCAGGCCATCCAGGTTCTGGGTCCTTGCTTTTTCATTTTAATAATAGTAGCATTTACTCTTCCTCCTCTTTTTTACATGACATTGCATTGCTAATCATCTTCCCTGAATAGCCTGTCTTCTCTCTGCACTGAAGTGATCTTTGAGAGCTGATACTGTGTGTTGTGTACCTTGCATCTCCCATAGAGCCATATAATAGGTATTCGATATGCTTATGTTTATGGATTAAGAGCTTATTTCTTTATAGAAAGCAAAAATACTTAAAGAAAGATTAATGTGAATCCAGATCTGTCCCTACAATAGGCAAGACTGTGTGCTGGTCTTCCATTCCATTTCAACAGTGAATAGGTATTGAAGACTCTCTTGGAACAGGATATATCAAACTGTGATAGTTACATATTCATACGGATTCCTTCCTTCCTTTATCATGCAGTCAGTGTGAATTCTCAGTTAATATCTGACCCTGGAGTCCTAGCTCCATCAGGTTATATAAATGTCATAGGCTCTTTTATGCTGGGATTCAGATCTATTTCAAAGTTGCATATTGCCTGTTGGATTGCTCCAGATCACTCTGACCCTTAAAAGTGGTCCCGATCACCAGTATAGCAAATATCAAATATCAAATACCAGCTGTGAAACTATGGTATTGGCTTCAGAGCAAAGGGGTAGAAATTTAACATTGTTGAGTGCTTGTTATTTGTTGGGGACTATGAGAAGTCCTTTGTGTATATTTTCTCATTTGATCCTTATAACAATTATAAGTAGACAGTATCATTTCATTTTATAAGAAAATGGGGTCTCAAAGAGTTTAAATAATTTCTTAAGATTTATAGGGAAATGGTTGAAATGGATACTGCAGATAGACCATTATGCTGAAATCTCCTTCTACTTCTTATAAATTCTGTGACTTACCCTCTGTGTGCCTCAGTTTCCTCATTTGTAAATAGCTTAATAATCCTACATGCCTGTAGGATTTTTGTGAAGATTAAATGACTACTTTAAATATAAGAAATTTTATATATATGTATATGTATGTTTTTAGAATAGTGCTTGATACATACTGAATGGCAATTATTATTACTACTACTATCATTACTATTCCAAGGTCATACAGTTAGTATATGGTAAAGCTTAGATTTGAAGCCAGGTCTGTGAGCCTCTATACTGTACAGCAAAATCAATATTCATGTGGAACATGACAAAACCAGGGTACCAATTAAAGAGGCATCCTGAGCAGTAGAAAGAGCAAGAGCTTTAGTATCAAACAGAGCTGTGTCTGAAGCCCAATGGAACACATTATTAACTGCACAACTTGGGTAAATTAGTTAACCTCTCTAAACCTCAATTTCCTTGTCAATTATGTGGGGACGTTAGAACCTGTATTTCAGGCCATTATGAATTTTAGAGCTAATGTGTGTAAAATACTCCCACCAGAGTGACTCAAACACAATGGTGACCTTCATAATGAAAATAAGCGATGCCTGTTAGGGTCATATTGAGTAGGAGGTTGGGTAAGATATCTCATATCCTGCATCTAAATCCTGAGCATTTTCCACTACACCAAAGCTGCATCAGAATCCCTTTAAAGTGATCCAAAAACAAAAGGAAAATTAAGACTAATTCCTCAATTAAGTCTATAAAGGCTGCCAAGTCACTCCTTCTAGATCCTGGCACTCATTTATTGTCATTGAAGTTATTCCAAGGAGAGGGTTGGTACAGTGATGGCCCTTTTGCGTGGAATAGCTATTTTCCCAGCATTGTTTTGGTCTACTCTGTTCTTTCCTGCTACTCTCCTCTCTGTGGCGATTGCTTTTTATTTTTTTAACTTCACATTATTGTCCTGAGTAGTATTTGCTCATCATTTTATGTCCCCATTATATTCACTGCAATAAACTGTAAGAGACTGAAGTGAAAAAGAAAGTTGGGAGGAAATGAGGGTAAAGTAAATGTTTCTAAGCAGCAAAACTTATCTGGGTGGCAAATCTTTGACCCAATATATACCAGCTGCAAAGGAGATTGGCACCAGGGAAATATCATCCTCATCCTCATCCTCACTAACCTTTCTGAGATATACCCCAGAAGAAAATATTGTAAGAATGGCTTATCACCTACAAATGCTATATTTGAAATTTGAGACAGGTTCCTGACATGATATTCAGAATTTAAAAATGAAAAAAACAAAATGGAAAATAGAATGTTTTTTTCCTAACTCATTTAGCAACCAAAGCAGATCTAAAATGATGTAAAACTATTATATTTAGAGTTTTTATCCCACTTAGTGTTATGTTTGATGCTGTGTTTGATTATGGGAAGCTGCTTCATTCTCTACCAGGATATTATATGAGAGATGGCATGTCTACTGCATTACTTTTCTAAAATCTAAAAAATACCAAATTATAAAGTGCTGCGTCTAAGGAATTTTGGATCTGTATAATCTTAAAAAAACACATAAAATTGTATATTTAAAAGCTGGTTTCTTTCTCCCTTCTACTGAGTAATCTCTGCACACCTGCCTCCCAACCCCCATATCGAGCTGACTTCCAAAACATTTTCTGCTCCCTCAACTGGGGGCAGCATCTTGAAATAGTTGAAGCTCATCATCAGAAGTGGGTTTTGTCTCCCTTTTTTTATGCCTTTTGTTTATTTCTGCGGTGATCCTTATTTTGTCACTACTGGATACCTAGGCTGTCTATTCCCTGCTAGAACCACTCTTCACCCTCTACCCTATCAAAACCTGCTTAGAATAATGATGTGAAAAAAGGGAGCAGAATTCCTATTAGGGAGGAAATCAGACTTTTGGGGGGAAATGCATTGTTGTGGAGAATAAAGTGGGAAGCCCTGAGGGTATGAGTGTTAGCCCAAACTCGGGAAAGAAAATGAGAAACTTAATCTGTGCTACAAGAGAAAATGAGATTAAATTTGTGTTTTGCTTCTCAAGAGGGCCTGGAGGGAAGAATGGGGGAGAGAGAGAAGGACTGAGCAGAAAAAAGGAACTATTTATGAAATGGATTGTATTGGTGACAATTACAGTGGAATATCTTGTGGCCAAAAGAACATTGAAGGTCAGAGATGTCTAGAATTTGGTTTTAAGCTATTTGTTCTGATTATGAAGTGACTGACTACTAAAATTTTAGTAAAGTCTGCTGTCTCAGGGCTGCTTTATGGAAGAAGAGTTTGGGTATATGTGTGTGTATCTGTGTGTGTAGAAAACAAGAAAGTGCCTGGTTTCCCTGTGTGTCAATGTGAGAACAGAAACAACATGTACAAATGTCGGAGCCCAAAGGTATAGGTGACCATAAAGGTATCAGTGTCACAGCATGTATGAAAAGTTAACTCAAAAAGGATCAAGGATCTAAATGTAAGAGCTACCACTAGAAAACACTTAGGAAAAAAAACAAAGAAGTAAGTCTCTGTGACCTTATTAAGCAATGGTTTCTTAGATATAACTAAAATACAAGTGACAAAAAAATTGAAAACGTGTTCACATATGCTTGTACATAGATATTCACAGCAGCATTATTCATGATAAAAAATGAAAACAATCCAAATGTCTACCATTTGATGTGATATACCTTACAATGGAATATTATCCAGTCATAAAAAAGGAATGAAGTTATGATTCATGCTACAATATGGATAGATCTTGAACATATTATGCTAAGTAAAAAAGGCCATATACAAAAAGGCCCTTAGTGTATGACTACATTTATATGAAATATTCAGAATAGGCAAATCTACAGAGACAGAAGGTAGATTAGTGTCTGCCAGGGGCTGGGAGGAGAAGAAATGGGGAGGGACTGCTGATTGGTAAGGAGTATTTTTTTGGGAGAATGAAAATGTTCCGGAATTAGATAGTGATGATGGATGCACAACTCTGGGAATATACTAAAATCCACTAAGTTGTGCACTTTAAAAACTTCCTGGTATGTGAATTATATCTCAACAAAGCTGTTCTTTTATTTAAAGAAAATAGCATCAGTACTGCAGAAATTTTTTAAGCACTTTAATAAGGCTTTGGACTTCAATCAGTGCAGATTTTTTTTTTTTTTTTTAACATCTCAAGGGTCAAAGAGACCCCAGGCTGATAATACTTGCAAAGTTTCATTCAGTAAGCATTATTCAGCTGGGTGCCCAATTTGACCCACCAATAGTTATTATTTTGGGGGGAGGCTAGGATATCTACAGGATCAGAAGCATGGACTGAGGTTACACATGACTTCTGCCTTGTCACGTCCTGACTTTGGAAACTAACTCCTACCTGAGATGCAACCATAGTGTTAATACTTTGTTATTCATATATAATATTTATATAATGCCTTTGACTTTTAAAGCATTGTGACATTTATGATCTTATTAATTGTTATTTCCAATATAAAGATGAAATGGCTGGGGCCAAATAAAATTTTAAATGACATAGATAGAAGCAATCCTGGAATGTGGGTCTGCTGAATTGGAGTCTAGTCCTGTTTAACTCTTACCATGTACAACCATTTAAATCACTTCCTTTCTTATCCCACTAATGATAGATTGTGGGTGGTTAATATTAGCAGGAATGTCTTTTTCTCAATCTTAATTTTCATACTGACAAGGCCATGCTTATTCTACTTACTTTAGCTGACTTAGCCCAATTACAAGAAGGTCTCCTTCATTTGTGACCGCATTTAATTTCTAGTAAAAGTGACTTATGCAAGTATATTCATTGTTATGTAGGCCTCCTATTGATTCGTATTTATGTGAGATTTCACACCTTATCAACTATGCCTACATAGGAAAGTAGTGACTGTTAGGCCACTAACATCCTACACGTCATGGGACACTTATATTTTCTAAGCTTATCTAGGTCATTCTCATTAAACTTAAATTTATAGCATCTTTCAGATAAGCAATAAAAAGATGACACTCATGGGAGTTGATTGTTAGCATCCCTTTCCATCTCCACATTGTGACATCATGATATAGTATCAAATTAGCTATGGTGAGAGTATTTACAGAATAGAAATTAGCAAATGCTACAAACATGGTCTTCATCACCTCCTCTGACCTGGTTACTAAACATCATCCATTTGGCTATTAAGCATTTACCAGCACATCACTGGATGTGAACTATTATTCATTGGAAAGAAATAAAAAATTCAGACTAAAGTCATTGGAAAGGGACAAGTAATTGTAACAAAGATTACACTAAATACAATATTTAAAATAAAGTTCTGTAAATCACACAGCATAGAATTGGTCAGTTTCAAAGATATTATAAAATTCTTCAATGAACAGAAACTTTTATAAATCAATTGATGCCTCAAAGGACAATCTTCCTAATAAAATAAATGAGTTGCTATTTATAAACTGCCCACACCCAGTAATTGCAGTATATGTACACACTAAATAAATAAAAAAGAATGATACTTACAAATGTTATTAACTACCTACTAACTAAAGAAACCAGCAGGCTAATCCTCAAAAGTAATTCAGTTATTATAATGTGAAATTCTTTCTCTTTGTATAGCATGATAAATTTACTGAAACATTTTCACATGCATTAATTTTTTTTGATTGGAACAATAATTTCCAGATACAAGTGAGGAATATTTTTTGTTTGTTTTTAAACAGAGGAGAAATACAAAATTCAGAAAACCTTAAGTAATTTACACAAAGACAAAAATTTAAAATTGATTGCGGTTCCACAAGAGTGACAGAACATCAGTTTCTTTAGGAAGCTAAAGATAACGTCAGTGAAGGAATTGTTGAGTGGAGCCATTGTATCATATCATGTTACTACTATATCTTCAAAATGTGTCATGAAGAGCAAGAAATAAGAGGATAGTTTAGGATTCTTGAAAGGAAGAGTAGCTTGTTATTTGCACCACAGACATTCTTGGGAAATATCTAGTGGAAAAACATTCTGACCATCTCTAATGTTACGAAGACTTCCATGTGCCTCTTAGAACATATACATAATACCACCCAAGGTCTTAAGTCAAACTGTATTTTATTCATATAAGCAGAAAAACATAGGTGTTTATATTTATGCTTCTCTAACATTATATACCACAATTTCTGAAGAAGTTATCTAACTAGTAGCAATGGATAAAATCCATGGTCTCCATAACTAATGGAGACAGGGCACATATGTGGGAAGGACATGCTTGTGGCCCTGGCTTGAGCAAGGCAAATGCATTTCATGTAACCAAAATGTTTGTACTCCCATATCCTGAATTAAAAAAAAAAAAAATCCATGGAAGCCCTTAGATCTTGAGAACTTCTCAGGGAAATTTCTATTATTAATAGCTCAGCAACTTGCTGGAAGGCAGCTACAGCTCAAAGGTTAAAGACTGGCTTTCTGCAGTGTTGGGGTCACTTGGGAGCTCACTCCAGCCAGCCCCTGCCCTGTCTTGGCCAGCCTTCCTCTAGGTGGGAGGAAAGAAAATACTCTTTCGAATCAGACAGGCCAGAGTTAAATTCCAAGTCTGTCATCGAGTAGCTGTGCGAGCTTGGCACGTCACCTAAATTCTCTAAGCCCGGGGTCCTCATCTGTAAGAATGCGGATAACACGTTCCTTAAATGGCTGCTGTGAGAATTTAATTTGATAATTTACCTAAAGCATCCAGCACAGTGGCTAAAACACATATTTTAATTTCTCTTCCTTTTATCCCCCCTTCCCCAACCATGATCTCCATTCCCAGCCTGAGACAGAATTCATGGGTAATCTCATTTAATTATTTCCAGCACATATTTTCAGTGCAATTATTTAGTGAGGATGAGTCTCCTCCCAGTTGAGGGAAGACTACCCGTGGTGAGATTCCCTGGATGATAAGAGGAACAAGAGCACAGATATGCTGTCATCGCTGGTGCAGAACAACTCAGCCTGAGACAAGGGTCAAGGAGGAGCAAGGTGAGTTGGCATTATCTTGTGAGCTCAAACCTCAGGACATGAAGGATCTGTCCACAGTGAAAGGAAAAAAAAAAAAAAAAACAGAACAGGGAAGCTCAACTTCTCCTACCAGATGGTCACATAGTTACTGATTTTTTGACTAGATTCAACCACATCCACATGTCCAAAGAGAGTGTTCTCTCGACACCAGGGTACTAGGCAGAATGTTTAAAGTACGTGCTGAAATTAAGAGATTCGTGGTATATGTATACCAGGAAATACTATTCAGCTATAAGAAACACTGGTGATATAGCACCTCTTGTATTTTTCTGGATAGAGCTGGAACCCATTCTACTAAGTGAAGTATCCCAAGAATGGAAAAATAAGCACCACATGTACTCACCATCAAATTGGTTTTAACTGATCAACACCTAAGTGCACATATAGGAATAACATTCATCAGGCATAGGGCAGATGGGAGGGTGGAGGAGGAGAAGGGTGTACACATAAATAATGAGTGCAATGCGCACTGTCTGGGGAATGGACATGCTTGAAGCTCTGACTTGGGGGGATGTTGGGGAACAAGGGCAATATACATAACCTAAATATTTGTACCCCCATAATATGCTGAAATAAAAAAAAAAAAGAGATTCAAAAGAATCCTAGCCCATCTAAGATACCACACAGCTAGACAGCAGAGGTGCTCTCAAAGTGTGGGGCCCAGCCACAGACACCTGAATGCAGTGAGAATCTTTGGGCCCCAGCCCAGATCTACTAAATCAGCTGGTTCCCGGAGATTTTCACGAACACTACAATTTGAGAACATCTTCTAAAGAAGCTCATTTCTTTGAAAGTGTTTATGTCTTTAAAATTGCAGAGTAGTAAAGTGGTTAAGGGCATGGAATCTGAAGGCCAGGCTGTCTTCATTTAATGCCTGGCTGCTCACGTTAGTGGCTGTGCAAACTCAGACAAGCCACAGAGCTTCTCTATGCCTCAGTTGCCTCATCTGTAAAAATGTGCAAAATAAGAGTCCCTAAATAATGCAGTCTCACTGGATTATTGCGAGGATTAACTGAGATAATGCACCATTAAACTGGCATCTAATGAGTGTTTCATAAATAATAGTTATTAATAATAGAGTCCTTGCCTGAGAATGAAGGAACCAGGTGCTGCTGCTGCTGAACAGTGGACAAGTCCCGGAATGATCCTGAGTCTCCATCGCCTCATTGGTGAATCACCACAATGTGCTTCTCCTCTAATTCTGGGGATTGGTTTTTTTGTTTTTTGTTTTTTTTTTTTTTTTTTTGGTTTTTTTTTTTTTTTTTGGTAGAAGAGAAAGTCACAGCAGAACTTTATGAAGGGCAAAAAGTATTTCAAAATATATGTAATGCAAAGACTCTAAAATGTGTTTTTAATGTGTGTTGGGAGAGTGGGTGCCTCAGTCTGAACTATTTTTCACTCACATCACTTCTGACACCAATGTGTGGGATTTCTCCCACACCAACTCATTCTCCAACTCTCTGGACACCAACTGGATGGTTCTATAATTCAATTCAGTTCTGACACTAACTATGTGGAGTTAGCACAGACCCCACAGGTTCGGGGCTCAGTCCCACAACACCACCCCTGTTTCAGACGCCAAATGCAAGGCTTGCTCAGCTGTATTTCTGAGTGACCAACTATAAAGTTGGGGGTTCCCACAGCCCTTTCCTTAAGTTCCATAATCTGCTAAAATAGCTCATAGAACTCAGGAAAGCACCTTACTTCCTATTACTGGCTTGTTATAAGGGAGACAACTCAGGAACAGCCCGATGGAAGAGATGACCAGTACAAGGTATTTGGGAAGGGGCTCAGAGCCTCCATGCCCTCTCTGGGCAGGCCACCCTCCCAGCACTTCATTGTGTCCATCAATCCAGAAGCTCTCTGAACCCTGTTGTTTAGACCTTTTATGGAGATTCCATTCTGTAGACATGATTTGTTAAATTATTGGCCACTGATGATTAACTTAACTGATGATTAACTTAACCTTCCCCTGGAAGCAGGGGAGTGGGGTTGAAACTCCCAACCCTCCAATCATGCCTTGGTCTTTCTGGCTACCAGCCCCCATCCCAAAGCTATCTAGGCCAAGAGTGGCTTCATTAGAACAAAAGATGCTCCTGTTGCCCAGGAGATTCCAAGGGTTTTAGAAGCTCTGTGGCAGCAACCAGGGACAAAGACCAAATATATATTTCTTATAATCACAGTCAGCCACTGCTAGCTGGAGTGCAGCTATGACTAATCTGCACGTGTGAAATAAAAAATGTCTCGGATGCTTCTTAGGGCTACTGCCTGCTTACATATTTATGTCTAGTGAGCAAAGCAAATGCAATTCAGCCAGTTGAGTGTAAGAAAAACCAGCCCATGACTACTCCACTCTTCTTTAATATATTTTAAGTGTACTTTACTCTTTTCCAGTTAGCCAACATTACTCAGAAAAGCCCTTAGGGTTTTCCCCTTCTCAAAACTTGTGTTCTTTCTCTTCCAGCAACAATCCTAATTATTTAGTGTCTCTACAATAGAAATGCTTTTAGTACTTCGGAGATATCAGCCATTGAAGTTATTTCCGGTGACTCTGTTTGCAACATAAATTCCTGAAACACTGCCTCCATGAGCAAATGTACTGCAGTTCCCGTCATGGGGTAGGACATTTCGCTCAATGTTAATTTGCTGTCAGCATAATTTAAATTGTTTCATAAAACACAAATGGCATGAAATGGAAATGCTTTGGTTTTGGTGGCAGAGGGCTCTGTTTTATGGAGGGAAATTTGTCCCATGGCTATGTGCTCACGGGTGCCCTGCCAGTCTCTTCCACACAAAACATCGAAGTTGGACACCACCTCTATTACAGGCAAATGAACACAATTATTTCAAAATGTCACATTGATACCTTTTCCACAAACGCTAGAGAGAAGCATGATTAAAAGAGAGTTGATTTTTTTCCCCAGGGAAGAAAGAAAATCAGAAAATTGTTATTGCCCTAGAAGATATCTTGAGATGCGTCATCTCAAAGGAACACAGTTCTAGAGCAGAAAAGAATTCCCAACTAATACAACTCCTTCTAGGGTTAGGTTGTTACTACTTCTTAATACCAGTGGTAGGTCAATACACAAAGTCTCCTTTGGGCCAAACTGATTTGTCTTTTCCAGCCGGTGCCTTTTGATTGGTTCTCCGTATTTCTTGTTACACCTCCCCATTTGCCATTCCATTGTCCCTTAATACCTACACACCTGGGGAGACATGGGGGTAATTTCATTCATTCATTTATTAAATATTTATTATTTGCTTGTATGTGTCCCAGATTTTCTGGTCATGCTGAATACAAAGATGAATATAATGTACTGTTAGATTTCTAATTTTAACTTCAGTTACTCCACTGCATGCTGAGGCATCTCTATGAAACATGTAATATTTAGAAAAATCACAGCCTTTTGTCTAAATAATTGTCCCAGGTCTCTTTCACATCTAGCTTAATTGTGCAGTTAGGGAAGCAAGGCTGTGCCGATGTGTGGGATTCTCCACTTCCCTTCCTTTTGATGTCTAAATAATATCAACACTTCAGTCTCAGCTGCCTTTTTTGAGAAGCTTTCTCTCACCTCTCACGATGTATCTGAACTCTTGATCTTCCCTCTAAACCTGTTCCCTTTAGGGCTGCCTTCATCTCCATCGAGGGCCACTCCACTTTTCCCCTTCCTTAGGCCAAAAACCTTTAAGTGGTTCCTGACTCTTCTCTTTCTCTTATACCTCACATCCAGTCTCTCAGGAAATCTTGCTTGTCTCTATCTTCCAACTGCATCTAGAATCTGATCACTGCTCCCCAGCTCTCTGCTACCTTCCTGGCCATATGAACATCTCATGCCCCGATGATGACAGTAGTTTCCTATAAGGTCTTCCTCCTACTACCTTTGCCCTCCTAGTCAGAGCAATCTGTTGAAACGTAAAGTGTGATCATGCCACTCCTCTTCCCAAATGCCTGTAAGAGATCACTACCATGGCATTCAGAGTCAAAGTCAAAGTCCTTACCAAGACTGGGGTCAGACCTCTCCAGTCTCACCTCCAAGTACTTCCCCCTCATTCACTCCACTCTGTCAGGCCAGTGGCCTCTTTGCTGGCCCTGAACATGCCAGGTATGCTCCAACCTAAGGGCATTTGCACTTGCATTAGCTGTCCTTCTGTGCATTTACCTAGAATGCTTTTCCCCTTGGTATACTCATGGCTAATTCCTTCTTTTCCTTTAAGTCTTCACTTAAAAGTCACCTTCTCCTGAGGTTTACTCTGACCCCTGGTCTCAAATTGTAACCTTCCTCTCTTTCTCATCCATGGCAGCATATCCAATCTGCCTCACCTGCTCTATTTTTTCTTTCCCCATGGCACTTATCACTTTCTTCCACACTCCATAATCTGTTTCTTATGCCTCTTGTTTAATATCTGATGCCTCATGGGTTGCACTATGTCACCAGTTCTTCCACTGAGTTGTGAGCAGAAGTGAAATGTGCCCCTTCCAGGTGAGAGCATTTAATTGCTGATGTAAGACAGCCTAGGTCTCTCTTCTCCTCTGTCAGAACATCAGCAATGTTAGTAGGTGGTGACTTTGGTCTTTGAGTGACTCCAATGAGCAGGACCCTCCCATCTCCTACCTTATCAAACTGTAATAGACATAAAGCATTAGCAAGATATAAGCCTTCATTGTCTTAAGCCACTGAGATTTGGGGGTTATTTGAAAGCACAGCAAAACCTCACCTACTCTGCCTGATATATGGAAGTTGGAGAGTTATTTTCCAAATGTTACAGTGCTGGGAAGTCCAGGCATTCCTCTACTATGAAACATATTTCTGAAAATGTGTTGCAAATACAGTGGTCTGAAAGTCAGTGTATTTGCATGCTTTAAATTCAGGTCCATTCCCAAGAAACTAAAGCATTTTATAAGACCCTACATGTGTCCTGTACAGATGCCATCTCCTGAAGGCGGCTAGTCAGCAGGTGAAGGCATTGACAGACCCCCAGGTTCAGGTGGAAGTGACTATCAGCAGGGTTATCATTATCCCCAGAGGGTGATTATGTCCACCCAGGCATTTTTCCTTTTCACTGGAGAGGAAACCACACCAAACTATTGATAATTCCTAGTGAATCTCCTAACAAGCTGTCTTCGGAGCTGGACTGATGAGCCCAATGGTTCTCAAACTTTAGTGTGCATCAGAATGACCTGGAGAGCTTGTTAAACTACACCTTCTGGGTCCCACCACCAGTCAGTATGGGGTAGAGCTGTGAATATTTATTTCCTACATGTTCCCAGATGATTCTGATGCTGCTGGTCCAAGGACTATAGTTTTATTTATTTATTTATTTATTTTTTTAGAGACAGAGTCTCGCTTTGTTGCCGGGGCTAGAGTGAGTGCCATGGTTGAGTGAGTTGCCTAGCTCAAAGCAACCTCAAACTCCTGGGCTTAAGCGATCCCATTGCCTCAGCCTCCCAGGTAGCTGGGACTACAGGCATGAGCCACAATGCCCAGCTAATTTTTTTTCTATATATATTTTAGTTGGCCAGATAATTTCTTTCTATTTTTAGTAGAGACGGGGTCTCGCTCTTGCTCAGGCTGGTCTTGAACTCCTGACCTTAAGCGATCCACCCGCCTTGGCCTCCCAGAGTGCTAGGATTACAGGTGTGAGCCACTGAGCCTGGCCAGAAGGACTATAGTTTTAGAACCACTGGATTTAACAATAAGCAGACCAAGTATCACCCCCTTTAAGAAAGAAAAAAAAACCCAAATGATATTTATAGTAGAGATTTCTTTTTAAGAGTCTGATATTCTGGCTGGGTGTGGTGGCTCACGCCTGTAATCCTAGCACTCTGGAAGGCTGAGGAGGAAGGATTGCTTGTGAGCAGGAGTTCGAGATCAGCCTGAGCAAGAGCGAGACCCCGTCTCTACTAAAAAATAGAAAGAAATTAGCTAGACAACTAAAAATATATAGAAAAATTAGCTGAGCATGGTGGTGCATGCCTGTAGTCCCAGCTACTCGAGAGGCTGAGGCAGTAGGATCACTTAAGCCCAGGAGTTTGAGGTTGCTGTGAGCTAGGCTGATGCCACGGCACTCACTCTAGCCAGGGCAACAGAGCGAGACTCTGTCTCAAAAAAAAAAAAAAAAATAGAGTCTGATATTCCCAAAAGAATATCAAATTAATCATTATGGAAAAAGACTTCCTTATACTTCTATCATGGTTTGGGATTGAGGGAATCCTACATCCTATTTGCCCAGGACATTCCTGGTTCATGCCTGTTGTCCTGGCCTACGTCAACAGTTCCTTCTTTTGCTCTCACAAGTGTCCAGGTTTGGATGATATATTATATGGCCATTCCATCTAGACTTATTTATGATTTCAATACCATATGAGAAATGATTAGATAATATTTCAGCATTTAGGGTCTTCAAGGTCTTAGGCTTCAAAGCTCTTACTCCCACCCAGGTTGCAGCTTTGAGGAGGACAAGGCATAGAGGAGGATCAGTGGCCCTGGTTCCCGATCTCAAGGCCCCTGGTTTTTGTGGAAGTGGAGAGTAGGTAGGGATAGGCATGGAAATGGAAAGAGTGAGTGTTGAACCTGGGCTCCCCCATCTTCCCCTAACTGATCAGCACCCTGCAAGATTTGGGTATTGGCCTTGCTTGATTGTTAGATGCAACACAAAATCCAGTACCAAAAAGGCTCCTGGGGTGCTGATGTATAATGTTGGGAAACACTGGTTGTAAGAAGACTGAAGATCACAATCTGAGAACCCCTCATAGTGGGCACAGAACAAGAACTTATCTTCCTGACCATGGGGCTGTTGCCATCTTATTCTCCAAGCTGGCCCTGAAGCCTTACAGAGGGCACCTACATGTTTTTTGCCAACCTTGCTAGCACTCCTTTCTGAGGTCCATGTGGCTAGTCTGTAGTATCTGAGGGTTAAAGAAGGTGAGTCTGTAGGGGCACAAGTATTCCCCACATGAGGAAGCCCAACATGGTAGTGGTCCCCAACCTTTTTGGCACTAGGGACCGATTTTATGAAAGACAATTTTTCCACAGACCAGGGGTGGGGAGGGTGGGGTGTCATGGGTGGGGGCCGTGTGGTGTGGAGCTCAGGTGATGCATGATGTGTTTCCCAACAGGCCACAGACCGGTACCCAGCCATGGCCTGGTGGTTTGGGACCACAGCCATAGGGGAATGTTCTCTTTCTGAGCCAGGGAGAAGGGTTTCTTGATGTGAGTTGGGGAATGTGGGTGTGCTATCCCAGGGTGGAGGATGAGCCGGTTTCCTTCATCCCCCTTTTAACAGCATCTAATTATTTTCCGGCTTCTAGAGTTTTCAACACATGAATTAAGGTAGCAGGAACGTGTTTTTTTTCTGCTAGGCTGCTATATACTACCTGGTTCTTAACTGCAGGTATCCTTACTAGAAACAATTTATCTGATGAGTTCTACACCTAAAAGTACACACAGTTGGCTACAGCTTTAATATAACAGAAATGCTAGAGAGTGCAAAAGATCCATGCCTAAGTGGCATAACCATTCAACTCTACAAGTTATTGGATAACTTTACCCTAAATTTGTCTTGAGTAATCCATAGTTTTGCTATATCTGGATCACCGGCTTCAGGTAATGGAAGTTTAAGGGAGGCAGAGGGGAATGTGAAGAGGAGAGCCAACTGGGTGGATAAAAGCAAAATAGGCAGAAGACATTTTGTCACCCCAAAATTAAAAGAAGCAGCAGAATTTATTGGTATTTAGTAGGTACTCGATTTATATAAATAATGTGCTCCTTGGTATAAGGAAAGTGAGTTACATTGACAATCCTTGCCTTGCGGGAATTGTACTCTAACATGGGTGACCTAAATTCAACCCACACTTTTCATAACTGCTACCACCCACTACCCACACAAACTGTGGTGGTCTGCTCAAGCCCCCGTGACAAAATACTGTAGACTGGGTGGCTTAAACAACAGAAATTTATTTTCTCACAGTTCTGGAAGTTGAAAAGTCCAAGATCAAGTTTCTGGCAGAGTTTGGTTCTTGGTGAGAGCTTTTTACTGTGGCTTGTGGATGGGCCACCTTCTGGCTGTGTCTTCACATGGTGGCGTGGAGAAAGGGGAGGGCCACATTCACTATCAGATCAGGACCCCACCCTTATGACCTCATTAGCCTTAATTACTTCTTGAAGACCTTACCTCCAGATACAGTTACATTGGGGGTTAGGGCTTCAACATATGAATATGGAAGGAACAATTCAGTCTGTAGCACACACACACACACACACACACACACACACACACAGAGTACACTAAGCCAAGAGCTAACGCTGTGGTGAGAGCCCTGGTTATGAAATATTTACGCTGAGGATAACCTGTGTGAGTCAGGCGTGGCGGTGTGTGCTGGGAGCCAGGCCAACAGTCTGCTAGGAGGAGGAGGAGAAATCAGCATTACCTCTTTTCATTCAGCCAGAAAAGGCTTTCTGCAGGAACGGGGCTCTAGAGATCTTTGCAGGGCAAAAAGAGAGATTTGAGTGATAGCAGAGAGGACGGGAAGAGCAGAGGGAGCAGCGGTGAGAGACCATCAGAGTTAGAGTGAGAGATAGATGAAGGAGGCAGGCCGGGAGAGTTCGTATTTTCCCTGTGCTTTTCTAAGATGTTTTTGAAAGTGGTTTTCTCTCGTGGTCCTGATGTAGGGAGCTGATCGATGCCAGCTGTGTGTAGGTGTTCATTTTCCTTACTCCTCCTGCTCACTTCTAGTGGCTGTTTCCGGGGGTTCCAAGGCATCTGCTCCTTGTTCATATTTTGCTGCAGTTTCTGTCCAATCTGACTGATTTACTCATCCCTGTGTACTCTTCTTGTTTCCATCTCCTTTACTGCCCACCCCCAATGCATTTGTTCAGTAGCATCCTGGCCCCTGCCGACACATACTGCTTTCAACTACTTTACCTTGGACTTCTCTCCAAAAGGGGGACAGAGATGATTAGAAATCAACTGAACTATTTTTTAAAAGGTGGAAACCCAATCTTTGTGCTTTGGGCTATTTTTGCCTGAACTTCCAAGCTAGATGTTGTTTTGCCATAGAGATAGGCATACTGCTATAGACTCTGCTCTCACTTTTCCATCCTCTCCTAGGTTTTAGGACTCAGGAAGTGCATTATATTTATTTATTTATTTATTTTGAGAAATCAAAAGCAATTTCAAATACACGCATGTGCACACGCATGTGAGTGTACATATACTCATGCACACAGACACACGAGAATGTGTTTTCCTGGGTGACTGGGAAGCTAGAGTCACATGAGAGAGGTTGATCTCCAATTATCATGAGCTTTGATGAACTTAGAGTCTGTGGCAATTCTCTGTTCCCCTGTCCCCGCAGACCCGCTCACTTCTACTGAGAGAGACGACAGTGTAATTTGGTCCAGAGGTTCAGAAGACTTGATTTTAGAGCCATAGTATATGAAAACTGTATTGTTTACTGCTTCTGCAGTTTTATAGTGCAGAATAGCTTGAAAATGGGAGAGTAAAAGCACCATTAGAGCTATCCCTTTGATTTAGGCCACGACCTCCAGAAAGTTTCCTAATAAATTATGAATACGATGTCTGGGAGTACATGATTAACCCATTAGCAAAGATTGTTTTATTTCCTCAGCTGGAAAGGAGACAGAAGATGTGTCATCTGGGGGAGGCTGAGTGTCGAGCAAGGTCTGAGCATAAAGGGAGGCAGTTGAAGAAAGAATTGGGAAGTCTTGAAGATCACTTTTGCTGACATCACAGTGTTGCCTGAGAAGGTCTTGGGTTCTAGTCCTGCTCCTTCACTTCCTGGCAGAGTCTCTTTCAATAAGTCGCCTGGCCTCTATGCATCTTGCTTTCTTTGACTGTAATGTGGGGATAATAATGGTACCCCAATTATATGGGTATCGGGAGGATGAAATGAGGTAATGTAGGCAAACATTTGGCACAGAGTCTGGTTCACTGTAAGTACTCAATTAATGCTAATAATTATTATCATGCAAGGACAATGACATCTTTTTCCCCATTACATTTTGAAGCTCATACTTCTAAGACACATATAATGGAACTTTCAAGATAGCAGTAGAAAAACATAGATGCATACTAATCTTAGAAAATATTATCTTTATAGTGTCCCCAAACAAATTGGACTCCATTCAATAAAGCACTAAAATCATTTTTAGGAGGTTTATAAAATGTTCCCGAACAGATGTCTTGATATACTGGTGCAACTCAAGCAAACATTGCAACGCTTGCTGCTCTTTCTCAATCCTTGGAGGACTGGGCCTATTTCTGTCTAATTCTCACCAGACTTTGGTCCTGGATTATACCCTCCCCATCCATTTTCCGCAAGCAATTTCACTTCATCATGAATGTTTTCTTTTCCCCCTCAGTCTCAGGTGAATTATTTCTCCAAGGCAGTTACAATGTACAACCTCACATTCTTGGGTCAATTTTCTGATCTCTTATAACAATACATTCAAGATTATAAACCTCACAATGGGCCTTCAGTTCTGCCTGAAAGTCTTTCGTCACTTCCTTGGTACATAAACTCCTCATTTCCATAGTGACCATTTGAAATATTTCCAGTCTTAGTTCATATCACTCAGAAAACCAAAGCTTTCCAAAGGAACCGTCTTGAAAATGATAAATCCACTGACCTCGTTAACAGTCCTCTCCTGTTAGATTGAAAGAGCTGTCCCTTCTATTTAAGCTTTAGGTCCCTCCCCTCCAGTCTCCTCAGGAGCCTGAGATGTGATTACCCACTTTTCTCTCCCATGTAATCAACCAACCCCTTCCAGTCAACGTTTAAATGTGTGCACACCTTTGTCATCCCTAAGTAAGACTCTCTCGTCCTCACATCCTACTCCACCTCCCAGCACGTTTTCATCCCCCCTCTTCACAGCCAAACTTGTTGAAAGTTCTCTAAATTGTATGTCTTCTTTCCTCATTGCTCTTCCTGCTCAACCTCCGTGAGTCTGGAATGCACGCCATCGTGGTGGCCTTGGTCTAGGTCGCCACTGACCTCCACATTGCTGGATCCTCTGAACTCTTCTCTGCCTCAGACACTGTGGATCACTTCCTCCTTCTGCAGCCTCTCCTTCCTTTGACGTCCATGACCCTACTGCTCTAGTGTTTCTACTTTCCCCTGATGTGTCTTCATGTACTTTTGTAGGCTGATGCTGCTCTGCTCAGCCACGAAATGTAGGAGTTTCTCCAGGATCAGTTCTAATACCTCATAACTTCCCACTTTGTACTCTCGCCAGGCAACTCTATCCACCCTTCACAGCTTTGACTCTTCAGACCAATATATCTACGTGCGTACTTGATATGTGTACTGGAAAACCTCAAAGGCAATAAACTCATCCTAGCCAAGATCCATTTTTCCCTTATGTCAGTATATTCTCTGTCATTACCAGATACCACTGTGGAAATAAACATAGACCACACAAATGAGAATAAGCAAAGGCTATTAAATCAGCAATTGCTAGAGAAACGGGGTCAGCCACTATCGCTTACGTTTGGCAGAGACTTGCAGACGAGGAACGAGAAAGCTTTATAGTTAAAAAAAAAAAAAAAAAAAAAAGAGAGAAAGGTTTCAGGTATACCCTGATTGGGGGTTGTTGGCATGGGGAAGCTATAGACAGCCTAACTAAAGAGGACATCCTATATCATTGGTTAGGGGTGTATATTTGGCTTTTTCTCATTGGTCCTATGTTGGAAATGGGGCGAAAATTGGAGAAGCTGCCAGTTATCAATCAAATCATGGCTGTTTGGGGCCTATTGTTACAAGGTTATTGTTCGGCTTCCTGGAGTGGGTGCTAAAGATAGCAGTTTGACTTCCTAGACCAGTTACTATAGACGATGGGTCAGAGTTCTGTTTTTATGTTTAGTCCGGCTATTGTTCATTTGTATATTCAGTCTCTCACCTCCATCAGTTCAGGTGTGTAAGCCAGAAAGTAAGGAGGCAACATAGCACGCTAATAAGTATGTGAGCTCTGGAATCACAGTGTTGATTTTATAGGTCCACCACATATTTTCTGTGTAACTTTAAACAAGCTACTTAAATTTGGTTTCAACTTTGGCTTACTTGCCATAAACATGAGGAGAATGAGAGATTTATCTGAGGCAGACACCGTCACTGTCCCCTGCATAACAGCCATTATTCACATTTCTTTTCTGAGAGTGTTCAAAGCACTTTGAAAGGTCTTTCTGCCAATAGCATCAAATTTAAATGAACAAAGTATCCTACAATTTGAAGACTTGCATTGTTATAATAATGGAATTTTTCCTTAAATTTGTATAAACAGAGAGAGAGAGAGAGAGAGAGAGAGAGACGCAGGAGATTCAGCTGAGAAAACAATGGGGCCCTTGGCGTCTTCCAAGCACTTTCTCTTAATCAATCTCTGCTTGACAAAGTTTAAAGGAGGTGTCTTCCCATACCAGTGAAGATACAATTTTATAGTAGTTCTAACTGGACCCATTAAAATCTAAGCTACTGGGATTAGTAGGGAAAATGGATTGTGTATAAGAGGAGAGAAGTTTATGTGACAATGGAAGAAGAAACTGGAGTGATGTGACCAGGACACAAGCAATGCTGGCCCACACTGAAAGTGGGAGGAACAAGGAACAGGTTCTCCTCTGGAGCCTCCAGAAGGAACCAGTTTTGCTGACACCTTGATTTTAGCCACTTAAGACTCTTTTTGGATTTCCGATTTGCAGAATTGGAAGAGAACAAGTTTGTGTTAAGTGATTAAGTTTGTGGTAATTTGTCACAGCAGCAATAGAAAACTAATGCTAATGCGCCATCCACATCTTATTTCCCCCACAGGTCAGTCATTCAGAGTTTCCTGAATCTCTGTCCCAAATTCTAGCTTTCTGCTGTTGGGTTCTTTATCTCAAATTAAGTACACTTTAAGCTGCAGAAGTAAACAATACCCAGTAGATGGCATGGAGTACCAAAGAAACAGAATGGAAAAAACAAAGAAAAAGTAAAAGGACATGAGATCACAAAGAAAGCCTGAATATGCCACTACTATCTGTAGGGATTAGGGACCACTGTACTACAGCAGAGGCTGTTGGAGCCAATACCAGACATCCCCTTGGCAAAAAATGTCAAGGGTAATAATCCTGAGACCAAATGTTGACAAATTTAAGGAGACCTCTTCTGAAAGCTGTCTGGGAAAGATTTTTTTTCCTTAAAGAGAGACGGATAAAGACTTTTCCTTCCTTCCCTTCCTGCCAGGTATGTTTGATGTGATCGTAGGCTGTGTGGAACTACTGCAGCTACTTTGAGACCGTGAGGAGGAAGTAGAGAGAATTCTGGAGAAGGCAGCCCAGTGCTCTGGCGGCACCGAGACTCCGAACCAGCCCGGGGAGGCACATTTTCAAACTTCTTCTGTATAACAGTGAAGGCAATGAAATCTCTGTATTGAACAAGACATTTCTAATTAGGAATTTATTCTATTACTTGTAGCCAAAAGCAGTATAATTAAACACCACTTTTAAAAAATGAAATTGTTCTTCTAAATCCATATAAAGCTGTGGTTCCCAACCCTCAGGCTGTGGACTGGTAACCAGTCGTCCATTGCCTGTTAGGAACCAGGCCACACAGCAGGAAGTGAGCGGTGGGCGGGTGAGTGAAGCTTCATCTGTATTTACAGCCACTCCCCATCGCTTACATCACTGCCTGAGCTCGGCATTAGATTCTCATAGGAGCACGAACCCTACTGAAACCTGCATGTGCGCACTCCTTATGAGAATCTAATGCCTGATGAGCTGAGGTGGAGCTGAGGGGGTGATGCTAGCACTGGGGAGCAGCTGCAAAATCATCCCGAAACCGTCCCTCCTCCCCCTCGGTCCATGGAAAAAAACTGTCTTCCATGAAACCAGTCCCTTGTGCTGAAAAGGTTGAGGACCCTGATAAAGCACTTGTTGCTAATTTCAGCTCAACAGACAAGTGTTTTCTGAGAAGTGACTTTGCAAAACACTGTGCTAAGCCCTTTTAAGAAGTATAAAGATGGACTAGAATAAACTCTGTACTCAAGGAATTTGTAGTCTAACAAGGGAAGAGACACATACTATATTTATAATATTGAAGGTGGAGTATAATAAATCTTCAAAAAAAAAAAAAAAAAAACCTCAAAGAGCCATGCATTTGGAGAAGTAATAAGCCACTGAAACAGGTACACTGAATACCCAGGTGTACCAAGGGCAGGATGGAAGGAGAGAATTTAAAACAATAATAAAGATGGTACAAGTTCAGTCTGCTTTTTATTATTATCAGACTCTGACAATTCTAAACAATGACAGTGATAAGATCCTCCTCCAAGGAAAAACACACACACACACACACACATATTAGTTATTGTGTTCTGTAAACAATGAAAACTCTTTGGGAATAGAACCTATGAAAACAAGATCAAAAAGGTTCATTCTGTCATTATGGTCATTCTGAGAATATAGTAATATACATACTGTATTATCTAGTAATCTGTTGACTGAAATTTTCCATTAATTAGTACTTCTGCACATCAATAGAACAAAGATTAATTATGTTGGATTCTGGAATGCCTTTGGAGCTTTCACAAATTTTAACACTATAGTAAAATATTCATATATTTAAAATTATATTAAAATCTTATTTTATGGACAATTGATAAATCATGCATGTTACGTAAATAATTAAAAAACATTCCAATAGAACAGTGGTTCACAAGTGCCAGACCTGGCATTAGTGCACTCCTGCAAATTTATCATCATTCCATGGAAAAGAAAGAGAAATGACATAAAAGATAATCTTTTATTCTGTAATTATGTTCTAATTTTGGGCATGTTAAAATATCTGTTTTCAAAGTAGGTAGCTTATGTGTGCCACTGAGATTCTTTGGAATTTCTGGGAAACATTGCTGTTGAGCAAGATTTCCTAAATAGAAATTCCCAGATCATGACTTACTGAATCAGAATGTTTTTGGAGGAGAGCCTAAAAATTAATATGTTTAACAAACACTCTACCAGTTCATATATACCCTCATGTTTGAGAACCACTGGTATGGAGCAAAGTACACAGGCTTTGAATCCAGCCTTAAGTTTGAAATCTTGCTTTGTTGTTTTTCAACTGTGTGACCTAAGATACTGAAAGTCTCTCAGCCTTCAATGTCTCACCTGCAAAACAGAAGGCCTGTTAGGAGCATGGAAACACTCATCAGTGTGAAGTTTCTAACAGCAACTACTCCGGAATAGAAACTCAAGACAATTAGTTCTCAACCATCCCCCTTTTCCTGAATATGCTGGTTAAGTACACCCTATAGACCTATCATATGTATATTTTGGTAGGTAGAATTTTAAAATGGTCCCCTAAGATTCCATACCACTGATTATTCTATTAAACACAAATCTAGGTACTTCTGTGAAGGAGTATGTAATCAAAGTCCTAAGTCAGTTGATTTTAAGGTAGGAAGTTTATTCTGGTGGGCCTGGCCTAATCACGTGAACCCTGTACAAGCAGTTTTCTCTTGCTGGTTGCACAAGAGGAGGGCAGAGAGACACACTCGGGCAAGCCTGGAAGAAAGCCAACATCCATGTTGTGAACTGCCCCTGGGGGCTCCATGGCAAGGACCTGAGAGTGGCCTCTAGTTGCTGAGATCAATCTCTAACTGACAGCCAGCAATACAAAGGGACCTCATTCCTGTAACTACACAGAAATGAACACTCTGAGAGAGCGCAGAGAGAGATCTTTCCCTAGTTGAGCCTCCAGATGAGTATGCAGCTGGCTGACATCTTGATTTCAACTCTGCAATATCCTGAGCAGAACCCAGTCACGTTGTACCACACTTCTGACCACAGAACTGTGAGTTAATAAATGGGTATTATTTTAAGTAATTTAAATTTTAAATAACAAATTATCTAAGTTTGTGATAATTTCTTATGTGGCATAGGACACATACACTATATATATATATAAATAAAATGAAATCATATATTTATACTTTTAAAAGGTAATATTATTTTTAAAAAATGCTCTTCTTGCCTTTTTCACAACACACCTAAGCTTGTATCTATAACATAAACAAGAAGTGACAGTACTTATCTTTCAAGGGACAAATGGAAGGAAAAATAGCACATCCACTATTTTGACATATCACCAAGGACCACAGAAATGCCTGCCTCTTTCACTCCATCTCCTTTAGTTTGTAATAAATGCTCTATAGTGAAACAACCTTCCCATCTTGCCCACAGGCTTAGCTGAAAATCTAGAAGCGACAGCAAGTGAACTTTTAACTTGGCAAAACAGCAGTCCCCAAAGGTTTACAACTGTGAAGAGCTTTCTCTCTTATTACTGTTCTGGACTTTTTGTTTTCTTAGTCCTTCTATATAGTTTGGGGTGGAGGGTGAAGCAGAGTAAGGATTTGGCACTTTTTGCCCTTTTGACTTGAACCAAGATCAAGATTTTTTTTTGAAAAAGGAACAGCAAGCTTTATATGTTGTTTGACGTAAATCTCAATTGTTTTGGACTATTTAGGAACTTGGACATTCACTTAAACTTTATCTTCTAAGGTATTTCAAATAAAAATAAATCATATCTCTAGGCTCAATGAAGTTAAATTAAAATTTTTTTTTATTTTGGCATATTACGGGTGTACAAATGTTTAGATTACATATAATGCCCTTGCCCGCCACCCAAGTCAGAGCTTCAAGTGTGTCCATCCCCCAGACAGTGTGCACCACACCCATTAGGTGTGTATATACCCATCCCCTCCTCCCTCCTCACATCTGCCCAACACCCGATGAATGTTGTTACTATATGTGCATTTAAGTGTTGATCAGTTAATGCCAATTTGATGGTGAGTATATGTGGTGCTTGTTTTTTTTATTCTTGGGATATTTCACTTAGCAGAATGGGCTCCAGCTCTATCCAGGATAATACAAGAGATGCTAGATCACTCTTTGTGGCTCAGTAGAACTGCATGGTATACATGTGCCACATTTTATTAATCCCCTCATGTATTGATGTGTACTTGGGTTGTTTCCACATCTTTGCAATTGTGAATTGTGCTGCTATAAACATTCTAGTGCAGATGTCTTTTTTATAGAATGTCTTCTGTTCTTTTGGGTAGATGTCCAGTAATGGGATTGCTGGATCAAATGGTAGTTCTACTTGTAGTTCTTTGAGGTATCTCCATATTGCTTTCCATAGAGGTTGTACTAGTTTGCAGTCCCACCAACAATGTATGAGTGTTCCTATCTCTCCACTTCCATGCCAACATTTATTGTTTTGGAACTTTTTGATAATGGCCATTCTCACTGGAGATAAGTGATATCTCATTGTGGTTTTGATTTGCATTTCCCTGGTGATTAGAGATGTTGAGCATTTTTTCATATGTTTCTTGGCCATTAGTCTATCTTCTTTTGAAAAGTTTCTAGGCTCAATGAAGTTAAATCTAGTAGAAGCATCATGAAGCAAATATTTATAAGAATCTTAATTTGTGTGGAAGCATATAAGCATTTTCCAGTAAAAGTAATAACAACACCTAACATTTGTTAAGCACTTACTTATATGGCAGACCCTGTTGTGGGCACTGTATGTGTATTAATATGTTTAACTGTCATAATATTTCTCTGAAAAAGGTATTGTAAGTTCTATCTTATTTCTTTTGTACAATGAAGAAACTACAGAGTATTTAAATAACTTGCTCCAAATCACATAGCTAATAAGTGAAAGAGTTCAGAACCCAGAAATTCTGGCTTTCAAGTTGGGTTTTATTCTATTCTAAGATGGGATGCATTATTTCTCTGAGTCCAAAAATCTGCTGCATGCAAAATGCAGTGTTCAGCAGATGCAGGACCCTCACATCAAAGAATGTTGTCTCTGCTTGGAGAAGGAAATGCAGAGGCATGAAACAACAAAACACCTAAAAACCAGTAATTGAGTCCAAACATTTCCCTCTCCAAACATTCCCTCTCCCTCACCACTGCTATTGGCAATAAAAATGAAGAATGAGAGAGCCTACTTTACAACTTCTGCCTAGAGCCTCGAAAATTCAATAAGGGACCATAAAACAGACAGTACAGTTTAAGAGTTTATAGCAAGATAGAAGCTTTCAGTTCAAGTTATGAGATAAGTAGGTCTTGAAAGGTGATTCCCTGGATCCCTGTTCCTTTATAATATGTGCTTGGATCCAAAACACTCTGTGCTTGAAATGTTTGTGTTGAAATGGAAGAAGGCAAAATTCACTTCTCTCAGTCCTGGGCTATTTGTTTCTGTCATTGATGTCATGATTTTAAACTGTGTGTGTGTGTGTGTGTTTGTGTGTCTGTGTTAAAAACAAAATAAAGGCATAAAATTCACAAAAGGGATTTTTTTCCCTGGCAGAACAGATTTTAGAACTGCTCAGATTTCTTCTTGCCACGTTCCAAATGAGCTTTGAAAATACAACGGCACAACTGGATCTCTCCTGACATACTGTGTTTCTGAAGCTTGCATATCTTAAAGTTCTAGAAATTAAATTATGTCTTAATTAAAGTAAAGGGAGTACCTATTTATAGGACACTGCAATGAATTCTTTCTAATACCAATTTGAATGACCTATTCTGGGAGTTAATATGCGCTACGTTGGGTTTACAGGGAGTGCTCCCTTACAGCCTCCTCTTCTCTCACCTGAACCACGGCGGTATCTTTCTAACTGCTTTCTTGATCTTTAGGCTCATAACATCCACCACCATTCTTTCCCACCTCCAACTTCATTCTCCATATTGCCTAGCAGAGGGGCTCTTAATCTAGATCCACAAGTAGAATTCAGTGGTCCATAAACTTGAATGAACAAAGTCTTTATTTTCTGATTGAAATTTATTGTTTCCTTCTATCATGAACGGAGACAACAAACCTCAGTATTATTAGCAGTAACTGTGACCTTGTCACCAAACAAAATCACGTTTTCATATTTTATTACATGTGCAGCAAATATTCCCAAATATTATTTATACTCACCACCATTCAAGATTATGGTAGTTACTAGATCTGCTGCTAGATCTCATTATTTAATGCATTAATAAAGAAGCACATTAATGCATTAATGCACATTAATGCATTAATAAAGATACAGCAATATATTGCTGTATCATAAACTTTTTTTTTCTGAATCTGATAACTGGGTGTCAATGTAATTGGTCTCCTTCAAAATTGTATGTGTCTATTTTTTAAAAATCCTGAGAAGGGATCCATAGGCTTTCCCAGACTCCTAAAGAGGTCCTTGGCACACACATAAGAATTAAGAACCCCTGCTCTAGAAGGATCTTTCTAAAATAAAATTCTCATTATGTTACTCCCTTAACTTGAACTTCCTCAGTGGCTCCAAGTCACCCTCCAGTTAGCATCCAAATCCTCTGTGGCCCAGAGAAGGCCTTCTGTGATCTCCCTGTCTCCCTAGACTGCCTCATCGCCAGTGTGTACATCCTTGTACTCTGCATTCCATCTGTTTCACATGCCAGATGCACTGAGCCATCTCAGCTTTCTGATGTTCTAGGCACATTGTTCTCTCTGATAAAAATGTCTTTCCTTGATTTACTACTCGTAAGTCCTACTCATCCTTTTAGACCCACTCAAGGTCACCTCCCTGGGACACCCTGTCTGACATATTGACTCTCTGTCTTTTTCAGCCTTAGGGCAATCACTCATTTCTTTGCTCCACTCCTGTACACTGTGCCTGGGCACAGTGCATCACAGTTGTTAATTTATAAGTCTTTTTCTCTTAGGGGTTGTGAGTTTGGGAGCCCCTTGTACCATCTGTGCTATAATGGTATCCAGCACACTGTGGGCCTTTTGTGCATATGGGCTCGACTATCATCCACAAGTGTTACATAAAGAAGGAAATTTTGAGTTGACCCAAAAGCTGGTTTTGTAGTCAGTGTAAGATTCCCAATTGTGTATGAAGTGGGGCTAACTAATTTGCTTTGCTGACAGCTTCTTTGTGAAGCAGGTCTTCTACATTCCAAATATCAGTGCTGACTTCTGGTCCCGCTGGATAGATTAATTTACATCTTCAGAGTGATCCTCAGCAGAGCCACTGTAAGTCAACAGCTTATGTTTTTGTGATATCTCCAAGTGGTGTCTCCTGCTGAAAAATTATCCTCCTCTTTATACATGCCATTTGCTCATCATTCATTCATTCATCCAGCAAATATTTCTGAGAGTCTACTATGTGACAGGAGCTGTCTGGGGACTCAAAAGTGAATGAACCCTGTCCCTGCTCTCATGAAGCTTACAGTGTAGAGTGGCACTGTCCAATAGAAATTTCTGTGATGATGGAAATGATCTGTATCTGCATTGTCCGGTACAGTAGCTGCTTGCCATATGCGAGTACTGAGCACTTGAAATGTGACTAGTATGTCAGATAAATTGAATTTTTAATATTATTTAATTTTAATTAATTTAATTTAAACAGCCATGTGTTAGTAGTGGATACCATATTAACAATGTGGTTCTAGAGGTTATATGTTAGAACTAACTGAGTAAGTGAATAAATGTGTGAATTAACAAATAAGAAAACAACCAAACAAATAAAGAAGAAAAACCTCAAATACTTATAAATGCCAATGCAAAGAGTTAAGTACACTGATATAGAGGCACTGAGGTTTTTGGGAATGTTCCTTTGAGGAAGTGATGATTGAGTTGAGACTTGAATATCAAGAAAGATCCTGCTATGGTAAGAATTAAGGGTAGGAGAATTCTAGGCAAAGGGAACATAAAAAAATTCAAACCCACAAGAGAATTATGTGTCTGGCTTGAGGGATGGAAAGGCCAATATACCTGGAGTGCAGCAGGTAAGGGGTTGTAACAGGACATGCAGGCAGAGGAGAGCTGGTGCCCTATTGCAGGGCTCTGTAAACCAATGTAAGGAGTTCACATTTTTTCCAAGTGCAATGGGAAGTCATTGGAGGGCTTTAAACAAGGGGCTAACATGATTTTATCTATATTTAACAAAGCTCATGCTGATGACTATATGAATATTGGATTGTAGAGTGGAAACCAGAGTCCAGTCAGCATCAATACAGGAGTCCAGGTGTGAGGTGATGACAGTTCTGTGTTAGGGTTATGGTAATAGAAGTGGATGGAATCTATATATATTATAGAGGTAAAGTCAACAAAATTTACTAATGGACTGATTGGGGTGGTGGTAAAAAGAGAGAGGAATTATGAACAACGTGTAGATTCGGGGCCTCAGCATTGGAAGATCATGCCATGGACTAAGGTAATAATTGAAGGAGGAGCAGGCTTGGGGTGAAAAACCAAGGGTTCTGTTTTGGATGTGCCAAGCATAAAACACCTATGAGACATGCAAATGTAGATGTCAAGTCTGGAGTTCTGAAGAAAGGTCAGTACGGGAAATGTGGACTTGAGAGTTACCAGGGTAGAGATGGTCTTTGAAGCAAGGGAGTGGATGAGATTCCCTGTGGAATGAACACAGGCAGGAAAAAAAAAAAAAAAAAAAAGGGCTCCAGGAGACTGAAGATGCTGACCAGCACCGGCATAGGATAGTTATTCATTTCAGATTAAGTTCACTTTTTACTTGGGGCAAAATGGACAAATTCCAAGAACCCAACCATCAGGGACCCAATGACGTGCGCATCACATGGGTGTATTCTGATTGTTGCAGCAACCAAATGGGTACAGTCAGGGAGAGAGAAAACCAACTGTTATTAATTGCCACTATGTTCACCCACATGCCCTGGGAGATTAGTAATAGCATCTCTACTTCACATGATTGCAATGCAAATAAACAGTCATACAGATCTGATAGTTAAAATCCTGACTTCATTCTTATTGGCTGTGTCACCTGGACAAGGTACTTAATCTCAAACTGCATTGATAAAGTGAAGCTGTAGAGAGAATTAAATAAAACAATGCATAAAATCCTAATGCTTAACACGTAAGAAATGCCCCAAATGCATTAGTTGTTTATACAAAATACCTTGGCCAGTGTTAGTAATTCCATTTACTATGTGATAGGCCTAGGAAATTTACCCAGGTGTGTGTATCTCTAAAGCCGGGGGTCTTTCCACCACTCCATGACTCCTGGGCTTGAAAACTACCTGACTTTGGCTCTATTCCTTAATTCTCTTGTATACTTCTTCTCTGAAGCTCCTTACAAATAAGTTTTAAATTTAATTCGTTTTTTAAAAATTGGAAGTGGGTCTACATTGCTTCCTGAAGTTGGCTCTGCCTTCTGCTCTCTGGCAGGCAAGTGCCTGTGTTTACATGTTTCCTTTTAAATATATGCCCAGAGGAATTTCCCCTCTTCGTTATTTTCCCCCTTTCTCCTCCCAGCCCACCTTCCTCTCCAGGGGAACCTCACCAGCTTACTCAGCACCCAGGGCTCCCTAGCAAGACAAAAAGCACTGCTGTTTTCCCAACCTGCCGTTAAACACGTGCATCAGCTAAATTCCTGCTGACTCTGCTTTTGCTGTGTGTTCTATTTAATAAACCTCTAGCCACTTTGGATGTTAGAAACAAAGAAATGGCAGACAATTTATTTATCCCTGCTGATCAATTGGAAACATGGAGCCAGTTCGGTATGGTCGTCTTTAAAACTCCTTTCCTTGTTTCCCACAGAGCAAGCTCTCCATCTTTGTTTCATATGTGCACAGGTGATGCACTGGATCCTTGGGGATACTCCTAATAAACCACCAGACCCATAGGCAACTTTTGCAAAAATCAGATCATGTAGGTTTCCACAATTCCTGCTCTCTCCTGTGTGTGTGTGTGTGTGTGTGTGTGTGTGTAATCTCATTAGCATTTTCTTGCTGTACACTAGGCTGAAAATTAGACAACAAGTCTTTATGGTACAGCACTATTTTTTAAGAAGTCAGCATTTCCTAAGGTTAGAGGATCTAATTAACTCTCTTTGAACTGTACTCATCAGGGTTTACTAAAGGGTTTTATTCAAGAATACATTTAAATCGGCAGTTCAATAAATTTTCTCTAGATCAGGGGAGATGAAATGTGGATGAGAGATGGATTATTTACTGCTTTTAACTCTTATCTTTCCTAAAAGTGTGTATGTTAGGTGATTAGTTTTTAAAAAGAAAAATTCTCAACAATTTAATCTCCAAATCGTACACACCAAATCCATTTTTTTAACTGCCTTATGTTTTGGCATTTGTCGTCCCTGCACATCTAGTGTCCTTGTAACAATTAGGGAACGTATCTATCTGGAAGGATTTTTTGAGATTTTTCTCCCATTAGGCTGTGGCAAAATCTAGTAAAGAAGAGGGAGATGTTGCTCATTTCACCATTCATCATGATAGAACAAGAGCCATTTGTTCTAATTAGCTATGTCAGAGGTTCTTTGCATCTTTCCACATGTGTGGGCAAGATGACAAATAAACTCAGCATGCCAGGCTCTTAAAAACTAATTGCTCAAAATAAAGCCCTGCAAAACCCAGTTACTGCCTGCCCCTATGCATGTGGATTCATACACATGCATATTTACTTAACCGTTGACTTATTTACTTAACTATCCTGTCTTGATGTCCTAACTCTGGTCCCTAATTGCCATTTCTGACAATTTCAGGAAGAAACTTTAATCTTGTCACTTTCCTCTCTATAATTCCCTGGAGTCATAGGTCTATGTGTCTCTTTATACTGTAATACAGAATGCATTTTTGAATTGGTTTAGGTTTATTTTCCCCTGTGGACTGAGAACTGCTTAAGGGAATTACTGTCTTATTCACTTTTGTAATCACAAAACCTATTGTTCATATATTGCAGTTACTACATTGTTAAATCAGTGAAAGGTCTTCCTTAACCTTTTCATGCCAATGTGAATGTGAATGACTGATGATAATGTCTCCTTAGAAAAAATGAACATATATATACAGAACCAAAAATCTGCACATTATTTTAAAGAGTTAAGAACTTTTGACCTTCAGACAAGAGCTCACCTTGTTCAGTCTTCCTAGAGGGTGAAGGCATTTGTGGCGAAATTTGTTCTCTTGCTCTATAATGACACCCAAGGACTTGATACCTCCATGTCCACTGCTAACAAATCCCAATAGTCAACCAAGTGAAGGAGACACACAGGAGCATGTTTTTGTTTTTGGTTCATGAAGGATTAGTAAATTGGATCACAAATATATGGTTCCACCTCACACTTACATCCATAGTCATGGCACTTAGATTATATCCAAGGCCAATAGTCAAGCATTGGCCAAATCTTAATGTTAAATCACACTGATTTCTCACTTTTAGGTCAGCTCACTGAGTCATTTCTATTATACTGAATAGTCTCCAGTTTGATAGTTTATTTGAATTTTTTCTCTTTTCACTTTGAACAGTAGCTTCAGGTTTTCTTTTGTTGGGTTGCAAACATCTGGTTAAATTGATCCTAAAGCTTTAACATTTACTATCCAGGATTTCAAAGTAACTAGGGATGTGGATTAAAATGTCTTCTGATGTTATTCGGCTCCCATGAACAGGTAGATGTGGGGAATACTTTTTTGGATCTCAGGAGTTTGGGGAAAGTTTGCCATTCCTTTTCATAAGCGAGAGCAAACTTCTAATCAAACATGAATATTTTCTTAATAGGGATGTATTCCTGTTTCTCCTGTGGATAGTGTTAGGACTTGTTTGGCTGTCAGTGTCAGTATATTCTCTTTAATGTTCTATAGAGTATGGTTTGTTGTTTGCATCTTGAGATGGACTAGAGAGACAACATGCTTTCCAATGACACATCTAAAGCTGATTTGTAGCTTCAGCTAGGTATTCCTTTTTAAAAATCCCTCTCCCCCAACCCCTGTGTCACATTTTAATACTCAATAGCCTTAAGGTTTTCTTTGATTTCCTTCTACTTTTTCAAAATCTGACTTTTCCACATTCTTTCCTGGGACTTTCATCTCTATTTTTTTTTTTTTTTTAATCTAGTAAATCAAAGTAGAGGAATACCGAAACCCTTTCTCTTTCCCCTAATAAGGGAGATTGGCATGTTTAGGTCACCTAATTAATGTCTAGTTCCAGATGATTTTCACAGGACACACTCTGTAGTTAATTTGACCTATTCCTCAGTGTGCAAGGTTCCTGGGTATCAAGGTTAAGTATAATTCACTGTGGATTCCTACTAGGAATTTCATCATTTGTTCCATTTCTTGAGTGAGCTGTTCCACCCTTCCTGATCTGCTTGTGTGCCTACCTCCTCTGAATGGACAGTAATATACAAAGTTTCATTATCCCTCTGATACCCCCTTTCATAGCACCCAAGATCACTCAAAGCCTCACAATAGAAAGTCCCACATCCCACAGCACACAGCCCACGCAGCAACAAGAAATACCTTGTCCATATGCTGTCGAGCCTGTTCCTATTGTTCTTGGGTTATGGTTGCTGCTAAAAAATTCTGGTTTTAATTTTATTCTTTATTTATATACATCATATATAATACTTTAATTGTATTTCTTAGTTTTTTCCTTACCGAATGTAACCTCTTTTATTGAATTTTCTTTGTATCACTATCACTATGTTTTAAGTAAACATTTTATGTTTTAGAGAAATTTCAAGTTCACAGCAAAATTGAGAGGAAGGTCCAGAGATTTCCCATACATGCAATAGAACATTCCCCACCAGAGAAGCACATTTGTTACAACTGATGAACCTACATCGTACATCGTTATTACCCAGGGTCCACACTTTGTGTTAGGGTTCACTCTTGGTATTGTACATTCCATGGGTTTAGACAAACTTAGCATGACATGTATGAATGACATTGTAGCATCCTGTAGAATGCTCAGAATGACAAACTTAGAATGACATTGCAGCATCACATAGAGCAGTTTTGCTACCCTAAAAAATCCTCTGTGCTCCACCTACTCATCTTCCCTCCCATCACCACTTTTTGCTTATTTTCTAGTCCCTTCTTCCTCTTCTTTTTGTTCTCCCTCTCCCTCCTGCTGTTTACATTATTCCCAGGAAAAGGATACATTATTTACTCTTGGAACTCAGATTACAGCCCTGTGAAATACACAATTTCACTATTGTGTTTTGGAAGTCCCAGAACTGCATTTACATTTATTTTCCAATAATGGTCTCTATGTCCTTTTTCAAGTTTTGCTTTCTCTCCTCTTAGCCTCTGCAAGTCTGAACAGCGCACTTATCATTTTCATACTTTCCACAATTTTTTGTTGCATCCGTGCTACCTTCATATAAGGCACTGTGGGGGGAGAGTAGACAAATTTACCAGGCATGGTTCTACCAAATCCCCTTCTTTTGCCTAACTGACAATCACTACCTCCTTTAGGATCCTTGATCCCTTTCCATTTTACCACAAGGTGAGTTTTCTATTTCTCTTCAATTCCAGATGCTTTTCGGGGAAGGGAACACACTGAGATGAAAGCTTCCAGCAAAGATGAGTCAGAGTATCTGGCCTATCCTCCACAGGGCCTCACTAGAAAGAAAGAATTATGAAGGCGTTGACCTAGTATCTTGCTGCCATCCCACCAGAAGTAGTTTGCAGGTGTGCTTTCAACTGAATTGATTTT
The DNA here is from genome assembly GCF_041146395.1 of Eulemur rufifrons. Taxonomy (NCBI): domain Eukaryota; kingdom Metazoa; phylum Chordata; class Mammalia; order Primates; family Lemuridae; genus Eulemur; species Eulemur rufifrons. The sequence goes on along the minus strand of NC_090989.1, from coordinate 221,957,827 downwards.
TCCAGTATGGTGAATGGGGGAAGTCTTTGGACGACCACGATTTCTCGTAAGCTCATGCTAGAATTCAGCATTCTACTTAGAATTTACCAGGACAGGGCACAGTTGTTTCTTGATCTGAAAGTGATCCAAAATAATAAGCAGAAGTAGTGCAGTATTACCCTGGATGAATCCAGAGGAGGGAAACAAAGAAACCTTCACGACTTTTCACATAGGAAAGGGTAAAGAGTTCAGCAGGTAACATCAGGGGAAATAAAAGACTGGCAACTCCAGTGTAATTATTTCTCTGTAATGATGCTCCTTGAGAACGTTTGGCTACCATGCATAGTATCATGGATTCGGCATACTTTAATTGCCGGTTATTTTCGGCAAGGTGGCATTTTAAGTTTTTGTTCCCTAACTGCAGAAGGGATAAATACAGCATTTGACTCATATGTTGATCCAGGATTATTTTTATTCTCCACCACCTTTCAATGTCACACCAGAAAAAGGTGCAACTCTTTCTGGGCAGTCCTCCTACAGACCATCTAAAATATCCACACAGGGATCATTCCTATGGCTTTTCGGAGCATCCGAAACAAGCCACAGTGTGGTTCAGCAGGAGTCACTTGGGGGGAAATGTGTTCATTTACTGTGTCTTCAGCATTCAGGCTGTTTGAAAAGTCAGAGCCCTCTGCAAAGGAAGGGACAATGCCAAGGCTTTAGTTTCATATATTGCGACAGCCTAGTGTTTTTCGGATCTCACTTATCCCAAGAAAGCTGTCAGGAATGGCCCCTGCAGAGACATCTGACCCAAATTATGACTTCTTTCAGGGAAGGGAAACCCCTTTAGGACAAACAGGAAGCGATCTCTTAGCATAATGTATTCCCATTGGGAACAAGTAAACAGTTTACTTTTTAGTTCAAAGCAGCGAATTCAAGACACATAAGTTGGTTTTGGCTCAATGTGACCCTAAAATCAAGTCAAATGGAATGAGTTTACAATTCAGAGCCTTAAGATTCTGTTTGGCTGAACACTGAGTTTGAAGTGTTGAATTCCACCTCATTTTAGTTATTACTTTTTCTCTAGCCATTTCCAAAATACTGTTAAGTTTTGGAAATAAAATAAAGTGCTAAATTGGTTTTTAGGTCCATGATCAGGCTTCCCTAGTACAAAAATAATCCCCTGAGGTACGGTGTTAAATGAAAAATAAATTTGAAAGTGTATATAAACAAGAGAAAGAAATTTTTCTTAACCTTGTTGGAATCTAGAGAAATTTAGATTTTCTGTTTTATTTGCCTTTTCTCTGGCAGTTAATTGTCAAACTTTTCTATTTAATAGTTTAATCATCTTTAGAGATGATTAAACACTGTTTGCTGGTTAAATAACATAATTGTCTGCCAACATAAAAGGGGAGTGATTTTCCCCTTTACTTCATTAACCAAGCAAGACCCTTCACATACTTAACAGGCTGCTGACAATAAAATGTACATCTGCTATTTAATCCGTAGGGTTGACACACTCTGAAAAATGAAATGGGATTTTCTAATTTTTTCATTAATATGCATAGAATAAAAATCTTCACAGAATTAAGATATATTGCAACCACTCCATCTTCCAATCTATTAGTCCTGACATTCCCACAGAAAGAACTGATTTTAGTCTTATAAGTTTTGTTCCAATAAACGTAATGCCAGCTAGATAACCAAAACATCTTTTTTTTTAAAATTAGAAGGGTCTCAACAAATTAAATACAGAATAGAAAATGATGGCTTGGCCTACTAGATTTCCTCAGTATTACTTAATTGCCTGACATTCTAATAGGTGAAAGATTGGTGTAGAACTTGTTTGAGTGGTGGTTGATGGATGGGAGATTGAGTGAATTCTGATTATTAGTGCTTTTGGGACCCAAAGCCAGAACCTAGAGTCCAGGCTGGGATAGGTGGTATGGTCTGAGAACCCTTGGGTCTGCCAAACAGTAAGCCCGACGTGGGTTATGTCTATAACTAATTCAGTAGTCATAACGCATTCTAATTCAATTTATAAACCTTGGGATAACTAACAAATATACAAATGCAAAAAGACACACACACATACATCATTTTCCCACAGGTCTTTACATGTTTGTCCTTTCTATTAAGGTAATTGAAAAACTTTAATGTGTCCCAGCAAACTTAAGACTTCTGGTACCTCACAGTTCTAGTACCAGAAGTTACAATGTTCCTACTGATCCAAAAGCATTCTGCACAAGCATGCTGAATTAACACCTTGGTACCACACACAGTCCATTAAGGCATAAGCCAGGAACAACTGCGGCAGTGTAAAAAATAAAACCAAACACTCTCTTTTCTTTTTCTCCTGTAAAAACAGCAAATCCCTAGCCTTGAAAAATGAGACTTTCTGATGTCGAATCCAAAGAAAAAGTCATTTTAACTGAAGAAAGATGGTACTGTTGATTCACCTGTGTCCAGGCAGCGATTTTGATTTCTAAACCAAAAGGGAGCATGAGACACATATGGCATCTATTGTGTGGTGATAGCAACTTGGAATTTGGCACTTCAGTTTTACCTTGGTTGCTTAGTTGGCAGAGGCATATGTGAAAGAGATAGGGGCTACCCAAAGTAGTTTTGTATAACCCCAAGGAAAAAAGGAATTGCATTTGGGATGGCAGGCAGGCATGGCACAGATCAGGTATTGGGTCTTGGGTGCCCCCTTGTGGTTGACTTGCCACTACAGATGGAGGTGTAGTACACTGAGCCAGCAGGTAAAGGATAAATTCCTGCCTACCTCTCTAGCCTTGTTTCTTGCTATTCATCTTTTCCCTTTCTGTGCTCTGGCCATACTGGCCTCCTTTTAGTTCTCAAATGTGCCATGTTCCCTTCTTGGTTTTGTTATTGCGGATGCTCCCATGTCTTGAGAATACTCTTTCATCCACCCTGTTTGCTTGGTTAACTCTTACTCATCTTTCAGAGTTCACCTTTGACATCACTTCATCCTGGAAGCATTCCCTGACCCCATGTACTAGGTCATTGTTATGTATCCTATGCCATAAGCAGTCATCAGTTGCTAGAAATACTTCTCTAGATTGAAACTGGAGCCAGTGATTTTAGCTTTTGAACCTTGAAAAGAACGTCAGTCTCCAGGAAACCATCTGATACAAGGGAACACCTTTCTTTTTAATGAGAGTTCTTAGAATAAATGAAAGGCTAGCTTTTTAGACAGACAACACAACAACATTGATGTTGTTCTTAAAACTTCATCCGGTATACTGATCATTATTCTCCTTTGACTCTTTTTCCTTCCACTATATGTCTATTCTGTAGTAAACCCACTAGATTCATTTTTCTCCTATCACACCTATAGTATAACAGGCATTCAATGAACATTTATTTGGTGAGGATGAACAATTTATTACTTTTTAATACTATTAAAATGTAAATCTAAATTCTGATGAGTTATAAAATAAATAAAAAGTATAGCTCTAATTTTTATCTTGGATATCCCTTTTGTCCCCTAACTTTTTATGTTAATAATTTCAAATTCTAAAAAAAAAGTGAAATAATCATAACATGAGAACCTGTGTACCTTCAATTAGATCCTTTATCTACATATATTTCTTATTTTTCTGAACTATTTGAATGCAAATTATAGATACTATGATACTTCATTACTAAATATTTAAGCATATTCCTCTTAAGAATAGGAAAATTCTTCTATAAAACCACAATACTAACATCACAATCAAGACATATAACATTGATAAATAGGATCTAATATTCAGTCCATATTCATGTTTTCCCAAAAGGTCTTTAATAATTGTTGCTGTTGTCATTTGGTTCAGAACCCAATTAAGGATTACTTAACTGCATTTGGTTGGCAAGTCTCTATAAATCTATAGCAAGTCTATTGCTTTTTATATTTCTCTTGTTCTGGTCATTCATTACATTGACATTTTTAAAGAGCCTTGGGGTCAAGTATCTTCTGTAGTTTCCACAGTTTTCCACAATCGGATTTGTCTGATTGTTATTCCAAGACTAGATGCAGTTTAAACATTTTGAATCCTTTGAGACTTGCTTTTTTTTTTTTTACTTTACAGTATATCTTGAAATCACTTCATAGCAATTCAAAGATATTTTCCTCATTCTCTACATGTCTTTGTGCTCACAGTACATTAGTGTAAATTTCATTCAAACATTCTTCTATGATTGGGAATTTGGGTTGTTTCCAGTATTTTGTTATTACAAATAATGGTGCAATAAATAATTTTGTGCTTGTGTTGTTTGGCATTTGTTAAGGTGTATTTCCAGGGTAAATAACTAAAATTGGGACTGTTGTGTCAAAGAGAAAATTAATATGTATTTTATTAGATAATGATAAACCCTCCTCCACAGGGTGGAACTATTGTGCATTCCCACCAGCAATGTAGGAGAGTGGCTCTTTCTCCACAGCCTTGCTACCAGAATGTGTTGTCCTTCTTTTGAATTTTTAACACTCTGATATATGAGAAACATATCTCAGTGCTGTTCAATTGACATTACACTTATGAATAAAATTTGATATCTTTTTTTAAAGTTAGCAAGATGGTGGAATAGAAGATTCACTGACATCACTGTCCTCACAAAATTACAACAAAAATTATTCAAAGAAAAGAATACTACCACGTATTCACCAGAACTCAAGGGAGAAGCAGAAAAACCCCTGGGTCCACAAAACTGAGAGAAGCTGCAGCCAGTAAGAGGAATGGCCATTTTAGACTGTACTGTCCCTCACTCAAGCCAGCATAACACCATTCACAGAGAATTTCCCTAGATCCATGGTTTCCAAGATGGGAGGAAAGAATTGGAGATGGATGTGTGATTTTCTCATCAATCTGAGAATCTTCAGGAGAAAGTTACTCTGATTCTGTCTCAGAGGAACCACTGGGGAGTGCTAGAAGGGCTGAATCACCTGGGGGGGAATTGGGGACAAAATGTGTGGGCACTGATAACAGCAAATGGGATGCAGGGTGGCTTCTCTGTGTTCTAATCAGTGGAGATATCATGTTGAGGAGACTGGACTGTGCTATAGCACTGCAGGGCATGGCAGGGTACATAATCTGCTAAAAGACCCAAATCTCTGACCAGATTTCCCACAAAGCCCATGCACTCACTTGGAGCCTTCCCTGACCTGGAAACAACTAAAATTTGGTGATTAAGTTGCGGCACTCACATCTTTCCCAGACTGGGAAACAACGACAGGGCAGCAATTTAGTTTTGGTGCAGCATTTAAGTTCCAGTGTTCATTATAAGTCTTCCTCAGACTAGGAAGCTAGAGCAGAATAGCAATTAATCTCCAATATTAAGTGGCAAAGGTCTAACACTACCAAAGGACATCTGCACACCTGCAAAAGCTTGAAGAGGTGGAGGTCTCCTCAAATGGGCAGGCATAAGTGTAAAAATGCAAGGACTGTGAAAACTCTGGGAGATGTGATATGACCAAAAGAAATCAACAAAGTTCCAGTAATAAATCCAGAAGAATTTAAAGATATATGGACTGTCTGGCAAAGAATTTAGAATAATCCTCTTAAAGAAGTTCAGGGAATCACGAGAAAATATGGATAGAAAACTAAATGAAATTTGAAAAACAATCCAGACAAAAAAAGTTATTTTACAAAGAAATTTAAACAATTAAAAAAATAGAAATACTAGAAATGAATATTATAATAAATGAACTGAAAAACTCACAGAAAACTTTAACAACAGACTTGATCAAACACAGGAAGGAATGAGCAAGTTTGAAACCAGAACACAGGAAATTACCAAATCGAAGGAGCAAAAAGAAAAATGAATAAAAAAGAATAAGGAAGGCCTACAAGAATTATGAGACACCATCAAGTGAATCAACCTCCACATAATAGGAGTCCCCAAAGGAGACAAGAGAGAAAAATGCCTGAAAGCATACTTAAGGAAATGATGGCTGAAAATTTCCCAAATCTGGATAAAGGCAACAGGATTTAGGAACAGGAAGCTCAGAGGTCACCAATCAAATTCAACTCGAACAAGAATTTTTAAAAATACATCATAATCAAATTATCAAAAATCAAAGAAAAAAAAAAAAGAAATACTCAAAGAGTAGTGAGAAAAAAGAAACATATTGTATACAATGGAGCCTCAACAAGGATTTCAGCAAATTTCTCAGCAGAAACCCTGTAGGCTAAGAGAGTGAAATGATATATTCCAATTGCTGGAAAAAAAAAAAGACAAAACAACAAAACCTGTCAACCAAGAACACTTTACCCAGTAAATCTGTTCTTCAAATATGAAGGAGAGATAAAGACTATACCAGACAGACAAAAGCTGAGAGAATTCATCAACACCTGATCTGTTTCACAAAAAATGCTAGAGAAAGTTCTTCAGTCTGATGCAAAAGTGCAACAAGAAAACATCTGAAGGTATAAACTCATTGGTATTATAAAAGTAAAAATACAGGCAAGTTCAGAGTACTCTAATACTATAATTATGGTATATAAACCACTTATATCTTAAGTATGAAGACTAAAATACAAAACTATTAAAGAAAGTAATAATTATAACACTTGGCTAAAAGCAATATAAAAAAATGTAAATTGAAACATCAAAAATTCAGTGTGGGGGGAAATGGTGTAAACATGTAGAGTTTGTTTTTGTTATATTTCTTTTCTTTGTGACTGAGGTTAAGTTGTTATTAGTTTAAAATAACCTGCTATAACTATAAGATTTTTTGTGTGTGTGCCTCATGATAGCCACAAAGCAAAAACCTACAATAGATACACTAAAAATAAACAGCACAAAATCAAAACATACTACTAGAGAAAAACTCATAACTACAAAGGAAAACAAAAACGCTTACCTATCAGTAATAACCTTGAATGTAAATGGATTAAATTCTTCAATTAAAAGACATAGACTGGCTGAATGGATTTTTTAAAAAAGATCCAACTATATGCTATCAATAAGAAACTCACTTCACCCATAAAGATGTGCACAGACTGAAAGAGAAGGGATGGAAAAATATATTTCAGGAAAATGGAAACCAAAAAATAGCAGAAGTAGCTACACTTACATCAGATGAAATAGGCTTTAAGTCAAGAACAGTAAAAAAAAAAAAAAAAAAAAGACAGAGGGGTGAGGCACTGTGGCTCATGCCTATAATCCTAGCACTTTGGGAGGCCAAGGTGGGAGGATTGCTTGAGGCCAGGAATTCCAGAACAGCCTAAGCAAGAGAGAGGTCCTGTCTCTACAAAAAGTAGAAAAATTAGCTGGATGTGGTGGCTCGCACCTGTAGTCCCAGCTACTTGGGAGGCTGAGGAAGGAGGATCACTTTAGCCTAGGAGTTTGTGGTTGCAGTGAGCTATGATGACGCCACTGCACTCTAGCCTTGGTAATAGAAAGAGACCTTGTCTGAAAAAAAAAAGACAGACAGAGGAAAGCTATTATATAATAATAAAGGGGTCAATACAGCAAGAGGATACACAATTGTAAATAAATATGCACCCAAAACCAGGGCACTCAAATATATAAATCAAATATTAATAGACCTAAAGGGAAAGATTGACAATACAGCAAGAGCAGGGGACTTCAACATTCCACTTTCAGCAACAGATAGATCATCCAGACAGAAAATCAACAAAGAAACATCAGCATTAAACTGTACTACAGAGCAAATGGACCTAACAGACATTTATAGAACATTCCAGGCAATGCTGAAGAATACACATATTTCTCAACAACACATGGAACATTCTCCAGGATAGACCATATGTTAGATCACAAGTCTTAACAAACTTAAAAAAAAATCAAGATTATATCAAGAATATTTTCTGACCAAAATGAAATAAAACTAGAGATGAATAACAGAAGGAATGTTTAAACTTTACAAATCCATGAAAATTAAACAACATGCTCCTGAACAATGAATGGGTTAATGAAGATAAACACAAAATTTAAAAATTCTTTGAGACAAATTAAAATGGACACAACAGATCAAACCCTATGGGATACAGCAGAAGCAGTTCTAAGAGAGAAGTTTATAGCAATAAATGACTACATATAAAAAACAGAAAGATCTCAAATAAACAACCTAATGTTATACCTCAAGGAACTAGAAAAACAATAACAAACTATACCTAAAATTAGTAAGAGAGAAATAACAAAGATCAGAGCAGAAATAAATGAAATAGATATTTAAAAAATACAAAACACCAATAAAACAAAGAGTTGGGTTTTTGAAAAAATAAACAAAACCAACTAATCTTTAGCTAGACCAAGAAGAGAAAGGACACAAATAACTAAAATCAGGGATGAAAAAGGGGACATACAACTGATACTACAAAAATACAAAGGATCGTAAGAGACTATTATGAACAGCTATACACCAACAAAATGGAAAATCTAGAAGAAACGGATGAATTTCTGGACACATACAATCTACCAAGACTGAATCATGAAGAAATATTAATAGAAAACCTGAACAGAACAATAACAAGCAAGAGCACTGAAGCATTAATAAAGACTCTCATTATCAGGTTCTGGAAAAGAAGGAATAAGGTAGACACAGTAATATCAGAGAGGTAGGAGAAGTATTGGATAGACGAACAGAGATTTAAAAGAGGAGATGGAAAGCTTCTACTTAACCAGGGATGAAAATACAAAGAATGTATATTGTGGTGCCTTCTTGAGCAGAACACATCATTACCCAGTGCATGCAGTAGAGTGTAGTTGTTATGAGTGTGAACTCTAAAATTGACTTCCTAAAATTCAATATCAACTCTGTCCATTATTAGTGTAACAATGACTGTGGGCAAATTACTGAAGCGTCTCTATGCCTCAGGTTCCTCATAATATATGAATCACATAGGGTTGTTATGAAGACTAAGTTAAGTCAATGTATATAAAAAGCTCAGAAAAGTGTCCAGCATTCAGTCAGGCTTAGCTAACTATATTATCTCACAGCAGGGCATTTATCATAGATGACAGCATAAGCTATAATTTTCCTACTTTTTCCTTATTATTTATTGCATTTTGGTGGTTTAGGACTTTCTGAACTTATTCCACAGTGTCCAGGGGACCTGATATCCCTGCATCTCTGATTTCTAAAGCCATTCGAATATAGGTCAAAGAAGCACAGTATTGTGTAGGTGACGGCTTACCCACCCAGGTACACACAGTGTTGCTTAGAGAGGGAAACTAGTTCATCAATACAACTCACTGAAATCTGTCTCCCTTTTTCTGGCTTTGATTTCCAACATATCTTTGTAATGTGAGTCCAGCACAAGTTAGAGATAATTCTATAGTTTCTTCATCTTCTTAGAAATGTATTTATTCCTTACCAAAGCACTAATGCACCTTAGGCAATGTATATTCATTCTCCAAATAGAAGCTGTAATAATCATTTTCCAGCCCCCTAAATTTTTTCTTATTTTGCAACCCTCTTTACTGATGAAGATAGACAGTAATGATGTAGACTGGTGCTGTCAGCTCTAAATCCCCTACAGATAGACTTGTTCTGACTGTCAGAGTGGTGCAGAAGTAGCCGTTGAAGTAGCCCTGAAGTCTGCATAATGACAGCCTTGAGAATTCCACTGTGTGAGAGCCTGAGCTTCACTGGCAAGGAATACATGATTCATGGAAAAGAAATAAATATTTCTCCAACTTACGGGTATGAGATATATGAGACTCATATTTTGTAATGAACCATAATGTGATCTCTCCTAGGGAAAATACTATTTTGGCACATTTTTTCTTTAATAAGGACAAGCTTCGACTCAGTAGCCACCCCTGTTGGCACAGTGTACACAATATGCAGCCCGTAGAAACAAAGAGCTACTCTGTAGAAGCACCAGAATCCAGTACATTGTGTGGCTCCTCTCAATGCCACTAAAGGACATTTTGTCAAAGGCAGTGGTTGTCCTCTTTGACAGTACCTTTGGGAGTTTAGGTATGTAGGTTTACCATTTTTACTTTCTCTTAATGAGAGCCCCTTAGAAGACTACCATCCACACACTTACCTCTTCTGAGCCCCCTTTTTTTGTTGTTTATATTGACAAATATCACCTTTGGAGATAACCAGTTCCATATGGTTATTATTTGCGGTGCACGGTGATTTTACCATTTATTTTTACCTAATTTCTTAAATCAAACCCATTTTCAAAGAAGTTGTATGTCCCAGAATTTGATTAATAGATCCATATCCACCTTTACACACTCTTCAGAATTGTATAGTGTTGGGTTTTTTTCCGTCCTCTCCTTTTTATATCAAGGCGTGCATCTGTCTCCTGATCCTTTTAGTTACCACTCACTGAACTTCCTCCATATTCTTCATTCTTTTTATGGAAGAACAGAAACCAGAAATATACTTCTGACATGGTCTTATAATGATTGGGTATATAATCAGAACAAGATTTTTAAGTTTTTTCTTTCTGGGACTTTTACTGAAGTAGTCAGGTCTGCAAGGGTGGGGATGGGTGTATTTCTGGCTGCAGAACCCTACGCTTTGGGAAACAGCCAATAATGGCTCCTATATCCAAAGGTCCTCTTTCTAGTCGTTTTTCGCAAATTTACTACCATTCCTTATGAAAGCTCATCTGCCATGTCTTACTAGGTCTTCCTGAAATGATCTGCATCAATCTGGCAACTCATCCCCTAGATGAGATAAGCATCCTCTATAAACCAAACAGACTGCATATTATCTTTTCTAGATCATTTGGGCTCACCCTTGTTTATCGTTCTCTATCCATTTTTAATCTTTCTCTTTTGTTTGTTTTGAAGTTTATTTTCTATTCAGTTCTTCCAAGGTCTTAAAGTCATTTTTTTAAAACAAAGTATAAAAACTAGTAAGAAGATGCTTTTAAAATCCAAATATCAAGAGAGATTGGCTCTGTATGGTACATCTATACAATGGAATATTATGTAGCCATTAAGATAATGTATAAAAATATTTAATGATAAGGCAGGATTTTTCCAGTATATTACTAACAGAAAAAAGCAGATTATAAAACTTTATGCATGTTACTATTCCCCCCCCCTTTATTTTTTTATTTTTTTTTTTGAGACACAGTCTCACTCTGTTGTCCGGTCTAGAGTGCAGTGGAGTCATCAAAGCTCACGGCAGCCTCAAACTTCTGGGCTCAAGTGATTTTCCTGCCTCAGCCTCCTGAGTAGCTGGGACCATGGGTTCACATGCCACCATGCCCAGCTAATTTCTTTTATTTTTTGTAGAGAGGGGGCCTCAATATGTTGCTCAGGCTGGTCTCCAACTCCTAGCCTTAAGCGATCCTCATGTCTTGGGCCTCCATAAAGTGTTAGGATGACAAGTGTGAGCCACTGCAGCCCAGCCCATTTTTAAAAATACAGTATAATTAAGTGCCTAATAACAAGACTGGAAAAATATATATCAAATAATTACTAGTTACAGTATTTCTGAATGGGAAATATAGCCAATATTTAGAAGTCAAAGAAAAATAGGTTGAAATTAGCATGGCTTAAAGTATGCATTTTTAAATAATGTGCTTTATTTTTTTTTTTTTTTTTTGTTGAGACAGAGTCTCACTTTGTTGCCCAGGCTAGAGTGAGTGCCGTGGCGTCAGCTTAGCTCACAGCAACCTCAGACTCCTCGGCTTAAGCGATCCTACTGCCTCAGCCTCCCGAGTAGCTGGGACTACAGGCATGCGCCACCATGCCCGGCTAATTTTTTGTATATATATATTTTAGTTGTCCGTATAATTTCTTTCTATTTTTAGTAGAGACGGGGTCTCGCTCAGGCTGGTCTCGAACTCCTGACCTTGAGCGATCCACCCGCCTCGGCCTCCCAGAGTGCTAGGATTACAGGCGTGAGCCACCGCGCCCGGCCTTAATAATGTGCTTTAAATATAAAGATCTAACTATTGGATTGGGTCTTAAAGGTTATTTTGTTTTATTCATCAAAAGTTATTGATGTTTACATCTGTGACATTATTAATGTTATATTTTGGTACATTATCCTAATCTTTGGGAGACTAAAATACATGGATGATAATCTTATTTTAAAAGCAATTTTATGCATAAAATAAACTACATATGTTTACAAAAAAACCCAATTACATTGAAATGCAGTTGTTGAAATATTAAAACCAGAAATTGGTGATAGAATAAAATATTCAAACTTTTATTAATACATTAAATACCAAGATCTAGCAGCAAGTCTAATAACTGCCATAAATTCAAAGTAGAGATGAATATAAATGACATTTTAAGATATTTGTAACAATTATAGGGTGATATGAAAATATCTGTGAATTTTATTAATGACAAAGTCATAGACATTGCTAATACTATTGTGGTGTGTTGTCTACACTTATAATCAAATAAACTGCTAAATTTCCAGTAGAAGCTAGTGAATATAAGATGTATTTTTTTTTTCCTATCCAAATTCATAGACTTTCTGAATTCAGTCCTTGGACTCTTGGGTATCTGAGGACTTCAGATAAAGAACTCCTCATCTATAATAAGATCAAAGTTCTTACATCAAGAGAGAGTAAAAGATAAAATACTATATAGAAATCAACTTAATAAGAGCAATTGTTTAATATGCTCTGTGCATGCATAAGTTTGTAATGCCAAAATGAACAAAATTCAGCATGGGGTAAAATTGCATCTTGAAAGATGACCAAAATATAAAATGACACCAAATTAAGATATAAATATTTTCTCCCTAAAAAGTTCAAGATTTATCCACTCCAGATTTAAATACTATGTGAAGATATGATAAAGAAAGAGAAATACCATGATAAAGGTTGGATGGTCTAAGCTTATGATGGAAAGAAGAAAATCAATAGATATTTCAGTACACTGTATTCTTGAGAACAGTCCTTCTGGCACTAAAAATCTTTGTGAATCAAAATATATAACGATGTATTATGAAACACTTTCAGCAAGAAACCATAGTAAGTCATTCCAAGATCCTCAGATAGTAATAGAAATGAGTTCAAATGCCAATATTATAGATATTAATAACAAACAATAGATAGGTAACTAGAATTCAGGAAAGAATATTTAGCAGGAAAATTATAGTTGGATTAGGGAAATGACATTCACTTGGTGGGTTATTTGAGTCATGTACAGGGTACAGACTGATCCCTTAGCCAAAAGGAACTACACCAGGTGTCCAAGTACCTAAAATGACATATTGAGGATGTCTATAAAGACAAGAATGTCAGATTCACATTCTTTTTCCGCTGACTCACATATCTATAAATAAAGTATAAGACGTCTAAGCATACACAAACAAATGTTAATAAGCGTACACTGTGGTTATCTTAGGCTCAGGGCTCAAGTGATATATTTAATTTCTTATTTTTGATTACATTTTCTAAAGTTTGTTCCATGAACATATGCTACTTTTATAGTTAGGACATGTTTAAATTATTCAAAAATAATTTGCTATTGTTTTGTTTTTAGAGATGACAAGGCATCTTATTTGGTAAGATGAGTTCTATTTTTCTTTTATGACAGAATCCTAAATTTTAACGAAGCTTCAGGATTGCTAAAATAACACTCAAGTTTTCCTTGACTAATCAGGCTAAATGACATTTTAAGAACATAAAACATTATTTTATAAGACAAGATTATTCATTTTGGAATTTAAGGCAGCAATGCTAGCTTGGGCATAACAAATACATGTATTAATTTCTAATAGCAAATTCATGAATTTAACACCCAGATGTTGTCCTTGCTATTTGACAGTTTTACTTGGGCTACAAAGACAGATTGAATTTAAAGCTTGCTCCTTTTCTTTCTCTCTCTTTCTTTTGCAAAAAGCTTTATTTTCATTTGGTCCAAGCCTTGGGAGAGGCATCCAGGGTGGTTAAGAAGCCTAGATATTTTGAGACAGAATCCTCGTCTACTTGCCGGAGACCCTTTTGGGAGATTTGTTCGCCTGGCCCACCCTGGGGCCCACCAGCCTGCGAAAGTTGGTCACGTGGTCTCCTCATCTTCTTGATAAGTTTCACTTCCTCATCTAGGAAGTGGCTCTCCTGGAAGTCAGAGAGATGGGGGTCTGTTCAGATAGAACCCAGACCATGAAGATCCAAAAGGGCCTGGTTCAGGTTCTTCTCCAGGGCCATGGCGTCTTCCATTGCGTCCACAGTTTCACCCCACTCATCTTGAGACGGCTTCTGCCACGCTTGTCTTTCATCTTCAAGAGCCGCTTGGCGCCTTCGCTCCTCTCCTCGGCTAATTCACGGAGGAGTGGCCCACGCTTTCCAGAGACACATGATGGAGGTGGAAATAGAAGCTCAGAGAGAGGTCAGTGAAAGCCTGCAGATGCAAATTGACCAGGCGGTTGACGATTGCCTCCACCTCAGTGGGGTAAATCTGGGAGATCATGGTTGGTTGTCGGTAAGGAGCTAACCACAAAAAACGGTGTTGCCTGTGGTCCCAGAAGCAGGAAATGGCTGGTCCCGCAGGTTGCAAGTGAGAGGGTATTGGAGGGCGGTCCAAGACCGGTAGAGAGGGAATCCCCAGGTCTGTTCCGTGCAAACACTGTTGAGGCAAGAGACAGATCCACGGGACTGTTGAACGCGCTGCCCAAAGCTTTTCATTTTAATTCTTGCATTTATTATGCTGATATTGACATAAAACATTTGCAAAGAAATTACATAGGCAAAGAGTATTTATTGGTCACCCATAAAATTATGTGAGTCAAATGTCGAATTGTTGAACTCATGGGATTTGGGAGCTGATTTCAACATCTCTGTATATTTTAGCCTTTCCTAGATTATATCTCGGGCTCCTGCTGCGCCTCACTGCTGCATACTGAGCAATTAAACTGCTGCAAACACATTAAGTCATATGGTCTCATTAAATGTCTGAAAATTTAACAAAACATTTTAACATTATAATTCTCACTTTACAGATAAAAATAAAACCAAGACAGCTAACAAGAATAGGAAAGATGTTCATTTATTCTTTCAACTCACACATATACATTGAATGCCAAGCAAATTATTAGGTACTAGAAATAGAAAGATGAGCAAGACCAACATGGTCTCTGCCCTTTCAGAGCTTAAAACCAGATTGCCATAGTAGTTAGGAGAGCAGAATTATTTATGGCTAGCCTGATTTGAGTTTGAATATTGGTTCTACCTCTTATTTCTCTCTGAACTTTCTAAGCTTCAACTTCTTCATTTATAAAAATAGGATAGTGATAACTCTTTTGTCAAGTCACAAGAATGGATGCAATGTAGATGAAATACCTAGCATGGTATTCACACATAGTGGGGACTTCAGAAAGCCAGATACCTGGCATAAAGTAGATACTTAAGAAAACATGCCCACCATTATTATTTTTGTGTTTGTGCCAATTTATATTGCATTGGAGCTACAGAATTTTCAATTTCTGAGATTATGGGAGATTTACACATTACCTTTTCACATGTAAAGATCTCAACTTCAGGGTCAAGGCTGGAGCCATTGTGCTAATCCCAGCCTAAATGTGTCTGGCCACTAATTCTTTCACAAAATATATTTCATAAACCATAATTTGAAAATCATTAAAATTTGACACTTCCTACTTATTGACGTAGAGGGAAGATAGTGGGACCCATCCTCCATGTATTTACCCATCTCTGGTCATATTTACAAATATCAGGTTGTAAAACCACCATTAAGCTCAATGTATTACTAAAATACAGTCTGAATGGTGCAGAAGTGAAACAAGCTAATAGGACAAGAGAAAGAAGTGGAAAGATTGCAGAAGTGAAGGACAGGATGAGAAGATAGTCATTCTAAGTCTACATAAATGTAATAGCATTTTATTAATAGAGATGATATAAGAGTGTACACTACAAAAAGATCTAGATCTAGGAAAAAATGTTTTCCTGTGTCCAATTAATCTCAAGCCCAAAACTGTAGGCATTTTTTTTCCTACCACAACACTGAGGACATGTGTGTGTTTGTTTTAAATCTGCTTTACAGCAGTTTTTCAATGATGATCCTTATTATTACTTTTAGCATTTTGCCAGCGGATTTTGAAGTAACAAGGTAATTCATTTCTTTATAAGAAAAGACATGCTAGATTAGTCATTGAGTTTGCATTATAAAATTCCATCAGGAATAAATGTACATCTAAGTTTTTAATTGGCTTCAATAAAGGCTTGATTGGGTAGATTTTGTAATATATTTGTTGATTAGAGATAGACAATTTCTAGTATGTCAGAATATTGCATTTTGGCATGTTATTTTGTATAGTACAGCATTATGCATATCATCATGGGCTCTCAATAAATATTCATTAACTGAATTTCCAGAATCTGCAAGGAAGTAACCTTCATTCCTGTCAGATGCTTTTCATGTATTTTAATTAAATGTCACCTTTGTTTTTGAATTATGCTCTATTATTTCCTGAATTCCATTTAGCTGGTTACCTATTCATCATAGTTCCATTTTCCTTGATTAAAACTCCTTGTTTTACTTAGTGCTAATTATTGATTATAAGCAAAGTTAAACAATCAGATCCCATTTCCATATGACTCTTCTGGCACCTATCTTATAGTTCATTGACAAGTTGTCTCACCGTCTTAAGCAGGCTGGGGCTCTTAGTCCCTGAAGTAAAGGGAAACATAGAAAATAAAGAGAAGGGGTCCTAAACCATTGGAAGTCAAACAGCCAGAATGCGATGAAAGATGCGGGTTGTGCTGAGAGCAAGGTCCCAGGGACACAGCTACCTTTAATATACACAAACCTGTACAGTAAGTCTTCACTTCATGTCAGATAGGCTCTTGGAAACTACAACTTTAAGCAAAATAACATACAATGAAATCAATTTTACCATAGGTTAATTGGTACAAACAAGAGTTAAGTTCCTATTGCATACATATTTCTGGTCACAAAAACATCACTAAACTTCTAAATAAAGATCCAGAACACTGCTAATACTACACACAGAAACAAATATGAGCTATATATACATTAAGAAAGATTAATAGAAACAAGAGAGTCATTTGCCCAAGTTTTGGTGGATCAGTGAGTGATGGTGGTCATCGTGGTGGTAGGTTAAATCAAGGAATAAACGTTTGAAAAGTCAAATCGTCAAGAGCACCTCCTACCTCCATGTAGTTCAAAATCAAACAAAAACCAATATTGCTGAGTGCTTTTGAGTGGCATTGTTTATTGTATGTATTTGTATGATTATCATATACTTGATGAGTTTTTACTTGGTAACAATTTATATTCATTTATTCATTTTCCAACCCACTTTTTGCAGATCAGGGTGGTGGGTGGCCAGTGCCTTCTCTGGTGGCTCAGGGCACTAGGTGGGAACTGAGCCAGGCCAAGGCCCTTTGTATAACAGGGCACACTCACACTCACACTCACACCATGAAAATAATTCAAATTAAAGTCTTTGGAATTTTAAATTATTTTGAGCCTTGAAGGAAATGTGATTGTGAGACCTGAGTCACATAACAAGCTGCTGCAACTTTGCTTCTCTGATTATAGATTAACCCTCTTTCCTATTTTTCTTGCCCTGTAAAATATTGAGAAAGAGTAAATGGCACTGGAGATAAGATCCCCTTCCCTCTTAGTTACTGACCCTTTGTCGCAGATAAACTTCCTTCCTTCTTCCTGTACCTGACCCAGACCAGATGGTAAAAGACCCTACGACTATCGAATTGCTGAAAATGGAATGTTAAATATACTTTTCCTCAAAAAGAACAAGCTGCAACCAAATTGCTGTAAGTCATAAAACATCACTGTATAGAAAATGTTGTAATTCTGATAGATTTCTTTGCTTCTGCCTATATAAGTGAAGCCTTAGCTTCTCCACTTCAGAGCACTGACCCCATTCCTTTGGCGTTTGTGTTACCTGAGTGGCTATACTCACCTTTGTGCCTGAATAAATTCTTTTAAAAAATAAGGTTCAGATACTTTCAATATTTCAGGTTGACAACACCCACAGTCACTCACATTGGGACCATTTAGACACATCAATTCACCTAACATGCACGTCTTTGGCATATGAGAGAAACCAAAGTACCCAGAGAAAACCCACACAGACAGGGAGAACGGTGCAAACTCCACAGAGACAGTGGTTCCAGTCGAGAATTGATTATTTTTTTCTCATAATGAAATAACATGGAATGAAACAACGTTATTTGAAGACGTACTGTACTTCAAAGCTCCACCCTCTGGCTGTCACAATGAACACGCCCAGCTCTGCCTGGAATAGTAGAGAGGTAGGCAGCAAACCAGCTTGGTCAGGTAAGTCTGGGTCATTGGCAAAATGATAGAAGGATTGAAGGGGGGTTTATGTTTATAGATAACATTTATCAGCTGAATGGACTTCACTAAATTGAGCTTATTCCCAAGAAGAGGTAAGTCTCATTGTTCTATTGAGTTGGCTGAAATGCAAGGAAAAGAGAGGTGAACATTTCACACATACAAGTTTAGATAACTTTATAATGGGTGTGGGTCACCTCTGATGGCATAAGTCTCTTTCCAACTCTGTGCTCAGTCACATTACCTTGTAGCTCGAAATCAGTCATGGTGGGAGCAATTACATCATGGAAATCAATAATGTCACAAATTAGGGGTTTTCACTATTTCTTTCAGACAACTGTTGTTGGGTTGCTGGACGTTTATCAGCATATCACTCAGTATGGGTCTGTATAGGTGTGTGCATGTATATATTCTAGAAGTTTGATTTCTGGAAAATGAATTAGAAATAACTTCAAATCTTTTTTTTTTTAATTTCAGCTTATCATCATGGGGGTACAAAAGTTCAGGCCACATACACTGCCCATGTCCTGCCCATCCCCCCGAGTCAGAACTTCAAGCGTGTCCATTCCCCAGGCAGTGTACATTGCACTCATCATGTAGTTAATAACTTCAAATCTTGCTCTGTCTTACCCAAGCATTGAAAAAATGATCAAGATACATAATTTAGCTGTTAAAAAATCTCTTAAACTGCTTCCTCAATCTTATTCTTTATTTACAGTGGCAGTTGGTAAGAGTGGATTGATCCCAACCTGTTGGTAATTCCAGCCCAGTTTGTTCCTTTAGTAGGCCAACCCCTTTGTTGTAGTTAATCAGAATTATTCCAAAAGCTTTCCCCCTTAAGTTCATTGTTTTTTCTTGGTTAGTAAAAAGTTGGTTGACAACCATTCAGCTAACTGTACTTATCAAGTAACCAGCAATTTATAGAGTTTAGATTGTTCAAGAAGAGGAAGATGAGACTACCAAGAAGACCAAAGGATGCAAACATTGTAATCTGCCCAGAAAGTCTTCTAATATAATAACTAGAAGCTACTTTTAGAGACTTAACATATCTTAAGAAGAGGCACTAGAAGACACAAATTTGTTCATTCATATGTTGTATAAAAACATAATATAAAAATTTACTCATTCATCAAACTTTAATTGGGGACTTGCTATAATTAGGATCTCTCAAAGAAAAATCTCACAGTAACTACTCTTGAAGAGCTTATCATCTACTGAGGGTCATAAAATATGTGGTAATATTTATTAAATAGAGACAAGTAGAGGATGCTATACAAATCTATTCTAATTAAATTTTTATATATCATATTAAAACTCAACTTGGTGATGCAAATACAGACTTTATTTATAATTTTAAGATTTTGTTTTCAGTTTTAGTAAGAAACAAAACAAAAATTATCACCAACCCTATCTTTATCATCTGGAAATGGAAGGTTTCATGTTGGATTTTTAAAGTCTCTATTTTCTAAGCACTTAAGAGGTTTCCCCCAGTGTCACATTACATTTTCACAACTATGGACATTAATTTATTAACCCTCAGTTGATTAGAAGAGTCAACTAAATATTAATATAATACCTTATTCACCAACAAAACCAACAGCCTGAAGTGTAACTGTAATTGCTTCTTGTCCAGATGACAGAAAGTAATTTCAGTGACTGCTCTACTTAATTAGGATGCATGAAGCATGGAACTCCAGGTCACCTATGTCCGTAAATTTCGCCTCTTCAAGATTTTCTTGAGAAAGCACTTGTGTCTCAGGCACATTGACATGTTTTAATAAGTCCATATAAGCTCAGTGCAACCAAATTTCACTTACTTGTTGTTATATTATCTACACTGCCTTCTACTTTTTCCACAAATCCCAGTTCATTTATTTTCAAGTGCTTGGCATTATCTAAAAAGTTAATAGTGAAAAACTTCATTATCCATTTGTTGGCATAATATTTTTGAAGAAATAGGTGAATACATGAAGGTACTCCCTCAATTTATTTTGCATGAGGAGAACTCTTTGAAAGAGAAATATTTGCCCAGATTAAGGGAAGTTTTGAAAGAAGGATAAGTTTGCATTAGTCTGAAGAAAAGTAGCTATCTACCGTCATGAAGCAATTTGCAAGATAGAGTTGTGCAAAATGACAGCATGGGAAACTAGACAACTCTTTTGCAACTTGGGGATGTCACTAGGTGTTTCAGTGGGAGTTGCAGACATGTACTCAAATCTGAGTAAAAAAACACATTTCAAAGATAAACACAAATTGGTAGTTTTAAAATTATGAAACATTCAGGACAACCCACTACAAGGTGATTATAAGCATTTATGAAACATCTGTGATGAGAGGAAGCGATGATTGAGACAGGACATAGGAGACACAGTTGCCACACTCAAACAGCCCAGGGCCAAGAACAGTAGCAACAATAGAAGCATAAACAATAACACAAAGTGATAACATGGCCTCCCATATGAAATGTATACTATGCTATATATAAACTGTGCATTTATTTCCTTTCCTTTTAAGGTTATTGATTGAGAATTAATCCAGTATTGATCTATTCTTATTATGATTATTTCCACCTTAGGACAGGGAGGAGAGTTTCAGCATTTGGATACCTAGGTGTGTAAGACTAATCTTCTTTAACCAATTAGTAGATACCCCCTACACCTCAAAATAAGTCTTGGTATCCCAAGCAATACCACACTTAATATTTGAATATATAACACAAATCCAATGTTTTGACTGGATTTAATTTTACTGGGTAAAATCCAAGAGTTTCCTAAAACTGAGTGGGTTTATGTGTGCTCCTTGAACATTTGTATGTAAATATGTGATATGTGTGCATGTAATGTATGGCTTCCAATGGGAGAGGCTTATACAAACATATGTAAAGTGTGTGTTTATACAGAAAGAGGCCTCAGTCCAATTCCTTGCCCATCCACTCAGCACAACTGTTCCAAAATGGAATTACAAGACTGCATTTCTTGCTTACTCCAGTCTTACTCATTGTAGCGGATTGTGTGGTTCACTTCATTTCTTGGCCAACAGCCTACAGAACACTAGTATGAAGGAGCAGACACACACAGAAGCCACGCCGTGAAATGTATCAGACCAGATGCAATCAGAAATGCACCAGAGCCTACGAGCTGTATAATACAAGCTAGTCTGCCATTCTTTCCTCCTGTCCACTCACAGTTCTATCAAGTGTGGATGCCACAGGAGAGTCCTAATCAAGAGAAACCTGGATAATAACATCAGTCCTTCTAGAAAATGACATTCGTGTACTCAAAGAAATGGCGCAGCCTATCAGTCCCGCTGCTAAGGCTTTTATATGCTTTTATTGTCTTCTTCAGTCAGAACATAGAAGTGCTTGCTGATTACAAGGGAACAGAGGTCTAAGAACTGATTTTAAAGATCCTGCTGCATTTTCAAAGTCTTAGTTTAGTGAGATAAAAGCTGGAGTGACAGAGTAAAAAGTGTTTTCAAACAGATTTGCATTGTTCAAGGCCATGGATTGTTTTGTACTTTGGGGAGCTGGAGGACCAGTGGAGAAGAGCATATTAGGCATTTGAGAACACTTATCCACTCACGATTACAGATCCACAGAATGATAGAATTTGAAGAGATCCGAGATGCCTCTTGTCTTCAAGTTCAAACCTTAATTCTACTGATAAGAAAATACAGGTCCAGAGAGTGAAACTAATTTCTTCAAGGCCATAGAACAGGTAAATTCAAGGGCTAAAATCATTTCTACTGGCCTTAGGTCCAGTAGTATTTTTCATTACCATGTGCTTACTGTATAACCTGGCTGAGAATTTTTCATTCCTTTTTTTCCCTCTCTTCCTTCCTTTCTCCCTCTCTCCATCCCTCTTCTTTTCTCTTTTTCTCCTTAACAGCATCCCTCCCTGCTTCCCTTCATCTCCTTCTCTCTCTTCTTATCTTCTTCCCTTTCTTCTTTCATTTTCCGCTTTCTCCTTCATCCACCTATTCATATATTTAATAATTATTTACTGAGCATTTATTATGTGCCCAGTATAGTGTTAGGGACTGGAGATTCAGATGGGTCCCTGGACTCATGGAGCTTATAATCTAATAGGGCACATGGGCATACTTCTACTGAGCCCTGATGATGAGTAGGAAATAGGCTGTTACAGAATGGGAGAACAGGAATAACATTCCAGGTAGAGGAAATAGTATGTGCTAATGCCCCATGGCAGAAAGCTGCTCAGTCAGCAATAAGACTAGAACAGACCATTAGGGAGATCTTGGCAGAACTGATATGCCAGGCATAGAATAGTATTACCATTTGATCCTGTCTTCACTGCCATAACCCCAATCCTCAACCCTAAATTCCCTCTAAAATATTTTTACTCCTGCAAGATCTTTAAATTTTGTATTAATAAACAAGAAAGAGCCATTTTGAAGTAAACTTAAAAAAATAGAGGAAAATGTATCATGTATCTGTGCTAAGATGCGGACACCATAACCATGCGTGTTGATCTTCTTACCTACAGTCCCGTGCAACCTCCTGAAAGCTAGTGAGGTCAGCATGGTGTATGGATTGTAGACTCTGAAATCAGACAAACCATAGAACTTAATCCTCACTCTGCACTTATTGGTGCTTCAGTTCTGAGCAAATCTTTCAGCCTTTAAGCTTCAGCTTTCTCACATGCAGCATCAGAATCAAAGCTACTATCTAGAAGGTTCCAAAGAGGATATGTAAAGAGCCCAAGAGCACATTAAGTACTCAGCAAACATTCAATAAATGGGTAAAAAGGTATATGACACTTTAAAAGTAAAAGTTTTAAGTCATAATATCAGTAGATGCTTTTTAATAGTAGCACTGGATTTACAGAAATTTAAAATCTATACTTTCTACCTAGATCTGCCAGGGATGGAAAAAGCATACATTTTCATGTCAAATATCAAAATGTCATATGTGGCCACAGAAGTAGGGAAGGTTAATGAGCCCCTTGGGCCACAGACTTGGTCAACTCAGCCTCAAGATGATTATCCTCACTAAGGCAGACAAACAAAAGCAGGTTCCATCTCTTAGCTTTAATGGTTGGAGCAGGACTCAAACACTGAAACTGCAACGAAGAGCACTTATCTCTTCCCTGTCTCAGTTTTGTCTTCTGTAAATGGAAATAATATTTCACATTACAGTAATTATAATTATTATTATACCCTCTATCACTATTATTATGCATTATTATACACTGCAATTATTTTTGTTATGCCCCATATCTGGGGCATAGGAAGTGCTCAGTAGATGTTATTCTTTTGAATGCATGCAATATGACGTTCATATTCTATAATACAGGTTTGAAATGATAATGCTTGATAATTTGATTATAAGGGCAATAATAAAAAGAGTGACTAATCTTATTTTTTTGTTTAATACATCGCATAGGAGTTATGAACATCGAATTTTTACCATAGTTTTCAAATAAGGGGAAAAAGGAGTTAGAGTCCCTATGCAGGGAAGAGAAAGCCTGTGGCTCTTTCAGACAAGGCTTTAAAGGCTCTGAGGCTACTTTCAATCTTACACAAACAAGTTTATTGCTTGAGTAAAATTGAAAAATAAAATTCCTCATGTCTTTAAGTAGAAAGAACTCCTGGTGGCTAGAGCTGGAATTCTTCATAAAAATAGTTTATTACTAAGCACAGAATATTTCTCAATATGCTTTAAAACTAAACATTGGTGGACAGAGATTTCTCTATCACAGAAGTTTTGAAATGCTTGCCGTTCATCAACCTGATATTGCTTTCCATACCTTCTCAGCAGTGTTTTCCCCAGAACGTTAACAGTCACAGCTGGGTGTTAGAGATATGTTTTCATGCTGAATATAAAACATTTTACTTTCAGGATGGCATTTTGTAAACTACAGTAATTCACTTTCTGAATACACTCATTTTTAAAAATTGCCTTTGACTTGAAATTTAAAAAATCATCATTTGGCAACCATCATGGTTATAATTGATTCAGAAAGAAACATCAATGGATGTTAAAACAAGTGGTAATAAACTTTGGTTAGTAACAAGATATTTACATAACTGCAAAATGAAGCAGAGGAAATAGAGGAGAAACCTAGCAGGCACCACCTCAAGTTGCTGATGGAAATTGACATCACCAGCCATGAGAAACAGACAAGAGGTACCTCCAGGTATGATCCTCTGGGAAGCACACAATGCAACTTCTGGGACGAAAATGCAAAACCTGAATATAATCATGAAGAGATATCAGATACTGAGAGAGCTGCCAAAATAACTGTCCTATACTCTTCAAAAGTATCCAGGTCATGAAAGATGAGAGAAAACTGAGGCCCTTTCCCAGACTGAAGGAAACTGAGGAAACACAGCAACTGGAAGCAACATGGGATCCAGGATTTTCTTTTGCTATCCAGACATTGTGCGACAACTAGCAAAATCTGAATAAAGTATTAAAGTTAGATAATACTGTATTTGTGTTAGTTTCCTGAATTTGACCATTATACCATGTTAGGGAAGGGAATGACTTTGTTTTGGAAAAACACACTGAAGTATTTAAGGGTAGAGATATGTCTGAAACTTGCTCCTAAACAGCACAGAAGGAAATTGTGTGTTTGTATGAGTGTGTGGAGAGAAAGAGAGGGAGGAAGGGAAAAGGAGGCGAGAGGGGAAAGAGAGAAAGATAGATAGATAGATAGATAAACAAGTGTTTTGCCTTTAAACCACAATAACCTTCTCTGATATGACAGGTTTCTTTCTGAAATTTTGTTTGCTATTGAGTTTGATTACAGACAGCTTGTGAAGAGGTACGGTATGTCATTGATGGTGGGAGAGTAAACGTATGCCTAATATATATACACAAGTATGTTCTTCTTCCTAACTCCATGTGATGGTTTCTTGGCAATGTCCAAATAATTGCATTGCAAAAGACTGTTATTATCCACCCCAACCCAGCTCAGAGATAAGAACAGATTCAGGTACTAGCCATTCACAAAGGTTTAGTCGGTGGCCTTGTGTTGGATGAGAGCCAATTGCTACTGACTTTGGTATCCATACTCCCAAGCAGTCTTTATTTTTCCAGTTTATTCTTTGACCTGAATCTTCCCCTCCCCACTGTATTAAGTCCCAACGTATTTGGTCAAACCAAAATTTAGCCAACCTAAAATTCCCTCTATATTCAAAACGGAACACTTTCCGCTAGACAGGTCAATCTTCCCATTGTCCCAAATCATACTCATTGCTGCCTCAATAACTTCTCATACATTGCCCCCTCTATGTAAAATATAAACAATTTAAAATAACAATATTAATAGCAGCTAGTGATTACTGAATATCAACTTTATGAAAGATATTGTCCCACATACTAATACACACACAGAGAGAATCTAACTTAATCCTTACATCTTCTATGGGATAGACATTATTGTTCCCATTTTTAGAGCTCAGGAAAGTGAGGATCAAAAGTTTAGACAGGCCAAATGCAATAGTTCATATCTGTAATCCTAGCACTTTGGGAAGCCGAGGCAGGAGGATTGCTTGTGGCCAGGAGTTCAAAACCTGCCTGGGCAAAAAATAAAAAATTAGCCAGGTGTGGTGGTGCATATATGTAGTCCCAGCAACTCCAGAGACAGAGGTGGAAGGGAGGATTGCTTGGGTCCAGGGAGTTAAAGGCTGTAGTGAGCTATGATGACGCTACTGCACTCTAGCCTGGGCCCACAGAATGAGACTCTGTCTCTAACAAAAAAAAAAAAAAAAAGGTCAGACAATTTTTTAGTTATCTAAATTTGTCCTTTCCATTACCACTCCCTAAAGTATATACCTTAGAATATTGGAGTTGTTATTTGAAAAAAGTCAAGGAAAGGGGCAATGGTCAAATACGTTTGAGAAATCCTGCATTTAATGGAGTTAATTAATCAGCTTAGACTCTACTGTGCTCACTAGTGTTGCTATTCGTCAATGTTCATGAATTGTGCAGCATTCCCTGCTTAGTATGTACCATGCCATTCAACGGCCAGCTGAAAAAAGTTATTTGTTGTTATTTTATTTAATTTTGTCTTGTCATCCAAATAGGTGGTATTCACATAAAGAATAGGATGTGCCTTATATTTCAGTTTCCTTCACATATTAAACACATAGTAGGTGTTCAATAAATATTCCATGATAACTGGTAAGGACACACTAAGCTCTCTACACCATCTTTTTTCTTCTTATACCATGCTTTAGTAGTTCTCCTTGAATTTTCATTCCTCCAATTTCCTGTGTCCACGCTAGTATTTACATGTAAACGAAGTGACCTTTGGGTGTCCAGAAACTGACTTCTAATCACTGATAGAAGTTCAGCTTTCTGACAGCCTTTGATTACATTTCTGTAACTCTTCATTCTCTTCTTACTCAGGTGAGAGTCAATTTTTCAAAGAGCAGAGTCCTTCAAACGTTTTGAATAAGAAAGGAAAAATTTAATTTAAATAAGCATTACATACCTGGCAGTTGGGAAAAATGAAAGGGCCATAGACAGTTCATCAGGAAGTACAACAGTGTTAAATTACAGGTAATAAAATCATAGTGTCATGAAAAAAAACACTACAGAGACTTTGAAATGATTTTTCTAAACTGCAAGAGTTGCATTAATTCCTATTTCCTGGGACTACACAAGAGCATGACTGCATCTGAAGGAAAGCAAGCACATGCTTTCTGCCAAGCCCTTATAAGAAACACTGAGATTTCGATATCTTTGCACAACAGATCTTGAGCTTTTAAGCACATAAATGTAAGAATAAACACATTGCCGCATTTTCAAGGCTAAAATGATGTCTGACATATTCTCCCCTGATTCCTTAGTCACTATACTCCTTGCAAAAAGCCTCAAACCTTACCATATCCCAACTTTGGTAGTTGGGAGGTGACTGTCACACAGCTAGTATATTCTGGATGTGAGGTAGAATTTTAGTGTAGTTTCTGTGGAGAAAAGGTGGAGAAGTTTGGAACAGTTGTTTACAATTAAAGCTACATTTGAGAAATCTTGGCTACCAGAGCAAATATTAAGTTGGTGCAAAAGTAATTGTGGTTTTAGCATTGTTGAAATTTGCTGTTTGATATTGGAATACATTCTTAAATAAATGTGGTTATGTTATACATCATTTTAATCACATTTTTCACTTTTGATTTTTGCTAATGACTTCTTGCTATTTATTTTGTTTATTTTAGACTATGCAAATGATGTTAGGCAAAAAGCAAATTCGAACGATTTTCTTACTCAAGTTCAAAATGGTGGTAAAGCAGCAGAGACAACTTGCAACATCAACAACGCATTTGGCCCAAGAACTGCTAACCAACATACAGTGCAGTGGTGCTTCGAGAAGTTTTGCAAAAGAGATGAGAGCCTTGAAGATGAGGAGCACAGTGGTCAGCCATCAGAAGTTGACAATGACCAACTGAGAGCAATCACCAAAGGTGATACTCTTACAACTACATGAAAAGTTGCCAAAGAACTCAAGGTTGAGCATTCTACGGTCATTTGGCATTTGAAGCTAACCAAAAATCAAAAAAAATCATCGTTTTGAAGAGTCGTATTCTCTTCTTGTACACAGCAACAAACCATTTCTCCATTGGATTGTGACAAGCAATGAAAAGTGGATTTTATAAGACAACTGACAACCAGTGACGACCAGCTCAGTGGTTGGACTGAGAAGAAGCTCCAAAGTACTTCCCAAAGTCAAACTTGCACCAAAAAAAGGTCATGGTCACTGTTTGGTGGTCTGCTGCTAGTCTGATCCACGACAGCTTTTGGAATCCCTGCAAAACCAGTACCTCTGAGAAGTAAGCTCAGCAAATCAATGAGATGCACTGAAAACTGCAATGTCTGCAGCCGGCGTTGGTCAACAGAAGGGCCCAATTCTTCTCCACAATGACGCCTGACTGTACATCACACAACCAACACTTCAAAAGGTGAACGAGTTGGGCCATGAAGTTTTACTTCATCCACCATATTCACCTGACCTCTCACCAACCGACTACCACTTCTTCAAGCATCTTGACAAGTTTTTGCAGGGAAAATGCTTCCACAACCAGAGGGATGCAGAAAATACCTTCCAAGAGTTCATGGAATCTAGAAACACAGATTTTTTTATGCTACAGGAATAAATAAACTTATTTATCATTGGCAACAACGTGTTGATTGTAACGGTTCCTATTTTGATTAATAAAGATTTGTTTGAGCCTAGTTATGATGATTTAAAATTCAAGGTCTGAAACTGCAATTACTTTTGCACTGACCTAATAGAAAGAAATGGCAATTGGTTATCTTCAATGTGCCCATAGTCCATGAGTACCTATTATTAACATATATAAGCTCCAGTACTGGTTTCTACATGAAGGAAAACTAGTCCCCAGAACTACAGCCTTTTCCCATTCTTTTCATAGGCAAATAAATATTTTGAACTTGCCTCCATTTGCTGCATAGACTTCCTGAGTATCACATACTCCTGTATCCTCTTGCATATATTACAATTGAAGTGGTTTTCAGAATGTGGTCCCTTACTAGCAATATCAGCATCACCTGGGAATCTGTTAGAAATCGAAATTTTCTGGCCTCACTGCAGATCTATGAAATCAGAATCTGGAGATAAGAGGATGGGACTGACCAGTGATCTGGGTTTTAACGGGCCCTCCAAGGAATTCCAATGCACGCTTCAGTCTGAGTACCATTGCCCTCTTGGAACCACTCTCTCCAAGTTCCATAGTCACCTCTGACTCACCAAATCTAGTGGTCTTTCCTCAGAGCTGAACCTTCACTGTCTCTGTATCATGTCACATCACTCTTTGAGATTTTTCTCCTCCCTTATTTTCTGTGGCTTTGTGCTACCCTGACGCATTCTCTTTTTTTCTCACACTATTTCTTCATCTCTTTCATTGACTTGTTTCCCATTATCTGGAGTTTTCCATGATTAAATCTCACCTCCTTTCACTTTGTATTTTCTCTCACGAGGATCTGATGCATCTCCTTATAAATTTTAGTCACAGGAATTTTAAGATTTTGTTTGTCTCAGCCTCTCTATTAATCTCCAAGTTTACATTTCCGGTTGCTTGCATAGAAATGCCATCTCTATGTTCCATGGCCTCTTCAAAGGAATTCATCAAAACCCAAACACCCGGTCCTCACCACCCCCAAAGCAGCTGCTCCTGTTTCTCTCACCAGACTCTCAGACAAGAAAACTCAAAGACTCAGGATCATCTTTGTGTTTTATTCACTCCATGACTGAGTACTTGCCAAGTCTCATTGAGTCTGTTTATATACTTTGCATTTCCACCAACTTTCTGGTAGTTCCAGCTTCCAGTCATCTTTCACTTTAGTTTTTTCTAGTAATTATTATCAACTTAATCTTAACGTCTTATTCCAATGTTTTTACTGTATCGTTAGGATGACATTCAGTGATTCTCTAATACCTGCCTCCACCTGCCACATAAAGTCCTCATTCATTAGCTTGACATTCATGATTATCTATTATATAACTCCCCACTTCCTTCCCAGGCTTTGGCGACACTATCCCCTGCTATATTCTTGTCAATCCAGGAGATTCTCCATTGAAAAGTCTCTGGAATTTATTAATATTTTTGATAGTCTTATAATTTTATGTTTAATGCTTTCACTCAACCTGGAATACCATCTCAATCCTCCTCCATGTCACCTTCTTAGGTTGTCCTCAGCTGGACATTATCTTTCCCCTATTTTCATTTCCTTTATACCTTTTTATGGCAGGTGACACATCTGCAAGTTATTATAGTAATGTGTAAAATGGCATCTCTTTTTGGCTAGATTGTAAACTCCTGCAAGACATATACTGAGCTGACCTCTAAGTTTTTCTTTGTCACCTAAGCACCCAGCATGCAATTTGTCATATCATAGATACTTAATAAGTATTTGTGTGTTGAGTAAATTCTGCCTGCAGGTTGCTTATGAGATGATTGATGGATCTCATAACAGAAGCAGCCAATGAGAAAGAGTTGGGGGAGGGACAGATGGGGCATAAAGATACAGACAAGACATTTTTCACTTAGAGACAGAAAGTCTAGAGTTTTTCTAAAGGGGACACTTAGGAAAGTAATATGGGTTTGTTTGCAATTGTGAAGAGTTCTAAGTACTGGTTAAGGGACTCTTATGGAAGACTACCCCACGGGGTGCTTCTTACAGAGTTAGTATACTATGCAACATCAGTTCTGAGAAAAATGAATAGCTGTGAGCCCATAAAATTGGGGGTTCTATGGCCAAATAATCTGGGAAGATCTGACAAAGATGAATAGGATTATTTATTGTGACATCTCCTAGACCTTTCCATTTGCTAATGTGTGGCTTTCCAGGGGAGTCTATTGCCAGAGAAATTTCCTATAGTTCTATGACCACTAAACTCTTTCATTACAAGCATCCTGTAGGAATAGCATTTCTGAAGAACACAGTCAGGGACACATTGCATGAATAACTCTTTGCAGCTCAGTATTTTGTAAGCTTTTAAATAAGAAATTAAAGGCAATTTTAATATTCAGTACCTTAGACATGGAAGAAATAAATTAGCAAGCTCATAATTGTCAAGTAAAAGGGCACTTCTATTTCAAGTAGCCAAATATTATCTTTTCCACAGTCCCCTCTCCCAAGAGGATTTCCCAAGTTATCAGTTATTTGTTGCCTGTTTTCAGATTTATCTTCCACCAACAATCACCCTCCTTCCCTACTCTCACTTAGTGAGACACTTTTTTTTCTGGAGGAATCTTCTTAGCAATTCAAGGAAGGTGGGGAAAAAAAAAGAAATTAACTACATACACATCCCTTAGGCCCTTATAATTTAAAATAGATTTACCATGACTTGAAAGTTTTGCTAAAGCCATATATTTATTTACATATATATATATATATATATATATATCTCAAATAAGTATTTGTGTGGGGGGTACGGAATAAAAAACTGACTCAGGAGAGAATGGAGTCAATATTGTACCTGGTCTTTGGTATTCCATAGTTGTGGTCCATTTTTTTTTCTAAATGCCATGATATTTACTTAAGAAATGATCAAAATAATTATTTAAAGTAATATAAAGACTAAATACTATGTCTTAGAGTCCTAGAGTTTCACACATATGCCAAAGTAGTCTTACCCTTATAATCCTTAAGAACTTGCCTTTTGAGATAGGTTGAAGGCAAAATATAAGCTTTTTTTGCAATATTTTATGAAAATGAATTGCTCAGGACCATTAGGGAAAGAAGGGGGGGGGGTGCCTGTGTGTGTGCATGTGTGTATGTGTGTGTGTGTGTGTATAAAATCAATTTAATGACGTGTTTCTCCAGTAGATGAAGAGGGTCCCAAATTAATTAGAGAAAGCAATTCATTTGTGAATATCTTCCTGGCCAAGTTGGAATCAAGACCACTAGAGATTAGTAGGAATTACTATACTTTAATTATTTAGGTATATAAATATAGTCTTTAACCTTTTATGGATCTTTAATTTTTTCATATTATCCCAAGTTTTGTTGGTTTTCTTCTAACCAATCCTCTAGCCTGAACTGACCATCTGGTAAGAAAATTTTAATAATTTAAATATTTTTTTTCCTGAAATTCTTATGAAGGGTTTTACTTGAATGTCCCAGAATTAGAATCCATTGTTAAGAATCTGGGCATGTCAAAATAGGGTTGGAAGGAACTCAGTCAATAGGTTGATTTTGCATGCATGGGGATTAAAATCTGGCTGAAATTAGGCTGTCGACAGCCCCCTGCAGCTCAGGCTAGATAAGGTAAATGTGTTGCTTACTTTATTATGCTCTAGAGAAGACATGACCAGAAGTACTTGTTCACCACATGCAAGAACTCATTCCTTCATGATCAATGAAAGCTAGCCATGGCTAAAAAACTGCAAGTTGATCCATATGCAGTTGCCACAGAAAATCATTGCTTTCAAGATGCAAGCCTACTGGCTGCATTCCATGATAAAAAAGAAAAAGAAAAAGAAAAAGAAAATGTGTGGTAAGAGCAGAATCTTTGATTCTTTCATTCATCAATGATTTACCAATTCTTCCTGGAGTGCCTGACACATTTTAGATGCTTAATAACTAGCTGTTGAATAAACGAACAAATGCAAGAATGAATGTTACATTTTCTACTCTGGTCATATCAGGATTCAACATTATATATTTGATTTAGAATGTTATTGACACTTGTTAAAAGCAGGGAGCATGCATTTTCATCACCCCATCACCCACACAGCCTAGATTGGTGTTCTGCTCAGAATGGGTGCTCAATATATCTGTTAAATGAAAGGGTGGCTAAAACTATCTTTTAACTTTTTAAGAGTACTTAGGTATTTGATTATCTACCTCATTTTATGACAAAGAACTAAGTAAATGCTCTAATCTACACTGCCCAGTCGGTAAACCTTCACTTAGTTACAGGCTGACTGGCCTCAAATCTTTGTCTTTGGAAACACTTCAGTCACTGGCCATCCATGAATTGTCCCATCCGTCTTCATCAAGCAAGCCTGCTGGGGCGGGATGCGCTCCCAACAACACTGCAGTTCTCTGTTACCATCTGAGTCAGAATGCCCAGCTGATTCTGTTTCCCCTCTAGGCACTTTGTTTATTGCTTCGCCAGGGGGTAAAACCTTGTCCAGTTCACCACATTTGATCCTACTGTGATCAAAACGATTTTGAATCTACCGTGTTTGTTGTGTGGGCTAGAATGTGAGCCTTGCTCTGGAAAGGAGATGAGAAATTGCAGTCAATCACAATCAAGCCCGGAAACTGCTGGTGACTGACAAGCAGTGTTCAATTTTTGAAACTGCCTCAGAAAGCAACAACCTCACTTTGATGCTGATGTGAGAGGAATGTCAGGATGGATTTCTGTGAGGTATTAAATAAGTGAAGTTACTGAAATCACTCACTCCTAATGTAAAGGGGACATATGATTTTTTGTCAAGAGCTTGAGCTATGGCTCCATTCTGGACCGCATGAGCCATTATGAGATGAAAGCAGATGGAGATTATTCATTCCTTTCAAACTCACATTCTTAAATGCCATCTTATAAAATAGCTTTAACATGATCTTTTGCTTCCAGGGGAATATGACAAATGAGTCCTCCCCAGAGCAGGCTGAGGACGCTCTCCTTCTTCAGCACATCTTCGCTGCACTATCACTTTTGGTATCATTCTTGCCCAAGAGTAGACAGGCATTATAAGTGACTCTATCTCACTTAACTTTATTATCACAAGACGCACACTGACTCTCCCACCCCGACTCTCCCACCCCAGGGCTGTCCTGATGTGCCTTACCAATATGATCCTCCTCCATTCACACAGCTCCTGTCTCGCACCCAATGACAGCCACATCCGCCAAAATACTCAGAGTCAGGGTCATAGAGCTAAGTGCTCATCTTTCAGGATGTAGGAAAAACTCTCCAAAATATATGCTATGCATATATACTTCAAAATATATAGTACACATACTAACATAGAGCATATAGTATATATACTCTCCTATATATATATATATATATTATATTAACACTGCTCGGACATCATCCACATCTGAAAAGTGAGTTTTAGGTCCTAAAGCATCATTTTATAATTGTACATAAACCAAATTAACCAAGCTTATGAGAGGAAAGAGGAAAGGATGGTCCCCCAGTAGTTCACACCAGTAAGGAGGCATTGTGTGTTGCCTGGGCTGGGGGGAGGAGGAGAAGTGGCCAGAAGAGAAGGTCCTTGGAAGCAAGTGACACTTAGCCATTTCTACCTTGCCTGGTTGTTAAGGGTTCCAGGGGTAGAGGGGAGATGACTGGGTTTCCTCTTTAACCTCTAAAACCTTTTTAAAGTCTGTTTTAATTACTGTCTTTCCATAGTAAGATTTTCTTTGAACGAAGTATTATGCTATAAAGAATCTACTAGGTTGGTAGTCTCAGCCTCTACTACTTAGCAGGTTTGCATTCATTCATTGTGTTTTTGAGCATCTCTTTTTGGACTCCAAAATGTGTTTAAGTGCTTTACAGTTTAGTGAATTCATTACTAAAATGCACTAAATCACATTCATTATCTCATGTCAACGTTGCTGTGAGGTCAATATATCATTCTCCTCCATTTTAAAGATAAGTAAGCTGAGACTCAGAGGTAGTCGTGTACCCAAAGATACACAGGCTGTCAGTTACAGAGCTGACCCTGAGCACGTGGGTTCCTATCTCAAGCCCAGTGGTCCTCCCCCAATAGCACACTGCCTCACCCACACGGGGGGCTGTAGGCTGTACTGTGCAAAAGACAGAGAGAAAATGGGGGACTATATAGTCTTGTTACACATTTCAAATGTGCTCTAAATATTCAGGCCCATATATTATTTGGCTGTTTCTCTTTTCTATCACCTAAGTTTATTGCAGAACATAGTTTGGGTGTTCATTTTAGTCTTATCACCTAGAGGAATATGAGGAAAAAATTAACTACCATTTAATTTTATTCCAATTAGTGTTCAAATCTGGCATGCCCTAACTACTTCTGTACTATCTCCTCTTGATCAAAGATACACCTGCCACCAGAATAGCCAGGTCAGAAGGAGAAGGAAGCCTGGCAGGGTGAAGAAAGTGCAAAAGCAGCACTATGTTATCACTGGTTGTTGGTTCTGTGTGAGGGAGACAGAAAATATAGGGCACAATTTGGCTTCATGCTAAGGAGATCATTGTACGTATTCATCTTCACTTCATACTAGCAGCATCTGAAGTTCAGGTAAGTTAAGGGTCTTGGCCAAGGACACACAGCTAGTTAATGGCAGATCAAAGATTCATACCCTTGTCTCCAAAATAGTTTTTTGTTTGTTTCATGGTATAAGCCTGGAGTGGTTTAATATCCCTTTACCAAAGCACAGAATGTACATTAAACTAAAACATTGTGACATTAAGTATTCATGAAATTCAAGAAAAAATAATAAAATTTAAAAGAAGTCAATAGAGTGAAAGAAATGGCCATTAGAATGATATGCATTTGTCAAATTGATGATTCTGAAAATTGATAAGAAGTTATAGCCACTCCACTTTGTATGACATATAATAATGTATACTTTCTCACTTAGAGCTCAATTTGCTGCTGATTTTTTCTTTTTTTCCTCCCAGAATATTATGGGGCTACAAACGTTTTGGTTCCATAAATTGCTTTTGTACCATTTGGGTCAAAATTATAAGTGTGCCCATCATCCAGATAGTGTGCATTGCACCTATAGGTGTGAATTTACCCATCCTCTCCTCCCCTCTCCTACCTGCTTGATTTCCGATGAATGTTATTTTCATATGTGCACATAAGCATTGATTGATTAGTTCCAATTTAATGTGAGTACATGTGGTTCTTGTTTTTCCATTCTTTTGATACTTCACTTAGAAGAATGGTGTTCAGTTCTATCCAGGTTAATAGAAGAGGTATTAGTTCACCATTTTTTAATAGCTGAGTAGTACTCCATGGTATACATATAGCACATTTTATTAATCCATTCATATATTGATGAGCACTTGGGCTGTTACCACATTTTTGCAATTGTGAATTGTGCTGCTATAAACATTCACATGCAAGTGTCTTTTTTATAGAATGTCTTTTTTTCCTTTGGGTAAATACTCACTAGGGGGATTGCTGGATCAAATAGTAGATCTACTTTTAGTTCTTTGAAGTATCTCCATACTACTTTCCATAGAGGTTGTACCAGTTTGCAGTTCCACCAGCAGTGTATGAGTGTTCGTATCTCTCTGCAGACACGCTAGCATTTGTTGTTTTGGGAGTGACTCAAAATAGTTTTTAAAGATGCAGTTAAAATTAAGCTACAGTAAAGAGACACAGCTTATTAAGCCAAATAAAGCAAAATAAATTTGTTTTACTTGGAAGTCACACGTCCCAGAGTAAATATGTGTCAAAGCCTATTATAAAAAGGCTAGGCCCTGATTGAATGCTGGAGCTTGGTGAAAAGAGTCTGGGAGACAGCTTTATCTTGAATGCCCACAGCGAAATGTGGGATAGTAGTTGGGTTTGGGGTACCAATTCTCATCAGCTGGTCGTAGCTTCCTGAATTACTATGTTGAGAAGGTACTCTGAGACCTTGACCTAAGTCAGTAGGAAAGAGTGCCACGTTCGATGATCTATGTCTGTAAGGGGCATGGGACAAGAAGTGGTGGCAGGAGTGCTGCTCATTTCATGATCTTCATCTATTGAAACGAGAAAATAACTTGTGCTCACTGCAAATCCTTCACAATAATTTTTAACAATGGGAGTCATCCTAAGAGTTTGTTGCCACTTCCCTTCACTACCTGGACCAAAGACCATATTCAAAAATCCCCACAGCTCTAGGTGTTTAGGAGTTTGCTGCAAATGGCCCAGTTGCTATCATTAGCTATCTTCAGCACACAAGCAAAGCACACCTCAATTTTACCAGATAAAGTGAACCTCCCCTAAGTCAAAGAACAGAGTCTATGGGAGAAAATTAATTACTCCTCTTATTGACTGAAATGGCCACCAGAAGCTATATTTTCATGGCAAATAAAATATTATACTACTATCACAGAAAATATAATGACAAAAAATACTTTTACAACTATCCAAAGTGGATCTCACTAACTCTTTTGGCACCAATGGTGCATATGACGTTTCATAACTAGCAAAGAGATATAATACCTCCTTTTTAGAATCATATTATTAAAAAAAAGTGAGCAGAGAAAGAAGAGAGAATTTGTCTCTCAAGCTAGTCTTGCAATTAAAGACCTGGAAGGGACCTCAGGATCATGTATTTCAACTCCGTGCTGAAGAAGAGCATGGCTGAAGCCTGAGCGAGGCTGGCCTGTGCAGGTGACTGCCGTGCTGGGCTTTCCATGCTAACTCACCTTGCCTCATTATCCTCACCTGTACAGGGCTAGCCACATTGCCCAACACCTTTTAAGTGCCTCTTATGTCATTCCAGCTTCATGTGGATTTTGAAGGGAAAATATCCCAGAAGTGAAAAGATTTATTGTTAAACACACAGAGTTTGTGGTCCTGAGATGCTAAAGTCTTCTCCCAAGGTCACCCAGAAAAGCCATGGCAGAGGATGAGTGTCAACCTGCTCATTGTTTATGAAACACAAGGTAATGAAAGAGGTACAGATGCCACCTAAAATTCCACTGCCCAATTTTGACAATTGTGTGTTATTTTTCAGCTCTGTTGGAGGTTAGAGAGGTTTTCTGAAAATTTTAAAAATATTTTAAAATTTCTATTTAAAGATCAAATTGCCTGTCAGTGACATGAATTTGGCAACAGAAGCTGCTTTCTGGACCCTTGTCTGCCTCCTCATACTCCCTGGCCAGCACACTCTCAGCAGGTGTGAGCCAGACCAGCCTATGCAATGCTGAGATTTCTCCAGCAGGTACTCCAAGGGCTAGAAGTACAAAAATTATTGCTACATATAACTGGTCAACTATCTCAAAATAGGGTGAGTCTCCTTCAGACACTGGAGTGCAAAAGCTTCTGGTCAACCAAGAGTTTCAAGGTAAAAAAGAACCTGTGAGAGAAGCATTGGAGCTTAGAGCTGGAAGAAGCTTTAAGTGGTAGAGTCAGGCTTTAAATTCAATTAGACTGTGCAGGTTTAAGTCCTATGCTATCCACCATTGACACATGTGTGCCTTTAGCATAGCATGTGGCACATGAAAAATGTTTGCTAGGATTGGGGCAGCGTCTTTACGTTAGAGATGAGGAACTTGGTCCAGAGAGGTGAAGTGGCTTACCCAAGAAGACCTGGCAAACTGTATACATGCTAAGAAAAAATAATGGTCCCAGGGAGCCTGATTTTGTTGACTGGCTTGAGATGCCTCTCACATGCAAGGTTCTGCATCTTTGGCTATCATTCAGGATGCCTGCTATGAAACTCTGTTCCCCCTTGCAGGAGGCCAAACATCAGCAATGTTCCATCAAGGCATGAACTCATAAAGTTCATAGAATTTGTTTATTCTGCCCTTGAGGCAGAGTACTGAGGTAGATATGAAGTGAAATAAAATTTAATTTAGCTCAGCTTTTGTTTATGTAAGTCCATCCAGTAGCACTAGGTGCCACTCTGCTTTTTGTTTTCATTTTCTGGACTATCCAAAATCATCTGTTTCACCCATTCATTCATCAAACATTTACTGAATGCCTACTGAAGGCTAAAACTATGCTAGATCTTATAAGTAATAAAAAATATATAGTTGGCATCTCCATGGCCCCAATAACAAAGAAGCTTACAACTGCACTAGAGGAGATGCCTCAGATGAACCACAGAGGACTGACAGGTAGATCTGAAGAAGAGAGACTGGGAAGAAAGGTGACTTTGGAGTCAGGTAAACTGAGCTTCATTACTGCTAGTTTGATGACCTTGGGAAGTCCCTGAACTCCCTCCGTCCCCGTTTTCAGTCTATAAACTGGACATAACCACAGTATGCATGTAAAGCCCTGAGCACAATGCCTGGCCACCAGGCAGCACTCAATAAATGTTAGCTATGTTTGTAGCTTAACAGTAAGTTCAGAGTAGATTTGGAGAATCTGGTTCATTTGAAACAAGTGAGGAGGAAAGGCCTTATTAATTTATGTTAAGGCCAGAGCTTAGGTTGTATTTAAACCATCTGGGAGGTAGCTTGCTGATTCAATATTTGTGATTTCAAGTGGTGGTTTGGGCCGGGCGCGGTGGCTCACGCCTGTAATCCTAGCACTCTGGGAGGCCGAGGTGGGCGGATCGTTTGAGCTCAGGAGTTCGAGACCAGCCTGAGCAAGAGCGAGACCCCATCTCTACTAAAAATAGAAAGAAATTATATGGACAGCTAAAAATATATATATATAGAAAAAATTAGTCGGGCATGGTGGTGCATGCCTGTAGTCCCAGCTACTCGGGAGGCTGAGACAGGAGGATCGCTTGAGCTCAGGAGTTTGAGGTTGCTGTGAGCTAGGCTGACGCCATGGCACTCACTCTAGCCTGGGCAACAAAGTGAGACTCTGTCTCAAAAAAAAAAAAAAAAAAAAAAAAAAAAGTGGTGGTTTGAACAGTTACATTTTAAGAAACTTAATCAGGCAAGTGGGATGAATTGGATAGGAGAGAGAATAAAGTCAGGGAGACTGATTATAAAAATAATAATCTGGACAAGAGTTAGTGGAGACTTAAGGCTAGCCAGTGCAATAGACTGCAGAAAGAGCAAAGAGGCAGTCTGAAGATAATTAGACACCACTGGAGACAGAGAAAAAAATGTAGAAAATTACAGGTGTCTTCAGGATTTCAAAGAGTGCCTGGAAAAGTAGAGAATTCGGGATGAGTAATAATCAAGATGGCAAAGAAAAGGTGTCCAGCTTCTTAGTTTTCAGCATATA
This sequence comes from Eulemur rufifrons, assembly GCF_041146395.1. Lineage (NCBI taxonomy): Eukaryota > Metazoa > Chordata > Mammalia > Primates > Lemuridae > Eulemur > Eulemur rufifrons. The sequence continues at coordinate 221,918,245 of NC_090989.1, read as the reverse complement.
TTTTTATAGCCAGGGCTTGTGAGTGGCTGGAAAATGTTCAATGTACATCATTTCTTATATTCAATGGGAACATTTTCCAAAAAGAGAAGCTTCAGCTCTCAAAATATATGCATTTCTGGGCAATGTCACTTACTGCCTTTTGCTGCTTGGTCTGATACCAATTATAGCATCTCCAGCCTTTCTGCATGCCCTTATCTTAAAGGAATCAATGATGTATGTAGATAGATGTCATAAGAGTTCAGATCTTTATGTCAGTTCCTTAAAGATAATATCACATGTGCTGGGGCTGCTTCAGTTCAATGTTAGTGTGTCCTTTTGAGTTCATAAATGAATGTTGACCTGAATTAATGATTTGGGAGTCAACCAAGGTAGTTTCCACTTTTGACAGAGAATAAGGGTTGAAAGGGATAACTTCATTTTTATTTTTTCCCCAACCCAACACCTAGTAATCCAGCCTCTTTCTCATATACTCTGTATACAAATAACCTTAGAGCTTTATCTATCATGTAATGAGCACCTGCTATAGACCAGGCATTGTACAAAGCATTTTAGAGCCATTATCTCCTCTTATTCTCTTTTAAGCCCCCCATCAGGTAATTACTATCATCCCAACTTACATACAAATGGCCTGAGACCCAGGACAGACTTGCCCAAGGCCATCCCAGTATCTGATGGCAGAGCATGATTCAAAACAATTTTAAAGGAGTATTAAAATAAACATCTTTGAGGGTAGAATTGGGACTAGAAAAACTGAGGAAGAATATATTATATTCTAGTGTTTACAAAGCACTCATTAGCTGTGAATAAAAATTAACACACTAATCACAGTGTGCTGCCTCTCATTCTAATCTGTTTATAATATGTTCAAAGGAAATCTAATTCTATTAATTTTAAAACTTCAGAGAGAATTGATTATTTGGCTCTGATCCTTAGGATTCATTGTAAAGATATGAATAATTAGATACTTTTTATGAAGATGAAGATGAGGCTTTTGCTCTAGTCAGCCGGTCAATTCTTCCTTTGTGATTTCTTCGTTTCCAGGAGTGGTTAATATGCTGAGCTGTGTCTGCCAGAATTCATATGTTGAAGTCTTAACTTCCTCCCGTACCACAGAATGTGACTGTATTTGGAGATATGGTCTTACAAAAGCAATGAAGTTAAAATTAAGTCTTTAGAGTCGGCCCTAAACCAATATGATTGGTATCCTTATAAAAAGAAGAAATCTGGACACAGACAGAAATAGAGGGACGACTATTTGGAGACATTGGGAGAAGATCATCATCTACAAGCCAAGGGGAGAGACCTCAGAAGAAACCAACCCTCCTGACACCTTCATCTCAGAATTTTAGCCTCCAGAACTGTGAGAAAATAAATTTTTGTGGTTTAGACCAGCCAGTCAGTGATACTGTGTTATGGCAGCCCTAGCAAACTAATACAGCATGCATGCTTCGATTCATGCACACTCTATTACTTGGTCTGCTTCGTGAGGAAAAGCATGTCAAGGCATTGACTAAGACAAACAAAACAGTGAGAAGAAATGCTTTGGATGCTCCTGAAGTTTAGTGACAAGCATGGGTTTTCTCTTTTAGATTTCAACAAAATAGAGGAAAGGCATGATAGACTCCATTTGTAGCATTGCTTGCATCTTGTTAAGTCTCCAGAGACCCATTCAATCTGCTCATGACACCCTGGCCACACAGTTAGATTTTCATGCCCTTCTGGGTGTTTCTCTACTGGACCGGGATCCCATGGCCATTTTCTCCCTTTCCTCTAAAAGGGCCAGGGGGCAGGCAATCCCTCCTCTGCACATTTAGCTGAAACTATCATGACACTTTATGGACCATTGAGTCTACTTTTGAGTAGGGTCTAGCCTGGGCTTGTCCTGATTGTGGTCTTCTCATTCTGCTTTTGTATTTGAAACTAGTGTCAGATAATGAAGTGCTATCAACAGAGTTAGCTAGACTGCTGCTTAGTTACATTGATGTAGCCTCATGGATTTAAACAGTTTTTGGTTTTTATTTCTTGATGCTAGATCTCTACCCTTCATTCTTATCATTTTTTCCAAGTTAAGCCTAGAGATGTACATTCTCATCATTGTTATAAGTGTGACATTTTCTTCTAACAGATCTAGAGCACTAAAAGCGATGATTTCTATTTAGGGAGTGCCCATGAAGTGCCTGGCACTTTATATTGTTAGCTTTAATCCTCAGCCTATCCTAAAGATTAAGTATTATCATTTCCATTTCATAGGTGAGAAAGGTAAGACCTTAAAGAGGCCATAATGAAGCTGAAATTTGAACTGAGTTCTGATGAAGCACAAGATTTTCCCATTGGTCATGTGTTTTCCAATTTTAGTCATTCTCATTCACTGCCCCAACTTTTTCCTTATCTGTATACTGTCTATACTATTATTTATTAAAATTTCTTTTCAAATAGACTCATAGTTTTACCTTTATGTTGTCGTAACCAGTATGCAATTATGTTTGATGCAATAATTATACATTTAAAATATGCATTATAATGAAAACAATTTTATACCACATTTTATAAGAATATGCATTAAAATAAATAAACATACAAGTCTAGAGTAAAAATGACTATCCATGGAATACCTAACATTATTTTGGGTATCACCAATGGTATATGGATAGTTTACTCTGTGAAACATTGCACTAGAAATTGCTGCCGCTTCAACAACAGAATGAACCCAGGGCATAGCCCAACACAAACCCTGATGTTTCCCCAAATGATACTAGATACATGCTTCTAGCAAGTTGTGCAGCCACCTGGCAGTAGCTCGAAATCTATGGCTTTGGCTGATGGGTATCGCAGCCTCCTACTATTTTGCAGTGACATGCTCCCTTCTTTTGTTTTCTCCTGCTGATTCTTCAGCTGCTCAGGCCCTCTTGATATTAATATGGTTGTTAGGAAACCAAACTGTGCCAAAGGCTGCACAGCTGCACAGATGCAGGAGCGCTGGCCCTGGAGGCTAATCAAGTGGATGCCGTACCTGGTGAGGTCGGTCTCTTGAAGGAGACAGTGGACAGATTTCAGAAATGGAGAATAGGACACAGCTGGTCCACCTGATGACTCCTGTGCCAGTTTCCAAAAATATCTCCCTCCCTGCCTGTCTGTGGAGTCAGAAGTTCTGCTGTAATAAATGCATTTCTATGGCATGTTTTTCAAATTTCTAGAGTCACATTAGACTGTAAATAATCCGTGGGAGACATAACACCCTAAGTCATATTAAATTAACTTAAATTTGGCTTGAGGCTGCCTTCCTACCTTGCATCCTTATGTAGAAAACTACAACATAGTAACTTAGTATGTAAACAAACCAAAACCTCATTTAGTACTATAACAAATAGCCAAGTTTCAGCGGATCACAGGCAGCCAACTCGCCACACCATGCCCAAATGAGGCAGACACCCAGCTGTGGCCAATCAGGTGATTTCCCCACTGGGCCTCTCTGTCCGGACTATAGAAGCTTCCTGCTCACACTGCTGGGTGGAGCTTTCTGCACCTCCACTGGTTCAGGGTGTTGCCTCATTCATGAATCGTTCTTTGCTCAAATAAACTCTGTAAATTTAATTTATCTAAAGTTTGTCTTTTACCAGTCACCATTAGTTAGTACTATGCTAGTGGCTCTAGGTGGCAGTTAGGGACCTTTGAAGACAAGGGCTGGAGGGGAAAAGCTATGTTAAAGGCTACTGAAAACAAAGAAGGAATGTGTCAAAGACAACAGTCTCCTCTCCCTCCAGGCTTCTTGACAGCATCTATCTCTTTCCCACCTCTCCCTCCAATCTGCAGTTTTCCCTCATTGCCAGGCACCCTCCCACCTAGGCTTCTCTATCAGGTTCCAGGCCTCCTTCTTGCGAGGGTAGTATATATGCTCAATTCAAGTAAGCTGGTGTGGTATGCTATTTTTAAAAAGTTAATAAAACCTCAGCCCATATTCATACTAAAGTAGTTTCCAGATCAAAGGAGCTAACGGTCTACCTGGGATGGATCATGGTCAGACCAAATGTGCCATGTTTAGTTCTGAGCACCATAGTTTAAAGATACTACCTGTGATAGTATTATGTCAACGTGGCTGGGCCATAGGACCCAGTTATTTAATCATGTTAATTTTGCTCTTGCTATGAAGGTATTTTGCAAATGTGATTAACATCTATAATTAATTGATTTTAAGTAAAGGAGTTTACCCTTGATAATGTGGATGGGCCTCATCCAATCAAGAGAGGGCCTTAACAACAAAAACTGAGAAGAAGAAATTCTGCCCCAAGGCCGCAGCGTCAACTCCTGCCCGAGTTCCCAGCCTGCCAACCTGCTCTACACATTCTGGACTTGCCAACCCCCATGTAAGCCAATCCTTTGCAATAAATAATGTGAGTCAATCCTTTCCAATAAATCTCTTACACACAACACACAACACACACACACATCCCATATTTGTTGTGTATCTCTGACGAAACCTGACTGACACACTGCCCAATTGGAGCAACCAAGACCGTGAGGGGTCTGGGAACCAGGAGGGTTTGGAAACTGTGGTATGTGAGGATGAGTTGAAGGTGTTACAGATATTTAGTCTGGAGAAGGGAGGTCTCAGTGTGATCTGACAGCTGTCTTCATACATTTGAAGGTCAGAACTGTGGAAAAGAAATCAGACTTGTTCTGTGTTGCCCAAGAAAAGAGGATTGTGGTCCAAGGTTAGAAGTTACAGAGGGCAGATTTGGCATCGGTGTAAACAAGAGCTTGCTAACTAGTCAAGCTGAATCAGCTTCCTCTTGGAGCTACGAGCTCCCAGGAACCAGCTTTTGATCAGAATTGTACTATGTGAAGGGAAGTAAAAAAGGGACTTCTTGATAGGGTAAGAGGAAAGACAGTGTAGCCTCAAAGCTCTGATCCAGGTTGACAGTTTCAAGACCACAGCTGTCATTAACTGAGCCTTCTTATGTGCTAGGCACTGTGCTCATCCTTCCAACTCCTGAGGTGGGTGTTAGTATCCTCACTTCACAGAGAGGGAACACAAGGCTCTTGGAAGTTCAGTAACTGGTCCAACATAATTCAATAAGTAGAAGCACTAGGTTTCAAACCCAGGCCCATCTGACTCCCAGTGCTCCCCTGTAACTACTGGGGGGCAACCATATGCAGAAACACTCTACTTACCATGTAATAGTAAGATTCAATATTACAAGCATGAGCACCAATTGTTGTCTCTTTAGTCCTTAGCATACGCATCCTAATCATATGTTTTCTTGTCTGTCTTCAGTCCAATGTAAAAATTCATCAGGGACAGGGCAAGACCTTATTTGTCAAAGCATTGAAAGTGCAAGAAATGTATTCTTTCATTAAACAAATACTGGCTGACCACAGGCACTAATTATCTAGGAATACAGCTGTTAGTAAGACAGGCATGGTCTTTGCCTCATTAAGAAACTTACACCGAGTCATGGGGACAAATATTAAATTGAAATGTATTAATAAGTATTTAATTACAGTTGTCATCAATGCTGAGAATGAGTACTCTGAGAGAGAGTAACAAGTGGATCTTTATTTCCTCTGGAGGGTCGGGGAAGACATCCCTCAATAAGTGATTGCCAGGCTGAGAGCTGAAAGACACATCGTACTCAGCCAGGTGCAGTGCAGCAAGACCCTGAAATCGGAGGCCACCTGCAGCAGTGAGGGGACTGATGGGAGACTAATGTGCCTGACTTAATATGAACAAAGAGGGCAATGGTATATGATGTGGCTGGAGGGGTGGGCAGAGGCCACTTGCTGCAGGACCATGGAAAATATGCACTATTTTAAGTGAACACATGAATGAATAAAGGATAGAGATAACTTGGCAGCTTGGGACATCCCAATCTCAGAGCCCTCAAATGCAGTTGCACATGGGGCTGGGTCAGTGTGGAAGAGTCAACATAGCACGCCTGACATTGCTATGCCCAGAAAGTCCTGTCTGCAAGGTTGATCCTTGGCTGGCACAGGAAACTTGGACACTTCCTGAACACATCACTGTGGCTCACTGTGCCTGTTTGTGAAAACAATTTGGTTTATGCTGAATGCTTACTTTCCTTCTGAGAGTTTGGAACTTTAGTATGTGCTGGGCAGAAAGTGACTATGTGACCAATCATCAATAAAAATTGGGCTATTGAGTCTCCAGTGAGCTTCCCTGATAGACAACATTCCACACATGTCACTACTCGTTGCTGGAGGAATTAAGCACATCCTGCAGGACTCCGTGGGGAGGACTTTTAGCAGCCTGTGCTTGGTTTCCTTGGACTTCACCCCATGCATCTTTTCCCTTTGCTGATTTGGCTTTGTATCTTTTCTCTGTAATAAATCTCAGCCATGACTATGACTGTGTGAGTCTTTTGAGTCCTCCTAGTGAGTGAATCATGGAACCTGGGGGAGAGGGGTCTTGGGGACCCTTGACACAGGGCATGTGACCCTGCTGACCTAAAAGCCCATATTGACTGTGGAATCAGATCTTTCCCTTTGACCACAGAAGAGCTTAGAAAGGTGGGTGAGAATGGCCTTGCTGTTCCCAGAGAACTCTAGCCAGTGCAGTTTCTGTACTACTCCTCTAGGATCTAGAAATGTCTACAGTGAGCCACAGCTGGGTAATAAAAATTTAAAGACATACAGTGACTTTCAATGAAGATTCATAATAAATATTCAACAACCACCTGGAATCCCCAATGCCACTGCCCTGGATTTGCTAGGAATATGCCATCTTACCTTCATGAGTTGAGAAAGCCAATTTTTTTGGTACTCTAGAGTTTTAAACTATCTGCCCTTTATTAAAATGCAGGATGTGCTTATGAGTCTAATAAGATGTTCTTAAGGGCATTTCAGTTTTATGTCTTTGTATTAAGCTAACCAGTGTGCTGGTCTAAATGCCCTCTTTTATATGCCTTCAATTTATTATTCAAGACCAAGAAAAATTAGTCATATCTTTGCACTTTATATTCTGCTAATTGCAAGAACATCAATACAAACAAAGCATAAAATCACACAAAAGCAAATTTTATGTTTTGTATGCCAACTTCACTACAGCCAGTGAAGCAATGCTTAAAACTGCTAATTTTGCTCACTAAATACTTTTCTGCAAGTAAATAGAAATTCAGTATACTTATTGTTATGAATTTAATGCATCACTCAAAGTTTATGTGTTAGAAACTGAATCCTCAATGCAACAGTGTTGGGAGGTGAGATTTTTAAAAGGCGATTAGGTCATGAGGGCTCTGCCCTCAGGAATGAATTAGTGCCATTATTTGGGAACTAGATTAGTTATCTCAGGTGTGGATTCCTGATAAAAGGATGAATTCAGCCCTCTTCCCCTCCCCTCTCACCCTCTATTGCCCTCCGCCCTCTGCCATAGATGAAGTAGCAAGAGGGCTCTCACCAGATGTGGGCTGCTTGACCTTGGACTTCCAGCCTCTGGAACTACAAGAAATAAATTTCTCTTCTTTATAAATTACCCAGTTTGTGGTATTCTGCTATAGCAACACAAAATGGACTAAGATACTCTTACATTCTCAAGAGAGAAAAATGGCAATGAAATATTGATGAGACATGAGCTGGCATGGAAGACAAATCTTGCTTTTTGAAGTAACAACCAAATGACACTATAATAGTGTTTTCTGTCTGTAGAATCCAGTCATTCTAGTTACATTATCAAAGTAGGTCTACATTCCTGTCACAGCACTCACCTTCGTCCCATGAACTGACACTTGGGAAAACCACAAAGCCCTCAAATCCAGTGTCTCTGAGCCGGCCATGTAATTTCTATGGAAGTGCTCCTTGATGTGCATTACTAAAGTGTCTCCTCCTCTTGCTGAATACAATTAGAATTCTTTTATGAAATCAATAAATATTTACTGGGCACATACTTTATTCAAGGCATGTGCTGTGTGCTGAGAGTGACATGGTCCTTGATGTTTAGAAACTGTCAGGCCTAGGTGTGTAGTCACATGTTGCAGTACAATGAAGCGATAGGACTATGCTGTTAAGTAACAAATGCAAATTGATATTACAAGGTCAGAAAGGCAGAACCCTCTGTGGATTATACAAGTCTTCACAGGAGGGATCTATACTGAAATATGAAGAGTGGTGGGATTCAATGGTCAGAGATGGGAGAGCGTATCTGATGGAGTTGAGAATGAGCATAAATGAACATTCAGGAGATATTGAGTAGACTAAGATGGCTGAGGGGAAGATGGGTTTAGGGAAATAATGCAAGATAAGGTTGAAAAGGTGGACTGAGGACAGCCTAGGTTGTAGTGTAAGAAGATCGGCATTACTGTTGCTGATGACGAAACACCACCACCAGTGTCTGCAGGGCAGAGGACTTTTGCTTTCAAAGCAACATTTCTGGAGAGGAGGTTTAGGAAGAAAGGTGTGGAAGAGGCCAAAAGTCATTGAAATAGAGATCTGGGAAGCACCTGCGACTAAAGGGAATGACAGCATGCTTACTGAAATAAGTCAAATAATATTGGGAATATAGGAAGGAGGAAAAAAAATGTATATGAAAGACAACATGAGGAAACAGCCAATGAGCATCAGAAATTTTTAAGCTATGGAGTTCTCATAAAAGAAGTTTTTAAAAAATTAGTTTTGTTACTACACTTTCATCAAGTGCTGAGCTTTTAATTCATAGGCCTCATCCTAATTATAATAAAGTAATTATTAGTGTTCTAAGTGGTTTACTGTTATTCTCTTCTTAGCCTATAAATGCTTGTAGGCTGGGATTATGTCTTAAGTGCCAGGGGTGGGTCATAGCACATTGCAATTATCCAAAAAGTAGAATTATTATGTAGGTATCTTAGGAGGCATAATGGGAGAAGTTAGTTTTAAACACAGAAAATTAGAGGTGAATGTCTAGCAAGAGTTGCTTATTTATAATACACTTTACTATAGTTATGTGATGGAGTATGTAAGCAATTGGTGTAACAGAGGTTTCGTGATATTTTATGAGTAAAATTCATCCAAATCCCTGTATAATGAACTATGCCATAAAATTGAGTTTTATTATAGCAGGCGATAGTCACTTAAGAATCTCAAAGCTAATGGATGAAGAAAACATGTTCAAGTAGGACTGTCAAATAAAGATGACTCTTCATGCTAAATTACTGAAATGCCTCTAACTGGTTTAGAGTTCTTTTAGCATATATTTCTGTTAAGACTTGTTCCCTCTTAACATTGAAATCATTATGCATAAAAGAACAAATTTATTCCTTCTTAAATAACATTTTAATGAGTGAATCAATGAATTAGAGTTCTGAACACTGGGAGATTTAAGGGACCATCTGTGCTGCTACTGATTGGTTTAATGTGGTCAAAGCACAATCATAGAATTCTGTGGCTCAGTCACTCATCCCACATTTCTAAACAATGGGGCCAAAACATGTGTTCTAAGTACTTTGAAAGCATATTATTAAGTAAACTTGTCAAAAACATCTATTGATGTTCATAGCATAATATTATTTATCTAAAACAACATTCATTTAATCATTTCAATTAATTAAAGCAATTCTGGAACACAGGAGATTAAAGAAAATAACCAAAATTTGTATCACATGTCTGTGCACTGAAACTCATGCATTTTATTCACAAGAACACACTCCAATCTTCATAAACAGCCTAATTTGTAACACTTGCTTATCACTCTAAGTCTGCAGTAGGAGCAAAGCAACACAATATGCATGAGGTTGGGCATTTCTAGAGACAGGTACACTGGAAAAACAAGCAATGACATAGGGAAGTGGGATAGTAGGAGAAGAGATCAAAAATCCAACAAATCCAACAAACTGAACCAGCACAGCCATCTGGAACTTAAGTGCAGGGGAAAACTGCTGTCTATGCATCAATACTTCTCGAGAATAATCAATTGTACACATAATGGTGACCCATAGCCATCTAGAGTGCTTTTGTTTCAAAAGGGACAGAAATGTGTCACACATGTGAGAAATGCTCCTACTCATTAGTTTAAAGTTACAGAGAATAAACTTCAACACCTTACAGTTATAAATTCAGTCTTCTGAAAAAATTCACTAAAAATGCTTTATATCTTGATGACAATAATATCTAAACAAGGCTTGACTTGTTGACCTTTATTATTAAAATACTGGCAAACTTGCCTATGTCATATTTTGACATGAGAAATGCTAAGAAGTTTCCTGAGAAACTGAGGTCTGGTCTGATTTTCATACCAAGAGATAAAATCATAAGAAATGGATTCTGTGCAGACTTTCCAAGAAATTACCCATGAACTTGAGACTTGAAATTGTAACAAACAGCATGACACAGGCCTTCCCAGTCATAAATAGTAGATTCTAAAATTGTTTGTAAATAGGATCTTGGCAGATGGGGTACAGTCTTTAAGTTGTGCTAATACTGTTTTGTGACAGCGTAGATGGCCTTCAATGCAGAGTGGGGTTACTTTTCGTGATGCTGTCTAATTAACAGCTCTGAGTTTTGGCATATCGAGACATATACTGAAAAATCATTGTTGACTAGCAATGAAGGCTGTTGAATGTTAAATTACTCTTTTCTTTTCTGCTGCAGAAATCATGGCTGAACAGAATTCATTCTTCAGACCACCTTTTTCTATGTGGTCTATCCCAAATGTTTTCCAGCTGCCAGTCTCTTTTGGCTCCTATTTCTTCTTTTCATCTAATTTCACCACTGTGTCCACTCTTTGTTCACTTCTCTGTACCTAAAATTTAATGCCTATAATCTACTCATTCATAGCCCACACCAGTTCATCATTTTCGTGTTCCACAGATAAAGGTTAGCAGAAAATCTGTTTCTTTCCGTTGATTTTAGGGGTTGGTGCTCTGGTGCCATATTTCAACCGGTGAAAGCATTAGAGAAGTTCTGCGAGCCCTTGAAACTCCTACTTGTAAAAAACACTCTAAAGATAGACAAGACTGTACCCCAGAGGCCTGAAACCTGACAGTGAATGTCTACAGAGGTTCAATGGCTTCAGAGCAAAAAGGAGGCAATGAACCGCTAGGTTTCTTGCACTGTGTGCCTCATTTAATAATAACATTTATTTTTGTTTTGACTACCAAAGTAGCAGATGTATTTTGTAGGAAATTTAGAAAAAAGAAAAGCATCAAACAAAAATTAAATTCCACTATTGTGTGACCCAGAGATAACCACTAGTATCTACTATGTGGTCTTTTATCATTGAAATCATGTCAATGTTGTTTCCTTCTAGGAGGACTCATGTGGAAGTGCAGAAGTTATTGGTGGGGGCGGGGGAGCCAAGGTTACCTTCATCCATGTGTTTCTAAAACTGAGATCTGTAAACGCTTTGTCATTCTCCTAGTTGACATTAGTCCTTAATTCATAGAAAGAAATGGCATAGCATAGTGATGAAGAACATGGGTTGTGGAGCCAGACTGCTGGAGTTTGAATCCTGGAATACAATCTCTTTGGACTTTATTTGTTATGAGGATAACAATAATAACAATAAAAATAATTTCACTTACTTCATGGAATGATTATAAAAATCAAATGAGTTAATATAGAAAGCACTTATAATAGTGGCTAGTACAAATGAAGCGTTGAGTTAATGTTTCCTATTTTGAAGATCGCAGGTTCTGTCAACTGCATGTTCATTGCCAAGGGCTCTTACTAGGCCACCTTTGTGTATTATCTTTAAAGTCCTTGGAGATATTGATTACCAGATATTAAGATCCCCATGTTTTGGCCCTACCTCTGCCAGTAATTACTGCATAACCTTCATAAGTCATTGGATCATTTCTTCATCATTGGTAAAATCAGAGTGCTATGCCATGCTGGTGATTCTTAATGGTTTTGAGGAGATGAGAAACTCTTTAGACACAGCACTTTATTCATGATTTCAGGGCTTCACTGGCCCCTCAGAGCTCTTGTAGGGCCCCAGGTTAAGAATCCCCATGTTATATGATCTTCGATGGTTCTTCTAGCTCTGATTTTCTATGGTGCTCAGTTTCATGGAAATGGTCCCATTCTTATGATTCATAGCCTGACTGTTCAGGAAGTTCAGGAAGCAACTTTTCCTCATGGAAGATTTCCCTGTTTTCCATCTTATCGGAGACTGAGTTTCCTAATTAAATCTCTTGCACATACTTTCAATTCTTGGTGCACTCAGGATTTGGGAATCCAACAGCACTTATTTATATGCTAATTTGCTACAGAGAACTGTACTCTTTCTCAATCCCAAAGGAACAAGAGGTATTCAGCCTAATGCTCTGCTGCATCCACTGGAGTCTAAAGCAGCCTGTACACAGCCAGGATGCAAAATGCCCTGGAAAACAAAGCCTGGCCCAGAGTACACTTAACCAGGTAGCAATGGTATCGGGAAGGGTGCTGACTGCCAAGCATGATACCCAACACAATAGTATGTGCCTCTAGAGACTATCCACAGCTGTGTGTCTTACAGTGCGGCCCAGGGATTACTGTCCCCCAAATCATCTGGACATATGTTAAAAATGAAGATGACCAAACAGGACCTCTATGTTATATTCTATGTGAATGGCCATGCTGGACTTGGGCAATCTGGTATCACGGCGTTCCGATGACTCATCCCAGATATACTGATGAGAATGTTTGAGAGTAGAACTTAGCAATTTGCATTTTTCAAAGACATCAAATGAGTCTCATGTATTGTGAAATTTAGAACCTCTAGCATAGAAAAAACTTGTGCACACCTGGAGAAAGGAGATACTACAAAGAATATTCAATATTTAAGAACTTATACTATTACTTCCATCATAGTGGTAAAATATGAGCCAGTCTACCAGACCCTGGAAGATAGAGATTACCATGGAAGCACTGTAGAAGTTCCCAGAGCTTTGGTTTTCTGTACAAATTCAGGATAACAATGTTATCTTATAGGGTAGCTGAGGATTTAATTCAATACACTTTAGACTGGTTAAATAAACTTTGCCACATTCGCACAAGAGAAAAATATGCAGCTCTGTAAAAGAATGAGGAAGCAAACCAAAAGCTCTCCAGGATATATTACATAAGAAAAACAAAGTGGGTAGCAGTATATATAATATCTTATATACTACCTGTTATATAAGAAAGGTAAGGGGATAAGAATATGCATTTGTGCTTGTATGTAAGTGTAAGAAGACGCTAAAAAAAGGGTTAGTTACTACAGGGTGGCATGAGGGGGAGAGACAGGATGGGCAGAAACAAGAGGGCCTGTATGTGAAAATCAAATTTTTTTAAAAAGGCACTTTAGTCCCTTCCCCTAACACCAATCTATTCTGAGTAAGAAAAAATGGATTTAAAGCCACCAGGCTAATAATTTAATGTGGTAAGTTATCGTTCTTTTGCCTACGTTTGATTTAAATGTGTGTTGAGCGTGAAATTATTATATTTCACTCTAAGGGTTGCCAAAACTCTCATCACCCAAGTCAGCTTAGAGATCAAGGGGGAAATATCTGGGTGAAGAGTCCTTATCGAAATGTATCAGTAATTTGTTTCTGAAATGGGAGGAGGGAATATCCTTTATCAGCAGAAAACAAAATCGAAGAAGTCTATAACCTAGGGATGAACTTTTCCGTGCGACAGGATTTCTGCATCGATTTTTGTGCAGTCTGTCTAGCCGCATCGGGTCATGAATGATGCATGGTGCCACAAGAAATTCAGCACTACAGCTATGTGCTGCTGATTGAAACAGAGAGCACTGTTTGAGAGCAGAGAAACATGTCTTTGCTTTGCTTTTAGCTTTACACCAGCTTGTGGAACAAATCCATTGCAATTTCTATAAGCTTTGCTCCCTAAATTCTCTTGTGCCAGATTTCTTATCAGATGCAATTTCTTTTTAAAAAAAATATCAAAACACCACAAAACCATAGCAAGAAATTTTGGGAAAACAACATTTGCAAAACTCTGGGTTGCTGAATATTCACTGTTAACTGATACCCATGCAAATAAAAACATATTTACTTTTCTTTAAACGATGAAGTTTAGAGAAAGAAAAAGGATAAAAACAGATATTTAACTTCTGAAATTATCTTTTTAGTGTGGTGATTGATTTTTTATAATATAAAATATAAATTTTGGTGTCAATAGCTAGTATGAACAGAAATCTAATTTTTCTCATCATATCTGAAGCATTCTTTATCCTGGTGATTTTTCTAATTCAACTGATGGGGTTGAAATACATGGACTGTTAGACAGTATATGCCAAGACCATAACTATTGCTTTAAAGGATTTCTGGACTGTTATGCAAGAGAGAAATAAACTGCTCTCTTCTTTGAGCCATTGTATTTTGGGTCTTTGATTATAAAGGTATACAGCTTCTGCTCAGCAAAGGAAATAATCAACAGAGTGAATAGACAGCCTACAGTATGGGAGAAAATATTCTCAAACTACACATCTGACAAAGGACTAATATCCAAAATCTACAAAGAACTCAAACAAATCAACAAGAAAATAACAACACCATCAAACAGTGGGGAAAAGACATAAACAGAAGTTTGCCAAAAGAAGATAGAGAGACAGACAACAAACATATGAAAAAATGCTCAACATCACTAATCATCAGGGAAATACAAATTAAAACCACAGTGAGATACCACCTTACCCTTGTCAGAATGGCCATTATTAAAAAGTCAAAAAAAAACAATAGAAGCTGGTATGGATACAGAGAGAAAGGAACACTTATACGCTGTTGGTGGGATGGCAAATTAGTACAACCTCTATGAAAAACAATATGGAGATTCCTCATAGAAATAAATGTAGACCTGCCATTCGATCCAGAAATCCCACTACTGGGTATCCATCCAAAGGAAAAGAGGTCATTTTATCAAAAAGACACCTGCACTCGAATGTTTATTGCAGCACAATTCATGATTGCAAAGATGTGGAATCAACCTAAGTGCCTTTCAATTCATGAGTGGATAAAGAAAATGTGATATACATATCATGGAGTACTACTCAGTCATAAAAAGGAATGACATAATGTCATTTGGAGCAACTTGGATGAAACTGGAGACCATTATCCTAAGTGAAGTTTCCCAGAAATGGAAAACCATGGTCTCCCTAATAAGTGGGAGCTAATAGATGGTTACACATGGACACAAAGTGATATAAAGGACATGAGAAACTAAGAAGGGGGGTTAGGGGGGTTGTGGGATAAAAATTTACCTATTGGGTACAATGAACACTATTTTGGTGATGGATGCACCGAAATCCCTGATTTAATCATTATATAAGATATCATGTAACAGAAACACTTGTACCCCCTTAATTAATATTTTGAAATTTAAAAAAGTATAGCTATACCTTAACTAATAAAGATGTCTTGCTATGAGAGAGTGTTTTAAGAAATTAGCTTAGCTGTGAACAATCAGGAATGGATAGGGCCACAAAGAGTAAAGGATGAGGGACTGTTAGAAGGCTGTAGCCACGAGACTACAATCTTGACCATGAAACGAATAATATTAAACTGCCCAGCAAAAACTTTCTTCAGAAACTTACAACAGGGAATTGTAACTCAGACCCTACATCCGTTGTTACAGATTCCTAATTAAGCAAGAGAGAATTAACGCATTGTAGCTCTATCTTTGTCCATAGACTTTGCAGCAGAGAGATTAGAGAGATATAGAACAGGAAGAGAGTGGACTTTAGTGCCGTATAGAGCTGAGTTTGAATCCAACTCTTCCACTTACTAACTATAGGGTGCTGGGAGGTTCATTTAACTCCCCTGAACCTGGAATGTAAGTGGAGATACTAACAACTGCCTATGGCAGGAGGGTGCACGTAGAGTTTCTAGAACAGGACCTGGTTGATACAGAGGGAATCAACAAATTTCAGATGTATGTATCTTTCCTCTACTCCTTCAAGGAGACATCACAGATGTCTTTGTACCAGGAAAGTACAAAAGAAGGAGGTCAGAGAAAAGAGTAGAGAATGGGATGCATAATTTTTTTTTTTGGTACTGGATCTCTCAATTAGGTATTAGGTGGTAGAATGAGCAGGCCCAGATCTGTAATAAATAGTATCAGAGAGGAGCTAATTGAGACTAAAGTCATAAAACACATGCCTGCCTGATTTCTTCATATAAGGAGACTAAAACATTTCAGATCTAGTTGCCAGCACTTTGTGCCCTCACTGATGGCAACTTCTACATTTGTGAGATTTCTCTCCTGGCTATTACAGCTGATCAGTATCAGAACCACATTTTGCTATCAGGGTGGTCATTAAGTCAATTTTTTAAAAAGATAAGATAGTTACATCTATGGTTATTTCTAAAAAGCCTTTTCTCGTAGATTTGCCTATTTATATTTCCCTCTGAGCATGTCTGCTCATCCATCTCTTTAATAAATAATATTTGTTGAGCACGTGTTGTTAACATGTGCCAGACCCACTTCTTAAAGCATTTCATATATACACTATTCCCTTATTGAATCCTCACAACCCAGGAGACAGGTACCATTATTTCCCTATTCTATAGATGAGAAAAATGAATGACAGATGGATTCAGTGATGGTCCAAGATCACACCGGTCTCGAGTTGCTGAATTGAAAGCTGGACCCGGCAGTTTGACTCCAGAGCCCATGCAGTTTAGTGTCCCTTCAAGGACTCAAAACACTTTGCAAAAACTAAAATAATACACCGTATGATGCATGGAAACAAGAAAAAAACAAAAACAAAACTATGAACAGAAGACTAAAAGAGGGGAAGTCAAGTAATAAGGATGAGGAAGAGGGGCTGGAGGAGAGGGGAGACTTAGAGGAAAATACAGGTTTCATACAAGATCCTGAATTTGAGCCAAAATCTTACTTCTGAACGTCTTGGCAGTCAAGGCAAAAAGGAAAATAGGGTTTGTGACATGATTCTTACTACACAGCAAAAGGAAGACGACTAATCTTCAGAGAAAAACACATTGTATCCTTCTCAGCCCTTCATTTAATTTCCCAGTTCTGAGCTTGAAAAAGTCTAGCGGTCTCATCAGTGATGAACTTCTGACACTATCTAATTGCTTTAATTTTGCTGGCCAGAGATGTAGCTTCAGCCACTGCTCATGTTCCAAAATATCCATTGGTATTTTCTTAAATTATTTAAAGCAATCTGTAATGTCTTTCCCTGTTCCACTCCACAGATTATCAATGAACAATAAACCAATTTGGTTAGAAAATGTTGTTTCTTACATTGCATAATATTAAAGCACAGACCATTACTTTTTAAACTGTGAGCTTAGATATGGAAGGAACTCCATGATGCACAAATTAAATATTTAATAAAAAATAAACCAGAAAAATATTGCTGAGATAATGCTGAATTTTACAGTGGTACAAAGGCATTTATGATCCTTTTGATTTTATTTCCCTCGGTAGCTATAAAAAAGCTAGAAAAAGCACTAATCTAAGGAAAAGAATATGCTTCTATCATACAAAATTGTTCTAATTTAAATTTTCACTGCTGGACCATGTTTTTTTCTTATGTAAAGAATATATCTTTTCATCCTATTAAATTGGGGCTTTTAGATAATAATAAATAACTTCAAGAGCTATAACATGCTTTTTTCTTCATCTAACAGAAACCAAGAGCACCATGATTATTGTTAACAACATTACTCAACAGCCTGGAATTAATTCTATTTTAGTAACTACTAGAACAGGTAAGGTGTATATGGTTAGCTCTTATTTAAATTATTGTCCAAATATTGTACAATATTTTTCTTTGCATGAAGCAAGCAGTCCGTGTGGCAGTTTCTTGCAGTGTCTTTTACTCTGGTATGTGAATAAGCCAGTTACTAGGGAGAGAATTTCCTGGCATACATATATATTTATTCCTGTTTATATAATACTTATTTTGTGCTTTAAAGGAGAAAAGAATATAACTCGTAGGCCCTTCACCATCAGATTTCGAGGAGTTGAGAGTTTAGGTATTTTTGGGCTCTGCTATGTCAGTGGGCAACATGGGCAGCAGACTCCAACATCCCTGTGTCCACATCCTGCTTCCCTCCTTAGCAAGGTGCTTAACATTGTTCTGTTTCAGTTACTTCATATCTAAAATTATGGTAATAGAAGTTTCTACCTCACAGGATTTTTGTAGGATTAAAGGAGAAGATGCCTGTAGAGTACTTAGAACAGTGCATAGTCATAGTGGAATAGTACACAGTAAATTCTTACCAATTACTATTGTTGTTAATATTACTAAAAAAGTAGAGACCTGGCAACTCTGGATGGAAATAGAATTCATGGCTAGGTCACTGTGGTTATTTAAAGATAACTGTTACGAGGAAAAGACTAACTTGACTCTATTTAACACAGGAAAACACATTTTATTGTAAACAGTGGGAATGAAAAGTTTGAATGGGAGTTTATCCAGGAATAAAGGAATTTGAATTATAAAAATAACTTATTTTGTGTTATATGTCAAGAAATTCAATTATTAATATAATTGCATCTATGTGCTGATTCTTAGAATTAGCCTATTGTTTTTAAGAACAATGACTCTACTCCATTTGTTTTGTTTTGTGGTTTTGTTTTTGTTTTTGCTAGGTGGGACCAAAATTATTTGATACTTGGTATCATAGCCATTTTGGCAAAAGTATCTATCCATTTTTGCAAAGGTTTCTCTCAATTGTATTAATATTTTGATATTCAAATAATTTACCTTTGG
Organism: Eulemur rufifrons; assembly: GCF_041146395.1. Classification (NCBI taxonomy): domain Eukaryota; kingdom Metazoa; phylum Chordata; class Mammalia; order Primates; family Lemuridae; genus Eulemur; species Eulemur rufifrons. Next base: position 221,899,599 of record NC_090989.1, on the reverse strand, counting down.
AGAACCTATCCTTAGATTTCTTTTCTTCAATTCTTCACTCAGCTACCTCAACCAGATCAGCATAAGATTCAAGCCTTTCACCAACATTGCCTTCAGTGAAATTCCACCTATTGAAGGATTTTCAACTTCACTCTAAAATTCATTTGCCTTGTATTTTGTTCACTGTTTAAACAGACAAGATGTCAAGTGGAAAGGGCTGTTTGAGGGGATAGTACTATTAGAAGTGGTCGGTTCATTTGTGAATATTTGCAAATATCTTTTCTTTTCTTTTCTTTTCTTTTCTTTTCTTTTTTTTTTTTTTTTTTGAGACAGAGTCTCGCTCTGTTGCCCGGGCTAGAGTGCCGTGGTGTCAGCCTAGCTCACAGCAACCTCAAACTCCTGGGGTCAAGTGATCCTTCTGCCTCAGCCTCCCGAGTAGCTGGGACTACAGGCATGTACCACCATGCCCAGCTAATTTTTTCTATATACATTTTTAGTTGTCCAGATAATTTCTTTCTATTTTTAGTAGAGACGGGGTCTCGCTCTTGCTCAGGCTAGTCTCGAGCTCCTGAACTCAAACGATCCTCCCACCTCAGCCTCCCAGAGTCCTAGGATTACAGGCGTGAGCCAATGCACGTGGCCTATCTTTGCTTTTCTATGCAACCTTGTTCCCATAGGGTTTTGGATAATAATTGCTCAGAAAACAACCTCTCCTTTTCCTATAACTATTTGGTAAATTTAATTTAAATATACATCCATTGTGTCTTTAAAAATCTATAAAAACTTGCACATCATGAGTCAAGCTTTACTTCACAAAGCCATCTAATTAGTGGCTTGAGGGTCACAAATAAACCATAAATAATAGGTATCCGGGCCATTTATCTAGATTTTGAACAGAGGCAAACATTAAAATGAAATGTTTTTTTTTCCAGTTTAGGGAAAACTATAACTCTATTAGTATAAGTTTTCTTTTGGAAGGCATTTTTTTAAATTTCAAAATATTAGGGAGTACAAACATTTTTGTTACATGGATACCTTGTATAAGGCTAAGGCAGGCTTTTAGTGTTCCCTTCATCAAAATAGTGTTCACTGTACCCAATAGGTAAGTTTTTATCACACTCCCCTCCCAAACTCCCCCGTTCTTGGTTTCCAATGTCCTTTACATCTGTTTGTGACCATTTGTACCCATTGTTTAGCTCCCAATTATTAGTGAGACTTTGTGGTGTTTGTTTTTCTGTTCCTGAGATAATTCACTTGGGATAATGATCTCCAGTTCCATCGAAGTTGCTGCAAAAGACATTATTTCATTCCTTTTATATCTGAGTAGTACTCCATGGTGTATGTATGTGTGTGTGTGTGTGTGTGTGTGTATCACATTTTCTTTATCCACTCATGAATTGAAGAGCACTTAGGTTGATTCCATATGTTTGCAATTGTGAATTGGGCTGCAATAAGCATTTGAGGGCAGCTGTCTCTTTGATAAAATGACTTCTTTTCCTTTGGGTAGACACCCAGTAGTGGGATTGCTAGATTGAATGGCAGGTCTACATTTATTTCTTTGTGAAATCCCCACACTGTTTTTCATAGAGGGTGTACTAATTTGCAGTCCCACCAACAGTGTTTAAGTGTTCCTTTCTCTCTGCATCCATGCCAGCATCTATTGTTTACTGACTTTTTAGTAATGGCCATTCTGACAAGGGGAAGGTGTTATCTCACTGTGGTTTTAATTTGTATTTCCCTGATGATTAGTGATGTTGAGCATTTTTTCATATGTTTCTTGGCCATTTGTCTATCTACTTTTGACAAACTTCCATTCATATCTTTTGCCCACTTTTTGATGGAGTTGTTTTATCTTTTTTTTTCTTGCTGATTTGTTTGAGTTCCTGGATATTAGCTCTTTGTCGAATGTATAGCATGCGAATATTTTCTCCCATTCTGTAAGTTGTCTACTTACCCCGTTGGCTATTTCCTTTGCTGTGCAGAAGCTTTTAAATTTATTTAAGTATCATTTATTTAGTTTTGTTGTTGCTGTGTTTGCTTTTGGGGTTTTAGTAAAAAATTCTTCTCCTAGGCCAATGTCTAGAGGAGTTTTTCCTATATTTTCTTCTAGAATGTTTATGGTTTCATGCCTTACATTTAAGTCTTTTATCCATCTTGAACTAATTTTTGTGTCTGGCAAGAGATAGGGTCCTGTTTCATTCTTCTGCATGTGACTCTTCAGTTCTCCGAGCACCATTTATTGAATAGGGTTCCTTTCCCCAGTGTATGTTGTTGTCTGCTTTGTTGAAGATCAGTTGGTTGTAGATAGATGTTTTTATTTCCGGGTTCTCTATTCTGTTCCATTGGTCTATGTCTCTACTTTTATACCAATATCATGCTGTTTTGGTTTCTATAGCCTAATAGTATAATTTGAAGTCAGGTAATGTGATGCCTCCAGATTTGTTCTTTTTGCTTAAGATTGCTTTGGCAATCCGGGCTCTTTTTTGGTTCCAAATGAAGCTTAGAATTATTTTTTCTAGATTCTGTGAATATGTTGATATTTTGATGGGGGTTGTGTTATATCTGTAAATCACTTTGGGCAATATAGACATTTTAACGATGTTGATTCTACCAATCCATGAGTATGGAATGTTTTTCCATTTGTTTGTGTCATCTATGATTTTTTTTAATCAGTGTTTTGTTGTTCTCCTGGTAGAGATCTTTCATCTCCTTGGTTAAGTATATTCCTAGGTATTTTATTTTCTTAGTAGCTACTGTAAATGGTATTGAGTCCTTGCTTTGACTCTTAGCCTGATTGTTATTAGTATATAGAAATGCTGCTGATTTGCGTATATTGATTTTGTAAACTGAGACTTTGCTGAGTTTATTTATCAATTCTAGGAATCTTTTCTAGTAGGACCTTGATGAACAGAAATATCATACGGTATTTTCAGTTGTGATGTTCATGTCAGTGGAGAGCATTAACAGTACATATTGATTAGCAACAAGTTGTCCCTGTACATGAAATACAAACAGGACAGAGATGTAAATCATTGTCATAGTAAAAAGGATAAAGCCTGTCTTCTTTTGGTTTTTATTTTTGTTGTTTAATTGAGATATAACTTACATACAATAAAGTGCCAAATGTATGTTTATGCAAAAGAAAATGCTGAACATAAAAATGATTGGAATGTGGGGGGAACGAAAAGATAACTAGTGGTTTGCTGGAACTGACTCATGCCAGCTCAGGAGAGCTGATGGTTCAGTTTTCAGAACTTTGCAAGCTGATTGTTTTGTTAAACTGCCATCAGCTTGAAATCAGTTATAGGAGATTATATATACCATGAAATTGGAAAACGTTACCAATCAGAGATTTTGTTTTTTTCCAGAGCAGAAAGTTAAACATTTGCTAGCACATTGGCTGAATCTGACAATAAAAACAATGGGCTAATTTGCTGCTGGGTGAAGCAGCCATCCTTAGAGACAGACGGTTTCCTCTGCTCTCCAATTCCCGGATTGGGTGGAGAGTTCTCTACAGTAGCCATCAGCTGGGAAAGGGAAGGATGCTACAGACACAGGAAAAAGCTCCTGTGAGTCACTAATGATCAGAGTTCCGTTTCTCTTAGCATTCTTCACTTCTTAGCATGATGAACAATATATTCTCTCTCTCCATCTCAACACTTTTTGACAATACTATGTCTTTCCCTACACCAGAAATCAAGAGGAGGAGGGGAGCTGACTTGAGAGAGGTGAAAATCTGGAGAGAGTTTATTGTTACTTCTTCAATCCCATGCAAAACTGGACAGTGTTCTCAATACTGTAGCTTTTGAGCTTTAGAAAAATACCAGTGAATGAGTCTCATCCCAGAACAAGTGAATTATATCTGTGGTTGGAGCCCAGGCATTAGGTACAGTGCAATGACAGTCACTCTTTAAGATTTCTGAACAGAGCAAAAACTAGAGTCTAAACTCAAAGGCATCAGGGAGGGACCTACCTTGTTTACCATCCTGTCCCTAAGAACAGAGGCTCCAGGTCACACACTTTTCCAAAAAGAGGAGAATGAATTTCCCTGAGATTCAAATAAGCATTTTCTACATTATAAACACTTGGCCTAAACATATATTTCTTACACCATCAACAGGTTATAGTCTGTCTTCCCTTTAGACCCAAGGCTATGGAATCCTTTCCTGTAGTGGTTCTCAATCCTGGCTTTGCATCAGAATCACCTAGATAGCTTCATACTCCTGGACAACAAAATACAGATTCCTGAGATCTGCCCCTAACTTCCTGAATCAAATCTCCTGTATTAGGGCCCAAGAATCTACAATTCCAAAATTTACAAATGACTTGGAAGTACTTCCAAGTTTGGAAACTAGTGGTTTAAACCAAGCATTACCAAAGCTCACCCTCCCTTCCAAAGACTAGTGACAGGGTTGAGGACAAACCTTATGACCTGTTGGTCAGCTGCAGAACTGTCTGACTCTAAGCTTCATCACTGCTCATCATACATTTCTCAATTCCATTTCAGGTCACCTCTTTCTCACATAGATATATATACCCTATGTGAACTTATTTTTCTTTCTACTCTTTCTTCTAACTTTTTCTTTTCACCTTAGGAAAACCTCTCCCTCTGATCCATTTCCAAGAATTACAAACGAAAGGCAGTATATGAGGACAAAAAGTAGAAATGATAGAGTGGTTGACTCCTACCTAGTGCCTCTTCAGAGAACCAGTCAGTATCCTTAGAATCTCCAAAGATCTTTTCATCTTCCTCTAACTAAACCTGGTATTGATCAAGTGTAGGCTTTGATGGTGAGCTACGTATTCAAATTTAAGTGTATTGTTTTTATCTTTTGCTTAATTACCTGTTTTTGCCACAACATTGCTGCCTTCTTTAACTACAGAAGCACTGTTTTCGTTATGGGTAAGTATGCTTTTATGCGATGCTTTAGGAATCAAAAAAATTTATGGCAATGTTTTTGTGGAGAAAAATACTCTGAGCTCTAAATGTACTTAACCAAGTTTTAGAATTCAACCCATAGTGAATAGGGAATGGCTTGTACATCACTTTGTCCTGAATTGTACATAAATTTTATAGGCTAAAGCAGAAGGATGTTTGAGGTACAAAAAAGTACCATAAACACAAGTTCCTCTCTATCAACATCACACTTAACTGAAAGCTTCTCACCTGTGCTCTCGTAACACCTGTTTTTACCCATACTCTGCCTGCACTAGTGGACTGTGGAGTCCTGGAGGATAGAGACAAGCATGCAGCCATGCTCACCTATGCTCACCTGCCTCCTCGCCTCATCCATCTTACACTGCTCTGCACATGATAGGTACTACATAAATGTTTGGTAAATTGAATTAAACTACTTATTGTTTCTGGATTACATTTAAATTACTGTTTCCTTTTACCTTCAACATGTTGTAACATATTAATTCATTTCATCATCATTTGTTTTGGTTTTTGTCTTTTTTTTCTATTTCAGCACAGTTTTTTAAATGCTAGCCAAACATACAAGCTTCTTGGAGTGTAGCTGGAATATACTGATACAAATTTTAAATGCAGATATCTTTTGAGCTGGTAAATTCACCTCTAGAAAATCATCTTATACATGTATGTGCACACGTGGACAAAAACATACTCAGGAAGTTTTTATTTTTGTTTTTTTGTAGGTTTTTTTTTTTTTCAATATTGTTTGCAAAACAGTATAGATAAATTGTGAAAATCTAGAAACCATCCTCTTTGGGTGATTTGTGACATAAATTAAGGAACATCTTTGAAATGAAAATATATACAGATGTTAAAAAATGAGACAGATATATTTGTGCTGCTATGGAACTGTCTCTTAGATATAATTTTATGTGGAAATAAAAGCAAGATGCGGAATAATATGTAAAATATCTCTCCATGTGTATAAACACACACTTTTGTTTACATACAGTAAATTTCTAGAAAGATACAAAAAGAATTTTTATCAGTAATGCCTTTCTGGAGGGAGAATTTAGAATTATTAATGATGAGATATTAGTATTAAATATTACTTAATAATATAAATATTATTATTAAAATAATAATATTTTTCATGAAATACTTTCTTGTACACTCTAAAATTTTTGCCATGGCCTATATTAGTTCTTCAATTAATACTGTTAAACAAATTTAGAACTCACCAGAATTACAAACAAAGAGTTTTAAACTATTTAGCCTTATATGCATAGATGTAGGAATAACGTTTTGATAAATAAGGATTTGTAGCGTTGAAGTGATAAACAAAAGCATCTTCCCCTAATCGTCTTGCTTCTTTAAATAATATCATGAGAGAACTTCTGCCAGCAGGGCCTAATAGGGGAGCCCATTAGGAAATTTAGCCCATGAGTCAGAATTTCAACTAAAATATTTTCCAATATCATTTCAATTTACAGCATAATAAATGCAGGAAGAAATCCAGAGCAAGCACCTAAGCTGGTACAAAGTGAACAAGTGGTGCAACTGTCACCCTCTGTGCCATGGCACCCCAGAAAGTTACTTCTGATGGTCATAGCCTGCTTTCCCACTGGGCCTGGATACAACTTCAGAATTTTTCTGAAGGAACTCACTGCTGGTTGAATAGAATAAGAACCAATTTTTCCACATCAGACCTAAACTCTGTACCTTCCCCCTGCCTTGAACTCCTGGAGAAGGATGAAGGAGACACCACTATGCTTGGGTGAGGGTCCTTTTTTTACAGTCCAAACGTCTCAATGGAAAGGAGATATGTGACTGTGTCCATCAGAGTCGGTGGCTCGAACTTGTATAAACCACCAGAGTAAGATGGAAAAGAAGGGCTTTTGGGGCGGTGGGGGGGGGGAATGGATATCTGTTTGGTCTATGGACACTGACAAATTGCAGTTTGGATTGGATTAGTGTTCTGCACTATTCTCTCAGGACAGCTTCTGTCCCAAGAAACCTGTGCCAATCGTTAAAGGAAAGGTGTGCTATAATAAAGTCCAAGCCAAATGAAAACTGCATCTCTGGAGGTGTGTGTGTACCTGAAAGGTTGCACATTCAGAGCAGTAGCCTTTGGAGATACACTGGAGAATAAATAGTTCTTTACTCATAATACATGTGAGTCTTCCCATTGGAATGTAGTGCTTGCTTATGCAAATTACATCCATCTGCTTCCCTCTAGCTCGCTTAGTAGTTCACATGTTGCTCAGTGAGTCCACTGGATATGCTCACTAAGTGGTGTGAATCTTCCTTCTGGGGTTGGGGTTGGGTTGGAAAGGCTGGCATGTCCTGCAATGGACTTTCCACACTGCCCACATTATCCCCAGTGGTCTCTGGTCACCTTGGGAGAGTTCACAGGACATAAAGAGATTCTTTCCTCTCTAGGATTCCCAGTTTAGTCATTGGAATGAGACAAGAACAACACCTTAAAGGATGCCAGCACCCTCATAGTGGCAGGATCCAGGGATAACTTCAAGAGGCTTTGGCTATACTTTCCATTAGCTCTCCCAGCCCCAAGCCTAACCAAATAAATATGTACAAAAGACTAGCTTCATGAGCATGCCACCAGTGAGTTGCAAAGACCCCCATATTCAGAAAAGACAGTCTTCTCTTGGGGTTTAATACTCTGCTGTTGCCATAGTGAAACTCTTAGTAATTTTATTTTTGGGTGTGTATTCCATAAGTGAGGTACGATAGGACAATGGGGTAAATGCCAGGGTGGTGGATTGTACAATGGCAATCCCATCTCCCACTGCCTCCCTGAGATGAATTCTTGGTCATCCTCAACCCTAAATCCACCTAGCAATTGCCTTCTCCCCAGCTCCCTCCTTCAGGGACCTAGGTACATTCACTTAGTGAATCTCCTCATGCTCAAACAAGAGGAATTTTAAATATCAAATATAAAACAGGATGATGGGTTGAAAGAAACATTGCAGAAAAAAGGGAACAATTTTTTTGGGATTTGGAATATTTGTGCTTTTTTTAAATTTCAGAATATTATGGGGGTACAAATGTTTTGGTTTTATGAAATGCTTTTGTACAGATTTCACAGTGGACCCTGTTTCAGTCTTCTACATGTGACTATCCAATTTTCCCAGCACCATTTATTGAATAGGGATTCTTTTCCCCAGTGTATGTTTTTGTCTGCTTTGTCAATGATCAGATGGCAATATGAGGATGGCTTTGTATCTGGGTTCTCTGTTCTGATCCATTAGTCTAGGTCTCTGTTCTTGTGCCAGTACCATTCTGTTTTGGTTACTATAGCTTTGTAGTATATCTTGAAGTCTGGTAGATTGATGCCTCCTGATTTGTTCAACATAAGCAAATCTATAAATATGATTCACCCCATAAATGGAAGCAGAAACAAAGATTATATGATCCTCTCAATAGATGCAGAAGGAGCATTTGACAAAATTCAGCACCCTTTTATGCAAGAACTATTAAGAAAATAGGCATAGATGGAACATACCTCAAAATTATAAAAGCCATACATGACAAACCCACAGCCAACGTCATACTGAATTGAGAAAAATTGAAAGCATTCCTGCTTAGAACTGGAACCAAACAAGGTTGTCCACTGTTACTACTTCTGTTCAACATAGTACTGGAAGTCCCAGCCAGAGCAATCAGCCAAGAGAAAGAAATCAAGGGTATCTAAATGGGAAAAGAAGAGGTCAAACTATTGTTCTTTGCTGATGATATGATCTTATATCTAGAAAACTCCAAAGACTCTGCCAAGAGACTCCTGGAATTGTTAAATAAATTCAGCAAAGTCTCAGGCTACAAAATCAATGTACACAAATCAGTAGCATTCCTATACACCAACAATAGTCAAACTGAGAAATCAAAAATTTAATACCTTTCACAATAGCAACAAAGAAAATAAAATACTTAGGGATATATTGAGCCAAGGAGGTGAAAGACCTCTACATGGGGAACCATGAAACATTGAGGAAGGAAATCACAGAGGATGTAAACAAATGGAAAAACATACCATGCTCATGGATCAGTATCATCCACATTGTTAAAATGTTTATATTACCCGAAGTGATTTACAGATTCAATGCAATCTCCATTAAGGTAGCAATGCCATTTTTTGCAGATCTAGAAAAAATAATTCTATGCTTCGTATGAAACCAGAAATGACCCAGAATAGCCAAAGCAACCCTAAGCAGAAAGGAATAATTTTTTTCCTGCTTTTTGAATAAGAGGTCCTGCATTTTTATCTTGCACTAGGCCTGGCAAATTATGTAGCTGGTCTTGTAGGTACACAGTAAACATGAAAGTCCCTAAAGTCCCTTCTCCCACTAGATGGCTAGTACTAAACCCATGCTATATATACATTCTGGAGTCAACTCTGCACCTGACAGTACCAAAAAGCAGAAAAAAGTGAAGGGAGAGAATGGAAATACAGGCTTGTCCAAGATAGGACTACCCTTCCCAGCTCTGACCTCAGCAAGTCCAGGACACCGTCACTTATCTCAGCTTTCTGGACATAACACTAAACTGATCTTTATCAAACCAAAATTTACTCTGTATTTAACAGTATAAAGAGGAACAAAGGCTATAATATATTTAAAAACTACCTGGAAAGATAGGATATAGTCATCCAGAATGGTAAGTAATAGCAAACATGTGAGGCAATCTGTGGAAGTAATTAGGAAGCTGGGCTCTCAAATAATACTGCCTGGATTCCACTGGGTCATCTCTCACTAGCTATGTGGCAATGCACAAGGTGACCTCTGTTTTTCACTGGGCTAATCTTTAAAAATGGGATAATAAGAGCAGCTCCCTTGGTAATTGTTGAGAGGATTAAATGCTTAGGATGGTGCCTAGCACATAAAAATGCTTAATCAATGTTAGACGTAAGAGTTCAAAGAAGGGAAACTTTTGAGAGACTTAGGGTAGTCAACAAAAGATTAGGAAGATGCCAAAACAAGAGTCCTTTACAGAATTTTGTGAATTTAATTTTGGTAGAATATTGATATAAAAATGCTCTATGTCATAATTTGAACATATGCACACAAATACACACCTAAAATAAGGAGCTCTTAGACATAAGAGACTTAGTTTATCTATAACACATGCTTTGTGCATTATTTCTGAAATGATTAAAAACCAATGATACCATTGTTTTTTTCCCAATCTCAGAGTCTTATCTTGGTATTAAGCAATTCTAATGAAAATGTACAAACATCTGTCTTACATTCTGACATTTTCCTTAGCTACAATGCCACACAAATTCATTGGTGTTGCAATTTAGGATGATTCCAAATAAGATAAAAGCCCCATCTGCCTACCCACCAATCTTTTAATTTTTACTAGCAGAATTGTATGTACTTGTACAGATGTAACAACCTTAACTGATTTTTTTTAAAGAAATATATATTGTAATGAATGCAGAAAAAGGATCTTTGTGGCTATGAATGTTTACATGTAGCAGGCAGAGTTTGTAAAACACCAATTTAGTTACCTGTGTGTTCAGTTACCAGTTAAATATGCTCAACTGAGCCAGTGCCAATCTCAAAGATCATGGAAATATATCAAATGTATTAAGGGCATTTTCATTGGTGTTTACTGATAATCATTTGTTTGCTTTGGATTTAATTATTAGTGGTCATTCCTAAGAATATATACACAGATGGCCAAATAGCTGATGTTGAAAATAAAAGTTGGGAAACCATTCTAATGATGCCAATTTTCCTGACACTCATGGAATGTTATCTTCTTAACAAGACTGTAATTTTACTATTCTGCAATGTCTTCTCATGTAATACCTACTAACATAAGAAAAGGTTGTCCATAAGGTAAATTAGAGCTGTTCTCTAATTTCATTCTAGGTAAATGGAATCTATGTTTTGTGTTGACATAAGTCACAGATACTGTAAATGATAGTTCCCAAGGCATCTTAACTTCTTAGAACTTCCATTATCTCCTGTGTGTAAAAAAATAAGTGAACTAGATACTCTATAAAATGCCTTCCAGTTCCAACAGACTATGATTCTATCATTAGTGGATTAAATGATCTCACACCACCTGATCTCCTGTCAAATCAAGGTTGTTATTTGGGTTAAAGTGATCTATATCAGGAAAAAGAAAAGAAATGATTAATAATGTACCAGTGATAGTGGCTTTACCAGGAACAGAACAGTGCCTCTGTAGTGGTGGAGGCAAGAAGAATCATATAAAAACACAATAGGTACTAAATTTTACTTCAATTCTAAGAGACTCTAGTATAGCAAGAAGGAATTGAACAGGCAGGAACAGAACAGGTAAAATCTTAGAAGATAATTTGAAAAAGTCTTTACATGGAGATTTAATATGGAGACTTCTAGCTTGCCCCAGATAGGGAAGTCTTCCAAATATCTCTATGTTCATGTTCCAAGGAACAGCTTTCATTTCAATGATACATATAATAGGTAATGTATTTCATAGAATCCATTGAGCACTTAAAGAGGTATGAGTCTGAGAGTCCAAGTGAATTTCTTAGAATATATGGGGATTGAAATGGCAGAGTGATTTCATGAGATGGAAATAATTTCATAAAACGTAATCATTGTCAGTCTGATAATGGTAATTCTCATTTATTGAGTGCCTACCATGGATCAGGAACTACGCTGGATCATTTACATACATCAACTCATGGAATGCTTACATCACAGTGGAAAAATTTAATATCTGAAACAAATGTTCAGAAAGGCAAGTTTCTTGTCCAAGGTTACACGGTTGCCAAATGGGGAATTGAAACCCATGTCTGACTGATTCAAAGCCACGGGTCTTTCACATCCTCCATCCTGCCTCTCTCTGCATTTTATTAGATGAGCCAATCTTAAGAGCCACTAATTCTAAAATTGCAAACTCCACGATGCTCTGACTGCACACTGAAATGTTTTGAATGGAAGGAAAAGTATGAAGAAAAAGGGGTGAAATAGTCCTTATTTATTTTTTTTTAGAGACAGACTCTCACTCTGTTGCCCGGGCTGGAGTGCAGTGGCACAATTACAGCTCACTGTAGCCTTGAACTCCTTGACTCAAGTGATCGTTCCACCTCAGCCTCCAGAGTAAATGGGACTACAGGCATTAGCCACTGAGACCAGTTATTCTTTATTTTTGATGACTATTACTTTAAGCATTAATTATTTTTGTTGTAATTAGAAGGCTTGTACACTGAATGACATTTGTTTATAACCAATGTTCCATACAATTCCCCAAAATGTATTACGACACACACACACACACACACACACAAATACATACATTATATTTATATTTATATGGTGTATGTGTGTATATATGTATATATAAAAAGAGATATAATACTTAACCAATTTTTCTTCCAAGTGATAGTGAAATATATTAAAATCAATAAATTGCCTGGCATAGGACATCCAAACAATACTTTGGAAGAATTATCTTAGCACTGAATTCTTGAAGTGGAGTGATATGGACCAATTCTATGGAGGAGGCAGAGAAATTCAACAGAGAAAGGAGATATCTGAAGGAAGGAAAGAAAGCAAACCAGTCTTTGATTCCGAAGACCTACCATGTTGTGCTAGTTACTTTCTGAATACCTCCTTTGATACTCATGGCAACCTTGAGAAATAGGCTGGCTGACTGTAGTTGAATAGATATTTGGTCCAACAGTCACATATAGTGTACACTAATTTTAACAATGATTCACTTCACAGAGTATTATATAAAATAAAAACTGCTCTAGGAATCCGTGATTGTACATGGTGCCACATAGGCAATTCAGAATGACTTAGCAATAGCCTGAAGTGATGTTGGCCATGAATGAGCAAAAGTTCTGTGACACCTACTTTTTGGTTGTAAAAAGATAAGACTCATTCCAATTTTTCTTCCCTCTTTTCAGAAACCTTAAAAATGAGGGATAAATCTGTATAATCACACAAATACATTGCTCAGAGTTAGATGTTTATCACCAACCAGTTGATCATGTCCTTTTCTCTATTTAGACTAAATATCTAACTTAAAAAAGTCAAAGTGACAAAGACCTGGGAGTCATTATGCATATCCTGTCAGGAGAAGTGGGGGCTTTAGGATGGTGGAGAGTAAAATCTTCTTTTTCTGATAGGTCTGGTTCTCTGTTGTAGCTCATGGAAGCTCAGACTTTCCATGCAAATCAGTAATTCCCCTCCACTTACAGAAATGAAAATGGTGGCTCTGCCTAAGTAAAGAATCCTATCTACCACTTTACTATTCATAGGAAAAGAGATGGGAAATATGATGACTATCTTTCAAGATGATGCTAATTTAATATTATAGGCAGGGTTAGCAATAGTTAAAATGAGTGAGGCACCATTTCATGCATTTGCACGGCCCTAAGAATGAGTGCCTCCTGAAATTTATACCCTAGGCACTTCACATGCCTTTCCCCAGTTCTAGCCCTCATTCAGAAAGATAAAGATTATGTCTGAGTACTTCATTTCCTTATGAAACTACCAAATATCCTGCTACTTATGATCCCAATGTCTATTGACTCTGAAATCTCTGATTCTTAAAAACCTTTGAGCATCATGAGTTGTGTTTTCCTTGCCTCAAAAACTTTCATATTTCCCTGGTACCTGAGAAATTAAAGCCAGATACTTAATGCCTCACCAAGGACTTTTGACCCAAATCTTACTTTCCAGCCTTATCTCATACTTTATTACTATGCCTGCATCCCATCTGTGCCATGGAATAGTCTTTAACCTTACTGCTTCCAGCCTTGTGTCCAAGATGGGATTTCCTCTTATAAATTTTCTTCTTTTTATTGCTTATACTGTACAATGCTTATACAACATAATTTGAAGCTCAAGTCAAATCCCACTTTCTGGAAAAGGACTTTTCAGATCACAATTCTTTTTTAATTTTTATTCTGTCATTGCCTTTTTTTTTTATGACATTGAGAGAGCACAAACCTTAGTTTGCCTTTTATATTTAATATAAAAAGGTTATTTCCATTTATATCTATTCTATAACTGCCCTTTGGACTTCTGGAAGAAAGGGTTCATTTTATTTGTCTTGGTACCCTTGGTACCTAGCAGTGAAATTACACATGGTGGGCCTTCAACATATTTGTACCTCACTGTGTAACTGGGTATATTATTTATTAATATGTAGTATATTTGGATTAATAAACTTTTGGGGAAAGAGAGAGGACAAGTGCAAGCTCATTTCCTTCTTTCAATCAGCAAAGTAGATTTTAAACACAGACTGTTGCATCTTTAGGCCAATTCTGCTGGGATAAAGACTAAGAAAACACTTATAACTAATAAATGACTTCAGCATCAGTACACAGTATTTTGAAAATTACAATCTGTATGAGTACAAAGCAAATAAGTACTAGAAGCTCAAATATTTGAAAGGCTCAGGAGAATTCCTTCCTTCTCAATGTTATGAAACAATTTCTGCAGTATAGGTATCAATTCTTCTATGTAAGTCTGATAAAATTTGGTTGTGAAACCATCTGGAATCCTCCCCAACTCATTCTATGAATTCAGTATCACCTTAACACCAAAGCCAGGAAAGGACACAATAAAAAAAGAAAACTATAGACTGATATCCTTTATGAATATAGATGCAAAAATCCTCAATAAAATTCTAGCAAACTGAATTCAGCAGCACATCAAAAAAATAATCCACTGCAACCAAGTGGGCTTCATTCCAAGGATACAAGGATGGTTCAACATACTCACCAAATAAACAGAAGTAAAAACAAAGATTGTATGATCATCTCAATAGATGCAGAAAAAGCATTTGACAAAATTCAACACCTTTTATAATAAACACTCTTAACAAAATAGGCATAGATGGAACATACCTCAATATTATAAAAGCCATAGATGACAAACCCACAGCCAACGTCATACTGAATGAGGAAAAATTGAAAGCATTTCAATTCAGAAGTGGAACAAGATAAGGATTCCCCCTGTTACCACTTCTATTCAACCTAGTGCTGGAAGTCCTAGCCAGAGCAATCAGGCAAGAGAAGGATATTAAGAATATCCAAATGGGGAAAAAGAAGATCAAACTATCTCTCTTTGCTGAGGATATGATCTTATATCTAGAAAACCCTAAAGATTCCGCTAAAAGACCCTTGGAATTTATAAATAAATTCAATAAAGTCTCAGACTACAAAATCAATGTATGCTAATCAGTAGCATTACTATACACCAACAACAGTAAAGCTGAGAATCAAATCAAAGACTCAATACTTTTCACAATAGCTACAAAGAAAACAAAATATCTAGGAACATATTTACCAAATGAGGTAAAAGGTCTCTACAAAGAGAACTATAAAGCACTGAGGAAAGAAATTGCTGATGATGTAAACAAATGGAAAAACATATCATGCTCATGGATCAGAAGAATCAACACTGTTAAAATGTTTATACTACCCAAATTGATTTACAGATTCAATGAAAACCCCATCAAAATATCAAAGTTATTTTTTGCAGATACAGAAAAAATAATTCTGTGCTTCATATGGAATCAGAGAAGAGCCCAAATAGCCAAAGCAACCTTAAGCAAAAGGAACAAATCTGGAGGCATCACTTCACCAGACTTTAAGCTATACTACAAGGCTATAAACCAAAACATCATGGTACTGGCACAAAAATAGAGTCATAGACCAATAGAATGGGATTGAGAACCCAGATATAAAACCATTCACATATTGCCATCTGATCTTTGACAAAGTAAACAGCAATATACACTGGGGAAAAGAATTCCTATTCAATAAATGGTGCTGCAAGGATTGGATAGCCACATGCAGAAGACTGAAACAGGATCCATATCTCTCATCACTCACAAAAATTAATTCAAGATGGATAACAGACTTAAATCTAAGACATGAAACCATAAGAATTCTAGAAGAAAATGCTGGAAAAACCTTTCTAGATACCAGTCTTGGCAAAGAATTTATTAAGAAGACTCCAAGGGCAATCACAGCAACAACAAAAATAAATAAATGGGACTTGAAAAAATTAAAAAGCTTCTGCACAGCCAAAGAAACAATCAACAGAGCAAATAGGCAACCTATAGAATAGGAGAAAATATTTGCACACAATACATTTGAGGAAGGGCTAATAACCGGAATCTACAAAGAACGCAAGCAAACCAGCAAGAAAAAAAATCAAATAACCCCATTAAAAAGTCGGCAAAAGACATAAACAGAAGCTTTTCAAAAGAAGATAGATTAATGGCCAATGAACATATGAGAAATACTCAACGTCACTAATCATCAGATAAATGGAAATCAAAACCACAATGAGATACCACTTAATCCCAGTGAGAATGGCTTTTATTAAAAAGTCCTGAAACAACAGACGCTGGTGTGGATACGGAGAGAAAGGAACACTTATATATTGTTGGTGAGACCACAAATTAGCGCAACCTCTATGGAAAATAGTATGGAAATTCCTCAAAGATCTAAAAGTAGACCAAACATTTGATCCAGCAATCCCACTACTGGGTAGTTACCCAAAGCAAAATATCAAAAAGACACTTGTACTAGAATGTTTATTGCAGTATAATTCACAATTGCAAAGATGTGGAATCAACCCAAGTGCCCATCAATTCATGAGTGGATTAAGAAAATGTTTTATATGCACACTGTGGAGCACCACTCAGCCATGAAAAAGAATTAATATCTTTTGCAACAATCTGGCTGGATCTTGAGACCATTCTCCTAAGTGAAGTATCCCAAGAATGGAAAAACAAACACCACATGTGCTCACTATTAAATTGAAACTAACAGATCAGCACTCACGTGCACAGATGGAAATAAAATTCAACAGAAATGGAGGTGGCATAGGAGAGGAGGAGATGGTGAAATCATACCTCATGGGCACAGTGTACACTATCTGGGTGTGAGAGCGCTTAGAACTTTGACTCAAGCAGTACAAAACCAATCCATGTAACCAAAACATTTGTAGGTCATTGCAGCAAGTGTCCTGAGTGTCCTAGTGCTCATATTTTTGAGATGTCTTCAAAGAACTTATCGGCTGGTGTCAGAGATAAGAGCTCTACATTAATAAAAGACAGCATAGGGCAGGGGTGGGAAGTATCTTAGTGCTCTGGGAGTTACCGGAAGGAGATAACCTAGTTTGATGGTGAAGAAAATCAAGCAAAGCCCCATAGAGTAAGAGGCATTTCAAGTTTTCAAAGACAGGTTGAATTTAGACATGTAAAGAGAGTGGAGAAGCATTCTGGACAGAAGGATTGGCATGTGCCAAAGGACAATGGCTAGGAAGACTTTCCTTAGCTGCAAACTGTCTCCTTAAAACATCAAGTAACCATTCTCCCAGGACAAATATAATTCCATATCTACAAGCTGGTTCTCACAAGTAGGTGAAGTCATCATGTACCTTTTCCTTGATATAAATCTTCTCATCCAATAACTTCTATACCCCTCACCATCTTGGCCGTCCTCCACACCATGCCCTCATGTTTATCAAAGCTGTCTCTAAAATGTGCTTCCCATACCTGCACTGCTCTTCCTGTCTGCCTTGACCAGTGCAAAAGCAATGAGACAAACGCTTTTTCTTGCTTTGGGTTATTTCTGTTGATGCAGAAAGTATAGTAAAAAGAGGAAGTGAGACAAACCTGATAACTTAGCAGCATTGTCTACCTGAAGCCAAAAAAATCCTGGGTTTTTCCAATTACAGGACCCAATAAATTTCTTCTGTGCTTTAAACTGGTTGGGATTGAATTTGCTGTTGTTTTCAGCTTGCAAAGAGCCATAGCTGATACAAATGAAATCACCAGTTACATGTATTGCTAAAGAAAACTAAGGATATAAACCCTAGAAAAGACTACTTTCTAAGCATCGTGTAGTATTCAAAAGCCCAAGGAAAGAGGGAGTTCTGGCTACTGTGAATAGTAAGCGTATATATGAGAATTTTATTTCGGTGCTTGAAATTTAAAATATCATAATAACCTTGCTTTCTTGTTATTCAAGCACAAGTATTATTTATTATATTATCTATATTATATATGTATCTGTTTCACTAGATCATCAATCAAATCTGTCTGTAGATAAAGATACAGTCATATCAATTTAGTATCTTTCATTCTGACGGGTGGTGAGTCTCTTTGGGGGGTCATGTCTTATTTATTTACAAGCTTGGAGCCCAGAATCTGACATAGGTACTTGGTAATGCTAAAATGAAACAAATCATCACACTTATATGAAAATAAATGTCCTGGGTACATTGATTATTTATTTATTTACTTATTTATGCAAATAGGAATCTGTTGGTTTTGCCTAAATATAGTACAGAGAGAAGGAAAGCAGGGCTGTCCACGGTTGTGAAAATCACCCCCTAATCCCAGGGCTCTAGTCACGTAGAATCACTATATTATGAATGGTGCCCTCTACAATTGTACAGTAGAGCAACCTAAACAAAGTTTTAAACTATTAAAAAGAAAACAACACTAGTCATCTATTTTCATAAGAATGAAGAGGCATGGATTTACTGAAATTTAAGCATGATTTCTTACAGATTTGTATTTCTAATAACAAAAAGACTAACTTACTCAATTTGCCAAGTATAGATTTTTCTTCTTTTCCCTAATACTTTATGACATATACTCAATTTGAAATTTCAGGACCTGATTAGGAAGGTATTTACAAATGATATCAATTAGATTTCTTAGGATGGTTAAGAATAACAAAGACAAAATATATCAGGTATTTCTACTGTTTCTAAATTTCTGAATCTTTAAGACCAATATGGCAACATTCATTTGAATTGACAAAATTAATATCCTCTACTTTTGGTTGTTATTAATGCAGACCTTACATTAAACATTGTGATACATTTATGAATGGTACAACATAGACATTCATTTGTCTTAAAAATATTTGGTTGCCACACAAACATTTGTCATCCACTGTGCTAGGTGGCAGGGATGCAAGAATGAACAGAACAGACAAGGTCCTTCCTCTTGTAGAAATTATTTCTGACAGATATTTAGGATTAGAAAATTGAATATCCTGTCAGTCCTGCATATTCGTATATTATTAGCCTGTTTCCACATTTTTTTTTCTATTTCCACTTTCTGTGCTCTGTTTTAGAGAATCCCTATTATTCTATGAGAGACAGAAGAGCTTAGCAAGATGAATATAGGGGAGGAAATCAGTAGTTAAGGGCACAGACCAGGTTCAAACCTTAGCTCTGCCATTCACCAGCAGAGTAGCATCTAACTCTCTAAGCCTGGTTTTCTTGTAGGTAGAAAGGGCAATCCCATTGTTGGAAGAATTGAATGCATTCAGCGTACGAAAGGCATGTTAAATGCATGCCTGGAACAGAAGTGACTACTCTGTGATATGTTAGATATTATTATAAAGGTAGGTACTAAAAATTAAACTTTGCCTCTGGTTTATTCACTTACATCATTTAAAAAAAAAATCCATCCTCAGAATAAAATATTGACACTCAACTTGGCAATACGACCTTGATCTCATGGGAAATAGTCAGAGTTTACAGCAAGGGACAGAACAAAAGACAGCCATAAAGCTTTCCATATTAGTTTTGGAAGCACACAGCTCTAGGAAGGTGTTAGGTCCTCTTAACACACTCCATCCAAAACAACTACTTTGTATTCAGAAGAGGAACCATATCATCCCCACAGATGACTATCTATAAAATGGACTGTAATCCAAGCCCTGGGAAATGCCTCGGCTTTTATCTTGAGTAGGGCTCAAAGGACATATAACAGTTTCTCTTTCTGCTGCTTGGACTTCTGAGTTTCTGATTACATTTGGCTGTTAAAATTTATGTGAACAAAAACTCTCCTGTTTTCACTAACAAAAGATTTGCTTATTAAATGAGTACAAAAGGGGTGAAACTGACTCCCTTGTCATGTATAAGAGATGAAACCACTTTCCAGATTCCCTTCATTTTCTTCTCTCATGAAAGAACATGGGATAGAGGGGTAAGGTGGGGCAGGAAGAGAGATCCCTCTGCTTAAGCTCTTGGGGACAGTTTCTTATGAAATCGCAACGATAAGTCTTAAATAGGCAGAAGACAAAATCACCTCTTCCAACCCAGAAGAATTTGGGAATTTTCCATTTAAGTGTATCATCTTCTAGTAACTGGGATTTTTTTCCATTGCTCACCCAGATAGCTACCAGAGATATGGAGTAAACACCTAAAATTTTCATCAGAGTAATTCTCATGGATTTACAATTTTGCCTTTCCAGCATCAGATAGATCAATTATAAAAATTGAAGCAGGTTTGTGGTTTTCTTTTCTGGAGACCACCATGGTGAAGGGTTAAACAAAGTTATTTATTCAAGCAGGATAACTT
Source organism: Eulemur rufifrons (assembly GCF_041146395.1). Classification (NCBI taxonomy): domain Eukaryota; kingdom Metazoa; phylum Chordata; class Mammalia; order Primates; family Lemuridae; genus Eulemur; species Eulemur rufifrons. The sequence continues at coordinate 221,879,330 of NC_090989.1, read as the reverse complement.
TCCAAGATTAGCGTTCTTGTTTCTGGAGGACCAAATTTGATTTGATGTTAAGTGAAGTTAACGCTTCAAAAATAAGTTCATTTGATCCCATCTAAAAATAGACCAGTGATGAGAAAAAAGTGTAAATTCAGAGCAATGTTGCAAATGCTATGTTTCTACCCAAAATCAAAAGAGCATAGAGTGTGGTTCCCTCTTATTGCAACTGATTTTTCCATCTAGTTGCCTTTCTCTTTAACTACTAGAAATTATTGAAACTAACCTGCTGAAGGAACAAGGTAATCATGTCCATGGTTAAATTTTTAATTGAAAGTCGTTAGGATAATGTGAGTCAGGAAACCTGAAAGTGCAAACCACATACTCCATTGCTTCTGGATGCTATGGAACACTTCCAGAGGTCGAGAGGGAAAATAAAACCCGGTAGGTGAGAAGCTTATATGATCTCCCAGTGATTGTGAGAGCCCCATCCTCTGTGTGCGAGTGCAGGTGTACACACACACACATTATACATGTGCACATACACTCAATTAAATAAAATGGTGCAGGAGGTATAAGAACCCAGTATGGCAGTGGCAGATTTTATTTACCTGGGGTGCTGCAATCATTATGTGTAAACAAACAGTCCTTCATAATTAAACATTAACTTGCAGATCAGCTGGTGGTCAACTTAATTTATATTTCTACAATTTCTGTGAGTGAATGGGAAGAGAATATCTGGCACTATTTGAGAGAAAATAAAAATTCAGAATTCAAACATAATCACATTTGCCGCTAGGACAGGTACTATAGTCTGTCTGGTCAGACCATAGCAGCCGTTTCATTGATCACATATATCATTCTGGCACAAAATAGCTGGCGCATTAGAGAAGAAGGTAGGGGAGGAAACCAATTCCTGTGACCTATTTGGCCAGTGCCCAGGCAACACTAGCAATTTCCTGTGTCCTTTCTGACTCTGGAAGCTTTCACGGTTTTTTTGTTTGTTTGTTTTGTTTTTTTTTTGTCAAAAAGAGTCAAGAATGGGTTGCTTTACAATGTTTGTTTGTTCCTTTCTATGAAAATATTCCATGCTCACTGAACAAAAAACAAAAAAATCTCAGAAAATACATAAGAAAATAGAGAATATCTACAATTCTGTCTTGTAGTGATAATCATTAACACTTTGGGATATACATATGCTATATCTACCATTGGCCAACATTTTATGTATTAATATATATACTTACACATATACATGTGTATGTGTAAGTTAGCAGGATGTTTAATTTACAGGTTTTGATGGTGTTTATTTACACTTAATATTTTGCATTTAAAATATACTTATATGTAATTTTTTTTTTTAGTTTCGGGGTTCTTCCAAACTTCTCTGAGCTTAAAACTTACCACAGAGAACTTTCTAACACTTCCAACTCTATATTCTCCTTCTCATTGGCACCACTGAATTTCTCCTAGAACCAAGTATATACCTCATAGGAAAAAAACACGTCCCACTATTCGAACTTATGTGTCTGCATTTGGAGGCCTAAAAATAGCCGTGAATGGCAGTCCGAGCATCCAATAGTGCCATATAGAAGGGAAATGATTATGTTAACATCATAGGTGACAAAATAACCAATGAATGATTTTGAAAGACACTGCCAACAGATGAAATATTTCCAGTTCATCTAAATCAATAAATGTTGGGGCCAAGGGGGACCTTGGATATAATGAGCAGCTGCCAAATATCACAGATGGCACAAAGCTGGAGACATGTGGAAAGGACGGAATCTATGATTAAATCTGTCCAGCAAGGGAAAGATGCAGATAGGAAAGCTCCTAACACCACCCAGGACTCTCCACTGCATTCTGCCATAAAGAGGAGAAGAAGCAATGTGAAAATCCACCTAGTATCAGCCTGGACTCTTTGATATGTGATTCACGTGCCCTGAGAGTCTCACTGCGTGACAGCGGCTCTGTAGTCAACAGCGGTACATGTGCAACATGTTTATTTATCTCCTGTGAGCCCCTTTATTAGGGCCATGGATTATTTTTGATGTCCTCACTCTACTGACACAACTCCCAAATGACAGTAATGAAAAGAAAATAAAAGCCACAACTGAAAACAAGCAGTAAAAATCAACTATTCTCATTGTAAACCTAGTGGTACCTCAGCATTAATTTATTTCGTGTATAGGAATTGAGGAAGCCAATTTTTACATTATTAGTTAGGCTAGAGACCCAACTTAAAGGGAGAGAAAAGAGTAAATACGTGTGGGGAGACAAACCAAGCCAGGCTGCCTGGATGTCCCTACTGGAGTTTTCTGGTTTAATGTAACTACTTTCATACACTATTCAGCTCAATCACACTTTACACAGTGCTAGTAAGTCACGAGCATATGAAGTGGCAAATGCTCCCCTTCACCCAAGCTTTGTTAAACAGTTTCTTATTACAGCTGCTATTGCAAAATTACTTGGCTTCTCTAGATCTCAGATTAAGGGATAAAATGGAAGCAGATGACCAGTTACATTCTTTTCAGTTCTAAAATCTATATAGTTCCCATTCCTCTGACCACACTGTCCTGAAACTGAATATATATACATACACACACACACATAGGTAGATAGATAGATAGATACAACTGTAGCATAATTCTCTGTCTATAACCTCAACCAGAAGATTACCAATCCTCCTCAAGTGTTGTCCAAAGATTTCTTGGAGTCCCCTGGCAATTTCAGCAGCCGATGAAACCTGTGACAGTATTTCACAAGGGTCACACCATTCAGGAACTGATACCCATGCCTTCCTGGGGATCTGCACTTCCTTCTCTCCCAGGGCCATCAGCATGGTGCTGGTGCTGGTGCCAGTGCCAGCCTGAGCTGCTCAGGTGAGGAAGCGGTGCTTGTTCCCCACTCCTCAGGCCTCACATCATGACACTGAAGCCAAAGCAGTGTTGGCTCATGTGTTAGTCCATTTGGGTTGCTACAACAAAATGCTGTAACATGGGTGGCTTATGAACAACAGAAATGGAGGCTGGGAAGTGCATGGTCAAGGCTTTGGCAGATTAGGTATCTGGTGAGGGCCTACCTTCTCAGTCATACATGGTGCCGTCTCCTGTCTTTGCATGGTGGAAGGAGCAGGCAGCTCTCTGGGGCCTCTTTTATAGGGGCACTCATCTCATTCACAAGGGCTCTGTCCTCATGACCTAATCACCTCCCCAAAGGTCCCACCTTCTAATACCATCACCTCAGGGGTTAGAATTTCAACATACAAATTTGAGGGGGACACAAACATTCAGACCACAACATTTGGGACTTCCAATTTCTCAGGTATTTTATAGGAAAAGAGCTCCTTCACCTCTCCCCACTATATTTAACTCATGATCCCTGTCTCCTTGAAGAGCACAGGGTGAGTATAATATTATATACCATATTGCCCCTGCTCTCTGGTATGGGGCCTTTTTAATGGTCCAATGGCTTTTTGTGACTTTTCCTTTAGATGAGTTCCCCCCGCCCCAAGAATCCTGGTGTAAGCTCACTGTCCCAGCCATCCACATGCCAGGATAGAAAATACAGTTTAGGCTCAACCTCAGATCCACGCTACATGTGTGATATGATTCTAAGCTCCCTTGTATTCATTCAAAGTTAAGCTCTTTATGTGTGTTACTTTATTTGATCTTACCAACCCTATAAAGGAGGTGTCATTATTATTCCTTTTACAGATGGGGAAACTGAGGTTTAAAGAGATAAAATAATTTACCCAAAGTTACCAATTATTGAGATGAGATTTGAATATGCAATCTGATGCCAATGTCAATGATATCTTGCCTCCCTATGGATGCACATTGATTGTTTCATGTGTCTGACAGTGTGCTGTAGTCTCTCCCATTATTTTTATACTGGAAGAAGTTTCATATGCCTTTATTTTAGAAGTTTTAAGTGACACAGCAGGGCTTCAGATCTTGTTGGCCACACCTCGAGGGATAGATATATTTCTGTTTCGTTGTGTTTTGTAAAAATTAATTCTTTTCTGATTTTTGATTTCTGGTTTTTATATCCCAAATTTTAACTCCTTTGATTAACAAATCATTTAATAAACAAATATTCAATTGACTATGATAACCCAGGCAAATTTTGTTAGTCACTGAGGGAGATTCAAAGATACCAAGTCAATGCCTTCACTTTTAATAAGTATATAATCCTCATAACAAGGGGAACATAAGCATGAGAAGATGAGAAACTATCAGCAAACGAAGAGTAAAGGATGCTCAAACCTCCAGCCTCATTCCTTCACTATCAGGAATTGACAGCCTCTGGAGTCAGAGTCTCTAAGTTTAAATCCTAGCTCAGCCACAGTAGTTCCCTGAGTCTAATTAACTCTAAGTCTAGTTTCCTTAACTATAAATAAGAATATTAACCCCCACTTACCTAATGGGTATATATGAAATAATATAAGTAGAGTATATAACAAATTACCGACTATACAGAGATCATTTTCTAAATATTAACTACAATTATCTTAAATGATTAAAACATAAGAATCTTCAACTTCCCTGTCAAACTCTGTGTACCTTTAGCTGTTCTTCCTTTTGTCTTCAAAGATGAAGTGTCTTTCTTTGTCCATTGACTTATTCAACAAATATTTACTTTGTGCCCACCATTAGACTTCTCCTTTCCAAGAGAAAACCCCTTGCCTTACACATAGTAAATGTTCAATAAATAGTAGCTCTTGTTATTTGATATTGAATGAATGAATGAGTTTAGAATCACAACATAAATGTAGCATGGATCTTAAGCGGAGCCTACTTTATATTTTCTATCCTGTCATGTGGAATGTCTAATTCTTTCTTCTTCCCAAATCATGTTTAAATTTTAAATCTGCCTTTCTCTACTTGCTTTTTCTTATGTGCCTAAAACCTAAACATCCCTTTCCTCTAGACCATGCAACCACTTGCAGCACACCTGCCACATTTCCTTTCCTTCACTGCTTATCCTCTTGAAATTCTACTTCCTGTTTACTCCTTTACTCATGCATTCAGGAAACAAATGAGCATTTGTGATTTCAGTATAGGTGTTGTGGAACGAACTACGAATAATACATAATCCCTGCTCTTGAGATGGTTGTGGGTATTTTATTTTTTTCCCTTGAACACCCATTATACCTCCGCATTTCGGTCACCCTTGATCAACCAAATCACTTGACCTGAGTCTTCTCTTAGTCCTGATTTCCTCCTTCTATGGCAACTATTACAGAAAAATCTGCTGAAGCAGTCTAAGATAATTATCGAGACTGTTTCTAATGACAGAAAGAAAGGCTGGCTTTCATCTGTACGTGCAATTGAAGACAGGGCTAGGAGAGAAAAGTGGGGAGTACAGGCAGGGTCGGATGAGTAATTCCAAGGGATTAATTCAAACTCAGTTAAGGAACTCTAAAAATTGGCAAATAGCTATGTTGTCAAAGCTGTATCATATCATAAAACACATAGTCCATCGAAAGCAATTTGCACAGGAAATACAATTAACTTCTTCATGGTAATGAACACCTAAGACATCACTTTCCATGTGGAAGAGAATGCTATAAATGCGCTCTTTGTAGGCCTTCTGACCCAGTTTAGTGGCTAGTTTAATATTCAAAGGCAGATGTGTCCTCTTCACTTTAGAAAGTTTGATGTTTAAAGACAATTTAGGTCATTGGCTCCTGTCACAGTATTTCCCCTGTGAGAAAGCAACATTTAAGCATCCATCTCTTGTATTATTGATAACAAAACTGGTAAAGGCCAGTGAAGCCCAACAGCTTTCTCTCTCTGGGACATTCAGCAGAAGAAAGTCAATCAAAACTCTATTCCAGCTTTCCTTTTAGGGAAATATGTCTGTGCTTTGAACACCAAATCTGTGAGTGTGGAGTTCGAGCGTGAATTTTTCTTTTTAAATATATATCAAGCATCCTTTCCATACCAAAGCAAAATCAGAAATGACATTACAGATATATTAATTTTTGGATAGAAATATAACTGCTTTTACCTTAGTAGTAAATGAAATGTGTTCTTTCAAAGACAAAGCGAAACAAAGCCTTCCTTTATGCTTCTAATTCTCACTGCATTAAGTTAGAGGGAACCACCTGCCCTTGAAGTGCTATTGTTTCTAGCTCACTTGAGATGTCTGAGAGCTGGGAATGAATTTTTATTTATCATTGTGTTTCTAGTGCCTAGTTCAGACTCTGCCACACAGCTCATTTCCTTAAATATTTGTTGAACACATTTTCCCATAAGAACATTTCAGAATGTTCTTACAAATGTCAAGCCCAAACTACTGAGCGCTGCATGTGAGGCCCCTCCCATGTCCTGTCCAGCTTCTCCCACTCTGCCTACTTTTTCCTCAAGCCTCCTTTGCTCAGCTACTGCTCAGACGACTCAGCTTGTTCACGCCACACACATTTGCACATACTCTTTCCTTCATGTGCAATGGCTTTTTCTCCTCTTCCTGTTGCAATACTAATCCTCTTTTAAGATTTGCCCAACTCAAATATAGTAGTCACTTGTATGGTAACTTTTTTCCTCAAGCAAACTTTGGTTGTTTTTACACACTGCTTTCTTATAATACCTGGTGCCTTCTTCTATTATATTTTTATCAGAACACATTAGGATTAATTGGTCATGTTGATTTCTACTATCAGTTGATCAGAGCCTATAATATAAAGACCATGTCATTTTCATCTTTGTATTACTAATGGAACACATCAAGCATGGAACGTGGAAGATGCTCAAAAATATTTATTGAATGAAATTGATTTCTAGTTCTGAGAAATCCAATACATGTGCTTTGCCCTTTCCTGATAAAGCAGTACATATTTTCCCCTTCTCAATATTTGTGTTTTAACAGAATTTGGAAGTATAATAAAAAAAATAATAAAAGAAGTAGCCTTTTAGTTTTAAGTAAAAACATTATTACCTCAAATCCTCTGGCATAAGATGAATGTAAATAAATAAAGTGGATAATAGCTTTGGTCATTGAAAAATCCCCATCCCTAATAAATCATGTGCTGAATTACCGTGCTTGAAATTTTCTTAAACTCTTGTATTATTTTTCTCCATTGAATCCTGATTGTGACCAATGTAAACACCCCTCTTACATTTTCTTATTGATAAAAATGAAAGTTATTAAAAGTAAAAAGGAAAATATGAAAGAGGAACCTTAGAACAAAGTGATGAGTGTCTACTCTCTTATTACCTGAGTAATAAATAACTAGTCTTTCAACCTGCTGAGGTCAAAACATGACTATTTATTTGAGAAGCCTGCCAAACAAAGTCTGAAATCTTAGAAGCTAAAGTTGAGAAAAAAAATTATCAAATACTGGTAATCTGTGTCATTGTGATATTTAAAATGTATTTATTTATAAGATAATTAAAAAATATCTTGCTGGCTACAGAGACCGGAACAAAGATGGTGGAAAAAAGAGACCCAGAAAGTCTTCAAAAGCACTCTAAGTGGTCTAAGTCTAACTGGTTAAGGGAGTCAATATGATGGGGGTGGGGAGATAAAGTATCCTCCCAAAGATTATCTTTTCTTCCCTTAGCTCCATGAAGGCTATTCACACTTATAAGTTTTTATTTCCAGCATGCAATATGCCATACATAGCATGCACCTGGGAAGTCTGGTGAAAGGTGTAAATTCATGAGTCCATTAATGGCAGATTGAGCCCTCTTTCTGAAATATGGACACTTTCTACCAAAACCAAGCTCCACGGAATAACTAACTACAGCTGAGAATAATCAGATTTAGCAACTCTACAAGGGTGACCATTACTTCTAATACAGACACATACATCCCTAGTGGCACAGCCAACATTTTGTGAAATTGCATGATTTTAACTTCAGATAGATAAATTTATAGCCTTCTATAGGCTTGTTTTCCTTAAAATACACAAGCTAATTTGCTTTTATTTACAATTTATAGCATTATGGTTCAAAACAGCAAAAACTGATTGAATGCTTCTCATGTTCCAAGCACTATTCTCAGAACTTTTTGTGTATTAACTCATTTACTTCTCCCAACCACAATGCAAAGTAATTAATATTATTACTATCCCTACTTCATTTAACCTTTCTCAATCTCAAATTCCTCATGTGAAAACTGGAGATAATAAGACCTCATTAGTAAAGATTAAATGACAAAATATAAGTCATATATCTTGGTTTCCAGCCACAATGGTAACTCAATGAAAATTCATTTTCTTCCTCTCTCTCCTCAACTTAACCCATAAATTTGTTTTTTTATTGATATTATTCTTTAAAATATTTTTGCATGTGAAATGTAACATCACATTATTCACTAGGGAAATGCAAATTATAATTACAATGTGATACAGAATGGCTATTTTTTTAAAAAAAGACAATGCCAATATTGGTGAGAATGTGCAGCAACTGAAACTCTAATATGTTAAAGGGAGTATAAAATGGTATGATCATTTCAGATCTCTTTGGTAGTATCTACTAAGGTCAAATGTATGCCTACCCTATAATCCAGCAATTCCACTCCTAGGTATATGCCAAGACAAATGAGTGCTTTGTCTACAAGAATATTCATAGCAGCTTTAGTCATAAAAGCCCAAAATGGGAAATAACCCAAACGGCCATTAATAGGAAAAAAGGTAAACCAGGTTTGGGTATTCATACAATGTATACACAGAATGATAGACCAAAAATAAATGGATGTATCTCAGAAACATTATGTTGAGTAGAAGAAGTCAGACACAAGAGTACATATTGTATGATTCAACTTATACAAAATTCTAGATCAGTCAAAACTAATATAGACTGTGTCTTGTATACTTCTATGTGGTCAGTCAGGTGTGGTCACAAGAGCTCAGGAAAACAAAGTTTGTTATACTACCAGGTCCTAAAGACAGGAAGCATGGTATGTCACACAGGGTCACATGAGAAAGACACGAGGGAGTGAGGAGGCAGGAAACAGGAGCTAGGGGAGAGTCTAGACCACAGCCCTTACTGGGATTTCCTCAGGAAAGGCAAGGCAGGGCAGGGTCATTACATTAAGGTGGGTTATTTTGAATAATTTCACTGAGCTCTATGCTACAGGAATGGTCCTTAGTTGCCCAATCAATATCTAGCCCCAGGATAATTAATGCAAAGGAATACTGTCTCCCGGGGCATAAGGGCCAGAGAGAAGAGGTGGCTCTGGACTGTTAGTTTATATAACAAAGCAATGCTCCTGGCTGAGACCTTGGTGTCTCTAAGAATTGGCTATCCCTGAGAAGGGCAGTCTCTTCCCCTCTGTCAAAACATCATTAATATACAGAACACTGTATATGTACACACACACACACACACACACACACACACAATATAGAGTGATAGAAGTCTGACAGTCGTTACCTTGGGTGGTTGTGGTGGTTGTGGTATGGGGAAGGTCACCAGGGAATTTTCTAGGGTGATGTAAATGAATATGTCTTGATGCTTGTGGTGGTCACATAGGTAATTTCATTTATAAAAAATTGTTAAGCTTATAGTTAAAATCTCTAAAGTTTACTGTATGTAGGTTAAACCTCCATTGAAGAAAGATTTCTTGATGTTTTCTCACTGTTTACTTGAGCAGAGTAGCTGTTAGAGGACAATCACCCTAGAGAAGTCAGTTTAGATTGAAAGAATCTTGAAGTGGGGGTTCATCTGCTTGTTGATTAGGGACACGTCTGAATATTCCTGTTCCTCCTGCTCAGTGACATGCCATTATTGACAACTGCAAAGGAAGCTCATTTTTTCTTTGCCTAACATTTTATAGCTGTCCAGAGCAACAGAAAAACATTCTTGACATATTTCTTGTTTACTATAATTCTCTTAAGGCTATTATCACTCTGGATGAAGACATTTTAAAATGTATAAAACACAATGTTTCTCCATGATGAGGCACTTTGCAAAGTTGTTTGGATATGGAAAATGAGTTTGCCAGGGGGCACCAGAAAAAAAAAAAAAAAAGGAAAGAAGGAAAAGTGACTATCCCTCCTACAGTGTCATCCTCTTAAAAGATCATTCTGAGGCTGCCGAACAGTTCCTACATTTGGTGACTAATGAATTTGGGTTTGCCTCTGCATTCGCGCAGCTGGGGGCACTGGAGCTATCTACGAAGCTGTTTTGAGGCAGAGGGTGAGGAGGTGGCAACACTGCACTCCAACTTGAGCAACCTAAATGAAGCAGACTGTTAAACAAGTACGAACTGTACACCAGAGCAATACAAACAAATAAATACACCCCCCCACACACAGAAACAGCCCCTACATTTCATGCCACTCTCTTCAGCGCAGTCCTCCCACGACACTCCCCTACACTGTATGTTTCAATTCCCCTCTAGGGAGTTCCCACCAGGAGCTGTAATCTCTAGAATACCTCCTTGCCTTTGGACATGACACAACAGTCTATCCAGAATATTCTTTCTACCCCAGCTTCTCAGCAGTATCTCCTTCAATACTCAGTTCAGGACTGACCTTATCTAGGAAACTTGGCCCACCCTCCCAGCCTGTCTTTGGCGCCCCTTCTCTGTGCTCACAAATATGAAAACATATATCAAGCCATATTGTCATTTCCAATTTCCTTGTCTGTCACTCCAACTCCATTTATTAGCTTCTTTTGATCAAAGATATAGCATTTTTCATCTCTGAATTTCTAATACCTAGCACAGTTTCTGACACATAGCAATAGATGATTGTAGAATCAATAAGTCTGTGAAGGATAAATAAATAATTGGGGGAGAAATGCTAATTTTATATTCCTGTTTTGATGTATGAATTGCTATACACTTAAAAACAAAAACAGTTTTAAATGCTCACTTAACTGTACGAAATTTGGATGAACTTTTGCCCTTCAAAAGAACTTCTATGAAAATGGGAATATTCTGATTAAAACATTACCTTAATAATCTCTCATACTGAACTCCTTTAAGCATGGTTAATTTTGAAAAATCATAAAACTTTTCTTATCCATATTCAGTCGACTGTCACATTATCTCCAAACAATGTGCTATTTTATTTTCTTTTTTTAGGGATATACATTTGGGAATGGTGCGATTTCAGTCAGCCGGAAGAGTTAACAAAGGCTATTAAGAGCTCCGTGGGACCTTTCAGCAGTGGTGAAACCATGAATAATGGAAGTGACTAAAGGAGGCATTTAAGAGGACATTGGAACCCATCATGCCATCTCAGGGTGGGATTCTGAAAGCATTTCTACATAATTTCAATGTGTTCCTCCCATGGAGGAGAGTCTACTACTTTTCCTAGGCTCTTCAAGCCTTTTGATCAGACACAGTGTCTTTACAGTATTCCCAAAAGTCAAGTTCTGTAGTTGGAGTCCATTTCCTCTTGTTATATATTAGCAAAAGGTGTAGAATAATTGTTTGTCTTCTCTTGCAGAATGGAATCTTAGTTTTGGATTACTTGCAGTGCCTTCTGGTTCTGGGTGGATTACAGAACCATTAAGCTATTAGGTGTACAGGGAATTCATGCTAAGTAAGTTAATGAAGCACTGTGCCTATGTTCTTGCTAAGAGAATGTGCTCCTGCCCACATCACCTGCTAGATGAATGGATCTAGGTGGCCATTTTAATACCTGGTGATTCAATTTCTCTGACCAGAGCTAAGTAAATAAGGGTGGACATCTCACCAAACCAGGGTTAATGAGATTTCTTAGGAGAAGAGGAGATGTAAGAAATGCAACTGCAAGATTATAAATAACTGGGCACTACACCAAGTGTTGGCAGAATACAGTGTAACAGGGGAAGCTGATCTACAAAGAAAAATACAGAGTAGATGGGCCAAGACAAGCAGAAATGAGAGACTTTAGGGCCCCATAGCAGAGAAGTTTGGGTCTGTCTGGCTACACTTCCATCCCATTTATTGCATATCCTAGAGATTAACTTTAGAGGAAAATTTTTATTTAAGTTAGCATGAGTTGATTAACAATGACCTATCTGATGGTTAATTTTATAAGTCAAGTTATCTGGGCCATGGTCCTCAAATATTTGGTAAGACATTATTCTAGATGTTTCCATGAGGATTATGCTTTGCATGAAGTTTACATTTAAATCAGTGGACTTTGAGTAAAGCTGTTTGCTCGCTATAAATGTGGGTGGGCCTCATCTAATCAGTTGATGGCATGAATGGAACAAAAGGCTGACCTCCCCTAAGCAAGAAGGAATTTTCCAGCAGACTGCCTTCAGACTTTACTTGCAACATCAACTCTTCCTGATTCTGCAGCAGACTTGAGCTGCAACTCTTTCCTGAATTTCCGACCTGTTGGCGTCCCATCAGCTTTTGGACTTGTCAAGTCTCCTCAACTGCATAAGACAATTCCTTAAAATAAATCTCTTTCAATATGCATACATATCCTATTGATTCTGTTTTCTAGAGAACCCTAACTTATACAATCTACAGTAAACTCCAAAGTGAAAGTAGTTGTACATAACATGCATTCTCTAAGTCCAAATTATTACGAGAGACATTTTGAATTCTGTTAATTTACATTGTACCATTTCTGTTTTATTACACCGAAAGGAAAGGAATTCATATTTGCTGAATACTGACTGTAGTCTATGCCAACACCAGACATATTAATTTCTGAATAATATAAAGCAGCATTTTTAATATTTCAAATTATAACTAAGACTCAGAGAAGTTTTGAATCTTGTCAACGATCATTTTGAAAATATGCCTTGAATTCTTTTTGCAGTCAAGTATTCAAACAGAATATACCTGTTTCTATTATCAAAGTATAAGATAACTCTATACTCTAGCTGGGTCTCAGATGAAAAGGGAGAAAGTAACGGAGGCAGATGCAAGATGCAGAGGAGTGCAGGGAAGGAGTTCTGAGCTTGAACTCAGAAAAGTCCACTTATCTGTGACTTAACCTACTGGCCCACAACTTTTCAGCTAAAAATAGGAGTAACTGTACCTACCACACTGATTCACAGGGTTGCTATGAAGTTCATTTCATTTGATGTAAAGCAAAGTACCCTGTAAATTGAAAAGGACTTTTCAAATGTTAAGTTTTTAATATCATTTCACTTTCAGTCCCTGTACATTTCAATATATTTTGTGCACAATGACATCTTTTGAAGAAGTGAGACTGCATTCAGTTTTTAGAGAGAGAGAACAAGTATTCTCCTACCGAACATAAAACAGCAAGCGCAGCACCTACTCTCTCCAAGGAGCATATGACATCATTAAAATTAACAACTGATTTACTTTCAGCTTCCCTCAGATATTGAAGCAGTTTTCAGATACATGGGGGCACATAATGGCTTTTCTGTCATTCCTATGTAAATTCAAGAATGTTAAGGTCCCCTGGAAGGGACCTTAGCAATCATCTCATGGTTGGCAAAATGTGGTCCACAGGCCAAGTACACTTTGCCCTCTGTCGTGTATAACTGTTTAGCTAAAAATAGTTTTTAAATTTAAAACAGTTGAAAACAATGAAAATAAGAATATTTTATGACATGGCAATTATATGAAATTCAAATTTCAGTGTTCATAAATAAGTTTTATTAGAACACAGCCATGCTCATGTGTTATGTATCGACTACGACTGCTTCCATGCTACCATGTAATACATATTAAGTATTGCAATGGGGACTACAGGACCCACAAAGCATAAAATATTTATGATCTGCCCTTTTATAGAAAAAGTTTGCCTACCCTGATCTGACTTAACCCTCTTGTTTTGCAAATGAGAAAACTGAAACATGGAAAGATATAATTATTTATTCCAAGTAACTCAAATAGGATATTAATTAATGCAGAATTAAGTAAGGGCTAAAATCTAGTTTTTCTGCCCATTTGATCATGCTGAAATTAATGATTAGTTATATTCACCTTTAAAGTATATAGCCTCCTTGTTCAAATTACTGGATTGATCTCAAAATCTTTGATGGTTCACATGAGCTAAGTCATACCAAAAAATCCATCTTGATAAAGTGAAATAATTTCTTCATTTATTCATTGAAATGAATTTTATATTGATTTTTCTTAAGCAGTTCTAAGTAGAAATTATTGTAGAACAAAATGGTAAAAATTAAATATTTCACTTGATACCATCAGACGAAAAAATATGCTCTACTTTTAATTCACAAAGCAACATATACGGAACATTCAAACACTTTCAGACAAATTAGCCACATTTAACTTTCTTATAGGAGATGATTGACAATAAGATGAGAAAATAATTCCTTAGTCTTTCTATGTTTAGCGAATAGAGCTCGACCAGTTAATTTCCAAAATGTAAGCTAAATTTCAGTATTTTGTAAAATGAAAAAGAACACGTCTAAAATTAAAGCACTCCCTTCGTATCACTGGTAAGTATGTCTTAGGATTCTGGCAAAATCAATGACTTATTTACCCTTTAAAATATCTATCTTCAAGGGGTAATGTTTAAAGCAGTGGTTGTCAACTGGAGGTGACTTGGCTTCCACTCCACAGGATATTTGGCAATGTCTGAAGACATTTTTGGTTGTCATAATGCCAGATGGGAGAGTGCTCCTGGTGTCTGGTGGATAGAAACCTAAGATACTCCTAAATGTCTTATGATGCACAGGACACACAAGCCCTCGCAACAGAGATTTATTTAGACCCAAATGTCAGTAGTGCTGAGGTTGAGAAACTCTGTTTTAATGGAACATCATTAGGCTAGCCCAAAGCATTCGACAACTCTGTAAATTAATCTGCCAGATCCTAAGTATTCTAGCCATCATTTAGATATGGACTAGCACTACAGAGCAAGTATTCCTTATGGAAGCCTGCATAACAGCTCATTCTCTGTAAAATTTTCTTCTAGCAAGGAGATGGATAATCGTAGATATGATGTCAACAAATAATTATTTACCCTCTTTCCAGCCACATGTATTATTGACCTTAACCAACAAGCAGTAGGATAATTTTCTAATGATTCTGATATCTTCCAGAAGAAAGTTATTTTGACTTTGATCTATTTCTTCCCTGTAGAAACCTAATAAACTAAGAATTCTATTTGACTTTGATCCATTAGTAAAATAATCTAATGCTAACAGAAAATAAATTCTAAGTCACATTTACCTTTAAATAGAAACACCAAGACATGTCAATCGGATAGTGTCTACATAGTTATCTCTAGAAATTTGCCAAAGGCATATTTAAAGAATAAAGCAAGGATGGGCCAAACAAGTTTAACAATGTTGTTTTTTTCTAATGATATTTTATCTATTTCACAGTGTAACCCAGCCAACAATATTATTAAAGGAAATATATTAAAGACTATTAGATCACCAAATTAAGAAATGCCTTTTCTTCAACACAATCAATAGGTTAAGAAATTTTAATGTCTCACTTTCTCTTTCAATGAATATTACCAAAGCAGACATTTAGTGCTACCTACTTAGTTTCTTCCTTGAGTACATATTTTATTCTATATCACTTTCACTGAGTACTAATTATTGGTTCAACTCCCTAATTAATCCTCCAATTTGGGAAACATATGAAGTAAATCACCTCAAACTTAAGGTATTCTTTAATCATATAAGAATACCAAGACCATGTAATACCATTTGGTTCTAAGTAGCAACTTCAGAGCACTGAATAAAGAGCACAGTTACTCATTCCCTCCAACGTTTACCTATTTAAGTATAATCTATTTAGCACCCGAGATATCCTAGGCTCTCTGTTAAATGCTGCACACACCAAAGTGAATAAGATACGATTCCTGACTTCAGGAAGGTCTTCAAAATGAGTTGGAAGAGCTAATAATACCACAATATGCTAAAAGCAAAGCTAGAAATACCCACTGACTTTTATGGACATGCAGAAGAGAAGAGCCTCAGCTGGCTTTGAGGATTCAGGAAAATTTTTCCTGAACTCATCCTACTCACCTGAGTTGAGTACGAAAAGACAGGCAGGAGTTAGATAGGAGAAGGCGTGGTTCAGGTTCTCCAGGAAGTGAAAGTCACTTGCGCAAAAAGCCCAGCTATAAGGAACTCCACAATTTGCGGAAGAGAAAAATGGGCTATGAAGGCAGAGAAGTAGGCAGAGGCAGGACATTGACAGTCTTATTCCATGCCCAAGAGCTTAGATTTTATTCTGCAGGAGACGGGAACCACGGATGAATGTAGAACACGCAGCATCCTGGCCTTACTTGCATTTTAAATGGACCATTCTGGTGGCTGTGGGAAGGATTGATTTGAAGTAGACAAGACTGGAGGCAGCTGTAGTATTTTGGGCCCAAGAAAAAGAGAGACTGATTTTGGGAACTAGGAATAGACAGAAGGGGGTGGATCAGAGATATATTTATGAGGAAATCTGGCACTGATTGGCTAATTATGTAAGAATGAGAGAAAACAAGGCAAAAGGCATAAACCCAGGTTTTCCAGTTTGGGCAATTTGGTGAATGGGTAATTCTAGCAGTTGGAAGAAAGTTTAAAGGAAAAGGAGCAGATTTGAGGGGAGCTTGCTTAGGCCATATGATTAGGGCAGAAATTAGACTTAGGATTTTTTTCTCTGTCTCAAAGTTTTTCTGCCTCTAACCATGAAAGTGTATAGTCTCCTAAAGTAAACAAAAATGAGGTCGATATGCCATCGTCTAGTCCAGGATGCTACTTTCGGACTACACATTTCTGGCATCTAAATTAGATTTCCTGCATGATCCTTTAAGAAACAATTGTAAAAGTCATTCAATGCTCTGTGAGCATGACAACTTTCAAGATGAGGATACATTATGAGCCTATATAAATTTATAGAGAGATGCAAGGTGCTCAATTTTTAACAATAAAAATCAGATACTGAGGGTGTGGTCATGCCAGGGGCAAAATTTTAATGCCCCAATTCTCTTTACTAAAGCGTCACACTTTAGAAGGGAGATTCTGAAATGTCGCTGAGTATAAGGTTCATCTGAGTTGTTTGTTAAATTTAGATTTGCAAGGTCCTCCCAAGGGTTTAATTTAGTAGGTCCCGGTCGAATCCCCAGAGTCTAATTCTACCACAAGCAGTCTTGGACGACATTTTGGGAAACACTCCTTCAAAGGCTCATTATGTTGGATAAATCTCCCTTCATGTAAGGCAATGCAATATATAAGAAGGTGCTATTAATGGATTTATAAACAATAAGTTCCTTCCTTCTTTTCTTCCTTCTCACTGATCTTTCTATTTATTATTTGGGGGAAAGGAAACACAACTGATCAATGCTATCCCTAAACTGCAATTCCTATGCATGTGCCTCTGAAAATGAAGTAGAGAAGAGACAGTTGGTTGGGACAGAATTCCTAAAGGCTGTTAAACACAAATGTTACGTGTGATGAGTGTCCCCTCCTAGAGATTTTGTTATACCTGACCCATCCCATCCCAGCCGTCATAGTGCTGTATCTTTGCCATATACTCAAGAGCCAAGAAAACTTTGTCCACTCTGTTTTCCCATATCTAATCTTTAATACTAAGCATCATTTTTTGAAATTTAAAAGTATAAAATTAAGTATAGAAGTAAAAATATGCTTTTCAAATGAAAGCCCTAGATGTTCTTTTCTTCCCCCTCTCTGTCCAGAATCTCTGGTGAGTTTCTGAAGGCCGTGGGGTGGAGGGGGCGGTGGGGGTGTGCGTCATGGCTGTGAATTATAGCTGCTTTGGCCCTGATCTCAAGCGAACTGGCCACGTCCACTTGGTGCTATCACCTACCATTGGCATCTAAGGGACATGCACCTGAGTGACCACTGCAATCCCAAGGGCCATGCTAGCGGGACACAGGGGGGTTGTGCATGATATTCCAGAACCTTGACCATGGATACTACATTTGGGAGCTCTAATTCACAACCATTTCTCCATATAAAGCTCAATGGAATAAAAAACTTTGAAATTTTACACAACGTGACTGAAAAATTTCATGATGAAAAATACACAAAGTGATCACATCAATAAACAGAAAATAGAGTAGGGACAAACATTTCTTCAGATTATATTTTTATAGCCTCTGCAACCCAAAGCAAGGCAGCTGAACTCAATTTACTTCTCTCTGTAAATGATCTTTCCTGATTAGATTTTGAAAACCTGTGAACTGTTTACTTAAAACCTTTTGCTCCCACTGTCGATGAACACAAAATCTGCTCTGCCCAGATGCCAGCATAAGAGAGGCCACTGAATCCAGTTTCCCTCCAGCTCAGCTGAATCGGTGGCAGCTCTTCCCAACGTGAGGTCCTTCCAAGAGCTCTGGGCATCAGAATCACTGGCAGAGCTTGTGAGAATGCAAATTCTTGGGGCCACCGCCCACCTACTGAATCAACACCTCCAGGACTGGGGCTGCAATTCTTGCTTTTCTCACAAGCTTCCCGAGTGATTCCTGAGCATTCTCAGGATTTTACTTATTTTTCCTGTTTGTTCATTCATTTGTTCATTCAACAAACATTTATTGAATGCATTTTGTCAGTCACAGTCTTTAAAACTCTTTTTCATGCTAGATAACACAAAAGGAGAAAAAAGTATGATCTAGCTGTCTGAAAATTAGCTTTGAGACAGTTGAGTTTACAACAGATGAGTAAAGGGAAGGACGTGAAGCCACTGCTGGAGAGGTCGTGTCCTCTCTCCCTGTCCCCTCCAGACAGACCTTGCCATGGCTGTCACTGTGCCTCCAGGCATCCCAGAGTAAGGTGGCTTCAGGACTTGGGCATCCCAGCCATTTCCTCCCTCTTTCTCCAGAGACCACACATTTCCATTCTCGCCTCCACAATAGAGGGCATTAGGAGACAGAACTCTCCAGAGAGACAGGAGGGTTTCCTGTTGCCTCAGGAATTTCCCTCAGGCTGCCTGAGGAACATTTCACAAAAAGACAAGTCACATGGTTCACAGTTCAGCAGCCTGAGTTGGAGCCACCATTTAATACACACCAGACAAATTTCCCTTTCTCCTGGGTTTGAGTTTGGTCACATTTTCTTTTGTTTTATTCTCTTCTTTCTCACTTTTTTCTTAAGGGAATCTGAGGCTGGCATGCTGAGATGGAAAGACGGAAGTTTCTTTATTTGTAGCCCTTAAAATTCTGCCTAACAATACACCATGTTTTCCTAAAACCAATTTATTCTTCAAGTTTCCCATCTTCAAGGCACATTGTGGAATCGTCCATAACAAGTTCCCTGACCTTGCCTGACATAACACACCAACACACTCACCTAGACATAATAGGTGTGTGTTTCCTCTTGCTGTGGAAACTTCACTGCTGCTCATAGCATGTGGCTCAGGGGTGCCCTTTCCTGGCCAAGCAAAAATTCTGGTTTATTAATATTGTTCTACCTCCCTTGTAAAGATTCAGAATTTCAGATGTGAATGGGAGATGTTGGAGGTCATAAATTTAAAAAACAAATTGAAACAAATTTCAATGTGATTGTTTCTGGAGGAGTTTGAGAACCCCAAAGGGAAATCAATTCCTGGAAAGCCTGGCATCAACTATAGCAGACAGACCAAATGCATTCGGTCACTAGGATCTTGCTGTGTTTGGGGGACAATATAATGAATTTTGGTTACCATTATGTGGAATTATGAAAGTATAAAACATCACACTTGGGTAGAATGTGTGCTAATCTGATAGCCTAACTTGATCATGGCTCTTTCAATTAATTCCCCTGTGTTACCCAGTTTGCATTCATACTCATTAATGAGGCGAGTGAGATAAGGAAGAATATTCTTCACGTTTTCCTCACTCCTACTAGGGTCAGTAATTGACATACTTTTTCTAGCCCTCCACAGAGGAACTACCAAGTGAGAATCTCTGTCCTTCCTCTCAGGACATTTATTCTCAGACACTGGGACCATTATCAACCCTACAGCAAAGACAGAGACTCAGAAGTTATCCTAGATTCTTCTCTCCACCACAATTCACCCATTTAACAAGATCCTGTTTATCCTGTTTATTTTACCTCCGTTACTTTTGCCTTCATCAGTTTCTTACCAATTCTCCAGGCCTCTAACCTAATCTCTCAGCTTCGAGTTGCACCATCTCACACATTCTAGGGTGAATGAGTATATAATACCTTAATCTGGCAGTTACCTGGCTGCAAACATTCCTTTAATTGAACCCCCTCATTTCAGGATAATGATCAAATGCCCTAACTTAGCAGAGAAGGGCTTCCGTGATTTCAGCCCTGCTCTATTTCCTTCTTCTACTTTCATATTCAATTCTTTCAGCCCAAACGGATTATTCTCTTCCACACAGATGGAGACTGGCAGGCTTCACCACAGGGAATCAGAGCACTGGGTCTAAATTGAGTCAAGACCCATGTCAATCATTTTAAAGAGGACACCAAGTTACAGACAGATTAAGTAATTTACCCAACGTCACACAGCTGGTTAAGAACACAGTGGAATTAGGACCCAATGTTTAGGTCTGCCTTTCCAGAATAGGATTTCTTTATTCTATTTCTGACATTGTTCAAAGTGAGCAAAGTCATACAATTTCTCAATACAATACTTTGAACATCTTAAAAGGATACTACTCATTCGTTCTTCATTAACACACTGACTTAAATGTCTTTCCAAAATCTGTTACAAATATAGATCCTCCCTTTCCTCCAATGCAACCCATTTTTCAGAAGCCTTCCTTTCAGCATGTTCTCCAAGACTTCAATGCAAAGAAGGCTCTCTGCCCTAAAAATAATCTTCAAATTCAACATGTTACCAAAATAAAATCTTCCAAATAAAACAATGGCAAAGATAGACCTGATAATGAATATGAAATATGCTAAGAACATTCTGTCACTGAAATAAACTTGACTTTTTTTGTGATTAATAGTAAGATGAAATCTTGAAACACATAAGAATAAAGCAAATGACAACAGAAGAGAAATGGTTTGGAAAGGGTCCCATTTGAAATGTATCCGTTTGAAAACAGGCTCTGTCTTTTGGCTATCATCATCATGTGCCTGTCCAAAAATTCATTTCCAAGTGTTATTTCCAAATGCAACCCCAAATTCAAAATGCAAGTTCATTGGCATGTTCAAAATTTGCTCTGAGATGGACAAAACAACAAATGAAATGTTTTCAGGAGGAATAATACGTATGTTCCAATGCTCATTGGGTTTCATTCAGGCTTCAGATGCTGGCCTTGCCCTTCTAATTAGTATACTGTTTTTATTCGGAAATGGGAAATGCAAGAAACAGGATTATGAAGTCATTTCTAAAGATTAACATGGTACCAAAGTAAGTTAGCAAAGAAACACACATTTTCAAGGAAAGGGATAGGAAGGGAAATTGGCTTGAGCTCAGTCTGTCAGAAACGGTGAGTGATCTGAGTTTAGCTAAATCATGCCCTACACAGTATTTACTGACAAGTCAGAGCACTGAAAGAGGGCATGTCACATCAGAGCAATACTTGGAAGACGAACACAAATTACCTGTTGAATAGGGGAACTGGGTGTATTAGCTCAAGATTTCAATAGACTACTGGATACCCAGAGAATCCATCCACCAAATTAACATGGTGGTGGTGGTGTGGAGGAGGTACAGTCAGAGAGGGTGAGGGAAGAAGGAACTGAGCAGAAAGTAAGGAAGGGACGTGAGAATTACTGTTATTCAATAGTTATAGACTAACTCAGAAAGAACATCTACTAAAAGATACAGATTATTACTGACAAACTTTATTTTACTGGAAAGATAAAAGCAGGGCAAGAATACATAGGAACTAGCAAAGCAAAGAGAGGAAAGCCACAATCCACGGGTAAAAAAAAAATACATGGCATTCATATTCAGAGAGTGCATAATACAATTGTTCATAAAAGCAGCTTTCATTTCTAAGTATTGCTGAAAGAATTTGCCAACACTTAATTTTTTTTTAAGAGTTTGAAATGTGCTCAGCATCTGAAGTCTAATAGGGTAGCTATGATGTTTCAAAAATACAGATGTCATTTGGAAAAAAGTTCTCTAGTAAAAGCCTGTCTTTCAGATATTGAAAGAATTGGAAGGATACTCACTAATGCACTTTGTTAGATGAATTGTTATAAAGCATCACGTTAATACAGGATGGTAGGATCGAGCTGTGTGCCAATGAAAGTATTAGTGTAGTATTGACAATATCTCCTGGTATATAATATGGACAGTACTTTTAGTTAAAAAAAAGAGATGACTTTTATTTTATTCTTCTAAAAATAAGTAATCCACCACAGATAGATAGGTACCTCTCTGCTGATTTTATGACTAGTAAATGAGTAACAATTTCCATTAAGAAACTAGAATATTAACTAATAAAATATTGAAAGTGATAGTCACATATCTGTTAAGGAGAGTTAAAAAGCATTATTTCTGATGAATGACTTCAACAGAAAAATACATTTCTCATAGCACATGGAATTATTGGAGTCAGTATTCTCAGTCAGACTTAGATTTGCCAAAACATTCTTTGCCCCAGACCCTTGATTCACTAGTGATTATGGAGGAAAATTTATTAATTTGCTAATTCTGTGGCTACATTCTTTTTCTTGCCCTATCACACATGTTGTTTCAATACCGCAAAAACACGCATATCCAAAGAAGCTCCTCTTCCTTTGGCTCTTCCTGCTCAAACCTGACTTTCCTCCTCAATATTCCTTGAGGGAAGCAAGCCGTCACCATGACAACCATATGATGGGGGTTTGAACAGCACTTGGGGGCAGCCTTTGTGAAAGTCAAAACCATTTTGTGTTTAACAAGATAAGGAAAACGCAGAGGATGGGGAACACTGTTGCCAGGAGCCACTTAGCGGTATGGAACCTACTGTCCACATCAAACTTAACCTGACCAGAACACAGCCTCAGACAAATTTCTGCAAGCGTAATTTATTCAGGGATAATCCATCAATCCTCCATTGTAGCCCACTGGATTCAGTGCCCAGTGGTAATTAAATTAAAGATCATATATATATGCATATATATATAATAGGGAAAAGAGAATTAAGAACTTTGCCTTGCCTTTTTAACTTCAGATGGCTAAAGAACATCCACAGATATGCACTGTTCCTAAATAGGCGTGACCACATTCTCTTTTCTAGACAAAAATACTTTTTTTCGGAACCTTTAAATGTTATTTGTATTTCCTTCCCCACAAGGCAGATGATGAAGCCAGATTACTATGAAGTTGTGAGGACTTTTTCAGTATCTTTAATGTATTTGCTTCTAGAAAGAAGAGCAGCGCAGACACAAGGTGGCAATTCCAACTCAGGTGTAGTACCATTCTTTTGTGTGACTCACAGCTAGAGAGAGAGCTTACATTCAATGTATGTTTAACAATACTTTCCCACTACTGGCTTCACTCGGGAGACTAAAATTATCATGCCTTTTTTTAAAAACAAGGACACCAAAAAAAGTCACTATCTGATGAGGTTCATTCTTTGTCTTTACCTGACTGACCACCTAACTACACGGTGCTTTTAAAATAATGAGCAGAATCCTTTGTTCTCTCAGGTTCCATTTAAAGGGAAAGTGGGTCGAAGGGCTTCCCCAGGGAGGGAAAAGAAAAACCAGGAACCAAACACAGGGGAGTAAGAGATTTCACTCCCACTCCTGTTCCCACCCTCCCAAAGAAGTTAATTAATTCTGTTTTAGGGATGGTTAAGAGGGGTGGGGGTGGCACTTAGGCTCTGAGACCATTCTCTGAGACCAAAACCTCATTCTCAAGTGTAGCTCCTACCAGCCTCTCCTCCCTGACACCATAGGGTAGGGGTGGGGGGGGGGCGGGGGAGGTGAGGAGTGCTGAGAACCTCTCCAGCCACTGGCCACAGAGCCAGCACTGCACACATTTGTGCTCCCCAAAAGGTGTGTCCCAGCCCAAGTGCCCAAGTTGGGTATTTAGACCTGAAAAGCATAATTAGAGCCATTCAAAGCAGCAAGTTACAGTACCTTAAGAAGTCTGACAGATGGAAGAAAGGCTGCGTGGCACAGCTTCCGGATGGTCCAGTTTAGGGGTCGAGGAGCATCAGTTTGATTCATGACCCCTTCCAAATTCCACCGGGAAAACAAGAAACTGCAAACCTGAGCAATGCCTAGAAAATAAACGGTCCCCCACGGCTCTGGCATCCCATGGTCATCTCCACACCTGCAAATTCCATTAGGGCAGAGGCTTCCTGGAACTTGGGAGACTAGTCAAGTGGCGTTGCCTGAGCCCCTGAACCTCCTTAAGAAAGCCACCTCCCCTCTCCCTGCAGCCGTGCTCATGCATACCAAATGTGGCTGAATGGAGGCACACTGCCTGCTGCTTCGGGGAGGGGATGCACGGTTTTGAAGGAGAGGGACAGCCTGCACAAAACAGCCTGTGGTCGGAGTCAGAGCAGCCTGCTCCGGAATGCGCGCTCCCTCTCCCGCTCTCCTCCCAGTAAACGCAGGTCAGGCGTTGGGGGGGAACCCGGGCCATTTGCTTTGCTGGCTTGGTTTTGGGGGGGAGCCAGGAGGAGAGCAAAAGGGAACAAAAATAAAGCCAGAACGGGCAACTTGCACTTTCTTGCACAAAGCATCTTTGAGGGACTGGAAACTGGCACGGGGGGAGGGGCTAGGACACAGAGGGAGAAGGGATGCCTGTGAATGATAAGATAAATGCTTCCCTCCTGATTTCTGTGACATTGTAAATTGAGAGCTTTCATAAAATGGACCTCTAGTAAAAGGCATCTCTGTCGTGTTCTGGGGTTTTTATTAACTGTGATTGACCGTCCTCACCCTGATACATACGTTAGAGAGATGACAGACACCAAAAGAACTCACACATGCTGAGTTGTTCCTTTCATAGAAAGCCGTGTCAACTCATGTATATTTGGCTTACCTTTTTAGAAATGGCAGTTTCTAAATTGGAGGTTATCCCCTCCTGGAAGGCCACTTGATACTCTTTCTCTGCAACAAAAGTTTAACCCTTAAGGTGCCATGTGGGATGCTGTCTATAAAGATGGAGTTTCCCCAACGGGAGATTCCCACCCCATCATTCTCGAAGGAAGCTTTAAGAAAGAGTTGCTGCTGCGTGGGAGAGTATAGTCTTTAGGACCCCTGTGGTGAGAAGAAATAAAGAACTTTTCAATCTGAAGGTAGAAATTGGATAATTTCACTTAGAGAAGGGAAGTTAGGAGAAGGAAGTTCCTGTCACAACCCCCACTGGGACTCCCACGTCCCGCCTCCCCCCCCCCCCCCCCCAGACATTGGATCTCAGTGGCAGCAGTTGACCGGATGACTCCTACCCACCCGGGAGAATCCCTCATCCTTAGAGCATTGCCATCTTCCTTATTTTTTCCTCTTTATGTCCCTCTCTATGACTACACTGATTTTCCATTTCTAATTAACTCCAAGAGATTGGTAAATCCCAGCTCCATGACTATTATGCGTTTTGAAGCAGAACCAGCAGCGGCGAGAGCAGATGTGATACACTGCTGTGATTCAGAATGTGGGACAACGTGGACCCTCCCTGAGGTCTAATAAATACCTGACACATTGTGCTGCAACTCTATGACCCTCACAATGATCTTTTGTCACACACACATCTAAGAATATTGCAGAAAAGCTAGGCTGTTGGTAAAACACAGACCACTGACTTGCCTTGTGTAATAAAACTCATGTGTCTGATTATTGTCTATTAAACAATATCACGTTAATCGACCTCACACCCAGTCAATTTATTGTCTGCCACTATTCTATTTTCACAAGGGACTGAAGGCAGTTTTCAAATAATAACTGCTAATATATACGTGTCAGGCATTGTGCTAAGCACTTGAAATGTATTACAAAAGTTCATATCAACACAATCATAATCCTATTTCATAGATTGAGAAAGTGAGGTCCAGAGAAATTAGCAACAAGTCTAACATACTAATAAAACCAGAGTGTGGATTGAAATCAGTCTACTAGGCTGTAAAGAAAGACAAATTTTCAGTTCTCTTTTATTTCTTTCATAATTAAGGGGACCACAGCAGTAAAACCACTGCCTCAGCTTTAGCTTTTTTTTTTTTTTTTTTTTTGTAATTTGATCTTGTGTAAGAGTTAAGCTAAAAGACTTTAGAGAAGAAATGCTCAGCCTTTCTTTCAGATTATTACTTGGTATGACATTGATGTAGTAGTTAATAGTCTGAATTCTGGCATCAGGCTGCATGGTGCAAATCCCAATTCTGACCCTGACCTTGGGCAAATTTACCCACTTCCTCTGTGCCTTGGAGCCCTTATCTGTAAAGTGGAGATAAAAATAAACCCACACACCTAGGATTATGGTGAGGACTAAATGAGCTAATATCGGTGAAGCACTTAGAACAGCGCTGGGTATGTACTAAATCCCTATACTGTGATTCATCTTCTCAGCAGCATGTGCTGATTTTGAGCTGGAAACCCACTGACAATTTTCATTAAGTATGCACAAGTGTGCATACGTATAGTACTAGGTAATGAACTCAAGCAAGACAAATTAAACCTGAATGCTTCCTGTGAGTTCTCCTGAGTTTAATAAATGGGGAAAAGAGGAAGGCAGGAGCCTCCAAGGGCGGCATGGGTTTCCTCACGCTCCACTGCAGAGCGGTGTTCATCAGATGGCACGACCTTGGCTTTAGTGAGGCCACAAGGCTCCAGCCTTTCTAAGCTATTAAATGCCCTTAAGTGGTTCTGTTGAGGGTGTGAGAAGTCTGCGCTATGAAAATGCCGAAACACTACAGTTGCCTACCCACCACCCCGCACTGTTCCAAAGACCCCACAGAAATGACAGCCTCATTCTGAAAACACAGAGCCTTTGATTCTCCTAACCCCCTTAAGTTTTGCTGAATAACTTTGGTCAAAGAGAATAGTTAGGAACTATGAAGAAGTAGGAAGATTCACAGCCCTCTCTAATGGCAATTAGAGGAGAGAAGCACAAAACCTCCAAGGAATCGATCTGGATAAGACACCGCAAAGAATATCAAAGAAGGATGACGGTGCATGAGAGGAGGTTTTTCTTCTATCATTGGGGTCGCTTGTGCCAGAATTGTTGGCTACTGAAACATCTAAAGTAGGGTTTTCAGGACCCTCTTCCCCACTTTCAAGAAATTATATTTTCACTGGAAGATGCCTTCCCCAGTTTTAGAGAGGAATCTACTGAGGAAAAAGCAAGGAGGACAAAACCCAACCCCAGATGTTAGTATATCAAAAACTCGAAATGCTTCTTTACAAATTTTATGAATGTAGATGTTTATAAATCTGTGAAACAAATTCTAGCAGTCTGAAAATTCTGACATGATCATATTAGCTTACAGTATCCTAAAAATACAGCAAACTGGGCACATTGAATTTCTATATTCCAAAGCCTGTCTTTGAACCAACTCTAATTCTCTCCCATACTGCAGAAAACCACTTCCCACTGACCATCTTCCCCTTTTTACTTCCTGTGTAAATGATGCTAAACTGAAGAATCATGATAACATTTGAGCTCATTCTCAATGCTAACAGTAAACCACAGTATAAATAATCTACATTTCTTCCATTTGAAGACCATGTTCCCTCTCTTAAAAAAAAAAAAAAAATCACAGCACCTTCAATATAGCATTGTATACCTTATGCACACTGTCTCATTATGATAACCCCTTAGATATAAAAGGGGCTGACCCATGAAAACCTATACAAATGGAAATAAAATGACACAGTGACCAGGAAGTACAGAGAATTCAAAAGCTTCCTGTGTTTTCTGCAAACACCACTCAATAAAAGATGCTCCACTCAATAAAAGATGCTCCAATAACATTGAAATTCATAGGGATCTGGACATTAATTAAACATACATTTTCAAGCTCTAGTATATGAATATAATGCACACAGTGCAGAAGGATGATATTCAAACATCCAAGGGAAACACCAGGAACCAACCCAATGGTAAGCCTTTGTGGATACCTTCGTTTGCCTCAATGTTTTATAATCTTAATATGAACATCCTGCTTGCTTTATGATTGGCATCAGTTATAGCTTTGTTGTGTTTCATTATTTTTATCATAAAATCATTTGTGTTTTGAACATTATAGCAATTTATCATTTTTGTCAAAAAATGTTTTTCTGGTTTTTTTCCCTTTAAGTTCACTTATAAAATTTTTAGGAATTTTTTGGTGCTTCTACAATATTTTTCAAAATATGAAATCTCTTTATAGATTCCATTGACTTACAGAACAGTTATTTCCAAATATATGTTCTTCAAACAGATTAAATAAGTTTTTCTTTTAAAGTATTTTTTCCCTTTTGACATCTTTTATAGATAATAGATTCTAAAATACATTAAAATCTATTAAAATAGATGGCTTCCTTTGTTAAGTAGCTTAAGCAGCATTTATTCCACGTAAAATAAAAAAAAAAAAAATCTCAGAATTGGCATTGTTGTTTATTGCATTTTCCCTTCACTATTGGGGGTCTCTCTCCCCGGCTTCCCTGAAAGCAATCCACCCTCTTCATAGATGCCTATGGTGACACGTAGTGGGTAAGTTTCTGAGGCAGCCCATCCCACTGGACAGTTCTAATGGATAGACAGTTTTTCCTAAGACGGAGGTGAAATGTGCTTCCCTGTAACTTCCAAGTTGAGTGTTTCTTCCAGAGAATAGTTCTCCAAATGCATGAAGATAGGTGACGAGCTCCACTCAAAACTCTTCTTTACGCTGCATATCTGAGACCATTAATCCTCCACATGACTGTGTATAGTTTTTAGTAAAAACCCTCTTAAGGGTTATATTCAATATTATGTTACAGGGGTACTTTCAATACAGTAGTCTCTTAATCCTCTTACATCCCTAGAATTACTTACTTTAAAGGTTTTTTAGGAAGCTTTGAAGAGAAACTCACTAATAATTTAGTTTCTTTTATACATTTCTTTCATAAATTAATAAAAACAGACTTTAATAGCTGACACCCCCCCCCCACACACACAACACACACACACACACACACACACACACACAGAGAGCAGTAAATTTTCTCTTTTTCACTCTGACTTGTAATGGAGGTGGGGGTGGGTTAAAATTCACACTGATTCAAGACATGAGCAGGGATTGAGTGGTTTATGCTTCATCCTCCCTACCTTTATCTGCTAGCTCTGACATTAGACAGACTCAGTTCAAACCCAAGTCCCACCTCTCTCTTACCCACAGTGTGGCCCTGGGCTAGTTTCTCAACTTCTCAGAGCCTTAGTTTCCACGTTGTAAACACAGGGTCTACAGTAGTTTCCATTTGAGGTTTTCGTGAAGATTAAAAGCAATTAGTACTGTACTGACAGTGAAAAGCACATTTAAAGGTCATTATTATTGTTGTCATTATTAGTATTATTGCTATCTTATTCACTGACAGTGCGGCACAGTGCTTAAGAGCACACACCATGGACCCAAGGACCTGGATTTAAACCCCAGATTTATGGTATACACATAAGTTTGGGGAAGTTACTTAATCTCACTTTGGTTTAATTTCTTCATCTGCAAATTGGGGGTAATAATATTACCTATGTCAAAAGAATAATGTGAAATTAATATGCCAATATGTACAGAGCCCTTAGAAGAAGGTCCCACACATGGTAAGAGCTCAGAAAATATCAGTAATTTATTATTACCGATATTGAAGTCCCATGTGCTGTCCTTCCTGCAGCTACTGCTCCAGGAAGAGCAAAGCAAAACAGAACACCTTCATTTCCTCCTTTGCTTCTTCCAGAAAGAGATGTAGCTATAGAGAACACAGGAGAAAAGAACCACTTCTGACTTCCCTTACTGCTTTCCTCTCTACACTGAGAGGGGGTTCTATATTCCAATAATAAAGTGAAAAACTTTAATATATAAAATGATTTACCTTGGAAAACAAAAAGGTACATAAGCAGCTTCTGTCTCACCAAAAACAGAAATCCTACATACACACACTGACAAAGTGCATAACAAATATTCAAAAGCCAAGAGCTAAAATACATTCTCTCTCAGCTTTGAAACCCTAAAACTTCCATTCATACAAGGGATGATTTTCTGGCATAATTCTAAAATTTTAATGAGTCCATGGAGGCTTGTTGAAAATATAAGAATTTGAGATGTACATTTTTAATCACTTGATAGTCACACTCCTCTAATATTTGCAATGCTATTCATTATTGTAAATGAATTCTTTCTATTCTAAACTTTGACATCTACAACACATATACACTGTGTGCGCGCGCGCGCACACACACACACACACACACACACATATAAGAGGTATTTTAGATAAATTGCCATTATGAATGCCATAAATTTGACCAACTTGGTAAAGAACTCATGAATGAATACCTTTTGGGAGGGGAGACTTAGCGAATCTCCAATTACCACTTGCATAAATTACATGAATTAGAGGGAAGCTCAGCATTTCATTGTTAACAGTGCTGCTTAAGTCAGATTTATCGGCCAATGGATGCCTAAATCAGACACAAGTTCAAGCTCAAACCATATACTTTCTCACCCTTTGACTCTCACCAGTGAATGCTGAGAGCCCGTCCCAGCCACACACCCTGAGTCTTGTGCATCTGGGTTTCTGACACTAATGGCTAGTGCTGGGTTGGACCATAAGGTCTGTTCACCTGGGAAACAGAGACATACTGTGATCTGGAAAATCCTCAAAGCAGTAATTCTGCTTGATAGAGGATTTTAATGAAGCAAGCTAATGGAAACCATACTTGCTATCCATTTTTGTCATCCTTTAGAAAATGTATCATTGTTATTGTTTATTCTGGTATCATATTTTTAGTAACCATGAGCCTTTCATTTTTATTTTTAATAACTGTAGTGGCAGGGATTATATGATTTTAGTTTTTGAAAGAATTGGTCTAGTTTTTTGTTTTGTTTTGTTTTGTTTTGTAAGGAGGCATAAAATCAGTACAAACTACATGGATTTTGAAATCAGGGAGAACCAGGTTTGAATCTACATTAAGTCATTGGGCAACTTATATAACTTTTATGAGTTCTATTATGATGATGTTAAAATGATAACTTTCTTTGAGCACTTACTATGTGTTAAACAGCGTACTAGGCTTTCCAAGCGCATAGCTCATTTAGTTCTCATAACAAACCTATGAAGTTTGCAGCTTTACTACCCACTATTACAGACGAGGAAACAGTGTCAGAGAAGTTAAGAGAATTGCATAAGGTCACAGAGCTAGGAAATGGACTTGAATCCAGGTCTAACTTATTCCATAACCTGCTCTTTCCCACTATAATGTGCTGCTGCCAATTAAAACGACAAAAAAGATTTGTACTGGGTTCCTGTGGCTTTCTAAAAAGAAGCCAGTATCTGATCTGACAAACCTGAAAAGAGGAAAAGCAACTCAGTGAACATAACTTTACACCAGAATCCTGCAAAGCACAGAAGGACCAATGGTTCTTCCAATAGCTCTGGGTTTCTTTTGTTTTCACTAGCAACTTCCACATTCCTTCCCTATTTCCTAGTTCCACCTGGCTGGCCTCTCCAGGGAGACAAGAATCATCCATACTCATTTGGTATGCCCAATATATAATATAACACAATACTGCAAACACAGTATTTATTAAGTGAGAAAAAAAAATGAATGTTTCTAAAGGGATCATATGATTTTTGCAAATGTGGGGTAAGTTTCTACATATATAAAATCTATTTATTCTCACTACCATCCAACTTTTATTCTCACCTGCATTTTCTAGTAGAGAAAACTGAAACACAGAAAGGCTAAATACTTACCCAAGTTCACACAGTAAGTTTCAGAGCCATGGTTTGAATTCAAATATAAATTCTTGATATATTGTATAAGGCTTTATAATGTATAAATAAAAAACTAAAATCTATTTTTAAGGCAACTGACTTAGTTTCAGATACTCTAGTTAGCTATATCATAAAACTGTGATTTACCATTATTTATAACTATAAAACAATATTTTAGACAAGTATCACAACAAGAGGTTTTAATCACACAAAAGATGTTCTTGGACAGAAACTTGATGCCTATGATAGTAAGTATAAACCAAAGGTATCTGTGTAATCATATAAATAAAATTATGATGATTATTCAAGTTTACTTGAACTTCATATGAAATGTACAAAGCATTTGGAGAGGAAATAAAATGAAACATTATCACAACTCTGCTAGTAACCTGAAGCTAGTAAGTTTAAAAATGAAGGTACCAAAGAAGAATTTGATTTATTATATAATAGCTTCTAAATTGGTTAATAAATCAGCTTCTGACTGCCCTTATTCTAAATCTAGCCAAGGCCATCCACAGGAGCCTAAATGGTACATGCATTGGCTCAGAGTAAACAGGGTATCTGGTTGAGTGCATGGAACCCCCAGCTGTCTCTGGGAAGCCTTCCTCAATTAGGAAGTAGAGAGAAGACAACAGAGAAAAAATTATAATGATCTGTAGTACCTGATACTATCCCAAGGAAAAAACCTTGAATAATTATTGTTCTAACAAATAATAAGTAAATAAGGCTTTAATGTATATATTTTTTCTTATACCTTAATTAAATTCTTTACAAGTAAACTGCTGGCTACAGATCAGATGAGAGAATGATCTATTCAATTTTATGAAAACACTCAGGATTAAAACAGAGCAAGTCACTTTACTTATGTAAAACCATCCAGTTCTCTCCATGGAATTAGGACAAATGCCAAACTACTCGTTTTGGCTTTCAATGTTGTGACAAATTTGATCCTGCCTCTCTCTCCAGTCTCAATTCTGGACCTTTCACCCTACCCATCCTGCCTCAACCACATTCATTCCTTTTAGTTTCTACGTGTCTTGTCACAGGACATTTACATACGCCACTGCCTCTTCTAGTGCTCCTTCCTCCAGCTCTTCACAAGATTAGCTCCTTCTCATGCGGCAGGATTCAGCTCACCTGTGATCTCCCTGGAGAGTCCTTTCTTGAGTTCCCTAACCCTCTTTCATTACTCACTGCAGTGCTTTGTTTGAATTCTTTTTACACTCTTCAGAATTTGTAACTATTTAATTCAGTCTCATCTTCTACTGGAATGTAATTTCTATAGGCCAACTGTCAACTGTATCCCAGGTCCTTGCAGAACGTCTGGAACATGATGGAAACTCAATCAAAATGTGTTGACTGTAGAATGAATAAATGAAGAATAAATGAACTAGGTAGGCATGCTTATTATAATCATTTCTTTCCAGTCAATTTAGAGTTATTTCATGGTACCTAGTGCTTGTCTACAAACTGATTTAAAAACTTATTGATTCTTCAGTGCCTTTTTGTCTCCCCACTACTTAACTACACAGCCTTAAAAAGTCTAAGAATTGCTTATTTAGCTATCAAAAATTAATAAAAGGAGGAAGTTCTCAGAATCTAACCTGTAAGTAGGGACCAAGATCTAAACACAGAGAGATTTAGAAAATAAAAGCAAAAAAAGAAAAGAAAAAAAGTGTGGATATCAGAAATTGAATCTGAAAATAACTCATGCTAGAGTATTTGATCATTTACCACTCATTAAAGTCTGGCCCTTCCTAAAACATTTCTTATAATGACAATTCATTAAAGGCTTGGCTTAATATCAGAACATGTCTTTATGAAGGCAATTCTCTATTTTGTATAAAGACAAATCTCATTTTGAAGGGGATGGGAACACTGACCTACACATCAGCAATATTAATAAGATTCACAATAACAATAAACATAGAAGCTGATGTTGGTGCCACACAAGGTGGTTTAACAAGCATATTCTGATTCATTACTCATAATGACACTGGGATATGGGTGAGGAAGATGTTATTATTACCCTCATTTTACACATGAGCAAACTGAGAGCCAGAGAATGTGGGTGACTTGCCCAATCTTCAGTTTCAATATCTCTTGTTCTTTCCATTCATGCTCCATTGCCTCTTCCCTCCAAGGTTAATCCTTGGAGTGAACCACATACTGAGTATTCTTTTGAAATATAATTTTCAGAAGAAAATATTGGCACATATGACAACACAGATGAATCTCAAACTCATATATGAAATTCTAGAAAAGACAAAATAAGAGTGACAGAAAGAGCAGTGGTTGCCAGGGATTGTTCAAGGGATGGAATTGACTACCTTGACTACAAAGTGGCATGAGGAATGTTTTTGGGGTGATGAAAATGTTGTATATCTTGAATGCAGCACAGTTACTCAATTGCATATAATTTCTGGAATTCACAGAACTATAAACTCAAAATTCATGAATATTTTGTACACGATAAAGCTTGGAAAACATATTTATTATTTTCCCCCAATTATAAAAGAATAATTTTTCAATATAGAAAAATTTGAAAATTCATAAAAGTATAAAAACTTAAAAACTACCTATTATTCTCTTACCCATCAACAACTATTGATGTGATTTTTGGAAATTTCACATGTATTTTAAGAACCATAGAATCACACTTCATATATAGTTTAATATGATTACTACATCACAAATTGATCTCTGTGTTATCAAATAGTCTTAGAAAATTAAATGGTTAAAAAATATTAAATGGTTAGATAGGATTGTATTGTATTACTCAATGGAAGATAATCAGCTTGCTGCCATTGTCAATGTTATAAATAAATGCTATTATGGATATATAGTACTACATCATACATTTTTGTGCACATCTCTGATTATTTCCTCAAGATATAATTCAGGATGAAAGATGATTAGTTCATAAATCATGCTTATTTTTTCAGGCTCTTGATAGTTATTTCCAAATGGCTACCTAATAGTGTTGAACCATTTCACTTGCCCCTCAGCGAAGTATAAGAATGTCCTTATTAGTGAATCATTGAAAAAACTGGGCATACCATTAATTTAAATTACTTTTTGGCCACGTTGATCACAGAAAAGAAAGGTATGAAGTATATATTTTATAACTTATAAAGCTCCATTTTTCCTGTGGTCCTTTGTAATTCTTCTAGTAAATTGCTTCTTCTTTCCACGAGAGTTTTATTTTTTTTTACTAATTTATAAGAGCTTGTTTTATACTAAATCAATCCATTTTCTTGTGAGTTGCTAGCATTTTTGTAGTTTTCTGCTCATTTTTTAATTTTGTTTATGTTATTTTTGTTATTTAGAAGAAAATTTTAACATTTATACGTTCAGTCTAGAGGTCATTTCTTTTTTGTGGCACTCACCATGGATGTTACGCTAAAGAAAAGCCATCCCCAACTCAAGCTCAGATAAATAATCATCTATATATTCTTATGGCTGTGATATGGTTATTCAGCTGCTTTTAACACCATCTCTGCTCCATTCTCCTTCCTTACTGATCTCACTATTTTGCCTACTATCTATAAAAGTCTGTGTGTTTGTACGTCTGTGTGTGTACCTCAATCTCTCTTTCTCTTTCATTACATTTTAAATATTGGATGAAATTTCCTTGCTGATATTTGGCCAAACCACAATGTTATATTATTCTTCTTTATTATAGGCCCATCAAAATGTTGTGATAAAATTTCTTAAATAGTAATTATGAATACAGGGATCTTCTGCTCCATAATATAATCCACAATCTGTTCTAAATGAGGCCTATTTCTTCATATTTTCAAATAATATAAGGGGTTCTTCTTTCTACAGATACTATCTCCATAAATTAAAGATCCCAAATGCCTTGAAATCCCTGTCATCTCGATCTCTGATAGATTCAACACTGCCTTCTTGAATGTGACAGTGATCTCTGCCGCAAGTTGGCAAAAGCAATGAGTGAATTGTGTGCTATCTTACTGGACTGTTACCCAATAAATATAACATAGATTTCTGAGTTGGCGAGAATCTAAGCCACTAGATACTTTGAAGCTCAGAGTCAATACCTCGAACTAAGCTCTGGACTGGTAGCCAGAACATAGAGAATGTCTGTTTCTAGAGCTGTCCACCTGGTATCAAACCAGTTGGGGAAAAATCCAATTTGAAAACTCACTAACCCCTCACAATAGGAAAGATGGCAAGAGACAAATGGACAAAAAAGAAAGTCAAGAGGAACTCTTACCATAAACACAACTTCATAGGACCATATCTACCTAAATCCAAAACCCCTGCAATTATCAATTACAACAATTTTCAGCATGCTTAAACTATGCTTGTGACTCCCCAAGCATGCGCCTGGAGTCAAAACTTATTTGGGTCTTAGGTAGGAACTCTTGTAATGTCATCTTCTGTTGCCATCTTCCATATACTCTGGACGGCAAATTCCCAATCACCCTCAACTCCCCTTTACTTTCTTTCTCTTTATATAAATCTTGACAGCTGTCACTTCCAGTTCTGTTGTGGGGACAGAGAGGAAGGTGAAAAGCAGAAGCCATAGAGACATGATTACATAGAATGGGAATAGTGTGGAAGCCAAAGTAACTGAATTCGTGTCCAGGCTGTACCAGTAAGTAGCACTGTGAACTCTGTGAGGTCACCTTCCTCCTCTGGGTCTCAGGGTAATATATAAAATAAGAGTGATGTTAATGCTCTGTTGAGTTCTTTCCAGAGCTAATATTTTAGATTTTAAGACCAGTTTCATTGAGTCTTAGATTGTTTCCATCCAAATCCAGTGTGCCAAAAATAAGGCATTTTTAGCATTACCTATTTTGCATAGAAAGTGAATATTGCCCAATACTACAGAGTCCAAGGAGCAGCAAAGCCTAAGAAGCTAAACTTATTTAGAGCACTGTGAAATTACAGATGTAAGTGGAGTGTGTTGTGTGCATGCTACAGGAGTTTATGCTGTGGAACATCTGGGCCAGAAACACCTGAGCATATGCTTATCTTCAGGCAAAAGGAAAACATCAGCAAATTATAGATCTGCTTTGTTCTCTTTATTAAATTGGAAATAGAGTCATATTTCCAGTGTCATTAATATATAACACAAACATTATTTATTATTTGCTGAGGAATTACATATGTAATTCTTTAGGTGTAGAATTTATTTGGTGCCACACTTACAGCACGACCATGAATTTAAGATTTTAGTAAATTTATGAAGACGCCATTAAATATGATTTAATTAACCTTGACTGAACTAGCCGGACACATATGTTAATTCAACCGACTCCTTCCACATGTCTGCTGTATGTCCAGCACTATGCCAGGTGCTGAGGATATGAGATTAATTACATAGTCCTCCCAAGCATGGAATACCCACGCAAACCACCTGAGAAGATAGGAAGTTTGCATAGCATGTCAAGTGCTAAAGACAAGATTAGACTGGACACTCAACTTCCTAGATAAGCTGAAAACACAAATTCTTTAGCTAGTTGCTAAAGAAAGTTTAACCCTTTAAGCCTTACTTTGGAGCAGGGACTGAGTTACATATGGAAAATAAGGGAAGATTGTGAGGCCCAGCCCGTCCTCTATTGCCCCAAATCATGCAGTTCTGACATCAAACATGGACACTCTACCCAGTAAAGCAAAAGCTCCACAGGTAACCAGACTCATCCACACAAGAAGGCAGTTCAGGGCCAGGAGGATCGTGTGACTGGAACTTAACTCCTGGGGATTCTCACTTGTCACGCCCAGTTCTTCCCAATGGTGCACCTTAGTCTCCTGGACAGGAGTTCTAACAAATTTAATATCCTCCTCCTGAAGGCATTTCCAGAGGTACTTAGTCTTAAGGAAATCCAAATGCTTACTACAGAACAGGAACCAGAGAGCTGCTCCGAGGTGTGCTCACTACTCCCGGTCTAGATGGAGAGAGGCACTGAACGCAGCAGAGAGCACAGGAAGAGGAGCACCAGGAAGATACGCAGTTTCCCAGCTGCTTCTGGAAGCACAGAAATTTAGCAAAGTCAGCCATAGAAGTGAGAGAAAGACAGTCTAGATAGTGAGAATATCTCTGGTAAAGGCAAGAGGCCCATGGTACAATTTGAAGACAAGAAGTGGTTTCGTTTCGTGTGGCAGGAGAATAGGTTGGGTGGGTGGTAACAGTGGTTGATATGGTTGAGCTGTAGCGTAAAGTAGATGGAGTAGAGGATAGGGAGTCACTGAGGTTTTTAAATGTGGAGTAAATGTGATCGGAATTGCATTTTTAAAGAACTCTAATATCTGTATAGAAAATGGACTGGAGTGGAGCAAGATAAGAGAGAGGAAAGCAAACCCGGTCAATTGCAGAAAATGAATATTAATTCTACATTTTTCTAGTTATTGGAACCAAATTATTCTTTAACCTCTACATCCAAAGGTAGAATTTTCTCTTAGAGTCGAGGTCCATAAAACACTTCAAGCACATGTTTAACATTGCAAAACTTATTTTCTATGTTATGGACTTTTCTTAAAACTAATTTTAAAAAGTACTAAAATTCACACCAAAAAGACAAGAACAAAAAGATACAACTTCAAAGAAAAAAAGATTAAGTGCTGCCAGTTTCATGACCTTACACTGAGGTGAAAATCTATTCCTTTTGGTATAGCTTCTCCCCTTGTAGAAAGAACATCAAATAAAAATCTTATACTATAATTAATAACAAGTAAACAGGTTAAGTACTTAAGGAAGTACTTAAGACAAGCTCATCTGAGCACAACACAGTAACATGAAGCAATGAGTCCTGAAAACATGGAGTTTTGAAGATCCATTAACGGGGTTATAGACAACAAATTTGGCAATTGTGTCAACATAAACTCTGGTAAATTGGCTGAATAATTCCAATTATTGTAAACTTTTTCCTTGGAAAAAAAAAAAAGGTGACTTTTTTCTTATTTCTCTTTAATTTTCCAGATGGAAAAGCATATTACTTTGATCATTAATCTTCATCGGTTCCTTATTTTGATATGTCACTGAAGGACTCATATGCAAAAGACTCAAGAGTTCTACGAATGTTCAAAAGGAAGCTTCAGGCTTAGACGACACATTTCAGGAATTATTTTTAGAAACTAACATTTTTACATTTACTGGAACAGTTTACAATATATGTTGAAGGAAGTTTGCAATTAAAAATAGACAATGATACTTTGGGGAGAGGAAGTACTAGAAATCAAGAAAATATGAAAATGAAACGTAACAATAAAGCCTGCTTTCTCAAACTCACACACCTGGGTCCATACCAAAGCTCTCCTTGGCATCTTCCTCCACTCAACTTTACCTCTCGGCCTTTGCTTGTATTTGCTTCAAGGTATTTTAGGAGAAAACTAGAGCTTTTCCACTCCCAGGTAGAGGTGAGCGTACATACACTATGGATGCCTCAACTCAGGACACAGAGAACAATGCAGTATATAAAATTACTTTTCATTTGCTATTTGGGTTTTAAATGAAAAATTTGTCCTCTAGTGGATTTTTCTGCATTTACATGAGTTTCTAATGGGAAACCAGTAGTTTCCAAGAATTCTTCCTTTTATTTTTACCTTTCTTCCCCCTCAGGTTTGTTTGGTTTGCTTATAAATAGTAAGTCCAAGCACTGAACTGTACACTTTAAATTGATGACTCTTATGGCATGTAAATTATATTTCAATGCAACTGTTTTAAAAACAAAACAGATTAACACACATTCAGTAATAGTTCTGGATAATAATCCCATTTTCCTAATATTTCAACTATTTATTTGATAGAAATCATTTCAGGCTTCTTGGGGAGAGTCTATCTCTAATTACCCCTTTGATCTCCTCAGTATATTTATGACATACATTTGAAATAGTCATGTACATTTCTGCCAGCTCCAATACATACATTGATTTTTTTTAAAAGGTGATTATTTGCTTTTCCACTTACAGACATGAAAAATACTATTGCTCAGGGCTATGACTTTGCAAATTCTACTAATATATAACTTGTATGTTATAAAGTCTCGTGATTAGTATATTCAAAGGGGTTTCTTAATTTGCTGGCACAACAAACTTGGCTGTAGATTTTATTACTTTTATCCTTGTCTCTTCCAGAGGCTACTTTTCATTTTGTTTGTTTTGTTTACCGTTTTGGTATTCTTACTTGATTCCCTAAATACATGCTATTTTATCTTTCCAAATTGCTGTCCTTTCTCACCACAATTCATGTTGTAACTGAAATACGCAGTGTTCTCAAAGATTAAATTGATGGGAACAGCATATTAGATGAATTTTCCCGTTAGCTAAATAGCCCACATGGAAATGGCTGGCTGCGTGGCAAGGTACTCTCTCAAGAGGTTTTCTGCTATGAAAATTTTATAAGTTGTGAAGCTCTGATGTTAAATTTAACCTTAATTCCTGAAGATATATATTCAAAATAATTAAAACAAAAATTTCCATTCATCTTAACTGATATTTTAGAGAGACCACTGTTTACATTTCAGTCTTAAAAACAGCAGCAAACTGCCCATATTTGGTAATTTACATTTCAGTCTTAAAAACAGCAGCAAACTGCCCATATTTGGTAATTTGCACAAAAACAGAGTGGGGGTGGGCTAAAGAAAGGATGGGGTGGAGATAATAAAGTATACTAATAGCAAT
Organism: Eulemur rufifrons; assembly: GCF_041146395.1. NCBI lineage: Eukaryota > Metazoa > Chordata > Mammalia > Primates > Lemuridae > Eulemur > Eulemur rufifrons. Next base: position 221,839,047 of record NC_090989.1, on the reverse strand, counting down.
GTCTGAGTTTGTAAGTAATTCATAAAATATTATAAATGGTAGGAACTAGCTTATTTTGCCATAAAAAAACTTTAATTTACACTAGAATTATTCTGTTCACTGCAGTCCAGAGTTGTTAATAATAAAAATAGTAATACTTAACGAATTCTTACTCTGTAGCCAGGCATGATGCTAAGCAGTAACCATCCTTCTAACAACAGTGACATATACTCTTGGCTGGCTACCCAACTGCCATTCTCAAGCTCTTTCTTACTTGTCCTTCTCCTGCCAACAAAGCTAAAAAATAAGATGTTTACTTCCAAGTCTCCTTTAAAGTTAGTTCTGGTCAATAAGGGAAAGAAATGATGCAAGGATTTGGGGAAAGATCTTCCCTTCCTAAAAAATGGGAAAGGCACCCAAGCTCTCTTGCAGCTTTTGCTATGCTACTTACTGTTGTTCCGCTCAGTCCATAACTTTGGGATGGATGTTGTCATTGGAGGAGGTGATGCTGGGCTATAGCCATCATCTTGAAGACATGAGGGAGAGGCCAAGAGAAAGAGATGGCCCAGCAGATTGACACTTGGAAATGTTGAACCAACCTAGAGTCTACTGCCTCCAAGACTTCTGATTATACAAGAGAGTCCACTGCCTTTATTATGTAGGCAACTAATCTGTTTTCTTGTACTTGCTGCTCAGTGCTTCAATATGAATAGCTCTATGAAACAAATGCCAGAGGAAGAGACTGAAGGACAAAAAAGGCAACCTCCTCAGAGTCACAAAGCTAAGAAGTGGCAGAGAAAGGATTTCAACCCAGACACCACCATCGTGTTTCCAGCATTTGAAATGAAATCCCTACTCTACATTGTCTTTCATTTTCAAAAGAAATGGCATAGGATTAGAAAGTAGAGTTACTTCCCTTCCTTTCTTCATTCTTCTAATCTATTCCAATTCTACCTCTTCTAATCTTCTCCCCTTCCTCCGTGTGACATTCTGACATCTCTCCAAGTTTGGTCACTTATCCCATCCTAGAATTATGTTTGAAAATATTTTAACACCACATTATCTTTCAAGCCACTAGGCATATGACTTTCCTTAATGACTGCCCTAAACCAACATGTATGTTCCTTCATCCATGCATCCAAACATTTACCGAGCCTCTGCTATGTGCCAGGCACTGAGATAAGTAGCAAGGTAAAGACAAACAAGACCAATGTCTAACAGTTAAGACATGCATGTACTAATACAGGAAAATACCATATGTTAATATACTGTATAAATACTTTATGGTGAAAAGCACAATAATACAAACTAAGCAAGCTGCGATTTTACCAGTGAGGACTAAAACAACTGGCTCTGTCTGGAAGCATCTCCAAAGAGGATTCCTGAGCTGGACTCTTTCATATTCAAACATAATTAGTTTCTATACTCAAAAGTAGCTAGATAAGGCATTTGATGTCCATCTTATTTGTCATGTGTTCATTCATATTGAAATATAAAAAGATTATGAATATCACATATTTATCTTTTTATGCTTGCAAGAACCCAAATCAAGTATATTAAAGAGAATGTATCTAACTTTGACATGTAAAATAACACTTTTCAAAAAAAAAGCCCAAGAAAGCGAGACTCAAAATGTTTTTACATTTTGATTCTTATTCTGATAGTTTAATTAATTGTGTGAAGGTGTTACAACTTGATTTGTATAATAATCAAATGTACTAGCTTCAGAGAGCTTTATAAATACCATCTAGTTGGGTGGGGTGCTAATATCCTCATATGATTTACAAACATTTTGAGCACTTAAGGTAAATACAAAAAATACTGAAATTTCTATGTAAGCTGGATTTTAATGTTTACACACCACCCGTAGAGTTCAAAATGATTATAACAGCAATAAACATTTAGTTTTTAATTTGGGGATAGATATAACTCTGTCCTCTGATCACTGGCTTTGATTCTATCTTTTCATGATGATTTTAATGTACTATAGATCTTTTTTAGCTAACTCTTAGCTCCAAAATATTTTTCCCATGTATTATTTTTTAAGTTAAAGGGGCTTTTCAGACACACACCTAGAATATAGAATATTTTGAGCTAATGTGATTATGTGTACCCATTGTGTTCTCTGAATCTGCAGCAAAACATGACAATCTTTGAAGCAGATGTCTGAGGGATTGAAGAATGGAGTTAATAATATGACTACCACTGATAATAGATTTTTATTACATTTCATAGGTTGACTACATTTTTCTCATACCACTTCACTCATGTTTGTAGTTGCTGTCTTGTAAAATCTCAATTATTAATACTTTGGCATGACTTTTTAATATCCCATAAAATAGAGCTTCTTCTTCCATAAGAATATCTTCAATATTTTGTTACTATACTTGTTATGTTTTGATTATTTCCGAAATTCTATTCACTGAGCATATAGTATATCCAAGTTCTTTGTCTTTGAAGGACATTCTCCAAAACACCGGTATATAGTATCAATGGTTTCACAACCACGTAGAGAGGTTTTGTCAAAACTGCAGTGTTTCTATCTTAATCTTTATCTTTGTTATAAAAAATTTTGAAATGTTGAATAGGGTCAAGAACACTAACTTTGTAGTTAAGAGGGTAGAATCTTTATCTCACCTCTTCCATTTGTAACACTGGACTATACGTCATTCTCTCAGGATCTCCAGTTTCCTATTTCTCAAGAGAGTGGCCCGAGCTGGTCAATTTCTTGACAAAGTATTTCCAAAACCTTTTTTCACATGGCGACCACTCTTTCTGAAATGGCTTCCTTCCACCTGTCTTGGGCTGGGTTATTGCCCAAAACAAACCCTGAAACAAGGGTTTGAGTGCAAGTGGCTCATTTGGTAGTTATCTCAGGAGACACAGAGGGCAAGTGGGGAATTGAGACTGGGAAGGGGAAAAAGACAATGAGGGAGGTATTGCCCATAAGTGATCACAGTGGGCCTCTGGGGCTCCGTGACACCAGGATGCTTTGGGACAGATGTGGAACCTGCTCCTGGGAGTTATCTCATCCAGAGTCTCAAGGAGCCTGAGAATTTGTACATCAATGCCTGCTGCCTGTCTGTCATTGATTCAGGGCTACTAAGAGGAGAGGACACTAATTCACCAGCACTTCCAATTCTGCAGTGCTGGGTTCTAGCAGCCAGAGGAAGTTCTCAAGAAAACAGATGCAAATGCAAAGAAATTGTAATGCAAAGGAGTTGTAAGTTGGGCTTGGGACACTGAAATACCCCCGAAAAAATGTGGGTGGTACACCAACAGCCTATGTCACACCACCCTTTCCCAGCCCCCTCTCCTAATCTGTCTGGCAGACTCCTGGTCAAGTGTCACATCCTCTGTGCAGCTTTCCTTGACTCCCAGGCTCTGTCATACCACACTCTTCCATTACAGTAACAGTCACAGTGCATGTCTATCTCCCCATTAACTCTAAGTTCTATCTCCAGACTACCCCATCCCTACATCTACTTAATCAATGCTGTTGGATAAGCCTGTGGTTCTTTTGTAAAAATTCAGTGTTCACCAAACTGGCTCTTACTTCATTTTTCTAAGGAAATAAAGAGTGCAGAAATTACTGTAGTGTTTATTCCAAATCACCATCCCTATTTATGACTCTTAAACTATTTAGACATCTAAAATAGTGGAGTAGCTTCTGCTGACATTTTAATGTTGCTATCAAATTCATAACACCAAAAACTTAGTGAGCCATGGTGTTTGGAAATTCATGCAGCAGTACTCCAATGAGCATATATTGGATGCCTACTATCTTTAAGAAGATATGCTGCTTAAGCCTGTTTTCCATTATTCTTTACATTTTCATACATATATGTGAAAATAAATCTATGTTCATGTATATGAAAATAAATATGCATATTTATTTTAACCTGAGATACCTAATGTTTAAATTTTAATATTGAAATAAGATTATCAAAAAAATCAACCAAGCTAATTTGAGCACATTAACAAAGATAATATCCTCAGAATTACTTTTTTTTAAATTTTTTATTTATTTTTTATTTTTTTTAAGTTTTCTTTTTCTGATTGCCAGTTAAATACAGAGTTTTAATTTCATAGCTTAACAATGAAGGGTAATACATGAAGCCAATACATACACCTAGCATTTCAGTCTAAGCTTGTCCACATACATAGCTGAAATCAATTACAAGGTTTAGCCTAACAAACGCTAAGGGAACTTTTTTTTTAAAGTAATTTTTACAGGTATTAAATTTCACCTTGTACACTGAAGTCATCATACATACAGGGCAAAGTCAGATCTTTTATATTTGCATTTATTCATTTAACTTTTAGAACACTACTATAGTTGAATATTAAAAGAAAAACAATAGCAAGTAGTGAGCATATTACGATCATAGTCCTTCACTCATTCACGACTGCACATGAAACGCCAGCAGTGAAGTATCATTAACTGGCCTCATTAAGAGGTTTGACACTGAACACCACCTCTGGGATGATGTTCATCATCCTCATATGCTTCTCCATTGTAATGGCGCCATCTTTCTTGATTTGGGTCAAAGTCCACCAGTTCTACTTGATCCATTTCATCAGTCTCTTCTACTTCCTTCCTCTTGGGTAAGAGTTTTTCCAGCAAAGACAGTTTATCAGGAGAAAGAAAGCCGTTTTCAGGGAAATTTACCTTAAATTCGATGATTAGGCGACCCTTTTCATATGGTCTACGATCAATTGGCATGCCTTCATTTAGCACACACTTGATATCTCCATTCTTGACAATTTGACCTGGATGAGAGGTGATGACTATGGTTCGGTTGTCAAGAGTAGATATTGGCTTTTGGAAGCCACATAATACTTCAACCAGCTGTATGTCCATACACATAAAAAGGTCTTCTCCTCGTCGAGTAAAAACAGCATGGTCCTTCTGATCCAACACAATGATAATATCTCCTGGCTCTAGTCCTGGTTCTTGGTCTCCTTCACCATGGAATGTTATCTTCTGGCCATCTTTCATACCTTTGTCAATATGAACTTCTAGAATCTTCTTTTCTCGAACTATCTTTCTTCCATTGCAGCTTTTACATCTATCTTTAGGACTGATCCGTTCCCCGTGGCCCTGGCACTCCATGCATACAGACTGAATTTGCTGAACCATTCCAGGTCCTATCTGATGAATTCTTATTTGCATTCCAGTACCTCGGCAATTGGGACAGCACTCTACTGCTCCTTTCTTACCACCTCGGCCTTCACATTTGTCACAAATCACATTCTTTTGCAGAGCCAGTTTTCTTGTTGCACCATTATATAAATCTTCTAAGGTTACTGACAGCTGATGTACAACATTTTTATCTCTCCTTTCTCTTTGCATCCTTCCTCCTCCTCCAAAAAACATATCAAAGATGTCCATGGGGGAGCCAAAACCGCCACCAGCTCCACCCTCTTTAATTGCCTGTTCTCCTCCTTTGTCATATAGCTCCCTTTTCTTTGCATCAGAGAGTACTTCATAAGCTTGAGAAATCTGTTTAAACTTCTCTCCTTCATTTGGATTTTTATCAGGGTGGTACTTCAAGGCCAGTTTCCTATAAGCCTTTTTCAACTCTTCATGAGTGGCATTGGGTTTGACCCCCCAAACATCATAGTAAGTGGTTTCTTTCACCGTTTTCTACAGCCGGTGAGCGGGCTGAGGCCAAAGTGGAGGAGCGGGAAGGAGGGCGTAGCTGTGCGCAGCTTGGGCAGCCGCTGCTCCTCCGCCTCTCACCGAGCGTTCTGGAAAGTTCCCTCCTCAGAATTACTTTACACAGTAATTTAAGGGAGCTTGTCTGACAATTTATATTGAAGCTGTCTTTTCTGCTTATGTGAAGATGCATTTTCATGCACTATCAGTTTCTGTTACTGTATGTAAATAGTACATAGTCTTCAAAGTAGTTTTGTATTTTTCCACTGGTAGAACGTTGTCCTGTTCATTATTACTTTAGTTAATGGGGCTGCCTTTTAAAAAGATATATGCCAAACAACATCATTTCTTTTCACATTGGTCAGTTCTCAAGGCCAGCTTTTTCTCTGTTACGTTTTAAGAAAATGACTTCCCCACACCATAATATCTCTTACTTTATGGCCACCCTATGGATAAGAAAAAAATGAGTGAGAGCTCCAAATGTCATAAGATTCATGGCCTTTAAACTTATTACTCAGGTTTGACCTGTACACCCAGCAGCAGTATGTTCTATACAAGCAAGTTACTTAAAAAGCCCCATCCAGTCACTTTAACTGAGTCTTAAGCAATCTTGGCCTACTCAGAAAAACTTTTTCCAATTCCTTTCATCCCACTATTTGCTCATAGACAACCTGACCTGTATATGGTTCCATCACTCACCCATTCCATTCTCTTTCCCCTTCCTTTTTGGATATCAGTCAATTATTTCTTTGTTTCCAGTCTTTTCTTAATAATAGTTATGGTAGCCTTAAAATAGAGCACAGTGAGACTTGAGGACTTTGCTTAGGGAGAGCTAAAGTTTTACTTTTTTTTCCCCACCTGGGTTAATTAGATTTCTGTGAGTTCCCTGGTGGGTTGGTCCAACACATTATAATGAGCATTAATCTAAGGGTTATATATAAACCTTACTTGACATATCAGCAGGAGAAAGGAATACTAGCAAAAGTCAACCCAGACTGCTGATCAGTCATTTTGACACAGTTTAAACTGTGCCCTTTGGCGATAAAGTGTCTTTCAGAGAAAATACTAAAAGGAAAGAAATTAAGCAGCAATGTGCTTAATAAAATAAACTTAGTGGAAAAACACCACCATCAGTGTTTTGATTAAACTATATTACATACTAAAAATAAATAGTTAGTTTTGTAATAAATTGATGAAGCAAGCTTCTGAATGTATGTATCCATGACAACCCAGGTGTATATTTCTGAGCTCCAAATAACTATGCCACCAGAAATATGTAAATTATCTTAAAACTTATAATAAGATGAAATTATTTGTTTCCATAAATATCTGTTGGCTAATAGTTCAACAAAAACTTGACAACAAATCACAAATTATTTTGTTTTGAATATTATTCTTAGAGAAACTAGAAAAGCTGTTTATCATCATAATTATAATGAAGAGCAAAGTGTCAAGGGTCACATGCCCTTCAGTCTATTGTGAACTCAAAAAGGATACGAAAATAAGAGAAAATGTACATGCTACCTTGAATACCAGATGGAACTCCATTTGGAAGTCTAATAAGGTAACTTCCCTGGAGCTGATACACACCAGAGGTTAAATGACAATAGAAGAAAGAGTGAATGTGGGCATTCAGCCAAGGACTTCTGCTATTCTGTCCTTTATCCAGGAGGAATTATGAATTCCTTTAGATATGAGACTTTGAGAATGGATTCTGGAATACTTTGTGAGAAAACAGTAAATACCACACCACTGGATTACATTTACTCAGAGTGCCCTAGTAAACTGTTACAAAATCTGGAGTTGCCCTCCAGAAATAATCTGAAAAGAAAATATGGATAATATAAAGAATGGACAAAACAGGCGTTTCTAATGTCTATTGTCTCATGTGGAATCCTAATTTTTCTTCTGTATATTAAAAATGAAAAGTGTACTATCGCTAATCTACTATTGTAATTAAAAGTAACACACAGAAAAAAAATTAAAGGAAATAAGTCTTAAAACATGAAATTTAAATTCCAGATTAAAATTTTCCAGTACTTAAAATTGTCTTTTAACAAAGGGAAACTCTTGTAAAGGAATTAGAATCAAGGAGGGACTCCCAAAATATAAAATTAAACATTATAATTGCCCCCCATTACTAAACTATATTTTTCAGCTCATTAAGTTTGGTGAAAAATTCTGAACAACTAAGAAAAAGATCTGCCTAATAATATGGTTCTTTATTAAGTCATATGAAGACAGAGGGTGAAGTACTCTGTAATTCTAACTTAGGTATAAATTTACTCTTTGAGACAGACATACTTCTGCTATTTAGATCAATTCTCCACCTACAGATAAAATGAATTAATAAACACTTCTTATCCTTGTGTGTTTGGGAGAATGGGAGAAAATGTTACCAAACCAGTATCTTCTAGATACTTCCTTAGATGTTCCTTCATTTTTAAATGCACCTACACGGTGTCACTGTGGTATAAATCAGCTTTCACGAGCCTGCAGGTAAGGAGAACAATGGTGCTTCAGAATCATCGTGGTGCCATTTGCAGTTCTGGCCAAATCCCCCAGCTTGCCAGGCTGCAGTAACATTCCGGGAGCTCCCTCTGCACTCAGCGTAGAAAACAATCCACCAGAAGTCAAAGACAAAATTTTGAAACCTCCAGAAGCAACTTGTTCCAATCTGTTAGCCATTATCTTGAGAGTCTGTTTTCCTAACACTAACATTTTCCTGCCACATTGTCCTAAAAGGGTAAATGTCACTTCTGTCACATCAATTTCCGGGAGATCTAGCAGGTTTCTCTTAGAGCTCAATTGATGCTCCAGGGTGCACCTTAAATAACAGTAGTGGAGATTGGTTGTTTTGCCCTTACCTTTATCCTTCTTCCCCATTCTTGTGGATACACAACCATCTACCCTAGGGGCAATCAATTGCATGTGTTTCCTGTCCCTGTGTTGGTCCTGCTCAGCACCTGACTTATATGATCCCTGGAGGGCACTGCTGGTTGTAGAAAAGGAGGTGTATCCATGTCACCTTGAGAAACATGCTGCCTCCTGAAGATCTGTGAGCTGGTAGCCTTTTGCAATTTATTAATATAATCCTCCTGAGTGCTCCAGAACCTGTCACAGTGATTGGCTTAGGAATGAGCATGTGACCCAAACTCGGCCAACCAGAATTCCCCTTGAATTTGTCTTCCGAATCTACAGGAAAAGACCATCACTATTTGCCACCTAAACTGATAAGATGTGTGTCTGGGGCTGCTGGATGTCACCTTGTTACCTCAAAAAGAAACTTATCTGAGAATGAAGCTATGTAGGAGCAAGTGGAACCGAGAGCCCTGACCACAGTGCTTGAGCCCCGGAATCTAACCTTGCCCAGAACCAGTAACACCAACTTGGTCTTCCTAGTCTGGAATTCACCAAATGTTCCCTTTTTTGCGTCAGTTAGTTTGAGTAGGGTTTTTGTCACTGGCAACCTAAGGATAAAGGATACAATATTTTCATCAAGGAAGTGGCTCCATGGATTTCTTATTTAGTATTCGATGTAGTTAGAGACAAGAAATCCTTTTTCTTGTAAAATGCTGTAAGATTACAAATACAGCAAAAGTTTCCCTCGGTCACCCAGCACCCTCCACATCCATTTATCAGTTTAGTTTGTATCCCCAGAACTACTTTTTCTTCATGTTTGCAAGAGAAGGTGGAGAGGGGGGTAAATATACAGATGTATGTATCAATGGGTAGATAGCCTGATCTACAGAATGAGGTATAAAAATTATAGATGAGTGGGTGTGTAGGTAAATGAATAGAGTTATTTTAAATATGATTTAGAAATAATTGAATCATCTTACATATGGTTGTATATTTTTGTGTCTCGCTCTATTTGCTTATCAATATGTTATAGTGCTCCTTAAAATGTCAGCATATATTGGTCCATCTCTTTTTAAATGCTAAATATCTTTATTGGGTGGATATGTCATTATTTTTCTATCCATTTCCCTATTGATAGACATTTGGATTGGTTTCTTTTTTTACAAATGATTCTATACAATGAACATCCAACTCCACGTCTTTCAAACTCAGCTCCTGAATTGTATATGCCTGGGACAGTATTGCTGGTTGTAGGAAACGAGGCAACACCTATGTCCTTGACACCTTGAAAAAACATGCTTTCTCCTGAAGATCTCAATAGCTGGTCACCTTTCATAATTTACTAATAGTCCCTCATTGAACAAATATTTGTCAAAATACTATGCAAAGCACTATCCCTAATCTGCAGATAGAAAAATTGAATGAACTTCTTGCCTTTAAGGAGTTCACAATTTATTTACTGACACACACCTATCACTAAACATGTGTCTCCCCCCCACTAAACACACACACACACACACACACACACACAAAGTCAGGATAATAGAATTTGTACTGGCTGAGAAAAGTTTAATAGAAATCAAACTCAACTGTTCATCATCATAAGGAAACTCTGGCCCAAAGATTCTTGAAGTCCTATGCAGACCACTGGACAGAAATCCTCAAAAGATCTGTGCTGGGTACTGAGCAATTCTTTTAAACCAATCCCCCGTCTGAATGGAAATCAGGTTAAGATAGTGTTTTGAAATTCTGCCTGTTTCAAGTCCTCTAATCACATAACAGACTGAAGAAATAACTATTTGCTGCCAACTCTGCTGATTCAAGGCCTCACTAATAGAAAATGCTGCCTCTGGACAAAGGTACGCATATGACTCATATCTCAGACCTGCTGGAAGGAGCAGCGATACTGTAGACAAGGGCCTCACAAGGTGTACCGATTATGTGGCACTTTCCAACCAACAATTCATTTTCCAGGATCTAGAAATATTCTCCCCTCCTCTCTACCTTGACAAAAATCTACCCAGCTCAAGAGCCACCTCACCAAGAGAGATCCAGCCAGCAAGGCTCCCTCCTTCCTCTCTTGGTAATATATCTAGTTTGATATTTAATTACAGTTTCTCAAATGGGGTTTACATGGAGTGGTGTGACAGGATTTTTTGATGTTTAAAAAAAATCTTCTCATATTATTATGACACACTTTTTGTCCCACTGGAGCAAAACTACCTTCTTTTTCTTGAGTCCTAAGGAAATAAAAAATTCCACAGAACAAAATTTTCAAATCCACCAAAGTTAACAGACAATAGTTAAAATATTAAAACATGTAAATAATTCTCTAATTATTAGAAGAATATTTCTAAAACAAATTATATGTTTGCCTAGATTTTTACAAATAACATTGAAAATAATTTACATTTTCTTAACACCCTGGGATATATAATGGATATCATTACTATGTGATATGCTGTGATAATGCTCTCAGATACATCTGAGGTATATTGGATGTTGTTTTGAAATGCTTTGCTTTTTGAGATTATATTTTAGATTTTTATGTGTTTTTAATCTCCTCTCTTGTCTTCAGCCAACTGCTCACAGAATTCTCCAGAGTAGAATACATAGCTGGCACATGGTACAGTAGTGCCTGGGAAGATCTTAGGAATTTTATACCCAGCCAACCAATCATTTGAGTATAAAGGCCACAGAAAAGCATTTTTGAACATACATTAACAAGAACTCAGGGAATAATGTTCCAAGAAAGCTTTCTTGAAGGAGTTCGAAATTTCTCAAAAGTCATAGGAAGAATTTCAGCAGAGGGAGAGAAAAATAGAGTAAGAACAGCAAATGGCAGTGCCTATTGAAGCTGTCTAATGCTAGGATAAGGAAAAAAATAAGTAAACCTATGGCCATTATAGTAATAGAATCATAAAATGGAGAGATAGTATAATTACCAAAATTTAAATGAAGGACAAAGTGATGGTAGTGGATGTATACTGATATCCTCTCTTTTAGGGGTAGGGATTCAAAAGGCATCATATATGGCTGATCGAATAACAGAAATAGAAATATATTCAAAGATATAAACGAAAAGATCAGAACTAATAAAATTTAAGCAGCCAAAATTGTGAAGGGAAAGATAGGAGGGAAGGCAAATGAGAGAAATTGAAAATTCTAATTAAAACACTGCATAGATAGGAGAGTCAATACATTTTGTCCAAATAAATAGGAGAGGAACATATGCCACAAAGCATAATAACAGAATTAGGTCAAACAAATTGGTCTTATAGATGATTGTAAAAGGATATCTTTATCCATTGGGAAAAAAGATATTTTTGAGAGAAAAACATAACTATATGTTGTACACTAGGATGATGATTACAAGTTCAACCCACTGTAAATTTAACAATTATGATATCTGTGAATACAATTTAGTACTAAACTTCATAAAGCAAAGACTACAGGAAATATGAGTAGATATAGATAGAATCACATCAGTCACATCAGGGTATTTTATTTCTTCTTTTCCAGCCCACGATAGTGCAAGTGGAGCAGAAATAATCAAGGCCATCTTGTACCTAAAGAACAAAATGGGTAATTGATATTATAAATATCTATCACCTACAAACCAAGACACTAAGTTGTTTTGGAGTAATGATGGAATATCCACAAAAAAATTAACCAAGTTTTAGACTATATACAAAACCTCAGTAAATCTCCAAAGTATAATTAGTAGAGATCTATGTGATTTAAAGAGGAGATAAAGATAAAATTATGGAATACTTAGAAAATAAAATAATGAAAATATTCTTAGAAACAGTAAGAAACAGCTAAAGCCAGGTTTAAGAGAAAATCCATACTTTTAAATATTTCTACTGATAACAAAAATACTGAAGGATAACTATCCAGACTTACACAAGAAAGAAAAAGAGCAAAATGAAACTGAGCAAGACAAAATTCAAGAACTGGTAAGGAGAATGAAAACAATCAAATAATTAGAATGTGGAAATGTTGTAGAATTAAGTTTTAGAAATACCAGAGATGGCTCTTTTTAGAAAATATAATAAATAAATAACAAATACAGCCAAGAAAGAATAAAAGACATGTACACACACACACATATACACAAGGAGAAAGAGGAAATAGCCTCAAGAACAGAGGATAGGAAAAGAAATAAGAGTGCTATTATTCTCATCAATTTGCACATAAATTTGAAAATCTGTGTGAAATGTATGGCTTACTAAGAAACTATAAATTACAAGAACTGGCCCAGATGAGCAGAGTATATAAATATTCTAACTGGTGAAAATAAAATTGAGGAAATAGAAGAGTCATTCCCCCCAGCCCCTCTTATGCCTTTGAAAAACCACCAGTCTTAGGTAATTCCATGGTGAAATTAAACTGTAATGAGTACATAGCTCCAATACTACATAAAAGTTGAAAGTACAGATACCTCTAATACTGTTGAGACATATCCAAAGCATAGAAAAAGAGGAAAACCTTTCAAATTATTTATATGAAGCTAGTATAATATGGATGCCAAAATCCAATGAAATAGTCTCCTCCTAAAATCATGAATGAATAACACTTGAAAAACTGATGCACAAACTTTAAATACAATTGCAACATATTTTTTTTACCTATACCAAGATGTTTGTTTAATTTACATGAAAAAATAAATGTGCAAGAACAGGAAATTTTTAGAAAAGAATTACTATAGCAAAGAAGGGATGAAGACTAGTTTTACTATAAATATACTGCAATTAAAATATTGTGGTTCTGTTGCATAAAAAGATCAATGGGAAAGAATAGAGTCTAGACACAAATTCAAAGATACATAGGACTGTAGTTTATGATATAAGGAGCATGTTGATCAGCAAAAGATAAAGCAAATAGTGTTGTGACAACTGGGAAACCATCTGGTAAAAATTAAGATTAGATCTCTCTCTCATGTCAAAATAAATTGCAGCTAAAAATACTGGAAACAAATAAGAGAATGTGTATAGGTATATTGGCTATGAGAAGACACAAAATAAAATATTCATAAATTGAATAGGCGAAAAAATCTAAATTTCCTTCTTCATATCACTAAGATGCTCCAAGATAAATGGCAAATGAGGATAAATAATATTAATATTTGCAAATCCTATCATAAAGGAATAGATTTTACAATATGGAAAGAGTGTCAACAAATCGGAAGATGACCAACAATCCAAGAGAAAAATGAACAGAAAACACAGGGAAAGTTCATAGAAAATGAAATGTAAAAAAATCCTATTGGTAACAAGAGCTATGTAAATTAAAAGGGTACAGATACCATTTTTTATCTATCATATTGGTATATATACATACGAAGAATTGTGCATCTTCTTACATTCCCAGTGGGAATATAAATTGATACAACTTCTAGGAAGGGCAATTTGTTCATCTTTATCAAAACTAAAAGATGTATAGGCCCCAAGACATAGCAATTTTACTGCTAGGAGTTTATGCTACAGAGTACTCACCTATGAGCTCAATGACACCTGCACACAGAGAGTCTCTGCATCATCGTTTATATCAGCAAAAGTTTAGAAACAACATAAATCTCCATCCATAGGAGAATGGTTCATTACATTGTATAAATCCAAATAAAGGGATATTAAGTAGCCAGTAAAAAAAACGAATGAGGCGATTCTACCTACTAATATTGAATGAGCTCCAATGGAAAAAGGCAAGATGAATAATAGTGAATATTTCATATTTCTATCTTTGCAAAAATATTTGCTGAGCTCTCATGTGAAGGTTCTGAGTTTTTTACTTCAACTATCTGCCATCAACAAATGAAAAATGTATGTTATAAAAACCAGGGAATGATATATCTGCCTTTCCATTTCAGAAGAGGTATAAAAACCATGGCATGTTTTTCAATCAATTTATATGTCATAGCTGATTTTATGATAATGAGAGTTTTTAAAAATCTGGACACATGTTATAAATAACCAGAAGTACATGTCCTTAATCACATATAAAACTGTGAACTCCTTGTTGATAAGAATTTTATCACCTTGCTCTGCTATAGACTCTAAGAGAAATGATTTTGAGATTTACTGCATAGTAACTTGCAGATTTATTTTTCAAGTCAAGGCCACAGCTGAAAACCAAGTCACCTGAGAGGGGTACATGTTACGTATTCTCAAGAAAGGCTCTGAATGTTGATTGCCTTGTACTATGCTTCTAAGGACTTAATGACATGACAAATTTCTTTATAATTATTATTATAGTTATATGAGTAAATCACCATTAATAAAAGGCTTCAACCTCAAAGAAATCTTTAAATGGGCATACAAATACAGCTTAGAATTTTTTTTTAAAAAAGTGTTCTATTTTCCATTCAACTGGATCATTAATGTCCAATGAAAATAACATAAATAAGGGGGGGTTATTTTGATTTATGAATTTCAACCCATTGTATTTCAAATGAACTGAAATACAGAGGGGAGATCCAGTTGGAAATAATACATAGATATAGTCTGACTTCATATTGAAATAATCACATCTGGCTCTTATTGGCATTATCACTGCCCAGGAAAAGGTCATTGGGTTGAGGCTAAGGTCTCTCAGGGTTGACGCCATCAACGGTGTAGAATAGCTACTTAGCCTTTTTGCATTAGCTCATCTTTCCTATTAGGGCAGAGATTTAGCTCTTAAAATGATAACGCAATTCCCAATTAAGAAACTCTGGATGACTGTGTACATTCTTTTAAACTCTTCAAAGAGGACCTATTCCAAATCAGGCCCTGCACTTGGTAGACATAAAGCATAAAACAACAGTGGCCTCACCCTGCTGAAAGTCTAATAGAAAAGATAGTGAGTTCATAAGTAACGCCAGCACAATGTCAAACTTGGAGAACTGAGGAGGAGCCCCTGTCCTGGTGGCCATTGGCTACCATTTACATAGCCATTGCAGCGTTTTGTATGCTATCTCACTTAATCCTCATAACACGTCCATGAGGTTGGCATCATCAGAGTGATCACTGGCAATACTGAGCCCAGGGAAAGGAACAGCATCAGATAATCTTGGTACTATATCTCATGGGGAGGTATTACTAACAGTGCTTGTCACACGGCAACTTCCTATTTTAATTGCTCTTTCTTGCTAATTAGATGCTAAGCTCAGTGCTTACGCTGTCACCATGTAAACATTACATTATTTTAAATGGCACTGTTAAAATTTTATTTTTTTAAATATCTATACCCCAATAATGTTGGTGCCTTGGAACACATTCCTGTTTACTCTACCTTTATCTCAGGGTAATTTTGCAACTGAGTCAAAGAAGGGTCAGGGATGTTCTGTCACTTGTCCTAGGTCCTTGGCTCATAAACAGCAGAGTGAATTTGACTCCCTTATGGACCTGATCCAGAAGTCCATGCTTTTTCATGACAACATCTCCCAATAGGGAAATGAAATTCTGTACCCCTAAACTGTGACCCAACAAGTGCAGTGAACACTTTCATTTCCTTCTGTAACTTAGCAACCTCACTGACTTACACATAGTCTAATTTAAGGGGTTTCCTTCCAAACTCCTTTAGTGTCTCGCAACTTGAGGTGCATGTAGCCGTCTTGATATAAGGCCAATGTTAAAACACTGGGAGTAAATTCCTTTTAGCACTGTGAGAATGAACCGTAGGGAGCTGCAGCGGCAAAGCTCAAGCCTTAAACAGCAAAAACCTTTGGAGTTTATGATCTTGGAATTCTCGAAATAAAAGAAATTTTATTTTAGGTATACACACATAAAACCTTCAGCTTCAAATTGTTACTTCAGATAAACACTTATCCTTTAGATCTCTTACCCAGGGACATTTTCCATTTATGGTACCCATATGCACCCTATATTATGTTTAAAGCATGCAGTTTCAAGCTTCATAAGTACAAAGCAAAACACTTCTAGAATAAATATCAAAATATACAGAGTGACCCACCCACTGATACTAGCGAGGAAGGCAGAGCACGTGGCTGTACTGCAATTGGGGAGGGAAGTCAGAGTTCCAGGTTCACGTCCCTTTTCTCGGCCTCAGTCTCTCAGTTTCCTCCGATGTAAAATGAGATGATTGAATTCAGTGATCTGTAAGGCCCTACCATCCTTGACTCTACTGCTTTTTCGCCCACTAGCAAACTTCACTTGACAGCTGGCCAAAATACATTTGGATAGTATAAAACAAAACTGCCCTCTCCCTCCTTTAAAATAATCTGTAATAACTGAAGAAAGCTTCTCTATCCCACAATAAACACTAAGCGGATTTTACTCCAGAGGTAGGTTCTCTTTTATATTACTTGAGGAATTTGTACCTGGCTTTGGCAGTTTCAAGCAGACAAAGACTGAGAAACCTTCCCATGAGATATATAAACATGCCCTATTGCCCAGCTTCCTGTCTCTACCAAAGGAATTTTTCCCAATCGATTTTATTTTATCCAAAGAATGGGATGCCAGGGTTGAAAATCACTGTCACCAGAGAAAAGAATGATACAATCTAAAATTTGAAACCCAAGATCCTCGTTAAAATGGTATAAACTACAGAAATACATCTAGCTTTACTAATGATACACATCTATGCAAAAAGCATTGTCTTGGACATTTTGATGGATAGTGTAAAACATTTGTCTTGCTACAACATTAAAGATGTATTAATATTGTCATTTTACTGGAAAACTAATATTTTTCAGAAATAGTTTTTTATCCTCAAATAAGAGTCATAATCCCAGCTATGAATGAAGGCTTTATCAAGTAAAATTAACTTTAAACTGAATACCTCTATCTGTACAACAGCTGTATTCATCTCCTAATTACACAGGAAACAATGATACACACAGACTTTGTATCTAAAGTTGCGAGAGCTATCTTAGTTTACAAGCAGATGGACCAACCAAAAATATACCCTAAATTTGATGTTCGTTCAGTCATTCAACAGACATTTATTGAGTACTTACTATGTGTTAAAGTGCATATCTTGTGCTAGAGAAATAGACATGCTATGAGACAGATGAGATCTCTGTTCACATGTTGTTTACATTCTAGTGCAAACACATGAACAATACACAGTTGAAAAAAGACAATTTCAGAAAATTAAGAGTGTTACAAAGAAAAATTTTAAAAGTAATGTGATCAAAAGTTTTCAGGGGAATTACTTTGGGAGACACTTATAGACTGTTCCTCTGAAGGAACATGGGAACGGAATCCTGAATGAAAAGAAGAAATCTTCCCGACAAAGCCTCAAATTATAGGCCAGTTGCAAAAACCCCAGAGTGAAGTGAGCTTGGCCTATCTTGTATTAAAATTTTGTACCTAATATATCTGACTGTATTTCTTATTATAATTATTTTTAAAATGCTCCCAGATAATTCTGATACACAATGAGAGTGGAAAGCCATCACTCTATGTTAATCTTTAAATTGTCATATTCTAGCACCCAAACTGTGTGTGGGGGTCCTTCGCCCTAACAGGTAGACTTTTGTTAGTTCAGGTACACTGGGGGTTTAAAAAAGGCCATAGAGTGTGGTGCTTGAGGATATGAGTTCTGGTCAGGTCATTCCTGGTTTGAATACTAATTTTCATCAGCTATATAGACTTGGGCAAGTCATTAAATTATTCATGCCTTTGTTTCTTTATATAAAAAATTAAGATGCCACTAGTATCTACCTTATTGTTATTAGCTATGTACTCTCTCTCTATCTCTCTCTCTCTCTCTCTCTCTCACACACACACACACATACACACATGGCCTATTAGTACACCTGGTACATAGTAACTGATCAGTAAATGCCAACTATGGTTACTAATATTTCAGTCAATATTCTGGTCTTTTTACCTACTTTTTAAAAAACAAATCTAATTTCTTGCTCTCAAGATTAACTTTTAATGATGGAAAGAACTGATTGTGATTAGGTTGCTACCAATATAATCCCATATAATTATTAACATTTTATTATTTTTCAACTGATGAACAAGAAAAAATGTACTTCTATTTCTAAATTATTCACCACCATACTTAGGAAAACTTGCTATAAACATTTTTCAGGATTCTAAGGAACTTGTAGACTTAATTTTAATATATAATAGGAACAATTTTACACTCTTGAAAATTAGTAAACTCTTATAGAATAATGCTCAATGTCGCTGCGAATGCAATTCGAATTGGTTTGTAAAGGAAAATGGTGATAGCTTGATGTGCTAATGAGCATCTTCATGACAACCATCCTCCAAGACCAAATCACTTGAAAGTGCTTTAAGTCATGTCCCTTGTTACAATGGAGCTTCCATAGGAATTGTGCCTAAGAATATCCCAGTCCCAGTATCATTTCCATAAAGCATACTTTATCAAATATTTAAATGTTCCACTTCTGCCTCCTTACCACACATATGGATGAGTAAGGGCTTCCCTGACTCTAACAATCTACATTGAACACATACTGACTTTTTTTAGACTCTAAGTTTATTTTCCAAACATTAATAGAAAATGAATAACAGTACATTATCAACAGAAAGCATAACACCTACACAATATTGAGGGAACATTTTGGTTTGCTGAGCTAACAAATGTTACAGTTCTGAAGACAAAGAATATTTTTGCTAAAAAAATACCAAAGTCTCACAACTTTAATAAAAAAAAAGTCACAAGCAAATTATAATGAATGTAGCTATAATGTTATCTCAACATCTTTTAGAACTATCACT
Source organism: Eulemur rufifrons (assembly GCF_041146395.1). Taxonomy (NCBI): domain Eukaryota; kingdom Metazoa; phylum Chordata; class Mammalia; order Primates; family Lemuridae; genus Eulemur; species Eulemur rufifrons. The sequence goes on along the minus strand of NC_090989.1, from coordinate 221,819,841 downwards.
TTTTACATCAAAAAGTTCTAAGGGCTGTAGCTATCAATTTCAAAAGATATTTGTTTCTAAAATTTTTTTATCCTACAGTCACTGGAACATACAGATAGTATTGTTTGTCCAACTCTTGCCTCTTTCAAAGTAAGAATAAAATGAGATTAAACCAATGGCACTCTGAGGAATTCTATTACACTACTAAGGCAATATCAATTTAATCTAATCAAAGCAAAGTCATTCTGTTTTTCCATTAATATATATATTTTAGAAACTCAAAACTCTGAACAAAATTTAGTTATAGCCACCCTATTAGCCATTAATCCTTTGCTATTTCAATATTGCTGTTAAGTATTACAGGGAAACAAAAACTGGAGTTTTGATGGCCTAACATTTAACTGACACTTAATATTTGACCACAGATGGAAGCTAAGGAATAAAAGAAATTGGGTTAAAGATAAGCTATTTTTAGTTATTCTTTTGGAGGTAGGAGGAATCAAGTAGCTTAGTAAGAGAAGATATAAGCTGAAGAGCACAGAGACAGATTGTTGAAACTGAAATAATTAAATTATGCAAAGACTAAGAGGACAGATTGTCAAAAAATGTCTGCATTTGGCACTACAGAACACTTGACTGGGTTAAATGAGGTTAATACAACTTGTCATGCAAGCCTGGTAATGAACTTTCTTATTGAAAACCTAATTATAATATTCTACAGTAAGACACGTTACATGCAATCTTAAAGTTGTGACATAACTTAGACTATTAATCTTTGATATAGAAACATGCTCTGCCAAGCACACACAAGAAAAAGATCCTACTACATTTAACTAACAAAAACTGAAGGCTTAGTCTAAAATATCCCCCAATTTGATTCTCCCAACAACTCTGCAAGGTAAACATGATTATCTTCATTTTATAGATTAAAAAAATGAAAGCTCAAAATCATAAAAATGACTTGACCACAGTTATACCATTCATGAGGAGCAAAGCTAACGTTTGAATCCAGGACTTTTAAATCCATACTACCTAAATTAGTCCATGATCTTATATCCAGTAAAGATGAACACCTAATAGCTATTAACCTATTAACAATTTATTCCTTCTACTAGGCTCTAGTTACATATTGATCAAAGAAAGTTAAAAAGAAGATGACAATTCATTTAAGTGGAAATTGAGTCTGAGCAATATGAACTAATATTGCAGTCCCACAATGAATAAGCAGTGCAACTTGGGCAAAATTATTTAACCTCTATAAATTTCAGGTAACTCTTCTTTTAAATTCAAAGTATAGTGCAAACAATACTGAACACAATGGGCCATAAACACACTCGGGCACACACAAGCATATGTTTCTGAGTATCCGTGCTGTAGACAGAATCATGTGGAATAATCAGGTTTGGCTATACCATCTGTGTTAATTAGAAGAGGAAACTCAAATGCCAATATGTTGAATCCAATATATCAAACATACATACTTCAATGTTTGGCCAAATAAGATGCACATATGTTAAAAAAATATCCTAACAAACATAAAACCTACAAACACATAACTTTATCTTTTGTTTTTATGAAAGTTATTATATAATTGCCTGCCTTTTTTCTAAAAAATTTCTTTTGAGTATCTTTGGGGTAAAAACCCTTTCCAGTGAAAAATAACTCATACCCGTCATGTCTAATGCAACACGGGTATGTTTCAATACAGGGAACATTTAACAACTTGAAATATTGCTTCCTTACTACTCGAAGTCTGTTAAAATCATCTCCATTTCAGAGATTTATGAGGTTGAATCAAAAATTTGAAATCATATGGAGATTATGTTGCTTCTGCCTGCTGGGATATGAATAAATGAGTCACCACATCCCTTCTCGGGGAAGCTGTGGCAAAACATTTACTCTATGTTTTCTAGGAGATACCAAAATGGGGGAACTATTGAGTGTTTGGGGAAAGTCTTGGCAGAGAGATCAGAAAGTCCTAAGCCTCCTATTAGACACCATAGAGCCCACCACCCCCAACTTCCACACTCCCCAGTTTCCCCTCTGCCTGGACCTGCCACTCCCTCCTACTCGGCTCTCATTATACTGGCCTTCATGTTATCCTTTGAACACATCAGGCACACTTTAGCCTTGTAACTCATTTTCTGGAACATTCTCCCTTAAGATATCTGAATCGTTCTCTCCCTCACCCCCTTCAAAGTCCTTGCTCAAATGTCACTTTCTCAGTGAATAATGCTTGATCCACCCCATTTAAATATTAGCTTGCATCCTAGGGGGCACTCGCAGTCACAATCCCCCTTACAGACTTTATTTTTCTTTTATTTTTATAGCACGTAATCACCTTCTAAAATGATTTATAGTTTTTCTATTATGTTTCTGTTTCTATTATGTTTATCATTTGTCTTACTCCATTTATATACAGTAAGTGCTCAATATTTGTTGGCTGTTGAATGCAGAGCAAGTTATGCCATATAGGACATTTCCTTACCCATATCATGCTATCTCTGCCCCAACCCAAGAACACAACTTATCATCTTCCTTGCTCTTTCTAACCTCCATGTTTTTACTCAGAACATATTTTTATCTAAAATAATCTCTGCATCTCACTCCCACAAAAATCCAACCTGTCTTCAAAGCCTGCTCAGGTTCCATATCCTCTGTAAGGACTTCCTAGATTCCACTAGGCAGAATCAAATCTTCTTGTCATCTCTCCCATCATAACTAGACCTCACTAAAAGCATATACCACAGTTATTTGTATATTTCCTTCTCAAGCTTATTCCTCTCAGAGCCTAGGAAAGTACCTGACACTTTCAGGCAAGCTTATTATACTTATGAGATCGAACTGGCCATAATTTTGTGTTTCTGTAGTTTTGGTAGACAAAATATTAGAAATAAGTGAGCCTACCCTTTGTAGAGAATGGTACTTAACTCCTCCCAATTCAATGTAAATCTATTCAGCTTGATTAAATGTGAGGTTTCCTACTTAGAGCCATTTCACTGAGCACAGAGGTGACTCAGGAAACTCAATATTCCCCCTGATGCTTAGGCAAAATTATATCAAGCTTTCACATCAAATAGATTAAAAAATTTCCTTTCTGATGTATTAGTCTCAGTTTTGTAAATATCCTCCAATTTAGTTATCACAGGTTGTATTAATCCATTTTGCACTGCTATAAAGGAGCGCTGGAGGCTGGGTGATTTATAAAGAAAAGAGGTTTATTCAGCTCACAGTTCTGCAGAGTGTGCAAGAAGCATCATACTGGCATCAGCTTCTGGTGAGGGCTTCAGGGAACTTCCAGTCAAGGCGGAAAGTGAAGGAGGAGCAGGTGAGAGGGAGGAGCAAAGAAAGGGAGGAGGTGGTGCTAGGCTCCTTTAAATAATGAGCTCTTGCATGAACTAATAAAGCGAGAACTGACTCATTATCTTGGGGCAGGCACTCATTATCTCAGCCATTCATGAGGGATCTGCCACCCATCACCTAAACACCTCCCACCAGGCCCCACCTCCAACACTGGGGATCAAATTTCAAACAGGAGATTTGGAGGGGCTGAACATCCAAACCATATCACAGGTTTTAAATGTTTCATTAGGAGGAAATCCGAACTGCTTTCATGAATTCCAAGCCCTTCTCCATCTCTTGGTTATCTCTGATTTGGCTTCGTCCTCTCTCATGTCCCAACACAATACCCTTCACTGTAGTGATCACCAAACCTGACTCCACAGCTAACCTGAGCTCCATGGACCCTAAAAGGCCAGTGAAACACTCTTAGGGAATCTATGACTGCCTGAACTTGCAGGCAACATTGGTAAGTGTGTGAGTATGTGCATTGTCCTTGCGAGAGGACCTATATCGTATTCTCCAGGGATCCCCAATCCCGAGAAGATTAAGAAACACTCACTTGACTTCCTGTTTTCTAGTGTATTATATTCTTGAGTATACCCTCAGCTTTGCAGAGAATATATTAGTGGCTTTGTTAGGTTAAAATTCCTCCAAATGTGGTATAACTAAAAAGAATAGCTTAAAAAGTACAGACTCAAGATACAGTTACCATGTACCTGCTGAGTACCTGGTACCATGCTAAGGAAGCAGTGAATAGAAAAACCTCTGATCACTCAAACTCTAGAAAAAAGTGGGGTTATTTTAGGAAAAAGGTTTAGACTTTGAGAAAGATTATACATTCCAGGAAAATTATGTCAAAAGAGGATTCTTAATAATTTAAAACGCTGTGCAGAGATGAGTGAAATAACTAAAAAAAGTTTAATATATTCATATTACTGAGTTACTGCAGATGCCAGAGGATCTTTTAAAACAATATCATTAAAAGTAAATAGCTGAATTGAGGTTTAGAGAAAAAAGAGTTCACAATAAAATACAACACTTCTGGCCTTCTGGTAACCTGCAGTTCCCATATGTGTCATGTAATAATAACTGACTGTCATGATGATGGACCAGACATGACAATAGACAAGGATGAGAAGAACACTATAGTTTCAGTCATTTAGACCACATTTTTTTGTACTGTGTGTTTTATTATATTCTTATTCAACATGGGTATATTTATATGGCATATATAGCTTCATGCAATGTGAATTTAAATACGTAATTAGCAAGAATGTAACTGTCCTCAAAACATTCAGAAAGAGGATATGAGGATGGAACTTAAATTATGTAAATGGAATTATTCAGAGAAATTATTTGAATTTTTAAGTGAGAAAAACTCTACTAGTGTTTTAATTGTCTTATTTATTATGATATTTCATTTATTCATTTATATATTAATCATCCATTCAGGAGACATTTTTGAGTACCTACTAGGTACTGGGCTGGGTTCTGGGGAGATGAAGTGAGTAGAATTTGGACTTTAGTGTAAGAGACAGAAAAGTAAACAGATTATTCCAGAAGGGTATGATAAGCATTAAGGTAGAGGAGTGTGTTTGTACAAGATGATACAGGAACACAAAAGAGAAACACTACGTGAGGTTGGGTGAACAGAGAAGGTTTCCCGTGGCAGGTGATGCTTCAGACGGGCCTTACAGAACAGGTGCAAAGGCTTGGGGGCATTAACCGACATAGTGCCTGCAGGAAATGTTATTGCTGAGTGACAGGTACATCTCAGAAAGCGAAAGAATCAATGTTAGAGAGCAAGCAGGAGCCAGTTTATAAGGGCCTTCTATTCATTCTAATAAGATGACTCCTTGTTCTGAGAAGAGTGGACATCTAAGGACAACTTTTACCCAAAGAGGTGACATGACCAAAATTGCACCTTAGAACCTCCCTCGAAGGCCACAGTGTGAAAGACAGGATGGAAAGAGAAGAGATTGGAAGGAAAATAACCAGTCAGGAGCAGTTGTGGTGATTTGGATGAGGATAGATGCAGGCTTGCCCTGCGGCAGAGCAGTAGTGACGAAGAGGAGAGAAGAGGTAGACACACAGACAGACAGACCCATAAAGACTGATGTTTGCTCATGGGGTAGGGAACCTGCAGCCTGGGGCCACATGTGGCCTTCCGGATCCCTGAGTGTGGCCTTTGACTGAATCCAAATTTTATAGAACAATCCTTTTAATACAGGGGTTTGTTCTGTGAAGTTTGGATTCAGTCAAGGGGCTACACTCGGGGGTCTGGTGGGCCACATGCAGCCTCGAGGCCACAGGTGTACTGGGTGAACAGTGGTGCTATTTGCCAGGACAGGCAATGGTGAAGGGGAAGATTTGGAAAGGGATGGTGATGAGTTTGAACTTCTTGCAAGATAACCAAACTGGGATAAAAAGCAAAGAGCTAAATATGTGTCTGGAGGTCAGTAGAAAGGCCAAAATGAGAGATACAAATTTGGGGATGAGTAGAAGCTGTGGCTATGGATAAGTACATCTAAGAATGTAAGTAAGACAACCCGAGGGTCAAGGGCTGAGTCCCGGAAAAAGACCCTATTAAAGGGAGGGGGTGGCTGAAGAAAGATTTATAAAGGTGACAGAAGTAACAGCAAGAGAAGCCACAGATCCTGGAAAGAAGGATTCAAAAAACCAAATAAAAAGATTTTAAGTAGCAGAGATTGGTCAACAAGGAAAAAATAGCAATAGAATTATCAAGAAATATAAGAATTGAAACGTAGCCACTAGATTCGGCCATATGGAAGTCAGTGGTCCCTGTGGCCTGAGAAATTTCAATGGAGAGTCCAAATCCAACAGGTTCAGAAGTATTAGTTGGGACTCTTTCTATCAAGTGACAGATGCTAATCAGTTGAAGCACAAAGGATGCTGAGAGAGCTCCTGGCATCGCAGGAGGAACTGTACAACCGGGGAGGCAGGAGCCAGGGCAGCCTCAAGGCCAATGTCCTAAAAGGTAATTCATCATGTCACTAGCTGGCTGGACAACCACTTCATATACAGCCAGTTTGTGGAAAGCTAATTCACCAACCAGTTCACTGAATTTACTTGTTTGTTTTAACTATTTGAAATGGTTTATAGAAATTTGTATTGAATGGGCAAGGTTTAAAAGCTTGTGAAAATTCACGCTGTGTTTGAGTTGACCAGTTTTCACTCTTCTCCATAATAGCAGAGTCACGAGAGTTCAGTTTGCCCCAGATAGTCATTGTGAGAGCCCACGGGAGCACCACAGCCTGAAGACAGGCAAAGAGAGCTGGCACATCCCACGGCCTGTGCTGTTGCTCCCGGAGACACGGGAGGGAGAATGGGTGGGCAGAGACCGAGGGGCAGAGGTGGAGACAGAGGGTAGAGAGAAGGGGTGTGTAAGGGAGAGGGGATGGGGCCTGGAAAGTCTCTATTTAAAGCTAGGAAGAAATCAGGGATTTTAAGGAGAAGCAGAGTGAGAATAATGAATGTCATTGTTCTGATTGGAAATTTGACTACATTTTATTTTCCTATCAGTAAAAACAGAGGTACCAGTTAGTATCCAAGGCTAGATAGCAATTATGTGTTGAGCTTTTTAAACTTACCTTTAGAAATCCGTTTTATATATTCAGGGACAGTTACTAAAAAACTGCTCTCTTAGGTTTGGAAGGAATCACTTTAATGTATGTAATTCATTCATATGTGATCTTTCTGCTTATATTTAACCCACAAAGTTTTATATTCATTGAGTTCAATAATAATTGATAAAGTTTCATGCATAAATAATAATAATGTGATTTTTCTATTAAGTAAAAAAATTCATTTAAAATTTGATGTATTCTTTCACATACCAAGTATGACTGATCAAATTATCCTTGTAACAATGGTCTTTACCAACAGTACCTGGTTACAGTGATGCTATATGTTTATGATAAAGACAATCAGTATAGACCAGCCCCAGAGCAAGGCTGCCTGGGTTCAAATCCCAGATTCACCTCTTATCAGCGGCATAACCTTGGGCAAGTTACTTAACCACTCTATACCTATTTTCACAAGCTGGCACATCACAGCAACAATACCACCTCATAGGGTTTGTGAGGATTAAGTGCATTTATATATATATATATACATATATATATATATACAGCTTTTAGAACAATGCTTGGCCTATATATTATAAGCATCATTTAAGTGTTTGCTATTATTATTGCTGTTTTTGTGATCATTTTTGTTGTTATGGGGTAATTAGTAGGGAAGAAAAAAGCTGTAAGACATTGTTTCTGCCTCAAAATCTCTTAAAATCTATGGAAGAGAGGGTATTGCACACGTACACACACACACACAAACACACACATGTGCGTGCACACACATCTAACAGCATGTTGAATGGGACCTTTTACATTGTAGCAAGGGTCCAAAATTGTACTACCAACATGAGACCAGGTGTGTTTCTCTTCTCAGGGGATCTATTAAGAGATGGTAGAACCAGTCCCCTGTTCAGCAACCTTTCCCCCTGCCCTGTTTTCCCTCGGTCCTTAGAATAAGGAGCCTACAGGAAAGCTCCAGACTTCCTGGGTGTGCGCTCTTTGTGGTGAGAGGTTGCTTATCACTGCCCCAGTGAGAAGTGAGAGGTGAGAATAGTTTGTTTCTAAAGACAAGCATTTCAGAGGTGAAGGAGATGCGTTTTTATAGCAGTTGGTGAGAAAGCCTGGCTGGTTGATTCTTTAGCCAGAGTTGAGCATGGCGAGACAATTCTTGGGTGTGGTTAACAGCTATCCCCTAGAATGTGGGACTAACTATAGAACCTGGTACCCATTTGGGGGCTAGAGTTGTCTGACAGCAGGAAGGTCTTCAGAGTAGCCTGTGTCAGCAGGTCTTAAACAGACAAAAGTTCAATATGTGACAAAAATCAATGAGGCAGCCCCTTCCAAGTTCCCAGAGGGTGTCAGGGACACAGAAGAGGACTCCAGTGGTATCTGTGGCCCCATATGAAAGAGCAAGGAGGACAGAGCAAGGGCTGAGCCAAAGGAGGAGGGATTGCACCACGAGAAGGGATGGGGAGCACGGGCTTCTGGAAGGACTCCAGGGAAACCAGCTGTCCCTTTCTGCAGGAGTCGGCAGCAACAGGGGTCGCCAAAAAGAGGATGAACAAAGCCACCTTTCTCCTTCCTCAAACGTAAAGAATTTACTCGGAGACCATTCTCAAAGCAGAACTTAAGATGAAACCAGAAGGAACCAGAGAAACCTCGTCAAATAACAGGTTCTGTTTCCACTGTTTCTCTCCTGAGAACCTAGGCCCAGTCTCTCTAAGGGACTAGTCTTCAAAAAGAAAGAGGGAATGAGGATCTAGAAACCAGATCCCCTTCCTGTCACCAAAGGCCAAGCAGCCAAGATCAGAGCTTACTCCTGGGGGAAGGGAAGAGAACCTCAAATCAGATACGACCCTGGAGTTTAAGCAGGAGTGACCAGAAGGTTATGGTATTTTGCCCAAATGGTCTGGATCCTTCCTTCAATACAGTAGTTTTAAAGCTGTGGCTGAAGAAATAAAAATGTAATGTTTTCATGTCTATATATTCGTTAAAACAGTGTTTTTAAGGAAAGAGTTAAACGAACTATCGAGTTCGTTAAGAGTTAAATGGACTATCAATGTAGAAGCTTAAAAGTGGAGCTTAAAACTTAAATAAATTATATCTTTGATTATATAAAAGTAAATTTAGCCATCTTATCAAGAATAAAATGTTTGGAAATTGACTATTTAAGAGAGTGACAAAGTAAAATAATGAATTGGATAGATTGAAATTTCATGTACATGACCTGGAATCATTCACTAGGAATTGATTAAAGGCATTATAACAAATAACATGGTACTGTCAACAGCATTTCACTTTCTTCTTATCATCTTGTTAGAAGAAAATGAGAAGAGATTCAAGAGCTTCATTGAGTGTTCCATTTTCATACAAAGAAATAACAGAAAATGAGTTGCAAAAAAAAAAGGAAAAAAATTCATGACAGCCAATATTTTAAAAACTTGAATCATGTGAAATATGTGATATATCATGGTTTAAAAGACTATTTGGGCTAGTCAGTGGTTGGTTTAAAACCAGTAGAACAACATCCAGATTATTCTAAAAAACATGTATTCATGTTAGCCAGAACTAGATGGTTTCCTCATTTATTTATCTTATTTCCCTTGTGTGGTTATTCTCAAGACCACTAGCTGCGATATGAAGACATTATTACCTGTTAAAATTCATTGTTATTTTCTTCTGGTATCCCAAAATTGTATTCTGAAGACTTTAAAAACAGAAGAGTGATCTTACACCAGAATAATACCTGCTTCATCCATAAAACCAACTAAACACCCAAATATCACCCCTCCCCCCACCAAAAAAAAATCACTTCTTTCTTCTATGACACACTTCATTTTGGATTCTTTGTGGATATCATTCTTCCGTGTAGTAACAACATTCCTAAATTCAATAGTCTTCTACTCCATGCCAAGATTAATTTAGAACTTAATTAGCAGCTTCCAGAATTCTGAGAACCATAGGCTCATGGTGGAGATTCCAATTAGAACTTCAGCCATTGCACAAGTTGATTACGGCTCTTTTTTTTTTCCTTTAGGTTTTCCCTACTAAGGTAGTCGAGGTTTACCCAGACTTTCCTAATAAACCAATTAGGGAGGGAATTATGACAGCATAATTAAAAAAAAAAAAAATCTAACAGCATTCTAGTTGCATTCTGCAGAAGAAAAATTTTGAAAAATCTCCCTGGATAAGTGGAGGGCACAATGTCGGAGAATAAAGGAAATAAAACTGTAATTTTCATTAGGTATACAGTTAAATTACCAATAGCTGTGTAATGTTATGACAAACTGCTAAAGAATTGTTTTTGCTGAAGCTAAAAATAAGTGCACTATGACATACCTCATTTAGAGGAAGAACTGTTATTATTTTTATATAGAGGATACAAAAATGGCTTGCCAAAAATGTTCCTTTAATGGGCAAAGCAAGTCAAAGTAAAAACTATCACCCATTGTCATATCATTATATATTCAGTGGTATTGTTTGCATGGCTTTGAAGCCACCAGACACTTCTGTTTCAAAGTGGCATACATACTACAATGACTTTCTGAATATGCAGCTTATCTGCTATCTTCCTTTGTGGTCTAGTTTTCACTCTTTTGTACTTCTTAGTATCAAAGAGTAAATTAGGACAGATCCTATACCATCTGTTCTCTCTGAATCCAGACCCTGCATTCCACTTGGGTGGAAAGGATAAGACAGCAGTGGGTATTGAATGGTGATTTAGAGATGCTGGAAGTTTAAACCAAAGCCTCTCTTCATCATTCTTTGCAACACCATTGTCACTGACACCCTTCTTCAGCCCTGACATTTTTCCTACCTGGATTATACTTTTTACTGGCAACAGTTACTTTCTGGGGGTGTTGCTCTAATGTTAATAATAGCAGGAAGAAATTAGAGGTGGTGGAGTTTTGAAAAGATTCTCTAGTACTCTTTCTCTAAAAAGAATGAGTCGGGGGATAAGGTAATAATATGATTCTTTATATTTTGCAAAGTCACAAACTTAAATGCCTACAAAAATAAGAAAGTAACTTAAATGAGTGAAGATGCCTGGGTGAAGTTTCAGACACATTTTTTTTTTTCGTATTTGGTATGTATGAATATAGTTCACTGACACAAAGAAATAAGGTAGCTTCTAGATTTTCTTGAAATAAACTGCCTTGTCCAGCTATCTTTCATTTTCTCATAACTAAAAAAGCCATGGATACAAGAAGTATTTCTCTACAATAAGACAATACAGTGTAAGAAAGAGATGAATGGCAGCTTGCATTTCACATCCACATAAGAGAGAAAACAGGGAGTGGTAAGGACTGTGGTCTACTAGGGAGTGAATACCTGTATAAATAACGTCATTGTTACTAAGCCCCAGCTGATTTTTCCTATGTCATAAAGTGAATCATTTGTTGCTGACTTTTTTGTGTGTAAAATCTTCCAATTTTCATATGTTGACTGTAAAATAATTTTTTCCAAGTAGTGTGCTTTCCAAATAAAGCACATTTGCAGGGTCAAACCCTCAGGCCTCCAGTTTGCAAAGCGTACTCGTTATAGTCACCAGTCACCAATGGCTGGAAACAGGACCTCCAAAATTCATTGTATAGAAGTGGAGATTGGGAAATGCAGCCTTGGAAGGGAAAGTATTTAGGTAAATGTTATTTATATGCAACAAATGATGTGCAGAACATAGGCATGTATACAGATCAAGGGAAGACCAGGAAAGCCAATTGAAAACTGTGTCTTGACAGGACCAAAAAAAAAAAAAAAAAAAAACCTATATAGAGGCAAGTGCTCTAATCAGTTATTTTGTTTCATTTAGACAAATAGATTAGACTCTTTATTGATATTACTAAATCTATGGATTTTTTTTTCCATTAAGAAGGAAGGTAGGGAAGAAAAATACAGTGATATAAAAATCCAAATCCATCCTCTAGTGCTTAATTTCTAATTTCCATTGGCAAGTGGGGAAGAGGATGATGAGAAATACACAATAGGAGATAAAAGGAAAGAAGCCCAGGAGAAGAAAGTAGAGGTGGTGGAGTTTTGAAAAGCTTCTCTCGTACTCTTTCTCTAAAGTGAATGAGTCCAAGGATAAGGCAACAGTGGCCAATGAACAAGGTGACAGCAAGATAGAGAACACCAAGATAAAGGAACAGGGAATGAAGCGGGTCAGAAGTGAAGTGTATAAGACTCTCACAAACTGGAAGCCTCAGTACTTTGGATCAGGAGTCAGAATCAGGGAGAAAGCTAGACTGTTAACCTGTGATTCAGGATCGGTAGTGACATGGGTTAAGCCTAGGTCTTTCGAGCTGTCATCAAGGTGTGAATTTTACAAAGAGGTTCCATTCAGCTTCATTTTTTTAAATTAATAAAACAAACCTTTACTATGTACTTACTATGGGTCAGGAATTAAGTCACAATTCCTGTCTCTAAAATACTTAAAATATTCACACCTAATGGGTGTGGTGTGCACCATCTGGGGGATGGACAGGCTTGGAGCTCTGACTCGGGTGGGGCAAAAGCAATATATGTAACTTAAACATTTGTACCCCTGTAATATGCTGAAATAAAAAATAAAAAAAGAGAAAAAACTAAGATAAAATACTTCCAATGTGTTAGGGGACACAATATAAATAGAAAGAAGCAATACTGTAATGGAGGACAGCATAAGGTACCATGGGCACTCAAAGGAGGTCATGCAAGCCTGCTGTATGCTCAGGCTGTGAAGTACATACATCCAGGACATGCCATTTGCATAGATGGGGAGTAAATGGTGGCCCCTGGAGCTGTGTCATGTGGCAGCTTCAAGCATCTGACTGAGACTAGATTAGCATACCAGAAGGCTTTTTGGAGGAAGTAGCTCTTGGACTGAGTCTTAAAAGTGTCAGTAGAATTTAGCCAGATGGAGATTGGTTGAGAGAGGAAAGATCTCATTCCTGACAGAGAAACTTATGAAAAAGAAAAGCACAGAATAAATGTCCTTAATAGTTTTATCACTGTCATGCTTAAAGGACATTTATGGCCAAATAGCAAGTCACAATTTTTAATTGTGAGGTCTCAGAGAGAAACAATCAAAGCTCTCTTGTTGCCGCCCAGATTTACTGAATGGGATGTGCATAAAAGAATTCTCCAAATACAATATCTAAATAAATTTTCCCCATTGAAGAGAAAAGTACTGAATCAGAGTGGAGTGTAAGAAATACAAAAATTAAAGGTGATGTAAAATATAGCAAGAGTATCACACATGGAAAACAGGTATTGAAAGGGCAAAGGCATCTTGTAACTGGTGGAGTTAATGGGCACAAGAAAATAAAAAAACCACATCAGAAGGGAAAAGCCACAGATACAGAAAGGAAGGAATAGCTAGAAGGGCTTCATCCTCTGAACACTTTGACTGAACCACCCACTTGTCAACAGGGCCTTATCTGCCTTTCTAATTTTTTGTTCTTTCTTCACAACCAGACGTTAAGTGTCTTATCTCATAACTCTGCATTTCCCACACTGCCTTGACTGTCCTGGGCCATGAATGTATGTTGATGATAAGTATGAACAGAAAATAGAAAACAACTGTATCACCAACTGCTTTCTGATATGTGAACTGTAACACTACTGTCTGCAACTGCCACCAGGTAAGCAATCTTCATGAGTGCCACCAATATGCAGGATTTTTTGCATAGCCCAGAACCTACCTACACTGAAAAGGACTAGTGAGCAAAGTAGAGACAAACAAAGAATCCAAGTGGTAAATTCTGAAAAATATGGAAAGTCAGTATATTTACCTTATATGTCTTATATTTGGTGGTGATGCAAGAAATAAATTGTACTTTACAAAATCACTCTTCCTTAAAATACAGTTGCAAGTGCTGCCTCTGCATTTGGTAGAAGAGTAATCTATGTCTATGCATGGATGGAGGTGCATGTGATCCTCATGGAAAATTTCATGGGGGGCCACGGAGAGAGGCAAATTGCTAGTTGCCAATAAAGCAGCTTTGGAGAGAAGCACATCAGAAACTGCCTAAATTTCTTTTCTAAATTCATCTAAGGTAAAAATTATATTGAAATGGCCGCAGGACAGCTTGAGTTAAAATTTAATTTGTTTTTGGATTTATTACCTAGGAAGACCAATTTATTTCTTGAAATAACTGTTTTTATTTGTGAGCTTTTACTTGTAAAGGGACAATGAATTTGATTAGCAAATAATTGACATGATCTGAGCATTGCTTTGCATTAAAAATTCCTAAAAATAAAACCGTTCTGCATTCACTGCACTCAAAGATAAACCAGATCGCGATAATCATCTGCAATATAATGCACTTTCTAAGAAGAAAATATTTCAAAAGCTGAAGTGATAGCCAACTCTGCATATGATTATTTTAGCACCAAGCCAAAGGAGTGTTTCTCGACTAGTACTTATATTTTTCCCTCAAAAATTAAGATAAAATAAATTTGGAAATGAAAAATCATTTGGGGAAGGAATGTCAAAGGGGAAATGTTTTGAAGAAAGATAACTGATTACATTTTAGACGAGCTAAAATGAAAGACATCATAGGAAAATTAAGTTGAAATGCCCAGTTGGCCTTTGCAAATGGAGTTATAATTTTGGAGAGAGATCTGTGTAGAGCCATATTTTGGGGCATCATGAAAATATAGTTAATAGTTGAAACTGGGGAATGCCAACCAAAAAAGAAGCAATGAAAACTATCCCAAATACACTTTTAAAAATATTCATATTTAGAGTCTAAGGGTAAAAAAGAAGCCATTAGGTAACTGGAGGAAAATCAGAAGTGTGGGTTCAGCATGGTTTGAAGCCAGAGTCCAGGGACATGGGGAGGTTCTGAAGATGAAGATACAGCAATCCCATGAGGACCCTACACCACAGTAGCTCCACAGAAGGGACAGAGCCAAGTATGAGAGCACTAAGAGATGACAGCGTGCTGAACCAAAAGTTGCTTGGTTGTTTCGTCTTCAGACGGTGAGAGTTAATCCTGTTTAAAAGTAGAAGAGGAAGAGTTTGGGCTATTGGAAATGAATGGGAGACTAAGGGCCTTCCTGCAGTGATAAGGATATGGTAGGCAGACGGAAGTCTGTGGAGGAATGAGGCGTGGAGAGAAGAGGACTGGGAGGAAGGAAATGATGGATGGAGGTGAACGGGACCAAAGCCGCAGACCAGTTCCTGCCAAACTGCAGTGATCGTTACCATAATATAACTTGGCAGTGAGGGAGGGAAGGATGGAGAGTCAGAGAAGAGCAAACAGGTCACAAGTGGCCTCTGTGACAGTGATTTTAGAGTTGCACAACTATTATAAATGGCTCATGGAGCTACATTAATGGACAGGCTGCATTTGTGTGGCCCTGTAATACGCTATAATAGGCCTAACTCTACACTTTCCTTCCTTCAAGCCCAGCAATTGAAGAGCAGAACAGGAAAGAACATGAGCTGAGACAGTTCTAAGGGTTATCAATGCATATGGGAGACCATGAGGCAGGTCAAGGGACAAGAGAACTGTGAGTAGGAAAACTAAATCTCTGATACCATGAAGACTGGAGGCCAAAGGCAGGGAAGTGGGTGATAAGCTGGAAGGCAGCCAGTGATGTCGCCGTGGAGGCAGGCAGGAGTGGTGACTGGTTTCAGTGGTGGCAGGCAGTGAGGATGGCATAAGGCGGGGAAAAGAGGACCCAGGAGAGATCTCTGAAGCAAAGCAACGCCCACTGATCGGGTCTAGTGTCCAGGCTGCTGGGGAATGGCTGCGCCATCAAGGAAGGCAGAAGGCCAGGTGACGGAGGGGTCAGGTCGGTTTTCAATATGGTAAAGGACATGAATAGACCAGGTATTAAAAAATATAAGCCAGGAGCAGAAATATTGGAAGGTGTATGATGTGATCGGTGATTTTATGCCACGCAATAGGAACTGTTTCTCTAATGCAGTCATATGCCCTGTGCTGACGTTTTAGTCAATGACAGACCACATACACAATGGAGATTCCATAAGATTATAATGGAGCTGAAAAATTCCCGTCACCTAAAGACATTGTAGCTATCTTAATGCCACCTGAAGACATTGTAGCTGTCTTAATGCCATAACACATGACGCACGTGTTTGTGGGGATGCTGGTGTCAACAAACCTACTGAGCTGCCAGTCACATAAAAGTCTAGCACATACAATTATGTACGGTACATAATACTTGCTAATGATAATAAATATGTTACTGGCTTATGTATTTACTGTATTATGATTTTATCATTATTTTAAAAGTCTAGTCTTTCTACTTAAAAAAAAATAACTATAAAAGGGCCTCAGGCAGGTCCTTCAGGCGGTGTTCCAGAAGAAGGCATTGTTATCACAGGAGATGACAGCTCCATGTGTGCTACTGTCCCTGAAGACCTTCCAGTGGGACAAGATGTGGAGGTGGAAGACAGTGATAGTGATGATCTTGACTATGTGTAGGCCCAGGCTAATGTATGTATTTGTGTCTTAGTTACCAATAAAAAAGTTTAAAAAGTAAAAAAGAAAAATTTTAAAACTGATAAAAGCTTATAGAATAAGGATATAAAGAAAGAAAATATTTTTGTATGGCTGTATAATGTGTTGGTGTTTTAAGCTAAGTGTTATCACAAAAGAGTCAAAAAGCTAAACAAAATTAAAAGTTTATAAAGTAAAAAAGTTACAGTAAGCTAAGGTTAATTTATTATTAAATAAAGAAAAATTATTTTATAAATTTAGTGTAGGCAAGTGTATAGTATTTATAAAGTCCATGGTAGTGTACGGTCACACTCTAGGCCTCCACATCCACTCATCACTCACTCAATGACTCACCCAGAGCAACTTCCAGTCTTGCAAGCTCCATTCATGGTCAATGCCCTATACGGGTATTCCATTTTTAATCTTTTATGCAGTACTCTTACTGTACCTTTTCTGTGTTCAGATACATGTAGATATACAAACACATTGTGTTGCAATTGCCTACAGTATTCAGTACAGTAACATGCTATATAGGTTTTTAGGCTAGGAGCAACAGGCTATACCATAGAGCCTGGGTGTGTGGTAGGCTATACCACCTAAGTTTGTGCAAGTACACTCTATAATGTTCTCACATTGATGAAATCACCTAACAATGCATTTCCCAGAACATATGCCCATTGTTAAACAACCCATGACCATACAATGAATAACTAAGTTTGCACACACATAGACAGGATCTTGTATCATTCCTGCATTAGGACAACCTAGTTTTTCCCACACTCAAATAGTCAACTTAAAGATACAACTAATATTCTAAATATTCTAAAATATACTCAGCTCAGGCCCAAAACTTCACTTGGATTTTAAATTTTTAACTTTTTTTGTTTCCCCTAACTTTAGGACTAGCAGACTAAGATGTAGTCTTTAGTCTCCTGGGAGTGCCACAAGGGTTATCACACATTGGTTTTTATGAGGTTTTTTGTTTACCTTACTTTTCTTAAGATGCAGGGAGACTATATTTTTGTATCACATAGAAAGGTTAGTTTAAAATAAAAAAAAATGCTTCTAACAAACATTCTTTTGCTGACAGAAGATGTTTTATATTAAACTGAGATATGATCTTGAACTCAGTACAACTATAAGCATTATTCAGCTTAGCAGGTTTGGGGATTTCTTTTCTTCTAGATAAGATTTGTATCATATAGTCCACTGTACAAAGAGTATAATAAACCAATAAACCTTTGATGACAAGTTTAGCAATGTGTAATGTATGATTTATAAAGTACCCTTGTAACTATATTGCCAAGATCACACTTCAAGGAAGAATTCTTATGAATATGTCATATGTATTTCACAATTTAAAATACAACAGAATGGAGTATATTAGAGAAAGTGGGTGTATAACTCAATATGTTTTGTTTTAGGTAGCATATTAGTAGTTTAATATAAAAGCTTCTGAATAGAGTAGCTTATATATCCTAGAAATTGAAAATGAAAGAGGGAGTAAAACTAAAATAGTTTCTCTCACTTTTGTTAAGACCTCAGGCAATTTAATTTTTTATTCAAACTAATCACTGTTTATTATTACCTACAAATAAGATTGTAGAATTGTCCACATCAAAGATTTTTAAGATTTAACAAATCTATGATTGACATATGAAATTTGCAGATAATTATTTTTAAAAAATGATGTATTTTCTATTGTGGAAACATCTAGAACTGTATTTCTTTAGGCTATTATCTTTGTGGCACTGATAATTAGAAGATATTATTTAAAGAAGTCATCAAAAAAGGGCAGGAAAATTCTGATAAGATGAATAATATACCTGAGAGAAAATAGCAATGTTATAAGACTCATTCCATTCTAAGTATTTCCAACTAAATT
The DNA here is from genome assembly GCF_041146395.1 of Eulemur rufifrons. NCBI lineage: Eukaryota > Metazoa > Chordata > Mammalia > Primates > Lemuridae > Eulemur > Eulemur rufifrons. The sequence continues at coordinate 221,801,590 of NC_090989.1, read as the reverse complement.
CAAGGCACAAGTATTACAGCATCTTTATCTATTTCATAGTCATGATCTCCTTATCCTTCCCATTCTAATTTGCTGTTAAAAATGCCTATCTGACAAGCATGGATGCTTCTCTTACTTCAGAGGAGTTTCTTCTATTAAGTCAAGGTAATTCATCTATTTTATTCCCCCAGGGACACTCCAGCCACTATAGAACCTAGATTCTAAAAATTAACTTTTATTTTAAAACATTCATAACATTTTAGAGGACAGTTAAACTTTTATTAAGTCAAAATTTCATGCATTAGAATGATGAAACTTGATTAAAAGGAAATTTTCAAAAGATATTGAACCTTGATTTTCCATGGTCCTTATATTCCAGTGGTTTCCCCTATCTTCAAGGAATCACCAGTTTGGTTTAGTAAAAAAAAGGAAACACACTTGAAAGTGAACAATTTGGTGTGAAATGCAGTGGGACAGCTAAAAATGCAGTTTGTTCCAATGTGAGAGACTGGGCTGAACTGGTCAGACTGAGCCTGAAAGAATTGCTAGAACCAGCCAATTGTTAAAGGAGGCAGGGAAAGGCAAGGGGCCTCACCTCTCAGGATCCTGAAGGGGAGTTGACAGTCACCAAGCAGTTATCCATTTGTCTGGCAAAACAGCCAAGTGCACACCACCTCCAAGGTTTCAGACAGAGTTTCCCCACATTCCCATTCTTGTCGTTCTTGTATGTGCTTGACTTTGCTTTGCTTTATTAGAGACCAAATCCAAATGCATACTATATAAAATAAAATGAAAGATTCACTATTGTCTGGATTTGGGCAGTTTAGGTTAATCTCAAATGAAACTGAACTGTAAAACTAGAAAACAAAATGGTCCTGAACAAGAATGAGGTAATAAAGAAATCACAGATTCCATGCTTTTTCTGAAGGGGCAGGATGTGGACTTAGAAAGACATTTCTGTGATTTATAGTGGTCTAGAAGCAATTTACTTGTCATACCAATTAAACATAACCTACATATATGCCCATTTGGGAAATTTTCCATTTGGGGAATATTTTTCCATAAACATCCTGTCTAAACAACATTTTGAAACCATTATGAGACTTCCCTAATCAAATCTGCCTCCCAAAATAGGAAGCGAATTTTAGTGGTTCACCTGACAGCAGGACCCCCCATACTGCATTAATGTGTCTGGGATGCTGGCGTTCATCACTGGAGGAAATTGCTTAGCTGGAACTACTACCATGTTGGAAATCATCTATCTATCAATAGAATATAATAGGCTTTACATTACACAGTGAAAGAGGAGAGCCTTATCATACACCCTTCTGAGAAAGGGATGTCCCTCCAAATATATTGCAAATTCAGTTCATCTGAAAAGGAATTTAACCTGGACATAATACTCTAAAGTGTGGGTCATGGCCTGACTCCATTTTTGGAAAGATGCCAGTACTTTGTAAGTCCTGTATTTGAAAGAAATGTGTGTTGTAATACTTCACAATCGATACAAACATGCCAGGTCAAATTAATTTCTGAAAATGTGTCTTACTGGATACTAGGGAAGGAGGCACCGTGGACGCACAGTTTCTGCTGAATCTGGCAGAGGGGAGCTGTGAGGATGTGTGGATTATCCCTGGCCGCATTCTCTCTCTGTTGCCAAAACTGTTCTTAATATTTTTACCAAAAAGAAGAAAGCTTGTATCACAAGGGATTTCTCTTCGTATAAAACTTTTAAGATTTGAAACTTTCTGACCCCATTTAAAACTTCTGAATCCCACGATTAAGTGGTTAAAGTAAACAAACGGCGAATAGTTAATGAAAAGAGGCTCCTCACCTCCCCGCAATATTCTAGCATATTAGATCTTCTATTTAAAGAATAAAAGTACTATTTAAAAGTTTGGCCTTTTCGTCTTGTGAGAAGTAAGTTGCTAGAATAAAAGCACATGGTTCATGAAAGCTCTAGAGTATTTATTTTCTTTATGCTAATTTAGTCACAGGGGATTGACAAGACTGCCCTTATTTGAGGACCCAGATATTTCGGAAGCTAGATTCACTTCCATTAAAATTAATTTAACTGTGCCTTTGAAAAATACTCTTACTTTATACAGCAAGGAAAATCTGCGCTCTTCCTGAGAACAAAGGAATTTTCCCAGTCACTCACCATTCACACTATCCATTGTCCTCTTTTAAATTGTATGGAAATTGATCTTCTATTATCACAGCCCACTACAACTTTGAGCCCTATAAGGAAACGCATGTGTCTTTTTAAACTCTACTTCTGTTTTAACCAAAATATTTATTTTTAAAAAGAATAATAGAGTAGGAAACTACTATTTTCTTTCGATTAGGAGAAAGCTTAGTTCTTCAAACAAGATGATAAACAAGATGACAATCTAAGCCCTTAGGTCAGCTTACTCTATTAAAGCAGCAAATAGGAAATACATAGCTTAAATAATAACAGATGATAAGAATTAAGAAGAATGCGTGGTGTTTACTAAACATCTTATTATCAGACACTGCAGAATACTATGTGAAACATTTTACAATCACGATCGATTTAGCGCTCACTATGAGGTCAATAATACAATCATATTCTACAGATGAGTTTTTCTTTTTGAAACTTACAAAAGACATGTTGAATTTACCATTGTCTTTTAGCAACAAAGACGTCATTTTCTACTTTTCTTGTGTCTGCCACACACACTCCCTCACACGGGATATTATGACTGAACTGGCTGGTGAACAGCCCCCAAATAGAACCTTTGCTCAAATGTTTGTCCCCAAGTAGTACCACAGTTAGCATCAGATTATCTTCTCAGTGTTTCCTGCACTACCTTCCTCATAATCACCTGGTGTGTTTGTTAAAACACAAATTCCTTGGCCATTCCATAAATACTAAATCAGAATCACCAGGAGGGCCTGGGAATATACATGTTTAATAAGCCACCAGGCTGTTACTGGGCACATTGAGTGATGGAAACTACAGGGTTTGATTCATGCCCCAAACTCTTTTGTGCATGCCATACTCAGAAGTCTTGTTTATTTTTTATATGACCTACATTTTACCAGACCCACACAAGCATATTAAAAAGCATTTTAAATATGTGTTGAATAAATGGCTCAACATTTATTTTTTTTTCTTTACTCCTAAATATGTATTTGGCACTGGAATTTTAGAGATGTTTCTTAAGTTGAAGTCATGGCACAGAATAGGCAAGAGAACAATTACTGGGGTTGGGGGAGAGAGAAGATTGTTAATCCACCAGCCCACACATCACTAGAGGTACACATAGTTACCATCCCATGGAATTTCACTTCCCAAATGGTAGCTTCAGAAGGAAGAGAGCCCTTCCAAACTTAAAAAACCAACCTAGATTTCTCTAAGACCTTAAAATGAGTCTACACGGGCAAGCAAAATCTGATTGAGCTCCTTTTTTCCTCCCTTAATTTTACATCAAAGAAGAAAATGGTCCAAACTTTATATGCATCTATCAAAGACATAAAAGAGCAAATTTAGCCTAAGAGACATTGTTAGGATTTTTGAATTTTATTTGATCAAATTCAACATAATAAAACAAAAAAATGGTATAATGGCTTACTTATGCTAGCAAAAATGCTCATTGTTGAAAATTTTTAAAGCATATCAAGAAACAGAATGATCTAACTCATTTTCCAAGTGGGGTAAAAAAAATTAAATAATCTAGTGGTATATACTAAAAAATACTGGTAGTCAAGAGTCAAGGGTTTTTGTATATAGAAAAAAATGTACTTTATGAAGTTATCCAACATCCACAACTTAGGTGAGACCCAAAATCCAATAAATGTGATGCAGAACTCATGTGCACCGTATTACATCAGTATAGTCAAACTCGTCAAGGTCAAGGCCATGGCATTTGCTACGGGTCTGGTCCTCCTCACCACCTGTTCATACTCTGCCAGATTCTCTAAGGAAAATGAAAGTAGAAGAACAGAGAAGAAAAACATCTCACTTGAATCAGATCTTTTTGTTGGATGTTCTCCTCAGTGTGGTGATGCTGGAGGCATTTCTCCCCCTAGCCATCCAGTCCCTTTGAAAATGTCTTTCCTTCTCTGCTTTTTAATTTCCTGTCTTATTACAATTATTGGCTCCTTCTCCAGCAAACCACCCTGACAATGGTCCTAGCCAACCACAATTGCACTGCATAATATGTTTTATTGTTACATACCAACTTATTCTTTTCCAAACCTTGCTTATTAATTTCATGCTAATTCCACAATTTGTATGAAAGATGATTTATTTAAACCACTTTTACATCCAAATACACACAGCTGGGAACATCTTCCCCTCTTGAATTTCTATCATATTCTTGTAGCTGATAACACTACTCTCTAAACACACTAATAATATGAACAGTATAGGTGGTATAATTTTCTCATTGTCCTCAGTTCTTTAGCAAGTACATCTATCACATTTTGACCTATGAGGGCATTTGAAATAATTGCAACAGGAGGTTTCCTCTGTGGAGAGATAGGCAAAAGAGTAGAATTAGAAAGCACAGTTAAAACCTTTCAGGTCTCACTCACTTGCCCATTACTAAATGCAGTATGGGAAATTCAGCAGCAATTCATTCTGAACCCCACTGGATGAATGGTGACCAACAGTACCACAGCTTTGCCACATCTTCTCTTGTCAGGAAATGTCAAGTCCCATCATCAGCTCAGCAAATTTAGACACGTAGCAAGCTTTTCAATCATAATCCTCAGATGCAGCTGGTGGGGGCACTGTTCCAGATGTCACCAGTGCGTGGGTATAAGACAAGAAGGGATGAATACCTTCTGCAATGAGGTATTGCTGTTGCATAAGAATAATGGGTCTCAAACATACCACATGGAAATGCACCAAAGGACAACTAATGGTATCAATCAGTGCCACGGCCTGGGGTGGGGGCTTCAAGAGTACCACTTGGCCCAATGCTTATTCTTCATAAGGACCTCAAATCTAGACTTCAGACTTTCTCTCTATTAAAAAGAAGTGTTAACTTATTGAATGTAAATATGTAAACCATACTACGGTTTTTGTGACCTGGTTTTGACATTTTTATTCTTCCTCTTCTCTTCTCTTTTCTTTTTCCTTTTCAATATTATCAAAGCCCTGAAAATGGAAGTGATCTGGGCCTCTCCTCAATATCTGCCAGTTCTTGATTCCTTCCATAACTGTTCCCTGCAATGACACTATTTGAGCAGATTCCATGTCTGCACAGAGCAGGCAGACAATCTTCTTGCTGTGGAGTCTTAACTTAGTCTTGGGCAACACTGTGGAGGGAAAACATTCTCATGAGCAGTCTCTGTTTTTGCGTTTTCTTCTGTCCTGCTGCCCTTTCCTTCTCCATACACTCACTTTCCTCTCTGACCCATTAAAACCTGCTTTCAGTCACGGGTCTGACAACAGCTTTACATGCTCATCCACATTTAATTCCTTGTGCTGCTTGGTCCAGAAGAATGTGCATCTAAGTCATATTCATAACTGATGAAGAGGTTTGTTTCACTCTTATTAAAAAAGGGGAGGGTGGGAGAGTGGGGAAGAGTAAGAAATAGGCTGTCTACACACACACACATTAGAATAGCAGATGGCAAGATTCAGATGCCTGGCCTAAAATTGATCAGCCTTCTATACTATAACAAACAGATATGAACATAGATGCACTGATGAGCTAAGTGCACGCTCAGGGAAACACAGTGTCTTTTCAAAGACTGAGCTCTCCAGTGAACTGGAGGGAACTCTTTTGAGTAGAAAAGTTGCTGTAGGGGAAGCAACAAACTCTAAATTAAAAAAATCCAATGCGCAAGTGATGATACATGAAAGGAGAGAGGAGACATTAGGGAAAAATAAATCAATTCAGAACAATCCTGGTTCATTTCCACCCTTTTCTTCCCTGATTTCCACCACTGAAAGCATAATCCCACTCCTTGATCTAAAGTAAAGATATTAACTTGTAGAAATTCCACAAAATAGCTATATTTTCATGTAGAGTGGCTACACAACAAAAGAAAACAGAAATAATACCTATCTCTTAAAATTAAAATAAAGATTAAATAAGATGATGTATTTGAAAGAAGCAGCACAGTGTCTGGCATACATACAGTAAATGTGCACAATCAATATTTTAACATTCATGTAATGTTTTGTGCACATATCCATTGAGGAAAAGGGGCCTATTTTACAGACTCAAGGAAGAAAGACACTGACTGTTCTCATCCCCAAGCCTTGAACATACAATCCCCAGAAGAGCTAATCAATATGTGCCAATAGCACTTCAGTAAGGATGCTCCTGAAAGTCAGTCTATCAGCAATAGCCTCTCTCTGCTGTCCAGGATTTCTGAGATAAAGAGCAGCCTGTCCCTAAACACTCCCACTTCTAAAAGTCCTTTAAACTCTAGCTCCAGACTTCCCAAAAGTCTTTACAAGATCATCCATTTACTTTGTTCACTGTGCTTTTAGAAGTACAGTTTTCCCCTGATTAGTAAGCAATACATTCATTCAGCTTTTTGTTTCAGATATTGAGTGGTGGGCTCTTCCTTGAACAGCATACATGGTTCATCTGCATAAAAACAATAAGGCTAACATACTCCTTTTATTTGCTACATAGTAAAATTCACCTTCTTCCTCTTTCCTCATTAAATTTTCAATCTCCAGCATAAGTTAGTTATAGTCAAAGGATGCTGTCTTGAGAGATGAGAAATAAAAGCTTATTGGTTTTTCAAATCTTATTATGCCCCCTAAAAGAGAAAAAAAAAACTTTATTTTTCAGTACAGGATCAATGTAAGTCAGTTCATATGAAAATCTATTTTTCCTGACACACCAATCAACCAAGATAAGAATGTAAATTTGATTTTGGTCTACCTGAACATATGCTATTTTAAACAAAATTATCTATATGTTACCAACACTGGGTACTAATACCCATGCAAGTGCATGCATCCTCAAGCTGCTGTCTGTATTATTCATTTATTGGATGTACAAATTCCTTAGCCCCAAAGACAAAATTATTTGCATGCTGGAACTCTCTCAGCTTTCATGTTTTAATCCCATTACTTCCATCCCCAAGCTCCACTGTACTTGGCCCTTCATGGCTTCCTGACAGCTAGGACTTTTTCATGTCTTTATACTTGTGATCAAGCTATTCCTTCTGTCTAGAACTACTTCATCCTCCTCACACAACTACTCAGTTGTCAAACTCCTATTCATCCTTCAAGACCCAACTCAAATGTCTCTTCTCCCCCTTTGCCCTTATTCCTCCTCCTGTTCTCTCGCAACACTTTATATATGTCTCAAGTCAGCTCTTATCATGTATATCTCATTTGTATATCTTTCTCCCTCCGCTGAAATTATATATCTCTTGAGAGCATCTATCTATGATACGCTTTTTAAATCTTTTATCTCCAAGACTTTACATATCAACAACCATAGAGTGTTTCTACTCAGCTGCACTATTCTTATAAAAATTCATCTGCAGCCCACAATAACTAGAAAAGAATTTGCAAGATCAGCAGAGGATGTGGTTTTTTAATCTTGATTGATTTTGGTGTCATTTTTATAGATTTCAAGTTACAAATTGATTTCCCTAATGGCATCAGAGATTTGATGATTTGAAAGAACAAACCCAATAACTTGCCTTTTGACTTGACTTTAATATTAAATGTGTATGGACTCAGCTGTGTTGGCAGTTTAATACATAAGGCATGAGCAGTCTCAGACCCACGTCATTTCACACGGTGGCACAATGTAGACAAGGCCGCAGTCATGCTGGAGTCCCGTTTTGAGTTGGGATTCCCAAGTATCTAATACGAATGAACAAAGCAGGTCAACCCATTGCCTCTAAAGAACTTGTATAAATACTTAAGTGAATCATAAGCATTCAACTAATATTTGCTGAGTGAATGCCAGCCCTTTGTATATCACCAATTAAAGTACTCCCATTAACATCCAAGTGTCATATTGAAACTTTTGCCATAGAGTCTTGGTGCAATTAGCTCAAAGATAACAATATTTTTTTTTCCACATGTGATAATTTTATCTAATTGATGAAAAATCTGAAAACATACAAGTGTTCCGGGTATCTGAGGCCTCTGTATAAGGAAGGATGGGTGGGATAGTGAAGAATGGGGTGAAGGGAATGTTTAATTTTGCATAGACACTTTATAAATCCCTGGGGATCATGTCATAATTTCCCTATGTTCATGACATACATTTATTTATGAAATAGGGTCTCTATGTCTACCTACATACAGAAAACCACAATATGACCAATTCCAGGATGTCAAACTTTCACAGTGACCCAGCTGGCTGCCTTGTCTTTTGCTCCAGTCTGTTACACAATCATTTTCATCATGATACTCACTTGGGCAGGAACCTGAATGGACTCTCTGTGACCTATAGATTATGTCCAAATTCCTAGACCAGCACTGAGAACCATTTATAGGTTGTCTCTCAACCAAGCGCTCTGGTGAAATCTCCTTCTATTTCACTAGACATAAACTCCAGTCCAAGGAAAAGCAGCATTCATTTTCTGAGCATTTACTGTTTGTACAACAGGCATTGTGTTTAATAGTTTAGATATATTTTCCTACATACTCCTTACCATAGCCCTGCCAGAAAGCCATGGTCTTAAATTTAGAGATGATGAAATTTAAGCCCAAAATGATAATGTAACTTTCGTAAGGCCACACACCTTGAAAATAATGTAGCCAGAATTTGAATACTGATTCTAAGCCCTCTTATTTAAAGCTGTATTGAACAGGTCTGTAATTTCTGACTTCATCTCATGTCTTTTCTCAGTGGTCAGCATGGTGTGGGGTACCTTGTAGACACTTCACAAACTTTTTTTTTTTTTAGAGATAGAGTCTTGTTCTGTCACCCAAGCTAGAGTGCAGTGGCACAATCGTAGTTCACTGTAGCCTCGAACTTCTGGGCTTAAGGGCTCCTCCTACCTCAGTTTTCTGAGTAGCTGGGACTACAGGTGCAGGCCACCACGTTCCAGCTAATTTTTTCTTATTTTTTGTAGAGCTGGGTTCTCACTAAGTCCCCCAGCCTGGTCTTGAATCCCTGGCCTCAAGCAATCCTCCCACCTCAGCCTCCCAAAGTGCTAGGATTATAGGCGTGAGCTCCTGAGCAGGACTGACATTTGACAAACTTTTGTTGAATAAAACAGGGCCGTGTTTTTGTTTGCTTTTTGTCTATATTGGTAAAGTCTGTGGCACCCTTCCTTCAATCCCTTTTCAAGGTCACGTTCTTCCACATGCTTTCCAGGACTAAGCTCTCCAGCCCACTCTACTCACAGTCTATGCTGGAAACTTACAAACAACGTTCTGCTTCTCTGCAACATTGATGTGTTTCTCATCCTTTTTCATTTATTTTTGCTCATATGGTCTCATTCATTCTTAAACTTTGAATTCTTTACACCACCTAGATAAATGTTTGGACCCCAGTGACAGCCGATTTAGGCATTTTCTGTGCTGGATTGTACTCTACCGCCTGCAAGGCTGTGAGATGAAAACTATTTTTAAGCATTGCTGTTTTATCCATTTGGAGCAGTTCTTTTTCAAACATAAACATTGTGTCTTTTGTAATGGAGTAAATTATTATTTTAATTTTAATCTGTATACTCTTCCTTAAGAAACAACAGAACAGTGATTTTCTTGAACTCTCCATGGCATCAAGGACCAGAAAACTGAAGTGTGACTTACAGCCACCAAGACCCTCTGCCTTGCGCTACTGCAATATCCGTGAGGCAAATTACCCTTCCCTTTCCTGACCTGGGGACTGACGAGGCAGTGACTATGTGCTTTAGTCCCTCACATAGAGATGAATCAAACATCCTAATAGACATATTCCTTTTTTTGCTCTGCCTTTTCAGTCTTGGAATAAAAAAAAGAAAAATGTTTCTCATTTACAGTAGCCTTTATTTCTGACTTTAAGAAGGCAGGGTTTTAAATCTTCACGTAAATACAGCAAAAGCACACATACCATTGAACAAGAAGCCTAAAGGGTATTACTGCAATACTCTACGTTATATAGAATTTATAGGGTTCTCTTCTTCCAAATTTAGGCTTCTAAGGTGTTAAAAAAAAAAAAAAAAAAAGAAAAGAAAGCCAGGAAGTTTTGCTCTCTGGAAGCAATTGGACAATTTAAGAGCCAAGCTTAAGGCCACTAATAAATGAATGCAAATTCCTTTAAAGAAATTTTTAACAGAATTATAGGTTATCTTTTGACTTTTTGATGATACTTATCCTATTATCAAAAAGGTGTGAGGTGATATCTCATTGTGTTTTTTTTTTTTAATTTATTTATTTATTTATTTATTTTTTTATTTCATCTTGTTATGGGGGATACAGAATTGCAGGTTACATACGTTGCTCCTGTATCATTGTGGTTTTGATTTGCATTTTCTCGATGATTAGTGACATTGAGCACCTTTTCATATACCTGTTGGCCATTTGTATGTCTTCTTTGGAAAAGTGTCTATTCATATCCTTTGCTCACTTGGAATTGAGTTATTTTACTTTGCTATTGAGTTGAGTCATATATTTTGGATGTTAATCCCTTATCAGATACATGGTTTGCAAACATTTTCTCCCATTCTGTAGGTTGTCTTTTCATTTTGTTGATTGTTTCCCTTGCTGTGCAGAAACTTTTTAAGTTGATGTAGTAATATTACTTTATTGTTGCTTTCATTGCCTGGGCTTTTGGTGTCATACCCAAAAATCATTTCCAAGACCAATATCATGGAGCTTTTCCTCAAAGTTTTCTTCTAGTAGTTTTAGACGGATGTGTTAATTAGATTGATTGTGGTAATTTCACAATATATATCAAAACATCATGTTGTGACCCTTAAATATATATAATTTTGGTAATTACATCTCAGTAATACTGGAGAAAAATGAATTGTGTGTGTATGTAACTTTAGCTTTAAATTATCTTTAAGGAGATAATATTAATGGCTATTTAAAAACCCTTTCTGGCACTAGAGACATCTACCCAAAGGTACGAAAAAATTATTTTGAATTTTATCATGAATCTACTCCATTCCCAAAAGTCCTCCCTCCATCCCATTTTTACTATAATTATGTAGAATCATTTTCCTCTCTCATTTCTCATGTGACCATCATTTTCCTTTAGTCCCTGCTCTGTTTCTCAATCCATTTTAAAGTCTTCCACCTCCTTGATTCTCTTGAAACTATCTGAAAAATAGTGCCCTTCTTAGACTCCACTTAATGGTTGATGCTGTTGCCGATCCTCTTTTTGCAATTCTCGTGACTTTACTCTCTCCTATTCCTTCAAACTCTCTTTTGAGCTTAGTTTCTTTAATGGATGGATCCAAATTCCCAAATCTCCCCCTCATTTTTCATCCTCCTCTTCCTCTACCAGTGCTTCCTAAAACATCTATTTCCCTTGATTAAATCTAAATGACACTGTTATGCTAGTTAGTCCCTTTATATCTCCAATCTTGAACTTGCTATTAATCTCCCAAGTTGGAATTTAAATGATCTATTAAATCTGTTCACAAAACATCTCACCATCACCTCAAACTCTGTAAGTCTAAAAAAAAAACAAACAAGCACAAAATTGTCTTTTTTATTCTCCAAACTTCTTTTTTATTCTCTTGTGTTCCCTGAGACATGGATGATGTTGCCATCCTCGGGCTAACCCAAGAAAGAAATCTAAAATGCAGAAAGAAATTGTAGACTATGGAATATAGGCTACTAATAAGTGGTTTGATATTGAGAAGTCAATTGTTCTAAGTGGAGTTCAATTCTCTTATTTTTTTTTCAATTGCATTATTTTACGGTTCTGTGCTTCTCACATTCTCAGCATTAATTAAAACACCAACTAATGAGCACTCAGTGTATTCACAAACCACTAAATTTAGGTAAAAGTTAAAATAAATAAACACACACAAATTTTTAAAAATAATCCCTTTACAAGTACAGGTGATGCTGAAATTGTTTCATATTGTTGAGAAGGATGACATTATTACAATGTTTGCAATTTGTTGCCATGATAGATAGGTAGCTTGAATCAGGCTCCCCTTTCTTTGTTTCTACTAAGTTAGAAAAACCAATTTACAACATAGATCACTGGAATTGTTATTAAGTGTTGTTGGCTCTTCCAAATAGTTTAGGATTTCCTTTGGGAAGAAGTGAGACTATTCATGTGTGGGAAGAAGAGTGAAATAGGTATATGGTGACCAAGAAGGTTGATTGTGACAAACTACGCTCACTAAACCCTGTTTCCTCTTCTTCCTTGTACATAGCTATGCTATGTCCCCTAACCTCCCTTTAAGTTAGGTTTGGTCTTGTTGCTGGATTCTAACCAACAGAACTGGGAAAAAGAACACATTCTACTCTGGATCCAGTTGATTCATGAAACCTCCCACCGGTGATCTGTCTAGCTAGAGTGAATATGGCCCCCAAGAAGAGCCTGGGCGTCATAAACCAATGATGGTGAAACCAGGGAAGGAAAGAGCCTGTGGGTCTCTGAATTACTGCCTGGAGAAGAGCTGCCCAGCCAGGCACATTCTCACTGAACTCTGAATGAATAAGAGATAAATTCCTATTGTGTTAAATCACTGGATTTATGTTCCACAGCAGCAAGCTTTACCTTAACTTATGCACATACATAGAAAACATTTTCTGTCTATATACAACTAGTTCCCCTACAATATTAAACGCATACTTTATAATTGAGAGTATGCAAAAGTTATTTGGAATAAAAATAACTTTCAATTAGATCAAAGAACCCAGCTAGACATGAGAAAGGGATCAGATGTTACCAAAATATATACAACAAAACAACTCCAAGAATAATCACCCTGAACGAATTTCTAAGTAGGTAAGTCATTAAGGATCATGCCATATATACTACACTAAGAAACACTGACATCTTATTTCTCTCGTTTCCCTAACTTAACTCTAAAGAAGCAATTTAAAAGAGGCACTACCACTTTAAAGAATATTGTTTTATATGTGTATAGTATTTTGCACTTACTTGCTGGACTCATATTTATTTTATTTCCCAGATTCTTGGTCTTAAGTATTTATTTTTCTTCTTTAATATTTATTTCAGATATTATTGAAATAATAGAAAACAAAAAAACCACCCATATTCACACCCCCAAATGCATATTTTTCTTTATTTGTGTCATCTTCTGATCCTTGTTCACATGTATATTCGATATTTGCAACTGTTCCCTAACATCATGGAGTCTTTCAGTCTACATTTTCCATTAATATCATGTCCTGTGTATTTGGCCACATGTCCTCCTCCTTCCTGTGTATTTACCTGACCTGCTGCTGTCCCCCTCCCTCACCTCCACCCTCAATGACCCACCAATGTTTAGTTTCCTAATTGACACCTGGCAGTTACATTCCTGCTAATCTAAATTCAGATCTAATAAGAGAGAACTTCTTTTTCTTTCCTTTAAATCTTATTTAGCAATACTTGCAGGACTTCTATTTATTTCCAAAGAAAACTAAGACCGGATTCTGAGTCATTGCACGCAGGTGGAACTACGTGACACTGTTTGCTATAAAGCAGAATAGATTATAAGTTAGGTCCTTCTGCACACCTTAGGTTAGGTCTTTCTGTATACCTTACAAGAGGACTTAATTACAAGTGCTTTAACAGGAATTTGTTATGAGGTTCTCTGGCATAGACTTTATAGGCAGAATTGGAGAGAGAGAAGTAGCAGGTACAAACCTCATGTGAAAGATTAATTGGCCCAGATACTCAGTTGGACAATACAGGATTGTGTGCAAACTTCAGTCTTTTTAATTGTAACATTTTAGTGAGCCACAATTTTTAAGAGCTCAGCCTATGGAGTTAGGGTTTGAATGCCAACTCTGCCATTTACAATACCCCTTATCCCTTTGTCTCCTCATCAGTAAGATGAACCTAATGGTACAGCTTACCTTATAGAGGTGTTAGAAGGATTAAATGAGAAAATTGACATAAATAGCTTAAAATGATGTCTGGACATAGATATTTAAAAATCCTCTAAACAAGAAGATTTAAATGTTGCATAGTGCATTTCTTTTAGTAAAAGAGAAGCCCCCATGTTGGCAAGTAATACTATGGTATGCCCACTGCATTGACTGTATGAAAACAACATTAACTACTTAAAGCCAGGTTGAAAATTGGTGGCCTACAGTTGGCCCCCAGAAGCATTTGGTTTGGCCAGCACACCAAACACATAACTAGTTCTGCTTCTCTGGTTTTAATGACTGATACACTCTTAAGAAGAAGATCTAGTTCCAGAAAAACAGAGGAACTTTGAAGAAGGACAGATCTGTTTAGAACGTTGCCTTCACCACTTGTAATGTCACCTTAGGCATATTTATTAGCCTTTTTGTGCATCCTCTCCCTTACCTGCAAATCTGGAAAATATCCCCTTCCAAAGACCATTGTGCCTGGCTCAAAACACATATCCAATATTATTGTTGCCCCCTTTTTTCTTTTAACACTTCTCAGTAAATTGTAGTCAAATCCATTGTGCTTAATTTTGCACCATAACACATACACTCCAGTATATTTTAAACTTTTAGTTGCTCACTTAGTCAGCCAAAAATATGTCTCGAAGGCCCATGAGAGATGGGTAAAACCAAATAATGACATTAGAAAGACAGACTAGTCCTGAGGACAGATTGTCTGTGCTGAAATTACCGCTCTGCTATTGACTGGCTGGGTGATCTTGCATATGTTACTTGACCTCTCTGTGTCTCAGTTTCCTCATCTGTAAAATGGTGATTATAGTTGTATCACCTCTTAGGGTTTTTGTGAGGATTAAATTGGTTAATACACGCATGGTATTTTGGACAGTGCCTGGCAAAGTATGACAGACTTTACACAAGTATTGCCTATCATCATCCTTCCTCCTCCCTCTCCTCCTCCATCATCTTCATCATCAGCATCGTCTTCCAATTCGGTGCCACATATAGCAGTACAAGTGTTAGTAATCTCATTTCAAAGATTGAGTGTTAAAAGAGGAAAAAGAAAAATTGCTTCTGTGAAAATAAGTACTATTTTTACTCTCAAAGCTTCAAAAAAAACAGCTTCTCATTCAACCCAAAATGAATTTAACATGCTCTACTCTGACCTTGCTTGGATTTTAAGCATGCCCATGCCTAGGAGTGTTTCTTTCACCTAGTGGGGTAGAGCAGTTGGGGAAGAAAGGAGCTGGGGGGTGTGGGAGGATAAAAGAGATGGAATAGTATCCATGCCAAATTTGTTGGCCAAATACTTTTTAACTAAAATTATATGCAATACTATGTGAAGTGTTAAAACACATTAGGGGTTATTTGAGGACATAGACAAAATGAAAGCTATACTCATGCTGTACTTTCCTAAAAACATATGCTGATACATTTTGAAGTATATACTATGTAGTCAGAAAGATATCAGCTCAAGAAGTAATTACTCATTCTTCTCGAGTTTACATTTTGTGTAGTGGTAAAAGTGATTCATTCACACAGATTAATAAATGTCTCCCGCTTAAGACTGTCATCAGAATGAACAAATTGAACTGTCTACTGGTAGATTCCATGAGAAATGACAGAAATCCCTGTGTTTGCACACTGTGATTTCAGTACAAATAGAAATTTGAAAGAGTCGCCTCAGGGGAAGAAAACAAGCAAATGAAATCTCGACTCCCATTCCAAGAACACTCTTCAGGAATTTGAGAGGATAATGTAGTTTAAGATGAGGAATATTAGATGGCTTGGGTAAAGGGAAAGCTTACCAAGTAAAGAAAATATACGAGTTTGCAAAACACTTTGCAGAAGAAAAATGCCTTATAACATGCCAAACAGTTTCTCTAACTTAGCGCAAGGACTAATTCATGAACCCAAGGCTACCTCAGACAGCTCTCATGGGATGTTCTCTTTTGCAGCAGTTGAGTTGGGTACAGAAGCTAAGCAAGGAGACTGAAGAAGTAGTTTTCAGTATAAAATAAAGTGCTGATGTTTTAAATCTAGCTCTTTAGCACAATCTATACACCTGGAAACTATGATTACGAATGAGAACTGTTTTCCTTGAAATTTTGTAGAACATATAGCCAGTTTCTACAAAAATTCCTTTTTCTCAAACAAAAGGATTAAGACATTATTAAAAAAATCTAACATGCAGGACTAATTGTAGACCTAATTCCTGGAATAAATAATACATCTCTTACATGTTTTCCCTTTTTTAAATAACAAAATGTGTTTAATGTAAAAATAATTATGTTTAATCTTTCATAAAAATTATTTCTCACTATAATTCCCAGTCATATTTAAATGAATCATTTAAGACTATGAAAGATATGACAATTTAAATGTCATTGATTATCACTTTACAACAAGGTGATAGCCAAGATAACATACCAAAATTAAAGAATATATTGAGATCTTTGATGGTGTGTCCCATTAAGTCAAACTGATCATTATCTCCTAAAGTGATTTTTGGCACAAGCGATAGAGAGATAAATGTGAGATATCTACAATATATCTCATAATAGATATTGTACATCAATTGGTTAATTCTTCACCAGTGGGAAGTTTGGCACTTTCTAGTGTGATACTATAAATGTTCTTGTAATGGATCATTACATGATCTCTATGAATCAGATATTGTTCAACATGAGAATGAACTTTAAGGCGTTTCTGAATGTCATATAAAACCAGTTCGTCTTTTTAATGCTTTTCAACAGATCTTCACTACCCTTTTAAAAATCAATATAAGAGAACATAGAGTTGATTGATATATTTCAAACTTTTTTATTTTTTCAAGGGGTGGGGAACCTATGGCCTTCTGATTTCAAGATTGTTCTTTTTTTAAGCACCAAAGGAGGCAAGAAAAGCTTCATCTTTCTCTGCTGAGCCCTTTTAATAAAAGGATTTGTTCTTTTTTTTTAACATTTATTATAACTCATTTTAATATCATTAATACACTTCTCATTTTAAGCCTTTGTTGGCTTTCATTTACATAGTGGTCCATATTTTACAAAGTTTTTTGTTTGTTTGTTTGTTTGTTTTTATTTATTTTTTTAAATTTCAGAATATGATGGAGGTACAAACATTTTGGTTACATATAATGCCTTTGCCTCACCCAAGCCAGAGCTGTAAGCATGCCCATCCCCATACAGTGTGACCATCGGTTGTGAATTTACCCATCCCCATCACCCCCCTCCCACCCACCTGGCACCTGATCAATATTCTTTCCATGTGAGCACCTGAGTGTTGATCAGTTAGTACCAATTTGATGGCGAGTACATGTGGTGCTTGTTTTTTCATTCTTACAATACTTCACTTCGAAGGATGGGCTCTAGCTCCACCCAGGATAATATAAGAGGTGCTAGTTCACCATTATTTTTTATGTTTGAGTAGTATTCCATGGTATGAATATACCACATTTTATTAATCTACTCATGTATTGATGGGCACTTGGGTTGTTGCTACATTTTTGCAATTATGAATTGTGCTGCCATAAACATTTGAGTGCAGATGTCTTTATTGTAAAATGTCTTTTTTTTCCTTTGGGTAGATGCCTAGTAGTGGGATTGCTGGATCAAATAGTATTTCTATTTTTAATTCTGTGAGATATCTCCAAATTACTTTCCACAGAGGTTGTACTAATTTGCAGTCCCACTAGCAGTATAAGAGTGTTCCTATCTCTCCACATCCATGCCAGCATTTGTTGTTTTGGGACTTTTTGATAAAAGTCATTCTCACTAGAGTTAGATGCTATCTCATTGTGGTTTTGATTTGCATTTCCCTGATGATTAGAGACATTGAGCACTTTTTTATATGTTTGCTGGCCATTATTCTGTCTTCTTTTGTTCTGTAAAATTTGGATTCAGTCAAAAGGCTGCAGTCAAGGATCCAGAAGGCCACCTGTGGCCCCAAGGCCCCAGGTTCTCCACCCCCAACAGGATCAAGCAAAAGGGAAGACAGGTGACAAAATAGGGAGGGGACAGGATTATTTCAACTTTGTTTTTCCATCTCTAGCCCTGCAAAGGAAGAGTGAAGAGATCTGGAAAAGAGAATTACCTTTATTCACGTTTTTCCAATGAACAGGGCAGACAGAACACTGTTGGCATTTAAGCCAATTATTACCATCTGGCATGCCTGCCTGACCAGTAATGGACGTTCACCTTAGCTGGAGCTGACCACTGAATAATAGTGCAAAATGATGCTGCTGGGCTACGGGGAGCAGTGAGATTACAACTTGCTGCAGTTTAAAATTTTCATTTTGAGCAAAACATTCACAAAAAATATCAATAATTTAGATACTGAAAAGTTTTCAAGCACTGAGTGAAATGCTAGACCGTTATCCAAAAAGCAAGAATAGAAGTCAGTGGAAAATTTTCCTGCAGTGGAAGGTACAAATGGTTGTTGGTGTTGGTACTCTTAAGAATAAATAGTTCAAATGGCTCTAGAAAGGCTGAGTTTGGTTTGCATTAATTAACACTGGCTACTTGTGAGATCAACTTCCAAGAAAGAACCAAGAGTTTACTTAGGTCTTTGGAATCAATCAAAATAAAATATCCTATTTATATTAACCTTATCAACACTTCGAAAAAGAAAAGAATCTTACATTTTCCTAAATTCTTTTATTAAAAGTATGTACTATTAGGCCAGGTGAGGTGGCTCACGCCTGTAATCCTAGCACTCTGGAAGGCCAAGGCGGGAGGATCGCTCAAGGTCAGGAGTTCGAAACGGGTCTGGGCAAGAGTAAGACCCCGTCTCTACTAAAAATAGAAAGAAATGATCTGGACAGCTAAAAATATATACAGAAAAAAATTAGCCGAGCATGGTGGCACATGCCTATAGTCCCAGCTACTCAGGAGGCTGAGGCAGGAGGATTGCTTGAGCCCAGGAGTTTGAGGTTGCTGTGAGCTAGGCTGACACCACAGCACTCTAGCCCGGGCAACAGAGCGAGACCCTGTCTCAAAAAAAAAAAAAAAAAAAAGAAAGAAAAAGAAAAAAAGTCAAATTAAAAAAAAAGTATGTACTATTAATATTACAAAAGTAGTTCTCATGGCCAAAACAATATCTCTAAATATTTCTATATCTTCTAAAATATACACTATAATTCTCTCTTTTGTTGTCCCATTTTCCAAGGTAAAAATTGAGATATTCAGCAACATATAAGCATAAATGCAACCCCCTGTGGTTTTAAAATTACTATGAAGTTTTATTACATATCTTGGAAACCCTAGTAAACCCACAATATCTCCATTTGTGCAAATCTCGAGACTTTAACAGCAGCCTATGAAACTATTTACTTGTGAGGACCCTGAGTGAATAGAGAAGTCTTAGCCCATCCAGACACAATGTAAATGATGAAACTTCAATCCTTTTAATTATTCATGTGCCACAGCTAGAAATTGAATTCTGGCGGATGTGAGAAGGGGAAAGAGTAATTAGCAAATTGATGCCACATTTCCGTGCTGCATCATAATTGCTAAAACTCATTGCTTGTTTTTTAAGGAATAAGCTTGTCATTTCTATATAAATATTAGGAAGTGAATGTGTGTTTGCATTTCCGTAAAGCAAAATTATATTTCTTGAATCTTAACTCTCCAATGAGGAAACCAATTCCAAAAAAAATGATTTTAGGAGTTAAAACATATAACCAAGGAGAGGAGCTTTGCATTAAAGATGGAACGGAGAGTGGGAGGAGGAAAGGGAGGGAGAGAGACTGGTTTACTTCTTTAACATTTAATATCAAATCAGTTGGGCCAAAAGGAAACAAAAAAATTCAAAATAATCCGAAACAAAACAATACCAAGTATTGGAGCCCATCTTATTTGCTCTGTAACATCTGCGGAATATTGTTGGCACACAAAGAACAGCAATAAGCCTGGCAAAATTTGAGGGAGAGGCAAAAGGCACCTGCTGACAGAGAGAGAGGGGAACTCTCTGTGGCAGGGGCTGCAAACTATTGCCCTTAGGCCAAATCCAGCCTGCTGACCCATGAACTAAAAATGGCTTTATATTATTGAACAGTTTACAAAAATTAAAGGAAGGATATTTCATGGTACATAAAAATTACATGAAATTTAAATGTCGATGTCCTCCAATGAAGCTTTATTGGAATATAGCCACACTCATTCATTTATATTTTGTCTATGGCTGCTTTTACATTTTAATGGCAGAATTGTGACAGAGACCACGCAGCACACAAAGCCTAAAATACTTCCTAGCAGAGCTGGTTCTTTACAGAAAAATTTGCCAACCCCTGCTTTAGGGAATCCCAAGAATAAATCCCACAGAGCATTTCTTGGTCCTAGACTGACTCCCTCTGCTACTCTTCCTTACTTCCAAGAGACCCCAGGGTTTCAGCTCACTTCTGTTTCTTTGTAAGGCCTCTTTCCTATGAAACTGCTTCAAGAGTAGGATACGGTTGCCCAAGAATTGGATATTGTTGCTCTCTCTGTATAGTTAGCACGTGGACCTGCCTTAGCCTGCTCTGATTGCTGTCACAAAATACCACAGACGGGATGGCTTGAACAGCAGAAATCTATTTCTCACAGTTCTGGATGCTGGAAAGTCCAGGTCATGGTGCCAACCAATTTAGTTTCTGGTGAGGGCTCTCTTCCTAGCTTGTATAGATGGCCATCTTCTTGCTGTGTCCTCACATGGCAGAGAAAGAGCTGGAGAGAACATACTCTGAGGTCTCTTCCTCCTCTGACAAGGGCACCATCCCAATTGGATTAGGGCTCCACCCTCATGACCTCATTTAACCTTTATCACCTCCTCACAAGCCCTATCTCCAACAACGGTCACAACAGGGTTAGGGTTCGAGCATATTAATTTTGGGGGTGACAATTCATTCTGTGGCAGACCTCTTTTTAAGAATGCTGCTTCTATTTATGATGAGAATGCAAATAGGTAGGAAAAAATAACAGTAAACTCAAGCTAGTCACAGTTTCCCAAAACCTTACAGGAATCTCACTTAGAGACACTGATCTCTAAGCCTTAATTCTTTTTAAATGGTTATGTATAAGGTTCACCGACCTCCTACTTTCCTCTTCTATTCCAGAAGGTAGAACGCTTTGAAAACACTTCTGTTGTCATTGCTACTGTTCTCTTATATACTTGTTCCTTTTTAACAGGCAGAGTCGTACCGTTGTGCTTGGGCCCTGTACTAACACTGCAATGCCAGCTGAAAGTTTCACATGCCCTGTGTATTAGTCTCCTAGGGCTGCCTTAGCAACATACCACAAACTGGGTGGCTTAAAATAATATAACTTTATTGTCTCACGGTTTGGGAGGCTATTAGTCCACAGTCAAGGTGATGGGAGGGTTAGTTCCTCCTTAAGGCTATGAGAGAGAATCTATTCTATGCCTTTCTTCTGGCTTCCGGTGGCATGTTGGCAATCTTTGGCATGCCTTGTCTTGTATAATAGAAGCCTCATCTTGATCTCTTGTCCTCGCCTTCAGAGGGCAGTCTCCCTGTGTGTCTCTGTGTCCAACTTTACCCTTTTTATAAGGACACCAGTTATCCTGGATTGAGGGCTCATCCCACTTCAGTATGACTTCATCTTTACTTAACTAATGACATCTGCAATGACCCTATTTCCAAATAAAGTCACATTCTGAGGTACTGGAGGTTAGGATTTCAACATATCTTTTTGGGAGACACAATTTAACCCATACACCGTTTGTGCAGAATACATCTTGAAAGCCCATTTTATAAACTCACTTTTGTAAATCATAGATCCTTAATTACAATGGATTCCACAAGGGCCTAAGAGGTTGGGGTAGGAGGGCTTAGCTGGGAAGACAGAGAACTGAGGCTCGACCCCACCCCACACTTTAGCCTGAAGAGAACTGATTACATGCTTCTTATACAGGAGGTTCTGTGTAATGTTTGGTTTCTCATTTAGTTCTCCTGATAAATAAATAAGTAAGATTTAAAGATTCAGTGTGCTGTTAGTGTTTCTTTGACTCTGTTACTGATAAGTATTATGTGAAAAAGAAAAGTCTCCCAGGGAAAATACTGAGTCAAACAACTTGAAGTAATTTCTTTACCACAAGAATTCTCAGAGATTTCAGTACACAAGTGTGCGTTATGCATTGAGAACAGGCTGCATTGCTCCCCAAATGTATTAGATTGCTAAACCCATCAAGGAGGTGCATGGCTTGAGACTAGCATTCCCCAATAAATGCTCCTTTTAGAAGAAAGACACTTTCAAAATAAAACTTGAGGAGTCTGTTGGAAAGAAACATGAATGTACATGAGGTTAGTGGTAATTATTAGCAGAAGATTTTTCTGAAAGGAAAATGGCTAGGAGCAAAATCCTATTTTAGTATTAAAATGATTTGCATTTTCATCATTTAAAATGATCCCTTATAATGTGGGGATTTTACAATGTGCTAAGAATGATCACAGCTGGCTTTAGAGTGTGTGTGTGTGTGTGTACATATTATAACAGTTCACAAGAAGGATTGATGAAACATTTAAAGTTTACAGGCACACATTCTGGGAGGTGAAGAACAAAAGCGATGATAAAGGCAAAAACAAACCAAGAAACCAAACCCCCCAAAATTACATATTTATTTTTAATCAGATAAATAGACCAGAGCGAGTTTTACGGTTGAATATGCATATCAGATGTCTGCAAAAGTTTTCTGTAAAGAACCAGCTCAGAAATATTTCAAGCTGTGCAGACCATGCAATTTCTGTTGCAACTGTTCCACCATGGCACTGTAGCATGAACACAGCCATAGACGATATGCATAGGAATGAGCGTGGCTATGTCCCAACAACATTTTCTTTGAGGATACTGAAATTTAAATTTCATATTATTTTCATGTGTCATAAAATATTCTCCTTTCAATTTTTTTCAATCATTAAAAAATGTGAAATATCATTCTTCCCTGTGGGCTATACAGAAACAGCAGGCTAGATTTCTTTGAACTAGATATTTGGCTTTATTCTTTCCTTGGTTTATCATATGTAGGCTTAGAATAAATAGGTTTTAAAAATACTTTAAAGCCTTAGGATTATATTAACATCATGAATTGCAACAGTTCTATTGTTTTGTCATTTTGACTTCATCTTTTAAAGGAAGAGAGATGTCAGAAATGGAAAACATCAGTTCTTTAGTGCTTTCAACAGACTATTACAAAGATCCTCAACTTTTAAATTCTGACTAGAAGGCTAAGACATGACCCCTATATTCCATTAGCTCTATAACTACTCTTTGGATAAATAAATTAACCCATCCACTAACTTTTTAAAAAGTCAAGAATAGCCTATTGTTTTTTTTGGTACAACAAATATACAATAGAACCTGTTTGCCACATCAGAGCTTGATGTAGATTTATATTTACTTTGAAACTTAAGTCTAAAGCTTTTTAGGTTGTGATCTTTTTTTTAATCTCCCCTCTAAATGCTTCATCTTCTGCCTCCTAGTTTCAAAGCAAGGTCATTTTACTTGAGGTATAAGATGCTTTCTCTTAACCACTATTTCAAAACTCATAATTTCTTAAAAGATGCAGAAATGAGTAATTATGTAATAGTCTTTGTTGGTGAAAAATGCCTCCAACTCATTTCACTTTTATAAACAAGGTCTAAAGCAAGCTGCCAGCATTCCCAGAATGAGGAGGCTGAGGGGATGGGAAGAAAGAGTTTGTCTGAAAAGGAGCCACAGTTGTAAGAATGGAATACAAATCATAGCTTAATACATTAGATATATCAGAATATCCAGGCATTCCAAAAAAAAAAAAAAAATGTTAGTAGAAAGAAGGAAAACAGTTTGGAACTTTCTCAAAAAGTTGTATATATATCATACAATCCAACACCTCTACCCCTGGGTATCTACCCCAAGAGTAATGGAAACATACTTTGACTCAAAGACTCACATGTAAATATTTATAGCAGCAGTATTGCTAAGAGCCATGAAAGGAGAAACAGCTCAAATGCCTACCAATTGCTCTGGACACTCTTAAGTATAGCAGTCAAATTATCCAATTTTTTCTCTATGGTGGCTCTATTCATCATTCTCACATTTTTATCATATCATGTCATTTCTCTTTTAAACCTTTGATGGCTCCCTGGTACTAGCAGGATGGAGCTCAAACTATGGAGCATGGTATACCACCAAACCTTTTTTTGTTATTCATTTCAAAATATTAAGGGGGTACAAATGTTTTAGGTTACATGGATCGCTTTTGTAATGCTTGAGTTGTGGCTATAGGTGTGCCCATCACCCAAATAGTGTTCATTGTACCCGTTAGGTAGATTTTTGTCCCTCCCCTCCACTTCCTTTCCCCTGCTTGATTTCCACTGAGTTTTACTTCCCTCTGTGCACATGTGTGCTCATTGGTTAGCTCCAATTTAATAGCAAGTACCGTGGTATTTGTTTTTCTATTCTTGAGATACTTCACTTAGGAGAAAGGTATTAATTCATCTTTTTTAATAGCTGAGTAGTACTCCATGGTGTACATATACCTCATTTTATTAACCTTCTTTATAGGTACTTTCTTTAGCTAGCATTCACTCTGCATTCCAGCCACATGGGACTAACAAGCTATCCCTGAATATTCCACTAACTTTCATAATTCCATACCTCTGCTTCCATTGAGTCTTCTGCCTGTAACCTCCTCCCCATCTTGTTAACCAGGAAACTCACACTCCACGGTCAGATGAAATAGTCTGTCCTCTTGCTTCCCTGAGTCCTTCCGCTGTCCTAGGTAAATTCTCCTATCATTTTGTATCCAGAAGCCTATTCATTACTGTCATAATTCAATCATTTTTGTTTTTTACTTTGCAGCAGATATTTGTCCACTCTCCTCCACCGAAACACAAACCCAAACTGTAAGATCCATGAGGACAGGGTAAATGTCTTACTCATGCTTAACACAAATGCTTGACAAAAAATAATGGTTCATTAATTTGTTAAATGATTAATAGTCCTCAACACTATTGCCATTTTCACTACAAACCAGCTTTATTTTTATAAATTTCCTTCTTAATATCTGTTAACAAGGCATTCAGTTGAGCTTGCACATGGAGAGATGTTGAAGAATACTCATTTTACAGCATGCAAATAAGCCAACAGTGAAGACAAAGAGAATTGTTTCACAGCACATCTGTACGATTATAACAGGCATTCCCTGTATCTCTATCAGCAAAAGCCTTCAAAGTTAAGTTACACTTGGGGCTCTGTTTTGCAATTCACTGTTGCTCACGATCACAAATTCAATTAATCCACAGGATTACAGAACTTCCTAAACTCCCCTTATTTTGTAATTTAAGAGATTCCTTCCAGAAGCGTTCAAAATTTAATAAAACTGGTTTTGAATTTGTCCTAACTAAATGCATTCTTGGACCACTGCCAATGAATGCACTAAAATTTTTTTTGACATCCTTGGGAATTCAAAGTAAGAACACTATTAAGAAATGGGCAAATTTAGGAGGCAGATTCACTTAAGTGTAAAATAAAATTGAATGAACTCTCTGGAGAACTCAGTTCCACTTTGGGAAGGAACTGAAGATTTTCTTTGCTGGCAGTTTTAATTATAAAAGGCACTTGCTCATTTAGTGTTTTAAAGAGTTTTCTATGGCTTTTTTTGGTTTGTTTTTAATGCCAGGAGGGGCAGGCATTTCAGTGCAGAAGAGAGGGAGGAAGTTAATATCTCTGAGTAGCAGGGAGACCCTCAAAGTTACTTAAAAGACACACGAATGTCTACCCCTAGTGGGCTCACAGCATGGGCACATGTCATAGCTAAAGATGGATCAGAAGCTAATAGCCTGGAACCTGCAGAATTTTATAGAAAAGATCCGGTGTCTATTGTGAAAGCTGAGCATTTGACGGCTTAAGTGAGAACCTACACCTTGATCATAATTGAAGAATGAAATTGCTGACACAATTTTGCTCCCAACTAAGGGGACCTGTACAAATTCTTTGCTGTTTATGAACAGATGTGAGTTTATTGAAAGCAAGAGAATTAGTTCAATTAAATTGTAAATAGGTTTCTAATTAATGGGAATACTAATCATTTTTCTACTAATTCGTGCATATTTTAGAATAAGTTGATCTCAAAAGTAACTGTTAAGCAAATAAAATGGATTCAGAAACCTTTATGCTTATTTCTTTCTCATATTTGTCTAGTTCTTGGTGAGAGGTAAAGCAATTCAAGATTACAAATCACTTTCACATTGCAATTGCCTAAAGGGCTAATACATTATACTTTAATCTCTATAAAATAATAAAGTATAACTTCTTTTGTAGAATGTTATACATTTTACTTTGGGCGTTTGTGTTCACATATCGGTGTGTATGTCCTCAATGACTTTTAGACCCACACATAGGGAGAGAAAGGTAGCCAATTGTTCATTCTTCCATAGGGCTGAATGGAAAGTGAAGAGCTAAACAAAGGACACGTTTGCATTGAACTAGGTACATTTCCTAGCATATTGATATTTAGTTAGATCCTCTTCCCTGTAAGTTCCTTTAGAGAGAGGATGACTTTCTATCTTACTCATCTATGTACCTTAACAGCACTGGATGCATTCTAGGTGCTTGATATATATTTGCAGCATTGAATTGAATACCAGCTTGCTAGCTTCATCCCTTGGGAAAGAGCAAATACTTTCCTACTGTCCCCCAAGATCTCCTTCATGAAAATACCCAATGCAAGTACCATAACAGTAATTTGTGATATCAGCTTTGCACAAGCACACTCAGCGGCCCTCTCTTAGAACATTCTCTCTCTCACAGACTCGAGACTGTGTAATATAGTTTATGGTCACGTTTAGCCAAGACACACTATGCAGCGGTCATCTTGTTACGCTTTTGCAGGTATTAAATATGTGTCCTCTATGATCAAGTGAAGGGTGAAGCAGAGTAGTTCTGACCAGCCACTTCCATCACTTCTCTGTGAAGTTAGAATTTATGTCCATGGTATTTAGTGAAGTATCATGCTTATAATGTACACAATAAAAATGTATCGATTTATAAATTCCACTTAATAAAATATTGGGCCAAGGATAAATGGAAAAACTTTGACATCCAAAGGTTTAAAGCAATAGTTTTTAAGTCTGGAATGAAATCTAGCTGTCCTGATTTAATCCAGCATTCTTTCAGATAGATCCTCCTGCTTTGGAGAAAGCTAGGCAGCCCATTGGGGAACCAAATAGCAAACTTGCCATCATGTGCATGAAGCTTTAAACAACAGTGCATCCTGGCCTCTGCGTCCCCCCACCCTCAGGGCCCTTCTGCCTGATGGTACTCAACAGTGGCCTGGGAGTCTGGAAGAATTCAAGGGCTTCTTCTACCACTCAACTCACTATTGTGGAATGATGGGGCTTAGAAAAGATGGAATCACTGTTTCCACCCAAGTCTCTCCTTGCCAAACTGCAAATTAATTCACTTGAATAACAGACTGTTGGAATTATTTATAACTAGATTTTTTCCAATAAGAAGAAGGTGGTTTTGCTTAACTGATTTTCGTTATGCATTGGAACAGCAAGATTTGATTAAAGGCAAAACAAGGGAAAGGTCATGTGATTACTGAAATTTTAACTTACAGAAGTCTGGGTCTTGTTCTAACTTTCCGCACCACACGAACCCAGTGTGTCCTGCATGTGGAATTTTGGGAAGTGGAGCAGGCCTATGATTTGTCTGTTTATTCCTCTTTATCACAGATATACAGAGACCACAAACAACAATAACAACAAACTGTCACATAATGCTCATTACATGTTAGGGGCTCTACACATATTCATTTAATCATAATAGTAACACAATCAACATAATGTTTCTGTTAGATACATTTTATAACCATTTTTGGATGAGTAAATCGAAGCATAGTGTGATTAAATAACTTGCCCAAGGTCACACAGCTGGTTAGCAGTAGTGTCAGGATTTGAACCCAGGCAATGTAACTATTAATATCCACTAAACTATACTGTTAAAGTTCTTTATCATCTATGAAATTTGCCAAGGAATATTGCCAAGAGTGAATTTAATTTTCCATCACAGACATAGCAGTCCTTTATTTGGCTACTTGATATGATCATTCTCTTTTGATCCTTCTTCTAGACATTCATCCGTCATTCATCCAACACACATTTATTGAACACATCCTATGCACAAGTCACCATGCCTAGAGTTGGGGATAGAGAGATGGATAAAACCAAGGTATCAGTGCACTGGGAAAGGCAGGTTCATATTCCAGTGACTGCTACATAATCTGTTCGAAGTTGTATAGAAGCACAAAAACTGTGTGACTAACTTCTTGCCAAGCAAGGAAACTTTCACATAGTGAATGATAATTTAACCAAGTTTAAAAGGATAAGAGCCATATTGACTGGTGGTTTCATGACTATATTATGATTGTGCTCAAATTTTTCTAGTGATAAAAGGCTATGGGTCTACTTAGAATAACCAAGCTTTTTTAAAAGATTGGGGAAGGGGAGCTTTCCTTATTCATGGATCTCAATTGCTGTTAACCACCCTCCAAAACTTTTAGTACATGCCTACAGCATCACAGACCTGACACAATAGCACACATTAGCGTGTTCTTTAATCTCTCAAATGGTATACATACTCCTGATGCTCTAAATGATCAGCTGTAGGGGTTGTGATGACGCTCTGTGCTATTTATATCTGCATCTCTAGTTTTTAAGCGATAGGATTGGCCAGCCTAGTCTCTGGTAAAATATTTAGACCATTGACAGGAAAAAGTAGCTGCCATGCAAGAAACTAATAACGTCATCCTGAATTTCCAAACAATGAACCTCATAAAGGTTACATCTTAGTAAGAGAGGCAGGCAATAAAGACTTATAAAAAGGAAAAGCTGCAAGTAATGCCAAAATGAAATAAACAAATTGATGAAATTACAATAAATAAAGATGAAATGACATGCTAGGGCAGCACTCTATATTCAGGAAGACATTCTCTCAGATGGTAAGAGCTGAACAAGTGAGACGACAGTGGCTGGGAGAAACTTCCACATGAAGGCTAGCACATGAGACCTCCAGGTAGTTAGAACAGCAGGTGCGAGGGCTCTGGGTCACCCATGAGTTCACTGAGATTGGGGGCAGTGACGGCCAATGTAGAGGGGGCAGTGCCTTCCACTGCACCCCAGCTACACTGTTTGGTATCAAATTGGCTCAACTGGAGCAAGATTGCTTACATTTAACAGGATAAGCAGCTTGCATGTTACTTTGAGGCAATGGGGAGTGTACATTGATTCATTGGAGGGTTGTAAGCAGGAGAGTGATATTATCTAATCCATACTTTTTAAAACTTGATTTGGTTGCTATATGGAGAATGGATGATAAAACGTGATGAAGGCAATAATGGACAATGAAAGGGCAAGAGTAAAAATAAGGAGATTAGTGAAAAGGCTCTGATGCAAAGCCCAGGCAAGATGTGACAGTGACAATGAAGACAGCAATAGTCACGGTAACAGGAGCAGTACTAATAACAACTATAAAAGTAATATCAATATTAATATCAGAAATAATAGTAATAATAGAAATAGTAATAAATAGACTTATCTTTCTTTGCCAGATTCTGAATTGAATACTGTAGAAACCACATTTTAAATAGCCAACTTAAACTGAATTTTTGCATCACAATCTAAATTCCTCCATTGGTATATCATTCTGTTAACAAAAGTCAAGCCCAAATAAATAGATTGTTTTCACAATTTAATCTGGTAATGACTGAGACTTTTCAGAGTGGCACCATGCAGTATACAGAGGGCTCAGCTGTGGGGAATCAGACATTTCCTCAGTGAACTGACCATGTCATAGACTCAGCCCCTGTAATCATGCATCATTTGCTGGTGAAGAAACTGCATCTGCAGCGTTAGTGACCTAAGCTGGAGGTACATCGATTTCACCATGGCTTCTTGTCAGTATCGCGGTTATGCACTGGGCATAGCCCGGTACCTTGTTGTACTACTGAAGGACAATGGAAGCTTATGCCTGAAATATTGCTTTCCACATCTGTCTGCTACAAACAAATTAAAGCTGTTAAAAGGCAGTGATTTCCCAAGTTGACACATATGCAAATGTAAGTGATGTTTTTGTCTTAAAATCTTCCAAAACTAATAATATATCCCGAGTTATTCTGATTCTCTGTGCTCACTGGCACAATGAGCATGGCTGTGGGATAGCTGATAAAATGAATTTCCCAAATAACGTCACATGAGCTAGATTTTTCCCAGGAATATTTAAAATCAAAATTAATTTGCACAAAGTCCAAAGTAGTCTATCTCTTAAACCTTTAATTTTAAAGTCAGTCTGCACATATCACTCAGTGTATGTCTGTGATCTCTGTTCTTTTGCAAGATGAGTTTAGATTTCATAGCATGTAGAATCAGTAAGCTTAAGAAGCATTAATTAATATCTTATATAATAGAATTCCAGTATATTCTGTAGAAAATATCATAAGGATCCAGATTTCGATTCAGAATTATTTTTAAAATGTTGAACCAATTGAATTTTTGGCTAGATACAGTTAAGAAAACGCCACCAGGACTATAGTGAAAGGAGCTACCAAGAGCATAAGCCAGAAAAGCTCTGGCAGCCTTTGCAGTCTCTACCACTGGAGAAGATTTTAAATATAAAGGTGTGAAACAGAACAGGAGAGTGTGAGATTACCTGAGGTTCAAGGTCTATGTGAAGGACGTTGTACTTAGATGAACCAATGCATTGTGCTATTAGCTTTAAATCCTACAAAGAAGTGATAATTTTGAGGTATTTTTCTCTATTTGCATTTCTCAAGGAAGCCAAGTAACTCAGAACATTTGAAAAGCTTTTTCTGTCTCTGGAAAGAGAAAAATCGTTTTAAAAAGTACACAGTGTTTGTAAAAGTTATAATGATCAACTAATAATATAAAACACAATCTACATTGTAGGACATTTTCAACATAAAAAATTTGGTATCCTACTAGGAGCCAAAAGAGTTCAATTAAAATTTTATCCCTGGCATGACCCAGATACTACTCTATGAATTCTTTTTAGAGGACTAATCCTAGGATGGGTAGACTACAAACCCTTCTATTTTCTTGTGTTTGGGTTCTTCCTCAAAATGTTGGTATTCTTCTCTCTCTCAATCTCTCTCCCTGAATCTAATTTACCACTAAAAATATTTTTGTAAAAGTCTTAAACAAATTATTTTTTTTCAAATTCTTATCTTTGTTCCAAACCAGAGAGTATACATTTGTTGCTTTAAAAATAATTCTAGATGTTTAATGCAAACATTTAAAGTTGTATTGACACTTTCATAAACTATCTGTGTTACAGTCAATGTGGACTTAGATAAAAGATGTTAAGCTAATGGAAAGAATAATATATCCTGCTGGCTAACAGTCATGGCTAGAGTTATAATATGTTTATTCTTTCACTTATTGAAGACAGCACTTGTTTATTGCTAACTCTAGAAAGTGGGACACCAGGGATAAAGAGATGAATACAACATAGTTCTCACCCTCCAGGAATTCGTAATCTAGCCAATCTGTCTCCTAATGGTCACTTTGAAGATTATAACAACAACTTAAAACTTCCCTAACAGAATCACAATAATCATTCAATGTGGAAGCAAAAAATTACTTTTAAATTTACAAAATACACTTTCAAAAAGAATCTGGCACAAGTGTAAGAAGTGGTACATATAAGTCTCATCCAGTTCCAGAGGAAAAGACATTTTACATTTATGTAGTAAATTTCAAGATGTGCTAAATTATCCCTCTGAGCTATATTTAGATGCCATAAGGTCTCTTGAGTTAATCCTCGACAAAAGAATGAAATCTTTCAAGCGAATAAATTCTTATGTAGCAAATGTTGTAAATAAATTCCACAGGCTGCCCTAATTAATTCTATTTCCTAAATACAATGAAATTGCTTTTCAAACAAAGACCTAAATAAGCAAAGCAATCTTTGAAAATTCCAATTCATAAGGCTCTGTGGTGGTGACATAAATTAGTTTCAATGCCCATCTTTTATACTTGGTATACTTGAGGACTTGCAGTCAACAAATTCACAAGAAAATATGTTTTTCTCATCCTTATTTAACAAAAAAGAAAGGCTATCAATAAATTATTCATTCTAAGAAATGCATGGTATTTTTTCCATTCTAGGGAATGAATAGTGTATTGCATTTCCTATTGAGTTATATCCTGAGTGTATATCAAATGAAACAAACAAATATTTCCTAGACTACTGTTTTGACTCATGAATTTTGATGCAGAAATTTGATTTTGCTTTAAATTTCTGCTAATATTTTTAGTGAAGTCTATTGTTTTCAAAAGAGTCATTTGATGATTTTTGAATGATAAATTCACAGATCAATGTGGTTGTATATTTTCCTATAGATTATTGGACTATAGTGACTGTAATTTAATATTTTCAAGGATTCAGAAGTACCCTAAAATATTTATATTGTAAGAACTATGTGTGTTGAGGTGTTTATCTATGAGAAACTTTTCAAAAAATACCAATAATTTTGGTAATAAACCTGTTCTGCTATTCTGGTATGAGAAATTCTACCAATAAATTTCACTGCATGAAATATTAAATATTACACATTAGATCTGTAAAAACCAAATTTTTAAAATTCTGTTATTTTTTTCTTCTTCCAGGGAAGGAGATAGAGAAGGTAATCTTAAGAAGAGAAGTGTATTTGACCTGAAACATATGAATCTTTGGTATAGTCCAGTCTGAGATTTTTTTGTATCACAGTGTATTTTGGTCACTACAGGCAGAGTTGGTAGAGTGCTGTGTTAAAGAAAATATTAATACCTCTTAGAACAAGAGTTGGAAAATTTTCAAGAGTATTATCCAAAAGTAACATTAATACTCTTGGGGTGTATTAAAGAGAGAGAGAGCCCAAATACCCTTCCACAGATGAAGAGTAGATGGTTGTTTGTGTGATGTGATTTAAGCAGCACCATGAAGATTCCCCTTACCTTTAAATGTATTCCTAAGTTTTCTAGACAACCTTCACAAGGTCTGATTGTTCTATTGATTACAGATGCATTAAAATTATAAGGCTCCATTAACAAGAAAATGACCTTTGATGGACAAAGATGCACCATATCAAGTTTTATATTGATGGTATTTAATCATAAAAATTCCATAAAGAAGGCTACCTTAGTTAGTAGATATTGGATGAAGAAAAGAAAGCTCATTTTGGAGAAGTGGGAACTTAAGGAGAACTGAGAGATAAGGGAAAGAGATGGCCCCATCATAAAGTAGGAGGGCACCATAGCCTGGCTTCACTCCGGAAATTTTTTCCTGGGGTTGAGTTGATAATTTATCTTTCAGCATTGTGTATCACTTGGAGGGGGAAGAGAGAGTTATAATCTCACTTGAGGTAGAGAATGATGTGTATAGAAGGAAGCCAGAATTTGTCCCTAAAAAAATCAGGCATCATCTCTGAGGGACATTATTCGTGATCCATGTGAGAGAGAATAAAGGTAGATTTACTAAGGAGAAAATAAATGTCCTAATAATTTAATGCTACTACTGCTTTTTTTCTTTATCGAAATGCATTGGAATGTATTCTAGAAATGCATAAAAGGTGTTACTTTGAAAAACATGTTGAATCTCTGCTAATTTTTCATTGCAGTGAACAAGTAGAGGTTTGATGTATAATGTACACCCTCTGCTGTGGTTTGAATGTACCCCCTCCAAAATTCAGATGAGGCCAATGTAATGGCATTAAGAAATAGGACATTTAAGAGGAGATTAGGCCATGAAATCTCCTTCCTAATTAAAGGAATTAAGTCCCTTATAAAAGAGGCTTCTTGCAGCACTTGGGTAACTTACGAACTTGCCCTTCTGCCTTCTGTCATGTGAGGCTGTAGCAACAAGGCCCTCACCAGATAAAATGCCAGTGCCTTGATCTTGGACTTCCCAGCCTGCAGAACTATGAGAAATAAATTTCTATTCTTTGTAAATTACCCAATTTGGGTATTCTGTTATAGCCACACAAAACAGACTAAGACACTTTTCAAGGCGAAATATGAAGGTGAAAATTCTACCAATCACTTTTTGAAAATGTTCTGATCTTTTTGCTTGGGAGAGTCATGTTTATATTGAAAATGGTGCCAAAACTTTAAAAAAAAAAAAAATTCTATCAGAAGTGCCTGGAACTTTAACAATGGAATTCATTTTCCGGATTATCATTATCTCATAAATAAAAATATAAAATTTGGGCTTTCTGTTACTATCTATACCCCCTTTCCTCAGGTACATTGTAAGAAAATGAAGCATGTTTCTGAAACAATGTGCCTGGATAAAGAAACTCCCAAGAAGAAAATATTTCTAAAGGATACAATCTAGGAGAATGTTGAGGTCATATTGGACATGCTCTAGAATTATGTTCATACTATCATCACCCCATTCAGACAAAAGCAATGAATGTTTGATTCAAGATCCTTTTAATCATACTTTGAATTGGTCAAGAATTTGAATTGAGAAGTGTCAAAAACCACACACAGCCTAATTATACCCATTTCTTGTACATACCAGCACCAAATTATTTCAACATATAACTACCTTTATTTTAGCAGGTATCTTTATTTTGCCTACAGTTGCATATGTTATGTATATGTATAGGTATAAAAGCACATACCTGCATTTATCTTAGCAGATGTATTTATTTAGCAGAGTGGTGCATAATTTTGTGCAGTTTGGATGATAAACAGAGGTGCCTCTCATGACCTCTTATGACCTGTAGTGTGACACTTTCATTCATCCCCAGAGTATTCTCTGGAGGTTGGGGAATAGCAATTGAGGAAGTGTGAATAGTAAAGTACCTTTCTTTTGATTCCTAGTAAGTAAAATAAAATTATCTATTTATTTACCACTGCTCTTCCTAAACTTTTTTCACTATTTCTTTTTATTTCCTTCTGCAAATCTGGGGAGGAGGGAAAAGAAGAGGGAAGACAAAGAGAAGAAGCAAATGATGGAACTTTAGATAAAAGAAACAGGATAGACTGAATGATATACCTCAATTTATGAAGAAAACTGATGTCCAGATAATTATTAAATCAAAGACTTACCACAATCCATACACAGGGGTAGTTGTGATTCTTACACTAGAAATTGGGAACTCTAAGTCTCAGCTAAAAGGCATTTCCACAACACATGATAGACAACACATTTGAGAATGGGGACAGATAATTTATGTATCTCTGGAAGTACTTTCTGTAGGTTATGTCTATTAATTTATTACATGGCATCGGTAAACAATAAAAAGTTGCTGAGCTATTTAAGCTTTTATTACCATGATGGTTACAAATTATTTTATAGGCCCACAATTTGTTTTTCAGGTAAGAGGCTAATGTACAACCAAAAAGGAAGTCATGAAATAGTTTGTAAACTTGATCCTAGGTCTCTGTAATATCTTACTATAATAGAATAAAGAATTATTTTCTACCTTCATGGATTAGTTTGGAGGATGTACAGATGTATGCATCAACATAGAGCACTTTGCAAATCTAGGAACCTGAGTTTTTCAATATTGAGAATTTCTGAGAAACATCCAGATTGGCAGCCATTTGTGTGTTTGTTCAACATTGCAGATGTAATATCTGAATCTCAGAGTCCCACGTCTAAGGAAAACAAACACTTACTGGCAATTTCCAATGTAATTAAAGCAATTTACTGAAATTATATCACCAAAGCAAAAAATGTATCCTATTAGTAATCAGAAAACCTTGAAGATGTAGATGATAAAGCACAAGCACCACCTTAATTCATCTTTCTCTCACTGCCCGGACTAACCTAATTGATATAGTCATTCATTCACTTATTCAATAAATAAATCTGTTGATTGTATATACTACATACCGGGCACTGGGGATATATAGTGAACAGGATAAAGCCCCCATGATCATGG
The DNA here is from genome assembly GCF_041146395.1 of Eulemur rufifrons. Lineage (NCBI taxonomy): Eukaryota > Metazoa > Chordata > Mammalia > Primates > Lemuridae > Eulemur > Eulemur rufifrons. The sequence continues at coordinate 221,765,721 of NC_090989.1, read as the reverse complement.
AACTCATAGTCTAGTACGGGAGACAGACAATAAGGAGTTAAAAATATAACATAAAATATAATTTCAAGTAGTGATAGGTTTGATAATGACAAATCAAGGTGAAGCTTTGGAAAATAAGTGGGAGGAGGAGGAGAAAGATGATAACAGAATTGGTTGGCAGGGAAGATCTCTCTGAAGAGGAGCCACTTATGGAGCAGAGGCCTGAAAGAGTGAGTGAATCAACCATGCTGCCACATAGCGGAAGACCATTCCAAAGAGAGACTAGCACGGGCAAAGCCCTGCGGGGGAGCAAGCCTGGCGTATTAGAGGCACCCCAAGGAGGTGGGAGTGGAGGCAGCAGGCGGAGTGGTGTGCAGTTAGGTTGGAGCTGTCATCAGGGGCCGGATCACATAGGTAGAACTGCAGTTCATAGGAAGGAATTTGCAGTTAGTCCTTACCTGCCTGGAGCTTTCTCTTTGATGTCTGCAACATGTATGTAGACAGATATGGAATAGTGACTTCCACACTATTTGTTACAGGGTACACAAACTTTCTAAGTCAGTAGTTTGAATACTTGCTTTTACAAGTCGCAAAACAAGGACATGTGTTGTGAAGAAGGTGGATGACAGGGTGTTATGGCTGAATTGTTTCCCCCCACAAATTCATATGCTGAAGTTCTAACCTTCAGCACCTCAGAAGATGACTGTATTTCAAGACAGAATCTTTATAGAGATGATTAGGTTAAAATGAGGACATTCAGGTGGGCCCCAATCCGGTGTGACTGGTGTTCTTATAAGAAGCGGAGGTTAGGAACAGACACAAAGAGAGGGAAGACCTCGTGAAGACAGGGAGACAATGACCATCTGCAAGGCAAGGAGAGAGATTTCAGAAGAAACCAATACTACCAGTACCTTGATCTCAGACTTCCAGCCTCCAGAATCATGAGGAAAAAAATTTGTTTGAGCCAGCCAGTCCGTGGTACTTTGTTACAGCAGCCAAAGTACACTAATACACATAGGTCATCAGAATTTTACAGTTGTGGTAGTCAGGCCCTAAGCTGGCCCGCAACGACCCCTGCCTCCTGGTGCTCCCACCCTTGTGTGGTTCCCTCCCACACTGAATCTCGCCTATCCCTGTAACAAACAGAAAACAATGGTGCCTTGCTTTGTCGTGGATAACTCGCTCTGGGAAAAGCCAACTGCCATGCTGTCAGGACACGTAAGCAGCCCTATAAAGAGGTCACATGGCAAGGAACTGAGACCTCCTGCCAACAGTCAGGTCTGAGAGTGGGTAACCTTGGAAGCAGATACTGTAGCGCTACTGACATCCTAACTGCAACTTCATTAGAGATCTCCAGCCAGAACCACACAGCACACTGCTCCCAAATTTCTGACCCACAAGGACTGTTAAATAATAATTGTGTATCGTTGTTGTAAATCAATAAGTCTGGGGGTAACTCGTTACACAGAAATAGATAAGTAATATAATAATTAAAGAGAAAGAGACCTCAGCAGTATGGCTACATTTCTCTTGGTGAATCTGAAAGTAGGTCAACAGGATTTGATTCAGTCTGAATTAAAGGAAAAGACTTCCGAGCTTCACTGCAAAGAGAAACCCCAAGCCTGGAATGACATTTGAAAGTCCTAGCTGAATTTTTGGCTAGAGGGTCTTTGAAAATTTGGCTTCTTGCAAACTCTAGAAGTCTTTCTAATGCTAATAATAACACCTACACTTTATTTAACTGTGACTTCCAAACACATTGTCACAGAAACGTCCTCCTTTAATTTAATGTGGAAAATGGCAATTTTTCCTGCAGTTGCCTAGAATTTGCATATTTTTCTAAAATTATCAAGGCTGTTCCCCATAGAATGATGTATAAGATAATGGTTTTTGTTTTTATGGAGTGGCTGATGCCTTTGCAAAGTAAAATAAGATTCCTTCCCATCTTAGTATGCCGTTTAATTTTGCACATACTACTTATACCAAGAATTGAACAATTGAAGACATTTGCATATAACTAAAGTAAATATTGACTGGAATATGAATATTTGGTACTGAAACTTTACCTTAATTGTCAAATTGTAATCTGGAGACAAATGAGATGTCTGTTGACTATACATGATTATTATAGCTTCTACAAAATAAAAATGAAGCATATAATCTTTAATATAACATGGATCTATCATTCTCCTTTTGAATTTTAAACGAGGAAAATAAGATTCATTTGATTTGAAAATGATATTATTTCTTATCTTTGCTAGGTTCAGTTGTCTCATGCTATTTCAGGTAATGACAATGTTGATTGTCAGACAGTAAGGCAGGACAGTCAAATGAAGACTCTGGATTGCTTTTTCCTAGCTACATGTGGTGCTTTCAAATGGAATCCTAGGAGTCTGGGGATTGCAGTAGGTCACTCCTGGATGGAGGTCAAGGACAAAGAGCAGATACAAAGCTGCTCATGAAAGAAAGGTGATCACCACATTCCCCCAATGCCACGGTGTGCCAGTAGGGGCTGGAGAATTAGCTCATCATAGTGCCAGTGCAGAAGAGGGCAGGGCATATGGAAAAGAGATACAAAGTTAAGTGTGGACCAGGAAGGGAGCAGGGTACAAGTTAAAGAAAGGGTGCCTCAGCACTGAATCCTATTTATAAATGCATTAGAATATGCATCAGAGAGTGAGCATGGTAAAGAAATGAACACAAAATATTCCTGTAGTGAATATCAGAAGCTGGATGGTAGAACATTGATAGCATGTACATTGAAGCCATATCTGCTTCAGTGTAACTTCTGATTCTACCATTTACTAACTAATAATGTGACCTCGTCAGCTTGTGAAGATGGTGCAGCAAAACACTGAGCACAGACCACAGTGATGTGAAACAGGTACAAAGAGTGCTGGTGCCAGCCCATTGCTAGATTGGAAGCTCAGATTCCCTCTACTTGCTACACCCTTTTCCTTCTTAGAATCTGCCTCATTTGGCATTATATATCAACATCTGCTAGAAATCCTGCTGTCTCAAGCTAGCCTTCATTTTTATTTTGTAGAAGATGATAGCTTAGAGCTAGCGGGCATCTTTTAGGTCCCCAAAGAAACATAAGGCCTTTGGAATAGTTTGAGTTCAACTCCTTGAAGGGACTAATATAAATGTGACATTTAAGTAAACTGATTTTTAAATTTATTATTCAAATGGAAATGTATTTGTATATATAATATACGTGTATTAGTTTCCTATGTCTGCTGTAGCAAATGGCCACCAACTTAGTGGCTCAATAAAGCACAAATTTATTCACCTCCAATTCTGGAGATCAAATGTCCAAAATGGGTGGGCAGAGCTGCATTCCTTTAAAGGCTGTAGGGATGAATTTGTGTACTTTTATTTTCTAGCTTCAAGAGGCCACCTGTAATTTCTTGGTTCTTGAAGATAGAGGGTAGCTTGATCTTCAAAGCCAGCAACGTAGCATCTTGCAAACTCCCTCTCTCGCTTACCTTCTGCCTTGGTTGTCACATCGCCTTGCCTGACTCCAACATTCCTACCTCCCTGCTCATAAGGACTCTCATGATTACAGTGGGCCATCCAGATAATTCAGGATAAACTTCCTATCTCAAGATCCTTAATTTACACACATCTGTGAAGTCCCTGTTGCCATGCAGAGTGACATGAGGGCTCCGGGGTTAGGATCTGAATATCTTTGAGGGGTCCATTATTCAGCCTACTTCAGTGTGTACATCCTATGTATGGGTCAAGTAGCTTGTGGTATTCCACTGAAGAACACTATTTCATTGTGTCACTGTTGGGAAATTTAGCTAGGTGATACTGGTTAAATTGCGGCTCTGAAACCTAGTAAAAATGGAAAGCAATAAATAGATATTTTCTTTCTGTTTTGCCACAAATACTTTCCTGTGATAGGAGCAATTTGAAGTTTGCCTTTCAGATGTGGAGACGACCAGAAGCCGAAACAGGAATTCGTGCTCAGAGACATGGGGCTGAGGAAATGGCAGACCGACGTTTGCGATCTTGAAGTCGTGGAGGCCTGCCTATAGCCTTAGGTGCTCTTCGGTTCATGTCCAATTTAGAATCACACTGCCTTGAAATATATGCAGATCAGGGTCCTAACTTAATGTAAAGCATGAGCAATCTGGTTCCAGTCCACTCTGCAGGCACAGAATTTGAGCCAGAAATGGTTCTGCTGTGGAGCTGGCCTGCAAGCACTTTTATATTCATTGGCTTCCTTCAAATGTCCTGTCTCCATTATCAGAAAGCATGTGTACGGTTGACTTGTGGTCAGAAGCCCTCACTCTGCCTCCTCCCAAAATAAACTACCAAATGAACAAAGAATCACCTCTTCAATGAACAGAATGGTGCTTGGTATTTGTCAGTAGATCTTCATTTCTTTAACTCTCAGACTCTGATCCTTACTAAACTTCAAGCATCCTGAGGAAACTGTTATCAGCCACTGAAAAATTGGTTTATTATTACATTTTTAGTTATTTGTTAAGTCAATCATTTGTTCATTATCCATTTATCAGCACTGTACTGCTTAGTTTCAGCCCTAACTATTTTAAGCACACCCTGAGGGCCACACACCGTGGTAGGTACCTTGATCACATACAAAAATGAATTAAATATAGTTCTTGCTTTTCAAGAGCTAATGATTTTTTAAAGGCTTATAACAAATGTATGAATTATTCCAAATCAAGGCGGTAGGGAAATTGACATTTACTTTATTAAATTTCAAGCAACTGGGAACCTAGGCATACACACTCACCCACTGCAGCTCTGGGTGGCTTCCTCGTCTGCAGCTGACATTTCCCTTCATTCTTCTCCCTCAGGCATGTTCTAACTTTCCTGCTCTTTATCTTACCTGCTTTTTATTCCTCAGTTTGCCTCATGTAGGCTCCAGAGTTTGCCATTGTCTGATGGGGTTCCCAGAGATCATTGGCCTGTGTTTATTCCAGTGATCTAGCCAACACCTGATCTCACTGCCACTTCTATCTTCAAGATGCTACAGCCACATGTGGACCTCTGGACAGGCCTGTGCAACATGCCAGCCACCAGCCACGTGTAGCTACTGGGCACTATGACTGGGACTAGAACAAACTGACATGTGCTGTAAGCGTAAAACACATACCAGATTTCCTTGACTTAAAATGGAGAATCGATCAATAATAAATGATATATATTTATGTAATACATATATTACATAAGATTTAAAATTTAAAATCACACTATATTCTATTGCATAGTTCTGCTGTAGGGTGGGGGTCAGCAAACTTTAGTAAATGGCCAGAGGGTAAATGTTTCGGGCTTGGTGTTGCAGACAATACCTAGTGAATGACTGCAACTGCATTTGAGAGTAGAACAGAACAAGAGAGGAGTCGGGATGCAGCCCAAGGCCATAGTTTACAGACACCTGACCTAGAACCTAAAGCAATTGATGACTATTTCCCTCAGAGATGATTTTAGCTGATTTTTGGACAACTCTTACTCTCTGTACTTGAGTTTTTCCCACTAACTCACAAACACATGCCCACATTTCCCGGTGACGCCAATAATGCCCTTGATTGGCTTTTCTCACATTTTGTAACTATCTTAGAATAAAGGCTATGTGAGAGGCTCCCAAAAGAGAGTCATGAAAACAACTAATTTGCATACAAGATGGTGCACGATCGATGTCAAAGCAAAGTGCTGTGGGAGCACAGAAGGACGCTGGATGGTGCCAACAAGTTTGTTAGCTTTTCCCACCCTCTTTGATTGGAGGCTGGTCATATATTTTTGCATGCAGACCCTGTGCAGACACACATGTTCTCTCCTTCGTTATTCAGAATCTGTGACATGTTATTTAATCCATTTTCAAAGGATTAAATTAGTTACAGAGGAAATAATGTGTTCAAAAGAACATAACTTGTAAGGGACAGGGCTGGGATTAGGACCGGGGGCCATCTGAGACCAAAGCTTATGCATATTGCTTTTTGCTGAGATGTGCTGCTTCTCATGGTGGGTCTAGATTATCTGAGGGTGTAAACTGAAATCTCAGAACAGGACAGGAACTGATAAAATTTCAGTTGACCCTTGAGTTAGTTAATAAAGGCTATTGGGGACACAGGGTCTGGGATTAGCTTTTCTCCCCTAACTCACCTATTTAGGTCAATTGGTAAACTGATCACAAATAAATCAGGCTTTTCGACATTACAAAGCACTATTTATTGGTATTAAGTACAGAGAACAAGGAAGGAAGTAATGATATCTATTAACTTATTCTCCTAATGTTGCTAAGGCAGGATTTTCTAATATCTAATAGTCTAAACATTGCAGAGAGAGGCTGGTGTCAAATGTGGGATTAGTGATTCCTCTTAAACTATGGTTGACTCTCTTGAGTCCAGTTACTTAAAAACCAAGGCTGGAGGAGCTTTTAAACAAGGAACTTTATGTCAGCATTTTATTATACAATTCATCAAGCAGAAATATATGCAATAAATAATGAATTCTAAAACAATAGGGACCTGATGTCAACTTCTTTCTCACTAGTGAAAACTCTTAGACTGATGGTTTTAAACCTTTTTTGGGGGGAGGGGGAAGTCTGAGGGCAGGGAAGAGGAATACAAACCATTTGGAGATTATGATAAAAATCAACCCCAGAAAAATGTAGCTTTGAACACACACAGTTTTGCCCCACATCTTGTGTTGATCCTCTTCTATAACCTTTACTGGGCAATTTGATTTGCCCAGTTTTCACAGAGGTTTCCTTCGTTCCCAACTCCCAGACTAACATTATTCACACTATGTCAGTATCTAGGACACAGTTTCTGAGACTCTGCAAAACTGCCTGCCATATCCTTTGGCATATGCACAAGTACATGTGTCAAGAAGCATGGTAGATGATAAGTCAAAAAACAATAAATGTTGGCGCAGATGCGATGACAAGAGAATGCTTATAGGCTGCTGTTCGGAATGTAAATTAGTATAACCTGTATGGAAAGCAGCACAGAACTAAAAGTAGTCCAAGAACTAAAAGTAGTCCTACCATTTGGTCCAGAAATCCCTCTACTGGTTATTTACCCAAAGGAAAGGAAGGCATTATATCAAAAAGACAGCTGCACTCAAATGTTTATCATAGCACAATTCACAATTGCAAAGATATGGAAGCAACCTAAGTGCCCATCAACTAATGAGTAGATAAATATGTGGGGGGTGGGCGGTTTATACACACATTCATATACTATGGAGTACTACTCGGTCATAAAAAGGGAAGCAATACTCTCTTTTGTAGCAACTTGGATGGAGCTGGAGGCCATTAGCCTAAATGAAGTATCTCTGGAATGGAAAAACAAATGCCACATGTTCTCACTTATAAGTGGGAGCTAAACAAAGGGTATATATGATCAAAAAGTGGTATAATGAACATTGAAAACTAAGAAGTGGGGAAGGAGGGAGGAATGAGGAATAAAAAAATCTACCTATTGGGGACAATGTCCACTATTCTGGTGACAGATACACTAAAAGCCCCTATTTCTCTATTATACAATTCTTCCATGTAACAAAAACACTGTACCCCCTACATCTATTGAAGTAATAATGATAATAGTAATAAAAAGAAATCCAAAAATAAAAAGAAGCATGGTAGAAAGTTAAATGTATGGAATGTGCAATATTTAATTACCTCAACTTAGCAGCAAATGACAGAAAGACAATGAATCTTGTCTGTCTTTTCACATAAAATCATGTTTGATGCAAGTACTAAATAAATATATTTTGAACAAATGAATGGAGAAATAAATTATTATTAATGAGAGCTTATATTTATTGATCACTTACTAAAACCCAGACAATGCGGTATGCTCACATTAGTAGAAATAATCTACATTATCAGTCTGTAAGGGAAAAAAGTATTAATTTTCTCAGGGTTATAGCCTATGACATATGCAAGGCCTAGAGAAGAATACAAATAGAGACACACAGCACCCCCTTAAGTTTAAATACTCAAAAGTTATAACCCAAGCTGATACACTGTTATGAAAAATATGTACTCCACTCTTGTGTTGCCAGTATCTCTCCATAAAAACATGTAAGGTCAGGTTGGACTCTGAGTTCCTGAATTCCTCACTGAGTCCCACACTGCAGGGGACACCACGTGCACAGGCTGTGGACCGATGGCTCACTTGTCTTAGCTCAGGCCACACTCCTCAGACAGCTATCCCGAGACAGCACGCTGTGCATGTGGGCTGCCCACTGGAAGACAAGCTGAGAAAAGAGGCCTGTGCGGATCTTGGAAGGAGGCTCAAGGTCATTCGGCAGACGGTCCCAGGAATCCAGAGCTTGTCCTTTAAGGAGAGGTATAGGCACCAAGTGAGCACATACTCATAGTAGCATAACCTCCTCATCTTGCAAGTAACGATGTGGCCACAGGGAAAGCAGAGCAGAGCTTTCTAAAACGTGGGGCCTGGGCCAGGGGCTCCCTTGACTTGAGTCTAAAAATAAAACTAAGACTCCATATTCGAAGCCTGAAGAATTTGAGCCTCAAAAGAGTGAATGACAGAGTCGGATTTCCAATCCAGCCACTCTGATTCCAGCACTCATGCTCTCACCGCTCTGCCGACCTTGTGCACAACACAGGAAACACAGAAGACGTGATAATATTTGTAATGCATATTGGGGCAAATCCTCTAAGTCACCAAAGCCCTTTCATGCTGCCTTAAGGGGTAAAAGAATCACTATCTACACACATCAAAAATCCACTTGGGTTGGGTGTCGGGCAGGTGGGAGCGGGGAGGAGAGGATGGGTATATACACACCTAATGGGTGCGGTGCGCACCATCTGGGGGATGGACGTGCTTGAAGTTCTGACTTGGGTGGGGTAAAGGCAATATATGTAACCTAAACATTTGTACCCCCGTAATATGCTGAAATAAAAAACACTGAAAAAATTTAAAAGTTAAAAAAAAATTCACTTGGGGCCAACCAGTGAACACTAGCATTGAACACTAGAAAGCTGTGCACTAAACTGTACCTTTTTATTATAAATTTCATAACATTATAGAGATCACATCAAAACATAAGCCAGTCTATTTGAATAACAGGTAATTTCACTGCAGCAAAGGTTATTGAGTTCCTGCTCTGTGTAAAGCACTTTGCTAAGTGCTTGGGGCAGTAAAGTGGGAAGGGTGTATCTAATAGGAAAAATGTTAAAAAAAAAAAAAATGCACACACTAGATACATTAAAAAGCAGGATAAGTGAAGTGATTTGACAGCATTATAAGGCACTTAGTTTAGTAATACAGCGAATGTTTGGTTCATTCTTACTGATGGATTCGGAATAAAGGTTTGCAAGAATCCAGATGGCATTCAAAATGGACTTTGAAAGATGAGTAAGACTTTAATAGTTCAGGCTGGTGGGGAGGACGGCCTGGGTTGCTAGAACAACATGAATGGCCGTGTGACAATCATGGCAAAGTCGGAGCTTGGCACAGCATTGGCAAATCCAAGGTAGTTGGATTGAGGAACATTCTGGGAGAAGCATTTGGAAAGAATTTAGGTGTTTTGTGTCAGACCAAGGAGGACTGTGAGTAAATTGTGAAGACATCTAGATTTTATTCTTTACACCACAGGGAGGAACTGAATGAATGTTCTTGAGGCAAGGAGTAACAAAATTCCAATTGTTTTAAGAACACAGCTGAGGAAATTTATAAGAATAAATTAGTATTGAGAACGACAAAGAAGAGAAGTAGTCTTTAACCAGGGCAGCCATGGTGGGCGTGGAAAGAACTGGAAAGAACTGTGGAGATGTTGAGAGAACAGGAATGAGTAATCACGTGCTAGTCCAGGAAAAGACTGACTGACAATGACTGGAAAGTGTCAGCCTAAATAACTACAGGGTGGTGGCCAAAGGCTCAGGAGACGGGAACAGATGTTAAATACACAAGGTTTGGAGTTAATGTTGGACTCACCTGCCCCAGAGAGGGGAGGAACAGAGGAGAGATTCACGGAAGAGAAGACAAGGTAAGGACATTTGATGAAGTTCATGTTGAATGCCTTTTTATTTTCTCAGTGAAGCAGAACTCCAGAACATCAGTTGAGAAAGAAGGGATTGGAGCATGATTGGGATTTTAAATAATGTTTTACAACTTTTAAAATTACATAATGGGACATGGCTAGGGGTTTGGGAATTGGATCACTGGATAATTTGGATCCCCATATGGTTGTCTAATGTTCCCTTTATGTGATCCAATGATGAATAGAAAAACAATTCAGTGAAAGACTAGTCCTAATGATATCACAGTTTTACAAGAATGCTTTATGTTCTCCCCCAGGGCTTGTTAGATTTTTAATGATTTTTTTTAAATTTTCAAAGTATTATACTTTACAAAACAATTAGAAAAGAAAAGGCAAGCTTGCCAAATCTGCAAATAAGGTTGATCATGTTTTGGATGTGCGAAGGGACAAAATCAATGACAACAACAGTGAAATAGTCAATAGACCACTCTATACAAACTAAATAAAATTGCTTGAGGTGCTGCCCCTTCACACATTTCAGCACGTGGTTCTGCAAAATGAGATGTTTCACCAAGCACTTCAGTTCTGGCCATTAGACAAAATGGATTAGGCCGGGCATGGTGGCTCACGCCTGTAATCCTAGCACTCTGGGAGGCCGAGGCAGGTGGATCACTCGAGGTCAGGAGTTCAAGACCAGCCTGAGCAAGAGTGAGACCCCCGTCTCCACTAAAAATAGAAAGAAATTATCTGGCCAACTAAAAATATATATAGAAAAAATTAGCCGGGCATGGTGGCGCATGCCTGTAGTCCCAGCTACTTGGGAGGCTGAGGCAGGAGGATCACTTAAGCCCAGGAGTTTGAGGTTGCTGTGAGCTAGGCTGATGCCACGGCACTCACTCTAGCCCGGGCAACAAAGCAAGACTCTGTCTCAAAAAAAAAAAAAAAAAGAATTAGATGAGGTTTTTAACTAAAAGAAGAAAAAAAAAAAAAAAGAAAAGAAAACAATGACTTTAACGAATAGTACCTAGAATTGCACTGGCCCTATTTAATAACCATTTATACAAATAACTGGTTTCACAAAATTAACTGACATTCGCCTACAATTTTACCAACCTACTTTCATGGTAAGAATAATAATGGGATTTATTTTGCCATCTCAAATTTGGCTTCTGTAAATTCACACAGTTCTAACTTATCTACTCTAATATCAGGAGGATTTAGTTATAAGACACTTTAATTAGTGATCTGTCTGTACTTGGTAGTTAGTTACTATCATTTTAGCCTCTTCAGGTTTTATGTGCACCATGTAATTCTAGTGTACTGCAAAGAAAATATAGATTACCAAAAGGTTACCTCTCAGAATATTTAATAAAGCTAAAAAATAGCAAAATAGAAACTCTATTTCAAATGCCAGACTGTTGAAGTGCTAAATTCAGGGAACATAGTCTACTGAGCTCCAAGAATCTAAAATTACTTCCAGCAAAGGACAATAGTGGCAGCAGGGAGGGGTAACATAATACCCGGGAGGGATAATTAATAGGAATTGGCAACTCATTGTAGGTAGAGGTTAAGAAAAGAGTCGAAAATAAATCCCAAGTGTCTAGCCGAGGTGACTTGGGAAAAGAACCTGGACTGCAATGAGCAAGGCGTAGGGAGAGAAAAGAATTGAAAACCCTGGGGAGGAAATTAGCACAGGAAGGGGGGAGTGGAATTCCATCCTCACACAGAGGGAAGGAAGAGACTCCGAGATGACAAAGGGAAGATCAGTTGATGGAATTCACGAGAGTCGACCATTGTTTTCTCAGTGACACTAGTAATCAGCTCAGAGTGAGGGAAGAGGGAGACTAGAACACCAGCATGGCTTCCTTTCTGCTGCTTAGTCTTTGATGATGGCCTAGCATCACCATCCCTGGCAGAAATATGGTAGCGAACAATTACAAACTAGGGTTTAGAACAAGAAGGCTCAGAACCTTGAATTTTTATTTTATAACAAGTGATATATTTTACTAGCTAGGGTGCATGTCTTAACGTGGGTATAATAGTGAAAGATTTGAGGGGACCAAAAAAAAAAACCCACAAACAAAAACAAAATCAGCCTTTCCTGGTCTGCGAGCACAATCTCAAAGGCTGATGGACCATCCTTGCCAGAATCCACCATCCAAGAACATTAAAACTACTGAGATTTTCAGCACACTCTCATTCTTACCTGATGACTAAATTTTTTCAAGCTCTACCAAACCTCCAATAATCGAGAGAAAGGGAAGGCATCAGAAATCATTGGTTGTCAATCTGAAGCGCATTCACCTTTCTTGGGTGTCTTCCATTGGAAAATCCTCCCCTCCACTCTGCGACTCAGTGGTGAATTGAACAGCAGTGTAAGCAGTTGTGTCAGTGAAATCGCTTTGCCATGGATTGGTTTAGAAAGGAGCACTCAACCAACTCTAGCCAATGAGAGCTGAGAGAGCTGGCTGCAGGGCCTCTGAGTATAGCTGAGTGGTTTCTTCTTCCTCTGGACATGATGGTATTTGAACGTGACTCCTGGAAACATACAGTCATCTAGCAACCACGAGGGGACAAGCCAGAGGAGAAAGCTGACAGACTGGGGATGGCAGAAGGGAAAGACAGAGGCTATCCTCCAGGCTCTGTCTTACCCAACCTGGAACCATCACACTTCAGTCCTGGTGGCAGAACGTATTTTCCTTATATTTTAATTTAGCTGAGCTTTGTTTATTTTGTTACTTGTTGCAAATCCCATCTTATCTGATTTAAGGGGGCACAGGAGAGATAAAGTCCCTCTTTCTAGCTAATCACAGCTTTCTTTTATTGTCTGCTTGAATTTCCCATTCAGCCAAGACACTTCTAACAGAACCCTGGTGTGAGTGCTATAATGTATGCCCCTCATTGTTATACTTGTACGTAGCTACCTGCAGTTGCCAACCTCCCTGAGCATCAAGATCATAAGTATAAGTTTTGTGTATTGTGGAAACAGGAGTTTGAAAGAAGAGAGCCTTATTACCCAAAGTACAAAGACAAGCCACTTGAGGATACACAGATAAAAATCTTCATGAAAGAAGAACAGAAAAACAGATTTATTTCAAAACAGATTAATGAGCTTTAAGATGTCTGTGATTTGCTTTTAAATAGTGGGCAATGAATAACAATGCTTCAGGTGAAAGATACTCTCTGACTTAAAAACAGTACTTGCAAAACTTGCTCATTTCATTTGCAGACTCTTAATAGCAAAACCAATCTGGAACATCTTTAAAATGCTGTGAAAAGTGACCCCTGAAAGTATGATCACCCAAAGCATCGCCTATAAAATGCCAGTCAAAAATTCTATATAAGACCAAACCAAGTAAGTTAATGAGAATATAACTAAATTAAAAAGAAAAGTTACCAGTCCTTAAGAAAAATATACAAATATTCTAAAATAGTCATTTCCCTGCAAACACTACAAAATCAAAGTCTAAATTACATTGGATCTTTAATGTGGTCATATATTTTGACCCTAAATACAAAAATAAATAAATAAAATTAGAGAAAGTTGTAACAAGCAAAAAAATCTATAAATATTCTGCATTTTACTATGAGGAGTACAGCTTGAAGGTCCCCATATGGAATCATAATATAATTCAGCAACATAATGCTACTGTGCAGGCTGATCATAAAAACCTTAAAACAAAACTGTCTCACACACACACGCGCACACACACGCACACACACACATATACTCCAACCAACATTTTGTCTATTGGTATTTATGTGTGTGTATGTGTCTATATGTAATTTTCTCACAAATTTTTAAAGAATCCTAGTTTTTCATTTCCTTTAAGTATAGAAGAAAAATTTTCTTCTGCAAAGTGCAGTTTAAACAATTAAAATGAAAAATTTTCACAATGAATATTCTTCAACGGAATGTCCCAAAGACCTTCTCCTTAGTAAACCTGCCAGAGGACTGGTACCGCATGTGGGAGTCTATGTGAAAGGAAAGAACTGCAGAACGGAAGGCAGTGCAGACAAGAAACACAAAAGGAATCAAGATGAGCCGGTCAGGAGTTCCTGAAAACAATGGAGAGGTGCCATCAAGTGGCCGAAGAAAGAATTCAAGTGGGGATTGGTTTCTCAGACAGCGCCACCTGGTGGCCAATATTGAGACTCATTTTAGACTGGTAAAACTACAATGGGAATACTGGTCTTTCAGATGTTCCTTAATTTAAGGCTTGATAGCTCTCCGTTTTCATTAAGAGAATAAACCCCATTAACAATCTTTATAATTCAACTTGAAATAATGACATAATCATAATAAATATTAATAATAAAATATCAGTCACACTTCCTAGGGGAAGGGAAGTGTGTTAAACTTATTACATCTGGCTTAATATGTGATTTTAGGAAATTTTTTCTACAATAAATTCAAATTGAGTAGATATTTACAGGTGTATTTAACCACGAAGCTATATATTTTTTAATTAGGTTACCAAATTTTTACTTTTCCTTCCCATATCTACTGGCAGTCTAATGGTAGGATCAAAGGTTTTTGTTGTTGCTTTAATTTTGCTTTTTTTTTTTTTTTGGTTTCTTACCTGAAATAAATCTTACAAATCATCTTATTGATTAATTCATTTATTATATGTTCAAAAATATTTCCAGACTATCTTGACTGGACTGGGCATCAATGTAGGCATCAATTATGTAATGGTGAGCAAGATGGACATTTCCCTGTCCTTCAGAAGCTTATAATCTAGTGTAGGTGATAAATACTCAAAGAAATGTATTGGTTTAATTCATTCAAAATCTATGTACTGAGCACACACTTTCTTAGGCCTTGTACAGGGATATATGACTGAACAGAACAGATAAGGATTCCTACCTCCACGGAGTTTGAACTATGAAGGAAGAAGTGAACAAAGGTTGAGATAGGAACCTTCTCTAGGGAAATTACATTTAAACTTTGATGGGAAACATGAAAAGGAGCCAACAGACAGGAGGGTAGGAGCCCAGAGGAGAGGGGACAGAACTGCAGGGACAGAACTGGAGGGAAAAGGCTGAGTAGCTGGAGGACAAGGAACGAGGGGAGAGTGATGTGACCTGGGGTCAGAGACCTGGGAGAAGGCAGGTCGTTGCAACATCTTGAAGGTCATGGAAAGGAGTTTGACTTTTTGCTGCTGACTCGGGAAAGGGGGGGTGGGGAAAAAATATGAAACTATTGTTTTTAACTTGCACTGTTCACTTAATAATTTATCATGAATATTTCCCATATTATTTCATATCATTGTACAAGAAATAATGTATACATTATGAGGACATACTGTATCTAACAAAAAAAAAAAAGACAATCAAGGAAATGTAAACACTATGCATGGCAAGTGTCCAACTATGATATTCAGGAATTATTGTTAATTTTTTTTAGATATGATAATAGTATTGTGGCTATGTTCTTATATATTTACTATAACAGCTTTATTGAGTTATAGTTAACATACGATAAAGTTCACCTAAAACATACAATTTGATAAGTTTTGACATGTATGAAACCATAAAATTCTTGCCACAATTAAGGTAAGGACTGTTTCCAATGATCCCAGGTTTCCTTGTGCTCCTCTGCAATCTCTCCTGCGGGTTCATCCTCCGTGCCCCTCCCCAAGCCTCCGCAACCACTGATCTGCTTAGGGTACCTATTAGTTTACATTTCTCAGAAGTTTGTGTAGGTAGAATCATATAATATCTTCCATTTTTTTCTGGCTTCTTTCACTCAACAATTTATTTTGAAACTCATCTATGTTATAGTATATAGTAACAGTTCATTTCTTTTTATTGATGAGCAGTATCCATTTTATTAATATGGTATAGTTTATCTATTTGACTGTTCATGGACATTGGGTGGGTTGTTTCCAATTTTTGGCTATTATACATAAATCTATGAATATTCATGTACAAGTCTGTGTGTGGACACACGCTTTCATTTCCCTTAGGTAAATACCTAGAAGGGAAAGGATTGGATCATGGTATGTGTATATTTCATTTTTAAAGAAATTCTCAAATTTTTCTAAAGAGAATGTACAATTTAATTTTATGTTCTCACCCGCAACATATAGGAGTTGCAGTTCTTCCACATCCTTGCCAACACTTGATATGGTCAATCTTTTTAGTTTTAGCCATTCTAATCGGTGTGTAGTGGCATCTCATTTTGGCTTTGACTTGCATTTCCCTGGTGGCAACTGATGTTGAGCATCTTTTCATGAAGTTATTTTCATGAGCATATTTTCATGAAGAATTTCTCACTCTGTCTCTTCTTTGGTGAAGTATCTGTTCAAACCTTGCCCATTTTTTTAAATTGGGTCATTCATTTATCTTGAGTTTTGAGAACTATTTATGTATTCCTTATAAAAGGTATTTATCAGATAGAAGATGTGCAAATGTTTTCTCCCAGTCTCTGGCTTATCGTTTCATTTTCTTAATAGTGGCTTTGGAAGACCTTTTTACTTTTGATGAAGTCTAATTTGTGAATTTGTCTTTACATAGATTGTGTTCTTAGAGTCATGTCAAAGAGATCTTTGTCTAACCCGACATCACAAAGATTAATTTTTTGTATATGGTAAAGGTATGGATCACAGTTCATGTTTTTTAAATACTGATATCCAGTTGTTCCAGCAGCATTTGCTGAAAAGACTATTATTCTTTTTCCAATAAATTGCCTTTACACATTTGTTGGAAAAAAAAAAAAAAGATCAATGGGAAGCAATTGAAGGGATATAATCTTACAGGAGTTATAAGTGATTTGCTTTGTTTCAGAAAGATCAGGGCAACTATTTGGAAAATGGATAGAGGAATGGATGGATGGATGGGTGGATGAGAGGACAAGAAAGGGTATTTTCATACTTTTAGAGAAAGTTTCCTTTTTTTGTTTTTCTAAGAGAAAAATGAGTTTGATAACAATCTACCAAAGCCATACTCCAGCTTCCTACCAGCTTCATTAATACTGGTGAATGACACTTTTTGATCTGCAAATATTCCTGATATACATTCTTGTGCTCAGGAAATCAGAAAGAGCAAAGATTGATGTTCATATTGCCTCATCCAGCAGTTACAATTCTTCACTCCCTCATCTGAACTCAATCTCACCCCCTGATGAATTAACTTGGTTCTTTTGTGTTCATCTTCTCCACAAGACTAAATGCCTGGATTGTCCTAATTTTTTGCAATCCCACAAAACTATTCTTTATACTTGGGAGCTTTGTAATAAATGCTTACTTAACCAAATAAAAAATTGAAGTTTAATATTAATCCATTGTACCATAGAATTTTAATTTTTAAAATTAGAATCTTCACTTCCCCCAAAGGAAAATTTAGATCCAATGTAATTTATTTTGAGTCTATTTCATTTTTTAGTTTTTCTAATTATGGCCAATTGACATAGAATATATGATTCCTCATAAAATCTGCTGGTCAGCTCTTGAGACAAGGTGGACACAGCATATTAGGGTAACAAAATGATTTTCTTTGACTTTTATCTGACCTTCTGGGTTCTGTTCATTTCCTTTAAAGCTATGACACTGTTTACCTAAAGCTGACTTCTTTTTCTTCACATTTCTGAAAATGATAATTTATAATATCAACCACCTCTATTTCCACTGAGTCCCCACATCAACAGAGAATAGTGTTGTGAAAGTCACTCTCCAGGACTAACTTCTTTTTGCAAAATAATCGTACAATTTTTATCGAGAGAAAGTTTTAGAAACTAAAACTCCCTGCATCCATGGAGCCACACCTCCCAGGAAGTAGATGCAGTGGTCCTTTTTATTATAAAACTTCCCTGAGTTCTTCACTCTGGATTTGATTCTACATGCTTTGGGCTCCATGGCACCAGGGACTTACCTTTACAGAATTACATGTGAATCCTATAGAGTAATGGTTTATTCCGTATGTCTGTCTTCTTTATTAAAATGCAAGTCTGTGAGGACAGTTTCTCATTTATTTTTGCATCTCTCACATCTGATTCATTGTAAGATGTTCAAAACATGTTTGATGGATAAAGCAAAGGGGATTTCAGCACTAGTTGAAAAGTCCTGCTGACTCAAAGACAAATGTTTACTTTATAATAAGCAAGAAACCACGCATTCCGCTTTAGGTCAGTAATTATCAATCAGGTACAATTTTGCTTTCCTGGGGACATTTGGCAATATCTGAAGACATTTTTGTTGTCACACTGGGGGTGGGGGTGTATTACTGTCGTCTAGTTGGTAGAGACTGGAAATGCTGCTAGCTGCCATACGACACACAGGACAGCCACTTATAACCAAGATAATCAAGCATTATATGGCCAAAATGTCAATAATGCCACTATTAGGACATCTAGGTTTTAGGTTAAAGTTTCAGTTGCTTTTCACACACATTAAAATGGAATAGCTGCTTCCTAATTTATTCTACTAGAAACTGCTTTGGTATATCCATTATGGAAAATAGTATGCAGGTTCTTAAAAAAAAATTAAATATAGAACTACCATATGATCCAGCAATTCACTACTGGGTATATATCCAAAGGAAATAAAATCAGTGTGTCAAAGAGATGCCCACGCTCCCATGTTTATTGCAGCACTATTCACAACAGCCAAGATATGGAATCAGCCTAAGTGTCCATCAGTGGATGAATGGATAAAGAAATGTTGCATATATACACAATGGAATACTACTCAGTCTCAAAAAAGAAGGAAATTCTGTCATTTATGACAACATAGGTGAAATTGGAGGGCATTATTTTAAGTGAGATAAGCCAGGCACAGAAAGACAAATACCACATGATCTCACTTAGATGTAGAATCATAAAAACATTGAACTCATAGCAGCAAAGAGTAGAATGGTGGTTAAGGGGTTGGGGAGCTTGATGTGCTGGGGAGATGTTGGTCAAAGAATACAAAATTTCAGTTAGACAGGAGAAATAAGTTTAGGAAATCTCTTGTACAACATGGTGATGATAGTTAATAACAATATATTATACACTTGGAAATTGCTAACAGAGATTTTTAAGTATTCTCACCATAAAAAAGATAAGTGAGTTAATGCATATGTTAATTAGCTCCATTTGGCCATTCCACAATGTATGCATATTTTAAAACATCATGTTGTGCATGATAAATAGATATAGTTTTTACTTGCTAATTAAAAATTAATTTAAAAAATGCTTTGGTTTTATCCAAAGTATTATGATCTGCAAAACTGTATTTTTCAAAGGTTGAATGCAAAAACACGTTAACAATCTGGTCTTGTACGTATTTAGATAGTCTGTAGAAGCTTTATGTGTACGTGATAAGATCAAATGCTGTGCAGAGGCGATAAGGGCAAGGAGAGAAAAGAAAGAGCCCGGAACAAAAATGAAGATGAGAGGAATGAGGACAAACTTTTCCTTCTTACCTTTCATGCAGATAAGGATGGCTGAAGTTTCCCAACTATCAGAAGAAAGCTCCCATCTCTTTCAAAAATAGCCCTCATTCCAGCAAAGCCACACACAGTTTTGGATTCTGCTAACTTCAGTAGCCATGGAGCCATGTCTTTCCTTTAACCAGCCCAACTTAGCCACAAAAGGATTGTGTTGAAGTCCCTATAGCTACCACCAATCCATGACAGGGTCTTCCTTGTAATGCAAACATGGCCAGACCCTACTGCTGTGGCCATCTCTGTTCATGTTTGCATTCCCATTGCCTCATGCCTAAACTGTCTAAATTATCTTGCTTCCATAAATGGTAATTTTTTTACTAATTTTTTTAATGCTAACTTAAAAAAAATGCTGAAATAGCTTATCAAGAATTGGAACCTCCTATAGTGGGAAACAAAAGGATATGAAAATGGTAAAAGAGTGCCTTTAGATCCACCTTGCAAAAACTTTTACAAGATAGTGATCTCCCATAGCACCCCTTGGCTGGTCAAGCATCCAGCATCCTGCCTGCGTCTGCAAACACCAACCATCTCCTCCTAAATCATTCCTTTATCTATCCTCTCCACACACCTCTGCTAAAACAACCCATTAACACGAAACATCAGTTAGTGCATGAGACACGTGCTATACACAAACAGAAGGCAAAACGAACAGGAAAAACCCTGACAATATTATTTTGCTTGATGATCTGAAAGTCTACTCTTGTTTATTTCTTGAGTCTTTTTAGAACTATGTTTTTTAAACATAGGTAAAAACATACCGCTGCCACCTACAAAATATAAACCTCTTGTTCCTGTAACCTTGGGCAAGTCTTTCATCCCGTGCCAGCATCCATTTTTCTATCTGTAAAATGATGGGTTTCTATTTGCCCATTTCAGTTGTAAAAGCCCTGTAAGGTGATTATTCCAAACAAATTCATAATCTGAATCTCCTTTCTCCTGGAACAAAGCCAACTCTGCCGCTTGCTTCTTACAGACAGCTGTTGCCACAATTACCTTGTTTTCAAAAATGAATGATCTACAGCCAGACAAGAGCAAATGGTTAAATCAAAAGAAAAAAACCTATTTATTTCTTTTCCTTTGATCTCGTTCCAGGATCTGAGATGTGCCATATTCAGTAAGGATTTCAGCCCCTCTGAAGGCCATTCTGTCTCTTTTCTCTTTCATTCGGAAGTATGGTGACCACGAATGCAGAAAAGAGAGAAAGCAGGAAGTAACCTTCAAAGTTACAAATGCCCAACATTGATTTGAAGACATCTGTTTTAGTAGGAAATGGATTTAGGATTCAGATGCTGTTTGTTCTGAGGTTTTCACAGCTGAAGTCACGTGTATTAATTTGTAAACAGAGTCTTGCTTCTGATTTCATTATCGTCCTAACTTTCTTGAATTGCAGCTCTCTCCTCTGACAGCAGTGTGTCCATTCACCACTACCGGAGCACTATTCCTTTTCTTACTGAGCACCAACTGTGTGACAGGTGCCAGGCACATAAGATTGAAGACCACTGAACATCAAGGATCCCCCAATTCTGGTACGGAAGGGGGACTATGTGCAAATAACTTTAATAAAATATGATGAGAACTACAAGAGAGATAAGTACCAGGGACTATGAAGGAGAAAGACATGGACCTCTTGGGTGGGTCAGGGGAAGTTTTACAAAGGAGGTGATATTTGCACCCCAACTTGACGGATGAAGAAAGCTTATCAAGTACACAACGTGAAGGAAAGCATTTCAGGTAGAGATGGCAGTG
The DNA here is from genome assembly GCF_041146395.1 of Eulemur rufifrons. NCBI lineage: Eukaryota > Metazoa > Chordata > Mammalia > Primates > Lemuridae > Eulemur > Eulemur rufifrons. Next base: position 221,744,574 of record NC_090989.1, on the reverse strand, counting down.
AATGCAAGGCAGAACAAGATGGGTGACATGGCATCTAGACATAGTTTGATGAGGCCAAAACGAAAGGTGTGTGCAAGGACAGACACTGTGTACAAGGCAAGGGTGATAGCAGGGGGCTGGCCACGGAGGCCCTTGTAATGCATGTTAAGGAATTTATGCTTTATCTTATATGATAATGTGGATTTTTGAGGGTTTGGAGAGGCAAATAAAATAGCATTTCACAAAGTGTATTCCACAAAACACCACTTCTCTCTGTATTCTTCCAAAAAAATAGAGCTTAATCAGTTAAATTTAGAAAAAAAGTTATGTATTGTAAGATCCTTTTGGACATTTATAATGTACAAGTCCTAAAAACTCTGAGAAATCTTACAATGAAGAATCCTGTTTAACACAGCTCAACCCAGCATTTCTCAAACGCGCCATCTTTAACGTGGTGCAGAATGAGTGTCTACAGAGTACTCTGGGATGTGCCTAGTAATCTCGTATTTGCATGGGTAGAAGAGTTGCCTTAAGGTTATACCTCTAAAGCAATGTAGCACACAGAGTAGAGGGGAAAACATTTAGGAAAGGGCTGTAATCCTGTAGATAAAGATGACACACTTGAAGCTCTGACTCAGGGGGATGGGCGGTACATGGGCAACGTATGTAACCTGAACTTTTGTACCCCCATAATAAGCTGAAATTAAAAAAAAAAAAAAGATGAGGAAAACAAAAGAGATGAGCTCTTAAGTAAAGGATATTTAGAGGAGAGACTTGTGAGAATGTGGTAAATGACTGGATGGGAGGGGGGTACAGTGTAAGGAAGAAGGAGGGGAAGGGCCGGGCGCGGTGGCTCACGCCTGTAATCCTAGCACTCTGGGAGGCCGAGGCGGGTGGATCGCTCAAGGTCAGGAGTTCGAGACCAGCCTGAGCGAGACCCCGTCTCTACTAAAAATAGAAAGACATTATATGGACAACTAAAAATCTATATAAAAAAATTAGCCGGGCATGGTGGCGCATGCCTGTAGTCCCAGCTACTCGGGAGGCTGAGGCGGTAGGATCGCTTAAGCCGAGGAGTCTGAGGTTGCTGTGAGCTAAGCTGACGCCACGGCACTCACTCTAGCCTGGGCAACAAAGTGAGACTCTGTCTCAACAACAAAAAAAAAAAAAAAAGAAGGAGGGGAAGATGAACCCTAGAATATCAAACAGGGTAACTTAGTGGATGGTGGGCTCATTTGTCAGAAGAGGGAAAACAGAAAGAAGAGTGGTTGGGAGAAAAAGGATGATTTTAGTGCTGGTGCGATGACAGTCTTCATGCCACAGGATCAATGGCTGGTCAATAAAAACCATGGGATAGTGATGATGAAAACATTATATATAAAACATTTTTCAATATAATAGCAAAGGTATGGGCCTGATTGAGCTATTTAAGACATATTTTCTTTAAATATTTGTCTATACAACTTATATAAAGTGAACTGATTTGTACCAAGAGAAATTGTATATTTATAGCACTCCTAAGAAAAATGGCATCATAAAACCAGTAATCACAGATGAATGTATCTTTGTATTAAGTCTGCACTTCCATGTATACTGACTTTTAAAGATAAGTTGAGTGTTGATGGGTGTTTTGATAATGTCATCAGACAGTCACTATCCCTCCATTATAGCTGATAACTTAGTAACTTTTAATTTTCATCCAGGGTCTAACTGCTTCACAACCTAAGAATGAAGTGACATTTCTTTATATGATATATAAAATGAGAGGATGAAGGTATTTGGTCACTATGTGTTAAATTGCTCTGCGAGACAATTTGCTTGTATTCATTGAAAAAGCATTTATAGCTCAAGAACCCACATCTGAAGATTTTCACCATCTAGAAAGCATCAAGACCTACATTTTCCAAAAACTGTATTTTATTTTATTAATACCATAAATGGTGTTGCTCAGCACATCAAAAGTGGGTAAAAGGCTAAAATTATGAAAATGCAAACATTTGAAGGCATAAAATTTTATAGACACATTTTCTAGGTAAATTATAATACATGGCACTGCTCTCAGCTCTTTGCACATGCTGACTCACTTAATTCTTACAATAATACTATGAAGTGAATGCTGTTATTAATCCCACTTTACAGATGGGGAAACTGAGGTTAAGGAGGGTGTTCAAGTTCATGCTGCCAGTGGCAAAGCTGGAACTTGAACCCAGGCAGCCTGTCTCCAGAGTCTGAGCCCTTGACTTGCTGACCATACTTCCTTTTTAGTTGCTCAGCAGTGGCTTTTCAAGCTAATGTCCCACTGTCCTCATTAATTTATGATAGGGAACACAACATATCCTCTGGGTTTTGTACATTATCGAGAATAAATTTCCTCTTATCTCATTTTTCAATTCAGAAACAAATAACTGACTTACATGATAATAAATACTTGGTAATTACTTTGTGGAATTTTTATTTTGAATTTTCACCCCCCAAAGTAATGCCCTTATTTTTAATTTTTTTCCAGGCATTTGCATGTATTATTTTATTTAATTTTCACAACGATCTCATGAAGAGTATTGTGGTAGATTTCGTAGATTGGCCTGCTCGACCTCTATGCTAAAAAGCTGAAAACTGTGTTTGCCAGATTCCTCTGGGGCCTGGGTTTTGCATGTAAATCAGGTTTCACTGGTTATAAATATTTAGGTGAGTTTGGGCAGGTGGAAATGAGGCAGAGGCTTCCACCTGAAGTTTGGAAGTTTCATTCTTGTAAGCTCTGATTTTTAATTAACATATCAATACTTCAAAATATACTAATACATTAAATTAGTATCTTCCTGTGTGACTGCTGACTTCCAGGTACTGTTATACTTGCTTTCCATGCATTATTATACTTAATCTTCCCAACATCCACAGAATATTTTACAGATAAGGAATCTGAGATCCAAAGGGGTAATGTTCTCGGTATTCCAAAAGTTGTCCTCTGAAAAATTACAGACTATTTACTATTTGGGGGGATCATGATAGATTTGTATCCTTTATTTCTTGGTGGTAATAATTATAGTTAAATGTCCAACCTCTTCAATTTTATTTTAAAACCACGTTTATAAATACTGTGATGACTTTAACAAAAATTGGAAAGACTAAAAATCGCTAATAATCCCACAGTTTCCACTGACTACCACTATTTCAAAGTCTTTTTTGTCTTCTACTTAAAACTATTATAATCCTGATTTTCATTTAACATCATATGTGCTTTCATAATTATCATTTAATAGCTTCATCTTATGTCACTGAACTGACATAATTTAGTTAACTTTCCCCCAAGTTTGCTTACATTTAAAAAATATTTTTTAAATGTTACACTGACCAAATTCGCACAAATATTTTTCCCGCCCTTTGAGTTAACTCCACGAGATTAAATTCAAAAGCGAGGAGACAGTGCAAAGATTGTTTATTTTACTTGAAATTGATTTCCAAGACCACCAGAAAGAAAAATCCCAAAAGATAAGTCTCAGGCAGACTTCTGAGTCTGCAACAGTATCTTTCATCTTCCAATTCCGTGAGCAGCAGTTCTCAAGGCATTTATCACAGATCTCCATGGAGGTGTCAGAGAACACTGTGCATGTTTACAAGGGCACAATCCTTAGTCATCAGGGATCTCCTCTTACTTATTTGCATATACTCTACAGCTGAAGTCTCCAACCCCGAGGCAGCAGACAGGTACCCATGCCGCGGCCTGCTAGGGACTGGACTGCAGAGCTCCGCCCCCATCCATGGAAAAATTGTCTTCCATGAAATTTAGGAAGCGGGAGGCGCACAGCAGGTGAGTGGTGGGTGAGGGAGCAGACTTACAGCCACTCCCCATTGCTCACATCACCATGTAAGCTCCACCTCCACTCCCCCCCTAACCCTCCGCCCCGGAAAAATTCTCTTCCATGAAACAGGTCCCTGGTGCCGAAAAGCTTGGAGACTGCTGGTCTACAGAACTTAGATCGTTCTGCACGGAGAAGAGAAGCAAAGCTGTGGGCTCATTCTGGCACAATCACAGTAAGTCCGGGTATGAGGTGTCCATGAATTGGTTCAAGCCCCACAGAATCAACTGAGGAAATAATCACCCCACATTTCACACACCCAACACTCACCTGTTTTCATTCCAGTAATCTTTAACCGCATGTCCAGCCCACAATAATTTAGTGTGATTACCTTTGACCCAAGTGTTAAGATTCTGAGGTAGGAGATGCAGAGAAAGGAAAAGAAACAAAGGACCAAGAGTTGAGGAAGAAAAACACATTCTGGAATGCTGTGTCCCCTCTCAGAAGCCAGAGAGGAGAATTCATGTTGAAAAAAGCTGACTGCCCCTTTCCTACCATCTCTACCGTCTGACACAGCCAGGTAACAAAAGTGAGGGATGAGAACACTCAAATGTATATATTTTTTATTTGTCAATTATACCTCAACAAAGCTGGGGGAAAAAGTGAATGACGTTTCAGTCACATTAAGGGACCCAAAGAAAAATCTCTGCATCAGCATAGGGATTTCCTCCTTTTAAAATAAAATAATAGATTCAACTTAATAGATGAGGCTGTACCATGTGTAGTCTCCCTTCTATATGCTTTACACATGTTCACTTATTTGATCCTTAAGAAAAACCCTATGAAGTGGGAACCACCATCACCCATTTTGCAGGAAAGGAAACCAGGGCTGGGAAAGTCTAGGTAACTTGCTCAAGATCACCCTCGAACAAGCCTGAGCAAGACTTCAACAGGCATTGTTGAAAGCTGCACACAGATCGAGTGCACCGTTCTGCCTTCCTTTCTTCCCACCTTGTAAAACCATTTCATCGTCCATCCTCTATATCCTAAAGCAGAGTATTTCCATCCTAAGATGTATTTTGCAAATCTGCTTAATGTCAAATTAAAGAAAAAATTCTTAGAAGTATGCCAGTCGTGTGTGGGTGTATCCTTTCTCATTAATCCTAGAGAAAGAATGTTTAAATCTTACCATGAGGTGTTTTAACAAAGAAATATATTTAATTTGGATGATAGCAAAGAAAGATATTTTTATTCTTGTAAGTATAAAACACCCACTTACTTTTCTTAAATCCAAATGTGGGATCTTTAATATTTTAATAGGAATTAATGGGAAAAATTAATTAGAACTTTCACGATTCAAAAAAAAAAAAAAACCCACAAAGATTAACAAAGCCACTCTCATATATTACTTACAAAATATGTTATACATTTTTAAATGTCAAAATTGTTTTATAATTTTAAATTTTCTTTGAGCATAATAATATCTAGATGTCCTGTAGTATCCAGATAGACTATCTGAATATGAGTTACTTTTCCGACATTAACTTAAATTCCTTATGTAGCTTAGTAAACTTGTTGTCTTTCATATCCTTTGGAAGATGAAATCATTTAGATAAGAGGTGGGGTGACCCTTTGGGGCATGTAAGTGAACGTATGTGCTAAATAGCGATTTCTTATTGTCCCATCTGATTACGTACACCAAGTTAACCAAAGTTCAAGACACTCCTGATTGCAGTTTCTTTTTTTTTTTTTCTTTTTTTTTTGAGACAGAGTCTTGCTTTGTTGCCCTGGCTAGAGTGAGTGCCGTGGCGTCAGCCTAGCTCACAGCAACCTCAAACTCCTGAGCTTAAGCGATCCTACTGCCTCAGCCTCCTGAGTAGCTGGGACTACAGGCATGCGCCACCATGCCCGGCTAATTTTTCTATATATATTTTAGTTGGCCAGATAATTTCTTTCTGTATTTTTAGTAGAGATGGGGTCTCACTCTTGCTCAGGCTGGTCTCAAACTCCTGACCTCGAGCGATCCACTCGCCTCGGCCTCTCAGAGTGCTAGGATTACAGGCGTGAGCCACCGCGCCTGGCCCACATTTTCCTTTCTAATGTCCAGCAGTTGGGTGTGTTGTTTGACTACTGTTGTCACCTAACTTAACTAGTGACTATTCTCAATCTCTCTCTCCCCCCCCCGCCCCCTTTTATCTCATATTTAAATTCAATTGACCCACTCAACAGAAATCCACAACTGTTACTGCTATTATCAACTGATGTCACCTCCTGATACCCCTTTGAAGATGAATAACCTGTCTTACCAATAAGTGTCAACCAGCTTGTTTTGCTTGTCCCCTCTCTGGCTAGAGAAAGGAAATTAGTGTCTGTCACCAGTTCCACCACCATGAGCAGTTGAGGGCTGTCAGACCTCTCAGACTTGAGGAGTCCACTGCAACCAAAGCAGAATCCAAAGACGTTTCTGCTATTCCCTGGCTGCTAAGACATTCTAGCTCTCCACTTTGCACTCCACTGCACAGAACCAGTGAACGGAAGCTTGTCTGGGCTCTTGCCTTTATTTTCCCCAGCTCTCACGATTACATGATTCTGGGCACTGAAACCTGGAGGATAATTTATTTGAAGATAACAAAATAAAAAAAATGGAGGGCTGTGAACAAAGACTAACCTAGTAATTTTTATACATGAGGGAATGATAAAAAATCGTTGTCTGAACCTTGATGTTCCAGCAAGAAAGAACAAAGCCATTTTTTTTAGAGTTCGTACATACAGTTCATCACTTTGCTTACATTCTATTTGTTTTCTCTTTTTTGTGCCTTTGCCCCTCCAGCCATTCCTTCCAGAAATCTTCTCCTTCCTTTCATCCCTCGGTCTGTATTTTTCTGCCTTCCTTACTCTCTCCACAAGTGGCAAAATGAGCACAGAAATATAAATGTAAATAATTTTAGTGTGCTCTGTATTTTTAATTCATTTGTCATTTGATTGCGGTAAAAATGCTTAACATGAGATCTACCTTCTTAACACATTTTTTAAGTGTGTTATACATTGTTGATTGTAGCCATAATGTTTTACAGCAGATATCTAGAGTTTATTCATCTTGCTTCACTGAAACTTTATGCCCATTGATTAGCAAATCCTGAATCCCCCCTCCCTAGCCAGTGGCAATCCCCATTCCACTGTGAGTCTATGAATTTGAATATTTTAGATACCTCATATGCATACACTAATGCAGTATTTGTCTTTCTGTGACTGGCTTATTTCACTTAGCATGATGTTCTGTGTTTCTACTAATGAACACAATGTTAATCCTTGGAATGTTATATCCTTCTCTAGCAAAAAAAAAGTCATGCCAAATGACAAGAGTTAATTTTAATGCCACATGATTCAAACATAAAGAAAAAGCAAGAAAGCTAGTCCTGTTAGTCAATGGAAAATTCATGGAGAGTCACAGAAGTGAGTCTATCCACCCAGACAGAGTATTCGATCATCCCTCACCTTCCTGTCCTCTCCCTCACCTCCCCGTGTCCTGTCCTCTTTGCCTGCTTGCCTTATTCTTCAAGACCCACCTTAAATGTCACCTCCTTAGAAAAACCCTCTATGTGAACACCTACCTCCATCATGATATGCCCTTATAACACTCCAGAATATTATTACTCTACGGCACTTATCAAAAATGTAGTAAATAAATTAATCATGTAATCACTTTTGCCCTTCCTTCTAGATTGGAAGCACCATGAGGGCACAACCTGTTTCATCCCTGTGGCTCTGACCCCCAGCAAGTGGCTGCACAAAAGGCGTGCTCAGCTCAGTGAACGAATAAACAAATGCATGAATAAATATGTAGATGCTATTTCCTATGTACTTTGGATTGCAGCGTCTTCTTTTCACTCCCCCAGACCACAAAGATGTGGGAGGCACTGAGGGCTCTTTACTCAGATTCTACCCATCATCTCTGCCACTCTCCCCAGGGGACCTAAAACACCACAGCCCGCCTCTGACTTCAAATGCCTAGACTCACTCTTTGTGTGGTTATTAATCATATTTACTTTTTTCAATGCCCTGAGACATGAACAGACATTTGTTTAAGGTCACATAATCTGAATGGACATGACAGAAGGTGGACTTGTGTGTATCATTTTTGCTAATATTCCCAGAGGGTAATAATAAGAACAATCATCACACAAATAAAATGAACCTCAGATCTTCCAATTGTTACCGTAGCTCCCAGGGGATGTGAGAAAAGACAGGCACTACTTTCTATCTCAATGCATGTAAAACCTCTGGACATCAGCCACACTGAAGTTGCTTCTAGTATTTGAAGCTGTTACAGGATTCTGATGAGCAAATGACACAGGAACAAATTGGCTGGGAAACTTTGAAATATTTTACATTGATTATTTAAAGTGGTTTGGGATTATTGATTAAAATAAAAAACTTGTACTGAGGCTCTGATATGTCAGGGACTATGAATTGAGTAATCAAATTAAGCAATTATAGTACTTAGAACTAAATACCCAAAAGGAGCCTGAATGTCCCAGCATGGGCTATGGGAATAGCAGCTGAATCTGCTTATAAGGATCAGAGAAAACTTCTTAGGGAAGGTGGCATTTGCACTGAGCTTTGAAAGAGAAATAAAAGTTCATGAAAGAAGTAAGGTTAAAGGACATCTCAGCAGCGCAAACCACAGGTACAAAGCAGTAAAGACATGAAAGCACATGGTCTACTTAATGGTGAATAACAGCATAGGGTGTACAAGAGGGTTGGGATAGATGGAAAGTGAACCAAGATAAAGGTTTTGAACTCTTATTGGAGTTATATCCCAACTCCATATTAGAAATGCTTCAGTTAATAAAGACATAACAATGTTTAGTACATTCATATTTGAAGAACTGCTACATTATATGCAAGGCTCTAAAAAGCACAAGTATTCTTGTTTTCAGATAAAAATAAAGACATGTAAGTAAACAGTGAAGAGATAAGAATGTCACATCAAACAAGTAGACCTGGAGAAAAGGTTAATTTTGTGCACATGATTGGGATCAGAGACATTGAACATTTTTATCTCATACATTCTATTACCATTGAAATGTTTTGCGGGGCACAGCAGGGACATGGCAAGCAGGTCTGGTTTAAGAGAAAAACTGAACATATGCCTCCTCCAAGGCAGTGAACCATGGCCAGAATCTCAGCACCTGCACAGAGCAACAGAGCAGAATAATCGCATTTGAAATTAAAGTCTGCATTTTCTCTGGAGGTTGAAACCACTTTGTAAAGAGTAAGACCCATCATTGGCCAGTGAGCTAGCTGGGAGGGTGAGCTATGGGGTCAAAAGAATAAAGAGCTATTCTTTATGTCTGAAGTGAATTTTAAAAAATGAGTCAAAATCTGCCTTCTAACAGCATGGAAAGGAATTGGAAAAATTGGAGTGAATGATGCTCTACCTGACAAGCAATAGGGAGAATACACAGCTGCTTGAGCAGAAATGCAACTTGGCCCTTGAAATATTTATAAAATATTTCATAGGTATATTCTTGTCTGAAATTCCCTGTGGCTTTTGGCTCCTATAAACGCTCAGGGTCAACAGTAGAATCTCTTTCATAATGGCAGAACACATCAGGGCTGATTCAGAGATGCTCACACTTCACATTTAAATTCTTGGATTGGAAGAATCAAGATTTTTAAAACGTTCATATTACCCAAAGTGATTTACAGATTCAATGCAATCCCCATCAAAATACCAACATCATACTTCACAGACCTAGAAAAAATAATTCTACGCTTCATTTGGACCTAGAAAAGAACCCAAATAGCCAAAGATATCTTAAGCAAAAAGAACAAATCCGGGAAACATCACATTATCAGACTTTAAACTATACTACAAGGCTATAAGTAACCAAAACAGCATGGTTTTGGTACAAAAATAGAGACATAGACCAATGGAACAAAAAAAATAGAGAACCCAGATATAAAACCAGCTACCTATGGCCAACTGATCTTTGACAAAGCAGACAACAATGTACACTGGGGAAAAGAAACCCTATTCAGTAAATGGTGCTGGGAAAACTGGATAGCTATATGCAGAAGAATAAAACAAGACCCCTATCTCTCACCACTCACAAAAATTAATTCAAGATGGGTAAAAGACTTAAATGTAAGGCATGAAACCATAAGAATTCTAGAAGAAAGTGTAGAAAAACTCTTCTAGATATTGGCCTAGGCAAAGAATTTATGAATAAGACACTAATGACAATCACAACAACAAAAATAAATAAATGGAACTTAATTAAATTAAAAAGCTTCTGCACAGCTAAGGAAACAATCAACAGAGCAAATAGCATATACAATGAAAGAAAATATTTTCAAGCTATACATCTGATAAAGGGGTAATAACCAGACTCTACAAAGAACTCAAGCAAATTAACAAGAACAAAACAAACAACTCCATTAAAAAGTAGGCAAAAGACATGAACAGAAGCTTTTCAAAAGAAGAAGATAGAAAAATGGCCAATAAACATGAAAAAGTGCTCAATCTCATTAATCAGCAGGGAAACGCAAATTAAAACCAGAATGAGATATCACCTTACCCCAGTTAGAATGGCTTTTATTAAAAAATCCAAAAACAATAGATGCTGGCATGGATGCAGAGAGAAAGAACATTTATATCCTGTCAGTGAGACTACAAATTAGTACAGCCTATATGGAAAACAATATGGAGAGTTCTCAAAGAACTAAAAGTAGAACTACCATTCAATCCAGCAATCCCACTACTGGGTATCTACCCAAAAGAAAAGAAGTCTTTCTATCAAAAAGACACCTGTGCATGAATGTTTATTGCAGCACAATTAACAATTGCAAAGGTGTAGAATCAACCCAAGTGCCCATCAATTCATGAGTGGATTAAGAAAATGTCATATATGTATACCATGGAGTTCTACTCAGCCATAAAATGGATGAATTAATGTCTTTTGCAAAAATTTGGATGGAACTGGAGATGATTCTCCTAAGTGAAGTATCTCAAGATTGGAAAAACAAACACCACAAGTATTCATTATTAAATTGGAACTAACCAATAAACCCACATATGCACAGAGGGAAGTAAAACTCAGTGGAAGTCAAGCAGGAGGAGGGGGAGGAGGAGAGAATCAAAAACCTACCTAATGGTTACAATGAACACTATTTGGGTGTTCGTTGGTATGGGCATACCTATAGTTGGGACTCAAGCGTTGCAAAAGCAATCCATGTAATCAAAAACATTTGTACCCCATCAATATTTTGAAATTAAAAAAATCCTTGGATCACTTTTATTCTATTACTCAACAGAGTAGAATAAATATTTGTGTCTCATCTTTATATGAGTTTGCAGAGTATGATCGTCAAGGGTAAAAGTCAAGAGTCTTTGTCTAACTCATTCTGTTTACTACTGCAATTCTTCAGGTCCAATCTAGTTCTTTTCTCAGAATTGTACTTTTGTTCAACATGTAGTCATGCAGTTAATGTCACCCCTCTGCTTAAAACTTTCCAACAGTTTTATGCAACACTCAGAATATATTTCAAACCCCTCTATGCAATCTGGCTATTGCTCACTGGACTCATTTCATGCAACTCTCCTGCTTGTTCAAGCTAGCTTTATGTCTATTCTTTGACAATACCAACCTTCCCCTGCCTCAGTGTCATAAGAACTGCTGCTTCCTTTAACTGGAATGCCCTCCTCTCTAGGTATTCACTTAACTGATTCTTTGTAATTATTCTGCCCTCAGTTCAACCATCCTTTCCCATGGTAGCCAGCTGTGGCCCAATGATCCTTACCTCCTGGTATTCACACCCTGTAATAATTCCCCCACCCCCACCCCACATGGCATCTGCATTAATCTGTATGACCAATAAAATATGGTAGAGTGATAGCATGTGACTTCCAAGGCTAAAACATAAAAGATGCTGTTGCTCTTCCTTGCTCTCTTAGACCATACGCTTTGGGGGAAACCAGTCAGCATGTCATGAAGACACTCAAATGGCCCTTATGGAAAGACCCATGCGGGAAGACCCATGAGGCCTCCTGCCAACAGTCATGTGAGTGAGTCATCTTGGAAGCAGATTCTCCTGCCCAGTCAAGCCTTCAGATGACAGCAACCTCTTAAGAGGCCCTGAGATAGAACTACCCAGCTAGGTCATGACTGAATTCTTATCTGAAAAAAACCATGTAAAAGAATAAATGTTTGTTTTTTCAAGCTGCTAGTTTTTGGAATAATTTGGTACACAGGAATAATAACTATTACATTTTCTCGTATAGCTGTTCCCTGATACCCAATCTAAGGAAAACCTACCCCTGTCATATTTTATAATATTATCTCATTTTTTCCTTCTCACCCTGATGCATAGCTCATTTTATTTATTTAGTTAATTAGTTAGTTGTTGCCTGTCTTTGAAATTTGAAAGAATAACTTCTTTCAAATAACTTACAACTCTGTGAAAACTCTATTTCACTTATTTCTCCAAAGCGTATATGAGCTTGGATAGTTAAATCACTCTTCCACCTGCATGGTGGCTCATCTGCCTCAGATTTTATGCAAGAGCAAGGAAGCATTTGTACCCAGAAAAAAAGTAGAGCCAAAGCTCTCAGTTATCCCTTGGCCAAAACTTCATGTTCTGAACTAAAGAAAGGCAAACACTCCTGAATAATAACCATCGTTTAGGAAAGATTTTAAGGCAGAGATTAAGGAGATCTTGTAGAAATGTACATGATGTAGAAATATACATGATGTAGAAAAGATAATTTTTAAAAATAATAACAAATTGGGGAAAATTTTAGGGGATAAAGAGTTAAGGCAGATGAGATGCTCACTGGAAGAACAAAAGGGTAAAGACAATATTTACTTTAATGAGGTGGGAAAAAAACAAAACAATTCAAACAAACATAATAGAGAAAACATTCTGTTTAGCTGCAAATTATCTAAAAGATTTGCACCTGAGCTATCCAAAGCAGTTTTAAGAGCCTAAGGCAGGAAACGTTTCTGTTCAATAAATCACACATCTTTTAAAATTCTACACAGGTACATGGTTTCAGACTTCACAAGCGTATAGTAGGTGTAGCATATACAACTCCATGACCAAAAATAGAGGTAAAAGATCTACACATACACAGCATGCATAGCTCCTATTTGCACAGTGCATATTTTCATGTGGTTTCTTCCAAAGATTTAGTGGGGCAAACTGGATCTACTTCTTGGCTTCATTTCAGAAAACCATTTCAACCCCTCTGGCTTGGGTCCTGCCATCTGTACAAAGTCACGGCTACAGAAAGTGCCTGTGTAATCACAGCACTCAATAACGAAGCCATGTTATACCCCTATACGCCCTCACATTCCTGCAATGCATTTCTGCATGATATGACTTTTTAATCATGTTGCATTGGGAAGTATATTCATGTACCTATTCACAAACCATTCAATGTGCCAAATTCCAATCAAAATTTTAAAAGAAAACAAAATACATCTCTCCTCAATTTGATGTGAGGAATATTTTCCATGCAGTTAAAAGATAAATTTTGTAATTAGTTGTATTATAGCAGGTTTGAATAACCATGTTAGCCTTATAATTTCCAACAAGTGTTAAGAGTCCCAGCTGACAAACATGAAAAAGAGCGGATGTGTTTTTCCCTTTTGTTACCCTAAAATCCAAAGCTACACTGACAAATAATTTCTCTGTATTCAAAATTATTAAGCGTATTTCAGTTCCAAAACTTTACTATTGCATTCAAAGGATTGCAGTTGGAAAGGTCCCATATTTTTTGACTTAACATGTTTTCTGGATTTCTCCACTGGGAGTGCAAACTTAGCAACAGCTCTTTGGGTCCATGAATAAAGGAAATGTAGAGCATTTTTACAATAAGAAGGACAGATGAGTGTGCTTCTGAGAGCCCTGCTAAGTGAACGAATTCCTCTTATGGAACAGAGGAGTGTCTGCCTGGAGATTAAAAAAAAAAAAATCAAAGAGCCACAAAGGGCTCACAGCTGCGCCTAGATTGATTTGGGTAATGGCTGACGGGCAAGCACACCTCTGTAGAATCCTCGGTAGGAGGTGACACTATCGTCCCCAGCAACCCAAGGCACAAAGTTCCAAGCATATGGAACTGAGCCATTTTTCCACTAGATGAACAGTAACAGAAGCTGTCTCCTTGAATCAAAACACATGAAAGAAAGGGGTGAACAGGGGAGTGATGAGAAGATCTATTCATTCTCTTTCCCTGGGGGGCCACACTAGTGGCTCTTGTCCTACCTCTTGTGAAGAGCTGGTTCAGTACCACTTATCCCATCCTTGTGCCAGCTGTATAGTCTGAGATGTAATTTAGGGTAACAGAGGGAATATCTTTTAATTTAAAACTTAGAAAAGAAAGAGTCATGCTTGAAAGGAATCTTGGCAAATGAACCCTGCAGGTAGTAAACATAAATAGAAATGAGAGAGCATCGTATTCAGACAGTGCCTGGATATGAAAGGAAAGTGTGGTATTTTTTTTTTTTGTATTTTTTAAAAAATTTTCAATGATGACGACATCAACATAATAGAAGTGGCATTAAGAGAAACTGACACTATTTTAAAGGTGATTATAATTTCACATTGCTCGATTCTAAACAATGACAAAAAATCATTTTTAAAAAGTTAAAATTCAAATACTTATCAATGAACATAAAGAGTATAAAAAAGTGAAAGCCTATTTGGCAATATACTGTACAAAGCCCAAATAAGCCAATATGTACTAACTGCTTTTCCTAGAGAAATACAAGGTATTGATATATTCATTAGCTCATTTATAAATTTATTCACTCTTTCATGTATTTATTCATTCAATAAGTACTTAAGGAACTTGGGAGATACAAAAATCCAACAGACTCAGAGGTTTATAATCTATAATAAAAATATTAAACTCAGCTGTATCCACAAAAACAGGCTCATATGTCTGTACATGGCTTATTTCTAGAGTACGATGATGTGAAATTCATCCATTTCTAATAGGAGCCATAGAAATAGGAACCATATAAATTATTTGTATATTTTCATTTTATATACTTTATTTTATGTAGTCATAAATCTATTAAAGTGTTATATTATTTATTCAAACTGACGCCCTATGTAAAGAGAATTCTGATGCATAATTCTAGTAAGGCAAATCAGGAGTCAGGACCTAAAAATGAGTGTAGATTTGGAATATGGAAATTAGGTTAAAGCATTTTTAACCTCTAACAATAATTTTACATGACCAGACTCCTGAAGTTGAAAGGAGAAATCAAAATTTGACTTGTTCTATGTTCCTGTCTTTATCAGACATATGTTCAGTTCCATCAATATAGTTTTTCAACAATGTTTCTACCGCAAAGCCATAATTACTGCATGGGGTATTGACAAAAAATATGACAATGTCAGATGAAAGAAAAAGATGGCCCTGCCACTGGACTTCTCGCTATGAATTCTGTTTTCCTGTCCTCTTTTCTCTTTTATCTCTTGGCATAGGACCATGAGACAGCACTGGCAGGCCAAGTTGAAATCAGTAAGTGACGACTTGACAAGGTATAATTACGGCCTGTATTTTTACCTGTTAAAGCTGTCATTAAGGATGTCAGTAAGGTTATATAGTCAGGTTTCTAACATCAAAAAGAAGGCTTTCTGTGACTTTGGGGACTTCATGATGTTTACTATTAATCTACTTTCCAAAGCATCAATTAAGCATGTTGTGCCCATAATGGATTTTGGACTATCGGAGGAGATAATGGATCTTTAAAAATGATATCAAATTTCTGCACTTTTTAAATGTTTGTGCCTGAGAAAAAGCCCAGGTTACTCGGCCATAGATGCATGTATGCCGGGCATTATGAAATGCATTTTCTAGGCTAACCTCAATCTCCATATTGCTAACTTTATAATTTACATTCTACACACAGCTCCCCAAGACCCTCCTCCCTGAGTAATCCTGTGTCTCTAACATTCAATTCTTGGCTATGATAGAGGATATGCCATGTCTTGTCTTTGGGCAATTATTATGTTTATGAATAACATGTGTCTATGGATAAATTCCAGGTTTGCATGTCCTTATCTGTTACCTGTGGTTTCCATATAATGTTCATTCACTCCTCCCCCAGGTTTGTGAGTCATCCGTCTCCTCTGTCTGTTAGTTTACTCATGCTCCAGGATGCTCCCAGGGCTCAGTTCACTTCTATTGTGGCAGGTGTGTGCTGGAGGTGTGTGCCCAAGGTGGTCCTTGATTTATTATGTCTTGGGGTTGACTTCTAAAGTCTCCAAGTGGATTTCAGGAGGAAGAATGTCTACTAGACCTGCAGTCCCCAACTCCTGGGCTGTGGACCGGTACCAGTCTGTGGCCTGTTGGGAACTGGGCCACGCAGCAGGCGAGTGAGTGAAACTTCATCTGTATTTAGAGCTGCTCCCCATCACTCACATAACTGCCTGAGCACTGCCTCCTGTCAGATCAGTGGTGGCATTAGATTCTCATAGGAACGAGAACCCTACTGTAAACTGTGCATGCGAGGGATCTAGGTTGCACACTCCTTATGCGAATCTAATGCCCGATGATCTGAGGTGGTGATGCTAGTGCTGGGGAGTGGCTGCAAATACAGATTATCATTAGCAGAGAGGTTTGACTGCACAGAGACCATCATAAATCAATTGCTTGAGACTCATATCAAAACCCTATCAGTGAGTGGCAAGTGACAATTAAGCTGCATCTGGTGACAGGCTTTATACTGGCAAGTTAATGTACTTCAGTTGAACAGCTGCATCTGGTGACAGGCTTTAAGTCAGAATCTGACACTTATTTTAGTCTGCACATGGCATGCCCATTGCTTTATTTACCACTTCTATCCACACTGTGCACTTGTCTCAATTACAGTTTTGATAAGCCCACAAGCTAACCCTAGCAAAAATGAGTAAAAGAACAAATGTCACTGGAGAGCTTCTTTTAAAAAGGGGAAAGACCCAATGATGAGACAGCCAAAGACTCTAAGGCTTCCAACAAAATGAAAGCTGCATTTAAAAAAAAATACCAACAGTCCTACTTAAATTACGGGTTCATAGCAACAGGTGATTCACATTCTCTAAGACCCCTTTGTATAAGATGCGGCAACCGGCTATCCAACGGAGCCATGAAACCTTCAAAACTGCCTCACCACATGGAGACCAAGGACCCTACATTAAAAGACAAGACTTTGGAGTTTTTCAAAAGGAAAAAACGTGAACATGAAGAACAGAAGCAATTATTGAAGGCCACCACTTCATCAAATCTGTCTGCACTGAGAGCATCATTCTTAGGAGCTAACCACATTGCTAAGAAACACTTTACTAGTGAAGAGTTGAATCCTGCCTGCTGCTAAGGGCATTTGCTGTGAACTTTTAGGAGGGGCTGCAGTTCAAAAGATGGCATGTGTTCCTCTTTCGGATAGCACCATAACTAGATGAATCGATGAAATAGCAGAGGATATTGAGGCACAATTGTTAGAGAAGATTAGTAAGCCACTGTGGTACGCAATCCAGGTTGACGAGTCTACTGATGTTGACAACAGGGCAACGATGCTTGTTTTTGTGCGATATATTTTTCAGGAGGATGTGCATGAGGACATGTTATGTGCACTTTTGTTGCCAATCAGCTGCAGAACTATTCAAATCTTTGAATGATTACGTATCAGGAAAACTGAATTGGTCATTTTGTGTCGGTATATGCATGGCACAGCTTTCTGGTTTCATTAGTCGGGTCAAGAAGGTTGCTTCTGAGTATAAGTCTACGCACTGTGTCATCCATAGAGGAATGCTGGCTAGCTGGAAAATGTCACCTGACCTAAACAACGTTTTGCAGGATGTGATTAAAATTATCCATCACATTAAAGTACATGCCCTTAACTCATGCCTGTTCACACAGCTCTGTGAGGAGATGGAGGCAGAGTGCGCACGTCTACTCTTACACACAGAAGTGAGATGGCTTGCTAAAGGCAGATCACTGGCCAGAGTTTTTGAGGTACAAGAGCCACTCCAGAGATTTCTTTTAGAAAAACAGTCACCACTGGCATCACATTTCAGTGATTCAGAATGGGTTGCAAAGCTTGCTTATTTGTGTGACATATTCAACAATCTGTCACTTCAAGGCAGAACAACAACTGTGTTCAGGTCAGTAGATAAAGTGGCTACATTCAAAGCCAAACTGGAATTATGGGGGCAATGAGTGGACACTGGGATTTTTGACGTTTCAAACACTAGCAGAGATTTTGAAAGAGACTGAGCCAGGGCCTTCTTTCTCCCAGCTGGTGCAGGATCACCTATCTCAGCTTTTAAAAGAGTTTGAGCATTACTTCTCACCCACAAAAGACTGCTGAACTGGGAAGGAATGGATCCCTGACCCATTTGTGAATAAGCCAGGTGACTTGACTTTGTCTGTCCTAGAAGAGGATCAACTCGTTGAGATCGCAAATGACAGTGGCCTTAAAAGTATGTTTGAGACAACTTCAAGCCTCCATACGTTCTGGATTAAAGTCAAGGTGGAATATACTGAGATTGCCACAAAAGCACTGAAAAGTCTGCTTCCATTTCCAACATCCTATCTTCGTGAAGCAGGGTTTTCTGCAGTAACAGTAAACAAACCCAGATTACTGAGTAGACTGGACATAAGCAACACAATTCAGGTGTCACTGTCTCCTGTCATCCCCAGATGGGACCATCTAGTTGCAGGAACACAAGCTCAGGCCTCCCACTGATTCTGCATTATGGCGAGTTGCATAATTATTTCATTGTATATTACAATGTAATAATAATAGAAATAAAGTGCACAATAAATGTAATGTGCTTGAATCATCCTAAAACCATACCCTGCCCCAACACCGGTC
Source organism: Eulemur rufifrons (assembly GCF_041146395.1). Taxonomy (NCBI): domain Eukaryota; kingdom Metazoa; phylum Chordata; class Mammalia; order Primates; family Lemuridae; genus Eulemur; species Eulemur rufifrons. Next base: position 221,725,928 of record NC_090989.1, on the reverse strand, counting down.
TGTGGGAAAATTGTCTTCCATGAAACCAGTCCCTGGTGCCAAAAAAGTTAGGGACCGCTGTACTACACAGAAAGCCTTCCTTATGCCAGGACCAGCACTGAAAATTCTGTTTTTGTTTATCATAGAACCTAGTGGTTTTACTGAGTGAGATTTATGAGGCTCTGTTTTCCTTTAGAGTGAAACAGTTGAACAGTAAGATTGTCCTATTTTCTTTCCATCACTTACATATACCTAGTAAGGTATTAGTGAAAGAGCACAAGAAGTTCCTCATACACTTACAGGGACAGTTAAAAGGCTCTGCTAACACCCTGCCATTTTCTCTTCCTCCAGGAAATGCTGAAAAGACTAACTTGTAAGTTACTGCATTGCTCTCAGGGAGAATTTTCACAACGAAATTTCTGAAGAGATTGAGAGACTGAGAGAGCCAGAAAATGCTCACATGAAACTCTGATAATGTTTTTTGCATTGGAATAAGTGCCATTTTCTTGAATCTACTCCCATGTAATGAGCATGTATTCAGTCTACAAATTTAGGTATACAAGGTGTATCACTTTATTTTTCCATAATAGAAATTAATTTTTATTTTAAACTCCTAGTATGCTTTGTGGCAGAAACATAACCTTAGGTTGGCATCCTCTCCTTGACCCCCAGTGATTTACCTAATTTCCTAGGGGCTTACAGGATGTTAAGGCCTACAGATAGTGGGAGCCCTTCTGATTCTCAATGTTGAAATACTGAAATCATTTCCTTTGAGTTTGCAAAGAAAGGTAAAAGACTTCTGTTATTTATTTTTTGTTTTGTTTAATATTTTTATTTCAAAATAGTAAGGGTGTACAAGGGTTTTTGTTACATGATGAATTGTATAATGTATGCTGAAGTCAGAGAAGATGCCTGTTATTACCATTTCTATTCATCTTTGCTTTGGAGTTCCTAGCCAATACAGTAAGGCAAGGAAAAAAAGTATAAGGACTGGGAAAGAAGCAAAATAATCTTTATTTACCAGGATATGATTATGTTTGTAGATAATAAAAAAGAATCTGCCAATAAATTATGACTAACACTATTAGCAAGATTGTTAGACATAAGTGCATAAAAATCACTTGAATTTCTATTCATCAGCAACAAAGTTTAGAAAATAAATTCTTTTTTAAAAAGTACCATTTATATGTATGATCTCTGTGGTGAAAATTATAACATTTTGTTGAAATACATGAATGGTTTAATAAGTAGAAATACTATATTAATGGATTGGACTATTCAATATTGCAAAAATCTTATTTGATCACAAATTGATCTATAAATTCAATTTCAATCAAAATCCAACTCAGTGTGTGTGTGTGTATGTGTTGCATGCAAAGCCTAAGAAACTGATTCTAAAATATATGGAGCATTGCAAAGTTTCAATAATTATATATACTAATTAAGAAGAGGAATAATATCATGGGACTTGACTACCAGATATAAAACTTTATTATAAAGTCATATTAATAAAGATAGGTATCAGAGCAGTGATTTACAAATAAAACACTAAACAAATTGAGGGTCTAAAGATAAAATGATGAATTCATAGACATATGAATGGGTTTATAATGTAGAGCAATGGGGAAAGGATAAACTTTTTAAAATAAATTGTACCGGGGCAACTGACACGTGGAAAAAACATCCCTTCCTCAACCACACATGCACATCAATTCCTGATGAATTAAGCACACAAATGAGAAAGGCAAAATTTTAGAAGCAATTCAGGGCCATATTTTTATGATCAGGGTATAAAGTTATTTCTTAAACAAGGGACAAAATAGGCAGATTATAAAGGGAAAGATTGGTAAATGCAATTACATAAAGAATAAGAATTTCTATCCTCAAAGATATCATGGAGTAAGAACATAAGCTATAGATTTGGATTAGATATAACACACAAAGAATCAAAGATTACTATGCCTCATATACAAAAAAAAACTCTATGAATCAATAAGACAAAGTCTAAAACACTATTGAAAAATGGAAATAATAAATGAACATGAATTTTACAAAAGAGAATAAATGACCCATATCATATTAAAAATATTAACCTTTAGTAATCAGGGGAGTATAAATTAAAATCATAATGAGATACAGTCCGTGACTATAAGGTTGGTAAAAATGTCAATATAGAATAATATCAAGTGTTGCTATCAGTAGAGAGCAAAGAGTATTTTCATCCATTGAAAGTGGGTATATAAATGGATAAAACTTTTTGGAAAATCATGTAAGAAATTTCAACATGTGCTAATCTGATTCAGGAATTTTACTACTGGGTATTTACCTTTGAAAAGGTTTCACCCATGTGCACCAGGAGATATGCATAAGAATATTTATAACTATGCTGTTTAGAATAGTAATAACACTGGAAAACTCCTATGTACACCTCCCAAGTAATACGAAAAAAAAGTTGTAATATATCCATACCGTGGAATGCCATATTGCCATGAAAAAGAATGAATTTAGGTTATAATCATTGAAATAGGTAAATCTCAAAAGTATAATGCTGAATGATAGTTACCTAAGAATTCATACAGAATGATTTCATTGTAATTACATAAATTTCAAAAATAGATAAAACAACATAATATTTAGAAATTCCTACAGAAGTTGCTTTAAAAAAACAGCTATTAAAAAACACAAGGGAATAACTAAAATAACATTCAGGATAGTCACCACCTCTGAAGGCCTACACAGGAAGCATGGTGAGATTGAAATGAGAATGGAAAATGTATTTCTTCCTCTGGGTAAGGTATACACAGATGTTCATTCCTTATTGTTCTTAAACTGTATATTTTACTGTGCTTTTTCATATATGGGTTATATTACTCAATAAAAATAGTTTTGTGGGGTTTTTTGGTTTTTTACAAAGAGTTTATGTTCAGACATTTATACTTGATATATTTAATAAAAGACAACAAGTGTCAGTCGAAAGTTTTGGAAAAATCGATGTGACAAATCAAAGAAGCATGACTGGATTTGATGATTTTTAACACTGATTTCAAAAAAGAATATGTGGACAAAAGAGAATATCACCAGGTAGAAAATACTGAAGTCTATAAATGATGGCTAATGGCCTACAAAATGTTCACGTGATCAGATAAAATGCAAAACATCTCTCCAAATAGAAAATTATGCCTGTGGTCCCATCTGAAGATCATGATATGACTCTTCTAATAACATTTTTCAACAGATATCTAACCTGTATTAAAGCAAAATGAAGAATAAAATATTCAAACAGGAAAAACACTTTGTCAATGTGTCATCCATACACACATGCAATAGTTAAACATCACACTCTACATATGGGTTTCAGGAAAAGAGGATGCAGAGACAAGGTCAGAGACCAGAACTGTAAGGCAGAAAGGAGGGAGGGAGGTAGATAAATGAATGAATGAATGAGGAAAGGAGACCTAATAATAAAGAGTGTGCAATACCAATGCAATGTAATCCAACGCATTTTGTTCTGGTGGTGCTATTATTTCTGTCAGTGCTGGTGCTGGGGAGGCTGCCTAGATGTATCTTTCACAGCATTAAGCAGTAGAAATATTAATAACTGCTTTACTACTTGCTCCATGGGAAGCTCCTGCTCAATTAGTTCAATTCAAGTAAAAGGAACAATAACTGGGGGTCTATTATGAGGCAGCCACTGTCCTAAATCCCAGGACTTAGAAGTAACTACAGTGTGGTCCCAGATTAAAAGTGGGGAAGTCAGCAATCCCTGCAGAGGTGGTAAATTCCACGGGAGAAGCACACACAGGGTCCCACGGAAGAGCAGAACATGAGCATCTGACCACACCAAAGAAATCAAAGAGGCTTCCCAGAGGGGACGATTCTTGAATGGAATCTAAAAGGAGTCAGGAAAGGGTAGGAGCGCCGCAGTATTAGAATCAGAACAAAAGGAAAACATACCAAATCAGATAAAACCAGACCGTGTTAGAAGACAGTCTAACACTATAAGGAGGAATAAAATGCTAATTTTCAAAGAAACACAACACTTAAATAAGGTAATAAATACTATAGGTTATTAGGCACAAGAAAAAACGTACATGTGAAACTTTATATAATCTGGATGAGTACAAACTCTCTAGGTTTGCTATCACAGGCACAAACTGTTTAGCTTGAATCATATGTAATTGCTGTTTTTTTGCCATGTTTGTTGGACAGAAACAACTATATATGGCTCAACCTGGTGTAAAAAAAATGATAGACTTGATCAGAAATAACAACCTGGACACATACATAACAGAGGGTTAATAATTACATGTTAACATATCCATATGTAACATACACACACACACACACACACAAATATTTAGAGATAGAGAGACAGAGAGAGAGAGATCTTACCTAGCAATAAGAAAAGTCAAACCCCAAAACAATAGGAAATACCAGTGGCCAACAAGTATAAACAGAAACAGTTCATTACAATGGTTATCAAAGAGATGCCAGTTAAAGCAATAAGATACTACTTTTTTTTTTTTAATTTCAGCTCATTATGGGGGTACAAAAGTTCAGGTTATATATATTGCCCATGCCTCCCCGTCCCCCCGAGTCTGAGCTTCAAGTGTGTCCATTCCCTAGACAGTGCACATCGCACTCATCATGTAGGTATGCATCCATCCCCTCCCCCCACCCCATCCCCCTCAGTCAGAACTTCAAGCGTGTCCATTTAGAACTCAGGAAAATCAGTAAGAAAAAATCGAACAACCCTATCAAAAAGTGAGCAAAGGACATGAATAGAAATTTTTCAAAAGAAGATATAAAAATGGCTAACAAACATATGAAAAAATGTTCAACATCTCTAATCATCAGGGAAATGCAAATCAAAACCACAATGAGATATCACTTAACTCCAGTGAGAATGGCCTTTATCAAAAAGTCCCAAAACAATACATGTTGGCGTGGATGCGGAGAGACAGGAACACTCATACACTGCTGGTGGGACTGTAAAGATACTACTTTTTGATCATTAGGTTGGCAAAAGTCATGTTTATTTCTCAAGTTCTGTCTTCACCAAACTTACCTTGCTTAGGCACAAAAAATATCCAATGACCATTTATGCTCATTATTTTCTTCCAGTCAAATTGTTGAAGAATACCCCATAGTGGAAATGAAAGAAAGTAACTTGGTTTCTTTAATAGATCGGACTTTGCTACAAATATTTCCTTTGGCTCAGCTACTAAGCCCAAAATGCACACTCAGGCAGAGGAAGGCAATCCCTTCCTGTGAAAGTATCAACAGTTAGAGTGATATCTACTGGGGAAAAAATACACTATGAAAAAAACAATCTCCAAATATGGACAGTTACACAATGGAGCTCAAAGGTGTGTTGGCTTACTGACGTTCTCCAAGGCAATGGAGAGTGTAGCTAAATATTTGTCCATCTGGCACTTTTGAAAAATAAAGTATTTTTAAAAAAGAAACTAAATCTAGACTTAAAAGGAAAACTTTTTTTTATCAAACTAAAGAAAATGGAAATTGCATGTTTTTCCCACGCACAGGTGTTTGTGGCAAGGGTCCTGAAAGGATTGTAAGCCTTTAAGGAGGTTTGGCATGGAGAGGAAGACTAGTAGGGACCCCATGGCATCATTGTAACAACAGGGTTAGGAACACTTGGAAGTATTATTTCCTGCCCCGACTCCATACTCGGGCATGCTCAGAGAACCATCTCTGAGGAAGGAGAGTCTCTCTCGGTGGTAGGACTCTGTGTGGACAAGCAGAGACGACTTGGGGAGCAAGGCCAATCATACTTTCTCAAAGGTACCAACATCCAGCATGGATGGAAATGATTCCTAGGTTCTTGAAAGAGGATTTGGTGTGGGGGGCGGGAGGGAGGCATTAAATAATGGAGTCAAATAAGCTTTTAACATTAGCTTTAAGAAACAGATTCAGGCCACCCTGTATTCCAATCCTGACTCAATGCCACAGAAGCCCTTGTGCAGGTCCTTAAAAGTGCTGGGTTTTGTTCTCTTTAGCTAAGGTCTTTGCACATGGCATTCTCATGGCCTCCACTCACACAAACACACATACAAAAAAACCCATAAATAAACAGTCTGATTCCTTCCTTTCTTCAGCTCTTACCCTAGATAGCACACTTTCGAGGAGAAACTCCCTGATCACCAATGTTTAAGATCATTCCCTTCTGTGATTCTCTTATTTCAGCACCCTGTTTGCTTCCTTTATAGCACTTGTCAGATTTGCTTGACTGTTTATGTGGCTTTGTGTTGCTTTTCTCTAGCTAGATAGTAAGCTCCACGCAGGCAAGGACCACGTCTGTCTTGTTCATCACTGTGTTCCCAGCATCAGGCACGGTGCCTGACATATAAGACATTCTCAATAAATATTTGCTGCAATGAACAAAATCGGAACCCCAAAGTGAAGCTGGGAGGTATGTCAATGTGATAGCGACTTGTCCCAGCTTGTCAAGGTTAGCCTACATCACAGAAGAAACAGAGAAGGCAGCAGCAATTCAGGACACAGGGACAAAGGAGAGGCAAACTTCAGCAGGGGCAGTGACAGAACTTGGATGACCATTAAAAAAGAGCACACAGGCACCCTGACATGTGTAAGAGGTCAGGTTTGAGTTCAGGTCACCTTACCTACAAAACACTTGCTTCTATCTACTACCATCTATTTTATTTATCTATTTTGTTCATTTTCTAGAATAAGGCTCCACAAGAAAGCATTTTGTCCATTACTGTCTCCCCAGGTATAATATCTGGTACATAGTATCCACTCAATAAATATTTTACAATTGAATTAATTCAGATAGTGGGGGTTTAAAACCAAGTCTCTCTTTATTGTCCCCTTTATTGCTACCTACATCTCTGTAATTGTCCTCTTCCTAAACTAGAAAGGTGGTATGCTTTCCATAGGATTTTAGAATTTGCTGGATTCCTGAGCCACCACATTAAATTTCTTATCAAAGTCATGAAAATGACATTAGAAATCCAACTTAAAATGCACATGAACATCCTCAACAATGGTAAGGTAGATGTAGATGTGAAAATGTAACTAAACAGAAATTCGCTTACCCCAAGTGGTTGAGAATGTGGTACTATTTTTAAAAACAAGAGGTATGCCAAAGCACTACAAAGTCTGTGCATACGTATGTTTGAAACTTCAAGTAGACTTGTGATTTTTAGAAGTCAGTTGTTTGGAAACACCTGTTAGCACCATCTGTACAGGAATTCAAAGTCAAAATTAACAGCCTGCTCTTTCTTGTTTGAGGCTCATCAGCATGAGAACTTAAAACCATTGGATCAGTGTTCTTATTTGAGGCCTGCGACTGCCCCTGCTAACTGTCCCTTCTCAATGTGAAGTAGCTCATTTCCTAACGTTTTAGGATAATCAGACTCTACACGTGGCTGACGTGACAGATACCTTCAGGTGAATAGGAGGTGTTCCTATCTAAGGAGGCGGTGTGCACATGTGTGTACTAAGCTTTGCCAACTACCTTGAACTTGGAAGGCTGTCGGCCCCCACCCTTGGGGCACTTCCAGATGGCAGCTGTTCCACTTCACTGGCCATTCTTTGTCAGTGTCTCTTTCAGGCCAACTTTCCTCTTTGCTGGTGTTCCCCAAGGCTTTGCATTTTGATCCCTCTTCTTTTACCTATAATTCCTTTCTTGGACTCTTAATCTACTCCCATACTTTTTTAAAAAAAAGATGGTAGTAAAATCACATAAAATTTACCATCTTAACCATGCTTTTAAGTGTACAGTTCAGTAGCGTTAAGTACATTCGCATTAGCATGCAACAAATCTCTAGTATTTTTTTATCTCCCAAAACTAAAACTCTATACCTATTAAATAATTCCCCATTATCCCCTTCCCCAAGCCCCTGAAAACCACCATTTTACTTTCCATTTCCATGAATCTAACTACTATAGATACCTTATGTAAGTAGAATCATGCTGTATGTGTCTTTTTGTGACTGGCTTGTTTCACCTAGTATGATGTCCTTAAGGTTTATGTGATAGCATGTGTCAGCATTTTCTTCCTTTTAGAAGTTAAGTATTATTCCATTGTATTTATGTACCACATTTTGTTTATCCATTGGTCTGTTGATGGATACTTGGGTGGCTGCCCTCTCTTGGCTATTGTGAATAGTGCCGCTGTAAACACAGGTGTGTAAATATCTCTTTGAGACCCTGCTGTCAATTCTTTTGGATCTATACCCAGCTCATGCTCATACTTCTAACTTCTACCACCATTCAGGAGTTTAAGATTTCAAGTCAAGTGTGCTTCTTAATTCACCAACATCTATGTGAGTTTAGATATTGTCTTCTGATAGCTGCGTGTCATTATAATTGTGTCTATTTCCTTCTTTTTTAATGCACTAATCTCTCACGTGCCCCATCACCAAGTGGGTTTCTGCAGGGCCTTCTGATATGATAGGGAGGTAATATCTCAGGGAGCCAGACTGCCTGGGGATGAGCCCTGGCCCTGCCACTTGCTAGCTAAATGACCCTCAGCGACTTACTTAGCCTTTGTAACCCTTAGTGTTCTCTTTTGTAGTCCCAGACTCAGTGGGTTACTGTAAGGATAATAACACGCCCTGTGATGACACATGGACCGGTGTCTGATACCTCATAAAAGGAAACCAGAAAGCTAGCTATTATTATCTTCAATTTGAAATTGAAATAAATTATACCTGCAAGCATAAAATTAACCTATATTTCTATATAAAAGACAGCTAGTGAGTCAGGATAATAGTTCAGTGCTTTTAATACCTCATATAGTTTGCCTCAACCTTGGTAGAGATCCAAAAGTTCAATTTAAGTTTTCCTTTAAAACCAGCCATCCTTATCTGTGAAGAAAATATGAAGAACACAATTCTCGACCTGTCTAATGGCAGAAGAGACTAGACCACATGGCCTCACAAGCTGTCTTCTGGCTTGCCTCTCAGAATTTGGGTCTAATTAATTCTGTCTATGCATCATTATTTAGATGAAACTTATCTATATATCATTATTTAGAAGCTTATTTAGTATGGAAAGTGCTTAGGTAACTCCACTTATAGCTTTTATTTTTAAGAAAAAGCTCGTATTGGGGCACAGAACTACAAAACTAGACCCATTTAATTCAAGGAAATAGTTAAAACTCGATTGCCTCTTTTGTTTCAAAAATTGGCTTTTTAATGCCCTAGTTTTGGGGAGAAAGTGTCTTTCAGTCAATGGTTTTGCACTTCATGACTGAATCAACCTTTCCTCTCTACTTGGCAGGTATGTCTCCCTCTTTCCCAGATCTGTAGGCCTATTTGCAAATTCAAACATTTCTAATTATGAGACTCATTTATTTCTACAGTTAATTCATAAATCAGCAGAATTGAACATGTTGATCACTGAAATACTCTTCTCAGGTTAGTGAGGGCAATTTTATTTACTACAATAACTTTTACTAACTTTGCACTTTACCATAACTCAATTAAGATTTTATAGGCTGAAGACTAACAATGCACCATGCATTACTTAGAAGATACAGTTTTAAACTCAGCTGGGAAATAGAAGAATATTCACTCTGGGAAATGCTGTAAAAGCTAGATTAACTATTCCCAAGAAAGAAAGAATTGTGAATTAAGTCTGACTTTTATATTGTACTTACAAAGTATATTAAAACTTCTGTCCAAAATAACTTTTATAGATTAAAAAAAAGAAATCCTCAAACCTTTTTAAAGATATGTTCTCCAAAATTTCTAGTTTATTTAAAATCAGCAAATATAGAATAGGCAGATTTACCATGAAGTTCATGAGGCTTAGAAGAAATGGGAGGAGCCTCAGTAATGTTTTGACACATTTGCATGTTTCGGTAAAACTTACATAAACAAGATATTTTACACTATTATTTTCTAAATTCACTCCCCCGCAAAATATATAAACTTTAGGGCCCACTAAACCCATATTCAATCCTGCCTGGGTATGCATCAGGTATCTGAGGGTCCAAAATAATACCATCTTTCCTAAAATTTGCTGCTCAAATTATCTGCATTCTTCCTATTATCCACTAGAGGGAGCCAGCTGCATTGTGTAAAGAGATGCTCTTTGTCTGTCTCTGTTCTGTTCTGTGTACCCATATAAGCCAGGAAACACTGAGCAAACAGGATAGCTCTCAGGGTTGAAAAGCTGCCTATTAGCTGGAACTGCTGCCATCGAGAGACTGATGCGACAGAAATATCTTGCTCTGTTCCGTGGCTGCCAATCCTTTTACTTGGCAAACTCAGAGTTAAACAAGGCCCAGCATGCCCCAGTTCACAAAGTTGCATAAAAGGCCATCTTATCTCAGGACTGCTTAGTCCAAATCAAATAATGCCTAAGCTGTTTGGTCCAAGCCAGCTCAAGTGCTCAGACATGATGTAAAGCTTTCTTTGCTGAGAACAAGCACCAGCACTACCACTTGCTACACACATTTAGCTTGCTCCTGCTGATTTCTCTAGCCTAACTTCCCAGCTGGAGTTCCTACCCAATTTCTAAATCGAGCTTCACTGAGTACTGTCACCTAGACTTCCCTGGACACTCACTCTGCAGGTGCAAATTAACCTATTATGCTCTGTAATCCCCAAACAGTGCCATATCCATTTTATAAAAGCAGAAGATTGATAATGCCACAGCACAAAATTATTCATATTTGCCTACAGCTTTTCTCCAAATCCTTACTTCCTCTGATTTCTATTTCATCCAGTGCCAAAGCCACGTGATTTTCAGAAAAGAGTGGTTCATTTCTGGGGACCTATAGCCACAAGGTCAAGGGCCTCACACCTATTTATGAGAAGGCTCGACAATGTTCCCTAAGACACGAGAATTCCCTTCCATAAGCCTCTCGCAGAGGGGAGGGAGGTGTAGTAATCACCGCAATTTTGTAAGATGTCATCCAATCAGGGATAGTAGTTTTATAGCTTCCCAATCAACTTGTTGATAAATCATGATTAACAGTTCAGGAAACTCATATTAGGCAATAGTAATTCAAATGAAGCTCAACCAAGGGAGGGCATGTAATTTATTCAGATTTGCAATCTGTTTATTGCAAGAAGCCAGAATCTTGCTGTGATCTGCCCTTCATGTGCAGAGCTCGCTTTGCAGAATCCATCTTCCACAGACAGTGAAAACCTTTACCCAGAGAATCTAGCGCATTAACACATTTTATTCTCTAATATATCACTTATTAAACTAGCTCTGTTGGTCATTTGTGCCCGAAGGAGTTACAATGAGTGTGAAAGACTGGGGGAGGAAAAGAAGGATTTGCTGGAATCAATAGCTTAGGCACAGGGAACAGCAACAAGTTTACAGGGGGAAGAGACAAAATGCAATAGAAGTCAATATGGTAAATTCTATTCAATTCCACCTGGAATACTGTTAATAAGAATCCCATATCAATTACTCCAGCCATTGTCTGCTTCTCAGATTTCATCTAGTACCACTCTATCCCTTGTTGTGCTCCAGCTACACTGGCTTTCTTCCTGGTTTTCAAAATGTCAACCTCTTCTGCCTGCCTGGATTTTTCTCTCACATCCTCAGATGCTTCACATCGTTTAATTCAAATCTCAAATGTCACTTCTCACCGAAGCCTTCCCTGACCACTATTTACAATCCTTGTTCATTTACTTGTTTATCTTCCTGTCTTCCTCTAAGCCAGTGTAAATTCCCTGGCAGCAGAGCTTTGTATATCTTGTTCACTGAAAAATACCCCAGAACCTAGAAACTTCTCTTTGTAGGTGTCTTTTATTAGGTGCTCAATAAATACTTGTTGAATGAATGAGGGATAAGATTACTCTCAACAACTTAATATATACTGAATAGTTAATATAAGAAAACTGTATCGGGACACCTACCCTCTGGGGCTTTTCCATCTAATTTGAGATATACTCTGTAAAAGAAACAACACTCAGATGTATTGCACAAATACGAAAAAGAGGCAGAATTATAAGAGTTCTGGGGAGAAGCAAGGGCTTGCCTGTCCTTCCTGAGTCTCAGAACCTCAGAAGACATAGCAAAGAGCTTTGATATGGCTGCATATCAGATTATTTTTATACTGGCAATCACTATGAGGTTGGCACACAAATCCCATCTATTTGGGGTATTGAAAAAACATTAACTGGGGACAAAAACTTATATATGCTAAGGTGTTGCATCAATGCTGAGCAACTTGAGAAAAGTGGAAACATGACAAGCATAGGTTCTCTAATTGGAGGGTAAAGAAAGAGGCCTGCAAAATTCACCTGCTGGACTCCAATATACAAAATAGGCTAAAACTTCAGAATCATGGAATGTGTTTACTCAGAAAAATAAGACCCAGCCTACTAATACTTTACACTATCAACTTAATAAACTCTTATTTCTCACTACAACAACATGAGACATGCACATTTATTATTTTCATTAACCTATTTAATAAATGAGGAAATGATGGAGAAGTTAAGCAATGCACCCCAATGCCACATAAGGAATGAGAGCTGGGATTTGAACTTTGAAAGTAGCCACTCTATAGGCAAGGTCAAATTCTGGTAGGTCAGTTTGCTCAGACTTATACAAGTACTGTCAAATACAGGTACCAGTAAATTAAGCTGCCCTTTATAAAATTAATAAAAAGTGATAAGGTGGGAACCGTGGTAGGGGCCTGAATTCTACAAAAGTACAGGCACAGCTAAAATATGTATGTAACCAGCCATTGTTCCCTAGCTTGCTTTCCTGTAATTGCTCACTACTCAGGAGTCACATCGCTGATGGTCATAAAGATTCTTAGCTTTCTTCATTGCTCCCATAGGTAACATCACCCTTGTGAAACCTAAGGCTGGTCTTTCAGATATATCTTCCGGAGGAAGATACCAAAGAACCAACTCAACTGGTCTTGCGACCTGAGAATGGACTCAGCACAAGAAGACAATTTCTGCTTCCTGACCCTATGAGTTCATCCCCGGCCAATCAACAAATCCAATTCCCCAACCCTCTGACTGACAAACTATCTTTAAAAATCCTGGACCAAAAATTCTCAGGGAGACGGATTTGAGAAATTACTCTTGTTTCCTCGCATGGCGCCTGCGATATTAAACCCTTTCTCCACTGTACCACTTGCTGTCCCTACATATTGGCTTCCTCTTGAGCAGCAGGCAATGAACTTGGCTGGATGGTAACATAAACCTGAACTTAAACTTCCTAGGAGAACAGCAGACCTATGTTAACTGTCTCTTTTCTGTGACCGAGTCCAATCGTAAGTGTTTGTTACGGTGACTTATACTTTGTTGGCTGGATGGAAATTTTACATTTGCTGCTTTCTTAAAGTGAGAGTTTTCCCCCACTGTTCCTTGATCTAAACCCTTGATTTTTTTTTAATTACAATTTTTAAAAGTTAACTTGGGGATAGAAGAAAAAGCTATGTTAGCATAGGAATAATTTCTAACCCTATAATGTGTCCTACAACATATGCTATTTTCTGTACGTAGAGCTAAAATTGTTTGAATATTAACAAAATTAAAATTACTGATACTATGTAAACACGGAATTATTTTTTATATATGTGTACCTATGCACACACATATATACATATATAAGTACACATATACATATACAGAGAGACAGATGCACAGACAATAAAAATAAGGCTCATTTGAGTATGACAGAAAACTACGCACATTTGGCTTCTAGCATTATAGCAGATGAGTTTTACACACACACACACACACACACACACTCTCTCTAATATAGAAGAACTAAAAATGATGGGTTTTTTTTCTAAAAAATCATTTTCATGCAGGGCTGAGTTGGTGAGGAAATAAAGAGAGTTCCTTGGAGGCCAGAAATGACAAGAAAGGATGAACACAGAAACGTAAGCAGTGCTGAAGCCAGTATTTACTCTGGGGGAATCGGCCAATCTACAACTAACCCAGAGCCTAGGTTTTTGAAGAAAATAGAAGAAAAAAGCTTAGAGCCCAACAGATGAGAGAACAGACAGAAGACCTGCAGATATGAAGCTGGAATCTCCCAAATGGTTGAGCTAGAAACATAAAACCCCCTGCAGAAGGAGATACTGGAGCATCATGTTTGCTTGTTCTTGACCCTAGGTGAGAAGAGAGGAAAAAAATTTCCCCTGAGACTCTGACTTTCTATCCCCAAGATAGACCGTGTTTTGGGAGAACACAAATTATATGATCTGAGAGGTCCCACAATCGCTAGTACACATGTTTATTTTAAAGAGGTAATGGGCAAGTAGCACCTCTAGTGCCACAAACAAAATTCAAATCCTCTCACTTTAAAACTTAAAAAAAAATCAAAACATACATAAGGAAACAGTGAGTAAGAGTCAGCAGGAAATGGAAACTGCAAGATCAGTCCTGCAAAACCCACAAACATTTAGTATCTATAAGTGCATTGAAAGAAATGAAATATGAAACTGAGAGTATATCAAAGGAAAAAGAGATCACTAAAAATTGACCACAAAGTATTAAAAAGGAAAGCAATAAACATCTAAAGATAAAAACTTTAATAGAAATTAAAACCTCCATGAAAGTGTTTAACAGATCAGGCACACCTGAAGAAAAATGTGTGCATTTAAAGATAAATCAGAAGAAATTGCCCTAATTGCAGCACTGAGAAGCAAAAAGAGGCAAAATATGAAAGAAAAGCTCACAAGCTGGAGAACAGAATGAGATAGGGCAACATACATCTATTCCAAGTTCAAAAAAGGGAAGAAAGATGTATGGGGGCAAGGGCAATATTTGAAAAGATAATGACCCCACAGTATTTCTTGGAATTTATGAGATACTGAGTTATACATTTAAGAAATCCAGGATATCCCATGAATAAAGAGAAACACTTAAATATATTATCACAAAACTTCAGAATACCAAAAAGAAAGAAAAGATATTTAAAATGTCTTTAAAAAAAACCCTACAAATGAAAGAGGTTATATTGAATGATTATTTTTACCTGCAATAGTTGACACCAGCATTTGGAATAATACTTTCAAAATACTGAAAGAGTAAAAGTCAACCAAGAATCATATGTTCAACAGAATGAGGGTAGAACAAAGATATTTTCAGATCAACGTAAACAGCATTTAGAATCAGGAAACTCTACTGAAAGACCTTGATAAATGATATATGTTAGGGGGAAAAAAATCTCAAAAGAATATATAAAATTCAAGAAATAATGTACAAGAGAAATTTGCAAACATATGAGCAAAATTATATAGAAAAACAATAATAAAACCTTTCTTACTTGTAGAGTTAAAGGAATCAAGATATAGCTAAAATCCAAGATAATTATCTTAATCAGGAAGAAAGTGATTCAAGTTAAATCATTCCAAAATCCTTGTATTGTTTGGGAGGAGGTGAAATATGGAGTAGGCCTTGCTAAATTAAATATGCTTTTTAAGATCTATGGGACCTCAAATAATAGACACAGATATGTAAATTCTAAACTTATATAGAAGAATGAGGGGGAAAAAAATCTGAAAATGACAAGGAAAAAAGAAAAAAGTACAACAGAAAACAAAAATAATATGTTAGAAATGAAGACAGATATATCAGCAACAATCAAGGTAAATGGACTAAGACAAAGTAAACTTTCTAAGAACAAGGATAATCAGATTTGATTCAGAAAAGATAAAATTCAAATATGTGCTATTTACAAATATTTAAAAGGAAAAAGATAGTGTTAAATAAAATTCACAGGAGGCCACAGTTTTAGATTGAGCTCCTGCACTGGGCCCAACAGACCAAACCAAGATGGAGACGATCCTGTCAAGTGCCACATAATCAAACTGGAACCTTAAAAAATAAGAAAGTTCTCAAACACATTAGTTTGTCCAAAAGCAGGAGGTTCACAGTAACCAATAAGAAGAGGCCCAGTTTACCTGAGCCAGCATGGTAAGGGCGTCCTCTCTGCTTTAACACTTACAAAGACAATAGCCTGAAGTAACTTGATGTTAACCAATCTGCTGTTTTGTTCTGTGCGGTTTCTCTGTTGCTGCCCAAGTTACTTCACAAAACCAAACGTTTTGCCATGTCCAACAGAGCTCTTTCTGCTTTGCAGATGGGATGCTGCCTAAGCCACAAACTGCTAATAAAAGCCAATTCAATTGTTAAATTTGTTGAAATTTTGTTGTTAGACAACTGTAAAAGATATATTAGTCAAATACTAACTGGACCAAGCTAAGGTTATATATTTTTACCAATCAAAATAGACTCTAAGGAAAAAATCTTAGTAGAGGTAAAAGAATGTCAGTACATATTGATAAATTGCCTAATTTACCAAAAATACATAATAATTCCAAACTTTTATGCCCCTACTAACATAACTTCAAAAATCTACAAAGGAAAATTAATATCAATACAAAAAAAAATACAGATCTGCTATCACAATGGGAAGTTCTGATATACTTCACGCAATAATTGGTATTATAAATCAACCAAAAAGAAAATGGTACAAATAGCAAGTATTTGAATAACATGATTACAAGCTTGATCTGATGGACTCATAAATCCTAAAACCAATAATTGAAGAATACACATTCTTCTTAGGTTCACATGGGACATTTAGGAAACTGATCACAATTTAGGACATAGAGCAAGTCTCACCATATTTCAAATAATCAATGTCATATAGATCATGTTATCTTATTACAACACAATTAAGTTAGAAACAAATAATGAAAAATATAAAAGAGGAGAAAGACAAGAAGAACAGGTAGAATAAGGAGGAGGAAGTTAGAAAAAGCAGAAATTAAACATACCGCTAAATAACACAGGTAAAAATAAGGCATAATGAAAAAGAAGAAGTGTTTGAAACTCAATGAATGATGATAAAAACAAAATCCAAACTTGTAAAATGCACTTAAAAGGAAAAGTATATAATGCACACACACATACACATACTTGGCTAAAATAGGCTAAGGAATCAATTTAAGGAGGAGAATTGATTTTTTAAAAGCTGGCAGAAGAAAATGATGTGGTTAAAAGTAGAAATAGATGAGAAAAAAAGAATAGAAAATAGAAAAGATACAATAGAGAGGATTAACACAGTCAACATTGGTTTTTAATTGTTGATAAAATTGAGCGATCTCTAAAAGGTTGATTTTTAAAAATGACAGGCAGAAATAAACCATATTAAGAATGAAAAGTAAAAATTTACAAGAGAATATTGTAAGAAACAAATACAAAAACAAGGTGAAAAGGCAAAGTCTTAGAAATGTACGAATTATTAATACTGACTTAAGAAATAAATTTGAGTAATCCTAATAACATTTTTAAAAAACAAGTCAGCTGTTTAAAGTCTTCTTTATGAGCAAGTTCTATAAACCTTCAAGGAATCAATAACTTTAGTACATTATCATCACTTTTAGAGAAAAGAAAGAGAGGAAACACTCTCCAAATCATCTCATTAGTCTAGTTTTTGTCACTAACACCAAAGAGATACCAGGAAAGAAAAATAACAGACCAATCTTAATCCTAATCATAAATACATATATGTATATCTATTACATATACACACATATATGTACACATGTGCACATATATACTCAACTAAAATAGCAAACAAAACATAGCAATGCCCAAAAAGGCAAATACATTATGATCACATTGGGTTTATTTCAAGAATGTAAAGTTGATTGTACATTAGAGACCAGAAATGTAATTTATAACATTAACAATTCACAGAAAGAAAAATCTACATATTCATGTCAATTTATCTGGCAAAAGCATTCTTTAAAATCAGCATCATTTCATAATAAAAACTTTTTAAAAACAAGATATCAAAAACAGCTTTTTTATCTTGATAAAGTGTATCTACAAAAAAATCTTACAACAAATATTTTTTCAATGGTCAATATTATCATTATTCCTTTGAAATTACACCAAACAATGCCCACTATCACTTCTACTTAATGTTAGCTTTGATGTTTGAGTCAGTGTAATAAATCAAGAAAAAAGGTAACACAGAAATGATTTGTAAATGAAGAAATAAAACTTCCATTATTCATGGATAGCATTATTGTATCATAGAAAACTTAAGTATTCCAAATTATTAAAATTAATAAAAACATATTGTTAAAATACCACAAATTAGAAAATGCTATTTTAAAATATACCCTTTGCAAATAATAAAAGAGGGGGATACCTAAGTATATATCTAATATTAAGATGTGCAAGTCCTTTATGTAGAAAGTATGAAATTTTATTAGAAGACCCTAAAGGAGAGCTAAATAAATGGAGCGATACACCATGTTTGTGGATGGAAATGCCTAGTATTAACCTTCTCCTTCAAATTTATCTACACTTTTAGTGGTGCTCCGGTAAAAATTCCAATGGGATTTTCATAGAACTTGATATAATTATTCTAAATATTTTCATGCAGGACTAAAGGATTATAAGTAGATGAAAATATTTGCCCTACCAGTTATTAAGACTTATTAGAAAGCTATAGCAATTTAACAACTATGGTATTGTCCTAGCAATAGACAAATAGGCCAAAGAAACAAGAGAGAGCCTGAAACAGACTCATGCGGATATGGAGACTTGATATGTGATAGAGCCGGTATTGCATGTGTGTGGGGAATGAATGGATTTTTCAATAAATTATGCAAAATAACTATACATTTGTATAGAAAGCCATGCAAAATTGATTCCTTCTTGGAATAAACTAAAAAAAAATAATCTGTTCCAAGACTTTAATATGAAGAATAAAGATTTTTGAGAAAATGTAGGAGAATATCTTTATGACATCATGATGGAGAATGTTTTATGTAGCAATTTGAAAAATATTACAGATAAAGTCAACTACGTTAAAATGTAAAATTTCTGTTTATCAAGAGGAATCATGAAATGACAATCCAAAAACTGGAAGAAAATTTTTCTGTACATATGACAAACCAAATTGTATCTAGAATATATAAAAAGAACCCCTATAAATCAATAAGACAAAAACAAAGAACCCAAGAGAAAAAAAAAAGCATGAACAAACATTTCCCAGAAAAGGAAATGGGAATGCCAAATAAACATGAAATGATGCTCAGACTCTTTATTAAGCAAGGAAATTCAAATTAAAATCTCAAGGAGACAACCATTTCATACCTGCCAGACTGGCAAAACTTAAAATGCCTGACAATCTTCTTGACAATGTTCAGGATATCAAGCCCCCTGAATTTTTATGTACCACCTGAGGGGAATATAACTTGATATCATCGCTTTGGGGAACAAGCTGGTATTGCATAGTAGAGTTGAATATGAGAATATCCTATGAACAAATAAAACCAATTCTGAGTATAACCCTTAGAAAAACTCCTGCACATGTGTACCAGGAGACATAAGAAAATGTCCACAGCAACATCATTTATAACAGCAAAAATCTCTAAACAGCTCAAATATCCACCAACAAGATAACAGAGAATTAAATTGCGATTTACTCACACGATAGAATTCTGTACCAAAGTGAGCATGGTGAGTCAGTTATATTCATCAGCATGAGTGAATCTCAAACAAATAAAGGTGAGAAATCACAGAACAATTTATACGATATGATTCCAAGTATACAAAATGAACAAAAACAGGCAACACCAAATTTACATTATTCAAGGATATAAAGAAAAGGAAGAGAAGGATTATTACCAAATTTGGATGCAGTCACCTCTGTAATGGAAGGGGGAATTAGAACGTCAAGAGTACTGATCACACTCTATTTTTACAGGCTGGGTAGTAAAAATAGAGATATTCATTTACTTGTCATTCTTTAAACGATACATACACACTTGTTACACATGCTTTTGTACATGATACATCTCATAATGTATAATTGTATCAGCAGTAGAGGTCCCTGAATATGAATCTTGCTGATTCTCTATGTAAATAATGTAAAGCTCCACTGGGTAGAATAGCAGTTATTCACCCAGGGGAAATGATGATGGTCAGTACTTTCAAACTCTAGAAATAAAAATTAAAACCTATATTAGGGAGCTGAAGTAGACAGTGTAATACTATGGAATGAGAGCTTATATCAAATGTTGAATCTTAGAAGTGAAAAAATATGTTTAAAAAAATAGACGATTAACTATAATAAAAGACTTATTTTAAATGATCACAGGAGAGTGAATTAATGCCATTCTGGGCTTGAAATTTGTCATAGTTTCCTTCTTTTTTAAAAAGGATAATATTTTACCCTTATGGACTATGGCAATGTATCTAAAGTTTCTTAAAAGTTCAGTGGTTACAGTTTTCCACCACAGAAGTTGGTTAACACAGTGGGAGAAATCCTCCTGGACCAGAAGCCCTAAGATCCAGCCCCCAGCACTGGTTCTGCTTTGTCCCCTCCGGATTTGAGGGCAGTCTCTTGCATCTCTCTCATAGGGCCTTACAGGGGTTAGAATAGGAAACTGTGAAAGTGGTATAAAAATACCAAAAAATACTAAGCACAGATACTCAACAGCTTCCACACGCTAAGCTCTGAACTGAGCTCCTTTACCTGCAGTTTTTCTTTTAACTTTCAAATCAAGCTAGTGAGATGAACACTGCTGGGTCCTTAAGCAAGACTGCATTCAGCCATTAGGCAAATACACCTTGAAATGGAAATAATAACAGTTATTATTCTAAATGCCTGGGAACAAGACTAACAAGGTCCCTCCTCCTTTGTAGCTTTATATTCTGGTAGGAGGAGGGAAAAATAAGCAAGCAAGCAAATAAAAAAATTCAGATAGATTGTGCTGGGGGCTACTTTCACCTAGAGTAAAGGAGGATTGTCTCTCTGATAAGGTAACATTTGATCCAGACCAGAATAAAGAGAAGGAATCAGGCTTATGAAGATCTGGGGGGAAAATACTGCACGCAGAGGGAACATCAAATGCAAAAGACCGAGGACAGACAAGGTTCATGGCCAGGTTGACCAAAGCACCCTCAAGTAGGGGGAGGAGATTAGGGAGGCAGGTGGGGACTTTGAAGGTCATGGTTAGATGCCCGGATTTTATTCTAATGTACTGGAGTCCTAGGCAAATTATCTGATATATGTTTTAAACTAGTATTCTAGCTGCCACTGATAAAAAGGCTATGCGAGACCACAGGCCATTAGAAAGGTTATTACAGGACTGCAGGAAAGAGACAGTGCTGGATTGCACTGAGATGATGGCAATAAATATCTCAAGAGAGCTGGTTTTGAGATATGTTTTGAAGGCTATTTGGAAGGTAGAGGAAAAAGAACTTGTGAATTGGGCTCGTAAATTTTGGGCATGAACTACCAGCTGAAGGTTAATGCCATTTATGGAGATGAGAAACCCTGCAGAGAGATTTACAGAGATGAAACTAAACAGTACATGAACAGACGTTTGATGAGAATCGGTGAGAATCTTTCCTTTCCTTCTCAGTATCTCCAGAAGAGGAGTCAGCAGCCTCCGTTAGTAATAATAATAGTAGCAGCATAATGTTTGTGGATACCTTACTATGTGCAAGGCCTGTTTCTGATCTGAACCCTAAGATGTGGGTGCTGTTATCATGCTTGTTTAATCAGTGATGCAAATGAAGCACCAAGTGTCTAAACTTGCCCCAGATCTCACGGCCAGTAAGTGGCAGAAGCAGAGTTTGAATCCAGCCAGTCTGGCTCCGTATTCTTTATTCTTGACCACTTGACTTCCCTGTTTCATGGTTTGCTTAGCACACCTGTAATGTAATCGACCGTCGTGGATAATAAAAGGTGATGGTATATCTCAGCAGACATAGAGAGGTGATGACCCACTCTTCTGGTCTCTTAAATGATTTTTAGAAACATAGCATCAAAATGTTTACATTTGCAATTTAGAGGTACTCTAGAAGCTGTGGCACAAGGAAGAGTCCGTGGTGTATCAGTAAACTTTGTCACCAAAAATAATTCCCTTAGTAAACTGAGTCAAATGAATCTAAACACAATTTTTGTTGTGGGATATCCTGAGTCTTTATTATAATAATGTGCATGATGAATACCTAAGGGGAATACAGGATATATTATATCCTAACCTTATTTGATCTGGAAATTGTTCAAGCTTGTTTTTGTCACCTGTTGGTTTAGCATGCTCTCAGGAAGCATAATACTTAGACCCAGCTGGATCAACCCTACACTTCCTTATTATGCAGATCAGGAAACTCACACACTGAGATAAGAGACTTGTCTAAGCTCAAGGGTCCTGTTCATAGTAAAATTTAATTCCCCAAATTATCACGGAAGAAGAAAGACTTTCAAAATAATCTGGTCAAATCCTTTTTTAGGTACATGAGGAGATAAGGATTCATGGTTTTAAGTTTGTGCTGCAGCAGTATATGATCAGTATGGTCCTTTACTAATCTCATTTACTATGCCATCATATACTCCCTTTTAAAATTCTGTTTCTCTCAATAATAGGAATTCAGAGTCCAAACAGATGCCCCATTACTGCTTGGCCAGGGCCCAGGAGCAAACTGCAGGTAGCAACACAGGAAACACCTTCTAATGTCACCTCTACGATCTCTCACAGTCTCTCTCTAGCTCAAAACAGGCCTCCTTCAGAGTACTTGCGTCACTAGGCAAATGGCTTTCCCCTGCAGAATAAATCTGAGTGTTTTTATGGAACCCTCTTTTTTAAGGAAAAAGACACAGAATCAAAAAGCAATGTGGGAATAAGAACCAATTTAATGTATAGGCCACATTGTCCTACTTTTCTAGATAAGGCAAACAACTCAGTATTTTATTTCTCCTACTTCCACAAAGGTAATACCAGATAAGTGTTTGTCCCAAGGAAAGTAAAGAACAAGAAAGACACTGCTAGATTTGGTTTTTGTAATGTTGAACTCAGAAAATGTTTTCTACTCAAGATCAGAACTTTCTAGTACTCACCTTCTGAATGATAGAAAGCACTGATTTGCTTGCAGAGTAGAGGAATGGCTGAGAGAAGAGCTCAGAGGTCTGACTTTGAGTTCTCTCTTTGCCACTAGCTAGCTGAAATACCTAAGTCAAAGAACACTAGGACTTTACAGACCCAGAATCTAAGTCTATACGTGTTTTGATTTAGGTAAGCAAAAATTGTGTATTTAATTCAATTGTCCAAAATTGGCTAAACACTTTATGCCCAGGACTATTCTAAGTGCTGGTGTTAATTAAGAATTAATCTTTTAATTCCAACTACTTTCCTATGATATAAATGTTAATACTAATTATTCTCCCAATCTCATAGATGAGAAAATTGAAACCAAAAAAATCTTACATGAATGGCATGATACCCTCATTTTAAGATAAGAAAATTGATTTAGGAGGACTTTGTATCCTATGCCTTGCCATGGAGTTGGAGTTTTATTCTAGTCCAGATTCACAAACTTACTTTATTTTCAGTGCTCCTACTTTCTTCACTGAGACTCTAGACCAAATGAAATACCAAAATAACAGTTCTCTTTTTTAGTAGTTAGATCCAAAAAAACCTCAACAAATATTTATATCCCCAAAGGTTAGTGGCCATTTGAAAAAATAATGCACATAAATTGAAAGAAAAAGTAACACTTTTATTTCATCCTTAACTAGTCACATGACTTACCAATGGATGTGTGCAGTTGGGCACCTCCCATCTTTACCAACTTTGGAGTCAAATTGG
Source organism: Eulemur rufifrons (assembly GCF_041146395.1). Classification (NCBI taxonomy): domain Eukaryota; kingdom Metazoa; phylum Chordata; class Mammalia; order Primates; family Lemuridae; genus Eulemur; species Eulemur rufifrons. Next base: position 221,702,341 of record NC_090989.1, on the reverse strand, counting down.
TACCACCACCTCCCTTTTATGTTTCACTTTGTTTCTCATGAGATACTTGCTTTTTATCACAGCAACAACTAAAAATCCAGCTTTGCAAAATATGACATTATTGAAAGAAACAGAGGTGTCGATCTAATGCTGAAATTGAACTACCTCAAGCTGGTACACATGGTGTTCAATAGATGTCAAGTATTGCTTTGTTTCCCCCAAACATTTAAAATATCCATGTACCTGTGTGAGTTCTCTGCAGTATCTACCCCCAGCACCTACCCAGGTGCCTTCACGCACAGAATAGGAACCACAACTCTAGTCAACAAGATTCATGGAAAGATTTGATGCCAGGGAATGATGTGATTGGATGTACATTCTAAAAAGATCATCCTGGCAGCTGGCTAGAGAAGGATGAGGCTGCCAAGACTAGAGGCAAAGGGAATAGTTTAGCAATGGTTCCACCATTCCAGGAAGTAAATTTGGGGTAAGTGTAAACCGCTGTAAAGCTCTGAAAACAACCCCTTTAATGAGATTATTACATTAGAGAAAAATTTTAAGAAAAATGTCCCTTACGAAAATACACTATCAGTATAAATTAACAGTAAGGAATAAAGGGAAAAAAGGAGGATGTGGACTGAAGTTATTTCATTGTATCCTTATGAAATATGCATGATTTTCATTAATACAAATCATTTCTCTTATATAGTGATTAACAGGTGTTAAAATAGAGGGTTGGAGTAGATGAAAAATACAAAAGTAAGAATTTTGACCAATGCACCATTGTCATGTAAGATGTTAACTTTGGGGAAAGCTAGATGAATGGCACATGGCAATACTTTATGGTGTCTTTACAACTCATCTATAATTCTAAAATTATATGAAAATGAAAGTTTAAAAACACAAAAGTAAAAAAGATAATAAAAGGAAAGAGGAAGGAATAGAGGGAAGAGAAAGAAAAGAATTAGGAAGTTAGAAGGATGAAGGAAGAGAAAATATAAAAAGAAAGAAGGAAGGAAGGAAGGGAGGGAGGGTGGAGGGAAAGAAGGAAGGCAGCGAATTACTAGAGTAATAGAGAAACTCTTCTAATTTGTCAACTATGCCATCGTTCAACTGTTAGTTGGAGTAGGAAATGTGCCTCTCAGTTCTCAGAAAAATCAAAGAACACTTTCCATCTAGAAAACTGTTAGAGTTGGCAAACAAACTTTACATGGTATTTTCCACTGGGTGACTAAGATTGCACAACTTCCCTTAAAACGGTCTTGCACATATTTACAAATACTTAAACCTAAAAGAAAGTTTGTGAAAAAATTACTATTAAGAAGCAAACTATAGATAAGGAGGCAAAGTTTAGCTGAAGTTAAATAGATATATCAGATTACAATGTAAAGCAGAGAGAAAATGGGATAAAAATCCACAAGAAGGGCATATTTATATAGGAGAGATTAGATAGTGGAGGTCTAGTAAAGTCTAGTAAAATTAGCTAGGAGCTATCTCATCTGCTTCCATGCAATGCAACCCATATGTAAAGAGGAAATTGAATTTCTAATTGAAAATTCTCTCTCTGTGATAGGAGTTTTAAAGGATCAAGACATCACTGACTTTGTTCCTTGTTTCATGATGTTTAAAGATAAAAGGAATGCTATAATGGCTAAATGTTATTAATCATAAGGTAACCAAAGAAACAGTAACTTTATAAACATTAACTTTAAAATTTTAATTTAAATATATTCTCACTGGTGGTCAAATCATAGTTTCAAAGTGCACAAAGTTGCGAGCAGGTTTTAATGGCTCTATCATGGATGCTTACAACTGGGCCGCTTGCCAATTAATGGGCTAGTAAATTATTTAATTGGATTCTTCCCTCCATTCAGCTGTAAAGTATATGCATTTCTTAGCTTGCATAAGGTCTCTTACTTCCTAAGAATTCTATTTTGTCCAAATGTAGAGTGGGGTATTAAATGTAACACTTACACACTTAACCACAACTTTTGACATTCAACTTTATCAACTCAAAATGATGTCCTGAATGGTGAATATAGCAAGGCTTTTTTGCATATGTTTGTTTTTAAAGATGATATTGATTTAAAAGTTTAAATATAATTCTAAGTCAAGAATTTCCTCACACTTGCCAATTTGGAACCTTGAGTTAATTCAAGGACATTCTTTACAATATGAAAGTGTGTTAATAAGAAAAGCCTTGCCAGATTTTTTTCCAATGCTGTAATTAATTCCTAGATGATCTAGTTCAAATATCTTTATTTTATTATGAAATGGAAAAAACCACTTACAGCCAATGATGGGATTTATAAGATATATGGGATTCGGCATCTGGGAGGATACCTGCTACTAGTGACTCAGACTGGACTCTCAATAAAGCCTTAAGTAGCACCTTGAAATTCAATTAAATGTGATTAATACTTACTCAATAGCTAATATGTGTTAGATTCCATACAACTAAACTAAAGCTCCATTTTACTATACTTTCACTCTGTCTCCACCAACTGAATATGTACAGGGCACTTCCCATGTATGTTCCATTTTAAAGTACAAGAAAAAAATGCAAGAAGACAGAATACCTGTCCTCAGGAAACGGTCTCATGCCAACATGTGTCCAAAAGTTTTAATTTAAGGTAGACGTCTGATCAGATGCAAGAGATCATGCCTGATTCATCTTGGATTCCGTGAGAGTGATGTAGCACCCTGCCCAAAGGCACCCAAGGGGTGTTGGAGGACCTGAATGGGACTATCAGCAATTTTTCACTTTAAAGCTAGAACAAGCATTAAAAGGGAAATTCCTATTTCTAAAATAATTCCCAGGAGGGGAAATTAATGCTTTATATATCGATTACTGTTATTCTCAACTCACAAGAGTCACTGAATTTGTGCTAAAGTATGGTCCTCAACTGTTTTCAAAATCATTTATATCCAGTTTCAAAGTCACATACTGAATCAATATATAAAGAGTCAGACTAAATTTTTATATTTTTTAGCAGAACATACTATAAAAATATGTTCTTGATGAATCATTTTCTTGGTTATCTGGTTAACTTTTTTATGAATATCTTTTAAAGATATCACTTATTCAAATGTCAGCTGCTGCTCCTCTGATGGAGGGAAAGATTCTATGAAGATAATTTTTGTGTTTGGCGATGGGGTATGGGGAAGCGACCTAGTTTTTTAATTCCAACTTGACCACAAATCAGTTGCTTCATTATAAAGTGCTTCATTATTACAAGAACTACCTAATAGGGACTAAATAAAACATCATATATATATAAGCTATTAGTATAGTACCTGGCATAGAGTAGATGCTTCATGAACATTAATTCCCTTTATACTTCTCTGGAAATATAGATTTATCCTCAAGGGGGTTTCTTAATAGTTAGAAAAATCTAATCAATTATTCTCCCTACCAATTCTGCATTGAATTAAATACTTTTCGTGTTTATGCCCCTCTTTATTCTGAACCATCAGAAATAATTGCCATAGCTTTTGTAATAATAGAGAAGACTCTAAATATCTATATAAAACAAAAAAAATCGTGTACAATTTAGTGTCAAAAATCAACTCCTACACAGTAGGTTTTTAAATTACTTTCTATGAAACTGCAGTTTTAAAAAATCTACAGTTAAAAAATCATCTGTAGTTATTTTAATCACACAGAATAAAGGTCATTGCAGATATTCTTTAATATGTCTAGGATCATAGAAATTTGCCAATAAATATTAGTAAATATTTTTATGTCCTCATTACCTACTATTTTATAATAAGATTAAAAGGCCAACAGAATATTTGTGTAAGAAGGACTACCTAATTGGTAAGAAAGTCCAAAAACCACCAAGATATTCTGTGGAACAATACTGGACAAAACCAATATGCAAGGTCTGCAATGCATATGTTTAGTTGAAATAATAGTATAAAACAATTCTGAAATGTTATTTGATGTAATTTCATATCTCTAATTTTTGCCAACCTTTAGTCTACATTCTTTGAAACTGGGGCATCCATTGGTTCAGGAGAAAGGCAGAATCCAGCAGACAAAAATAAAAAATTATATGCTACCTTTGAATTCCCAAGTGGGTTCTTAACGTCCATTTCAGAGACAACACTTGTGAGAGCCAAAGCTTTTGTCAGTAGGAGCCAAACTTCGTTGAGAGGATGGACTTATGAGGCCCAGTGGATCAAAACTGGAAGACCCACCACAGAGATGATCAACATCAACTGCAGAATATGGAATGAAGATTTTTTAACCAAAAAAGGTAAAAGAAAAGAGAGAGAAAGAGAGAGAGAACGGAGACTACAGAGGGAGAAGTCAGGAATTAAGGAAAAAATAGCAGTGCCTGTGTCGTTGAGAAAGACCTAGAAGGAAGACAAAGGCCTAAGAGGAAATTGTATAAACTTCAGATAGTGTGAAGAGAAACTTAAAACTAGAGGGGGCTTGTGCCCTAGCTCACATTTGGGGCTCTGAAAGGAAAATACCTGTGGCTACAGTGAAGGTGAAGTCAACGTGTCTTGAACTTTGATCCCTGAGGCTGTCGCAGACTCCAGGGCCGCTGGCAGTGGTGCCCGGCGGTGCTCAGAGGCTGAGGACATCTTGTTTCTCACCCACAGCAGCCTGAGGGAGCCCAGAGGACGACCTGAACACCCTGTCCCAGCCCACCTTACCGCCACGGTGTTATGTAAGCTTCCCCATCTTCCCCAAGAAAAGGAAAGGGATGGAGGATGGTAGAAAATAATCCTGGACTCGTTAATTTATAAAAATTGTAAACCTTGTAAAGGAAGAGAATGAATCACTATGAAAAAGTAAAGCAAATTTTATATTCTTCCATCATCAGCAGAAATGGGAGCTCATGATGAAGTTGAGCTTAATTATAGAAAACAAAGTTAAATGTCTGCATATCTACATCCTACAGTGTAAATTTTTTTTATTTATTTAATAAATATTTTCTATAGTGGTTTTTTTTTTTTATTTCAGGATATTGTGAAGGTACAAACATTTTGGTTACATTTTATGACTTTGCTTCACCCAAGTGGGGATTAGAGGCACGCCCTTCCCCTCTACAATGCTCATCATGTCCATTAGTTGTGAGTTTAGGCCCCCACAACCCCCTAATCCCTGGAGAATATTACTACCGTGTGAGCACCATAGTGTTGATCAGTCAGTGCCAATTTGATGGCGAGTACATGGGGAGCCCATTCTTAACAGGTTACAGCGTTTTTCTAGATGTTAACTTTTGAACAGGTAGAATGGAGAAGCATTAATTCTCAATCAGAATCCCAAGATAGAGAGTTAGAAAAATGGCCAGAAGTCAGAGTGCACTAAAGTAAAAGATGCAGGAGCTGTTCTCATACCAGCAGGCAGAGTCCCATGCAATTCTTGGCACTTCAGTGTTTGTAAGTTTCTAGCTCATTAGTGAGAAGAGATAAGCTCCCTGAGGGGTACAGGAGAGGAATGGTAAACTCTGCAGGAGAGAGCTCAAGCTTTGCCTGGAGTTAGGCAAAATTAAATCTAATAGCCTAATTGGCATCATTAGCTTATTAAAATACAGAGATACAGAAAATAAAATTCTATTATCAAGACCTCAAGAGAAAAGGTAGAACATAAAGATTTTTATGTTATTTTAAATAGGCTTTTAACAAAATACTTAAGGAAAATATTAATAAAACTATGCTTTACATTTATTATATTACAATGATTAGTCAGTACTTGTTTCTGTAAACTATAAAAAACAAAACCAAAAACTGTTCTCATTCCTGTACAAAAACACACATATAAACACATACCTGTGTTTAGCCAGTCTGCAATAAATACACATTCCAAAACATGGTGTACATGATAATATATAATTTTTATATGTCAATTAAGATAAACTAAAGTGTTAGAAATTCACACACACCTGTGAACACTGAGACATACACATCTTGGGGACCAATATAGAAAATTCTTAGCTTGGAGAAACTGTACACATAATTGATGCAAATTGAGCTTAAAGTACTTACAATAAATTGTCTATGCAGCTATACACATAGTAATATAATAATAATTCTACTATATGGTTATACTGTTATATTGCAGCCATGTTAAATTAACATACCAAGATAAGAGTAATTAGAGTTCTCAAGACTGGTTTTGATTTTGGTTTTTCACGTGGACTTTGTTTCTTACAAATTCCTGCCAGCTTTGCAAAGCTGCAGGAGTCTGCTGCGTACGCCCACCTCATCCGAGGGAGGGCAGAGTTCCAAAATCCTTTTTGAATGAATGTTCAGTGAGATGAGAAGTCCATATTATAAGGATTGGTTTAAGCTGTAAATAAGCATGGTCTCACAAGGCAGCAACCACTTGGCAATTAGAATTAAGATTTACAAACTTCAAAGAAATCCAACCTAGCCTCTATTGTAAAGGTAATCCTTTAATTAAATCAAGTTCCATTTTTTAATTAATCCTAAGTGAATTATTCCCAAGTCTGTACGCTTCAAATAGTGCCTAATGGGCACACCATGCCACCATGTAAATATGAAAAATTAGGTCAGCAATTATATTTGCAAAAATTCTTATTGAGAGCAGGGAATCTGACCTCCAATGTTCTCTCTTAAGGCATACTTAAATGCTTCAGAATACAGTACAGCCGGTGAAACCATTTGTAGACAGAACAGGACTCCTTATTACTAATGATTAGTTTAGTGTGGTTCTACAGCTTGGATGAATCTCTTGTTTTGATCATGATCTTCTCTCCCTGCATAGGATTCCAAGAGCTTCTTAGACACTATAATCACTGCAAAAAAAAAAAAAATAGTGTCCCCTAACTCAGCACTTTTTAGTAGGCACTAAGCTGGGGACCTAGTCTTCCTTAATTGAATTTGATTCTTGTAATACCACTGTGAGACAGAGATTATTCCTCCATTTTGCAGATAAGAAAACTGAGGCTGGGGAGACCAAGAATTTGCTCAAACATACACATCTAGTAATAAGAATAAAGATGGGTCTGTAAAGGCCATGCTTTTCTCATTACACTAACAAGAGAAGCTTGGACATTTAGCATAGTAAGAAAACCAATGCGCATATATGTTTTAACAGGTTTAATTATAATCAAAATACATGTGGAATGGTGCAGAAGCAGAGAAAGGCCAAGAACCAAAATTTGGAAACCTCTAAGACTTGTTGACATGGAGGCTTGTCTTTAGACATTTTAGTAAAAATAACCTTTCCAGGAATGGCAATCCTGGTAAAATGATCATATTCATCATATCAGGGGGGTAATGTCACATGGACCTAATTTATGTTAGCCTGCTGAGGCTGCTGTTATTTTTCTCCAACGTAAGGGTCTGGTAAGTAAAATTACAAGAAAATATTATGGAAAATATCAGTAAAGACAGAGCTCTTTAGAGCTGATTGATACAGCTAGAAGTGGCTAAAGTAACACATTTTGATGCAAAAATTATAGTTTTATTTATACAAAAATAAATTGCCAGATAGTTAGAGGGTTCCAATGCAGCAAAGTGCTTAACTCCCCAAAAGATTTTAGTCTGTAACGAAAGGTTCATAGTGTAGTTAAGGGTTATTATTCAGCCTGGTAGGAAGGCCAGGGCTAATGAAGTTGCCAGCAGCTGTGCTTAGAGACAGGACAACCTCTGCCTACAACACAGTGGCACCTGTACCAGTAGTTCCACATTGCAACCACTAAGAGCAGTGGTCCTCAAAGTGTGGTCCCAGCACAAGCAGCAACAGCATCTACTAGGAACTTGCTAAAAATGCAAAATTTGCTGGGCATGGTGGCTCACACTTATAAGCCCAGCACTTTGGGAGACTGAGGCAGGAAGATCGCTTGAGGCCAGTTCAAGACCAGCCTGGACAACATAGCTAGACCCTGTCTCTATAAAAATAACAATTAGGCCAAGTGTGGTGGCTCATGCCTATAATCCTAGGACTCTGGGAGGACAAGGTGGGAGGATTGCTTGAGCTAAGGAGTTCAAGACCAGCCTGAGCAAAAGCAAGACACCATTTCTACTAAAAATAGAAAAACTAGCTGGGCACCGTGGCATGCACCTATAGTCCCAGCTACTTGGGAGGCTGAGGCAGGAAGATTGCCTGAGCCCAGGAGTTTGAGGTTGCAGTGAGCTATGATGACGCCACTGCACTGTACCCAGGGCAACGGAGTAAGACTGTCTCAAAAAAAAAAAAAATTAATAAAAATGCAAAATTTTAGGTTCCAACCCAGACTTATTCAATCATAAACTCTAGTGGTAAGATCCAGCTATCTATATTCTAATAAAACCCTCTAGATAGTTCTGATGCAGGCCAAAGTTTCAGAACCACTGATCTAAGGAGGTTTTAAAATGCAACGTGTCCTTACTTAATGTTATTAATAGGTTCTTGGAAACTGCAACTTTAAGCAAAACGACATGTAACGAAACAAATTTTACCACAGGCTAATTGATATAAACAAGGGCTGCGTTTCTACGGCATATATCTGGTCACAAAACATCACCAAACTTCTCAATAAAGACTCAAAACACTTTTAATATCAAACATTGAAGTAAATGTGTGCTATACACACTTTTCAAAAAAATTCATTAAAACAGGTAAGATAATAATTTATCCATTTTTGGTGGCTCAATGAATGACAGTGGTCACAGTGATAGCGAGCTAAATCAAGGAATAAATGTTTGCAAAGTGAAAATTGTCAGGAGCTTATCCTCCCACCATGCAGTTCAAAAGCCAACAACCACAGACCAGGCAGCTAGCAGGGCACTTCTGCTTCTGTACTATATCAGTCATTGTCGTGCACTGCAGACTTTACAAATTTTTATTTGACATTAGTCTGTGTTCATTCTTTCCTTCATTTTTCCAACCCACTTATTCCAGTTCAGGGTTACAGGTGGCAGGAGCCTGTCCCTGCAGCCCAGGGCCAAGAAGAGAACTGACCCTGGCCAAGACGCCATCCCATGGCAGGGCGTACTCACACCCACATAACACACATTCACTCACACTGGGACAATGTGGACACACTGAGTCATCTAACCATTTAATGTACACCTAACGTGGGGGGAAACTGGAGTACTCAGAGAAAACCCACACAGACATGGGGAGAACATGCAGACCCCAAACAGACAGTGGCCCCGGAGGGAATCGATTTTCCTTCTCATCAGTGTTATAAGGAAAGGATGTTGAATGACATGACATTATTTGAGAACCTGCTGGATAACAATGCCAGCCTCCATCCCAGGAGTATCAGATTTAGTTAATCTAGGGCGGGTCCAGGCATCTCCCCCCTCAAAGTTGCCCAGGGGATTCTAATGTCTCAGCCAGAATTGAGAATCACTGGCCTGTTTCTTTTAAGATTCATTCCAAATGGTACTAATACACATAGTATCCCTCCTGGAAAACAAGACAGAAAAAAAAAATGTCTGGCTGAATTGAATAGACTAATGCTTTTCCTCTCTCAGTAATTCTGACCTCCAGAGAGTTCAATTACTGGGCCCATGCCACCCTGACAAATGGCAGCTTCACTACCTAACATCGTAATAACAAGGAAATCATAAACAGCTTCCAGGATGTGCCTCACTGATTCAGCTGTCTTAGAAAATATTCCTCAGATATACAAACACATAAGAAAAAGACAGACACCAAACTTTCAACCAGACAATCCAAGCACATGCGTTTGGACTACATGAGGTCTGGGCTCTGAGATTCACCAATCCTCACCATTCCTGCCAAGATGCCAGGCAGTTTGGAAGTACAGAAACAGCTTCCAACGTCTGCTATGGAAAACTTACAAGAAAATATTTTTATGCACGTAAGGAAATCAAGTGGTTCCTAAAATTGCCATGTGATAAAATCCAAAGATCAGTAGCAGCCATATTAAGAAATACTTTATAATTTTTATTCAGCATTTATATTTTATTTTATTCTAAGAAGTACTCTAACAAGTACATGTGAAGAGTATCATTTCCCCACCGATTCAAAGACAAAACGTACAAAACCAGGTTAGTGGGAAAATTAGAATTAAAGACCTAAGATCACAGGGTCTAAAAATGTGGTTCCCTGCCCAGCAGGATCAGCATCACCTGGGAAGTTGTCAGAAATGCAGATTCTCAGGCCCCATCCAGACCTACTGATCAGCGGCTCTGGGGGTGGGCCCCACATCCTGTGCTTTAGGGAATTGTCCACTGATTTCTAGACACAGCATTCTATCTTTTGTCTAGCGAGCCAAAAGGGCAACACTTTTGTCTCTCCAGATTCTCCCCAAGAACCAACCTGGTGAAAAGACATATGGCAAATTAAGTCAACTTTTCACATCACGAAGTTAACTGGACCCAGACATGGTTTCCACATCCAGAGCCACTTACAGTCACAAAGGTAAAGATCTGTTCCAAGGCCACAGTTCTCACCTTCCCTCTAAGCCCTGTCAGTCCATAGAACCTGTCTTGAACCTAGTAAGGGGTGACTTAATGTCATTATTTAGGGTTACTCATTATCAAATCGCTTTGGCCAATAGTCTAACTCTGACCATTTGCCTTAGCTTTAGTACCTGGGCCTTATTGTTGAGATCAGGTATCTTTTGTAATTAAATCTCCATTCTGTTTACTTTATAGCTAATGATTGATTCTTTCTCAAATAATGCTATAAGGTCAATTCATGGGGCCTCAATAAATTGACCTTACACCAGAGAATATAAACTGTGACCCTGCCAGCCAGATTTAGCTTGGGAACAGAAAGTGCCCACAGATGTGGTTTTTGACTTGCGTTGTTGATCCACACTGAGTTTTTAACTCAGTTAAAACATTTGTATCCCCTTAATACTTTGAAATTAAAAAAAAAAGATAGACACTGTATAAAAATTGGGAGGAGGGTAAAATCATTGATTAGCTGTAGACTTTGATAAGTTACATATGCATGTTAAAATTTCTGAGATATGGAATAAAAATCTAGAAACAGTGTGTGCATCTTACAAACTAGTAGAGAAGGTAAATATAATGAGAAAAAAATTTCAATCAAAAAAAGGTAAAGAAGGAGAAGAAATTAAACATAGAAAAGGGAAGATAAGTAGAAAGCACAAAATTAGGCCGGGCGCGGTGGCTCACGCCTGTAATCCTAGCACTCTGGGAGGCCGAGGTGGGCGGATCGTTTGAGCTCAGGAGTTCGAGACCAGCCTGAGCAAGAGCGAGACCCCACCTCTACTAAAAATAGAAACAAATTATATGGACAGCTAAAAATATATATAGAAAAAATTAGCCGGGCATGGTGGTGCATGCCTGTAGTCCCAACTACTCGGGAGGCTGAGACAGCAGGATCCCTTGAGCTCAGGAGTTTGAGGTTGCTGTGAGCTAGGCTGACGCCACGGCACTCACTCTAGCCTGGGCAACAGAGTGAGACTCTGTCTCAAAAAAAAACAAAAAACAAACAAAAAAAAAAAACAAAATTAGACAGTAATGAAAACACCAGTAATTACAGCACATGTAAGTTGACAGAATGCCCCAGTTAACCGAAACTGGTTGTTGGATTGGATAGAATAACAAAATCCATTTATATGCTGTTTACAAGTAAGACACCTTAAAAAGAATATAAAAACTTGAAAATATAATAAAAAGGACAAGAAAAGATATGCCTGACAATACTAACCAAAAGAAAAATTGTATGGCTATATTAATATCATACAAAGTTGACTCTGAGACAAAAAACTATCCTAGAGAGTGAGGGTCACTCAATAAAATAAGGATATAATTTTAAATTAGTACATACCTGATATTATACTTTCAAAATGCTTCCTCTCTTGCTTTAGGTCGCAGTGCCTATTCTTTACAGCCGTATGGCCTCATTACTACGAATTACCTTATACATGCACCAGAATACCTCCTTCCTTTCGTTTCCTCTATGGGACCGAGGTCTATTTCCTCATCAGCTCTTTTCTTTGTAATTCTAACTGCAAGGAGAGTATCTGGGCAAGGTGACTTGTCATATACACTAAACTTTCCCTTTGCATTTCAAGTTGACAGTTAAATCTTCTTGTAGAGTTTGACAACTGTCATCAATAAAAAGGATGTTTGACGGTCACGCATATACATATTGTTTTACATGCATGGTCTCAAGCGGAAAGGCAGAGGGGACATGGCCTAGCTTTGCCACTTGGTAACTATCACCACAAGCCTATTTGATTGGTTACAGTGTAGCAGATGGGAAAAGAAACATTTTGGCGATTGACATCAAATCATAATCCTGCAGTCTCAATTCTGCACTGAACAGGAAATCCCTGCGGATTTGTTAACTTTTCTGTAATATGAGCAAATCATCTCTCCCCTCTCACACAAGTTCTTACTAGCCATGCAGCAAATGACTTGGATTGTCTTACAAAGTTTCTATTTGTAATTGGGATCCTTCTGCAGAGAAATTCTGCCTGAAATGAATGAGGAGTTTTTTTTTTTGGCATTTCTTTCCATTTCATATTTTTATAACTAATAGAAATAGTCAATATAGAAAGTTTTTCTCTATTTAGTTTAATTTTGAGTTTATTCTTTTTTATGTTAAAAAATCAAACAGTGGAAAACAGATGATCTACAAATTCACTATTCTAATGTAATATTTATAAGCCTATGTATATTTCTTTTCAAATATAATTTTTAAAAACCTGAACTATGTGTTCAAAGATATTGCCATATTTCTTACGTATCACTGTTACTATCTGTAAAACATTCTTTTTATATTACAAAACATAATTTAATGCTTCATATATTATTCACTATTTAGTTTGCTTCCAATTTTTTATTACAATAATTGTTCCTGTGACGAACAGTTTACACATTTTTAAGACTAATTATTTTGGATTTACCTTCATGAATTACTTCTTAATGTGGAATGCCAGAGTGGGATTACTAGGTCAAAGGCTATGAATACCTCTGTGAGTATTAATAATCTCTGAAGTTAGTTTTATGTGGACTGACAACACATGTGACTAGTGGCTTCACGGCAACCTCAACAGGAGAGGCCATTTTCTTTTTCTTATTTTTTATTTTTATTTCCTTTTCCTTTGTTCTTTCTTTCCCCCCTATTATATTAGGTGCCCTTTCCTTTCTCTATTTCCATCTTTATTTACCAATCATATTAATATAATTAAATTTGTTCCTTTTTTAATTTTTTGATCCTAGCACTTTTAAATTCAGTTTTTTCATCTAGGAGTTGATATTTAATTTTATTTTATTTTCATTATTTTCTTATTTATTTACATATTTGTTATAATTTTTAAGAAACGTAGTAAAATATATGAAACATGCATCTAACTAAATTTTCCCCTAAACTGCTAACCATTTACTTAAAACAACTTATTTTTTATAGTTCATTTTTCCTCTTTTAGAGGGGAGATTATATGTATTATAATTGGGTTTACTCAGTAGTTATTCTTTTCTAATAACTCATGTCTTAGGCAAAAATTTCCTTTTAAAGATCCATTTTGGATACACTGACATACTAACAAACTTTAGTTTTCTCACTAGAAGTATGTCTATTCATGTTTGCTTTTGATTATCTCAGTAAAGTTTCATAGGAAATGCGCAATCCCTTTGCATATTTTTTTAAGTATTTCATGCAATTGCTACTGTTATGAATTACTTTTTTATTGTAATTTCTAAATGACTATTCCTAGTAAGGCATTTATTTTGCCTATTTGTTTTTTATATTGTTTACCTTGTATTTATCTACTATATTGGAGCCTTTTATTAGAAGTTATTTTTAACTGATTACTATGAATTTTCCTGGTTACTCTTAATACTGATATTTGGAGTAATATTACATTGCATTTGTCAAACCACCCAAAATATTAAAAACACTCTTATGTTAAAATAATCATGATAAACATGTTCTGCATTTTATAGAAATAGAAATGTTTATAACTCAGCATTACCCATTGCTTTGGAATACATATGTCAACTATGTCAAGCAAGTATCCTTATATTTTGAGTCGCTTTCTAAATCTGTCTTAGTTTATTAAATGCCTTTTTTCCCCATCTATTAATATAACCTATCTGTTTCCTTCAGTTTTATCTCAGACTTTTACTCATATATTAATAATTAAGTGTTCTAAGGCTGGGCGCAGTGGCTCACACCTATAATCCAAGCATTTTAGGAAGCCAAGGTGGGACTATTGCTTAATGTCAAGTTTGAGAACAGCCTGGGCAACATAAAGAGAGCCTGTCTGGAAAATTTTAAAAAATAGCCAGGTGTGGTAGTATGTATACACTTGTAGTCCCAGCTACACTGGGAGGCTAAGGCAAGAGAATCCCTTGAACCCAGGAGTTCAAGGCTGCAGTGAGTTATGATCGTGCCACTGCTTTCCAGCCTGGGTGACAAAGCAAGACCCTGTCTCAAAATAAATAAATAAACGTTCATGTTTTATGTAAGTTCCAACATATTTTAACATTCTTTCACCCCCAAATCAATAAAATAATTTTTATTTACACTCAATATGAAAGTATTTCTTTCCATTGAGAAAAACTTATCTCTAAAAAAAAAAAAAAACTATTACCCTACTTGTTTTTATACATTGTCACTGCCTAAGTTTAGAGGGTTGAGGTGTTCTCAGCATGAATCCAGGAAAGCTGAGGGGAAGATTAATAGGGTTGTTTATATGTCTAATTTAAACATAAATTTGTGATTACTACATTTATCCAGTCTTATTAGCAGTGCAGGGAGAATTTACTTGTCATAACTAATGATCAGTTACCACTTCATTAAAATGCCTATCCTAAAGACAAAATGTAATGCCCTTAAATTAAAGGACTTAATCATTTTCTTTTTGTGGGACCAGTTGGAGGTCAGGTAGAACTTATTCTGACTCGGAATGAAAATTATTTTACACCTCAACAAACAAAGTAATAGGGGGTTTAACATAAGTAGTACTGCTGTGCTCTGCAATTGAAGCTCATGTGGCTCAAAGAGGGAAGCAGAAAACCAAAGTAAACTTTCAATGAAAATAAATAAAGGCCAATGGTACTTCTGGTTAAGACTGATTCCCAATCTTTAGGCATGAGATTATCATGCCAATTGGGGTACACTGGAGCCTTGCATTGGCATTAAATCACATTCCTCTGTTGATGTCACTCTCCAAGGACACCAGATTATATATCATTCGCACATCAAGGGACATCATGACATAAGATTGATGGGAACTTTAGTAGGCTATCCAAGTTTTCCATCAGGTAGGATCTTGCCCTTGTTTGGTCATTATTTGAAGGTGCTGCTACATGTTCCAAAGCATCATAGCAGCCGCCTGAAGAAACAGGACATAGTGGGAGATATAAACATACCACCATTTACTTTTAATCTTTTAGTGTGCATCGAATAGTGTAGTTTCTGCAGATTATTTGTTCCTTTTCAAAAAGACTCACAACAAACGATCTTATCCATTGTCCATTTCTTTATAGCTATAATGTTTAGGACATCTGGATTTCTAGGGTGAGTTTCATAAATATTCCATCTGTGTGTTGTATTCATGGCAAAATTTCTATTTGTTTCACGGACATTCTTAATATAAATTTGCTCAAAGTAATATATAAGTATGTCTCTTTTTTTTCCAGAAAGATATCAATTCAATAGTTTGACATTTAATGCAGGTGAAATGGACATGTCTCAATATAAACTGCTAAAGGTGAAATCATTTTATTACTAGTTACTTTGTAGGCATATGCGAAGCATCGAAGCCATCACTAGATTCACCACAATTGCATTTACCAATACTGGATCTTCATTTATTTTCTTACTCTTACGATTTTGGTGTAATTCTGAAATAATAGGCACATGAATAATATTCTGAATTCAATAAACACTTCAGGGAAAAACATAGCTTGAACATTGAATTCATTGTTTCCATTTTCTTAGAATGACATACTTCCTATGACAGATATGCTGACTCTTAATTTACAATGGAAATGCATACACATTCATTCTCATCAAAATATCATGAAAATATCATGGCAGAATTGACAAAAATGACAGCAAAAAAGAAAGAAAACTTCCCTCAGCATGCTATTTTTTTTACCTTTCGAAAAGTGGTTTGTAGGATTCAAAATTGAATGAAACATTTCTATCATTATCATTCAGCCCACAAACTGAATTATGAAAGAGCTTTATAGTAAGGAACAAATCTTTAGAAAGAATTTATCTTTCTTAAAGGAAACAAATGTAACATTTATTAAGGTAGATTGCAAAAATGCTAAACTACCAATATTTTTAAAACACCAAGATTAAATATAAAATTAAAATGCAGATCCTAGGTAGCCTATCATTCAGTATGTTACAGGGAAAGAAATAACAGGCCAAAAGAATACAATAAAATCTTAAATCAAAGTGTTACCATCTCTGAAATTAAATGAGGTAAGAACCAATACACAATACCTGAAATTATTATAACCTACCATATTATTATTTCCAGATAGTTTATTTTTTAGAATATAATACCTAAGAGTCAGCAAAAAGAACCCAAAATAAAACTATTCTGAAATATACCATCATCTTGGAAACTGAAATCAATATTTCATGAAGGATAATTTAACAACAGTATGTTATAGTAACCTTAAACAATCTAGAGAATGGAATGGGCAAGGTAAATTTTTAAAAAGAGATCTAGGCAATATCTCTGGCTACTATAATAGAAAAATCCCTGGAGGAGCAAAGGGTAAATTATCAGGCTCCCCTAGCTAGAAAGAAATATCTGTTAATATTCAATTCCCATTGCTCTAATTTCATAGCCTCCAAGCAAGTTTCCTATCTAAATTTGGCCACCAGAGTATATCTACTCACCCAAAGGGAAAGTCTTGTACAGTTAACTGATCCAGTTATTGTATTAAATTTATCTCCCACTGTATTAATGAGTGGACATTAAGATTTATAAATCAGTCTCTTGTGACTTTGACTGATACAAATCAGTCTCTCAGACTGTATAACCTCCAGCTGACCAGACATGCTCTGATCTTTCAAGCACAGGACAATATCCTGCATAATACCCTTTACCAAAATCCAGGCACCAAAGAAAGTTCAACCTGATGTTTTGCTCAACCTGATGATGAAACAGTCCGATGTTTTTCTATTTACTACAGAAGAAAAGATAACAATTAAATAAGAGGTGAAAGAAATAGAACAGTTTCTAACCTAATACTAATTTGTTAATTTCTCAATCTGTTCTTTGAGTTTTATTCTTGGACAGAACTTCTACTAAAATTATTAGAAAGAGTATTCTAAAATTGTGGTGAATGAACATTAAGCTTTTCTTTCTTCATTGCTTCTTCCTTACATACTTTTTTGGAACATTAAAGAAAATGCAGAAAAAAATATATAATCTAATACCATCCTAATAATTTATCTCACATTCATTCCTGCAGAAATGGTTTAAAAACATGTACACAAATAGAATGAAACTAAATTGTCATGTAGAAAGTAAAGAAAAATAGTTTTCTGTAAATTAATCTTCTTGTTCAGCACTACTTATATTCTCTAGAACATAAGAACTAATTTTAACATTAGAGAAACATTGTCTGCAAGAGTATAATTATTTTGCAGAAAATATGTACCCCAAAAAAGTAGAAGGAACTGTACTTTCTCTGAGTTTTCAAAGCAATATCTCTTCAGGACGGTGTAATGTTGGCAAAAGAATAGACAAATAGATCAATGGAACAGAAGAATAGATAGTCCATAAATAGACACACATAAATATAGTCAACTGATCTTGGCAAAGGAACAAAAGCAATACAATAGAAAAATATAGTCTTTTCAACAAATGGTGCTAGAACAACTGGACATCCATATGCAAAAAAATACACAAATCTAGATACAGACCTTTCACCTTACGAAAGAAATTTAACTCAACATGAATCATAGACTTAAATGTAAAGGGCAAAACTATAAAACTTCTAGAAGATAACACAGGATAAAATCTAGATGGCCTTGGGTATGGTGGTGACTTTTTAGATACAACACCAAAGACATTATCCATGAAAGAAGTAATTGGTAGGCTGGAATTCATTAAAATTAAAAACAACTTCTCTGTGAAAGACATAGTAAAGAGAATGAGAAGACAAGCCACAGACTTGAAAAAAATATTTGCAAAAATCATATTTGATAAAGGACTGTTATCTAAAATATAAAAAGAACTCTTAAAACTCAAAAATAAGAAAACAACCCAATTAAAAATGGGCAAAAGCCTTGACCAGACAGTTCAGCAAAGAAGATATGTAGATGGCAAATAATCATGTGAAAAGATGCTTCACATCAAATGTCTTTGTAGAAATGCAAATTAAAACACTACAAATTAAAAAATTAAATTACTGTGCATCTATGAAGATGGTCAAAATCCAGAACACTGACAACACCAAATGCTAGTGAGGATGTGCAGCAATAGGAATTCTCATTCCCCACTGGTGGGACTACACAATGGTACAGCCACTTTGGAAGATAATTTGGCAACTTATTTCAAAACTAAACATAGTCTTACCATACAACCCAGCAATTATGCTCCTTGGTATTTAACCAAATGAACTGAAAACTATGTCCACACACAAACCTGCATACAGACATTTATAACAGCTTTATTCATAATTGTCAAAACTTGGAAGTAAACAAGATGTTTTTCAGAAGGTGAATAAATAAACCATGGTACATCCAGACAATGGAATATTATTCAGTGCTAAAAACAAGTGAGCTAGCAAGCCATGAAAAGACATGGAGGAAACTTAAATGCATATTATTAAGTGAGAGTAGCCAATCTGAAAAAGGCCACATACAATATGATTCTAACAATTAATATATAGTAATCCTGAAAAAGGCAAAGCTGCAGAAATGGTAAAAAGATCAGTGGTTGGTAGGGGTTAGGAAAGAGAGATGAATAGGCAGAG
Organism: Eulemur rufifrons; assembly: GCF_041146395.1. Taxonomy (NCBI): domain Eukaryota; kingdom Metazoa; phylum Chordata; class Mammalia; order Primates; family Lemuridae; genus Eulemur; species Eulemur rufifrons. Next base: position 221,683,486 of record NC_090989.1, on the reverse strand, counting down.
CACAGAGGATTTTTAGGGCAGTGAAACTATTCTGTATAGTATAATACTATAATTTGTAGATCTATGTCATTATACATTTGTCAAAACCATAAAATGCACATCAAGAGTGAACCCTAATATATACTATGGACTTTGGTGATAATGATGTGTCAAGGTAGGTTCACTGATTGATTGTTAACCAATGTACCTCTCTGGCACAGGATGTTGCTAAGGGGAAACTATGTGTGTTTGGTGGCATGGGGTATATGGGACAATAGCAACTCTGTACGTTCTGCTCAATTTTGCTGTGTACCCAAATCTGCTCTTTAAAAAAAGTCTATTAAAAAAACCCAAAACACTAAAAATTTTAAAAGTACTATTTTTATAAATTTTTTATAAACCCAAGTCATTGCTCACTGATTGGATACACAAATGTACTACTTTAATAGCTTTAAAAATAATGAACTGATTCCTGATACCTAATTTCTAAATTTCTAGATGGCTTGTTTTTTTTTTAAAGACAGAAATGATCTTATATTAAGGGAAATTATAAAAATGCAGAATGTAGCAAATGCATTAATTAAGATGTCATTTATATTTCACTTCAAGATTATTTAATTAACTTATCTATTTGTGTCCACAAGTAAGCCACAGCATATTTTAATGTTCAAAATGTGCCTTTTGTTGCATAACTTTTCTAATTGCTTTTACCCTTTCCTGAGATAACATGGTGTTTAGGTCTAGTCATTACCTGATTACCACTGGTTTTAATCTAAACAGAGGGATCACAGAATCAATTTAAGTTGCAACAATTTTAAGTTTCAAAATCCCATTTGGCCAGAAGGATATCTTATTTCCTCATTGGTAACTTTAAAATACTAATAAACTCTTCTGCTTGTCTTTTTCATCATGGAACCTTGTTTTTCTAGTTGTAAATATTGGAAGAGTATAATGAAGCAGAAAAAAAATTACCAATAAATGAGAACTCCCCAGGCAAGACTGTTAACATTTCAGCAGTTATGTTTAGAATTTTTATGCATTTTCATAATTAAGAAAATATCATATCTTTAACTTTCAATCTTATTTTTAAAATGTTATTGTAAGGTTTTTTTCCATGTCATCATAAATTCATTTACAAACACCACTGTTAAAGGCTGTGGACATCAATCAGGAATCAATGATCTGTTTAACTATTTTCCTATTTTCCTGTTCCTTGGCATTATAATATTGCAATGTAAATCTTCCCCAGTAACGACTGCCTATATTTTAAATATCCCTTATAGGGGTTTTTCTAAATGGTACTCTATTGGCCTTAAAGAAAATTCACTTACACTTGTTATAAGTACATCATGAACACAGTTATCATATTATTCTTTAGAAAATAAAAATATTACAAAAATCTATATCATTTTTATAAAACATATTTTCCGTATAGTCCTACCTTTCTTATTCCTCAACACATAAGTTTTTCCCTCTTTCAGTAGCCTGTGTGATCATTTCTTTGGTTTTCTTATTTCAACTACAGTCAACATTATTGAAAAGTTCTTTTAAAATCAGGAAAATATTTTTGGCCTCACACTGACCCCATTAACCCCTGATGAGCCAAAGGAAGGGAGGAATGGAAAGTGAAGCCAGAATCCTCAGAGAAATCTCACATGGGTTGACAAGACAGGGAAAATTTGAGCTGAAACATAACCACAGAGAGCATGCCACATGCCACATTCCATCTGTTCCCCGGGGAGAATCATAACCTAGGATAAGGACATAGGTTAGATAAGGAAATCCATCACACAATTAGAAGAACAAGAAAGGGTCCATGATTTGAGGGCTCTGGGCTGCTTTGGGGAAGCCTATAAACATGTCAATGCCAGAGGTTTTGAGGGACTTAGCTTGCATTTTCTTTTAGGCTGCTGGTACCTTCTGTTTGAAAAGCAGCAGGAAAAAAAAAAAGTGGGCCTCAAGATTCAGGAAGGCAGCATGGAAGTCATGGAGGTGATGAGAAAAATGAAGCTTTGGAGTCAAGCCCATGAGCATTCAAGCCAGGCTATACTGCTTAGGGAATGTTTGACCTCACACAAGATTCTTTGCTACCCTAAGTCTCAGTGTTGTCTCCTGGATGATAACTAACTCAAAAAGTTGTGGCAATGTGTTTAAAGCAATGTATCTGGTACATGGTAGTGTTGTATAAGCGTTAATTCCCTCCACTGCCTCCAAATTCCCTCTTCTTCCCTGAATCCTTCCCTTTTTCCTCTAGACTTGGGGAAGAGTGAGATCAAAGGGATTCTAGAGTTTTCCTAGGTTGTCCAGCCCACTGCAGAAGGAAAGGTAAGATACATAATAATGACAGTAGTAACTTACATTCACATATGAATTAACTTGTAGAAATAGATCAAGTAATTGTATTGGATAATCCAGGTATTTATTTTATGTAAAACCAGTTATTGCTTTTATAGAGATTGGTGGGGGAGGAGGAAGAAATTTTCAAACTTTCCATATCTTTGAAACAAGGAAATTTTCCACAACATACAAAATTATCTTCCTACATTGCCTGGATCTCTGCTCTACTTGTCACTGGTTTGATAGCTTGAGCTCTAAATTTCAATTAATTTAAACTACAATTAATTTTAAGACCATCAAGTCCAGCTACATTTGTAGCCATCTATTAGATTCACATGAATATTAATTTTATGCAGCTCATTTATTAAAATCCACTTAAGGAAGAAAAATGCAGTTTAACAGGATTCTGTAAGAAATTAAAGCCATTTAATTAACTAAAACAAAGAGGATATTATCCAGCAATGTTTCCAATGGATATTTAAAGTGTAATCTGCCTTTCCTTATTAATTTTGTGACAACTAGAATATTTTTACTTTGCTAACTTAAAAACTAGAACTAAATCTTGCCTTTCTTTTGATGTGCACATATCATAAGTTTTATCTAAGTCAAGACCATCTTTCTGAGAAGACAAAATTTGGTTTATAGTTTATTTGGTCTATAGTTAGTGTCATTCCTCTATGGATCCTAAAAATACTCTAGGTAAGAAACTTTAGGTTTAAAAACTGCCTATTAACCTAGTTCTATTTTCCCTTAATAGTTTTCAACTAATTCACATAAATGTTTGCTATAGAACTTCACGTACCTAAATGATGGAGTTACATCTGCTACCCAGACTGAGAAACAGATGACAGAACAGGCCTCGTAATGTCATTAGTTTATTTAAATATCGAGTGAACAAAGAGGATCGCTAGTGTGGAAAGTGTGGCAACTGATAACTAAAAACTATTATCCTGATGCCCACTTTTCTTTCTGCTGATAATTTTCTTTATTTGCTGATTCTTCTGTTGAAAACCATATCAACAGACACTCTACAAAACATAGCCATTAATTCAATCTCTCTTTGCCCTTGTTTTATTCCCCGTTGTAGTATTTTACCCATATGGTAAGCAAAATAATGACCTCCCAAAGATTTCCATGGCTTAATCCTTGGAACCTGTGAATATGTTACCTTGCCAAGGGGACTTTGCAGTGTGATGAAGGTGAGGGACCTTGGGACTGAGATATTGTCCAGGACTATGCAGGTGGGCCCAGCCAAGTCACATGAGTCCTTAAAAGAACCCTTCTGTCTAAGATAAGACAGAGAGGTCGAAAGGAACACAGCTCTGCTGACATCTTGATTTTAGCCCAGTGGGACCCCTTTAGATTTCTGACCTAGAGAACTCTGAGATAATACATATTTATTGTTTAAGCTACTAAAATTATGGGAACTAATAATTGCTGATACTAGTACACTAGCAATAGAAAACTAATATAACTCATAAGAATTAATCTCATCATAAAGGAAAAAAAAACTCCTGTGGGCCCACTAACTACAATGTTTTTTAGATGGGTAATGCCATTTCCAACTCTACAATATCACTTTTAATTCTTTTCCATTGAAACCATATACACATACTGAATCCAACTTTTGAGGCATGGAAGGTTTTGAGGTTTTACATAAGCCATATTCTCTATGGTACTTTTTGGTTTCTGTCATTCTATTTTGCTCTCTCTTCCAGAAGATGTCAAGAATGTACTCTCACAACCAGAATATAATTTTGACCTGTCATGTTACATTTGCATTGTGGCACACATATGAATGCTGAGATTAAAGGTTCAAAAAATGAATGCATAAAAAATAGATTAATCAAAATTATTTCTAGTGGAAAGAAATCATAAATATTTTTGCCAGAAGTATAACAATGTTTTGTTTAGCAAAAATACTAATTGATAAAAGCAGTTTCTTTGTGTTTTCTATAAAATCAAGAAAATAAAGTATTCAAAATACCTTGTCATTGTGATTCTGTTTACATTTTGAACTATTGTTCTCATTCTTTCACCTAACAAAATACTTTTTTGTTTGTAAGAAAGTACTGAAAATTTATCAAGAATAGTATTAATCATTTTCATCAACTTTTGGCCTGTGATCAAATGCTTGACACACAATTAAAAACATATCTTTTAAATACATCCTAGAAAAAGCACAGGCAGAAAACTGGACTTCAACATTTAAAATAGACTCAGAAAAAATGAAGCTGCATAAGTAGTCCTTAATTTAGAAGATGTAGTTGATCACTATTGAATTTTAAGTTATTAAAAAGGAGCCAATATCAGGGATTTTAAAACATGAGACATTGTATAACGGAAGCTTAACTCCAAATATAATCAGGTTTCATGAGTATATCGTTTTTGACAATTAAAATGGCATTTTCTTTAAAAGTCCAAAATTTTGGCTTGTTTCAAATTTAGACATGATTTCCACAACTGTACATGAAGGATGGGTTTTATTGCATCTAAATGAATGACAATTGAATGCTAAGTACAGTGTTATTTTTAAACAATTGTGTTCAAGACATATATAGTTGTCCTTCAACTAACAAGTACTTTAAAATTTCAGAAACTCTTTCTTTCACTAGATAAGTTCTCAGAAGAGGGAGGTCCCCTGTTTTCTAACAGTTGGTGGGAACTGGCAATAAGTAACATAACCAACCAGCTGTAATGCTAAGTGCAGAAGTAACTCTTGTAAGATGTTCTTTTGCCTCTGGTCCCCTCATCTCTAAAATAAGAATCACAGAATGTGAGTGCTAGAAGGAACTTTAAAATTGACTTTTGTTTCTTCTTGAGTCATTTAGTAGGTTTTTTTTTTTCACAGTTTTATTGAAGTATAGCTGAAGTAAAATAAACTTTATGTATTTAAAGTTCACAGTTTGGTTAGTTTTGACATTTGAAACCAGCACCAGAATCAAAATAATGAAATTTGCATTATACTCTAAAGTTTCCTTGTCCTCTCGGTATCTATCCCAAGCCCCTCCCTTACGCAGCTACCCAGCTCCAAACAACCACAAACTGCTTTCTGTTACTATAGATAAATTTGCATTTTCTAAAATCTTACATAAATAAAATCACAGTACACATTCTTTTTTGCCTGGCTTCTTTCACTTAGGATAATGATTTTGAGATTCATCTATTTCATTGCATATATCAGTAATTCTTTTTATATATTTCTTAGGGTTTTTTTTTTTTTAATAATTCCTACAAGGGCCCTCAGTGGGCAAATTAATGATCTGAGATTCATAGTTACTTCCATGGTCAAATACTTTGTGCACATATTAATCAGCGTTCTCCAGAGAAACCAAACCAATAGTATATATGTAGACACATAGAGATTTATTATGAAGGACTGGCTGACACAGTTATAGAGACTGAGAGGTCCTACAAAGTGTCATCTCCTACCTGGAGGCCTAGGAAAGCTTGTGGTGTAGTCCCAATACAGGCCCAAAGGACTGAGAACCAATGGTGGAGCCAGTAGTATAAATCCCAGTCCAAATCTGAAGGCCCAAGAACCAGGAGAACTAATGTCAGAGCATAGAAAAAGATGAATATACCAGCTCAGGAATGAATTCACCCTTCCTCTGTCTTTTTGTTCTATGTGTCCCCTAACAGATCAGATGATGCTCACCTGCATTTCTATGGGTGATCTCCTTTACTCAGTCTAATGATTCAGATGCTAATCTCTTCTGGAGATGCCCTCATAGACATACCCAGAAATAATGTTTTACCAGCTATCTGGGCATCCCTTAGTCCAGTTATGCTGACACATAAAATTATTCATCATAACATGCTTTTGTAAGATAATATTATTAAATTAACAGAATACTAGTATTCAAAAATTTAACATCAACCTCAGAAATCCCATTACTTTGGCAATAAGTAGATGACCAATCTTAGGAGTCAGTGAGGCCATAGACATTACTACACGAAAATCGAAGGAATTTTTGAGAGGGAAAGAACAAAAACTTCCCTGTGTCATTATTGTTGATTCCTGAGATGCCTGAAAAGGAAGAAGTACAAAATTCTAATATGAGAAAACTTTGTGTCTTTCGTACTTTGTTATTTTAAAAATTGAGCTACTATAATTAGAACATATTGCAAGGAGCAGTTAAAAAACACCATTTCCAATGAAGCTTCTGGAAGGAGGGCAGGGATTTGAGTAAGGAGGATGGTGGTGGGGGTGGGGAGTGTCTTGTGGACCACAGCCACTCCAGAAGATATTCTTTGTTTTCCCTAAAGTGTAAAAGGTCTATTAAAAAGAACAGCAGGATAGAGTCAAGCTAATTCTAGAATTATTCTTCCAGTAATTCTGGTGTTGCAAACACATTTGCAATGTTAATGAAAAAAGAAAAATCAATATATATTATATGGTCTAAACACTGAACAACTGCTCATGAAATAGAGTTCTCTGCTTATCAGAAGAATCTCCAGGAAAGACTAGATCATCATAAGTTAGTGTGGTAGTAAGACAATGCCAGTGTTGGTCAGAGACAAGAGAGGGAAATAACCTCTTTTATCAGTATCTCATACACTCTTCATCACTTACCCTTGCATTGCTCCAGCCCAGTGGAACCTGACTCTCGCCACTCCTCCTTGGTCTCCTTTTGCAGGTTTAACTTCGTCGACCCAGGGTGTGAATGCTAAAGTTTCTCTCAGCTCAACAGTTCGCCCTCTTTTGCTCCTTCTCTGGCAATCTCATCCAGTCCCATGCCTTTAATTGCCACATGATGACTCACAATGGTGTATCTTCAACCTGGATCTCCATTCATGGCTCTCTAGATGTGTATATCCACTCACCTACTTGAAAAATCCTCTTGAATGTTTCAAAGACATTTCAAAATTGACATGGCAAGAAGCAACTTTTGATCTTCTTCCCAAAATGATTATTTTCCATAATTTCCTATCTCAGTGAATGTCACATCTAGCCACCCACTTGCAGGGGCCATCCTTGACATCTCCTTTCCCTCAATCCCCCACGATATCCAAGCCATCATTAATTCTTGTTGTCTTTATTCTCTAAACATAGTATCTCTAGAACTAGTCCACTTCTATCCATTTCCACTGCTTTAATGCTAGTTCAAGTTACTGTCATGGTCAACTGCAGTAACTCCCTAACAAACCAAGTCATATCTCTTCCAGTTTTCTTTGTGTATTCTCTGAGCCAGAAGGATCTTTCAAAACACAAACCATTGCCTCATGCTCCTCAGCATATCTGAAACTCAGTCATTACTTTTTTAATTCTATCTACTAACTCTTAAATATATCCACATTTTTCCAACCCCAATGGCACTAAACTAGACCCTAACATCATCGTCATCTCTTGCCTAGATTATACCAAGTGCTTTGAAACTGGTCTCCTCACCTCCAGGCCTTGCTTCTGTCATCTGTTTTACAGGTCCAGCCAAAGTGATTGTTATAAAGTAAAAGGTGTCTCTCCCTTGCTTAAACTATTTAGTTAAAATCAGCCCAACAGAAAAATCAATAACATGAAACTACAAATATACATAAATATCACTTTCATCTCATGAGGCATTCAATATATGATATTTCCTATTCCTAAAATACATCATAAGATATGAGAGGGTTATATCTAACACAATAAACAGGGTTAAAAATTGTATGCATTTGCTAACCAGCTGTAAAATGTGTTACATAGATGTTTCATTGATGAAATGACAATAGTTTCTGTAGAAAGAACTTCCTGGTAAATATAATTGACTAGACACAGGAGGTAAAAAGTGCCTATAAGCTGCTGAGGGATCTGAGCTGGAGCTAGCATCTGTAAAGAGAAAAATCCTTACTCATTCAGTAAATGTTTATTGAGCAGCTAGTACGTACATATTAACTTGGTGAGCAATTTTTAGCATATACAGAGGTGTAAGAGAGGGTCCCAACCCTCGAGGTACTCAATCTACCTGGGGAGACATGAATAATATACGAAAAAAAAGTTTTAAAGCACACAACCAGAAGATATTACAGAAAGAAAAAATAAGATGAGAGAAAAAAGAGATTAATAGGTACATAAAAGCTTTGTAGGAAATAAACAGAAGAAAGCTAAATGTTTAATAAAAAGTTGTAGATGAAGTAGCCTATGAGTTAGGGCAGAAGCTTTGACTTATGAAAGTTTTATCAAAATTTTTGGTTGTCTAGACAACTTGGATTTTTTGTTATGATGGTGAGAAATAGTGGTATGCTGTAATAGCTAATATAATTTGAGATCCCACCATATGTTTAGCAGTGGTTTTAACCCCCTAAAGATTTTAGATTATTAAAACAAGTTGTTCATTTGACCATAAGCCATCTTGGAGGTCAAGAGAGACCTCACTGGTCTGTTAAGTGAATGTGAGCTTGTGAATTTGGCACAGATAATTCACATATGGACAAACCACCCAAGTGATTCCCCCAATCAGATGATGACACCATGAAATATTGTGATTGAAAATATTTGTTGTAAGACTGCAATAAACTCCCTTAAATGAAAATTCATTAAGCATTTTCATATGTAACTAGCAACCCAACCTGATATATTATGCCAGGGATGACATCTCAGCCAGTCATATTGCCTCAGGTTACAGCAGAGTTAGAACCATACCAGCATGTTCTGTGTGAGTGAGGTGGTTACAAGGAAAATGTCAAATTCTGTCTCATGAACAACATTTTAGGAGGAAGGATGAATCAGTTAGCTTTTCCAACTTACATTTTATGGTGTCAATAGAGATCATTACTGAGGAAAAGAATCCTTACTCAATAAATGGTGCTGGGAAAACTGGATAGCCACATGTAGAAGACTGAAACAGGATCTGCACCTTCCACCTCTCACAAAAATGAAGTCATGGTGGATAACAAACTTAAACCTAAGGAAACTATAAGAATTCTCAAAGAAAATGTCAGAAAAACTCTTATAGACGTTGGGCCAGGGAAAGAATTTATGAAGAAGATCCCAAAGACAATCACAGCAACAACAAAAATAAATAAATGGGACCTGATCAAATTAAAAAGCTTCTGCACAGCCAAGGAAACTATCACAAGAGCAAACAGACAACCTACAGAATGGGAGAAAATATTTGCATTTTACACATTCAACAAAGGGCTGATAACTAGAATCTATATAGAACTCAGGAAAATCAGCAAGAAAAAAATCAAACAACCCTATCAAAACCTGGGCAAAGGACATGAACAGAAACTTTTCAAAAGAAGATAGACTAATGGCCAACAAACATATGAAAAATGCTCACTATCTCTAATCATTAAAGAAATGCGAATCAAAACCACAATGAGGTATCACTTATCTCCAGTGAGAATGGCCATTATCAAAAAGTCCCAAAACAATAAATGTTGGCATGGACGTGGAGAGATAGGAACACTCATACACTGCTGGTGGGACTGTAAACTAGTACAACCTCTGTGGAAAGTAATATGGAGATACCTCAAAGAGATACAAGTAGAACTACCATTTGATCCAGCAATCCCATTACTGGGCATCTACCCAAAAGAACAAAAATCATTCTATAAAAAAGATATCTGCACTCGAATGTTTATAGCAGCACAATTCACAATTGCAAAGATGTGGAAACAACCCAAGTGCCCAACAATACATGAGTGGATTAATAAAATGTGGTATATGTATACCATGGAGTTCTACTCAGCCACAAAAAACAAGGGTGATCTAACACCTCTTGTATTATTCTGGATAGAGCTGGAACCCATTCTATTAAGTGAAGTATCCCAAGAATGGAAAAACAAGCACCACATGTACTCACCAGCAAATTGGTATTAACTGATCAACACTTAAGTGCACAGATAGTAATAACATTCATTGGGTGTCAGGCAGATAGGAGTGGGGAGGAAGGGATGGGTATATACACACCTAATGGGTACAGTGAGCACCATCTGGGAGATGAACACACTTGAAGCTCTGACTTGGGTGGGGCAAAGGCAATATACGCAACCTAAACATTTGTACCCCCATAATATGCTGAAATAAAAAAATTAAAAAAAAAATAGAGATCACTAAAAAACACTATATAGACTTTAAGTCCAGAATTTCATGAAAAAGCATCATCAAGTTAATTTTTTTTTTATTTTTTTGGTGAATCTCTAAGTTCCAATATATTTTTAAAATGATGACTTGAACATTTAAGCAATTCTCTCCAGATTCTAGCATTTCCAAAGTAAAAATTGAGTTTAGTTTTTTTAAAGGCAAACCATAAATTAAATACTCTGACTTGATAAAAAGAAGTGATTAGTTCAATAATTAGTTCAAGGGTTAGTAGTTCAGCTATAAAGTATGTTTGCCGACAAAAGATCAGCCACCTTCATTTACCTTTTTACAATATTTCTAAGTCTTTTTTTCCCTTCCTAATAAAAAGGTAATATATTTTAAATGTCAATATTGGATGGCATATTAAATATTTCAACATTTGGGAACAAAAACAGCTCCATTTTTTTCCCCTTTAAGGTTCACACTAATTTGTCCTGTTTTCATATCATAGTAATTTAAACAGTGCAGTCTCTGTTCATTCTTCAGAGACACCATTTCATTAGCCTTCATGTCTTATAGCATGATTGGAGCTGAAGTCTTTGAAATGAGTTGAAATGAATTTAAAGGGAAATAGCTTTAATCTTAGGAATACCAGCTGCCAAATCCTTCAAGTTACCCAGTAACCACTAGCCCCTGAAGCAGGGGTCCCCAACCTATGGTGAGTTGTATAATTATTTCATTATATATTACAATGTAATAATAATAGAAATAAAGTGCACAATAAATGTAATGTGCTTGAATCATCCCAAAACCACCCCCCACCTCAGTTCATGGAAAAATTATCTTCCATGAAAATGGTCCATGGTACCAAAAAGGTTGGGGACCACTGCCCTAGGGTAGTCCTTTCTTACTGTAGAATTCTTTATACTTTAACCAGCGATCTCACATACATTACTGTATTTGATCCTCACATTATCCTTTGGTAGTGTTATCTACATCTTTTCAGAGGAGAAAATTGATCAGAATGTTATCCCAGCTCACCAAACTAGTAAGGGTTCTACTAGATACGGTTTTGTGTGTGCAACCTTTCCACCCAAAACCACTAAATGGATCAGAAATGGATATTTTACCCCAAATCAACCAACACTTTATGAGATTGTCTTGAGAATTTGAACTAAGGTACAAAGAGACTGTAGTTGGCTGGATATAGGCATTGGAAATGAAAAACCACACTGTGGTCTGAGGGACCAAGAAATGACTTTGTTAAGTCATACCCAATATAAGCAAGCAAAAGAAACTGGTTAAGAAAATAAAATAAAGTTGAAACACTAAGATCAGAGAAAGACGACATGAAGGGAACTGTGCAGCCTAGGGGGAAGAGAGAGAGAGAGAGAGAGAGAGAGCGCGCGCGCGAGCACGCGCGCTCATTCCTGGCTTTTCATGCTTATCCGCACAAAGTCTGGCTGTACTTTACCTCCTGATCTTGGATGACAGTGAAATTGACTACTGTCGGCTTACACTAAATCCCTTGGCTTAAGCTAGTCTGAGTGGGCTCTGTCACAAACAAAGCTGCCTTGACTAGAGAACAGGGGTAGAGATCTGACTTGAATCATCAAGCTCTGGATTTATTCCCAATGCTCTTTGTCATGCACAAAATGATGAACTTTCTCATCTTTGAAGAATTCATTCACTTGATACCTTAAATAGAGTGAGTGTCAGAATGTGCTCACCTGGTATGAGTTTCCAAGCAACACACAGATAGATTAGGTTGATTGATTGAATAGATTGGTTGTCTTAGTTATATACGTAATAGCATTATTACCATTATATGTAAATAAGTAGGAAAATAATAATAATACTTAGGAAAGTAATAATTAGAAGTAATTAGAAACAATATTTAGGAAAAAATGTATAAAGTCTTAGAAATCATAGCTCTCTTAAGGGATCCAAAATTATCAGTATTTTCTGCAACCAAATCCGAAAAATCAGACCTCCTCTAGTACAAGATATTAAAAAAGTCTTCCATTAAAATTTAGTGAAACAGTACTTATGTCAACAGAAACCAATTTCTACATTGCAAGCAAGGAAAGACGCTGACATGTCTTCAAGCACCAGCTTATTATCATACGTTATCTTTGAAAGCCACTGGCATATTTGTAACCTTTTTTCACAGACATGCTTATTAAATCCTCATAACAACCTTGAGAGAAAAGTATTCCCCCATTTCATAGGTGAGAAAATTGAGATTCACAGAGATTATAAATTATAAAATCTGCTTTTGTTCAGAGGTGAGAGAGGACAGGACACATTTTAAAGACAGTCTTTCATGAAATAGGTAAATGACTTTGTTAGTGAATGAAAAAACTGCTTAGGCAGAGGGAAAGAATCAAGGCATGATAAAGTCCACACGTCTGCAAGCCTACAAAGATATAATGTCCCTTCTTCGCAAAGAAGCTGATCATACTCTCCCTCTCTCATACATACACACACACATAGTGTTACAGGATCTGCCACCACACTTCATTAAAAGGGAATGGTAATTTGATGATGATTTTTCTGTTGGGGCTTTATTTCTTTACTCTGCTTATAACAATGTATTTTCAACTGCTAATCATAACTGGATCCACCTAGAGATTTTACACATTTGTGGGACGTTTGAGCAGAATCTAGGACTATCATTTTAGAACCTGTTTTCACTATAGCAGAAGCCCATTCTAAAGAATGGATTCCAGCGATGTGATAAACACTGCCACATATCTTGCTTATGTACTTCCTCCAGTACAATAATACTTGCCCATGTCAGAAAATATTTTTACTTCTTAGGTTTGAAAGCCTTAAAATACAGGTATTGAGCCTACTTAACCTAAGATTGTTGGTCAAATGTTTGATAACTGTGGGGAAGACCACAGGTAGGGGTTGAATTGACAAAATGATGCTATCTTGTAGCAAGCAAAACATCCTGCATTGCTAAGAACTATGACATTTATTGGTAGTAGTTCAGAAGGAGTCAAGAAACATCAGACTTGAACAAGAGCCAAAAGATCATCACATACAAATATTTCTATTTACAGACGAGGAACCTAAAGCTTTCCTGGGTGACCAGCAGGTTGGCAATGTTCATCAGACGCTCTTTGTATTACAAGTATTTAGCAGACTATGCACTCTTAGAAGGGAGAAAATATGTCTCTTAATCATCTATGCCTCCATAGCACCCAATAACTTGCCTGGCTCAGCATGAGTGTGCTGTTAGTGATGGGTGAATGAGTAATGAACTAATAAAATGCAACTCAGACTCCTCAAGCCAAAGTTATAATAAAGGTGAGAAAGTAGATGATTGCTGTTTTAACGATGCAATCTTTACCCTTATTAATACTGCCACTTAGTGTTTCTGGTTGGCTTGCAAAGAAGCCTAGGAACATCCTTCTGTGTTAGGGAAGACGAACAGGAGAGCTGGGGGCCAGCTGGAGCTTCTCTGGGCCCCAAAATACCTTCTCCATCCTCATTAACTATGAGGCTCTGGTAATGTATGAGGGTCCCCTCTTGTGACCTCCTTGAAGACAGGGCTGGTGTCCGAGGGGAAGCTCCCATGCCCTAATCCTCCTGAGTGCCTACGGTGGGAAGAACAAGCTTCCCACACTCACGCATTCCAGGTGCACAGCACACTGGTTATAAACTCACCCGTGAAGATGACATCAGGGCTTCATGGACTGGCCAATCATGTGTGCTTTGTGCAGAGCCTCGACTCTTACAGAAAACTCCCCTGAGTTATAGATCCAGACTAGCAGATAGGGTCTGCTCTTTGCAGTTACGCTGCTTCTCCATCTTCCTTGGACCACAGTATCTGCCTTCTTGTGGTCAGGCTGAATGTCTTAGTTTTTATTAAAGAGGGGCTGAAGATTTGATATCAAGTTAGGATTTTGTCCAAATGTTATAAGGATGAAAAGATCACTGAAAAGAGTTGAGCTGTGGAGAGCAATGAACAGCTGTCCAGTGCCTTTGTACTAGCGCTTAACATGCTAGGGTTTCTGGGGATGTCTAAACACCTGTCACACTGGCACAGGCTGACTGCCCAGCCACACCACGCACTCTTTGTCTCCCCAGGTAATGTCCCGTTCAGAAGAGAGGTGGTAGTTTTCTAGGGATAAAGAGGAGGATTTTATGTGCAATACGAGTCACAGTGATTGCCTTTGAGACAAAATTCACTAATATAAAATAAGAGATTAAATGATGAACAAACAGAACAGTGCGGTACAAATCACCTACTGGTTTTCAATCTGAAAAGTATATAGTGAATGAACTAGTATTCCCAAATGTTTAAATAATGTAGCCTGGTTTTTAATTCCGTATATCTGGAATAAAACACATACAGTTCTTAGGTTCCCTCAACTCTTTTATTCCTCCGACAATGTCTGAATTCCCCTTCAGAAGTCAGCTTGGCTTCCGAAGCAATCTGTGACTACTAATATCTTCCTGAGAGGGTCTATCAATGTTTTAAAAATGTTGTAATGTATTGACTGCTTCCACAAAAGATACAAGAGGAACGGTTTCTGGAGTGTCCCCTACGTGTGGCGCTTAACACTAAGGAGCACGACAGAAACAGCCGCCCTCCAGGCAGCCAGTTTGCCGGCCCTGATGCTGTGTGACTCCCTGGGAGATGGGCTGTCTCTGGATGTCAGCAAGTGTGGGTATGACCTCAGATGGCACTGGCAAAAGCAATGATACATCACTTTTCCGAGGAAAAATAATGCCCAAGTAACTAAAGAAGTCAAAGAGTCCCCAATCCTTTGTCTATATTCTCTGACTTCTTTCTTCTTTGCTGCATTCCTGGAAGCTCAACCTGCCCAGCTTTGTCCCTGAAGGTCCCTCCTAGGCCACCTCACGTTTCATCCTGATCTTTTCCTCACCCTCTTCCTTTCCTTCAGGTCAGGGGTGTGATGACCAAGAGTTCAACACACAACCGAGGTGTTAGCTCTCTGAAATTTTGAGCAAGGAGGAAAACCTTAACTAATTAGCTAACCCCCAAGAACTAATTGACCACAACAGCCTAAAGGCTGCCTGTCATTATGACTGTCTATGCGACTGCCACCTCTTGTCATGCAAGCAGGTTTGAATTCCTCCACAATTACCTTTGGAGCAGGTCAAACAGCTAAGGGGTTCAAGTTTAATTCCAGGGGCATTTAAAATGTTACTAAAAAGTAAAAGAAAAAAGTAAGCTTGAAAAATAAGTATGTACAAGTCTCCATGTACAAGTGATTCATGTTATATTCTCATCCAACACTCCTTTGACAAGCATGGATCATTATTGCAGATTTAGAAACTGCTATTAATAAAAAATATTCAGACAACCTATAAAATGTCCACTCCTTACCATGTCTCCCAATTCTGAAAAAAATCTTGGTAGAAAGGGGCCTGAAATATTGAGTTCTATTCCCAAATCTGTCCCTAGACATGTAGCATAGGACAAGTTATTTGGTGGATTTCTTCATTCTTTCTGGTGGGCAAAGCAGTATCTGTAACAACGCGATAGCTCATAAAAAAATTCATATCTATGGTAATGTCTACGAAGCTGCTTTCAAAATACAAAAGATAATTCAGCTGGTCTGTCATTTTTATTATGTCTCCTGCATTGCTTTATGGCACAGTTCTCATCTATATTTTAACTGCTACCTTCAATGCTGTCACAGAAAGCAATGTGTTCCTATAACCACCCCTCAAAGGCCAAGACCTTCTGTACTCAACATGGACAACCCCGAATGTCAGCAAAGTGTAATAATCCAGAGTGTGGACTTCACAGGATCCAAAATTCTCCTCTGGTGCTTATGGGCAAGGAACTTGACCTTTCTGAGCCTCAATTTCCTTTTCTACAAAAGAGCGGTGGCAATAGAGCTGTTGTGAAGATAGAATGGAATAAGGAAAGAAAAATGCCTGACAGCACGGCGTAAATGTTACCTGATACTTGTTAACTTGGGCTCGGCAGCACATAGAACAGCAACAACCACTCCCAGAACAGCGATGTAGCTATACTTAATTATTGACTGCCTTGACCGTTCACTCTTATTTCATGTGTGTTTGTCTCTCAAATTAGCGCCAGGAGATAAATGAGTAGGTCTTATTATTTTCTGTGTTTTAAACAGTATCTAATGTGATTCCAAGTATACAATAGACAGAATTAAATACAGTTTTAATTATATGATTCCATTTCCATCGATCAAGAAGAGTTAAGCCCAAAGCCATATAACTGAGCCCCAGAAATATAGCAAAAGGCTCAAAGAGGCCATAAAGATGCTGCTTCAACTAAAGGAGCTCTACTTTGTATGTTCTATAAACTGGAGATTCGAGGGGAATAGGGCAAAAGGGGCAGGGGGCTGCAGGTTAAGAGAGGGGTTGCAAACCACCTTCATGGGTAATCAAAATGATACACACCATGAAGACAAATCAATATCCACCTTAAATATCTTGCATCGAGCTGTTTATTATCTCTAAGTTCTAGAGTGCTCTTCCTCTATACTCTTCTGGCATTCTTTATCTTGAGGAAAAGAGATATATGCCTGGCCCCAGAATTTCGGAGTATTGCCTCCCTTATAACAAGGTAAAACATGTTTCAGTGGGTTCTGAAATTCTATTAAGGGACCATTCCTGAGCACCTGCTCGGTGCAGAGCATTCCATAGCTCAAACATAAGTATTCACAAACCTTTGTACAAATAAATAAAGAAAATTTCTTGGAAGCATCATGTTCTGAGCTTTAAATTGAAGGAGTTGTGGGATGTAAGTTGGCAGGCCAGAAAAACGAGCGAGAAAAAAAAGGACCCAAATTTAGAAAGACAATAGAAGAAAGCCAACCCACTAGAAATCACAGTCTGTTAGCAGCTGTAGCATGGTGCCCAGCATAGCACCCAAAAACCATCTTCCTCAGGCATAATCCTGCTACCTCCTTCATGCAGGCGGCTCTTGTGTCTGTCAGACCACACATAGGAACATCTCACTAATCTTGGCTAATTAGAGCAGAAATTGCAAGCTGAATTTGTGAAAAACTAAACTGCAGATTTTTGCTAATGTTACATAGTTTAATTACTTTCAAGAACACATAGTAACTCAATTAGGCCAACAAAAAGTTTTTAGTTCTGTGTAGGGCCTACTTTAATAAGAGAAAAACATTTTTTATAATCATTGTATAGACTTATGTATAAATGGCATTGTTAAAATTCACAATCTTATACTAATTATTTATACTAAGAAAAGAATGGTGAGTATTATTTATTGAATGCAAGCCACTTATCAGTTATTATGGTACTAATGATCACAACATCCCTGACATGTTAGAATTTATTATTGCCAATATTTTTCCAATAGCAAGGAATTAAATTCTCAATATGGTATAGTAGAAAGAGCACAGAATAGAATACATTTCTGATTTCTCCAGCTCAGAGAAGCAGGAACAGAGTGATGGGAATCTTCAAGGCCAATGCTAAAGCATGTGGCAAAGGTTGCAGTGGAGACAGGAATGTTGAGGGGAAGCCTGAGAGTCATATAGACTATTCCAACAGCTGATGAACCTAAAGGCTGATGCCATTGTGCGGCTGTGCAGGTTGAACACCACCCACTGTCCAGGACATCCTTTACATTGCAGTGTGTGTGAGTGGTGTCCCCTGGAGGGATGCAGCAATAGCTCAGGAAGCCTAAGTGTCTGCTCCAAAGAGATACCAGGAATCTATGCACAAGGAAGCAGCATGGTAAGATCCAAGGATACCAGATGACCATGAGGAGGAATCATACAGATGGGGGAGGCACAGACTACAAAAATTCCTAGAATCAGAGGGAGCCATTTCCATAGTGTCAGGTGTAACAGGAGCTCACAGAAGTGCTGACCTTGCCTAGATAGGTCTTCATTTGTCCTAAAAGACTTGTCTGGGACTCAGGAAACAGACTTTATCTATCTTTAAATGGCTATGAGAGCTTGGTTAAGTTGCTTAACCTCCTGGATCTCAGTTTTCCACCTATAAAATTAAGAGGAAAAATTAGAATGCCAAGGAAGTTAGTAGAATTTCGTATAAGTTGATCTTACAGAATATTAATTATTAAACAGATTACTTCAAAAATCATCCTAAATATATGTCAATTATACCACAATAAAAATAATCCTAGATTAGGCAAAATTTCAGATAAATGTATAAAGTGTTTTGAGAAAATAAATATTATGCAACAGAAACTTACATTTAAAAAGTTAGATTATACACTGTTAAAATATGTGTTTAAAAGCATAAGAAACCTTTCACTAATGTTCAAATAAAATCAACTAGCTACACATTAATTTTGCCTTATAAGTAATAAATATCCTTCATGTTGCTCTAAGGAATAATGTAAACTTATAATAAATGGCTAATATTTGATTTACAGCATAAGTACTACAAATAGCTGTCATAATTCTTTACTATATTCTACATATATTATATACTGCATAGAATATATACATTATTCTATATTCTCTACTATATTCTATGTTCTACAGTCTAATAAGAAAAGTCTTAGTATTTACCAAGCAGATTTTTACATTTCTTATTATTTAGTTTATATCCTAATAATAGTAAAGAATCATGGCACATAAACCAAACATTTATACAGGTTATTGTGCAGATATAGTGTTTGTAATATAATCTCTCTGCAACATAGTATGATCAGGGAATGGAAAATTGTGATTATTTGAATACAGTGGCCAAATAACATAATCAATACACCTGTTTAACTGTTACTCTCTTTACTAAGAAAACTACTATGCACATTCAAATGTGGATGATTTAAAAAGATACTTCATAGTCTTGCTGCACCTTTGAGTTTTTATTTTAAACATTATTTGTAGCTATTATACAAAAGAAAGCTTTTCAGTCTAACTGACTAGTCTATGATTTTGATTAAGAATAATAAGGCTTTTACTGGGTATATCTTTTGCTAAAGTCGCTTTACTTAACCCAAAGGAAAACTAGTCTAGATCAGTGGTTTTCAATGTCTTTTGTTTTAGCAGTGAAATTCTTTGGTCTAGGGAAATCTTACACAGTATGGCAATTGAGCTAAAAGTAGCATTTTATTAATATAAATAAGCTCATATTTTTTTACATTTACTTATTATAAAGTCAATGAGAATACAGTAAATTCTACTTTGATGAACCACAAAATGTGAAATCAGGAGATACAGAGAAAAGTTACGGTGTTATATCTGCTTCATTATCAACCCATTTATATATTTTGTTTTAGTTGTACAATTTTATGAAGACTTTGCTTCATACCACTGAACATTCATGTGTGATTTTATAGAATTTTTTTAAAGACCAGTGCAATTCTACAAACTTCTAATTAACAACACATTTAGAAAAATTTAAAATGTATGTGCAAAGTAGAAGCTTTACTCAGAAAAACACAAAGCTTTGCTGATTTCTAAGTGTGACAACTTTTATGTAATATATTCTGGTAGGTTCTCTTAAATAGTTTTTAAATAATTGAGATATCTCTGTTAATAAAGTTTGAATAAAAATTTGGAGAATTCCTACAGAATTTCCAAAAAAAAAAAAAAAAAAGGTATATGTTAAGCAGTTGGTCTATATTGAATCTGGTTCCTTTCAGGTCTAATAGTCTCACTGCATGTGGTTATTTTGTCTCCACAGGGCAGAAAAGGTAAGAATTTGGAACTGTGGAACAAATATTTTTACGAAAAAGATAGTGAGGATGACATTAAACAGAGATCACAAACTCAGTGGTGTATAGAATCCCAGCAGGGAACACAAATCCATTAAAGGTACTAGAGGATGCAGCGAGTTCATGGCCTATGTGTAGGGAGCCAGTCAGAACTCAGCTCTAGCAGATGTCTATGCTGTGAAAACTCCAAACAGTGAGCAGTAGACTTCTAGAATGGCTCCCAATAGCATTCACACCCCTGGGTAATTCTCTCCTCTTGAGAGTGGGCTGGACCTAGTGATCTGCTTCCAATGCAGGGCGGGGGACAAAAGACAAAAAAAATGAAAAAAGGGATGGTATTTCCAATATAAGCTTACAAAAGACTGTGATATCTGTCCTGCTAACATACTTTCTGACTCTTATCATATTTGCTCTGATGAAGCAAATTGCTATGTGATAAGCTGCCCTGTGGAGAGGCCCCGCATGGGAAGGAACTAAGGGAGGACTTTGACGGACATCCCCTGAGGAACTAAATTCTTCTAACCTTGGCAGGAGAAAGCAGAATGGGGATCTTCCTCTCTCCCAGTGGAGTCTTGCCATGACTTCAGCCCCAGCATACAACTGGAGTGCAGCTTTGGGAGAGACCCAGAGCCAGAGGATCCAATTACACTGTACCTGGGTTCCTCATCCACAGAAACTAAGGTAATAAATAATATTGTTTTAAACAGTAGATACCTAATATCCAGTGTCACCAGAATTTCCAATTTTTCAGGAACAGCTGGAAATTCAGACTCTGGTGTGTGAAATCTCCTGATTTTTTTTGAAGTGGAAATTCATTTCATTTAATAGCTCGATATGTGGCACAGAGAAAAATAACACATCTGAAGGCTAAAAGGGGTTGTATAGTTCTAGTTTTCCACTGGTGCACTAATAAGAAAAATGCCAGACATGATGAGCAAAAATGAGCATTGCTTTATAAACATGTGGAATGATAAAAATGTCCTCTAAAATAAAATAGAACAACAAAACTATTTTTTCTTTTACTCCTAGAGTATAACATGCCAACAGAAATGGAATATTGGAAAGTAAGAAATTCCTGTTGCAAATGGGTATGACAACAGTAATAAAATTAGTAAAAAAAAAAAAAAATCATAACTGAGCAATTCACCAGAAAGAGACTTTGAATCAATCAAAGCTCTAATATTAAATCTGCTTAACATTTTACTCATGCATTTCTACCAAATGGTAATAAGCAAGCTGTAGAGAAAACCCAAGGGATTATTTTTCCCTTTTTAAATTTGAAAGACTATACTGTGGTTAATATACATGAGTTGCAAACTGCTAGGAAAAAGAAGCTGATTTCTAATACAAAACTGTACTCAGGGATATAAGTCACACTAAAATATTTTAAGACAAAATGTTTCTATAAATTTGTGCCACAGAATTGCCATAACATCATCTGCTCTATTCCAGATGATGGCTAACTCTGTCTTACCCACTCTCAACATTTCATCTATCACTTCTAGAAGAATGAATCCCAAATAGGCATTTCTATCCCTGGCCACATTCCTAAACTATGATGATCCTTTCTCTCAAATTGTATTTTCTCTTAGCTATCCTACTTCTTATTCAACAACCATCTTTCTCCCCAAATTTCCTCCCCCGAACCACTCCACCATAGCCATTTTCATTTAGTTACCAAATCTGATTAGATATTCTTTAATTTTATTTCTATAATTTAATTATCTTAGATATTACTTCCTTTATATTTCTACGATAATAACACTGGTTCAAGGCTTTACCAGCTAATACCCTAATTACTATGTTATTTTCTTCTCTTCCTCTTTTTCTTTCTAACTCTTTACCCCATTACTAGTTTATTCTACACATATATACCAATATTGAGCTCCTTAAAATATCACTGAAGAAATATCAATTATTGGTGATAATATATGGTGGAATTTTGCCACATACTACAAAATGCAATCACCACTTAAATTTTAACTGTCATAATGGGATGAAATGAAGTGGGCGCTATTAGGAAGGTGATCATGGGTAACCAAAAAATTATAGATAAAAGCAACTATAATCAATTTTAATGATGTGAATGTAAATTAATAAGTTTGCAGACATGAAGCATGGTCATGGCTCATTGGGGATCTGGGATTAACTCTCCTCCCTGGCAAGATGTGATATTTAGCATAGACTGATTATTACAGATTGCAGTAAACCTAGACACTCCCTGAAACCCTGGGTAGAAGTTTGGCAAATAAAATTCTTTTAGATTACATTTTCTTTAAATATATCAGAAGACCACTTATATAAAAATAATATTAAGAAAATAATGCTTCATAAAGTGAGTAGCCATCTTTAAACTTAACTTGTAGTTGAATTCTCATGTACTGAATAGTCTTGAAATAGAAAAATAACCTTATAATCTTCTTATTATATGACTCATACCAAACACCGTCTAACTTGATAATGCTGCATAGGAAAGTGTCTCCTCACCACTGATAAAAAACAATTCTGAAGACAATTGCCAAAATTAAATTCATTATCTTTCCATTTGAAATACATAAGAAAGAAATCACAAGTTAGTCTGATGTTTTGCCCCTGGGACCAATAAACTGGGTTATTTGAAAGAATAAACAAATAGTCTTTTGTTTTAAAAAATGAGTTTTTCCTATAGATTTACTATATATTTTTCAAATCTTTAAATTAATTCTGTAAACATAAAGAATATCAGGTGAAGTTTAATATCAAGTAGAATCTATTAGAATCTAACATGTAGAAACAGTTTTGGGCTTCAATATTAAATATTTTTAACCTTTTTTAGGCTGGGCATGGTGGCTCATGCCTGTAATCCTAGCACTCTAGGAGGCTGAGGTAGGAGAATTGTTTGAGATCAGGAGTTTGAGACCAGCCTGAGTAAAAGCGAGACCCTGTCTCTACTAAAAGTAGAAAAAATTAGCCAGGCAACTAAAAATAGAAACAAAAAATTAGCTAGGCATTGTGGCAAGCACCTGTAGTTGCAGCTACTCAGGAGGCTGAGGCAGGAGGATCACTTGAGCCCAGGAGTCTGAGATTGCTGTGTGCTAGGCTGATGCCATGGCACTCTACTCAGGGCAACAGAGTGAGACGCTGTATCAAAAAAAAAAAAAGATACGGTGCTCTTTGGCATCCAACTCTGCATGTAAACATAAGGAGCCGCAGACTCACGGGTTTGCCAAAGTTGGAAAAATCATGACACAGTCCATGAAACTGATCTGTCCAGGAGAAAATATTCCAAGTGGTTGCTCCTCCAACCTAGCAATCAATTCATTCTAAACAGTCAAACTATTAGTTTACTAACATACTCCAAGAAAACCATCACTTATCATCCGGCAATCTAGCCTTGAGAAGTAACCAGAACATAATGAAACTCATTTCTCACACCTAGAAAGTCCCAATCAGAGTAGACAGGACAGTGTGGTAAAATGGAAAGGACATACATTTTGGGATTAATTCTACTGATATTAGTCTTGGTTCTGGACTTCTGGATTCAAGTAAAGGCAGAGTCGTTTGTATCATACTAAACTTACTACCAATAACAATAAAAAACTCTAGGGAAAATATCTTTTTAATGTGTTTGGAGGTATTGGAGAATGAGCAAAATTAAACAGGACCTGGAAAGAATTCATTCCTTGACAGAAGGAAGTAAAATTGAGTAAGAGCCACATGTGTACAGCTATTCCTCTGAGAGAACCATGCATTCTTCCCAGAGGACGGGCTAGACTAACTCGGGTAGAAAATGGTATTCCTAATGAACTCACAACTCAGATGTCAGAATCTGGGGTTGCCCAAAAAACTAACAATCAAGGAGGAAACTCCCTAAAAGAAGGCAGCCACACATGAGGGGTCCCAAAATCTGCATAAAAATTTCTCTCAAAATGTTTGGATGACTCCTAAGTACACATATAAAGGACAAGACTCTAAACATTCCAGAAGAAAACACCCGGTGGAAGGTTGACCGGGCTGACCAGAAACTTTGGCAGCTGCCCACTAAGTCAGAGAGGCTTGGTAAATACCTCAGCTGCCCTGTTGAACCTCTGTTTACCTGAGGAAAACAAATCACATCCCATGACTAGGAGACGTTCTTTAGACTAAGGGCAAGGCTGAGTTAGCACTACTCCAATAAAATCTGGAACCAAGCCTTCAGAAGATCGGGGTGACCTGCCAGTAATTTAACTGCTTGCTAGAACAATACCCAACACTCTTCAGAGGAAAATGACAGAATTCTGAGTCTCCTTGGTGCGTCACACATAATGTCCAGCATATTAGCAGAGAGACGTGAAATTATGACTCATGGCCTAGAGAAAAGTCAACAGAAACAGACCCAGTTACAAGGCAGATTTTGAAATTAGTGCAAAAGAACTGAAAAACAAGAAAGAACCTATGATCAATGTTTACAAACAATAAGAAAAGAAGGTATAAATAAAGAGGTGGGGATCTCAGGAAAGATATGAAAACTGTCAAAGAAACTAATGGAAATCTTTAAAATAATAAAAAGCAGTAACTAAAATAAAATATTTAATTAGCTGTAAAAAGGCCTTTGACAAAATTAAACACCCATTTCTAATAAAAAAAAAAGCCCTTGATAAAGAAGAATAGATGGATACTTCCTTATACACACACACAAAAACACACACCTACACACACCCTCACTCAGTCTTAGAGTCAGTAGCATCCTCGATGGGGAAACATTGCAGACTACTACTGAGGTCAAGAACAAGGCAAGGATGTCCAATATCAACCTTTTCAATGTTTTTTAACTGAAGGTGTTAACCAACGCAATTAGACCTGAGAAAGGAAGAAATAAAACTATCTCTATTTGTAGATAACATGATAGTATCAATGATATAACTAACAAATGATAAAAGAATCAGATAATATAACAGATATAAAGTTAACATGCTAAAATCAATAATCTTTATAGAATAAGTTAGAAGATAAAATGGAAGAGAAAACCCAATTCATAAGAGCAATAATAAAGAAAAACTCAGAAATGAACTTAGCCAGTTGACCTTAAAACCTTTATGAAAAAAGTTAGTAAAACAACCCTTAAAATATATAAATAGATTCTTGCATAAATTAAAAATACCTCTTATTATTGTTTTTAAATTTTAAATAAATAGTGTTGGTGTAATTGTATAGCCGTCTGGAAAAAGATAGTATGAGATCTATTCCTCAAGCTATACATTGTGTATGATTCCATTCATTAGTGTATGATAGTCTACAAAAGGCAAAACAACAGGGTTAGACAGCAGATCTGTGCTGCTGGAGCTGAGTGACGGGGAGAGGAGGTGACTATGAAAGGGCAAGAGGAGGAATTCGGAAGGTGATGGATCTGCTTGACATGAAACTCTGCTGATGGACACAGGACTCTACGCATTTGACAAAACTCAGAACTAGACACCACAGGACTTTTTTGTATGTAAATTTAAAGAAAAAATAGGTTGTAGAGAAAGATGGAATTCCAAATGTGACAAGCAAACCTAACTGTATGATAAATGAATCACATAATCACACTGAAGGGATTAGGGAATAAAATAGACCTAAGGAACTTTGAAAACAGGGTTTTGACTGAACATTGTAAGGCTAAAGACAAAAAGAAGTCTACATAATGCTGTACTGTACTTGATAAATTTGTTTTTCTTAGGGGTATGGCTTAGCGTTACTGAAGCCCTAGGTATGCTAGGGTTGAACGAATGTGTGAACGCATTGTAGATAATGAGAGCCAGGTTTGCTATTGTCAGAGAAAGAAGTTACAAATAAGGAAAGGGAGAAGGCTAACATAAACCCAGTGGTGCTGGGCTGGAGTCAGCGGTATCAGTATGGACTCATGGTTTTGTTATGTGTACATAGAGTTAAATACAGGGATGAATATGTGTGGGGATGCCTGAGTTGTTATATTATACATACATGTATTTCTTAGCTCCATCCATTGAGAGGGACCAAAAGCAGTGACACTCTGTAGCAATGAGCACACCTAACAACCGGATTTTTGTTTCTAACTACCATTTTCCAATAAAAGGAACCAAGCGTCCTTGTAGAAGTGGTGATTCCAGAGGGGGAGCAGGAAAAAATACAAGAGCACCCTGGAGCATTTGTGGTGCCAAAAACTAAGAAAGTGCCAAAAAGCAACAACAACAACAACAACAACAAATCAGTTCATGTAAAAAGGACACAGAAGCCAATGTCAAAGAGCTCCCAAAGGCCAAAGTTAGAACATCTTACACATTAAAATTAATAATATTTGTAATAATAAAATATATATCCACAAGTCCATATTGATTATATAAATAGCTGAATACATTGGGGGAAAGGAACAACTCTTTCTTATCGAAAGATTTCAATTAAAATATGTAGAAGGAATGAGGGAAGTAAAAAAATGACCATTAGGACACCACAGAAATAATTGCTTCAGGCAAAATCCACTGACAGATACTAAATTTGTTGACAAAAGTTTAAGCAGGTACAGGCTATTTACATAAATCTGAATGTATCCTCCCCTAATATTTATTAGCAAAGGAAAAATAGTAACTTTATAGTAGAGAAACCAGGCAGATACCACCTTCTCTAAATGATCAAGGTTAACATCACCAGTAACGTGCTGTGTTACTATCATGTGCCCCTGGCATGATACATTGACAAGGGTACATCACCTCTGTGGTATCTTCTCCAATGTGCACAACCTCAGCCTGTTCAGTAGAAAACATTAGACAAACCCAATTGAGCAACAGTTTTCAAAATAAGTGACCAGACCCTTCAAAATTGCTGAGGTCATAAAAGAAAAGACATTGTGCTTTCAATAGGAGAAAGGTGAGGAGATGTGACAACTAAATGCAATGTGGAATCCTAAACTGGATCCTAGAACAGAAAAAAACTGGTAAAAATTCAAATATGTTTAAATTAATAGTACATACTAATGTTAATCTCTTAGTTTTGATAATTTTTCTATGGATATGTAAGCGTTAACTTAGAGGGAGGTGGAGAAAAGGATATATGAGAACCTTCTACTTTTACAACTCTTTTGTATTAAAAAAAAATATACCACAAACAAAGTCAAAGACAAATAGGGAGAAAACATTTACAACACACATCACAGATAGAGCTAATTTCCCTAAAGTATAAAAAAAACTTCTAAAAATTGAGGAGGGGAAAGATAAGCAAATGACAGGAACAATTTATTTAAAGTGATTTAAAAATGGCCTCTAAGCAGATAAAAAGGTGAGAAACTTCACTCACAGAAAGAATGCAAGATAACACTACACAAAAACACTAATTCTCACCTATCAGATATGCAGAAGATTATGTTGTCAATGCTGTGAGGAAACAGACATTCTCAAATATTGCTCAATGGAATGCAAAATGTGCCAAATTTTATGGAGAAGAATTTGGTGAAATCTTTGTATATATATATGCATACACACACACACATATGTGTGAGTATATATATAAGCTTTTATTCTTCAACTGAGCAACTTCACCTCAAGAACTTTATCTCTGATCAGAGTATTTTGACAATACACATTCAGCGTCAGTGTGGGGAAGTGACTCAAACAAACCTTGAACTTTTTTTAGTAGGTTGATTTTTGTAATGGCATGGCGGTGGAAATTCTGGAATTATTTTATGTATATTATATTGGACAATGAATAAATATGTTATTATTGAGAGCTAGAACACATGGAAGAAAGGAGATACAAATATGAAATGGAAGGTTCAGAAGAACCCTGTGGGATTGGCTTGAATTGCAGTTATTTATATAAAATCAATATAGAAGATAATTTCATAAATGTAAAAGGGTTAATAGATATTCATATTCCAATTCTATCCACTGAAAGGGCCTCTAAGTAATACCATCCCAGTAGCAGTGAGCACACTCAGCATCCAGATATTGGTTTCTAACATATTAATAGCATTTCCCTCTAGAGGAAATCAAGAACTCAGAAATCTTTGGAGAAATGGATGATTCCAGGGCTGATGCAGGGAAAATACAAGATGAGCTTAAGCCATCTTATTAAGCCAGAAAGTAAGATAGTTCTTTTAAAAAAAGATGGAGAGATTTCAAAAGGAATGAGAATTCATCTTGAAGGGGCACCCATTGGCCATATCTGGGACAATTTGAGATCAAAAGAAATTATAAAAATTGATTATAACCTACTGAATAAAATAGAAATCTACTGTTCCATGTTGGACAAAGAGAGAGAGAAAGAGAGAGAGAGAGAAAGAAACTGAAAAGAAGGATTCTTTATTACACAGAATAATAACTGATACGTGGTAGAGATGAAAACCCATCAATTTTAAATCGTCATAGAAAAAATTAGTTGGGTGCAATAATCATCAATTGATACTAAATATACTAGGGAAAAATTGATGAAAAACAAGGTATTTGCTTGGCTTTAAAGTATCTTTCACAAGTTGCTTATGAGTTACAAGAAAAATAATAGCTATACAGCAGAGAAACATAAGAGCTAAAATTATAAAGCTTTTAGCAGAAAACATAGGAGAGTACCATCACATCACTAGAGTTGATAGAGATTTCTTAGCTAGAACTCAAAATGCACTAACTAAAAACATCATAAACTAGATTTCATCAAAATTAAGAATTTCTGCTTATCACAAAAACACTATTAAGAAAATTAAAAGTGATCTCTTAGCTACTGTAAGCATCAATTGATTAAACTGAATTCTCTCCAAAGATATAACTTCCTCATGTATACTTATGTGCTTGTCAAGACCCAGGCTCTTGAACATCACCTCCAGGATGTATTGATCTTATTTACCCACAAGCATTTTGTAACAGTAGGCATTGGCAAGGCAGTTCCAACATCATTTGTTCATGGCCACTTTGTTTAATGTCTGCCTTGAATAAATGTTCTTTCTCACTTGAGTCATTTGGCTGGAATAAGTAAATAGATGGAGAAGAATGAGGTGGTCAGGAATAGGTGACAGGTGGGTAGATGTTTTAGAATGTGTCTAATAATGAGTCACAGTACCTTATTATTTTACAAAAATAAAACGCAGTGGGAGTTTAACAACTGCTCTCAAGCAACCCTGATGTAACCTTCAATGGACCTATGTACCTGAAAGCAAAGATGATCAAAGCTTACTGGTTCCCAGTATCATAAAGCTAATGACTTCTGCTTATTAATCAATCAAAAGCTAGTTGGTTTTCAACAGATATTTTATAATCTGCTTATACTTTGTCCCCAAATATTTTCTTCTTCTTGCTTTTCCAATAGAATAAAGACAAAAATAATTTAAAAAAAAGAAAGAAAATGAAAAGGCAAGACACAAACTGAGAAAAACTGTTCACATAAATATATCTGACAGAATATATAAATAATTCCTACAGTTCAATAACAAGAAAACAAACACCCAAATTTCAAAATGGCAAAATATTTGGATAGACACATCACAAAATAAGATAAATGAATGTTTAATAACCACATAAAAATATGCTGAACATTATTAGTCACCAGACAAATGGAAATTAAAACCACAAATTGCACCACACACCCACTAGAATGGCTCACATTGAAAAACCTGACAAAATTAAAAGTTGACAGGGATGTGGAGCAACTTAACTTTGCCAGTAGCATACTTTGGAAAATTGTTTAGCACATTTTTCATAAAATGTTTATTTATTAAAAGAATTAGCAGTTGCACACAGGTATATTCTCACAAGAAATAAAGTCAGATGTCCTTAAAAAAAGTTGTACGAGAATATTCACAGAAGTTTTACCACAATATCCTCAAATTGGAAACAATGTCTATCAACAGGTGTACGGATACAAAAATTATATGACATATTCATATATCGGACTACTATTCAGCAATAAAAAGAAATGAATTACTGATACATAAAACAAAGATGTCTCTCCAAAGTATCATATTGTACACTTAATATTTGTGCATTGTATTGCTTGCAAATTAAACACTAATTTTTTAAAAATTAAAAACAAATCTTGGCTCTTCTTGTTATGCCCATTGTTACTTACATTCTTAGCATCTCTGTCTCTTCTGACCTATAGATTATTACCAAGATCAGGTCTAGGTTTTAAAGGTTTGTCTGCTGCTTCTACAGTTGTAGGGGTGTACTTCAAGAAAGGGCATACAATCATGCAAGTACAAAATTAGGCACAGGGCCTATTATGCTGCATTAGCTTCATGGTAAACCCATCACTGATTACCTACAGGGAGCACAAATTCTTTGCAAGGAAGCCAGTGTCACTAACAGCTATTCAGCTGCTATGAAATAGAAAAACAAAAGAAAAACCTTTTTAATTAGGAAGAAGTGCCTTCCAGGAAAGAGAGGAGCCACTGGCCAAGAGCCAAAGGAAGCAGATAGGCAAGCATAGGGAAGAGGGGTTGGGTTCAGATGAAGTAATGAAGGAAGATGTGAACATTTAGATGAGTGGCATCTCCATCTCAAAGTCTGGGTTGAAATAGGAAAACAAAGAGAGACAACCACCAGCTGTGTACAGAACGGAACACAGTGGAGGTGGGAGGGCCTATCTGCTTTAGGAAAAACTGCATTGCTGGATGGGGGTGAAGATCAGCATATAGAATCTGTTTTCTATTTTTATTCCCTGGGCCTGCATAGTTAGGGTACAACATTGGTCCATCACTTGGAAAAGAAATGTGGCACAAACCATGAATGAACTCTGATGAGAGAAACTGACATGTCTATTAGACCTGTTAGCCTAATTATTAGCAAATCCCTAAAGGGGAGGGAGCTTCCCTATAATGAAAAAGGTAAGTAATTATGTGGTGACTACTATATGTTCTGCTTTTCACAAGACAGTTGCGGTTTATTCCTTTTGTTCCAAAATCGTGCCTTGTTTAGCATTTTAGTGGTTGAATGTTATCCACATTTGGACAATAAATTACATAGTCATCCAAGAATAATGTTGCTAGGAAAGTGAACCATGATAACAAGTGTCAAAATGCCTGGCATTCAGTCAGTGCCAGTTGTTCCTGTAACTCTCCTTGGAACTCTCTTTTTCATCGTTACTACCCTCATAAGCATCTGCAGTTTTTTCCCTCAGAGTTGAGATTTTCTTGTTTTGTTTTCTGCCCAGGCACTGGGAGGGTGTTTGTCCATGGAAGGTACTTAGGTGTGTCCAAATTTTTAGTTAATTTACTTACCATTATTGAAATGCATTATCATCATGCTTGGGAAACAGTGGTTGATTTTAAAATTTTAAGAACTTTTATATGGATACTGTAGCTATGCAGTTTTAAAAAATCAAAATGTGTGTTTTGGATTAAAGAGCTTAATTTGTTGTCTACCAGACAATAAATTCATCATCTGCAGTTTAACATACAATTTAAAAGAAATTAATAAAACCAAAACAGCTTTTTAAATTAAAAATTGTATTTAATAGGTTTTTATCATTTACATTGAAAAATCATATTGTTATTGATTGCTCATTATTTGAAAAGTCCAAAAGATATTATATATCCCCTGCAAATAGAGATGATTGATTTGCATTTTTACAAAGAAATAGTATGTTCTCCTTTGGTTGAGGAAAAAATTCAAAATATACAACTCTCATGAGGTTTAAGAAATATTTTCTCTTCTACAAAAGTTTCAAATGACTTAAATAAACAGAAAATAAAGAAAATTTGTCATTTTTCTGATTATTGACAAGGAGCTTAAAGTTTAAATTCCTTAAAAAGAAAAATTACTTTTTCTTTATTTTTGCCCTAATGGTAAGAATTTAAAAGTTACACACACACTTCAGTGAGCAATGGTGGTAATAATTCAAATAAATATTAGTTATTATTTATAGATTATGCAGAAAGTTTTGTGACTTATTTATGAATGATTGCCACATTTTATAAACAGTTGCTATGTCTATTAGACATTTTTTGTTTTCTGTGGTTGAATATCTTCAACAGCAGCAAAATTCTGTTACTTCCCTGCTTTCTCCTGGGTAGTTGTTGCTATGCTGAGGACTTTCACAGGCATTATATAGCTCATTTAATCCACGAAATTACCTGGAAAGAAAAGCATACCTTTCCCATTTTTACACATAGAGAAATTGTTTCAAAAATTCTTCAGTTCATGTAGTCGTTTTGAATAGTTAGTTTGGTAGTTGACTTCTCTGAAAATAATTTTTATTATTTCTGACAGAATCATAAGAATATAAATTATTCTTAGAATGGCCACTGATCTGTTTCTGTGGTATTTCCTGAGAGAAGCTACTGAAGATCAGTTAGGTTAGCCAATCTGTGAAATCAAAAGCAGATAACATCCTATTCTTTAAATCTAACCTTCCTGGGCTTCAAGTTCATTACAAATTCCAACACATCAACTGGCTCATATTAGGGCTAAAAAAGTACTTCATTTTTTTTGAAGATTGCCTGTTCCAACAGTGCTTCAGATTAGTAGGATTGAGATGGGATATATGAATCCAGAAATGCATCCTACAATCAGTATTATGATGGCTCTGAATTTACCTCTCTGCTATCCCAGAATCCAAACCAAATTCATACCAATATTTCCGATGAGGAAAATTATAAAACTATATGGTTTCACCATTAAGACCTTTTACTTTTTTGAAGACTCAATAAGGTAGAGGCTGACTGGTAGAGTGAGGGAAACTCCCCCTTACAGCACAATGGAAATGTACATTTCTAGAGGCTTCACCCAAGTTGAGCAGGTTAAGACTCATAGAGCAATTCACATTCCAGAAAATCAGTAAAGAGAAATTCCATTAAGGAAATATTTTATTTTATTATAATATATTGATTTTGTAAGTTTGCCAAAAACAAAACAAATCAAAATCTACATTTGAAGTTAATGAATACTCTCATAGGTCCATTTAAACATATGATTACAATCAACAATTATTCAAATATCATTTCCTTTGACCACTGTCAACATGTGTTTGAAAGGGAGCCTCAGAAGCTCTTCACCTACATTGTAAAACCTTTCCCCCTACATGATTCTTACACTCTGCTACAGAACTAGGACCTGTTCATCTCCTCCTTGAATGGATTACCAACTCCTCCACTCCTCTGTTTGTCTCTGAGGGGGGAGAAGAAAAGTAATAGCAAGAAAACCTGGGGTTCATCACCCATCCTTACAGTGTTCATATTGTCATTTATGTATATACAGGCCTCAAAGATAACCTGTGAGGAAGCTAAAAAATTAACATTTGCTCTGACTTAGGGGTGTTAACAATTATCCACTCTCTGTCAATAGGTTGGAGAATACAGGTGTCCCAAAAGTTGCCATACATAGGGAAAATGGGAAATTGTAGCTAAATGTACCTTTATTTAAAAAATGTTCATTCCAAAATGTTACAAAATTTTTCCTATGTAATTTCCATACATATATCAATGTATCCATGCATATCAAATTGATTCTTCTTTTCATCTTCCTATTTATGATTTGTCCTGTCTGGAGAAATCATGATGAACTATATCCACAAATAAATGAGCTAACATCTTATATAATTTATGATGAGTCACAGTTCATACATTGTTTTAATTCAGTCTGTCAAATGTATTCCACGTCAAGTACCGGTCAATCATGACAACAGAACTGTGGGTAATTAAAGAAATTAGTTTTCACAAAAACTCTTCTTCAGTGGCGCTATTTCCAATCTTTCAATACTCTGGTAAGTTTCTAGATCCCTGGTTTATCAATGTTCCAATGACAGTGCAGATCCTACAACTGCAAACCAATCTCCAGATGTTGTCTGACTAGTCTCTAAATGCTGATTACTTCCCTTGATTGTGAAATTATGCTTCTACATAAAGCTATTAATGTAGCCTTGACTCACTAAGATTGTATCTAAAATCCTCAGATATTTTTCACATGAAAGGTTGTCAAATATAATTGACCCAGTCCAGTGCTTTTTCATTGCCTTTTGAATTTCTACATTCACTCAAGTTCAATTTATTTTGTTGATTTGGGTTTCTTCTTCCATCATATGAAGTTACCAGCTCTGTCATCTAACTTCAAGTCGTTTGCCAAGCTTTATATCACCCCAAATTTAATAAACATTATCTTTAATCATATAGCAGAAAGGA
The DNA here is from genome assembly GCF_041146395.1 of Eulemur rufifrons. Classification (NCBI taxonomy): domain Eukaryota; kingdom Metazoa; phylum Chordata; class Mammalia; order Primates; family Lemuridae; genus Eulemur; species Eulemur rufifrons. Next base: position 221,649,403 of record NC_090989.1, on the reverse strand, counting down.
TGTATCTTCTGGTGAGAATATTTGAAACATCAATGATAACGGATGTGGAAGATATTTTGTGGAGGAGATGATGGTTCCATATATAACCTAGTGATTAGGCCATATTGATATCTACCTCCATGCTCATAAAGCAAATATTTCTAAAACTTTCTAGAAATTAGGAATGACTAAAAACAAAGGCTTGTCTTGATTCAGAATTCAAGACTGAAAAGGCCAAGAGTGTGACAGAATCTGATCGGGTGACCTTTTCTTGCAATAAGTCATCCTTTCAAAGGTGAACCTGCTGAGCTATCCTGAAGAAGTTAATATGAAAATATTTTTCCTGTAGATAGATACCAATTTATTTGGTTCCTTTAATAAACTCACCAGAAGTAGAAAGCACCAGGTTATGAGATGCAACAAGAGCTTCAGCTTTATTACGGCCAACCAGCTACTCTCCATTTAGAAAGTCAGCCTTAGTTCATATGATAAGCTTAGGTACATAGTGTTCACTCTGTAACTGGATTCACACGAACAAATTTAGTGGTTATAGCAATGTTGTCTCTGTTTTTCCATAATCTTTCTGAAACAATGGTTCTATAACTTAGATGATCATCGAATATGAAGGAAAGAGGCAGTTACAAATGGCAAAGAGAGAATAATTTAAACTATATAGATGATCAGTGAAAGAACTTGACATGTTTGGTTGTTTCCAATTTAAATGTCTATCAATTAGGAGAAAGAATAAATAAATCATGATATTTTTAGGCAGTCAAATACTATAAAACAATGAAAATGAATGAAGTAATAATATAAACATAGATATATCTTCCAAATATAATGTTGGGCAAAAAAAAAAAAAAAAAGTTGTGGAAAGGTATATCCAGGAAGCTATTATTTAAATAATGTTTTAAAATGTCCAAATAACTATATATTTTGGGGATTATACACTTACATAAAAAGATAGTTTTGAATGACCTAAATGATAAACACCAAGTTCAACAATAAGCATTATGAGAGAGGAGGTGATAAAGAGAAAATAGGAGAGGGAAATGGAATTGAGAAGATTTTAAAATGAATAGTAGAGTATATAGTGATGCTCATTATATTATTCTTTTTACCCTTTTATATATTAGACAAGTTTCATAATACAGAAGAAAGGAATTGATGAAAATTTTAAAAAGAAAACTGACTTCAGAGTTTCTCCCATGAGTACTCCAAAAGCAACTCAAATACAGTATAATTTCATATATTTATTCATTTTATTGAACAATGAATTTATTTTCCTGAACAGAATAGCACAGAGATGTCACTGAGATAATAAAAAATGATGATTCCCTGTTTATATTGTTTTAGGGTTATTTACTGATAAAAATGGGACATGCTATCACAGCATTGGACCTATGGAATTAATGCAAAATACTATGAAATAGTGTCAGAATACTAACAGATTTTGGTCTCACGGTTCACACACAAAATAAGGCACCTGAATAAACATTACACATCCATGACATAGCCATGCACAAGTCTTTGAGAATTGAACACTTCCTAAAATATATTTTTTTCAAACAAAAAGGAAATAGATCCTGTCATATCACTTCAGTATGTCCTTCAACGTGTGCCCTCTGGCTGGCCCAAGCACTACCAGACTGTTTCCAGAACTTCTAGCCTGTCTGTCTCAGACACCACCAAAATCCTCCCAGAGTGGGAAGCTCCCTCGGAGGCTGTAACCTTTTCTATTTAAATAGGTTCTTCTCCTGCCTCCTTCGAATGTGATTCAGAACCTCCATACAGGTCTCCTGGAATCAAACCCACCTAAAATTCAGGATTCACAAACCAGCCTGGCATCCAAGCCACTGTGTTCACAACATAAATACCCAGGCCCCATCCCACATCTATGAAATCAGAATCTTAACTGATGCTCAAACAGCCAGATTGGCAGGAGTCCAAAGTAACAGCTGGCTCTAGGTTCTTACCACTTGTTCTCTGTGCTAGAAACACTCTTCTTCCTTCACCCACTCCCTTCACGTCATATTCATCCTTCAGGTTACAGCTTAAACATTACTTCTTCTAGGATACCCCCTACACACACATGTTCTTACTGTACCGGGCCTATATCAGAATTTCTGACACTGCAATCTAAGTGCTGTTTAACTCCCTATGTTCCTCAACTACACTAAAAACAATGTGAAGGCAGGAACTGGACTTCTCTTGGTCACAGTTATTTCCTTAGTGTCTGGGATGGTACTGGCATTTAGTGAGTGCACAGTAAATAACTGTTGAGTAAATGAATAAATTTAAGAGAGGTCCAAGGCCACTGTTGTGCCCTGGCTTTTCCTTCCCACCTAATGTCTGTGTATTCACCTGTGGCAAGCATTACAATGCAGGGGTTAGGAGCAAGGGCTCAGTCAGGCCACCTTGTCACTACCCGTGTTGCCTTGGGCAAGTGACTTCAACCTTCTGTGGTTCTGTTTCCTCCTCCAGGGTTGTATGAGGATTAATGCATAGAAAACATTTATAACAGTGACAATAGAAATAAGTGTTTATTATTATACTTGGTAAATATGTATTATTTTTGTTACGGTCCCCTGTACCCCATTCTGACCCAAAACCTAAGATACCCCTCCTTTATAAACACTTGGCAGTTTTATGAACTAAGGCTTCCCCAATGTGGAAAACTGCCAATTCTCCATAAATCAATGACCACATATATTGATGAACAGAAAGTTGCAATTGTCCTTAATTATTGTAGTTTCCAGCCAGAAAGATGTTTAGGAAATATCTGGTCCAATTTTAAAGAAAATGAGTGATCTGCCTAAGCCGCAGATGGTTGGTGAGAAAGCTTGGCCTAGAACCCAGTTCTTCTGTTTCCCAGTCTCTCTACTATATCTCAAGTAACTGCTGACTATTTTAAGACCTAGGCCACTCACCATATGCCGTAGCTATAGCCCGTCTTTATTATTTCCACATGCTTTACTCTCTCCATTCCTGAAATATTTGTTCACTTTTTGCTGACTTTTGAGATTCTGAGGCAAGGAAGGTCTCAACAAGAACACGCCCCAACTCTCCCGGACTTTGGAAGGTAGGCAATGGGGGGTACACACCTCCTGTGGTTTGGATGCAGTTTATTTGGCCCCATCAAGTCTCCTGTTGAAATCTGATCCCCAGTGCTGGAACTGGGGCCTAGTAGGAGGTGTTTGGGTCATGGGGAAAGATCACACATGAACTGCTTGGCGCCACTCTCACAGAAGTGAGTTCTCTATTCGTTCCCTCAAGAACTGCTTTGTTAAAAGACCCTGGCACCTCCCTCCCCTCTCTCCCTTGCTTTCTTCCTCCCACCATGTGACGCCTGCTCCCCTTCACCTTCTGCCATGAGCGGAAGCTTCCTGAAGCCCTCACCAGAAGCAGATGCCGGTGCCATGCTTGTATAGTCTGCAGAACCGTGAGCCAAATAAACCTATTTTCTTCATAAATCACCCAGCCTCAAATATGCCTTTATAGCAACACCAAAATGGACCAAGACAACAAGCAAGTTGCAACAGGCCATAGAGAAAGTCCGGCTACAAGAAAGACTCATTCTGTAACAAGAGAGGGCCGTGGATAAAGGCTGTTTTCAGATGCTACCATATCAATGACTCTATTTTGCCCCTTGGCAGGTCCGAGGCACACTCCCTGCATCCCAGCCACCCACACACTCATTAGGTACACAGTGTTCTTGTGACGACCCAAGCCCCACCTGGGTACAAGCTGCTAATGGGGCCTGCTTCTCAACCCCAGGACATTTATAACCATCCATTTTCCACAGCTTATTTGTCCTAATATAATTCATCCTTAAACAACAGAATTTTAAAGTAAGGCAATTTTATTTCAAAAGGTACCTAAGTAATAATTAACCAAAGATACAGCTTGTTGACTTTCCAATTAATCCTTTATTTTTTCATCATCAATTTATACAGAATCATGGTTTTGTAATCCAATGATGTTCTTTGTAGAATATCATTAATCTTGAGACCACTCTGGCACCAAAGTGTCTTCCCTACTTTTTTCTAAGTTATTCTTCTGTCACAATTGCCACCAAGAAGATACTTGTATCCTATACAAAATGCTCCAGTTAGGTAAAAGCACTTGGTTTGTATTTCTCCCCCTGTGCTCACAAAAATTGTTTCACTTCCTTCCATGAGGTGGCAAAAATAAACAGAGGCCTCAAGTCACTGAAACCATCGATATTTTTGTAGCTTCTTTCCCAAAATAGTATCCTCAAACATTCAAAAAATTTAAACATTCTTAGCAGGTAAACTGTTGGGTTTACATTCATAGTCAGGTCTGTTGTAGTTCTTGGAGCTGCTGACCTTTCTTAAACTCCTGGCAACTTCTGAAAAGCAGTGTCTCAGTTTCAGATTCCAAAGGGGAACATAGTAGTCATTGCTGCCCTTTGCCATACATTTTCATGTCTCTTCCCTTCCAACCCCATAATCCAATTGCACTTCACAGTTCCTGTTGTGGGATGAATCCTATCCCAAAAAGATATGTCCAAGTCCTAACCCCGGGGTACCTATGAATGTGGCCTTACTTGGAAAAAAAGATCTTTACAGTTGTAATCAAGTTAAAATGACGATTAGGGTGGGCACTAATCCAATGTACAGTTTTCCCATAAGGGGGAAATTTGGATACAGACCCACACAGGGGAGAATGCCATGTGAAGACAGAGGCAGAGATTAGTGTGCTATTTCTACAAACCAAGAAATTCCATGGATTGGCAGCAACTACCAGAAGCTTGGAGAGGCATGGAACAGGTTCTCACTCAGATTTCCAGAAGGACCCAACCCTACTAACACCTGGATTTCAGACGTATAGCCCAGATCTGTTAAAGAATAAATTTCTGTCGTTTTAAGCCACCTAGTTTGTGCTCATTTGTTATGGCAGCCCTAAGAAACTAATACCGCCCCCTTGCAGGTATTTAGGACTATGTGACTGTTTCTCTCCAATCAGCTACAAGGGGAAGTACATGAATTACTTGTGGGCAAAAATAGTTAATTGCCAAAGGGAGATCCTCCAGAATCTCTTTCCGTCTGGCTTGGGTCTCTAACAACCCAGAGTAGATGTGGATACATAGCATGACCCAGAACAAAACCTTTGTTGTTTCAAAGCATGGATATTTAGATGTTTTTACCTATGGCAAAACACAGACTATTCTGTTTCCCACCCCCCCAGGACTATAACTATTAAATCCCTTAAAAGGACACAAATACGTTGAAAAAAAAATTTAGGATTTTCTAAAAGCAACTAAAACTTACATGAAAGTCTGAATGACCTAACCCCTTGCACTTAGAGAAAGCACACATCAGAGAAAACAATCTGCTAGCTGGTTGCTGATTAGGTTTCAATGTGCTCTCCTCCCTAAAGGAAATCCGTAATCATGAAATTTCAGGCAGTAACCAGCAGGTGGGTCTCTCTGCCTCTATTGAAATCAAGCCAAGTAGGTAACTATTCAACCAATGGAAACAACTGCATAGACTATGTCCCTGGACATCATGTGCTTTTAATTGAACTATTTTTGTGTGGTGTCTGTGACCCAGAACACTCAGAAGTTAATGTCTCTATACTATGAGATGGTAAAATAGAGAAGGGATTAGGAGGATGGGCTTGAATTCAAATCTCACTTCCTTCCTACCTTTATGGGCACATTACTTCACTTGGCCTAGCCTCTGTTTCCACAACTGTAAAATGGGGATAATAATTTTATTAAGTTGCTGTGGAAATTGCATGAGATAACATGGGAACCACTTGGGGCAGTGTTCTTAACGCTGGTAATTGTTATTGTGAAAAATATACCTTTTTGACATAGTAGCAGAAAACTAAGACTCTTCTATCATTTTCTGTTTATTATGCAGATTCAGTTCTGAATCTTTCTAACTTCCCTCTGTATCCCAACTCTGAGCCCCAAAGAAAGAGGTCAGTGAGAGCAGGGACCATGGCATGATTATTTTAAATGGGAACAAGAAAACTCTCCCAGGGCAGCTCTTGGCAAGCCACGAGGTCAACGGCTTGATGGCCCCCATGAAAAACAAAACAGGCAAAAAGGACAGCAGGACACCTATGAACAGAGAGCCCATCCTTCAGAAAACTATGACACTCAGGGTCACCCACATGCTCTATTTGCTATGGAGGAAAATAATTTTTTTTGATGAAAATACTACTCAGTTAAAATTGATTTCTTTGAGTCATTTTCAAACATTGCAAGCTTTACTTCTTGCTGCAGTATCAATATTTCCTGCATAGACTGTTATTTCTAAAGAAGTAAAAAGCACTATATGTAAAGATACAATTTTATGTCATTTATCATCAAACCAAAGTGGCAATATTTTCTAAAAAGCATGTTCACATTCTTCTTGAGTGCCATTATCTCAAACAGTGAAGGATGAGTAACTGGATGATGAACCAAAGCTCAGGAGTTCCAAACACAAGGAATGGCAGAGATGTTTTATTGTACTGAAATTCACACCAATTCTATCACATACAAAGATAGCACCACTGTCCCTTCACTCTGGCATGAATTTACATCCATCAAATTTTCTGGCCTGGTCTCTAATTAACAACAGTATGTATTTGCCAGAAGTTTTGCAGCAATTGAGAACACTGTGGTCATGTCACACACCAAAATTAACTGGCCTTCTCTGAATTACAAATCATGCCCTTTGCTCATGGGGGCTGTGCTCTAAGTAAGCTTCAGTGCATCATACTCAAGTGATATGATCTCCTCAAAAGAAATGCATCTTTTTCTCTTCTTGTCTCTTCATTTTTTTCTTGGTCATTATACAGAGAGATCTAGAGTCAGATAACTATGCAATTCTAAGTCTTTTCCCATGAATCTGTTCTGAAGGAAATAGATTCCAAAAGCACTTGCAAAGCAATATGAAAAATAATATTCTATGTTGCAAACAAATTTCTCTTACTCTATATTTTTGTCCCAGGTCTTATGCAACAGGAGCCTTGTAGAGTAGGAAAAAGTGCAGAAATGAATGAACAAAATAGTAGGAGTACAATATTTATTGTATTTTAAGAGAACACAATACTTACTCAACTGAACCTACTTACTGATCAGAAAATACCAGTGATTTTATCTTCCATAAATTTGACAACTTGGGTTCAAATATCACTTTTGGCAAAATAGTAGGAAAGTTCAGTAACAGAAAGTCAACTTATTTTGTTATAAAACATTATCATTCTAACAGTGTTTTATTATTTTGTCTTTTGGGGGTGTGGTTCTCTGTAAGCAATTCACTCATTGGTAAGGTTTAATGAGGTGAAGGTTATGGGATTGATCCCCACATGCATCTGTTAACTCTACATCAATTTCAAAATTACAGACTTATAAGAAAACTTTAGACAAGCTTTTAGGAAATGTGTGTTATTTGTAAGGCAGGGCCAAGTAAGATGAACCCAATCACCAATACTGTAAAAACAACCAAAGGAATCTACGCTACTTCTTGGTTAGGATATAACCTCTAGAATCAAGGGCTGCAAGCATATCCATTTGCTAGAGCTTTATGTTCCTGTCTTCAGATTAAATAGATCATGAGTCTAAATGCCTTATAATCTATTGACAACTCCTCTAATAACAAGATATCTTAAATTTCAACTATAAAGGTCCTGGAAAGAAAATAAATAATAGAAAATGGTGGTGGTCAGAAAACTAGAAAGAGCGGAACACAAAGCAAGGTGAAAGGAGGAGTTAGCAGAAGTTTTAAAGCCATGAAATGACCTCTCTCTTCTACCACTAAGTATCTGATCATAGGGAAGCAGATGAACCTGATAGCTCTGGAAATGTCGTTTCATCCAGATGGTTATCAGGGTTGCAATGTATAGATGCTATTGTCAAAGGTATGAGTAAATGTAGCCTATAATTCCCAAACTTTTTGCGAGCTGCAATCACATTTGACAGCCCTTTAAATTTTTCTAAAATAATATATGGCTTTTTACACATCAAAATAAATTCAAATAAATTGTACGTTTGTTAAGAATTTGGTCATGCTTCTTTTTATGATATGGTGCCTCACTGAGTTTCTTGAAACCAAGACTAGGTATCATTTATGCAAGTTTTAAGAACAAAGCATGGGGGAGGATTAACTATAGTAATTGCTCTATTGCACCCAAAGAATGAGAATTAGGAGATAACATTCAGTAACGTAGATTAAAGAAGAGACATAGAGCTGAGTATGAGGCAATGAATCTGTTGGATTCATTAATAAATATTTAACCTTGAACAAGTCTCTACCATTTTGGTAATCAGTGAACTGATAGACTAGCATTATATTATAAATATCATAATTTTGTTATTAACATTTCTGAGTACAAAGATAATGAAAGATAAACAACAGGTGAAACTTAAGAATTTCCAGAGAAAATATTAATTTCACTGAAATCAACCTTAAAATATATCAGATATTTCGTTACAAGGTACTGGATTAGGTACTACAGTTGGGAATGAAAGAGTAACAAAGACATTCGATTTCTGATTATTCTAATCTCTGAACTGAAAACCACAGTCCAGGTGAACTCACCTTAAGAACAGTCCAGCAGATGCCCCATAATAAGACAATATCATACACCAGCTCTTAGAGATGGTCTCTGATAGCACAGCATCAGCTATCTTTGAAATCAGGTAAAACAGCCAATTTGCAGTTCTCTGTACATTCAACTGAATTTTTCTAAAGAAGATTTAGTAGCCAGAGCATAGCACCATATCATCAACTAATAGTTTTTATTAATTATAACAGTGGAATAAACATAAAAATGTTCCAAAAAATAATCAAGAAGAATGACTGCCAAAATGTTGAAATTGTGGGAGCGAGCTGATAGACATACGGCAGTTCATTATATTATTGTCTCCTTTTGTGTATATTAGAAATTCCTCATAGCCATCTTTTAAAAATTAGACATTGAAAAATCTTAACTATCATCTAGCTCTGAAATGGGCTTGAAATTCCAAAAACTAATAAATATATCAGACCACTGGATATCCCTATGATGTTTCAAGAAACCATAGCATAAGAAAAAATTTAACTCTCATTCAAAGACTTTTGGGAAAATTAAAGGGACAAGGTGATGGTCTATGAGGAAAAAGGGACTAGAATAAGTTTATCCACATGGTGGAAGTATTTGATAGCAGGGATTGGTTCATGCTTTGTCCTTGTAGCTGATCACAGCCAAAATTGTTGATTAGACAGTAGTAGCTACAGGAGTTTTACACATGAGGGGCCCAGTTGTGGCAAGCCGGTTGGAAAAGGGAGCAAGGTTTGTTCTCTTGCATCTGTGTTTGTATCCACACTTCCTTTTTGAGTAGACTTCATATTAATTTGTAGTGTCCCCATGGCACTTCACAGCAATGGAGAAATTTCTGGCATGTAAAAATGGCTTCCATTGTTTCTAGTGCTTATGAATTATTCCATATGAAATTGCTCTCGACCTTTCAGAGTCTACACTACACTGCAATTTCCACCAAAAACCTGAAATGAATTAAACTGGATTTATTACAAGGCTGAAGAACTAGTCATTTGTCCCAGATCAGTTTGAAATATATTTGAAAAATAAAATCTTGCCACTTTTTTTTCACCTGTAGTCCAATGGAAGCAGCATGCAAAAGGAGATGAAAGAGATTATATAATCACAGAATGTTCCAGTGGAAGCCCCTTCGTTATATAAGCAAGAGAACCAGTTCTCAGCTGGGAGGCGATTTGTCTTAAGATCACATACTACTTAATGCCACGCTGGGATGGCGCCTTGGGCTTCTCACTCGCAGCCAGTTCTGTCTCTGCCACATTAACCATGCCCACAGATGAGGCCCCTGAAGGCCACACCTCACATATATACAGGCAACTGGATGGACTTCACGTAGGGTTCCTCTATGCCCAGTCTAGGTCTGTTCACATGACCTGAACATCTCTCAATGCAGAGGATTTCTATTATATTTTTTTCTTTTCCTTACTTAAGGTTTCCTTATTCAAGAATAGTTCATTACAAAACTAACTCTTCTGTGAGGAGATACACCTGTAGCCAGTAATAGCCCAGAGCTAAGGATACTGACCTCAGGAAGAGAAGAGAAGGGTCTAAGAATAGTCAAAGATGCTCACCTTGGGGAGTTCTTCAGGACAGCAAGGAGGGTACTGGAAGCTGTGACAAAACAAACAAACTCTGCCTCCTTCACTATTTCCCATAGGCTTGCCCTGAAGGATAGCACACTGTTGCTATTATCTGGTTAAGGCAATTCCAGCGGGGCAGCCAGTGTACTTATGCACTCTAAAAATATGAGTTGAAATTAAAATTTCAAACTAACAATCATCAGAATAATTCTTTCTATTTAATATTACTGCCTATCTCTATGACTACAGGTAAACCTTCTGGATATAATAGATAACAATTTTTGTAACTTGTAATTAAATACTTTTTCTTCCAACATAATAAATTAGATCTAAAGTTTCAAATTAAACAGTATCCGTAGCTACTAAAGCTGAGAGATCTGGGAACACAGATTATGCTATAGCTAATGCTTGCCTGTAATTTAGTCTAACACTTGCAAAGATAAAAAATGATAATAATAACCACCTTAAGAATTAAGCTTAGTAGGACATGGGTTCAGGAATGCCTAGGGACATTTCATTGAGATTGCTTAAGAACATAAAGAGTGATTCTTTCATTTAAAAAAGCAAACAAACTAAAAAAGCAAAATTGTCTTCAGAGCAGTGCTTTGAAAACAAGAAGCCTCACTAATGCTAAGGTTGAGAAACCAGAAATGTTAATTGCACTCATTTTACTCTCTATACTAATGGTCCTAAAAGATCATTCTGATACAATTTTCACATGGCAAAAATTTCGGCCATGTGGGCTCTGCTGGAACCCAACAAATTATTAATGCTACTGAAGCGTTAAGAGTATATTGAGAGAAATGCCCAGTGAAATAAGAAGGCATTTGTTATTACTTCTAGGTTAGTAACATTGGTCTGCCATCATTCCCCAGTGTGATAATAGAATTCTTAATCTCAACTCATGCCTATACTAGTCAAATAAGGAGTCCACCTGCCAACAGACCTGGAGTTGTGCATTTTTTCCCCAAGCCAAACTGGGAGATTATAGTTACCATTAATTTAGCTCTTGCTCTATTCTTAGCATGTAATATCTATTTTATACACATTGTTTCAATTGATCCTGAAATTACTGTCACATGGCTATTGTTAACCCCATTGGAGAGATGAGAAAATAGAGGCTCGATGATATGAACTTGCCCAAGTCAGTATGTAGCAGAGCCAGAACTAGAACACAATCAGGGTACCTCGGATCTAAATTCCCAACGTCTACAGCGACTGCCTCCCACACACACACTACTTAAATGTGGTTTGCCATGGAACTATTTTCCACAGACTCTGGATTGAGAGGTTGTTAAAGAAATACCCGTAGTTCCATCAAATTCATCTTTTTTTAAAATTAAAGGAATAAAACACACTTCAAAGGCGTGCTCCAAAAAACTGCAAAGAGAAAATGAAGCACTCCAAAAAGGTTAGCATAGATTCTTGAGTCCATAAAAAAAACATAGAATTCACATTGTTTATAAAACTAAGACTATTTGGGTTCACTACCAACTGCAAGAAAATCACAACAGTCACCTTATCTTGGTTGGCATGCAGTAATTTGATCCTGAAAAATGTACCCATGCCATGTGTGAAAGTTGATCTTAATAATTGGGTCACTCCTGTCATACCCAAATAAAACAGAACCGAGAAGTCAGGGGGGAAAGTACTCAGGGTATGAAACATTGCTCCAAGAATGTAATTCTCCACAAGCCTGACTGCTGAAAACGACTTGTAACCTGAAACTAGTTTTATCTATAGCTTCTGAGATAACTAGCTACAACCAATTTTGTTCAACACCCCCGTTGCTCACCAGAGATTGCCAGTTTCCCAAACCCTTACTAGTGCCAATGAACATTTTCAAAGAACAATATGGAACATTTTCAAAGAACAATATGTAACATTTCTTCTTTTTATAAAACCTCTAATCTCCTCTTCGTTCTTGAGAGAGAGCACTTCTGGCTCACATCAGACTATCTTTCCCAGTTCTTAAACTGATCTTGCCAATAAAACTCTCTTTTCTACTGTCGAGCCATCCTGATGGTCTTTTGGGCGACACATGTCATGAATAAGGGAGAAAAATCCATCCCTCAGTTCAAATGACGTTGAGCAGGCGAACTTGCTCACCCTACTGCTGCTGCATAATGTATGGATGGCTTTCAGACCCTGTTCAAGAGTCCTGAATCGATAACAAACTGATACCATTTAGACAGGAGTTACTGTGTGCAGATACCTTATACATCATTTAATCTAAACAAAACCTGGGTAGAGAAAACTAAAGACTGGTGTAGTTGAGTGGTGTGTTCAGGGCTCACAGTTAATAAACAGCAGGGGTGAGATGAGATTTGACCCCAAACTCCTATCATTCCAAAGTTATTCTATTGTCATGTCACCATGCTGCACCATTTGCTCGGAATTAAATACATTAAGTTTGATTTTTAAATCAATGAGTTGTTTTTGATTTCAAACAACTCTTCCGGCCCTAGTCATCTACATAAAATACATTTGCCAGAACTAGAAGCTCATAAGCCCAAAAGAAGCAAAATGTGCTTTGTAAAATCTCTCCCTGAGCTAACTCATTCTCACCCATCAAGTCTTAGCTTACATGACACTTCCTATGGGAATTCTTCCTGCTGCCTGGCCACGAAGCCCCGGTGCACGTTCCCGTAGCTTTCTGTACTACCATGACACATCGCACTAGATTTAAGTGCCTGCAGAAGCCAGTCACCCCTTTGGTCTATAAGTTCTGTGAGGGTAGACCCTGAACCCGGCTTAGATCTCACTGTGTCCCCAGGCCTACCTCATACCAAATATACAAAATTATTTATGAAATAAATGGATGAAATTATTAATATATGCTAAACTTGAGGTATTTAAGTTCATTTAGCTTTTGGAAGCTGTTTATTTATAAATGTCAACCAGGAAAAATAATAAGGCTAGAAAAAAATATGAGGCTATTTCGCAGTAGGATGATGAGACATCTATATGCAAGCAAAAATGAAAGAAAGAGAGAAACAGGAAAGCAAATAATAAGCAGACAGATGGAATATGACAACAACAAAAAGAGAGCTAGGCTCCCATTGACCAAAAAACAGATATTGTTATGCTTGGGGCAACCTTAATATTTCTATTCACCACTATTAGGATATATCAGTTCCAAGACAATGTTGAGAACTAATTCTTGAACCATTTTAAGGGAACTTGAACATTCAAAGACAGTATGAGACACATGTAGTCATCATTTGTCTATGGCTAATTAAATGGGATATTGTTCTGGACATTTCCAACCACTAATTGGTCAGGGTAAATTGTGTGTGTGTGGTGGGCAGATTACCTTAACACATCTGCCTTCAGCAGTGTCAGGGAGAAAGGGAGAGTCATTAAAGGAAGGTCGGCTAATTTGTTTGCTTATCACAGAACCCAACTGGTTATTCCAAATGACTATAAAGGATTATAAATCCTCTTAGGATTTAACATGAGGCTCAGAGCTAAACTGGGACAAGGAAGTGATTTTTAAAATCTTCACCAACCTAGGAGGCGGGAGGTCTAAGCATCTCATGAACAAGACAATAAAAGAATATTTACACCTACAGCTTAGAATAGTATGTCTCATTAAATAAAATGTCTTTTATCATTCTGGGAAGTTACTGACCCAGGGCACCGAAAGTAATGACATAGAAGCCTACAATTAAGCAAACCAGTAACTGTGAATCACTAAAGATTTACTCAGACACAGAATATATCCTTTTTCTTTTTAACTGAATAATCACATGAATGTTCATAAGCATTCGCCTGGGGAAAAGAATCTATTCTTTTTCAGAAAGGAAATAAAATAATAAGATACAATCTTGTTTCTTGCTAGAATCTGCTCATTTTAACAACGTAGACCTACGGACAAAAGAAAGACCTGGTTTTAGTGACACTAGGTCAGGAAGGGAAAAAAAGAAAAAGAAAAGTTTCATCAGGAAATAAGCTAACTCACAAGAACTAAGGGCAGCAATGTTCATTTCCCTTTTAGCTCGAAGTAGACAACAAGCAAAGTCCCCACTTCTGCCACCTTTCTGTAACCCTGGGTCCCTGGAATAAATAAGCAAATGGAGTCTACCTACAAACATCCCACTGATTCATAATAAATTGCTTTCTTACAGTAAATCACATAACAGCATGTTTGTGGTGGGTTTTATCTTCCTGCTAAGAAAACCCCAGGCCCCATGTAAAAATTATAATAATTATTTCTCCATATGTTTACTATTTTCCAATATCCAGGTCTCATATTGAACTGATCTTCATATTATTTCTCTCATAATAATGTTCCCTTCAACTTAATTTCATTCAAGACATCACTTTATCTTAGATTCTGAAAATTCCCCAAATGTAAACATATAACTAGCTGTCCAGGTAGAATAGATGGCAGCATATGCATGATGACTTTAGGGATTCTGAAGGGTGTGACTTAGCAAAAAAAAACTGCCTCTTGAAGAGCTATTGTGTCATCTGCCATTTATTTAATTAGAATCCCTCCTTGTTATATTGGGGGTGAGAAAAGTTCCGGCATGGCATAATGAGAGAGAAAGGTTTGGAGCCAAACAAGCCTGGATTCTGGTCTATTTCTACCACTTTCTATTTATGTGGCTTTGAGTTATCACCTAAGTTTTACAGAGTTTCTAAACTACAAAATGGAGATGATGCTTCACTTCATTCAACAAGTAAGTATGTAGCATCTATTGTTCTAGATACACTAGAACACTGGGTTCATGCTCTCATGGGGCTGCCATCTTAGTGGATGTGACAGAATATAAGCAAATGTACAGACAAGTATTTGCTATCGTGCCTGTGTGATAAGTGATATGAAACAAAATTAAACAGAAAAGGGGGGTAAGAAGGGATGGGGATGGGTAGGAAGGCCTGAAGTCCCACTTGAGCAGAAACAAATAAAATGAGGTAAAAGCTGTTAAAAGAACTCTTCAGAGACTGGTCATTATAGGAAATTTATAAAGGACCTGCTGGGCACATAGTAAACACTCAAAATTAGTAAGTGTCATAACTTTAAAATTTGAATTGATTTCTTTTCTATCATTAAGGCCCAAGTTTTTAAAGCACAAATGTGTAATTACCTGTGAAAGAGTATCCATAAGCACCTTACCATGGACAGCTTGATGCTATGACCGTTTCCTTGGAAAACAGAAGAAACGAAGGTAGAGAGCAAGAAGGAATGACACTTTGTGACGGCACCGGGGAGTGGAACAGATAGGTGCATGGGGCATGGGACAAGCATCGGCCGAGGAAGGAGGGGCCATGCCGGAGTCTCAGAAGCCCTGCAAACAGCAGGATCTCACCGCCCAAGCATGGTGAAAGGTTAAGGTGATACGCGAATAGGAGGGAGAAGGAAATATGGGTCTCCACACCGTAGCCACCTACATAACCAGTTTGCTTAGCACTTGGATAGCTGCTATAATTGTCTATGTATTTTAAGGATACATTCAGTTGCTATCTTAAAATATTCTCTTCCCAAGAGAGTGTTCTCCTACTAATAATTTGTTTCATAGGGCACTGCTCATGGGAAAAAGAGTTTCTTTCTACTTGGATGTTTAAGATATTAATATATATATTTTTTTATTATGTGAGAGGTCGACCTAAAATGAATTCAGTAATTTCAATGCAGATTACTCTCTAATAGAAACAATTTGGCAGTGGTGAATCTGCATACTCAGAAATTTAAAGTCATTACAAATTCAAATGTATTTCTTATAGACAAGTTTCCACCAATTGAAAGAAATTGAAGATTTTCATAGGGCAAATGAGCCTATTGAATTGACTGTTTTAGGGTGTCAGGCAGACAGAGGCATTAACTTGTATACGAGGAATAGAATTAATAAGGAATTTCTTACAGCTTCTCCTCAAACTGTCTTGTTCCAAGAGGATAAACAAAACCAAATGATCCTGAAAAAAAAAATTCCGTGCAATCTCAGAATCAAATTTTCCTCCTTAAACCAATAGTTTGAAAATAGAGAGATCCTGGCAATGCTTTGCTATGGACTAAGAGCACATTTTGAGGAGAATATATACAAACAATCATAAGGCACCATGCACACAAAAGTATTTTACGTAACAACGGCTGACCATCTTCGAGTGTCTGCCTCTATCCCAGATGCTAGGGATAAGGACATTAATCCTCAGGAGAACTTGATGAGGAAGATTTTATTATCTCTATTTTATAGATAAGGAAATGGAAATTTACTAAAGTTCACCAAGTTGAAATTTACCAGTAAAAGGCAAGTTTGTACATATAACATTTTGTACAGTTTTTTTTTTCTTTTTGATTCTCTTTGATACGAGATAAGGTCATATAGCAGAAAAAGAGTATGGCAGGAAGAGAAAAAAGACCTGAGCTCTAGTTATGGTTTCACAATTTAGTAACCAATCCCTCCAAACCTGTTTTCTCACTCAAAAAAGACCTAGTCCAGGTCCAAGCTCTCCAAAATCATGAAATAAGAGGATAAAGCCAAAAGTGGTCTGAAAACCAATAAGAACAAAAGCACGAGGACTTAGAAATTTCTGTAGGTTACTAAGTTACTGGCAGGATTTCCATGGGGAAGCTACCACCACTCTCGGGAAATATAGTATATTACAGTGAGTGTCTGCACAGGCCCCAGGGTAAATATTCAATTACTCTTAGAATAGTTGGATTCTGCTTTTTTGCCATCTTCCTATTAGATATCTTCTTCTGTTTCAAATGTCTTAAAGAGCTGGTCTTTCAACTTGATATCTTAGTATCTTCCTAAGTTAAATATATATAGGTGTGTGTTATACACACACATTCTCTCTCTCTCTCTCACACACACACACACACACACACACATGCATTAGATTCACTGACTGAAAAAGTTTCAATAACCAAAGTTGCACCTGAATATTTAAAGAGAGGACCAAGATTTTGGATATGCCACAGTGACCTTAAAATAAATTCTTTTTTTGGGAAAATGTGATGAGACTCCCAACGGTGATGTTCCCTCTGATTGTGAGTAAAATTGTAGAAGCTGATTTGGACCATCTGATTACTTGTTTGACAGCTGCAGAGTTTATCCAGGGGAGCTACTGTTTCCCTGGATCTTTTACTAACAGATTGAGTGATTGGAAAATTCTCAGGCAGCTGGCTAACGCCAGGCCTGAACTTTCACATGAATCCTAGTAACAGCAAGGAAGCTTTTATCTCAAGGCAAAAAGGGCAAAACCAAAAAATTTCACCAATAGATTTTTTGTACCAAGGGAATAGAGTAGTGCCCCGCCCAGTAAATGGAAAGACCCCTGAAAGCAGAGACCATGTCTATCTTGTACAATCCTATTTGCCCAGCAGGGAGCAGGAGGGCTAGCACGTAGAGGTGCTCTGAAAAAAAACATTGAATGAATGAATAGATCTGCAATAAAATGAAAGGTTCTCTCTGTGCAGAGCTCCCAAAAGTTTGTAAGTCTGAGGAAAAAATTAAAAAGAGAAAAAAAAGCAGAGAAAATTTATGGCTAGAGTCTCAGGTTCACTCCAGGGTAATTCAGAAAGAATACATGAATGTGTTTATTATTATCTCTATACCATCACTTGTTCCGATAAAGTTTAGAGATGCAAATGACAGGATTTCCTATGACTCTCAATATGCTGTAAGTTCTTTTATGTGTCCTGGAGTTTCCTGCTTAGTAGCATTCATAAAAATCATATACTGTTTGTACCTACTACATCGGGTAGTATATTTACATTGCATATAGCAGACACATCTACATCTTTAGCAAGAATGTACGTAAGAGGTGTCACAAAATAATAACATATACACGTGGCCTTATGTACTTTAAACTGCATTCTTGATTTACTAGCTCACTTTCTCTTTTTTCTTTTCTTTTTTTTCCTCTTTACTAGTTTGACTTTTCTCTTTCTTCTTGAAAGGGAAAAAAATTAGTTCAATGGCTCGGTTTGCTGGTTGATTTGTTAGCTTGCTAGTTAATTGACTATCTCAATAATGCCTGCTTATAGCAACCCCTAATATTATCTAGTAGTAGCCAGAGAATGATAACCTATACAGCCATATTTCTAACCATATCCTCACCTAAAGTTTTTATTTTTAAATTTTGTATTTGTAGACTTGTGTAGTATTCACCAACAGTCCACAGTCCTTTAGAAAAGTGAAGTAAAGTGGTTAGGGCAGAATTCTTTCTTACTCCTTTAATTCCTAGGATCTTAAAATGACAGCATATTTAAAGCTAAAGCAAGTTCAACTTGCTCACTAACTGAAGCCATTTCATCATGAGGAAACCAACCCACCATAGCACGACAGAGTGAAGTCACAGTTGCTGGCCACACTTAAGAAGTTCTTTGGAAAAAGTAGCACAGAATGAAAGTTGTAAAGTCACCTCCAACTTCATACATGCTAAGTCCTAGCCGAAGTGTTTTATTTCACTGAAGCCTTCCATTCTGTCAGTGAATCTCTAATTGTTCCCGAAATTGCTCCCCTCCTGCCTTCTTCTCAAAACTACCACTCAGCCCACAGCACAGCCTGAAAAGTATCTGCACTCCCATGTTTATCACAACACTATTCACAATAGTCAAGATTTGGAACGAACCTAAGTGTCCATGAACAGATGGATAATGAAATGTGGTACGTATACACAATGGAATATTACATAGCCACAAAAAAGAATGAAATTCTGCCATTTGCAAAAACGTGGATGGAACTGAGAACATTACATTAAGTGAAATAAGCCAAGCAAAGAAAGACAATATCACATGTTCTCACTCATATGTGGGAGCTAAATATTAAAAACAATTGATCTCATGGAGACAGAGATAGAATAATGGTTACCAGAGTCCGGGCAGTATAGTTGGGGGTGGGGGATAAAGTGGGGATGGTTAATGGGTACAAAAATATAGTTCGATAGAATGAACAATATTTGATAGAACAACAAAGTACCTAGAATCAACAATAAGTTAGGGTATACTTTAAAATAACTGAAAGAGTAGAACTGGAATGTTCCTAGTGCAAAGAAATGATAAATGTCTGAGGTGATGGATACCCCAATTATCCTTATTTGATTAATTCACACTGTATGCTTATATCAAAACATCACATATACCCTATAAAGATAAAGAATTATTAGGTACTCATAATAATTAAAAATTTCAAAAAAGAACATGATGTTTCCCAATAATTTAAAAAACATTCTATTTCATCTAGGTTGTTAGGGTTAAGAAATGCATATAAAACTAATACAATAGTGTCTGGCACATGGTAAATGTTCAATAACTGCTAGTTATTTCATCATCATCTTGATCATCATAATCATAATTCCTTTTTTCCAAGTTAAATGTATACTTCCAGTTTCTATTCATCAAAAATAGGTTATATGGAGAAGTAAAAATGGTGGAGTAAAGGTGACCTCCTGGCTTCCGGCTCCCAGAGAAAGAGGTGAAGAACTTGGTCTGCTACGCACAAGTGGATTGCTGCCCCACAAGAATAGCATTGTGAAATGGAAGAGAAACAGCGTGGGACACACAGCACAGGAAAAAAAAAAAAACGGTGAATGGGAGATACCATTGAGGAGTCTGGAGAATGTGAGATAAAAAAGACATCTGCACCCGGATGTTTATAGCAGCACAATTCACAATCGCAAAGATGTGGAAACAACTCAAATGCCCATCGATTCATGAATGGAATAGCAAAATGTGGTATATGTATACCATGGAATATTACTCAGCTATTAGAAATGATGGCGATATGGCATCTCTTTGGTTCTCCTGGAGAGAGCTGGAACCCATTCTATTAAGTGAAGTATCCCAAGAATGGAAAAATAAGCACCACATGTACTCACCAGCAAACTGGTTTCCCTGAGTGCACATTTGGGAATAACACCAATTGGATATCGGACAGAGGTCAGGGCTGGGTGGAAGGGATGGGTGTATACCTACTTGATGAGTGCGATGCGCACTGCCTGGGGAATGGACACGCTTGAAGTTCTGACTGGGGGGGATGGGTGCACACCTACGTGATGAGTGTGATGTGCACTGTCTAGAATGGACACAATTGAAGCTCAGACTCGGGGGGATGGGGAGGCATGGGCAATGTATATAGCCTGATCTTTTGTACCCCCATAATGAGCTAAAAAACAAACAAAAAATAAAATAAATAAATAAAACACAATAGAGAATAGAGCCTGGGAGAGCTACACCCGCCTGGCCAACCAGTGCAGTGGGATCTGACCCACAGGAGAACGTCCTGCTTCCCAACTGACCTCCACACCCACTCAGACAGGGACCTGCCTGAAGTCAGTGCAAAATTGCGGCAGGACACGTTGGGTTCTGTGGAGAGGACAACAGTGGGAAGCATCTTGAACTCCCAGAGCTCTGTGCTAGGACTGCACTGGGTGGGGGAGGGACTGGTCTGAGCTAGGGCTGGAGGGAGTTAGGAGACAGGCACCTCGCGTCTGGTGGTCAGCAGGACCAGAACAACGGAGGTGAACACTGAAAGTGGGCCTCTAGCCTGGAAACTGCTGCAGATGAGTAGGCCAGCTCTGGGCGGGTCAGAAAGAGCATGACCTCCTCCTGCCAGACAGGCGCGAGACTGCCGGAGGGAGACATACAGGAGACAACGGGGCGTCCTGTTGACTCAGCTCCGCAATCCGGCATCCGCCAACTCCTGAACAGTCACCTCCAGTGGTAGTGCTCTGTGGGTGGGTGGCTGCCATTTTGGGGGTCCACAACCCAGATGCTGTGGTGCGCTACAGTTTCAGGCAGCACCCCTCCTCCAGCCAGAGGAATCTCGTGACAGGCTCCGCCCTTCTGCAACCTATTGTCAACTAGCCGACCCGTTTTGACGGGCAAATTTTGAGTGCTTCCCCAGTCGTGGGAGCCTGACACCTGCAGGATTCACAGGCACTGAGGCGCTGGGCAGACTCGGGCATCACCCCTCTCCCTAGCACAGTGATTTTCGAGCCAAAAGTGGTAGGCTCCACCCCCGGAGGTAGGGAGAGGCAAGAAGAGCCACTTTCCCTGTGCGACTGGAGTATATCTGCAGGGCCTTGGTGCAGATCAATAGTTAACAGCCCAGTGAGTTGGCCTGTCAGACTGGCTTAAGTCATACAGTAGGATCATAACTCTGGGGCCTGATCTCCACGTATGGGCAGCTGCCAACAGTGGAGTTCCCAGTCAGGGAAAACCCTCAACAAAATAGGCATAGATGGGACATTCCTTAAAATTATTAAGGCCATATATGACAAACCCACAGCCAGTATCGTATTGAATGGGGAAAAACTGAAAGCATTCCTGCTTAGAACTGGAACCAGACAAGGTTGCCCACTATCCCCACTTCTATTCAACTAGTGCTGGAAGTCCTTGCCAGAGCAATCAGACAAGAGAAGGGAATTAAGGGTGTCCGAATTGGGGCAGAAGAGTTCAAACTCTCACTCTTTGCTGATGATACGCTATTATACCTAGAAAATCCCAAGGATTCAGCCAAGAGACTCCTGGAATTGATAAACAAATTCAGTAAAGTCTCAGGATACAAAATCAATGCACACAAATCAGTGGCATTCATATGCGCCAATAACAGCCAAGCCAAAAATCAAATCAAAGACGCAACACCTTTCACAATAGCATCAAAGAAATTTAAATATTTAGGAATATATTTAACGAAGGAGGTGAGAGATATTTATAGGGAGAACTACGAAACACTGAGAAAAGAAATCATAGATGATGTACACAGATGGAAATCCCTACCATGTTCATGGATTGGTAGAAGCAATATTGTTAAAATGTCCATTCTACCTAAAGTGATCTACAGAATTAATGCAATATCTATCAAAATTCTACGATCATTCTTTACAGATTTAGAAAAAACAATTCTATGCTTCATCTGGAACCAGAGAAGACCTCATATAGCCAAAGCAATCTTAAGCAAAAAGAAAAAAATGGGAGGCATCAGTCTGCCAGACTTCAATCTTTACTATAAGGCTATTGTAAACAAAACAGCATGGTACTGGCACAAGAACAGAGATATAGACCTTTAGAATAGAACAGAGATCCCAGATATAAAACCATCGTCATCTTGTCATCTAATCTTCAACAAAGCAGATAAAAGTATACATTGGGGAAAAGAATCACTATTCAATAAGTGATGCTGGGAAAACTGGGTATCCACATGCAGAAGATTGAAACTGGAGCCCCACCTCTCACCTCTCACAAAAATCAATTCACGTTAGATAACAGACTTAAACCTAAGCGTGAAACCTTAAGAATTCTGGAAGAAAATGTGGGGAAGACTCTTTTAGACATCACCCTAGGTAAAGAATTTATGAAGAAGATCCCCAAAGTAATCACAGCAGCAGCAAAAATAACCAAATGAGACATGATCAAATTAAAAAGCTTCTGCACAGCCAAGGCCATTCATTAACAATTCCTATTAACCAAAGATACTTTGAGAACAGATCGTTATATGGAATATATGGGCTTCACAAGACTTTTAAGAAATTATTCTTTCACATCAGAGATGGAGTATTAACCTCCATTCAAGCACAATCATTTGAGTCATTTTACAAGAAGGGGTAAGTCATATGAAGGGTCTCACCTAAGTTTCCTTAAATCAAATCTCAAGTTTAAGCTTAATATAAAATATCATTATTTGTCCTATTAAATTGCTTGTATTCAATAGCCAAAAATTTGATATAGCCCTTGACTAGAACCAACTTACCATGAAAGTTCTATGATAAATCACCATGCCTACTACTTCTCATCCTCTCTTCAAGAGTTTTTGTATTTGATACATTATTCTCCTCTAAGTTTGATTAGGCTACATCTTTTTTATGTAAAGTTTTTATTGAGGTATAACATACATATGGAAAAGTATACATACATACAGAAAACTATACAAATAATAACTGTATAACTCGATGTCTTTTTACTAAGTGACTAACATAATCAATATCCATGTGAATAGTTCCCGGATCAAAAAATAAGACATTACTAGCCTCTCATAGATTATTTTTTCCTATTTATGAACATTATATACAAAGACTCATATACTATATTGTATCTGACTTCTTTTGCACAATATTATGTTTATGGGCACCATCTATGTTGTTCATGTATATGTAGTTCATTTTTCTCATTGCTATATAGTATTTAGTTGTATGAATATAACACAATATATCCATTCTAGTATTAATGGACATTTGGATTGTCAAGTGACACTATTCAAAAAGTAAAAAACAGACTACAGAGTGGGAGAAGATATTTGTAATACATATGCCTAATTGATTCATATCTAGATTCTATAACTCATAGATCAAGAATAATAAAAATCCTATAGAAAAAAATGAACAAAAAGTTTGAAACAGGTACTTTAAAACAGAGGATATGAGGATAGTCAATAAACATATCAAAATGTAGCTAATTTCATTTAGTCATCAAAGTGATACAATTAAATCACAATAAGGTATCACACAATGGAATGCTAAATTGAAAAGGACTGAAAATACCAACGGTTGGCAAGAATGTGGAGCAACTAAAACTGAACACACACTGCTGATACAATCGCTTTGTAAATTGGTACAACCACTTTAGGAAGCTTAGCAAAAATGTTCATTGCAGCTTCAACTGTAATATTTCTCATCTGATAATGCTATAGTTAGAGCCATTCCAAGACACTGAAGACCTTTGCTGTGATTTTTCCTGGTCTGACAAAATGGAAGTGCTATTTAGTCAACAATCACTAACTTAATACCTAATAAGTCACAGACACCATAACAGGTTCTGAGGATACAAAGGACTCCAACTTCGTTCTTCCTTAAATTTTCACTCTGAAATGCTTCCTCTCGCTACCGTTTGGAACACTTGGAAATGTTTCTTTGCTATCATTATTCAAATTATCAAAACATTGAAACATATTTTTAACAATGCCTTTTTGCATTAATGTCTTCAAATATCATTTAAGTTAAACTTTTCAGTAAATTATGTTTGCTAATTAAAATTTAAATTTATTTGGATAGGACCCAAGTAAGTCCAGCCTTTATATTAGATACCATTACAGTATTACCTATTATTGAATAATAATATATAGTGTGTACAATTATCTCTGAAATACAAAGATATAATTTAGATTTGTATCTTCCTTCTTAAAAGTCTAGTAATAGTGCAATTGGGATTGCCATGTGCTATGCGTTTGCAGATGTAAATACTAAAAGAGCACAAATTTTTAAGTAGCAGACATCAGTATTGTCTCCATTTTGCATCACAGAAATTTATAACTACATTATAGCAATCTTGTTTGTTTTCTTATTGTCCAATACTTAATCTTATTTCAATTTTAGGTAAGGGAAATACCTAAAGTGGCAAATTTATAATATTAGGAAACTATATAAATGCTTAATCATATCTTTCTGATGCATGACAGAATGGAGCTGCATTGTTCAAGTAGTTCTTATGCAGATATAAAATATTGAAGAGCATTACTTGGAACAGTATTTTAAATCATATCCATTTTTCTGGAACGAGATCATGGTTGCTCAGGTTTGTGAAAGTATACATTAATTTTCACTTCCTTCACAATCCTTCAACATAGTCAACTGACTAATTGGCATTTATCTACATTCACTTCTCTCACCAAAAACACTTGTAATGGGAACATCTATTTTAAATGATGCTTTTAGACATTGTATTTACCATCTGCTCGGTGTCCAGCAGTAACTGTACAGTGGGGAAAGTTATAATACCATCCACTGTCATATCTGCCCACAATAGTCAACCAGTAAAGATAATCACAGTCAAGGCAGGTTAGCCAGAAGGAAAAAAAAAACTACTGAGTTTCATGACTGGCCTCAGGCTATTCTTTTCCGCCATTCCCCATAAACGTATTATTCCTTCCGGAAATTGTCCTAAGTCATTTTCCTACAAGAAATAATTACTTACAACTAACCATATAGGGATATGATCACTAAGTCCTGTCCAACAGAGTTATTCTAAATAAATGCATGAAATAGCATAGTTTGATAAGGAACTAGGTTGAACAGAGTATAATTTTTCACTAATAAATGTTGCTAAGGACTGATAACTATGAATTCTGTTCTAATTAGATTTTTAAAAAATAAAACTCTAAGTTTCATCTATGCAAAGGGGTCAGTTCATGAGCTTCATTGTCCCTTCACTGTGGGCAGCAGTACTCAGAGCTTAGTCAGAAAGATCATAGTCAGTATTATAAAAATGGTGGGTTGAATTATTGCTCAAAGGAACTTTAATATTTAGGAAAAATCTTTAATCATGACATATAAATGTAAACACATTTGAATTTGCTTAAATTAGTGTATCTATTTATGTTAAACAATACACAATATACTTGTGCATCTGTAAGCATTACTAAACTATTAACTAGTTTAAATTATTTGAAAAGATTCATGATACAAAAGGTTTCTTTAAATCTTTATTCCTCCTTTTCCTTCCTTCCAACCCACCTCCCCACTCCCCCCCCAACATAACATAGTAATATCACAACTGTTCTCTGGAAATTTAATATATTTATAATATAATATAAATGTGGTCTTTTGTTTTGTAATCTTTGTATATCTCTTTCACATACCACTCACTCTTAGTGTATGAAAATGCCCACTCCTTTTCAAGTATTAGCCCAATATCTAATTCTAATTCAATTCAGTATTTATAGAAAAGCTATTTAGTGCCCAAATTCTTTCTAATTTTACTAATCTGTAATGTAACTTATGGATATTTACTTTGATTCTATGTTAATTCAAATCATGTAAAGAACCTAAAGCGTTAATCATTTGATAGTTTTTCTGGAGAAATTCCCATTAAGGAAATCTATCAGCTCTCTCTTCTTTAAATGCAAAAGTATTCTTCTATTTTAATATATATCCTATCATATTTTATAAGAAACATTAATAGTTAGTTTTTTTCCCCTTCATCTCTCACAACCTCATTTTTAGGAATTCCCATCAACTAATTACAAACAGGCCATATTAATCACAGAATATTTTTTTACCAGCCAACATCATTTCATTACTAAAGAATAAAAAAAGTTTTAAAAATAGTATCTGTCCACCTGTCCAACATAATTAATAATATGTGTCTTATTAAACCTAGATGACCCAAAGGATAAATATAATACAAAATAAACGTAATTTATCTGATTCTGGAAATACTAAAAGTCCCACAGATTCTCAATATTTGTTGGTTGTTGTGATATGTCAGACATTCTGATTGTCAGTTTTGGGGTTTTCTGTCATGGTAAAACAGATAAATTTTGGTGGCACTATTGGAGCAGCGATTCTTAATTCTGGGCACAGATTAGAATCACTTTGGAAGGTTTTTCAAAATCTCTAAAATAGCCTCACCCATTCAGTTGATTTGGTGTGGGCCCAAATGATGCAACAGCTTCCGGGGTGATTCTCATAAACACTCACGGCTGGGAATCACTGGTTTACAGAATTTTCTTTCTTTCCCAGAGTTCTTTTTTTTAGAAATTCAAATAAATACTTGATCAGCCTCTATTTATTGAAAAGCATAAGCTTATGTATACATTTATGAACCAGACATGCCCCACCCTCAAAGTCTTAATAATCTACCAGAGGTGATCAAACAGTCAAGCTTCCTATACTGGTCTTATAAAATGTGTCAAGAGAAGCCATAAGGTTAGTGTGACTTTCACTCCTACAACATATTCAAGTAACTCTCTTGGTGTATGCAAGGTTCTCCTTCCTAACCACTGTGCATTGCCATGTGTTCATTCCCTGATCTCTGGTTCTATTTCATCTAATTTTAAGATTAGGGGTTGGCAGTGTGGCAAGGCCGAGTCTATCAATGTCTTTCTGAGAGTGTACGCATGTAGTTTCAAGAAATACAAGTCTTGATTAAACTTGTTAGTGTCTAACATCCCCAATATTACAAGGGACCCTAATTTTTCCTCAATGTGCAGTGATCTTCCTGACTATTTGGGTGGGGAAATACTTCCCTCTAGGAAAAGATATGCTGATAAAATGCCATTGATGTTCTTTGAACTTGATACAGCAAGTCATGGGCCATTTCAATTCCAAAGATAATATATACAAGGCACAAAATGAAGAGGAAACAGTGACATGAAATGATCTGTGAATACTTTCAATCTTGCCCTATGTTCTGAGAAATTATTCATGCCTATGAATTTGTAATATTACCAATTAGAGGATGAGAAAGCCCAACTCTCAGCACCACAATTGAGACTGAAAAAATTTAAATTTGATTTCACTTTTGTCAATCATTTCATTGACTACGGAGGGTGGCAGGTCATCTTTGTTCTGGAGAAGCAGTAACCAACTCAGATCCACAGGGTTGGCCATGAATTCATCCCTATAATCCACTTCTTTTAAGGGAGATAGGTCTTCCCAGGGAAAGAAAATTCATCCAGACAGAGCAAAGAAAACAATACAGCCAACATCTGATTATTGTTTAACATTATCTTACATAGAAAATGAAAGTGACTTTACTAAAAAAGTTCATTTTTCCCAAGTTTTATCTCTTGAGTTTCTAAATCTTTGACTAACTACATCATAAATAAAACCTAGTTAGTAACTTAGGGCTTGCTAGGGAGAAGGCAGTCCCCTGATTTTTGGCCAAGAAGACTCCTGAAGCACTCAGCATCTTGACTCATAACTGCTTAAAACATTCTAGGGAAGAAGTTATACAGCTTGGCCATAGGTAGTAGGGAGTAGAATATGAAAAACTGAAGAGCTGGAGCTACTCCTGTACCTACTGGAAGGGTATTGTACACACAAGTCGAGATAAGCAGAGCGCAGTCAGTGCCTGGACTGGAATACGGCTCAGCAGTGACTATACTTACGAAGCATAAGACATAATCACTGCCCTTAAGCCTCATCCATATGAAATGATACCAAACGACCCCAGCTAGCATAAAGGAGGGTGTTATATTATGTGGTAGAACCTAGAACACTCAGATTATAATAAATGCTAGAAAATACAGAAGACTTTTTAGAAGCAGCAAACTGAAATTAAATCTCAAAAGACTAGTAATATTCAGCTTGAGAGAAGAGGGAAGAGGATTTATCCCAGCAGTAGGGAGAAGATAATCAATATCACAGGTAGAAGAGAGCAGGTGGTTGCATCCCTGGGGACCAAAGAGTATAGTGGGAAATGAGGTTTCCTGAGTATGATCAAGTCAGAACACAGCCATGTCAATGACTGGATAAGGCCTCATGTGTCATTTAATACTTTCAGACAGTGATTAAGCAGATCTCTAGGCAACTGCTAAGTTCAAAGCTGAAAAACATATCTGTGGCTGGATTTTAAAAATCAGATAGCACTAAAGTATTCTTATTCCTAGGTACCACGTATTGAATGTTTATATTTGGCAGCACAAAAGAGCTCACAAGAGCATAATGACATAGCCACTATTAACCACACTTACTGGTGAGAAAACTGAGGCTCAGAGAAGTCAAATTCACTCAGCAAATAAGCAAATTAAGAGTTGAATGTGGGTATTTCTACCTCAGAGCCCCTACAATTCACTATACTGCACTGTTTTCTCTAATGTTGGGGATGGCTTTAGTTTTGGACAAGGGAATTATTAAATATTCATTCCTCATTCTTCTTATTTACCCCCACCAGGTGGAGAAGTGCCTGGGTTTGGTCAATGTTGACTGATTCTGCAGTTTTTGAGTACCTCCTCACTGCTCAGACCTTCCCTCGCAGTGCCGAGAGGCCAGGGAGAGAGAAGTAACAATTCCAGAATACTTTGGTATGTGCCAAGGTTGAGTGAATAAATGGATGCAGGAATAAATAAATGCAAGTGCATCATTTAATACAATTCAATAAAATATCTGAAATTGTAGTAGTGGGTAAGAATGTGGCTTTAGTGTTAGACTTTATTTTGAATTCCACTTCTGGTGTTATTATCTGTATGGCCTTATACAAATGATTTAGTTTCTCAAAACTTCAATTTATTCATCTACAAAAGGAAACTTTTGGTTAAACTTCTGAAATGGTTACTTCTCTAACCCTCCATCAAAAACCATACCAACTGATTAAATAATAAATAAAAGGACAGGATCTACTTCATTTATAGGACTTACTATGTGTCAATTGCACATGATAGATTTTCCATTCATTATTTCATTCTAAGTTCACATTTTACAAATAAGAAAAATGGAGGCACTAAAATGTTAAAATTGAAATCACACTATTGGAAAATAGTCAAGCCAAGATTTAAATTCAAGTCTTTTTACTCCAAGTACAGTAGTATTTACAATTGAACAATCAGAAAATAACAAAGCAGGTCCACAAACACAAGGCTACATAAAGAACTAATAGAGAATGTTTGCCTTGTGTAGACCCAGCAAGAGTATCAGATGAAACTTCAAATGAGTGGTGTTCTGATTGTTCTTGTTTGAAAAAACTTCTATATCTGTAGTCATTTTTTACACTTTATCACATGTTCTTATTCATGTTCTTTAGCCTCTTGACTGTAAATTCTTCTTTCTCAAATAAATGATTAGCTTTTTTTTTTTTTTTTTTTTTGAGACAGAGTCTCACTTTGTTGCCCAGGCTAGAGTGAGTGCCGTGGCGTCAGCCTAACTCACAGCAACCTCAAACTCCTGGGCTCAAGCGATCCTCCTGCCTCAGCCTCCCGAGTAGCTGGGACTACAGGCATGCGCCACTATGCCCGGCTAATTTTTCTATATATATTTTTAGTTGTCCATATAATTTTTTTCTATTTTTAGTAGAGACGGGGTCTCGCTCTTGCTCAGGCTGGTCTCGAACTCCTGACCTTGAGTGATCCACCCGCCTCGGCCTCCCAGAGTGCTAGGATTACAGGCGTGAGCCACCGCGCTCGGCCAATGATTAGCTTTTAAAGGCTAGAACAATGTGTTATACTCCCTTCTTCACCCTTACTCAGAAATAAGCATAGGCATTATCACTCCCTGAAATGGTTCATACTTCTTCTCTGTTGGTTCATATAATATCTAATATTTTGGTAATCCTTTTCAGGGCTATGACACTGATCTTTAGAAAAGAAGGCTAAACTATTTAGCTTATTTTGTATAAGCTTAAAACAATATTGTTCACTGAAGGTGGGTGCTTGGTAAATGAGTATAAACAATGAGGAAGTAGAACTCATTATTTAAAAAAGACTTTAATCAATACCTCCACATTAGTAACACTCAATTTTGTTTTCTTTTTTAAATAGAGCGTAAAAGGAATTATTTCTCTAACAGTTTACACCGATATTTATATCGCTGTTAACCCAAACTGATACACACATACGTATATGCACACATACATGTATATGCGTGTGATGGTTTTAAATCACACTGATTTTCTTTTTTGACATTTTGAGATGTATCATTTCTGGTGGTACTGGATACCTTGTGTTTGCCCTTCCAGATCCATTTTCCATCCTTCTTTTCCCTGTTCCATGCCCTTGTAAATTGACCTTTATGGACTACATCTATCTGTATCTTTGCTTTCTGGCTTCTGTGGGGTTCAGCCAATGGGAGACATCAACAGGAGACTGAGAGTGAAGACAGTGATTGGGGCATCTCTCCCCTCAGCTCCTGTTAGGTTAGGCTTCTTCCACGTTAGTTATCTGTGTCCCTCTACAAAAGGTGGTAGCACCTGTTAAGTGGCCCTCCTCCATAGCTACTCTTTCGGGTTCTGGGATTGCCTGTTTCCTTCCCCCAGTCCCTTTTAGCCTAGGAGTTCTAACTGCTGCCAGCTGATATCAGCCCTGAGCATACTAGACCTTTCTTGCTTTACCTAAACCCTTATAGTTTTGTAAATCTTACATTTCCTCACTAACACGAACACATCAATCTTACCAAGCAGGTCTCAATAAATGATTACACAAGCATCTGCCCCGAAAACAGAAAGAACATGTGCTCACAAAGTATTTTAAACCTTAGGCACAAGGCCAGTACTTATGATTGAGTCAATCCTTCACTAACACATAGTATATGCATCCTTAGTTACGCACACAAAACACTAAAGGCACAACCCATTTCCCTAGTGCTTATAATAAATAAGAGTTTTTCAAAACACACCAACAAGGAAAATTCACCAAAAGCTGTTACAAATCAAAGCATAGGAAGAACTTGAGCAGTAATTAGCTTCGAGTATTCTTTTATTCTATGACAACTATAATAAATCCTGTCTTTTGATGCAATAGGAGTAAATCATTAATATATTGTGCATTCTGGTGGCTGATTTATGTTCAAAAACATTAGAAAGTTCAAATAATTCTGTAGTTATTTTCAAATTTGGAGGTACTGCTCCCAGAAATGAATGTTGAAATTTAAAAGTAAATACATTTGAAAAACCTGTATTCTTTGAGTCCCTAATTTCAGAAATGCTGCCAACGGAGTTATTTGTAAGTCAATAACCTCTTTTGTAATACAAATATTTAAGAATGTTACTTTCTCAAAAATATTGGAACAGATAGACTCCCTTATTTTTTGCTATGTATTTAAAAAAAGTAAACATAATAGAAATATTGATTTGGCAAGGATTTTCTTCTAAAATAACCCAATAAGCTTTTAAAATAAAATCTCATGAGCATACATTTCCCCATTCACACTGCTGTCGTCATGGAGACCAATTTCTGGCACATTTGTTGGTGTATCCTACACATCTTTCTAGCCCGAAAATTCCGTTGTTGTCATGGAAACTGCCAGTCACTAGTTTTTCTATTCCTTGAGCTCTCATAGATGCCACTAAAATTTCAGCTATGATTTTCCTACCCGTTAGCAATCTTAGTGCTTTCAGGCAATGCCAGAAAGAAAAACAAAACAAACTAAAACTCTTAGTACCTTGTACCTAAATGTAACAATTTATTTCACCAAATTTTGTGCAATGAACACAATATTAAGAATAATTTATTTTAATAGAATCCTAGGTGAGCCTTAAAATTATTTAGGCACTCTCAAAAGTCTAAAATAAAAGATTACTTCTAATGTCATTTTAAAAAGTCAAGTCATAAAAGGCACTAATGCTTCAGTTAATAAAAATTTTTCAAATAAAAGAGAAAAAATACTTAACATAATGGACTTCAAAGTCTATTTCTTCTAGCAAAATGGAACCAAGAAATTACAAAATGTAAAATCTCTTCAGGTAACTCAATGAAGACACAGTTACATTTACATTCCACTTTGGGAATGAAAATAACCACACCACTTGATAAAGGATGATAAAGAAAAGTTCTAAAAGATTTGAGTGTGCGGGGTGCAGTGGCTCACGCCTGTAATCCTAGCACTCTGGGAGGCTGAGGCGGGTGGATAGCTTGAGATCAGGAGTTTGAGACCAGCCTGAGCAACAGGTAGACCCTACCTCTACTAAAAATAGAAATAAATTAGCTGGACAACTAAAAATATATAGAAAAAATTAGAGGAGTATGGTGGCGCATGCCTGTAGTCCCAGCTCCTCGGGAGGCTGAGGCAGAAGGATTGTGTAAGCCCAGGAGTCTGAGGTTGCTGTGAGCTAGGCTGATGCCACAGCACTCTAGCCCGGGCAACAGAGCGAGACTCTGTCTCCAAAATAAATAAATAAAAAGAAAAAAAATGAAAGCTCTGAGTAACACATGGGGAACCATAAATTCAGATTATAGAAGTTTATTCTTGAAGTCCCAGAGAATGGTTCCAGGATGTGAAGAGGTAAAATAATATTTCCACATTCGTTTCTTCTGTATTCTCAAAATATCAATTTAGAAAACTAATTATTTCTGAAAAATAATTACTTAAGTTATTTCTTTAATAACTTATTTTTTAAAAAGAACATAATTTAAATGTATGTGAAATTTGGTACTCAACATGATCTAAGTGCACAAGCCTAAAACTAGCAACACACAGGGTAAATTTAATTTATAAAACTTTTTAAGTAGCCTGGCACATTTATTTGAGTCAGAGGCTTACATGTCAAAATCAAGAGTTTACACAAAGTTCAAGACTTCTAAGTTCTCATAAAATACTGAAAGAACTGAAAACACTGAACCTGTATTTTCATATGGTTTATCTTAAGTTTTCCATAATCTGTTATTCCCAATCATGTTACAACCAAACCATGACACTCATTCAAATTAAATGACTACAATAAAAAATCAGTGACTACAATTACATTCACAGATGATCTGTTATTTTTAAGTGATTCAGAATAGTTAGGCATAAAATCAACGAGAAATAGTGACTGGTTGGATGTGGAAGTTTCAACAGAAAGAATAGAATTAAGAATGGACTCCAAGATTCCTGGTGTAGTTGAGGGAAAAGGGCAGAAAAGTGATGGGCTATTCTCTGAGACAGAGAATACAGGAAGGGGATGCATTCAGAGGGGCTGAGATAACAGAATCAATGAGAATAAGTCTAGAAATGTTGGCTTTGTACTATCAGTGCAACATTGAGGTACAGGCAAACCTGGTAGTCAATTGGATATTGGGGGTGTATATATATAACTAATTTTCATTGATTTTCATGCTATTAGTAATGGTAGAAAATTAATACCCTGATATTGTTCATTATATAATACTAGATCAGTAATTATTATATATACATGACCTGTAGCTTAAGCCATGGATAAGGCCTCAAGATACTACTTTATTGTAGTAACTTTAACAAGCATTCAAAAACCTGGAATGTATTATAAAATTTCTGAAGAAAATGATAATATTTCACAAAAATCAGTTTGATTCTCAGTTTGCCATGTGGTTGGCTGACAGACATATACACACATACAAACGTTTATCCTTTTCTGGTAAGAGCATGGGATCCTCCACTGGCACGGAGAGCGGATGCTGAGCAACAATCAAAACATTGGGAAACGCAATTGCATGCTGCTTTCCCAGAGATGGCATTTACTCAACTGATGATTCTTGCACTCGTTAGGATTATCTAACTTATCAGAAGAAGTTGGGTCAATTTTTTTTGAAAAAGAGACCAAGTATAAATAGATCAATGATCTGTGAGTTTACAAGGAGACAAATTAGACTCAATTTTTAAAAATTTAGATTGTATAAAAGGGCAATGGTTTCCTGATTATGGGTGGAAAGTAAGCCAGTTAAGAAGCTTCCTCGATAGCTCAGAAACCACTGATTTAGAGACCACAGAACGCCAAAGGGGCACCCACTGATCGTCCAACATGATGGTTTCTGAATTTTAACTTTTCATGGTCAAATTCAGATAATTGAACCTGATCTTTAATTCAACAGCAGCAAATTATCTGTGGGATCTCTCTCTGGGATGGACCTAGTGTGGGCAGATCCACAGATGGTCAAAAGTGACAGGATCCTAAATATCACAGATTAATTTATACCAAGAGCCACGCTATTTTGCATCTATAAATTGAGCCCATGAAGAGGTTTTTTTGAAGTACAAGAAAATAGAGAAGACTTTGAATCTTCATGAAAAGGAATGTTAATGCTATAATTTCTCAAATTAAATATTTGGTGTTCAACACCTTACTTTTAGTATAGTCGGAAAAGTGGGGGAAAGAAAAAGGTAGCCTTCTTTTGAGACATTGATATTCTTCATCGTTTTGATTAAATGTTACTTATTTCTTATTAAAATATTTATAATACTAAATAATGTGAGACGTGAAACAAGTCAGATAAGGCATTAACAATGCCTAAAACAGTAAGCACTCAAGAAAAATTATCTCCATTATTAGACACTTTTACTATACAATTTCTTTTACAATAACAACATCAAAAACTAAATACCATCATCAGAGATAACTGCTGTTAGTGTCAAAATACATATTAATCGATTATGTGCATGGACACAGGCCCACACAGATGCATACATAAAGAACTCCTCTCTCTTTGAATAAAAATAAGATCATGCTTTACACACTATGCTATAACATTCTTTTCCACCCAATGATATATTGTGAATATATTTTCAAATCAAAATATATAGTCATCTGCATTCTCCAATAACTTTTCCGTTGCCAAATAATATTCTTTGGACAGCTCTGGTTCTAAGAAGTTGAAGCGTTCTTTTCCTGTCTTCAAAGAAACCACAGTAATCAAAGGCTTGTTAGTCAGGGATTTCTGTGCCACTATCTGGCAGATCTTGGCAGGATGCATCGTACCTAGTTAGACAAGAAAAAGATGAGCAACCAGGTATATGATGAGCTGGGGAGGGGGAGTCTTGCCTTCTAGCTTGCCTTTCATGTTTTTATGTTTACAATTTCATACAGAAACACCCACAGGCACACAAAGTTTAGGGGAATAAAAAAAACTCAAAGAATTTGTACTTTTATTGAGAAAAGTACAAATGCTGGCTATTCAATCCCTTCTATCTGAGAGAGCCAAATTAAGCCTGAGCAATGAAAAAGACTTAAAATAAAAATTTAAAAAGTGAGAAGAAAAATTTGGCACAAATCCATCCCCATAAAACTTCTGAGTTAGAACCTTAGAGCATAGGCATGGAATTTGCTATATTATCTCAGCTTCATAATAGAGATGCATGAAGAAAAGCCATTGACAGTATGTAAAATCCCTTAAGAAAAATGCAAGTCATGGACGCCAAAGCAAAACTTAATCCATACTCCTTGCAGGTCTACCTATTTTGGCCTCGAGAATCGTTGGCATAGTATTTTAGGATGCATTTTACTAGCCTCTAAATTCTGTAACAGCTCTACATACACTAGCCAAGGGAAACCTTAGCTTCAGGGCAAACATTTAAAACTCGAGGACAAGAAAAATGAATTTTTTTCCTTCAATTTTCCTAATGTGGCTTCAGTGCCCCAGGAGATGTTACCCTAACAGTTTGAGAAAATGCACATTTGCAGTCCAGAGCCCAGAGATCAACAGAGTCTATTTTTCAGAAAAAAAACAAAATGAGATATCTGGGAACTTAAACTAATGTGAACAGGTTTGGCTACTTGAAAAGTACCAGATCCTGCTGTAAAAATTATGGCAAAGCAACAGCTTCTTAGAGCAAAAAAGGAATAAAGAACAAAATGTTACGTGATAAAAATAAGAGATGGTTTCATCCCCACATGAAATTCAAACAACCCATCTAGAAAACTTATTTAGTAAAATATTTCAGACAAAACATTGGTGAAATACATACATACACAAATGTTCATTCATATATACATTCATCTACACTCTCCATATATGACACATGAGAAATAGATATAGATA
This sequence comes from Eulemur rufifrons, assembly GCF_041146395.1. NCBI lineage: Eukaryota > Metazoa > Chordata > Mammalia > Primates > Lemuridae > Eulemur > Eulemur rufifrons. Next base: position 221,613,138 of record NC_090989.1, on the reverse strand, counting down.
TATAGGACCCTACAGATGGATAAGATAGATAGATACATATCCATAGATGGATATCTATAGACAGATATCCACAGATCGATCTCACTGGCATATAGAAGAAAACAAGAGGCAAAACTATTAAGACTACTTATTTAAAGGAAGAAGGAAAAGGATGGGGGCAGGCAGAAGAATGAATATACTACATCAAGATTATGATACACATAAACAAGGGAAACAGTAATAACTCAGTATAACATCTAAAGTTTTGACTTTTCCCATCTGAGTCAACAATGGAACTTGGCTTGTGCATTCTGAATAACATTTGTATTTCTAGTTCTCCAAATTTCAGCATCAATCACTCTCAAATCTTTATATTCTGCATTTTAAATGCAGAGCTCGTGTCCCTGGTTTGGCTAAAGATAGGATCCTCCTTCCTACCAGCTTCATTAATTAGAATCAGTAGTTTCTTTTTTAGATACAATTTATAGCTGGCAAATACCTTAAGGGGAACACCTAACACTCCATCCTGATTGTGTGGGGGCCACTCTAGGTCTCTGTCTAAAAATCTACTAGTTAAAATCTGTCAGGCAGTCAGTCATTGATTTTACAAATACAAATTAAACATGGTGATACTATGCTTGGTTCTGTAGTAACAACAATGAATGAAACCAAAATGGTCACTATATTGGGGTTTAAAATCTAGCAAAGGTGAAGATATTAAACACTAAACTACATGATTACTTTTTCACTGCAATTGTGATAAATGCTGTGGAGGAGAAGAAGTAAAGGGAACTGAGAAATGGACCCTGGTGAGTATGGGGAAAATTATAGTGCAAGCAAAGATTAAAAGAAGACTTGGACTTGGCTGGAACAAAGGAAGCAACAACAGAATAAAGAGGTAAAGGTACTAAGGCACAAGGTCAGAGATATTTATTGCACAGATCCAAATGAATAAAATATTAATAAATAAAAAAGCAAGCAGTCTCAATAGTCTTGATGATTACAGATTACCATCATTTGTTGCTAACATTCCCCCTAAGACCATCCTTGCCTGAACAAAAAAGGGAAGGAAACCAACATGAGTGTCTAGTGTGTACAAGGCACCATCCGTGAACTTTCCATATGTATTATCTTATTTGATCCTCCCAACAAACCTATCAGAAGGGCATTATTACCATTACTTCCATTTTACACAGCAGGAAAAAGAAGCTAACAAGATGAAGTAACTACTTGTCTAGAACTAGAATTAAAGTTTAGGTAACTGAGTGTACGATAATACTCAAGCAACTACAACTACCTACCTCTCTTTCTTGGGAAACAAATATTGGTAAAATATATACAGTGATTCTTCTATTTCCTTTCTCAAAAAATATTTATTTTTTTATATTTTAAATATAGATTAATAATGTTTACTGTTCATACGCTCAGATTAAAAGGACTTTTCTTTTTTTTTTTTTCTGAGACAGAGCCTTACTCTGCTGTCCTGACTAGAGTGCAGTGGCGTCAGCCTAGCTCACAGTAACCTCAAACTCCTGGGCTCAAGCGATCCTCCTGCCTCAGCCTCCTGAGGACTACAGGTGTACCACCACACCCAGCAAACTTTTTTCTTTCTCTTTTTCTTTTTCTTTTTCTTTTTCCTTTCATTTTTTGGTAGAGATGGGATCTCACTCTTGCTCAGGCTAATCTCAAACTCCTGATCTCAATCAATCCTCCCACCTTGGCCTCCCAAAGGGCTAGAATTTAAAATGATTTTTTAAAATTTTAATTTGTAAACATAACGCTCAAGCTCTAGCAAATGTTATTGAAATTTTTATTCCAATAAAAAAGAAGCAAAATATAAAATCCATTTCAGGAAGTTTCATAAGTTTGTAAATTAAAAATCAAATTTGACCATTATGTCAAACCACTTGAAATTGCTGATATTTAACCATTTGCACAAACAAAGGTAGCAATTTCTCATGGTTCAACCTAATATTTTTTGCACTCGTTTTGAATGTAAGGCATTCCTGCAAACATGGAAAGGTTATTAAACCCTTCTAGCTACTTTAGCTTGCTAAAGAGATAAACTAAAATAGTTAAACATTCAAGCAACTATTAAATCACTCAATATAGAGATATTTTAAAGCAGTACATAATTTCCAACTAAAGGGCATAAAACAGTATGATCAGAGGAGGAAACAAGTTTAAAGATAGAAGTCATTTCTATGGGCTAGAATGGCTTGGACAGTCTTCATTAAAGAAAAATTTAGTAGGATTTGAATGAGCTCATGGAGATTTTAATTTCAAGTGTCAACAAGGACCTAGGTGAGAATTAAAAAGAGAAGAGCCAATTAAAAGAGTATGATGGTAGAAATTAGGGGGTTGTAGCAAACTAGCATATGTACCCCACATTCAGGCTTTCAAATTTAATTAAAAAACAAACACTGTACCTAGTTTAAAAAAAATCATATTTTCAGAAGTAAATTTGGACATGGAACTGATAGTTCTGAACTTTGATTAGAGTGAAAATTAAGAGACCCCCTTAGCACAAAATCAAAGGCAAATGCATGCAGAAAAGGAAACAAAAGCATTGTTAGACAAGAAAACTAGGCCAACGAGAATAGAAGAAGGAAGGAGATACGTCCAAAAAGATGTTGGTCATGGTCTGGAAGGCCCTGAAGGCAAGAGTAAGAAGTTTGAACTGGACAACTTGAAGTTCCCAAATGTGTATTGGCTCAGTATTGGTCTTTGTTCAGATTATCCTCTCCATTTTCAAAGCCCGTTGGCCCATTTCTCCCCTTGTCTATGTCCTACTCATCTTTGAGATCTGGCCTTAAAGTAATATCTTCCAACAATCCTTCCCTATACCATTCAGCCAGAAGGAATTAACATCCCTCTCTTGTCTCAAATTCAACAGAACTTTATGTCTCTCAAGACTTATAGCACCTTCTATATAGCACTATCGTTAACTATGTGCATCTCAATTTTCCTACTATACTGTGAGTTTCTTGAGAGACTACATCTAAATAACATTTATACTCCATACAGAATGGAAAGTGGCACTTAAGATATGTTAGTTGAATAATTATTCAACTGAAAGTACTTTCCCCTCTAGGAAATGGAGAAACCATTAAACGTTTTAGAGTACATGTGTAATGATATCAAAGTAATGTTTTAGAAAGTTATTTGGTGAGAATATAGAAAACAATATAGAAAGGAAATAAGAAATCTAAGTGACATATTATTGGCCTGGAGAAATAGGAATTAAAAAGAACGAATGAATAAGAAAAAAATTATTTGCTAGGAAGATTTGGATACCATGGTTCTAATGGGCCAGTGAGATGAAGATGTCAAAGATGACTGGGCAGTTGTGAGTCTGGAGAGATTGGAATAATGCAGAAGAAAAGGAGAGATTGATTCAGGCCAAGAGAGTGAGGAAAGAGAATTGACTTTTAGACCTGTTGAGATTTCTACAGCAACAAAACAGCCAAGAGGATGCATAGAATTGAAGTCTGAGAGCAATCAGCTCTGTCAAAAAATTTCTACAGATTTTGAATCACAGTATGAGATGAAATGCACCATGTATTGAGAACACAATATCTATTTCTATTCTCATGTCCCAGAGCTATACCTGGCCTAGGTTGAAAAGAATAAAATAGATGACATAGTAATTAATGACAAGAAGTCATTAAGTAATAGATGACAAGAAATTAAAAGGGAACGCCTGTTAGGTGCTAGTTAAGTGTGCTTGCAGGGGAGACTTTAGTAAAGCTTAACTTGAGGATGGAATACCAAACAGAAAGATAAACGCACCTGAAAAAAAAAAGTGGGAAATCACCTAAGAAAATCTTTGGGTACTTCTCACAGTTGTGTATCAATCCAGCAGTGTCTGCAGAAGGAGGGACTTGTCTCTAGACTCTGAAAATGTAGACCGCACAGTTCTGCCCAAGTTAATAACCTAGAGACTCTTCATGCCCCTTCCAACCCCACACAGCCAAGTCCATCAATAAAGAGGTTCTGGTACAGTGGCCTGGAATAAACAAACTCTAAAGATGGCCGCAGGGTGCTGAACAGTTGGCAATAGTACACAACACAGCACACACAGATCATTAAGTTCCACTGAGACATCCCAAAACTATGATTAATTCTTCCCCTGACTTTTTCCATATTTGAAACAAAATTTGTGCTGGAAAAATAAGAATTCATAATTCAGGATCTGTATTTCCTTAACGGATCCATAAATCGTCTTCAGGTGGTATGAAAATTTTTGTGTGTGTGCATATATGCCTTTTTCTGAAAAAAGATCCATTGATTTCCTTGGATCCTCAAACATGTGGAAATTCAAGAGATTAGGAACCACTGCTAAAAGAAAATCAAGGATGATTACTCATTAGGGTTTATTTATCATGAGAAGTTTCATAAAACTGATAAATGAAGAATATGCTAGAATTGACTCAACCATTTATAATAATATGCTAGTATAGATGCATCATAAATATGTTTATAAAGAATTAGTGTATATTTAAAATATTTTTATAATTTTAAATTTAAAAAGCAGGAAATGAAATTGTATGATTTCAACTATAGAAAACATATTTTGAAAAAATATCCCTTGTTGGTGAGATAATTTTTAGTTTCTTTTCCAAAAATGTATGGTATCCTCCCAAAATTTTTAAATAAGCATGCATTTGTATAGTATTATAATTATGTATAATTTATATAGATCCATGGAGACTACAAGCTTCCAAAATTAAATGTGAAGTTCTTTTCCCAGCATGGGTGTGTCAGTCAGCTACAAACGGACCATTCTCTGATTTTTCTGGAGACTCACCAATTTGAGTAAGTTACATTTTCTTGGTGCCTGTGTTGTCCTCACACATCCCAGCCTTTCTGATGATGTATGATCTGCCTACGTCACAGATTTTTTTCCTCTCATCCACAATAAAATTTTTCCTGGTTGACTGAAAAACTCAGATTTAGAAATAACTTCAAGAGAAAAAGTCCAACCTGTCCTCTAAAGGCACTCAAATCTACATCTTCTTCTAAAATATGTTACAATGGCAATAAGTAAACTTTCACCTCCCGCTACTTGGTATCATAAACTCTGTGCCTGGGAAGGCCAAAAAGAGACTGTCCATAGGAGTGGCAGCATGTCCCAGCAGTGGCTCTCAACCAAGGGCAGTACAACTTTCAAGCGAGTGTTTTGCACCTGCGTGGGGTGTTTTGATTGCCACTGCAACTAGGAGGTACTGCTATTATTTAGTTCTCAAGGGCCAGGGTGGCTAAACATCCCACAATTACCAGAGCAATCCCTCATAATGAAGCAGGTTGCTGCCAAAATGCCAACAGCACTTCTGTCGGGCATCACTGAGATTTTACCAGTGGGCTCTTCTCAGCCGTTCCTTCTTTCCTGCAGGGCTCCAGTTCAAATCGATCCTCTCAATGAAACTCTCCCCCACACACTTCAGTGCATCCCTTCTCTGTATTTCCAGCTCTTGAACTCCATTGGGTACTTAATGATATAGTTTCTTATATAAAGATGGAACTGCTTCATATATAAATGCTTTGCCTTCCTCAACGGAATTGTGGACTCTCAAATCATTTAGGAAAATTATAAATACTATGATGTAGGAATTTCTAAGTACTATCTGAATGAATCAGAATAGATTATGTAGGAAAAGGTCAGATACTACAAAAACTTTAGACGTCCTAGGGAGAAGGGCTGTTTTTAAAGAAACAATCACATGCTGAGCTGCCCGTGGAATAGTTCATTTTAATTTAGTGTAACTGACAGCAATGGTATCACATTCAGGTAATACTGGTACCAAAGTAAAAGATCAAACATCATCAACTATTTTCCTTTCTGATTTTTCTGCTGTTAGTAAATTACTGAAAGCTTAATTCAACATTATGATTAGACATCAAAAGTTGACTCAGGTCTTAAAACTCATTTAGTTAATTCTTTATCATCATGATCAAAAGCACATACTAGGCTCATGAACTGTGCTGTACTGGGCAATCTTCATAGCAATTAAAACTGATCTAAAGTTTATCTTTCAGTAGCTTCCCATAAAATAAGTAAATGAAAAGTCAAGTAAAAATTTTACCGTATTTGGAAATAAAGGTCTTAAGTTAATATTATGGGGGTTAGGGTGATAGAGGTCAGGAAGAGAAAAGCTTGAAGCAAAAGGAAGAAACAAAAAAAATTTCATGCTTTGGAAAAGGTGTAGCTGGAGGGCTAAATGCCCCTCTTTAATCAGTAAGGTCAAGTTTTAGTGAAAGAGACAGAGTTACAGAAATAAATTTTTAAAGTTCATTGTCTTCAATAAATAGTGCTGGGAAAATTAGATAACCATATGCAGAAGAATGAAATTGGACCAATTTCTCCCCTGTATACAAAAAATAAGACCTGAAACTATAAAACTACTAGGAAAAAAATAAAGAAAATATGTCAAGACATCAGTCTAGGCAAGTATTTCATGGCTAAGACCTCAAAAGCACAGACAACTATAATAAAAACAAACAAACCAGATTATATTAAACCAAAAAGGCTCTGGAAACAATCAGAGTGAAGAGACAACATGTTGAATGGGAGAAAATATTTGCAATCTATTCATCCAACAAGGGACTAATATCCAGAATATACAAGGAACTCAAATAACAATAAAAAAGAATTAATTCCATTAAAAGGTAAACTAACATGAATAGACATTTCTCAAAAGAAGACATACAAATGGCCAACAAGTATATGAAAAAATGCTCAACATCACTAAGCATCAGTGAAATGCAAATCAAAACCATAATGAAATATCATCATACCCCAGTTAAAATGGCCATTACTGGAAAGACAAAAAATAGCAGATGCTGGTAAGGTGCAGAAAAAAGGGAATTCTTACACACTCCTGGAATGTAAATTCATACAAGCACTACAGAAAACAGTATGGAGAGTCCTCAAAAAACTAAAAATAGAACTACCATAGGATCCAGCAATCCCACTATTCGTTATTTATTTAAAGGAAAAGAAATCTCGTTATCAAAGGGATGCCTATACTTACATGTTTATCACAGCACTGCTCACAAGAGCAAAGATTTGGAATCAACCTATGTGTCCACAGATAGATGAATGGATAAAGAAAATGTGGTATAAATACACAATAGAATACTATTTGGCCATAAAAAAGAATGAAATCATGTCATTTGCAGCAACATGGGTGGAACTAAAGGTCATTCATTATGTTAGTGAAATAATCCAGTCGCAGAAAGACAGGTGCCACATGTATCCACTCATATGTGGGAGCAAAAAAAGTTGATCTCACAGAGATAGGGAATAGAATGAGGGTTAACAGAGGCTGGGAAGGGTGTGTGGTAAGAGAAGGGAAAAAGAGAGGTTGATTAATGGGTATAAACATACAGTTAAATAGAACAAAGAAGCCCCAATCTCTGATAGCAGAGTAGGCTGACTGAAATTAACAACTATCTATTGTATATTTCAAAGTATCTAGAATATACTCAATGGTCTTGAGAGAAAAAAATACAAAAGAAGTAGCTAGAATAGAGGACTCAAAATGGTCCCAACACATAGAAATGATAAATATTCAAGGTGATGGACACCTCACATAACTTGACCTTATCATCACATATTCTATACATGTGTAGTAACAAATATGTACCCCATAAATATATAAAATATTTTTTTTTTATCAATTTAGAAAAAGAAGTTGACAATCTAAAAGTAGGAGGACAATTTCTATTGGGTATGAATTTGGGGAATGTACAAGGGTAGGAGTGGAGACAAAAATCAAGTGAAGGAAATATTCAGGAAAACCACCTAGAAAAGCTAAAATAGAAAAATGAGAATAGGAAAAGTTAATGAAAATGAAAGAAACACTTTGAAGAGTAACTTGGGAAATTTGGTCTTAATTCCATAACTAATGAGAAACAGCTGCTAAGATTATAAAAGGATTCAAGCAGGCAGGTGACAGAAACAATTTTGTAAATTGTTTTCAGCTCTGGCTTGTGATATTTAGACATTATCACAGGTTATTTAGCAGATATACATTTTCTATATTCAGGTTAGAAAACTTTGCTTTTCAGAACAAGTGTTCAAAAAATTCTTGATATGCAGTGTTATACATTACATCAGTAATGATTATCAAAGCACATTTTTATTTTACAATTTTTTAGAGTCCAGAATGTGACACAGTTTGGTCTTAAACAACTATAAAGTAATTACGCCTTACAGAAACTTCTACTTTAATTTTCATTTTTAAGCAATAGGTTCATTACTATGGAAGGGAATATTTTAAAATCAGAAGGACACAACTTTAGATGTGAGTCATCTATTACACTCTTACACTTGAGAAACCCAACCATGCAAGCGTCTGCTCATGAACCAAGTCTAGAAAATTAAAGTCAATCTTTGGAATAATATTCCTCTTTAAGAAAAAAACATAAGCTTTATATTGTTGAAAGAAAACATGCACAAGCTTTTCTTTTTTCTTTTTTTGGCCAATGTTTCCATTTACAATCTATCTAGGCTAATTTGTGAAGCAGGAAAAATAAAGTCTCATATCACAAATAAAGAAAATGTGTTTCTAACAGAGAATTAATTCAGCAACATTAATGTAGTACAATAAGGTATTTCTAAATAAAAATAGCACAGTTTATAATCATAATAAAACCATGGCCCTCCAACAATGAGATGCATCTCCATTTAGATAAGGATCATTTTTGCAGATACTATTATATTTTTTCTATAACCAGAACAGTATAGTCTTTATCTGGAAGGTATTGGCCAGGGAACATAGATTTTGTTTATAAGGCAAGTATTTTCTAATGCTATTGTAATATCTATTTTTTTTTAAAAAAAAAAAAAAAGGCCTGTAAGTATAATCACACTTCTCAATCTTTGCTTTTCATTTTCACCCTAAAGAATAGAATTTCTTTTTGAAATCAGATAATCTTATGAACCATATCTTAATAGCTGTGATTCTTGACACCCTAAGGTCTGTTGAATATTATATAAAGCATCACAGTGACATAAAGTATTTGTTGAATTAAACATAAAATAATGCAGACTTCACCAGGGAAGACTTGGGGCCTTTTCTCCCCCTAGAAGGCTCTCTTTGGATTCATTCTTTCCAAAGCAGAAGGAATGACAAAGAATTTAAACTCTGACATTAAACCTCTGACCACCTAAATTAGAGGAGCTTGAAATGAAAATTTTGGATGAGATTATACAATTTGAAATGCAGTGACCTAAAATACTATGAGTCTAATATTACAATACATTTATGCAGAACTCTCATTTTTACATCATAAAGAGAACGACTGAGAAAGAGAAAGATGGAGAGTCTACATTATATATTCCAGAATACTGAATATATTCAAACCTCATTGAATGCACATTAGAGATTCTTTAAATTCACAGAAATTGCTTTCAACTGTAGATCTGAACCTTGCCTGATAAATGGAATGGAGTCTTTCCCAAGCCAAACTCTTACTCAAATATTTTCGATTTTCACCCATAACATGTTCTCTCCTAGCATCTTTATCCAGTTTAGACTGTGTCCATCTATTTACTCAGCAACCATGAACTGAGTCCCCAGCCTGTGGCAGAGGCTGGCAGAAGTGCTAATAAGCTGATCAACCTGGTTTGCTCCATGACAAGCTTCACATTGCATCAGTTTAATTATACAGTATTTGATACTTTCATGTAGTTTTAGTTTCTCCTTCATCTTACAAGTTCAAGGATCTCTCCTTTGAGAAGTTCTTTTGTTTGTTTGTTTTTATTTCTTTTTTTAAGACCAGGGCAGTGTTGAGGGAAAAAATGCTTCCTCATTATTAGGCCAGGACAGTGTTACATAATAGTAAAAAGCCCAGTTCTGGTTCTAGCTACATCTTTGTCAGCGCATTATCATGAGCAAGTAATAACTTTTAAAGTTTCTCTTCATATATAAAATGGGGTTCACCAAAGGAAAAAAGGTCATTCTGTAACAAAGACACATGTACCCGAATGTTTATAGCAGCACAATTCACAATCGCAAAGATGTGGAAACAACCCAAATGCCCATCAATACATGATTGGATTAGTAAGCTGTGGTATATGTATACCATGGAATATTACTCAGCTATAAGGAATAATGAAGATACGACATCTCTATGGTTCTCCTGGAGAGAGTTGGAACCCATTATATTAAGTGAAGTATCCCAAGAATGGAAAAACAAGCATCACATGTACTCACCAGAAAATTGGTTTCCCTGAACATCACCTAAATACACATCTAGGAACGACACCAATCGGATATCAGACTGAGGTGGGGGGTGGGGGAGGGGATGGGGGTATGCCTACACAATGAGTGCATTGCGCACCTTTTGGGGAATGGTAACACTTGAAGGTGCTGACTCGGGAAGGGGGGGTGGGGGGGGAGGGACATATACCTACATGATGGGTGCAACGCGCACTACCTGGGGAACGGACACGCCTGGAGCTCTGACTTGGGGGGAAGGGCGGTACATGGGCAACATATGTAACCTGCAATTCTGTATCCCCCATAACAATAATATGAAATAAATAAATAAATAAATAAAATAAAATAAAATGGGGTTCATACATTATTCTATTTCTCCCACAATGTTGTTACAATAAATAAATGAGGAGTTGTGTGTTTTGGATTTATAAATCACTATACAAATGTGAAGTGATAAATATAAGGAAAGTCCTCATAAAATATAAGGCACAGTTTATAAACTGGCAATTGACAGTAATAATGATATAATACATAAATTTTAGAAATACTCAATTTCATGAATAATAAGAGCAATGCAAACTTTAAAATTAAAATTCTCTTTTTTATCTATTAAACTAAGAAGAAAACCTCAAAATTAATAATATTTATCAAGAACATGGACCATACCCATAATTTATCTTCAAATAGAATAATTTTGGCCATACTCTTTGCTTCAACCATTCTAAACCGACACTATTTATCTTTTAAAAAATAAAATATGAACTGAAAGATTTGTATTCAAAATTCTTCATAGCAGCGTTATTTATAGGGAGAAATGTGACAACAATCTAATGGTATGAAATTTAGAAGAACGTTTAAAATAAGATAGTATAACCATAAGATGAAATATAATGAAGTCATCAAAAGTCATAACTTAGAAGACTATTTAATGGGAAAATACGCACAGTTGGTTATCCTTGTTGCTGCTGGCACATGCCAGAGAATGTCTGAAGCACTAAGAGTAAATTAGAAAACACACAAACTCCCTGTTTCATGAAGCTTAGAGTCTAAGTGGAAATAACTACATAGTTCTCTTGAGCTCAAGCCTAAGTGTTCTTGATCAAGTTACTTAACCTTTCTGATCCTCAGTTTCCTCAGATGAAAAATAAGGGAGTTGTTTTGGATAACCATTAAAGTCCCTTTCAAATTTATTGAAACACTAAGTTAGAATCTTACACAGTACCTCTTGTTTATTATCATGAAGATCAACTACCATTACAGAATCATGTAAAAATAATTCTATTTGGGGGATTTTCTGATGCTTACATTATGGTTAATGGGAGTTTTCTATACTTCCAGGAGCTAATTCTAAGCATGTGGCTCTAATAAAAACATAATCAAGATATTTTTACAGGCCTTTTTTGTACAAGGGGCCCATTCATTGTTCTGTGGCAAACGTATCTCACTCCTACTCTGCAAACCTATATCTTGCTCTTGCTCTGTAAGCTTATCTTGCCATTCCTCAATAAACTTTGTTTCATGCTTGCCTTGGGAAAAAAAAAAGATATCTTTACATTACGCAATTATACACAAAGTTTACTTTCACATTCACTAGGTTGGTCTGAAGAGAGATTTTTGTTACCTATGTTCTTATTTAATTCTCTTATTGTTGAAACCCTGTTCTCTCCTTAATGGGGTGGCAAAAGAGTGGCATAAAGATAGATAAAAGAAATCTTGGTCAATGTATTTCCTATTGAGATGAAAAATAATAGAAAGTATGTTTTTTATTCTTTTTTATTTTTAAATTTTAACTTTTTCCATTTTCAAAACTAAATTTTTTGAACTTATTGCTAAGACTTAAAACCAAGACTCTGTCATGGTTTACCATTACTGGTAAAGAAGTACAATTCACTACCAAATATTAATATTGTGCCAAAAGAAAATAGAGTTTGGTTCTATGTTTAAGTATAAGGTAATGCATTTTACCAGTTCTTATTCTAATCATTTCAGAATTCAGAAGTTTTAATAATGTGGGAAAAAATTACTTTATAAAAATACATTCAAAGACAGACATTTTCATTTTCGTTATTACAATCAAGCACACATTTATTAAGAATCAATGCTGTGGCCAGTAGCCTCTGTTTTCAAAGAACTCAGGGCTCCCTTTAACTGAAACAAGCCCACGTGGGGTGGAAGGAAGATGAGGAAAGGACCAGATCAGGGTAGACTGAGGCAGGTAGAGGATTCAGGGGACTGGAGGATCTCAGAGGTTGGCCAGGATTCATCTGAGCAGACTATTGGACAAAGGGCACGTAGATGGAGAACAAGGTGTCAGCAGACCTAGGGGGCAGTAAATAAATCCATCTGTTGGGAATAGTGTTTTAAACTAGCTAAAACAGAAAAAGCAAGGGTTGGGTAGACAGGATGGAACTAGATTTCAGAAGTCTAAAAAGAAGAGTTGAAGAGTTTGCTCTTGATGAGATAAACAACAAAAATTCATTGCATGCTCTGAAACAAATGATGGTATTCTGAAAGCAGTGTTTTAATAAAATGAAATACATATGGCAGTTAGTTAAGAGAGTAACTAGAGAATGGGAGATAAGCTCTGAGGCTGAGGCATGAAAGAGTTGAGCCTGAATAGTGGTTACTAGAACGGAGAGGCAGGCAAAGCACCTGCTTCCCATTTCAAAGGAAATCTGATGCCACAGATGCCTAAGTCTATGCTCAAATCTGACCATGAACTACTAATGATTGAGGAATTCTTTCAATATAAATCATTTATCCAGCTGAACAACTTTCAGGCAGAGGCAAAAATTGAAAGTCCAAAAGTTAATATTATTCCCTCAAATCACTCTCCTGAGTTACTAGGGAAAGATAGTTTTAAAAAGGCATCCCATACATGATTGATTGGTGTATAACTAGTAAAGTTGGTTTATGTATCAGAAGTGTTTCTGCCAACTTTAAGCCACTGAGGTTGAAATGGTGAAAGAAATGGACATTCAAACAAAATGTCATCAATTAGTCATCACAAATTAGAATCAGCATGCAAGCCTACATAGCCTGGCACTTAGGGCTTACTTTTGCCAAAATCATTTGAAATTTGAAGCTATTTTAGATATCTGATTCATTTTTATGCATTAAGACAATTTAATGAACAAAATATAAAAAGATGCTACAAAATCTTACTTCTCTAGTAGTCAACATTAAAGAAGTATAGTAGCAACATAATCTGAAATTGGAAAAGAGGTATCTAAATTGGATCATTTTCTATCATCTGGTTTGCCAGATGTCTCCTCCAGATCAAATCTTCTTTGAGCTTTAGTAACCTTTATGTTCAACCTCCTCCCCACTCAACTTTGTTGAAGCTACACTAAGGTATTTGTCATGGATATATCAAAGTTCTATAGCATTTGTCCTGTGTATTTCAAAAGTCTATTGATAGATGTTTCCAAAAATTAATCAATATCCCTTTCCCAAATTATATTTTCCCATATCACTAAGTTTAAAATTGCACTTGAGTCATCCCATTTCTAAAAAATAAAAGAAATGCTTATATTGACTTGTTTCACTTCAATGACCTCTGAAAGTTATACTCTTTGGTAGGGAAAATGAGTATTTTAAAGCAAACACAAAGGAGTAGTATATACCTATTTTGCATCTGTGAGGCAGGGAGCCCATGCTTTTCCCAACTATAATCCATGTTCACTTGGCCTCAATTTGAACTTTATACTAATCTTATCCGTTTAGGCCAGATTTTTTAAAAGCAATTGAATCACAGAGCCAGTGTACAGCATCCTGTTAATGAAATTCATCCATTCACTCAAGAAACATTTATGAACCTTTTCTACCCTTGGAAAAGTTATAAAGAGATGAAAAAGGCAAGACACAATCCCTGTTCTCATAGTTCTCAGTCTTATAAAAGAGAGACATGAATAATTTCCTGAGTATAGTGTGCTCAGTTACAGGCAAATGAGTGGGTAAAGGCTGACGTAGAGGAACACCCAACTCAGACTGGGAGCTTCAAGAGAACTTTGGCAAACTATGCCTACAGGTCAAATCCAGCTTGACATGTGTTTTTGTAATTAAAGTTTTATTGGATTACAGTACAATTATTCCTTTAAGTACTGTCTATGCCTGCTTTCATGCCACAATGGCAGCATTGAGTACTTGTTACAGACACCATATAGCTCTCAAAGCCTAAAATGGTTACCTTTTGGCCCTGTGCAGAAAAAGTTAGCCAACTTTTTTCTAGAGAAAGAGGTGACTGAGGATTTGGAGATAGGGTTTGTCCATTCCAGGTAAGAAAGTATGTGCAAAGACAACAAAGAAATGAAAAAAGAAAATGGTTGTTTTTGGAAATGGTATGTGCTCAAGAGTGATAGTGTTTTTTGTTTGTTTGTTTGTTTTTTGTTTTTAAAAAGGATAATGACCACCATCTTTGAATATTTGCTATATGCCAGGTACTACTATGCTAACCATCTCACATTCTCATTTAAGCTTCACCACAATCCTGTGAAGTCAAACTACCTGGGCTCCATCTAACTTCTATGCCTCAATTTCTTCTGATTCTTCACACACCAGTTTCTTTTGTACCTCTGTGGCTTTGCACTAGCTATTCTCTCTGCTTGGTCCAACTTTGTCTTGTTCAACACATAGAAAATCTCTCTAGATCTAAACCAAATATTCACTGTGCTTTGTCAGGTCCTCTTTAACTTACCCAGGAACCATTGATCCATGACCCCTCCAGCTCCTACAGTGCTTTGTACATATCTACATTTTGGTCTTCCCACATTGTACTATATTTAACAGGCATGTTAATCACATGTACCTAAACTGTAGGTACCTCTAAGTCAGAGATTCTGTCTCATTTGACTTCACATTCTCAACACATTGTATATTTCTTGCCTTATACTAATTAAAATATTTTCCAACTGGTAAATGAAGTGATGATTACTCCTTGTCTGACTGTCTTCCTAGTTTCTACCACCATATAAAAACAACTTTATTCTGAGTCTATTAGAACTTTGCACTTCCTTACTGAATGTATGGCCCTGTCCTGTGTAAAATGGGATATAGAAAGTTACAAATAAACAAGATTGTCCCTCTAAAAATTCAGGAAAAGGTGCAAGTGATCATTAGTCATTGGGTTTAGATTAGGTAGCAGCCCATATTCTCCCCCAACTCCAAAAGGTATTTCAGCACTAACAGATAATTGCTAGGTTTTTTCATGTAAACAAAATTTTATCCTGGAACATCAACCATATACGTGAATTTTCTTTGCTTTTATTCACTATTGTACAAATGGATGTGTATCTTTTCCTTTAGGACCATGAGAAGATAAAAGTAAGCTTAAACCAATTTTACCACTGTAAGTTCAGAGAGTCCTGTTGAAACAGTTTTTGTTTGCTTTTTACATGTTGAGATCTAATTATAATTGCTGTATAACAGAATGTCATTTTATGAATTTCATCTCTTCCTGATGGCTCTCTTTTCACGGTGTGTGTAAAATTATCAACTCTATTTGTCTTTATTCCCTGTACCAGGTCTACTTCAAAGAACAGTAATTAATATTTGGCAGATTACAACTAGTATTTATTCAAGATGAAAATATTGAAGGATGCCAAAGGCTAAGAAGACATCTTTGTCCCTATTCTTCTTTGCTTCACATCTAAGTGCAGAAACACTCATAGGTAATAGAACAAAAACAATAAAAATAAAGATAAAGCCTTCTTTCATTGAATATAGTGTTTTTTGCTTTCTTTGGGGTTTGTTTGTTTGTTTGTTTGTTTTGTTTTGTTTTTGAGACAGAGCCTTGCTGTGTTGCCCAGGCTAGAGTGCTGTGGCATCAGCGTAGCTCACAGCAACCTCAAACTCCTGGGCTCAAGCAATCCTCCTCCCTCAGCCTCCTGAGTAGCTGGGACTACAAGCACACGCCACCACACCCATCTAATTTTTTTCTATTTTTAGTAGAGACAGGGTCTTCCTCCCACTCAGGCTGGTCTCAAACTCCTGAGGTCAAGCAATCCTCCCACCTCAGCCTCTCAGAGTGCAAGGATTACAGGTGTGAGCCACTGTGCCTGGCCTAGTGTTATCATTTTTAAAGAAGAAAAGTTGGTAAACAGTGCCCTTTATGAAAAGATCCAACACTGTTCATTTTGCTTACTGTTGGATGACTAATGACTTGCACAATGCCTAGGCTATAGGAAGTGCTTAATAAATATTTGTGGAATAAAAGAATCAATAAAACGATGAAGAACAATGCAAAAAAAGGAACACAACATAGTCTCTTTCTATAGAGATACAGTCTATAGAAAACAGATGTATAATAAAAAGTTAACCAAAATATTCCTCTGGGAATAAGAGGACAGTGATATATGCTGGGAAGGAGAAACCCCCAAGTAAAGAAAAAGTCTGGAAGTTAACTTAGATAAACTTTGCCCCTCTCAATATTTAGGTAGGACCAGCCTTCCTAAATAAGGAAACCATTTATATCAGTTTACCAGAAGAAAAATGCACCAAACACATGCACACACACAGTAAGAACAAATGAGCCTTTTTTAAAAAAAAAAATTGAGAAAATGGAAATTATTCATGAAAAAAGCAGTGTGACTAAAACTTCTACAGAGATTCAGAGTAACCTGAAGTCAACCCAAAGATATCTGTTTTGTTCAGCCACCCTCGTTATAATCATGTTAGCTGTGTCGCTGCCTTTACAAACCATGGCAAGCAGTTTCCATTGGATTAGGAGACTGTTTTCGGGTATTGAGTCCTTTTACAAAATGGAAGTGATGGTGTTGCTTGAGGAATCAAGGATTGAACTCAAAGACAGCAAAATGGTCAGGAGCTAGAATCCAGAGTTCAGGGGTGAAAGTTTAGAGCAATGATTAGGCTTGATATGGGGGATTAGAGGGCTAGTTTAGGGGGCTCCAAAGAAGCTCTGATCCACTTTGAAGGAAAAACTTTTGTTGAACATGTATATTGAGTGTGGTCTACTTATTAATTTGGATGGGGGAATGAAGCTTAAATTCATCAAGCTATTCTATTTGGTTCTCATGTTATATATCAAGTTCAGAATCTTGAAAATCAATAACAACTCATATTTATTGAATATTTAGTATGTACCAGTCCTAAGTGTTTTATACACCTCATCTAATTTAACCTTCAAAATTATGACATAATTTCTATTATTAGACATTATTCCATTTTTTATAGAGGAGAAGAAAACAGACTTTGCTAGTTGAAATTAAGTAACCTTCCCAAAATCATAAAATTATAATAAGTAGTGGTAATGGGATTTGTTTACAGGCATTCTGAACCCCAAAACTACACCTCTTAACAAGTCTCTTAATATTGCAGCCTCTTTATATTTGCTCAATGAATGAATCAATAGTGCTTACTGAGTGCTATGGTCTGAATGTGTCCCCTGAACGTCATGTGTCGAAAACTTAATCCCAACTCACAATGTTGCTCTGCCCTCATGTATGGATCAATGCCCTTATTAAAGGGGCTTGTGGGCATGGCTTCACCTCTCTTCTGCTTTTTTGCATGTAAGGACATGCTGTTCCTCCCCTCCCCAAGATTCAGCCTTTAGAGTGCCACCTAGGAAGCAGAGAGACCAAACCCTAACCTGCCGATGACTTGGTCTTAAACTTCCCAGCCTCCAGGACTGTGAGAAATACATTTCTGTTCTTTGTAAATTACACAAGCTCAGGTATTCTGTTATGGCAGCACAAGATGGACCAGACACTGAGCAAGTTTGTGCCCCCACTGGTTCACACCACATCTATTGACATTAACCTAAAATGGTTTCCCAAGCATAATCCTTTGCTTTGCAATATTCACAAGGCTAAAAGGAACCATAATCTTTTAACTGTGTTAAAATAAGATTTAATTTATACCAATGTATTGCACTCATTGCAGTGCCATTCTTCATAATGTATATGGTAGTTCTAACCTTTCTCTCTCACAAGCTGCATGCTCTGTGGTCTACAAAGCTAAAGGATACTATTAAGATGAAAAAAGGATTATACTGTTTGAGGGCAGAAGCCAGCATCTAAGAGAGACCATGGGAATGAAATTTTAATATGATGGATTTTATTTCTGCTACATCAATGCCTTATTACAAGAATCAGTTCATCACAATAATAATAGGTTGTCATGATTTGATGTTGTGAAACAGACTTGATATTGCCACTCTCTTAACAGTTTATTCATTGATTACCTTTTTACTTCCCTTCACAAAGGGAAAAAATAGATGTGAGATACAGTGAACTAGCTTGGAAAAAATGAAATGCCATTATTCTCTTGAATAGACATTTTTAAAAGGTCTATTATGTCAGAGGGCCTGTATATGGTGATCACATTTCTGAGTCAAAAATGTAACATGTAGTGGATACACTGATCAACAAGGGGACTGAATATTATAAATTGCTACTGTCAGAGAGATTCTCAGGTGTATAATATACAGCAAAAAATACACATAGATCTTGTGTTCAATATCTTTACTAGCTTACTGGAGAGACAAGATACTGATTCATGAAGCAGAGAAAACCCAAGACTTTTATGATTATTATGAATGACAACACACACAGTCTTATGCAACATAAATATTCAGTCTTTTTTGACTAAATAAATATATTTAAAATACAAAATGTGTAGGAAAGACCATATGTGCTTTGAAGCAACAGAAAAAGAGCAATGCAATTAAAATAGCAAGCCTCACTTTTTAAGTCATTATAGTAGCCTGAATAATGGTCCACAAAGATATGAAGTCCTAATCCCTGGAACCTGTAAACATTATCTTATTTGGAAAAAGGGTCTTTGCAGATATGATTGAGTTAAGGATCCTGAGATAGGAAAATTATTCTGGATTATCTGAGCTGACCCTAAATGCAATCACAAGAGTCCTTAAAAAAGAGCAGCAGAGAGAAATTTGAACCATCCAGAAGAGAAGGCAATGACCAGGAGGCAGAGATTGGAGTAATATGACTACAACCCAAAGAACGGCAATAGCCCATCAGAAACTGGAAGAATGAGGAACAGATCCTCCCCTAGGGCCTCTGGAGGGAGTGTGGCACTTCTCACACCTTGATTTCAGCATGTGGTACTATTTCAGATTTCTGGCCTTCAGAACAGTGAGAGAATAAATTTCTGTTGTCTTAAGCCATGCAGTTTGTAGTTATCTGTTACATTAGTCACAGGAAAATATAGTCATGATTAGATTTAAATATACTATAATTGTCTAATTATTATTCTTCAAATATATATGTTTTTCTATTTAGCTAGACCTGGTAAAAATAACATAATGAGAATTTTTTCGTATATCATAAATAGAACCAGTACTCAGGCTGATACTGAAATATGTTTTTAAGGAAAAAAACCCATCAAGTAAGTTTTATAACTATTTTAAAAATTTCCAACAAAGAAATTATATGTCTCAGCTGCTATGTATGACCATTATATTCCTAATATGGAAAATTGATTAATTTCAGCTTTCAAAATGCTTTGGCCACCTTCTGTTGCTGTCTCTGTGGGAGAGTTTTCTATACCCAGTCCCCAGATGGGTATTTAAGAGATGCTGAGTGAGGTCCCCATCTCTAATAGCCTCTCTAGATTTATGGTACAAGGATTTTTATAAGACATAAACACTAAGAATGAAATAGTATTAGAAAAAAAAATTAAAGAAATATGAAAAGATTATTTCCAAGAAACTTACTCTGAAATTGCATTATAAGAATAGATGATAGTAGAAAAATATTGAGTTTTTCTATTATTGCCTGAGGCCTTGGGAAAACACAATTTTTAATAATCCTGTTATAATATTCCAAAGTTTTCTTTTTTACTTTCCATTATTTGACAATGAGGCTGAGAATTGCCCTTCTCAATAAATGAATGTTTAATATTCTTTTATTTCACAAAGAAAAAAATAGACCTGGTCATTTTACCCACAGAATCAAAGTATTGTTTAGGATTTATTTGGCACCTATTAAAAGTTGTAAATCAATGGAGAAGATCTAATAAAATAACAGAGTGGGTATTTAAAAGAACAGAAGAAAAGTTAAACACAGTGTGTTTTTTCTTACCAATTTAAAAAAATACATAATCAAATATTGAGTGGAATATTTTTAAATTATGATTATTTTTATATTTGATAAATTAGTTTGGAATGGTTGACAATTTCTCATCACCTAAGGTGACTTTGTTATTTTAACATTTGTCCCCAAACTAATAACCCAAGCTGTTTAAAGATACACGAGCTGTTTAACTCATTTCACAATTAAAATAAAATATTGTTTGTGATAAGTAGAAAATATATTAATATTTGGTTTCCTGCATAATTTCTCCATCCTATATCATTGTTGCTAAATGGGAATTTATATTTAAAATTCCAAAAGAGCACTATACTCTATAAAAATATAACTATTAAATGCCTGATATTTCCATTTTAATTAAAATCATATTTAAAATACGGCTTATAAAATAAGGTGTTTTTTAAAGAGAGTATCCACTTAAATTTTTGTCAACTTTATTGAGATGTAACTTACATGCCACAAAATGTGCCCATTTTAAATGTACATTTCAATAGTTTCAACAAAATCATACACCTGTGAGACTACCAGCATAAAATATAGAACATTTCTATCACCCCAGACAATTTAATGCCCATCCCCAGCGCTAGGTAATCACTAATCTGCTGTCAGTCTTAATTAGATTGGTCTTTTCTGGAGTTTCATATAATAGAGTCATACAATATGTACTCTTTTGTGTCTGGTTTATTTCACTCAGCATATTTTTAAGATTTAACCATGTAGTTGCATGTATCAGTAGTTCATTTCTTTTCTGTTGCTGAGTATTCCATTGTATAGATATACTACAATTTGTTTATTCATTTATCTAGTGATGAACAATTTGGGTTGTTTCTGTGTAATAGTTTGGGGCTCTTACAAATAAAGCTGCTATGAATATTCTCATGATAGTCTTTGTGTGGTCATACATTTTCACTGGGATCACAGGGCCATACGGTAAATGTATGTTTAATTTTAGGAAAAACTGTCCAGCAGCTTTCTGAAATATTCTGAAATGTTTGTACCTATTTATAGTCTCACTAACAACATATGAGAGTTTTAATTGCTCCACATTCTTGCCAATACAAGCATTGTCTATCTTTTTAATTTTAGCCATGCTACTGGGTATGTATCTCATGATTTTAATTTGCATTTTCCTGATAAACTAATAATGTTGAGCATCTTTTTATTTGCTTATTGACCATTTATATTTCTTTTAAGAAGTTCCTCTTCAAATCTTTTGGAGAGCATTGACTGACCATCTTGTTGAAAGATACATACCTACATGCTGGCACAGTGCCAGCCCCAGTAGTAACTGAATGAAAAACTGCTGACCTTCCAAAATGTTATACCATAATCTTATGAAATTAGTGCCTTAGTCTAAGTTAATGGACAAAGATTCAGCCAGAAAGAATTATTGGAAACGGATATCTGAGAAAGGTATAGAAACTTTAAAGTGCCAACAACATGGAAATGTTAAAGAGCACGTCATTCTGGGCTCCTTTATTAACTTACATAGATAATAATGTGACTAGAAACACATTCTAGACTAGAAACATTGTATTTCTAAGAAAATGACTTTATAATATAGGAGACATGATTGCTTCAAAATCCAAATAAACAATTTCATTTCCATCTTTAACATTATTGACTTAGCACAAAAGTTGTTTATTCTCTTAAAATTATTTGCCTGTACTTGACAAACCATTCCTCTTTGTCCTGTTGTATCACTAGCAAAACACCTGATGAAAAGAAATTTTTAAACTTGATTCTTTAAGTTTTTAAGAAGACTAGAAACCTTTCTTTGGTGAGAAGGACTTACCATAAAGAGGGAAAGGAATATGGAGAGAGAAAGTAATTGGAAATCATTTTTTAAAAGGATAAATGATTATTGCTTTCAAATCAGCTTTAATAGTATGAACCAATAATTGTCAGCAGCATGAGGGAACGTGATGAGCCCTAAAATATCTGGGTCCAAGCACCAATTTCCAGCACACTAACAATGTGACACAACACAATGGGAATGTCTGTGTTGATTTTGGGGTGGCAAGCAACAGAAACAGATTCTGGCAAACTCAAACCACAGGGAATTTATTGAAAGGATACCAGGGACTCAGAATCTCCAGAAGGTTCAAGAACCTGGGATGACAGAAACCTAGGCAATTCTGGATTGAGCAAACAGGAAGTTCAGCAGTTCTTAGTAGAAATGGTCTCATCTAGACACAACCCTACTGAGATGAAGTGGAACGGGATCTCTAGCAGTCTCATTATTCACACTCCAAAAAGGGAGCTTCTAATTTATGTTTTAGTCTCATCCCTGCCTCTGTGACCAGGGAATGGTGGGTCCCTCACCCCAGCCCTCACACACTCATCTGGGGGAATGGGAATTAGTGTATTGTTAGGAAGGGTCCTGAGCATTCAGGAAATAATCTCCACTAATGACTTTAGGGAAGTTAAATATCTCAACCTATAAAATTCAACTGAGAACATCTCCCCTCCTCAACTTAAAAGGATTCCTTAAAATGTTCTAACTATATTTACACACACACATACACACACACAGTGCTTTCAAAATCATAAGGTACCTAGCAAATGTTAATGTTTCATTACAGTGACATAAACTTAAAGGGGAAGTATGAAAACACATAGCAGAAAATGCAAAACTGAGGAAAATAAAAGCAAAAAGCTATCATAAAATGTAAAACACTGGAACCTTTATGGGTTTTGCTCATCCTGATATAGCATCTACTTACTAGGGTGATTTTTCTTCCAAACAATTTACAGGACTAGTGAACAGAAAAGGTCTTATGGTTAGGATTTAATGCAGTACAATAATTATCATAGCAGCAATGTATGGGGAATATTTGTTTATTCTGAAGATTCTTTTGTGGCATAAAAAAAGCATGCTTTTTTTTCCCAAAAGGACCAAGAAATCAAATGGCTGTTCAGATGTTCCAATTCATTTTCAATTGATTGAGAAATGTATTCAAATGTGTAGAGAACCATATTTTCTAGTGGCATTTTGGTTTGTTTGTTTATTTGCAAATTAATAGGCATCTCTTTGCCTGAGGAACAGAGTTCTGAGATAATTTATTCCTGAGAAAGATGAAAAGTCAGTCAGGTACCTAGTTAGCTAATCTCTTTTGGCCATAAATCTTCAATCATCTTACTTTAACTTTCTCAACTGGGTAATAGCAAAATAAAAAAACCAAAACATTTGCAATAAAAATTTGTAACCAGAGATAAATATCACAATGCATGTATTTCTTTAGAAGTTCTAAAATAACAACAATGTGAATGTATTTAATACCACTAAACTGTATACTTAAAAATAGTCAAAATGGTAAATTTCATGTTATACATATTTTGCCACAATAAAAGGAAGTTGAAATACAGTATAAAAAGAGTTCTGATATAAATCATCTCAATTTGGCTTATTTCCTTCCCATATGTCTGACTAATGATTTTTATTCTATAATAAAAGTCACAATAATAACCATGCTCTTACCTTGGTTCAGATACATATTTCAGGTATAATTCTGACACTATGAACATTAAAGCTCCTGAGATTTATTCAATGAAATACAACAAAACTGTTCTTGTAAATCAAATTATGAGTTATGTTATTAATAGTCAATCATTCACAGTCCAATTGATTACACATTTACACTTAAAATTTTCTGCTACACTTCATTTTAAATAATTGTCATGATTTCCATATTTTAAACCTTCCCAAGCATTATCTACTCTTCATGCTATGTTACTGTTCATAAGAAGACTAGGGATCCGAGACATCACCAGGTGGGTGGTGTGCATGGAAAGTCTGGTATGGAAGAGACAAGGAAAGAAAAGATGAGGGATGTCATGTGGACTTTCTCTGGTGGCCACTTTCTCCCTCCAAGAGCCACCTAATTGACCATGACTGAATATGTCGTATATAAACCCCTTCCTCTTTCAGGATGATTTTTAGGGAAAACATGTAAAGCACATACTCTGAAGAGAGTAATGAAGAGAAAGGTAGCGGACTATGGCATCTTAAAATACACCCCTTTGGCATAAGGATAATCTGAGCTGACAGCAACTGATAAGCAGATATGAGAAAATCTTTTGCCTTCCCCGCTTTTCGTAAAAGTAGGACATAAATGTACAAAGGTGTCGCTCCTCTCTTTTCTACTAGGTAGGACAAAAGTTCCTCCCTGGAGATGACTTTAGACCTTTATCAGTATACAGACAGCACCAGAGGAATCCACATCACTGTACTAACTGGCTTTTGTCTACCATTGGTTTCTCATATTTGGTCATGTGTCGCTTAATGAGAAAAATGTTAGGTGATTTTGTCATTGTTTGATCATCAGAGTCCACTTACATAAACCTAGATGGTATAGCTTATTTCACACCTATGCTATAGGGCAGCGGTCCCCAATCTTTTTGGCACCAGGGACCGTTTTCGTGGTGGTGGGGTGGTGGAGCTCAGACGGTGATGCGAGTAAGGGGGAGTGGCTGTAAATACAGATGAAGCTTCGCTGGCTCACCCACCACTCACCTCCTGAGTCCTGGTTCCTAGTTTCATGGAAAACAATTTTTCCATGGACAGGGGCAGGGGGAGGCGCAGAGCTCAGGTGGTGATGCATGGCCTTGTTCCTAACAGGCCACGGACCAGGCTGCGGTCCAGGGTGTTGGGGACCACAGCTACAGGGTGTAGCCTACTGCTCTTTCACTACAGTACAGTATGTTACTATACTGAATACTGTAGGCAACTGTAACACAATGGTAAGTATCTGTGTATCTAAACATATCTAAACATATAAAGGGACAGTAA
Source organism: Eulemur rufifrons (assembly GCF_041146395.1). Lineage (NCBI taxonomy): Eukaryota > Metazoa > Chordata > Mammalia > Primates > Lemuridae > Eulemur > Eulemur rufifrons. The sequence continues at coordinate 221,588,068 of NC_090989.1, read as the reverse complement.
AAATACAGTATTATAATCTCATAGGACCACTGTCGGATATGCTGTTTATCATTGACTGAAATATCATTATGGGCAAATGACTGTATTTGCTTTCCCACAGTCTGTCACCCCTAGAGAATGAAAGTCCTTTCCTTTGTCTTGTGAATTCTCTAAAAATGTGTTGTTCTTTGTTGAAGTTTCTATATAAGCCAGAGTTCTAAGCTGGTTCTTTGAGAGCTCCTCTTTCCCTGGGTTTTCTCCCAAGCATATATGAAATACACATGTTAGTAAACTTCTGTTCATTTTTGTCTCGTTAATCTGTCTTTTATTACAGGTGTTTCAGATGAGAACTTAGAAGGGTGGAGGGAAAATGAGTTTTCCTCCTGCATGGTAGCAAGTATCACAGAAGTACAATAATATGACTACCAACTTATGAAGAAAGCATGGCTATTCTGACATCATACTGAAAAGAAAACATGAAAAAGGAATAAGCATCTTAGATGCTGAAGGAAAATGTGACAGATTATCTATACAGTTATAAATAAATCCAGCAAGCAATACCATCTGTGTATGTTATTTAGGGCAATGGTTTTCTCCTTTGGCTGGGGGGACAATAATACCTTTGAGACCCCTCCATCTTTATGCATTACTGGGTTAGGCCTAGTGGCCAAGGGTTTTGACTCCTGGTCCATATGCCTAATTTCCTAAGGAATCCAAGACACAGTTTATCAAAACCTAGGGTTTCACCAAATATACTTTGAAAATCACTACCTCTTTATACTTCGGAGATAACATACTTTGATGGATCTTTCCAGTAATATATATCCAAAGACATCCAAATAAGCTAAAAACATTTCCAGGATCACTAAAATTTAAAAAGGACTCCAAATGAGACACATTTGGCTGAACTCATGCCATATTGCTATGCTTGGTTTCTTAGAAACATCCTTTGAAAATTAATCAGCTGACAAAACACATACATTATTTGATATTTTCCAGTATCTCTGGACCTTCAAGACAACTACATGTTATAGCAACTCAGATACTTTTTTGCTCAGTGGAGATTTAACAATAATTTCTAAACCTTTGAACTTATCAGCTCAGCACACACACTCAGTAAGAGAGGTGACCTTTAGGAGCTCCCCACACTCATATTATTAATGCTATGTCAAGACACAGTATCTACAAAGCAAAACCTGCTCTAAGTCTCAGCCCAGTAAACTGACAAATGTATTCTATGACAATCCCCTATACAGCTGATTATTAAGAGTTTTGTTCAGTTCCCAACACTTCCATTTTAGTCTACCCATGTTTGTGCAAAGAAAAATTCTAGAGAAAACTCCATTTCCTGCTGTGAGCAAGTTGCTTTCATTGACATTAAATTCACTTCTTTTGTTTGTAGCAGATGCTTACTTTATAACAGATAACTTTAAACCGAAACATTGTAAGAAATATATTAATAGGAAAGATCCATTAAAGGCTAGGAAGTCCTTAAATAGCAATTTGTTTATGAACTCTACCATCCAGAAACCAACCAAAATTTGCCATTTTTGTTTTCAAGGTATACCTGCCTTGAGACTACTCCATAATGTGCCCTGCATACGGGAGAAGCAAACATCCCATCAAAGCAATGAAGGACACTGGCATTTTCTGAGTAACCATTCCTTTGTTTTCTGAGAGTAATTTGCTGTCGCTGTTCTCTGTAAAAACAGTCTTCCTGAACTAAAGCCTAGCACCATGAAAGCAGTTTAAGTTTGTTTCCTCTCAATATTTTATGCTCATTACTGAACATTGTGGATAGAAAATATTATCTATGTTCTTCTAGAAATAAAAACAAAACAATGTCCATTATACCATTTTGGACCTATGAAATTTAAGAACATATGCATTTTTCTAAGAAATCTAAAAGGATAAATCAGGATATTAACATTGTAGAAACGTAGCAATTTTGCCTACTCCATCTAATAAAACCTCTCCTATTTATAACAGTTTATTTTATCCTAAATGTTAGCCTCAGCTTCCAATGTCGTAACACAGAGGAGCAATATTTTCTTAATGAGGCTAAAATTGTTGTCAACCAAGCCTTGGTGAAACTAAACTACTTCGTTCATCTGCTTTTCTTACAAATCCAGGAATATATTCACCTTGTAGGGGACAGGTTGACAAAGGAGGCTGAGTGGAACCAGGCTGGCTGGGCTTCTAGACCTTGACTGCTCCCAACGGTAGGCAGCATAGCTCAGCACTTTTCCAACATTCTGGGGTCAGCTTTCAGTTTCTGCCCAAAGCTCAAATCATTCAGATTCTTAAGGATGCCTTGGAGACTGTCTTCGACATTACAAAGTCATAAGGTTCCTTCCAGACAATTCGGCACACATCTGGTCTTCTGTGAAGACCGCTTCTTCACTGCTTTATACCTGAATTCACCAATCCTAGGTTTTGATATGCATTTGTGTTCATATATCTGTCAGGAACTGTCATTTGGTACCTTAAAGAAAACCCTTTTGTGATGTTTTTTTTCTACCAACTTTCTAAAACAGATCTGGGTTCAAATTCCCATGTTTTTCAGCTACAACATTTCAAAAAACTCATATTGAATGCACATATAGTCCAGGCCGTCTGCTAGGTGTCAGTTCTATGCAGATAAATTAGACATGTTCTCCTCCTCCAGCAAGTCAAGGATGGAAACAGAGAAGCAACAAGTTAAATAATGTAAATATAAGCAAGAGCATAAAACAGGATGTAGTTAGTTGCAAATATCACTGGCAACGTTAGGTCTCTTCTGGTTTCCTCTTATTTTCAGTGAGTCTCCTTGCTTTTCTGTATAATTTTATTTTATAGAAGACCCACTGGCCTGCTGAGTTGGTATTTTACAGATGTCCCATCTCTCCCCCATCACCATTCTCTTCCTCCAAATGGCATCAATCCTTTGGCACACAAACATTATTCCTCACTTCAGTGACACCTCACACCTCAATGACAAGTGACCTCCCCTGTCATCCATTCCTCAGTCTACTCCTCTCCAGTTCTGTCCCCATTACTATAATAAAACTGCTCTTGACAAATTCACAAAGAATTTAAGTTGACAGCTACAATAGGCTCTTGAATATTTTCATCTTTTTTTTAACCTATCTCAGCAGCATTCAGCCCTCTTAATTGTGTCTCCTTTTCTAAAAGCCCTCCACTCTCGGTCTCTGTAACATAATTACCTACATGTATCTCTGGTTGTTCTTTCTCTGTTTCCTTGGATGGCCCTTCTACTAAACAGATGCACAGGGCTCTTTCCTGGATGCCTTTATTATCTATGTACTGTCATCTTAATTAATATCATTTATTCCCAGGATTTAATACTATCTATAAACTGATAACACCCAGATTCCCTCTAACTGACATTTCTTTGTGTTCCAGTCATATATATTCAACTCACCAACTTGATACCACCATCTCGAAGTCAGCGTGTTCAAAACTGAGCTTTTGACTTTCCTCCAAAGTCTGTTTCTCCCCAGGTCTTCATAATTTCTGTAAATATTACCACCCACCCAGTTGCTCAAGCCAGAAACTTGGGATTCCTCTTGATTCATCTGCCTCTATTAAAGCCCACATGCATCCTAACTGCAAACTCAGTTGCTCCCACCACCAAAATGCAGTAGAAAATCAGTCAATTTCTTCCCATATCCACTGTCACCAGCCCGGTCTGAGCCACGATCATTTCTCAGCAGGTTTTCCCACAATAACCTCTCACTTCCTCTCTTGTTCCTCTTTCAATTACTCTCCACACAAAGCATCTGAAGAGATTCCAGCAATATCCATCAGCTCACATAATTTTCTTATTTAAAACTCTTTGATAGTTTCCCACCATGCTTAGAATAAAATCCAGACTTCTTACTTTGACCCACAAAGGGCTATATCACCTGGCCCTATGTCCCTCCCTACATTGATCCCCTAGCACTCTACACCTAAATCTCTGGCTCCAGCCTATTGGTCTTCTCTTAGTGCCTCAGACTCGCCAGTTTTCCTGTTCAAGAGTCTTTGCATGCACTGTTCTCTCCACCTGGACCGTGCTTCCTATAACGGGATTTTCCTCCACCCTTAGATGGTAGCAGCTTCAATGTCACCTCTTGAGATAGGCTTTCCCCAGCCTCCCTCTAAGATCATACCCCTTGTGCTAGTTATTTTATGCCATTGCACTTTGTATTTCACAATTACGTTTTCATCTACCTGTTTATTGGCTGTGTCTCTCACTAGACCCTGATCTACACAAGGACAAAGGTGAGCCCAGCACCCAGGACACTGGCCAGCACAAGGGTGGAGAAACCTGCAGCCTTGGGGCCACATGTGGCCTTCTCGATCCTTGAATGCAGCCTTTTGACTAAATCCAAATTTCACAGAACAAATCCTTTTAATAAAGGCCCTAGCACATTATAGGCAATCAACAAACATTTGTTTAATGAATTGGTCAGCTTTATATATGAAAAATGACACCATACTGGGGAAATCAATAATCTCTCCAGCCCTATCAATTCTTTTTTCATTCAGGATTTGAGGTTTTTTTATTGCCTGCCATATACCATGTACTTCCATTGGGACTTTTGCATATAACCTAACTTGTTTTTCTCAAATTATCAGGGTAACGATTATTCTCCAAACCATACATATCAAGAAACTGAGGAGCAACAAGGTAATGTAAGTCACTCATGATGATACAGAGTGCCAGGGATGGAATTCAAATCTAGCTCTAACTCCAAATCTTTTGGTATAATCAAAATTATACCCAGAGCTGGCTTCATAGGCGTGAGACCTGTTTAACTGCACTGAGCCCCACGCTTTCATGTTTTGCTGTTGCATCTTGAAATTCTTAATAATTTCTGAATGTGGGGCCTTGAATTTCCATTTTGCACTGGACCCCACAAATGATGTAGCTGCTTCACAGATTTCACTGCAAAGAGCTTCCTAAACTTTCATCCCACTAGCTTGGCATTTTCTCTCTCAGAAGAATTTGGGATCTAAGAAAAGAGTGATTTACCGCTGTATTCACAGTTGTAAAGCACTTATTAAAGTGTTAAGGCAAAAAAATTTCCAGAGCTAATCCCAGAGGTAATTCTCTATTTCTTTCTCTCTGTCTTGAGAAATGTCTGCTTATCTCCTTTTTATGTCTGCCATTAAATCTGATCTCATCCTTGAATAAAAGATTACCTCCCCACCTGTACTCTTTCCAATCCCATGAAACTAGATTATTTTAGATGTTAATAGTCACCTAACAAAAGGCTTTGTGTAATGTGGCATTACCCCCTGGTTAGCCCATTATTCACAAACTCACTAAAACCACAGACAACCGAATCGATTAATTAAAGCTTAGAGCAATAACGTTGCCTTACTCACTGTAATTTTTTTTTCTTCAGTGGTCAATGATTCTGTCCTATCCCATGGAGTCTACCAGGTTCCTGTGAATGAACGTGATGATACTCATCTCTCCTCTAACTTCCCGAGTCTCATCCTGAAGGTCTTAAAAGAAGACGGTTCTCAAAGTGTCATGCCCAGACCGTGAGCAGCAGAAGCATCACTTGAGCACTTATTAAAAATGAAAATTCTCAGACCGTGCCTCAGCTCTGTTTATTTAGGAACCCTAGAGGGCGGGGCCTTGTCCCCTGTGGTTTAACAAGCCCTCCAGGTGCTTCTGATATATGCCAACACTGAGGACCACCAGGATAGATAATAGTCATTGAAATACTATTATCCTAATTTGAGTTATCATCCAAACCACCTGGCTATCTTTTCAAACTATGGTTTTCCCAGCCCTACTATAGAGATGGAAAGTCCACAGGTGTGGTATGGTCCATCCAGTGGTCTGCATTTTTCAACAGTTCCCCAGGTTGAAATCTGGAGCAACTTATCTGATTGATAGGTTATCCATTCAGATGGCCAGCAGGTGTGGGAAACTTTCTCTAATGGAGTGGCTGTTTAAAATCAGTTACACATTTTGATGAACAGTTTACTATTTCATCACTGAATTCCTTCAGAATTTCTGGATTTTGTTGTTTTTGGGTACTCTGTGTGTGTGTGTGTGCTTATATATTACTGATGAATCTCTACCAAGCTTGACAAATGTAATCTAAAACTACTTGTTCTGATGCTTCTCACATGTTTTAGCAGCCAATTTGCAAGTGATACTAACCTAAAAACCTTGCTTATTGAAAAACACATAATACACAAATGTTTAAAATACCAGTAGCAACAACCAAACAAATATATTCTCTCATGACTCCTGCTAACCCTTGATTACATACTGGGTAACTTATAATCATCAAGTTGCTCCAGATTTCAAGAATTGGCTTCCTGACTTAGTTTAACAGAAAGAAATTTTTCAACCAGATTTAACGAGGGTTTTATTGAGGACCTAATCTTTGCTTAATACTATACCTCACTGGTTAATCCCATTTTTGTCCATTGGCCAGAGGGAAATTTGAAAGAGAAAATACTTTGACTAAAAGTGGATCTTCACCATCCTCCTCTACTCATTCCTCCCCAATTTCCTTTTATATTATTCTTCGGAGGGATAAGAGTAAATATTTTTTCCTGATAGCTCATCCATCAATCTTTGTGCCATATTTCAGGAAACTGATGGGTAAAATAATAATAATAATGATAATAAAAGAATAATTGCTCTACATTTTCTTCTTTTCTCTCCATTTTTTAAGACTACAGAACATAGATCTAGGCAGCCTAATTTGAAACCTAAACTCTATGACATGCGGCAAGTTACTTGATATCTCTGTGCCTTAGTTTCCTCACCTGTAAAATGGGTATAATGAGGTTGTTATGAGGAATAAATCATTCAATATATGTAAATCTCACAGAAAAGTTTCTGGTACATGGAGTTTAATGTATGTAGCTATTACTAACATTCCCACGTCACTGCTCTTTTTAGTTTAATCTGTTCTTTGCAGTTTGAATCTGCAAACACACAGCTTCCAGTCTCCTAGAACCAAAAACCATGTCATTCTGCCTCTAATGGAAACATCTGTGATCCTTTTTTTTGATTTTCTACAATACCTACAGTATATTGCAAAGCCTAGAGTTGTTTTTAACTCCCTGTGTTCTTCTCTAGTTGCTATGCAGACCCCCAATTCATAGTGTGAGGGAAGCATTGTGCACATAGGTTTGGAGTCACATGGACTTGGGTTCAAATCTTTCCGTTCTATCCTTCTCCTCTAGGATGACTCTGCTCCAGACTCTTCGGCCTTCTTCTTGTTCCTCAAATACACCAGGCATGCTCCTGCCTCAGGACACTTGTACCTGCTGCTTGTACTTGTACTTGTACTCTCTGCCTGGAATGTTCTCCCCCTCAGTTGGTATCTCCATGGCTTGTTCCCTCCCTTCCTTCTCACATCTGCTTAGTGGCACCAATCAGAGAGGCTGTTTCTAGCTAACATGGTGCTCTCTTTTATTCTCTAGCTCCCTGTCTTGTCTTATTTTTCCTCGCAACACTTATAACCACTAGGCATTTTATTATATATTTGCTTTCCTGTGTATATTCTGCTGTCCTTCCACTCAAGCATAAGCTCCACGGGGGCTGGAACTCAGTAAGATGAAAATGACACCTACTTAATCAGGTTGTTGTGTGGACTGAATGAGATATGTATAAAATGTGAAACCTTTCTAAATATCATAAAAGCTTAACCAAATGCTGAGCATGCAGCAAATGTTCATTTTTTTCCCTTCTCTCTTAATAAATAAAGAGGGCCGACCTTGCTGACCGGCTGACCTTGCTTCTCTTATATCCCTACCACCGCTGTCATCCTCACGATCAGAGTCCCAGGGACCTCTGAGAAGGATGGATGGAAACTCTTCAATTTCATGGTCACTACTTAGATTAGCACCAAAAGACAGCATGCCCTAATTATACTTTAAATACACTTGGTTGTGAATATGCAGACATGCACTTCTTATGAGCATACAGAGAGGGAAATTAAATAAGAATAGTTGTGAAAAGGGACATTTTTGATTAAATGATTTTCTAGTTAATCAACTTTTTTCACCCATTGTTATTGAACATCTCTCTTTCTGAATGCAATTCAATTTCTTGCCTTAGTAAGTAGAAAGCATAGAATATAAAGCCATCTTTCTCTTATGCCCGAGTACTATATCTTGGCTGAGGGTCATTGTTATGGACACCAATTCTCATTTGATATAATCAAAGATATTGCAGCTACATCATACTGGCCTGACTCTATTCTAACCCTGAGACAAATCAAGGTAATTACTTTTTCAAATTAACCTCTCAATGAAGACTTATGTGTCTCTTATTTGTTGCATTTTTTAATAGTAAATATCCTGTGCATGCACGCACACTCACACACACATACACGCGAAGAGAATCTATTTAACAAGGGTTCCACACTTAAGTTTCACTTGATGAATTTAAAGTTTTCTAGATCTGGTTTTGATTGACATCACACAAGGAAATAACCATGGTTTACCTACGACTTGAAAGGATAAGTAAATGATTCAGCATATTAAAAATGATAAAGGAAATAAAGTCTTAAGGTCATGTAAATACATTTATTTTGCCCTTTTCTGACCCAACAATAGTAAGAAGTAGGTCAGTAACAACTTAGCATGTTTTTTTTTTCTTTTTTGATTTAAAAGCATTTTCCTGAAACTAAGATGTTTGCAGGACTGCTGACAATATAGTTTGTTGCTTTCATTATTTATAATAGTACTAACTTGACTTAGTCTCACCATTCATGGTGATCTGTAAGCCACCTTCGAGAACAAATTACCTTTGTGAGGGAAAATATTTCATAAAGTTTGCTTATACTCTTTTAATCATCTTACCTGTAACTCACAAGTCAGCAGAGTATTGACAAAAAATTAAAAGATGGCTATATTTGAATTCTATCTCTACCATTTCCCAGCTGACCTTGGTTAGGACTGACCTCACTTCTTAGATATTTCATTTCTTCTATAATTTGGGCATCCAAATAAAACCTACCTTAAAATGATGTTGAGATTATATAAGAGATCACTGAAAGTGCCTGGTATTTAGAAATGTCAAAATTATGCTCATTTTCCTCCCTTCCTTCAACCTTTCTCGGTCCAGGATATGAAATACCTAAGTCTAGAGTTTTATCATGCTCTTCATTTTCTCTACACACAGTTACTGAGTTCCCACAACATTCCATGCACTGAGCAGGATTCGGGAAAACACTGATGAATAAAATATAATCCTTTTCCTGAAGGAGTTCCTAAACAAAGGACCAGATTATACTCTAGAAACATACAAAGTTATGTTTGACAATCAGACATTTTCCCCAGGAAGAATAAATAATGTCCAGCCTTCTAGAGGTTTTACAATGTATATGATTCACAAACTATGCAGTAATATAATACCCTGTGAATTACCTCACGTACATGATGGAGACAGCCGACTGCGCTGCTATGATAACATCACAGTCCTGTATGGATCATACCAGCCCAATCGTCTGCCTCCATCGGTGAACCCAAAGGCACCAGTACGATTGAAAAAAAAAGTGTTTTCCCTCCCCCAAACAGTATTTAATGGGTAATAAGACAAAAGTAGGACTTAGCCATTGCTTATCTCTGGTTCCTTCTGGGTTCATTTTTCATAGTCTATTCATTTGGAGTGTTTGTTCTTAATAACATGAATTAAGCTCTTGTTTTAGTTACTGTTACCACTGCATTCTATAGTTACATCCAATAACTTGGTGACCCTTTAAAGCAAAGAGTTCTTTTTGTAGCTGTAAGCCAGATCATTCCTACTTTGCCCTAGGCCCTGGTAATTTGAATCAGTATTGTTTATCATTTAAAGAAAACTAATTTCAGTTAGTGCTGGGGTATCTAACATTTTTAAATGCTTAAAAACTCATATTTCTTTCCCATAATGTGGCTGCTGATAACTCAGAACAAAGGAAAGCAATGTTAAAGTCTCTTTTTGTTCAAGAAGCGTGTTTCCAGGGAAGGATGACTTTGTAACATGAAACCCAAACAAATGGGAATAGATCTTGTTCCTACTCTGGGCAATGGGCTGGTGACAGCAAATGTCAAGTTCCATTACGTTCCTTCCTCGTGATAAATATTGAAGGGCTTCTTTTATGAAAGACTTTATAAAGACCGCACACACACACAAAAAGAAATACAATGAACAGAATTTACTCACCAATTACCTTAAACTAAATCACATATACAAGTTGTAACAGTGATACTAATAATATAGAGTTATAACCACAGTGAAAGCCTTAGTCAGGAATGATAAAGGGAAGTATCTCTATCTTAAGTCAAGGTCCAGGTCCGTTGTCTTCATCTTGGTTCTTCTGCCATGCTAGGAAGCTAATCTTCAGGTCTCCTTAGTTCCTGTTGCATGCTTCACTGGTACTTCTTTGCAGCCATGAGTGACCAGTTGGAGAATTTCTGAGCTGAATATCCAACCACGTGCGTAGAGTCTCCATCAGTTGTGTATGTACCAATACAGCTGTTTGTTTTTCCCTACAAAAATGACTGTTGTAGACACATAACCCAGGAATACTTGCCACAAATGCTATAGGCAGAAGGGCTTTATAGCCTCCTCTGACTTTTGACAGGAAGGCAGCAGCTCCAGGTCAGGGTACCTCTGATTCCCTGACTCACTGCTCTCCTAACATCGAGGCCTTATGCACCTTGGAAATTTTCTGAATTTCACCATAGAATTTCACCCTGCTATGGCCTGAGTGTTTATATCCTCCCAAAATTCATATGTTGAAACCTAATCCCCAAGGTGATGGTATTAGGAGATGGGGTTTTGGGGGGGGGGTGATTAGGTTGTAAGAGTGGAGGCCTCATGCATGGGATTAGTGCACTTATAAAAGAGACACCAGAGAGCTAGCCGGCCCCTTCCACCATGTGAGGACCTGGCATAAAGACTGCCACCTAAGAAGCAGGCTCTTACCAGACTCCAAATCTGCTGGCACCTTCATCTCAGACTTGGTAGCTTCCAGAATGGTAAGAAATAAATTTTTATTGTTTATAAACCACCCAGTTGATGTTATTTGTTATAGGAATCTTAGTGCCCTAAAACACATCCTCTGTGACTGACATTCTAGGGAAAACAAGCTACTTGCTGCTTCCCTGAAGTTTTATAGTTTAATTTTTCAAAACCCAATGAGGTGTGGCTTAGGCAATCACAGTCAGCCAGCCTAGAAGATCATTAACTATTGGTTCAAAGACATACTACTTTCTTTGGAATAACAACTTCTTCAGTTGCATTCCCAGAAATTTAGCTTTTCAGTTCAGAATTGCCTAGACTTACAAGACCTTACAAGACCATACTTCCCTAAAATAGGCACATTTTTAAAAAGAAAGCTTCTCACTTTGTTTGACCTTAGCATTTTGAAGACTCAGCTATTGTTATGTCCTCACTGAGTGCTAATTGTTCACTCTTCATTCGTTTTTATTAACAGGGATTTATAATAATTATCTATTGTTATCTATGGAGTCAAGGAGGCAAGCACTTTTATGAAAAATCAGATGTCCTCAAATAACAGGAAAACATGCTAAGACCCCTATTTAAAATATAATTGTAATTCAAAATTTCAAGCTAAGGGAAAGAAGAGAAGATATCAATAACATATTTACAAATTAGTAAAAATCTCAGTTTGCAATATCTATATAGAAAATATTAAATAAAAAATATCCAAAAAATTATTTTACTTGTATAGCTTCAATTCAACAAATCAGAAACTGAAAATTACATCATTTGTTCATCTCTAATTAATTGGTTTTTTTCACTCATTTGACCAGTCTTATCCAACTTTTTAGCAGACTAACAATATAATTGAGACAAATTTAGTATACTTATGAATAATATAGTCATAATATGTAATATATATAATTGTTAATTAATATGCTTATATCTTATTATATGCCAAATTATAGTTTCATACCTCTCCTCTGTAGCAAGTAAGTCTTTCAGAAGTTTTCTTCACATTCCCTTCTCCTGTGGCATTTGACTTTTTATCTTATACTGAGTGGGTGCTCATTAAAATGTACATCTACTCTGTCTCAAAAAAAAAATATATATACATCTACCCAAATCTACGGAACATCTACTAGGAAGAAAAGTGATTTCCACTTCTGTAGCCATTACTGGAAATTCAGCACTCAGAAAGCAAAAGAATTCAATGAACTTCATCTATTCTGTTGCCTTGTTTGCCAGGAGAATCTCATTCCAAAGCATGAGTATTTATCATGAATTTAAGGACACCTTAGAAATGATCCTTCACTACCATCTCCCTAATCTGTCTAGTAAAGGGTTAACAAAACAAAAAGTAATACCTTAATGCCTGTGGTAGGCAGAATAATTGCCTCCCAAAGAGGTCTACATCCTAACCCCCAGAACCTGTGAATATGTTACTTTACATGGCAAAGGGGAATTAAAATTGCAGATAAAATTAAGGTTGTTAATCATCTGACCTTAAAATAAAGAGATGATTCTGGATTATCCAGGTGGGCTCAATGTAATCATAAGGGTCCTTACATGTAGAAGAGATAAGCAGAAAAGGAGAACCAGAGAAAGCAATGGAATAGAGGCACATTTGCTGCCTTTGAAAATAGAGGGAGGGGACCCTGAGCCAAGGAATGTGAGTAGCTTTTAGCAGCAGAAAAAGGCAAGTAAATAGACTTTCCCCTAGAGACTACAGAAAGGAACACAGCCCTGCTGACACCCTGATTTTTGGTGCAGTGAAATGCATGTCAGACATCTATCTGTACTCCAGAACTGTAAGACAGGAAGTTCACGTTGCTTTAAGCCACTAACTTTGTGGTAATTCCTTAGGGTAGCAGTGGAAACCTAACACAATGCCCAACACTTTTTAAATTCTGAAAGCAAAATATTTAATACAGAAATAGTTTGACAATATATTTTTTCATACTCTATTTCTTAATGACACTTTAATTGGCCTCCACAATTAATGGGCCAAATATTTCCTGCTAGTTAACTAAACACAATGACCCAACTAAAATCTAAGGCCTGGCTATATGCTGACAGATCAATGCCACCAAAGAGCTCCTGTTATTATTAGGTCAATTTTTTAAAAACTATCTCTTTCAAGCATTTATCTTGACTTTACTGCATGAATTATAACTCGGGGTAAGCAAAGAGTTGATGAAGGGGATTCAAGTTTATAAAAATATTTTAGCTAATAAATGAGAAAGGAAAGATAGAATTATAATATCGCTACTTTGCACTGACCAAATAAAATAACACATCTTGGCCAGGGACCAGCAAACTCCAAGCAAGGGCCAGATGCAGTCTATTGCCTGTTTTTCATAGCCTGGGAGCTAAGAATGATTTTTGCATTTTTACATTCTTAAATGGCCAAAAAAAAAATGAAAAATATTTTATAACACATAAAAATTATATGAAATTCAAATTTCAGTGTTTATAAATAAATATGTTTTATTGGAACACAGCCATGCCTATATATTTACATAATGTTTGTGAATGCTTTCAAGCTGTAACAGCAGAATTTAGTGGTTGTAGGAGATCTTATGGCACACAAAACCTAAAACATTTACTATTTGGCCCTTTGCAGAAAAAATTTGCTGACCCCTGCTCTAAGCAATGATCCTCAGTGATAGCTAATTCCCAAGATAAGAGGCAACTAGAATATCTATGAAATATCATTGCCAAAAAATCAAATTAAAACCTAGGCTCCTGGTCAAATTACCAGTTCATAGGAAATACAATGGACAGAAGAACATGTGAGATGAGACCATTGGGATGTATTCAGCAAAATACAAAATTTGGGAAACTGTGCAGGAGAAATACATTTCTCTGACAAATCTCAAGAGGGAAAAAAAGAGATCAGAAGGGAGAAACTATAGACTGAAAAGGACAATTATAAAATGTCAATTATAGTTGGACTCTGATTCAAACAGGGTAAAAAACAGAATTATGAAATAATCAAGGAAATGTGATTCTAACTTAATATCTGCATGTATTAAGGAGTTATTAATTTGTTAAAATTTCATAATAGTGTTGCAGCTTTATTTAATAAGGAGTTCTTAGCTTTCAAATATTTTTAGATGAAATGATGTATTAATAATATCTGGGACTTGCTTGCAAATAATCTAGTGGGGAAGGAAGAAATGGAAAATAGGCACACAAATGAAGCAAGACTTATTTGTGATGATCTAATCAGGATTGAAGCTGGGTTATGGGTTTATTATACTATTCCCCCTACTTTTGTATATGTTTGAAATATTCTATCATAAAAGTATCTTAAAAAACATTCTTTCCCAAAGTTCTTAAGCTTCATGAAGAGAATAATTTTATAATCATCATCTAATTTCAAAACATAAAGAACTCAATAATAAAAATATCAAAAGTAAAGAGTATTTTATATTTCAGTATAGTATAGATTTCACATTTTCATTCCAAAAAATGCCAATAAATTACCTTCGGTAAAAACAGAAGAATGGACCTTTCAAGGGCCAGGATCTGCTGTGGAAAATAACCATCTTGGAGACAAAAAAGCTGATTTTATTTTCCAAAGTACTTTCAAAGCCAGTCCAGTGCAAACAATCATTAGTCTTTCATTACATTTTGGTCATAATCAACAACATTCTAATTTCAGAAAAATTAAAGACCACAAGCAACATTTCCCTATCAAGAAAGGGCAAACTCTGATATTTGCTGTAACACCTCTAGTAAACATCAATAGTGAGGTAACTGTTTCCATTCAGTGATTAGCTCTGGCGAGACACTGAACTAGCTACACACATCAACACATTTAATGTCCATAATTCAGCCTGGGTACAAGTATTTCCATCCTCAGTTTATGAGGAAGGAACTGAGACACAGAAAGATTCAGTTGCAAAACCGGTAAATGACCTGAGGCAGTCTGGAAATCAAGTCTGTTTCATTTGAATGTTAATACAGTCTTAAACCTAAAGGACAGCATCACTTCCCTTCTGCACCTTACAAAATTTTGGCTCAGTTGAGAAGTTAAGATCTGGAAAAGCTTAACCTTTTTCTGGTGCAAAACAACTCCAGGGAAGGAAAAGCCCTAGTCCTTATGTCTTCCAAAGATCAGTGTCGGTTCCTGAGTTTATAGCCTTTAAAAAGTCTTTCCAAGTTAAGAACCAAAGAGACAAGTACAAGGACATTGATTGAATATTGTTTGTAATAGCAAAATTAATTAACTAATTAATTAAAATAAAATAATTTTTGCCAGTAGGGGAACAAAATGAATAAATTACCTGTGCTACAAACATATACTGGAATAATATGCCAGAATACTACACTGGAATAATAATACATCTATGTATGACATCTTGATATATCTCAAAAAATAAAACATTGAATAGAAAAAGCAAATAGCAAAATAATACATACTATATAGCACAATTCATGTAAAAAAATTTAAGCACACAGAGCTACAGTATTTTACATATCTTTATGAGCACAGCAATATGTAGTAGAGGTATTTTAAAAAAAAAACTGTATGAGAAGAATGAATCTCAATTTCAGAATATTTCTTACCTTTGAAGAAAGAATCAAGGGAATGGGATGGTGATATTTTGACTGTATCTATGGCATTTTATTTATTTTAAAAAGATTTGAAGAAAACAGAGCAAATCATTAATCTTTGTTTAATGTGTGTTATGATTATGTGAATTCTTTTTGTAATAGTTTCTGTTATATCTGTATATTTGAGACTTAGTTTTAAATAAAAACAAATACAATCTAACTTTTGTTGAACACTTAGGAAGTGTTAGGTGTGGTGGAAAGTACTGGACAGCTTCCCTAATGGAACTGGTATTTAACCCAAGCGAGAGATCTGCAAAGTGACAAGACAGAGATGTACAAAGTTTTTTCTAAAAATTGTTTTCTAAAACAAATTCAGATTTTCCGCAGAAATCCCGAAGTAGAGATGACCTGTGTTCAGATTGT
Source organism: Eulemur rufifrons (assembly GCF_041146395.1). Taxonomy (NCBI): domain Eukaryota; kingdom Metazoa; phylum Chordata; class Mammalia; order Primates; family Lemuridae; genus Eulemur; species Eulemur rufifrons. The sequence goes on along the minus strand of NC_090989.1, from coordinate 221,572,143 downwards.
ATCTCTTGGAAACACTTACTCAATAGAGCCCTTCCTCCCTAATCTCAGCATTATAAAGTCCATTCCCAAGAAAGACCTGGAAATATCAACTTTCAAGAAGGACAAAACCTAGCTGGTCACTACCATGAATGTGTACCCTTTGGTATGACTATTTTGTGGTTGAAATTCTGGTATTCTAGAGAGGCATTTTTAATGAATATGTAATCCCGAAATACTGAGTGCATGGATTGGCAGATTGTCATGTGAACTTTGAATTTACATAACTATCTTTAGGAAAACCAAAGTATTGATTTCCAACTCATTGAAGTCTGGGAAATCTCCCACATCCCTTGAGGTATTTTACAAGGTCAGAGAGAAATACAAAATAATATTTCAGCAATCTCTGAATTATTAACAAGAATTTCCAATAAAAATGCATATTTTCTTGCATGGCAACTTGTGAATTAATTCACTAACATTTTAGACTAAATATATACTAAGTAAAACCTGCAAAAGAAGCAACAATAAAGTCTAATTTCCACCAGGCAAGTCCCTAAAGACAATGAGAAAGAGCAGAGCCAGGATTTAATGTGAGGAAAAATAGGTCTTCAACTCTCCCATAAAACAAATCCCACCCCCCCAAATCTATGAACTAGTTTTATTGTTGTTCTATCTCCAACTTATTTAAACCGTCCTTCTTTAATACATTCTTCCTCCAGCAAATAAACATGCTAATCTCTCTCCCATCTTGTGAAAAACAAAATATGCTTCTATTTCTTTTCCTTTCATAGCCAAGAACCTAAAGTCTACCTCATATTAATTAAAAAGTATTATTTTATTAATATACTTATTAATTGATTAATTCATTCATTGAGCAAATATTTGAGTGCTTGCTAAGTGCCAGGCACTGTTCAAGGTTCTTGGGTAAATCCTTGAACAAAACAAAGATTCCTATCTTTGTGGAGCTTACATTCTAGCTGTAGTATTAATAAATAGTGGACCTTTTTTAATGGGAAGTCAGGAAATAGACAATAACATGTAATGAGCTTAGAAGAGTGCCTGGTACATAGTAAGTACTACACAAATATTTGCTCTTTGGTGTAGATATTTCTCTTCCTCATCTGCCTTGCCTCCCATTCACTGCATTCAAGAACCTATCCTCATGACTCATTTAAAATGACTCTCAGAAATATATTATTGCTCTCTTTCCACATTGCCAAATTCAAACAACTCTTTTTCTTCATCCTTTGAGAATCAGGACAATGTCTCAGAAGCTTTTTATTCAAACCTCCCACCACCACCCTTAAAGAGGCATTGGCTACTTTAAACTTTGCTCCAATGTACTCTGACTATGAAGCTAGACTTTGTACATCTCTGTCTTGTCACTTTGCAGATCTCTCGCTTGGGTTAAATACCGGTTCCATTAGGGAAGCTGTCCAGTACTTTCCATGATGCTTAACACTTCCTAAGTGTTCAACAAAACTTAGATGAATAAGTTTCTTTAAATGTTTTTCTCTATAATCCTTCCATTTTTGTTCTACCAGCCCTCCTTGGGCTTTGCAAATGAAAGAAACAAAAAGTAAAAACAACACATAGACCATCACAGCTGGTCTAACCAAATGAATATAATGCTTTGTTACTATTTATAAGTTATTTTTAATGATTCAATTGTTTTTAAAGATCTCAGTAAATAATGGCAAGAGGAACTGTTCTAATATCTTTTGGAATAATGAAAACAAATTTAAAACTGTCACCATGAAAAGATACTGTATTTTACTCTCTAAAACTTAAAATATTTGAATTACTCATTTCCTAACATAGTCATAGCCCTCACATGAAAGGTGAAACTAAATTAAATTTTGTTATTCACTATGATAAAAAGGGAAAGCTTATTAGTTGTTATATCGATTACTAGAAAAAGATATTATTTCAGAAATGCTTAAACAAAATGAACCATTATCAGAAAATAGCTTTTTTTAATAAAAAAAAATTGTAATAACAAGAAAATACAACTGTATTCCTGAGCAATGCAACATTGTTCCCTTTTTATTTTTTTCCAACACGATGAGTAAAAGGCAGCAGACAAAAATCAACTTGTCAAGAAATGGTTTATTCAGTAATGGACTAGCACCGCAGGGGATTCATTCTGCTTTCACCAGGAGAGCCCTTTGTGTAACAAGAACAAACTATTAAAGGTTTAATGACACTGCAATAGCATATTAGACATTGAAAAAGGAAACAAGGATTCTTTTCACCTGGTTGTAGTTGTTTCTACCACAGCCACCACAGGACCTACCTATCATCCCCCAAATCTTCAAATGAGCAATTGGTTGGGGGAATGAGTATTTTTTACTTTAGTTTTGCCTTTAACTTAGCTTTTTCTCGTTTATTTTAAGACCTTGAAAAATGCAGCTTTTGGAAAGAAAAACTGGAAATCACCTACTCGGCCCAAAAAGGGCAAGTCGGCATCAGAAATGAATGCTAGGTTTGGTCCTGGAATGCCCCCTGCATGCACAGCCTCTCAGACAGCTGTGGGCAGAGTGACTTTGGTCACCAGCTGAAATAGACTTGCCTACTTTGCAGCACTGTTGTCTCCATACACTGTCAGTCGCCCACTTGTCTGCACAAGGTGTGATAGTCTGTGTTGGCACCTGCTGATAAGCGTAATTATAGCATTAGTGGAAGCAAGTGTGCTATCTAAGGTTGAAAAACAACTCTAATTACAACGCCATCATTTCACTCCCTAGGAATTGTTGCTTTTTTCCCCCTTGACAGTGCTTACTCAGAGATTAAATTAAATCTGCATTTATTTGAAAACAAGCCTTTAAATAGTGGTGGGGCCAGAGAAGGAAAATGCCTTTTAAAATTAAAAATACATATATGCTGAGGTGAGCATTTGATATTTGTAATGCCAAACAGCACTTGCTGAATCACCTTTCTATAGATTTCCATGCATTTCTGTGCAGATCGAATCAAAACAAATAACAAGAAAAACAAGAACAATAATTCAAGGAGAAATATGAAATCCAGGTCTTATAGAATGCAGACAAAGAAGTTTCAAATTACATTTATGCCTATTGACCAATTCAACTGAGACATTATTTAAAACAGGGATATCTAGAAACTTAATTTGATGCCCAACATTCTAATATATAACTTTCATACTAATAAAACTATAAAATTAATATATAATTTCTTTACATTTAGTAAAAACATTTTTTAGATTTAAAAAACAATCTATGGCCCAATCTCAAAGAGGAACACTTTCGAAGGAGAAATATAATTAAATCTATCTTTCACCATATCAGAGTTTTATGATTTGAGGTTAGTTTGAGTATGTAGATTACTGGATTATATCAAAGCAACATGAATTCATAAAGCTTCCATTGTTTATAAACCATGAAGCCTAAAAATAAAGGGAGAGAAGAGTGTTTCTTGAATTACAAAAATGAAAAAAAAGTCTTTTCAAATCAACAAAGACTGATGTGCTAGGCAAACCCACTATTGTGGCCCAGAACTTCAGAACATGCTTCTTAAATGCCACTGTTCGGACTCAGAACAGCTGCCTCTTCTTCCAGCTATTGCACAGGGCAGTGCAGCTTCTGCTTGGCACCAGAACAAAAGCAGACCCCAGAGAGCAGTGGCAGGGATGGCACATACTACCCTACTGTAGACCTGGAATACTCCGTAAAGCACATCAGGAGACTGGTTACTGAGTACCAAAGAGATTTCCAGAAGTGTAACTTCGTAATTTCTAATATTGGCATCAAAGTCATGGAGCCACCCAACCTCTGAAAAAAACACTACATATCTGGTGATAGGGAGGTAATCTAATCACCAAGGTCAATTTAAACAGACCTCCCCTACACTTCACACACTAAAACACTATGAGTCAGATCATGGATAAAGTGCTTCTGGATAACCAAGAATATGACAGAACTCTCCTTGCTGAAGTAAATATATTCCATTAACTATGATGCACGCATGCTTTGTTGGTGGTGAAAATGAAATTGCAATCATTCCCATCAGGGACAGAGTCATGGACTGTATTGTTCCCTGGGAATAACTTTAACTGGAAGTGATTTCAAGACTCTGACTAAAGCAGAGAAGAGAATAACAAAGATCGTATGAATAAAACAACTATTTTACATTCTCAAAAGAAACAAGAAAGATCTAAGAAAGCCCCTATGTTTTATTATTAACCAAATTTTCCCACATTTATCTATTTTGTCTTCAAAGGAAGAACAAAATCCTCATATGATTTTTATCAGGATGGATGCCACAATATTTCTGAGTACAAGACACAATGAATAAGATCCACTCTATATTACATAACATCTTATTTCTTATTTACTCACCAGAATAAATAAAAAGCAACATTAACCATATTAACTACTTTATTCTCTGCAGTTTAAGCTGTAATATTCTTTCTACATAAAATACAATGAAAGTTGAAAACAGCACCAGTTCAACTTAAGGGAGAGAAAAATTTTTACCTTGAAGATTAAAAACTTCTATAAGCATGTCTGCTGCAAGCATTAGTATTCCCTTCCTTCTGTTTGAATAAATATTAATAAGTTGAGTGTCTCAAAAATGAAGTCGAAAGTCTGTTAACAACTAATGGAATCAAACCTTGGTTAAAAACCACCATCCTAGATCTAAGATTTACAAAACCTCATTATCTTTGTTTAAAAAAATCTGATAATTAAAATCATAGGTAGGAGTACTTACTAGATTTTTAGAACAAAATCAATATCACACTTGCCATGCAATGTGAAAATAAGCACAGGCTTTTGCCATAACTGGTTTTTAACTGAATTACTAACGTTTCAATTAACAAGTACTACAGACAAATACAGCACCATCATCACCCCTAGTAAACATGAGGATATGGTTACTTTTCCAGATGTCTCTGGTTGTCATGCTATCCTCTTTTGCTCTTTCTCACATTTTTATTCTAGATAACAAAACTGCAAGCTATTTAACTTATCACATAGTTTTATGAAGATTTTATATATTCCTGATATAGACTGCACACACCTGTTGAACAGAATCAAAAAGTAGCATAAGTTCCTTAGAATAACTCATAGACTCTCTAATAAAAATGAGGTAAAATTAACTCTTAGTTCACATAATTGATAAAAACCAGATGTCATCATTTTTATATTTTCCACATAATTGTTTCAGAAAAACTTATCTTCAGATTAATAGTCTCCTTTTAAAAATACTTTCAAGTCCACATTTCTAAACAAATAATATTTCTATGCCTGAAATAAAATCAATTGTATTTTTGGTGTACTACATTCATATTTTGATGAAAAACCTGCCCACAAAACACATTAAATATTTGAGAAACGTAACATTTCCTGATGGTAGTTTTTGTAAACAAGCAGACAAAATAAACATGCCAAAAATTTTAAGTGTTTATATTTCATTTTGTTAAACTGTTTAAACATCTTACTTTTTAGGGATTAAATTTTATCCTCCAATGACGACCTCTCAAAAACAGAGCAGGGTAACAATCATGCTATGGGATACAATGCTTGTGTACCACCCTTTCTTTTAATTAAACCAAAGTTTCTTCACTATGTAACATCTGCTGTCAAGACCTTTGGATGTAATATGCAAGTGTATACACCACACACACACACACACACAACTACTCTTGAGGTTTGGGAAGTTAAAAGTGGGATATCATCCTTCTCCATGAGCAACAGGAGGGCTCTCCACTCTCTTCTAGAACAAGTTCTCTCCCTCTAAGATGAAAGAAAATATAATATTTAAATACGAAAAATGCAAATGCAGCTAAAGTTTTTTTTTATCAACTGTACTTCTCTACACACATATGATGCCTATATTAATTTCACTTGAGTGCTTTTATTGCACTAATTAGACATTGAAGAGGAGCTGACACATGGGAAAACTGTTTTCTGAACGCTGTATATGTTAAACAGTAGGAGTATAAGCACCTGGGATATTCCTGCTATTCTCTGTATGCAAATGACATTCTGCAAACAATTAAACGCTCCCATTAAAATAGTGGGGGTGTGGGATGGAAAGAGCAAGTGTTAAGAGAGTAAAAATATGGCATGCCCTTTCTATTCCGCCCTCATTCAGCGGATGTCGAGTACCTTCCAACAAGCTGCACAGACGGACCCTCGGGGATATACACAGGAGTCACATCAATACACTCGACAACCTTTCACACGCTCTGTTAATTGCAAAACTCCAATGATCTGACAGCGAGCCCCTCGCCTCTCGTACATGTTTTCCATTTTTGCAGAGACACCAGAGACGTCAGAGGACTCTCCCCTGCTGAAGGGAGGGAAGACGTTCCCTCTTACCCCTCCTCACAGCCCCCAGCACTGTCTCTCATTAGAAGCGGCTCCACAAGTTCCCTGGCTCTAGTCTAGCCCCTAAGGAGGCAAGTTCAGCACCATGGAAAGGGCTTGAGTCGCGTGCGATGAAGAAAGGGAAGGAAAGACTGGGGACTCTCCCCGGCCACTCACCGGCGTCTGCTGCGACGGGAGTCCCGAGCGCTTGGTGGACCCCTGCTTGGAACTTAACCTTTTCCAGGACTCCGCAAACCTGCCCCGGCTGGCGCTCCGGCTGCGCCTGCGGCTCTCCGCGCTGTCCTCGCGGTCGGAGCAGCCCCGCTCCACCTCCGCCGCATCCCTCCACTTCTTCCCCATGCTGAGTTCGCCTCGCTCGGCCGGGAAACGGCCAGCGCCGAAGGCTGTCGCTCGCTCCTCGCCGCGGGTCTCACTCCAGCCTGCGCGCTGCTCTCGGCTGGCGCCGCCTTTGCCTCCGCCGGCTCCTGCCAGAGCCTGGCGCTCGGTTACCGCCACCGCCACCAGGCTGCGCTTGCGCCCGCGATTGGCTACACTGTGGGCTGGGGCTGCGAGCGCCACCTGCGCCAGAGCCAGCTTCCTTTCGCGCCCCCAAATTGCTCTTCACCCAGCAGCCGCCGCCTTCCCTGGAGAGCGCATGGCCCACGCCTGGGGCTGTTGATGTGCCCTGCGGTCACCCTACCCCGCCCAGGCCCCTAGGCCTGGGAACCAACCTCACCCCCTCTCCACCCCCAAGCAGCGGGTAGAAGCCTGGGTCACCACAATGGGTGGGTGGTGACTGCAGTTGACTTAGAGAAAGACAGGAAGCACGCAACTTTGTCCTTCCTGTTCTCTTTCTTCTTTTTCCAATAACAACTGTCTATTAAGTATCCCTGGGGAGAGTGGAGCTTCATATCCTTGTCAGAAGCCACACTTACTCCTTCTCCAGCTTGCTCAGACCAGCCCATTGGGTCTCAGACTTGGCTGCACATTGGAGTTACCCGAATTTTTTTTTTTTTTTTTAATGGCGATATTCCTCAGAGTCTAATTTAATTGGTCTTGCTGCGGCCTGGGAATCAGGGTATTTAAAAGGTCCCAAGGTGATTCTAGCTGCTCCATCTGCAATTAAGTGCCTTCAAGGGCCTGTGCTATGGGGCAGGGCAGAAGAGGGTTCTTGGAAGGAAAGAGAAGGTTGATACTTCTTAACATCAATTCATTTTTCTCTCCAGCGTGGGAATGGGGTATTCAGTTTGCCCCTTTACTCCTGAGTAGTTAAGCAGTGAGGATAATACGAGATGGATTTGGAGTTGAACTCCTGTGTGTTCTGCAGTCTTTGACCTCTCCACCTTGTTTTCTTTCATGTTCTTGCCTTCTGCTCATTAGAAGGAAAAGCGGCAGGCTCTCCTGTCCTGTGTCAGTTATTTCACCAGACTGAACTGACCTCATGCTTGGGAATGTTTTTGATCAGATGAGAGAGGGCAGCTGGAGGCATCACAAATTAACAAAAGCTGAAACAATGACCTTACTCGCCATTAGAAGGGGTGAGGCCTAAAATCGCTCCCAGTTGAAAAGGGCTGTCGGGTTGCTTATCTGTTCCAATAGCAATAGATGCGTTTTCATTTCTTCCTGAAATCAAGCATTCTCCTTCCTATTTGAATCTTGCCAGGTCTTCTCGGGAGGAAAAAAGGGAAGAGGGGTTAGAAGGGTAGGGGAGAGGGTGAGAAATGCGGTAGGAAAACTGGTGTTGTGGTATTAGTTGGAAAAATCATAATTGAGTTGCCAGTGGTCGGTCTGATTAAGCAGAGGTCTTGGAATTGGCTAGTTTGCAGCAATGGAACACAGAGCTCTAAAATCCCACAGCTGTGCACCTGTGTGTGGTGCTACGTGGATATTAATCCTGCCATTTTAAATAAAAGGGATTCATGAAGTATGCGTCCTACCTTTTTAAACAACCCTCTATGTCCAGAAATCACACAGCCATATTAAACAAAATGAAACTCAAAACAAATGTTTGCAACACAAAATGCCCTTTAATGTGAAAACCACAGGCTCCATTTTGCATTTTCTAGCTTCCTATCTAAGCTTATGGATTTGAAATTATTAGTGACATCTCATGGGAGGAAACTAATTCATTCCAGATTCTTCTCCCTCACAAAAATAAATCAAAATGATTATGCATAGTTTACAAATAACACAGGTATGGAAACTAAATATCAATTTGAGGAGTAGAATAAAAGACAGTATCTTGTGACTTAAAGTAAATATTTGCCTTCTCCTTTAGTTACCTACAAAGGGACTTATGGGTATGACTCCAAAACTCACTAAGAGATAAAAAGCTCATGTACTAACCTGGATACCTTGAAAATTCACTCTTTAGTTATAGCAACATCCCTTCAAAGGAGCTAAGAGAGACTTTCACAGATGTATCGAGGCACCTTATCCAAAAACATTCGCTCCACAGAGCTATGGGAACCTGGTTCACCCGTATCAGCCCAAACGGGAAAATGACTCTGCCATCAAGAGTGTCTGTCATAGAAGACTATACCAGCACATTGATGAGCACTCAGAGCAACTGATGAGATTTTTAGATGTACTTAGAAAAATTTAATGACAAGTAGTGATTGCATGTGTCATTTTTTTAAAGCTGTTTGGTTTAAAAAATGAGCTTCCCATTGCCCTTATCTTAGAGTACTGTTTTTAAAGGCAGGTTTGAAGATGTTCTCTGCATTTCTCTTTTGCACTTGACAAGTACCAAAAATGTGTGAGAATTGCACAAGAGGCTAAATTAGATGTGATTGTAGGCAAGCAGAAAATTGACCCTTTCCACTTCTGATGTTCATTTGTCTTTACAAAGTTCCTAATAGCCAGGAAGTGGAAAACTAAGTTGAAAGTCTATCATACTTCTTACAAAGTTAGCAGAGAATGGCAGCATCAAAGCTAAAAACATGTTGAAAATTACCAGCATTGCAATTCTGGAGTCAGAGTTAGATGCCATTTCCAGAGCAAGTTAGCTTTACTTGAAAAGAGTCACTGTAATTACAAAAAGTGGATGTTAATAAATTTTAAAAAGCAAATGGGAAGTAGGACATAAACTTTTTTCTCCATGGTTCCTAGGCAGTAAAGAATGTGCAAATTCATTTGGGAATAACACCAATTGGGTATCGGACAGAGGTGGGGGCTGGGAGGAAGGGATGGGTGTATACCTACTTGATGAGTGCGATGTGCACTGTCTAGGGAATGGACACACTTGAAGCTCAGACTTGGGGGCATGGGGAGGCATGGGCAATATATATAACCTGAACTTTTGTACCCCCAGCTGAAATAAAAATAAATAAATAAATAAAATAAAATAAAATTTAAAAATGTACAAATTAATAGGACAAGATAAATACATTGTTAAAGAATAGTCTATATAAAATGAAAGGTAAATGTATAAATTTTTATATGAACCAATCAAAACATAACATTTTGAAATGTTCTGGAAAGTGAACTTTTGTATGTAACCTGAAATTCTGTATCCCCCATAATAATAAGATGAAATAAAAAAAAAATCACATATCAACGGTCCTCTGCTAGCCCTAGGTACTCTATGATCTGAAGGTTACATGCTCCTGCTAGCCTGTCAATGAGTCTATTATCAGAAGAAACTCTCTCTAAACCCCATTTGCCCTAGGTCACCTACTCATTCATTTCCTTGCAAGAAAGTTAATAGGAAGTATCTTTTCCTTTGGTTATTTCTAGGACATGTAAAACCAAAGGCATACCCAGGGACTAACTCTAGATCAAGCAAAAGAAGGGGGTGGCATGGAGAAAATAATGAATACTACAAAGCTGTGTTGCTCCAAGAACTCTCCTCATGAAATAAGAGTATATGAACCATATTTCATCAACATTAACACCTTCAATTTTTCACATTTTAACCTCTCTGACATCAGGATGCTTTTTATAATAGATGGTATCTCAGAATCATTGTAATATAGTATATTGATTCATAAAGTCTCAAAGTTAGACACATAGTAAGAGGTCTGACTTCAGAAATCCAACAAGCTCTCATATACCCTCAGCCTAAACACTCAGCCTTCAGCATTAGATATCTTCTTTCTCATAAGCCCAGCATTTCCTTATTAAACAGCTTTAAGCATTAGGAAGCCTATCCTTATAAACTAAGAAGGAACCCATGCTTGCTACCCTTATTTTAAATTCTGAGGTCACACTATTTTAACATATGTTGCTCATAATAATCATCAAGTATTTGAGATGGTCTTTACAAGTTCCCTAAAATTTCTCTTCTCTTGAGCTAAACCATGTTTAGTTCTTTCTGTCACATCCTTACACACATGGGGAAACCAAGTCAGAGGCAGCACCTTTCACACACTAAGGGAAATTTGAAAGTGGTGAGTGTTAAATGAAAGTGGGGCAACTGCTTTGTGAATTCACTAAAAGCTTAATCACTATGAGTAGACACACAGTGAAGTGGGATTAGTCAATACCTACGAAGCAGGAGACAGGACGTAGAATCTGTGTTTAGTCATGATTAAATTCTCTTCGGCAGACCTGAGGGCTGAAACTCACACAAGCCAAACAAGCATGAGAGTTGAAACAACTATTCCTGTAACTCAAGCAAAAAATCTCCCAAAGCCTGTGACTACTAATCAAGAAAAGGTACAGAGGGGTTATCCTGGTTTATGTAAATTGGCCATCTATGTGGATGAAATTCTTTGCGTGATAGTTCCTGAAAAATGATCCTCTGTTTTAGGGAAAAGCAATCTCATATCTTCCCTGAAATATATGCTGACAAGCATTCAATGGTTACACATCCCATCAAGTCCTCCCAGGAGAAGTCTCTGCAGGCCCGAGAACCCAGCTACCCAACTGCACTTGTTTTCTTTCCCCCTTCTTTCCTTTCTTCCTTCCTTCCTTCCTTCTTCTCTCCTTCCCTCCCTCCCTCATTCCTTCCTTCCTGTCCTTTTTAATTTTTCTGTAAACCATTTGTTCATATAGAACAAACCCAATCCTCCAATTATCCAGGTGTCCTATTCCTTAAATGACATTATGATTTATAGGAATTTTTAGTATAAACTTTCTTTATTTTTCATTGATGCATTTGCATAGATTTATGTGATATAAACAGTTTTTCCTCTTTCTAAATCTGTAAGTAAATAGTTTTTTAAAATTTTATTTCAAGATTAAGAGATAATGATTAAAGTTAATGGTATAATAATTATAAAGATAAATAATATTAGAATTAAAATAATAAAAGGGAAGAAAGGAGGGTTTAAGTGAGCTAAATTCCAACCTCTTATTAAATAATTTCTAAAACAGATGAATAAGTTAATACTGGTATAGCACTCCCATAAGAATGGTTAAAATTGTACAAACAGAAAATTTAAGCAGACAAAAAGACTAAGTGTCGTCAAAGACGTGGAGCAACTGGAACTCTTACACACTGGTGGTGGGAGTGCATATTCTTACAAGCACTTTGGAAAACTGGCACTATTGACTAAAGCTGATCATATGCATACCCTATGACCCAGCAATTCTATTCCAAAACATATACCCAAACAGAAATTCATGCACAAGATTAATAAGGGACTATAAGAATGTTCACAGAAGCACTATTTGTAACAGTCCCAAACTAGAAACTACACAAATGTCCATCAACAGTAAAATGAATAAATTATGGTATATTGAAACAATGAAATGCTATACAGCAATAAGAACCCATGAGCTACTATTCATGCAAAATCATGGGTGATGCAACAAACAATAATGAGCACAATAATATAGACACAAAAGGATACATATTGTATAATTCCATTACTATAAATTTGGAAATTAGATTGTACTATTAGAAGTCAGGATAGTAGTTATCATGAGAGGGGACATTCTCTATAGATTAGAAGACAGATGAGCAAGGCTCCTGAAGGGCCAATAATATACTATTTCATGATCTGAGTGGTAGAAACAAGGGTATATTCATCTTGGAAAATTTATAGAGGTGCACAATTTTTAATGTAATTTTTCATGTGTGTCTAACCTCAATGAAAAGTTTACCAGGATAGAAGGAAGAAAGGAAGGAAGGAAGAAGGGAAGGAAGGAAGGAAGGACCTATATGAATATGTTTCCTAATATTAGTGTCATTTTACATAATATTATTCTTTGCATTCTTATATAATCATGATATATTATACAACCACACATGTATTCTTATATAATCATGACATTTTAAATTGTCGAGATAATTTCATGCATTACTTCTTGAAGTAGATATTATTACCTGCCTTTTCAAAAGGGAAAACAGGCTAAGCAAGTTATCTAACTTGTCCAGGTTCTCCCAACTAATAATTGTAAGTCTGAGCCTTGAACTCCAGATTTTTAGCCTCTAAATCCAAGTTCTCTTTTGATTATATTGTAGTCACCTTTCTATATCTTTATATATTATAGATTTATGTGTAACATGCATAATTTATATAAAATTATATAATATATAAATATATAATATATACTTATATGTGAATATCATATATATACACAAAGTCAAATATCTGTGTTAGAAAAACTAGTAGCTCAAACCAAAAGGTGGATATTTTAAGCAGCATATACTGACTTTGCTTTTTCCTACAATTCAGAAACATTTGGGAAAATTTTTAAAATATTGGGGAAACCTCCTCTGAGATTGTAGGAAAAAGCCCATTAGGTAAACTGCCATACAGAATTCCATCACTAAATCCACACTAAAAATCCATAATTGCTGAGACAATGGCTTTCACAGATAGAAGATAGCCTACTAACCTGCCTCTGTTTAACTGCCATGAAGAACAGACCTCTTTTTCCTAATACTCTGGACACTAATAACCAATAAGCTATTCCCTGCTACACCCACAACTCCCACTTGAGTTATGTATTTTCCAGGGGTCTTCTGTGTTTCTTCCCAAGCCCATTCCTATTTAGTTGTATTTGTTATAATTATGCAGCTTCTTTAACTATTATGTATAATGGTAAAAGATGAGAACAAAAGGAGGTGGCATTTCTATGAAAACAAAACAAAATATTTCAGAAAGAAAAAAGACATCACCCCCCATTTTTTCAAAAATATATTCATATATCATAATGTGGACAAGAGAACTATAAAAAAAAGAATAATGGAGTGGAAAAAAATACAGAAGTCAGCTTCCTTTAGATGCCTCTGCAGTTATTAAGGTCTCTATTTTATTTATTTTTATTTCTCCAATCTTTTTTTTATTATTTCATTAGATTTAGGGGGTACAAGTGCAGTTTTGTTACATGGATATCTTGTATAGCAATGAAGTATGGGCTTTTAGTATACCCATCACCTGAATACTGTACATTGTACCCATTAGATAATTTTTCATCCCTTATCCCTCTCCCACCCTCTCACCTTTGGAATCTCCAATGTCTATCATTCCACTCTGTATGACCATGCATATCCATAGCTTAGCTCTCACTCAGAAGTGAGAACATGCTGTATTCCATTCTTTCCATTCTTGAGTTACTTCACTTAGGACAATGGCCTCCACTTCCATCCAAGTTGCTGCAAAAGACTTGTTTCATTCTTCTTTGAGGCTCAGTAGTGTTCAATGATATATATACATATGTCACATTTTCTTTATTCAATCACTGGTTAATGGACATGTCGGTTGGTTCCTTATGTTTTTTATTGTGAATTGTGCTGCAATAAACATATGAGTGCAGGTATCTTTTTTATATAATGACTTCTTTTCCTTTGGGTAGATAACCAGTAGTGGAATTTCTGGATCGAATACTAGATCTACTTTTAGTAATTTGAGAAATCTCCATACTTATTTCCACAGAGGTTGTACTAATTTACGTTCCCACCAACAGTGTATAAGTGTTCCCTTATTCACCACATCTGTGCCAACATCTATTGTTTTTTGACTTTTTAATAATGGTCATTCTGACTGGAGTAAGCATTAAGATCTTTCTCTCTGTGTGTCTTTTAAGAAACCTGGAAATTATAGATCTTACATGATGGATATGATTTAGGCAAAAAGATAAATCAGAGGTTCAACTGCTTACAATGTACTCAAAGAAAATACTTTAACCTTTTGTCAAAAATAGTAAGCAAATATAATGTATTTTAAGTTAAAATGAGATGTTTAAGTTTAATCAACCTTTCAACCAGTAGAAGATTCAGCTATCCCAGGAGGAACTGATCCTGTTCATTGTTTAAAGAATTGGATTCAACCCCTCTAAAAGGACTAATTTTTTCCTCAAACTGCTTTTCTGGCATCATAGATACCTGAACTTCAAGTTTTCCAATTTCAATACTTTTTCTTCTTAAAAAAAAAAAATGCAATTCCTTCTGCAATGAGTAATCTTTTAAGTTTTGTCACTCACTACCACTTCTCTGAGATCAGGAGATTTTAGGTACGAGGCAAGAACTCTAGGAGATTGGTAGAGAAGGATACACAATACAGATGTGGCAAGAAGGGGTGACGAATCTGGAGCCTGGGGGTTTCTAAAGGTAAACGATTGTTTCCTTCCTGCTCTTGAGTTACAATACTAGAACATGAGTCAATCACTTCTGCTTAAGTCCAGTTATTTCCATTTTATAGCATAAACCACAGAAAAACATCAGAAGTCATCTTGAAAACTAACACACAGTCTTAGAGGCCTAGGGGAAGTCATTACTTTTTCTTCTATTTATTTTTAAGAAAGTAATGAATTTCTCAAAACACCACACAGGTCAGGGAATACATTCGGTGGTGTCTTTAATAGTTAGGTTCAGCAGTTAGGCACATTTTGCTTCTGAAATGTAAGTGCAGTAAATGGTCCTATGAAACTAAAATTTTAAACTGTCCATTTGCAAAATTATTTTGTGCAGAGGACAAATAGCAGTGTCATTTGGTCCGTTCCAAAACAGAGTGAAAAGGGACCATGGAAGTTACCATGCAAAACTCCCATATATCTCAGAGTCACAATTTCTATTCACACTGAAAAAGAAAGTGCGATTCAATCTGAGCATATTAATTAGAATCCTATTAAGCATTTTTCTCTGCTCAAAACAGAACAAATTTGCGCATCTTTCCCTCCAAAGTACAAAGGTGAATGAAGTGAAAGCAATTAGTTAAACAAAAAGTAGCAGCTTAGTTACCTTTTTAACTTTGATGTACTTTCAAAATTCATTTCCTCCAACTCGCACGAAATCAGAGCCTGAAAAGAGTCTGAAGGCAGAGGCTCAATGAACTAACTAAAATTTCCAAGCGCTTCACATGTCTCCTTTGACTTCCGCAAAAGAAACAAAGCCCACAATATGCTAAAAATGAGACAAGCTATTATCATTAACACAATGTATTCCATTGAAATTATCTTTGCCTGGTGAATGGGGTCTTGGGACATTCAGTAGAGCTTCCTATGCCTACTATGACACTGGGGATTAAAAGGTGGTTTATATTAAATTGGACTTTAAAGTAAATACATTGTACCAGATTATGTAGAGTTCTACCAATTATTTAGTTGGAAACAAAGCTCATCCGATTGGCTGAAATGTATGATCTATGCTACGACAATAAAGAAGGTTAGCAACATTGTTATGTCCAGATTGGTGACATGGAAACAAAGCCCATCAGGGTGTTGAATGCAGAAGATGCCAAGCTGAGTAAAATAAAAATTTACCCCAAATGAGAAAGGTAATTAGGAAAGTCATTGTTCTTCTAAAGCCTTTTATTTTCTTAGAAAATAAAATATTATTTTATCTAAAGGTGAAAGATTAAGTGACTTTTAAGTTTCCTACCAAAATGATGCCTCAGTGTTTGTTGATTGGTCAGCTTCACTTTTTCCTTTCTACCAGTGGTTTTCAAGCAGACCTGACATGGAGCCATGGCAAACCATATGGCATGGTGCCAGTCATTACTTCCATCACATCCATTGATAAAGATTCTGTTGGATAGTGTTCACTTGTGTGAACAACTTCACAAGTTGGTTGAAAGTGTCTAGCCAACTCTACGACAGTGCTATGCCTTGGCCATCTAGAGTTCAACTGTTACAAATTTCTGTGATTTTGAAGAACATTCTCAGAATCTCAGCCAACCTCTTGACTACATCTATGATGAAACAAACTTGAAGATGATGGCTAACATGAAAACTACATGTGTCTGTCATGACCATATCCTTTGCAAATTGCTTCGATCATGATATCAAATAAACACACTGATCATGATCATGGCATTAATTTTAGTTCCAAGAATCACCAATTTCTTCACATATAATTCACGAATGTCCCTGAAAGTACACGGGGCATGTTGAAATGAATCCAAAAGAGAAACACTGAAAGTATGAAAGGAAGAGTAAGGTGGGGGGTGGGGGAGGGGATGGGGGTATGCCTACACAATGAGTGCATTGCGCACCGTTTGGGGAGTGGTAACACTTGAAGGTGCTGACTCGGGAAAGGGGGGGTGGGGAAAAAAAATATGAAACTATTGTTTTTAACTTGCACTGTTCACTTAATAATTTATCATGAATATTTCCCATATTATTTCATATCATTGTACAAGAAATAATGTATACATTATGAGGACATACTGTATCTAACAAGATATACTGTTAGACTCTTTGATTCTGTAAAATAAAATAAAAAAAAAAAGAAATAAAAAAGAAAAACTAAAAAATAATAACGGTGCTATGAAAATAGTTAACATTTATTATGCACTTACTATGTGTCAGGTATCATCTCTCTACATGGATTAATTTAATTCTCACAATAACTCCATTAACCACTGAGGAAGCTGAGGCAGAAAGAGGCTAAATATATTCCTGAAGGACAGATAGCTAGAGACCAGCCAAACCTGGACTTGAACACAGGAAGTCCAGCTCCAGAGCTCATGCACTTGCCCACTGTGTCATTGTATGTAGGAAAACAAGCAGAGGCAGAAAACAATTATAACTGCCTGATGTGGACTACTTCCTATGTGCCAATCACTGTGCTAAATGTCCTGCGATCACTAAGCTTCTCAGGAACTCTATAAAATGGAAAATATTATTCTCATTTTGCAGATAGGAAAAACAGAAGCTCACACAAGGCTAATAAAATGCCTGAATTATTCAACTTTTAAGTTGCAGCATTGAGAGTCAACCTCCAGTTTGCCTGACCTCATAACAATGACAGCAACAATAACAATAATAAACAAGTGATATTTACTGAGTATTCACTGTGTAACCAGATCCTGTGCATAAGCACTGCTGAGCACATATTTATCTCTATTCATCCTTTCATCTGTACTGGAGATTACACAACTTGAGTTTAGAGAGCCTAAGGAACTTCCGAACACACAGTAATCATTGATGCAGTCTGGATTGCAATTTAGGTGTGCCTGACTCTTGAGCCAAGGGACACAAGCTTTATACTGCATTTCTAGTGTGTTCAATCATTTTAACCATTATACTATTAACTGATATTCTAATTTTATTACCAATTACTCATTTATATACTAATTTATTACTAGTTACTAATTTTATACTAATTTAGTTTAACTTTTAAAAGACATACTGCTAATATTAAAATAAAAGATTATCATTGATGGTTCAGGAATTAAAGTCAGGGGAGTGATTGTAAAGTTCTCCATTTCCTTGGGAATTCTCTTAGCCAACATTAATTTCCTCACAGAGGAGTTATGAGAATCAAGTGGAACAATATAGATAACACATTTTGCTCAGTGCCTGGCACATTCTTAGTTCCCTTCCCTTCCCTCTAACGAGAGGTGGCTTTTAGTAGTTACTGATTGAATATTTAGTTTTTCTTTATCTTGGTAACGTGGAATTTTACATTCTAAGCCAGCACTAGCCAATAGAAATATAATTCAAATCTCATATATAATATTAAATTTATAGTATTTGCAGGCAAAATTAATTTTAATAATATATTTTATTTAACTCCATATATCCAAAATAATTTCAACATGTAATACATATAAAAATTAATAATAAGATATTTTACTTTTTTTGTACTGTCTTTGAAATTGGTGTGTATTTTGCATTTACAGCATAACTCAATTCAGATTAGCTATTTTTCAAGTGCTCAATAGCCACATATGGCTAGTGGCTACCATACTGGACAGTACAGTTCTAAAGTTATATTTAATCATAAAGTAACACCTAAATAGTTGTAATTGACTTCAAAAAATACCAAATAAAAAATTCAAGTAGGTTTTTAAGCATGGTGTTGGTAGTAGGGAACAGTCAAGAGTTTCTAAGCCATGGGAGGCTATGGGCCTTCTCCCCACAGAAGAGCATTGCTGTATACACTCCCAGATGTTTGTGTAGAGTTTTAGGAGGTCCAAGATCCAGGGTAAAGAATGCTCTAAGTGATTTATTTGAGAGATGATTCAACTGTGAATAATGGAGAACGTAACTCCTGACTTTGTACGATGTCATTTGGAACAGGGGCAGCAATGGTGGCTTTCTGTCCGTGGGAGCTCATTCTCATATCCAGTTAACTGTGTGGGGTTCGTCCAGCATTCCAGAATTAAAAGATTCACCATATAGGCCTACGGTGTCAATGAGACTGAAATTACAAGGAGGCCCAGGAAAGCTAGGGACTTTTCTATGTTGTATTTTTACATTAAGCCGAGTGGACCAACAACAGACATTGCATTCGTCTTCATTTCCTAAGAAGTCTTTATCTCTGAAAGCATGAGAAAGTCCGTCTATTTCACAAGGGCCTAGGTGTGAGTTTTAACCCTAAAACATTCTAAAGTTCTTTCTAAATGTCAACAGGACTCATAAATGACTTGATTAGGCATCCATATGTTTGCCTCAGTGAATGTTTTATGTAAGAGTTATAGAATCTGACCCTAACTTTGGATCCCTGTTTTCACTCTCTCTTTCCAAGTATAACATCATTTGGTCCCATTCACCATTTTTTAACATAAAATGATTTTAAAATTCAAAATATCCCTAATCCTTATTTTAGGCTTCTACTTATTTTTTAAAAACATAGGTACACAGTGTTATTTAATTCTATTTGTCAAACTAGCTATCAAATATTTACTTATTCATTCTCAGTAGCATCTGCCCTCCATCAATTTCTTATTAATTTGACAGAGTAAATGATTATTTCTAAGTGTGGAGGTACCTTTGAGACTTCCCCTGTTTACAGAGGACTTGTACCAAATTTGGTGGTGCAAATTTCAGTGACTTAATGAGAATATAACTCAGGCACAATGTTTATTACCTTGGAGAGAAAAAAGAAAATTATTTAAGTTTCTCAGTCTATTCTTTTCTATTTTAGTTTATTAAATCTGTGTGTTTGTGTGTCACAGAGAGAGAGAGAGATTGAGAAAGGCAGGAGAAAACTTTCCATTCCATTTGTAATATTTATAAATAGCCTCTAAACTAGAGTCTTTTACTTTCTTTTAGAAAATTATAAAATCACCTTTTGAAAAGCCAATCATTTCCTTCATTATTTCCCCTATTTTTTTCAAGATATATTTAATTATCTTTACTCTAGAATGTCTCCTGGCTGTAGGACTTTACAACTGAACCTTTACATAGAATTCTAAAAACAGAAACAGTATCTTAATAAAAGAAAGAAAGATTCTTTGCTGCTGGAAAGAATTATATGAAGTAGTGTGGGTGAGGGTGTGTATGTGTGTTCCAACCTCAAAGGTGGGCAATGAAGGACACATACCATTGGAATATTTGGTGGAGGGTGGCATTTCAGACATCTTATCCCACCCATTTTCAGTCTAACGCTGGTCTTTTAAAGGTTAATTAATCATGTTTCAAGATAAATTATGAGACCAGATTAAAACAACCCATGGGGAAGCCAGAGCTGAGGAAGCCCCAGGAATTTCTGACTCTTCAGAGGTATTCGAGGGTTTTACCAGAATAGATCCATCATCTAAGATCCTTCCCTGAACCAGGCTGAGAAGTCATGAGACCTTTCAATTCTGCTTTGGTTGAGTGCCTCGCTGTCTGGACTCCCACACTTGGGTATGCTCCAGAATTTGCCATCTTTGGAGAAAGAGGTAACTTGAGGTTCACACATGCTTATGGGTTGGAGAAGGTTGGCAAGTTCGTCCTTTAGTACGCCTGGCTCCATGATCTCATGACATCAATCCTGGTTTAATACCCAGTGCTATTCTCTGGATGATAAAATGCTATACCACTTCTTCCCACAATAGACATGCCATATGGTACTCATTATTTCTCTCATAGATAAAATGCCTGGAATTATAAAGCTTTTTCTTCTAGCTGCAAAAGATAATAGAAGGTAGTTTTATCTTTTGTAAAAAAATAAAATATTATGACAATGCTTGTTAACAATACTGTATTTACAAACTTCTCTTAAATTCAGAGAGTTTCTGAGGAAAATACTCCTACTATGACAGAAGTCCTAAGTGATCTGGCATTGCAATTGATAAAGTTTGGCTTTATAAGCTTTCTTTTTGGAGATAATGAAAGTTTTTTATGTGCTCTCTCCCTTGGCCACCACATTTTTTTTTCAAGGACATGTTTTACTTGTATCTAAATCTTGCACTCAAGAGAGACCAAAAACAGTTTGATCTTTATACTCATCTTTGAAAAGAAAACGAAGTGCCATATCTATACTGGAATTAAAAGATTAAGTGTAAAGAGCATGACTTGGAGGTCAGACAGATATGGGATCAAACTTCAACCCTTTCTCGCTTTGTGATTGGATAGCGTCCTTGGTGTACAGCATGATGCAACATGGGCATGATATCCCCTATCCACAGAGCGTCATGCCTAGAGGGTAAAAGGTGATTAGTGATGCCTATCATTTCCAATTTTATAACAATTACTTATTGTAAGTGTTTTACATGTAGTGTTTTTTTCATTTGTTTGGAACTGACTCTTAATCGTCTCATTGGTATTATTATTCTCTACTCCAAAAATAAACAAACTTCTCCTCCCTTAAAAAGATTTCCTTTATTTTAGCAAGAAATTTAGTTATGTTTTGTGAAAAAATGTATAGAATCAGAATGCATAAGACCTAAAGCATTTTCTTCTATGTTAATAAGTCATAATACAATAGACATCACAATGGTTTGATGTCACAAAATTGCCCTTTGTAACCTGCTTCTATAAAAGGGTTTCTTTTTTTTTTCTGATGATACTGGTTGTATAATAATATTGAAGTAGCAAAAATAAAGTGAAAGAAACAATACAGACTGGAGCTACACTAAACACACACACACATACACATACACATCATTGATAGCAAATGAAAAAGTAGTTAGACCTCTTTAGAAAAGTAACCACAGATTTGTCATTGTATGCCTGTATCAAAACATCACATTTACCCTAGAAATATATACAACTATTATATGTCTATACTAATTCAAAATTAAAAAAAGAAAAGTAACTACGGAAATCCAAAACATCAAAGAGCTATAACATAAAGTTTAGAAGAGAGAAAAAAATTATTAAATGTTCATCACACAATTTCAGCAGTGTTGGTGCATTTAGATAGCAGTTTTAAATAACATATTTTGAGGTTCTTTCAGAAGAAAGAATTTAACACTCTTATTTGTTTAACGTTGAAGAGAATAAATGGTTGACAGAGAATAACTTTAGCACGAGAGAGCTGTCCAACACTGTATGTTTAGGAAACTTCAAGTGCTGATTTGGCAAAAATCACTCCCTTTGTCATCTTTGTCAGGCTGTTTCTCTGCCCTGCAGGTGAGAACACGCAGGCCCTGAGGGGTGCCCTGCACATACATATATGAAGATGGGAAAATGAGTCCCCTGATTCCTCTCTGGAAAGCCCCAAGCTCTGTGCATTAGGACCTGCAGTTTTCTGCTTCAGGGAAGAGGAGAAAGGAATGGAATCACATTGATACCATTAAAAGACAAATGTCCATGTTTCCTAAGGTTATTGACCCACTCACTTTCTGTTTGTAATACTAAAACCACAGTCTTTAGAGAAAAGTTATCTTTGCTAACCATTATGCAAAACTCTCAGTTAAATTATAGTATTCCATGACACTTTCTTATTTTGTCTAGCAGAGGTTTCTAAAGTGAACTTATTTGTTTAGCAATGATTTCACTTCAGTATCTTAGCCTGCAAAGGATGTGTTTATGCTACACTGACCACAGGAGAAGCTTCAATTAAACTAAAGGACAATATAAAACAATAACCTTTCAGTGACTTCCTCTAATAAAGCTAACCTTGTCCAAGTGGAAACTATGTTAGTAAAGATACTCTTCATTTCAGAGGAGACCTCCTGTCAATGAAACATGTAACAAATAACAACTAATATTTATTTGGAACTTACTATGTGAATTAGGAACTACTCTCAGCCCTTTAATGACTTCACTATATAAACAATATCAAATAAAGATAATTACAGAGCAGTTGTTATGTGCCAGACACTGTTCCATGTGTCACCTCCATTATCTCATTTAAGCGGCCTCACAATAACCCTATGCTGTAGGTACAATTATTATCCCCATGTTACAGAAAAGGAAATGGAGGCACAAGAGGTCAAATAACTTGCCCTTGATCATACATCGAGTAATTGGCAGAACTAGAATCACATCCCAAGCAGTCAGATTCCACAGACCTAACTTTAAGCTATTACCCACATTTTATTTTTCTGTTTAATGAGTATCTACTCACTGTTTCAAAGTGGTATTTAATGTTTCTCTTTGGAAGTACATGTCATGGAGATAAATAATAAAGGAGATAATAAACCCCAGATTGTGACCTTCGTGAGAGGAGGACTTTTCCTGTTAGGGTCATCACTATATTCCGATGACTTACTGGAATATCAACCCCACTTGGAAACAGTCTACAGTAGCCACCCTCCTAGTGGGGCCAGGCTGAACCGTACTTGGAAAGATCCTTAATGATCCTAATTATGTTAATATGAAGCTAGAATTTCATCTGAATCCGAGCCTTACTTTGATGGAATTTCAAGTCTTATCTGTCTAGAGATTTTGGGGGATTCAGAAGTTTCTTTCTAAAGCAAGAGTTTGATGAAAAGCTTGGCCCAATGGCAAAAACTTAATAACTCAAGAGAAGGGGTGATTCTAAATAATTGGTATTTTCTTTCTGGCCCAGTTTCCATAATCAGTCAATGAATAGGTACTGAGTCCCTACTCTATGCAAGGCACTCTTCCACGTGCTGGTGATTCAGAGACAAACAAGTTCATACTAGACTTATGTCTTATGTAGTCAGAGGGAGATGGGAGGACAAGTAAAAATCCAAGGCAAGTGTGAATCTCATTCTATGTACTCTAGAGCACAAGAAAGAGCATTTGTTCTGTGCTTTTCTTAAACTAACTTAATTAGCCAAACAGCCATCCAGCAGGAAATTCTGCTGGGACTCCCTTCACCTCCCTAGATTGCACTAAAATCTAAGACATATCAAGTCTCTTGAAGCTCTCTGTTTTGTTGCTCTCCTGCCGACCACCTACTTTCTGCCCAGGCCTGGACGCCTGGGTTTTGGATTTAGTCTTTCTTGCTTCTTCATGAATTCTTTTCCTTGTAGTTTTGCCACCTCCCTGGGGCTCTGCCATGGTTTGATGTTCAGGTCCTCACTGTTCTCAAAACCCACACCCTTGAGTTGTATCCCCTCTACTCTCACTTCTTCTCCTGCTGCCTTCCAAAGTGCTCACACCTGCTCTCTCCCTTTGGGACAAGCAAGACCTTCTCCTCAAGGAGCTTTGGCTCTTCCAACAAAGTAGAAAAGCCTTTGACTACAAATGGTTCCCACTCTAGGCTCTACAAAATTTCTAAGGAAAATAAATGTTAAAATGTCAGGCTCCTCTTTGAAACAGAGGCAAGAGTGAAATACAAATCAGTATCACGATATACATATACATATAAATATATAATGGGGTTATTTATGGAGGGGAGAGTGATGAGGTTTTGCGTCTGTTCCATATGTATATATATATATATATGTGTGTGTGTGTGTGTGTGTGTGTGTGTATTCTGTTGCCCCCCCCAAAGAGCTGTTAACTAAATTCTCTGAGATATTGGGGTACAAGGAGCATTGCTGTGGGACAACACAGAAAGAATAATGTAAGAGTTTGCTCTGACATAGTGATTTGAAAGTCTTAGGATTCTTTAATGTTTCAGGGTTCCTTGTAAGTGCAAAGAGACTGGGGAGAGGGAACAGGCAAAGCCTCATGACTCTTCCCCCACAATAGATAACCCTAATTTTCTCTTTCTATAAATTCTGTTTCATGTACAATGTTTTTATTCTTATTATTTTTGCTACCTTTATTCAGCTGACTTGCCACAGGGTATATAACTGCCATTCTGTCTATATCCATGCACACAAACACATGCACTCATTTTTTTTAAGGGTCATTTCAATGTAGCAATTCAACAAATAGAAACTTTCAAGAGAAAAACTGGAAAAAATGGTGTTTTCTACCATGTATATCAGTTTTCATGTATATCTCTGTAAGATTTGTATAGTGTCAAACCACATAAAAATCTATAATTCAAATCCTTATCGCCAGAGTCTTGTGGTGATTGAACAATTGATTACCTTGAGTGTGATGGTGGTGGTTATGCAAAGCTACACATATGACAAATTTGCATAAAGCTATACACACACACACACTCCCATATACACACTCACAAGTGCATGTATAACTGGTGAAATATGAACAAACTCTATGGCTGTACCAATACAATTTCTTGGATTTGATACTGTGCTATAATTATGCAAGATGTTAACACTGGGGATTGGGGAAAGGTGTAAGGGACTTCCCTGAACATTTCTTTGCAACCCTCTGAAAATCTATAATTATTAGGAAAGAAAAAATTTTTAAAATTCTTATCATCTTCTATCTAAACATTTCAACCTACATTTTCTGAAATGTGAAAACATGATGTTTTACTGTTTTTAAAACAATTATCCTCAATAATAGCAAAAGAATTATTAATAATTAAACATATTCAATGTGTGAAGCATCCTGCTAAACCTAAAATAAAAACTGAGCTTATTATTCCTTTCAGAAATAAGGTTCTCTTATTTAAAGTAGCTTTTTAAATCCCTATTTGTTTTAATAAAGAGTAACTTTTTATGAGAAGCATGAAAAAAATCATAGTTAATCCTTTTGCACTTCAAAATCTGAGCTATTTGTTGCACTCAAAAATGCAATCCCTGATAGCGATAATTATTCATAGAACAAATTTAAAAAATATGACAAATGAACATTTTATTTTTTTTATTTATTTATTTATTTTTTTTTTTTGAGACAGAGTCTCGCTTTGTTGCCCGGGCTAGAGTGAGTGCCGTGGCGTCAGCCTAGCTCACAGCAACCTCAAACTCCTGGGCTTAAGCAATCCTACTGCCTCAGCCTCCCGAGTAGCTGGGACTACAGGCATGCGCCGCCATGCCCGGCTAATTTTTTTTTTTTCTATATATATTTTTTGTTGGCCAGATAATTTTCTTTCTATTTTTAGTAGAGACGGGGTCTCGCTCTTGCTCAGGCTGGTCTTGAACTCCTGACCTTGAGCGATCCACCCGCCTCGGCCTCCCAGAGTGCTAGGATTACAGGCGTGAGCCACCGCGCCCGGCCTAAAATGAACATTTTAAAATAATAAAAATAATATCTGGTACTTATAGATTGTTTTCCTTTTTACTTACACAATCAGTTTTAGATCCTCTCAATAGCCTTGTGAGGATGGAGAGGCAAATAGTATTAATAGATATGAACATATGTATATAAACTGCTCTATGGCAAAGGGTGATGATTTATTTAGTCTTTATTGGAGAAAAACCACCCGGTTCTTGATTTATGATCTCCGGAATGCTGGTGGTGATAGTGCTGGGAATTATGAATGATGATGATGATGATGATGCATTTATTTGTGTAAGTTTCTACTACTTGCAAAATATGGTAACACCCTCTGTGCACTGTTTGGTTTGGGCCTAATCCAGGATGATGTCATCAAGCATTTTAACGCTGCAGGAAACACTTCCCACCAGCCAGATTTCTAGCTAAACTTTTCAGCTAACAACTGAATACTACATAAGGTCTATCACCCAGCCACCCCCGTCCCTGCTCCCCAAGGCTGATGGGGAATGGGCAGTGAGTCATGGAGGCAGTTGGTGGGGAGGTGGCAGCTCCACCCACAAATGATTATTTTTTAAAATAACTGAGGGCTCTTACTATACTTGCAACCCACAATTTCCTTGCCTGTACCATAACCAAGCCAATGTGGTAGGGTCCACCATCCATTTTTGACTTCTTTTCATTTTTATATTTATTTTAGCTGGATCTTTTTTCAACATGCCAATATTGAAGTTGAGGGGAAGGAAGAATGTGCAGGATAATTGGCCCAGGTCCCAGGTTTTTTCTCTCACTAGCAAATGCCAGAACCCCTAAATTGTACTCCTTTATGTGCCCGATGATCCTAAAACAGATAATTATGTTCTTCTAGAAGAAGGCATAGTACAAAAAATATTGCTTCTATACTAGCTAGGTTAAATTCCAAGATCCATTTGTAAATGTTGCTGGCTTGCCCTTGAGAAATGGAAACATAAAAATTTGGAGCTCCTTTCATAGGCATCTTTTTGGGGTTGGGAACATGTACCAGGTACTTTTTACATATATTCATAGAGTTCTTGATAGACAAACCATTCAATATGGTTATGATATTCAATTCTCTTCTACATCACAGTTTTATCTACTTATTAAAAAATGCAGTGCAAATCCATGACACTTACTATTTTTTAATCTTCACGCCCACTTGCTCCCTTGAGAGCATTTGTCAATCTGCCACTTTGCTCAAAGGTGCAGAACTCTAGGAAGCCTTTGTCATTTATCGTAACAGGTGGATATTTATTGAATATAATGAACTTTCCAAGTTAATATTTTTCTCATATATCCTGCCTTCTTCTAAGAAAATAAGGATTAACTTAAATTTTTATTGACTTTTTTGTGAGGGAGGGGTTGCCTGTTTATAAATGAATTTGGTTTTCATTTCAATTCTTCCCACTATCCTAATCATTGCTTTTATTTTTCCTTTTTGCAGCAAGAGATTCCACCTTCTGTTGGATTTCACTATAATTAGCTTCTCTGTTTGGTAAAGTCACTGTATGATATATTTCCAGTTTAATCTCTTCTAACTGTTTAAAGCTGCTGCAAATAAAGCTTAAAAATATATGACACAACATCCTTTATCCCCTCAAATATTCTATTTAGGTTTCTCATCTCCAAATTTACTCTACTTTGTACGTAGATTGTACTTAGCAAATACATGCTTATTTTTTAAAGTCTGTCTTTTAATGGCTAAAACCATGAAGGATGCAAGTAAACACCACAGACACACTTAAGTGAGAAACAAAGTCACAAGACTAGAACGTGCATTCTGACATTGGGGGAGGATGGATGAAGGGGCCATCTTTGAGCTAGAACCAGATCCATGTAATCGTTTTAATTTACATTACAACAATGATTTCTTCAGAAGTTAGCAGTTCTTGAACGATGAAGAGATAAAAATAAGAGAAATTAATTGTGGGAAGATAATATCTTACATAGTACATATAGAATATCCTATAATAGAACAGAATAGTCCCATGTACCCTTCACCCAATTTTCTCCAATGATTACATCTGTGTAACGATAGTAAAATATCAAAGTCAGAAAATTTACATTGACAAATGTGTGTGTAACATTCTATGCCATTTTACTAATGTGTAGATTCCTATAACCAAGATGCAGAACAGTTCCAGAAACACAAAAATCTACTGGTGTTGACACTTTACCAGAGTGAAAACTTATCTCCTTTTAAGTCCATTAATGCTCCTCCATTTATAATATAATTGCCCTAAATATTTCCTTTATATACATAGAGATCCATAGCATACAATATTATACTTTTTTCTTAGGCCAGCAAACATAATTTGGAAAACTCATGAGGAAAAGGGAAAGTTTACTGTATTTATCCATATTGTGGCTGTTTTTGTTATTTGTTCTTCCCAACGTTTCAAGATATCTTTTCTCTTTCAAAAACTTCTTTAGCCAATTTTTTAGGATAGGTCTGCTGGTGAAAATTGTTTCATTTTACTTTGTCTCACAATGTCTTTAGTTCCACTTGATTCCTAACAGAAAATTTTGCAGGATATAGAGTTCAAGGTTCTTTACTTTCAGTACTTGAAAAGTGTTGTGCCATTCTGGCTTCCAGGGTTTTCTGATGACAAATCTAATGGTGTTTGAGTTGTCTTTTCAAATATGCTGCTTTTCTCTCACTGCTTTTATTTTTATCTTTACTTTTCTGAAGTTTAATTATGTGTCTTGACAGATTTCTTTGGATTTATCCTGTTTGGGATTTCAACTAAATTCCTTTTTTATTTTAACAGCTTTATAGAGATATAATTCACATACCAGAAAATTCACCTGTTTAAAGTGTACCATCAATGGTTATTAATATATTCATGGGCTTGTGAAACCACCACTGTAATCTGATTCTAGAATAACTTCACTGCCTCAAAAAGAAACTCCACACCCATTAGCAGTCACGCCCCATCCTGCTTCCCCTCTCCCAGCCCTGGCAAACAAACACTAATCTATTTTTTGTCTCTGTAGAATTGTCTTTTCTGGACATTTCATATAAATAAAATCCTGCAATATGTGATCATTTGTGTATGGCTTCTTTTACTTAGCATAATGCTTTCAAGGTTCACCCATATTATAGCATATAGCAATACTTTATTCCTTTTATTGGCAAATGATGTTCCATTGTATAGACATACTACATATGCAACCTCTGTGGAAAGCAATACAGAGATACCTTAAAGAGATACAAGTAGAACTACCATTTGATCCAGCAATCCCATTACTGGGCATCTATCCAAAAGAACAAAAGACATTCTATAAAAAAGACATTTGCACTCGAATGTTTATAACAGCACAATTCACAATTGCAAAGATGTGGAAACAACCCAAGTGTCCATCAATACATAAGTGGATTAATAAAATGTGGTATATGTATACCATGGAGTACTACTCAGCTATAAGAAACAATGGTGATCTAGCACCTCTTGTATTTTCCTGGATAGAGCTGGAACCCGTTCTATTAAGTGAAGTATCCCAAGAAAGGAAAAACAAGCACCACATGTACTCACCATCAAATTGGTTTCACTGATCAACACCTAAATGCACATATAGGAATAACATTAATCGGGTGTCGGGCAGATGGGGTGGGGAGGGGATGGGTGTATACATACATAATTAGTGCGATGTGCACCATCTGGGGGATGGACACGCTTGAAGCTATGACTAAGGGCGGGGAGGGGGCAAGGGCAATATACGTAACCTAAACATTTTTACCCCCAT
Organism: Eulemur rufifrons; assembly: GCF_041146395.1. NCBI lineage: Eukaryota > Metazoa > Chordata > Mammalia > Primates > Lemuridae > Eulemur > Eulemur rufifrons. The sequence continues at coordinate 221,542,528 of NC_090989.1, read as the reverse complement.
AATATGCTGAAATTAAAAAAAGAAGAAATGTCTTCATATTTAAAAAAAAAAAAGACATACTACATATTATCTACTCATCAGTTGATGGACATTTGGTTTTTTTACTATTTGTGGCTGTTATGAATATGGCTGCTATGAACATTTGTATACAAGTTTTGTACACATGTATGTTTTCATTTCTCTTGGGTATAAGCTAGGAGTGGAATTTCTGGATCATATAGTAACTCTGTGTTTAACATTTTGAGGAACTGACACAGTTTTCCAAAGCACCTGTACCATTTTTACATTACCACCAGCAAAATATTAAGTTCCTTTTTTGTCTGTCTCTTTTATCATAGCCATCCTAGTAGGAACAAAGTAATATTTCATTGTAGTTTTAAATTGCACTTCTTTGGTGACTAATGATGTTGAGCATCTTTACATGTGGCTTTGGAAACTTGCATATCTTCTTTGAAGAAATGTTTATTTAGATCTTTTGCCCATTTTTAATTGATTTTTATGTATTTTATAATATATGATTGTAAAAGAGTTCTTTATAAAATTTTAGAAATCATTCTCTCATAACATATATGATTTGCAAATATTTTCTCTTACTGTGTGGATTCTCTTTTCAACTTTTTGAAGGTACTCTTTGAAGCAGAAAAGTTTTAATTATGATGAAGTCCAATTTATATATTTTTCTTTGCTTGTATTTTTGGTGTTGTGTCTGAAAAACCATTGCCTCATCCAAGTTCTTGAAGATTATTATCCCTATGTTTTCACCTAAGAGTTTTATTAGTTTGCCTTTTACATTTAGATTGAGGATACATTTTGAGTTCATCTTTGTGTTTGGTCTGAGAAGGGGTCTGGCTTCATTATTTTGCATGTGGACATGCAGTTGCCCCAGCATCATTTGTTGAAAAGACTGTTCTTTCCTCCATTGCATTTTCTTGGCAACCGTTTTGAAAATCAATTGATTATAAATGTAAGGGCTTATTTCTGAGCTCTCAATTCTATTCCATTGTTCTACCTGTCTATTACATGCCGGTCCCTGACTGTCTTGATTATTGTCACTTTGTCATGAGTTTTCAAAGCAGGAAATGTGAGTCCTCCAATTTTGTTCTTTTCAAGATTGTTCTGGCTACTCAGGGTTCCTTGCAGCGGGGGTGGGGGATTGGGATTTGGGGATTTTGATGGTAATTGCATCAAGCCTATAGACCAATTTGAGGAATTTTAGCATCCCAACAATTTAAGACTATCAATCCATTAAGGTGAGATTTCTTTCCACTTATTTAGATCGTCCTTAATTTTTTTCAACATATTTTATATTTTTAGTGTACAAGTTTATAGTGCCCTGGCTAAATTTATTTCTAAGTATTTTATTCTATTTGATGCTATTTTAAGTGGAATTAGTTTTTAATTTCATTTTTTGATTGTTCATTGCTAGCGTATAGAAATACAATTGATTTTTGTATATTGATCATATAGCCTGTAACCCTGCTGAATGTAATTACTATTTTCTAACAATTTGTAATTGGCTCCCTCAGGTTTTTTTATGTACAAGATCATGCCATCTAACAAATAGAGATCTTACTGCTCTCTCTCTGACCTGGATGCCTTTTATTTTATTTTCTTGGCTAATAGCCCTGGCTAGAACCTCTAGTATAATAGAGGTGAGAGTAGATGTCCTTGTATTTTTCCTAATCTCAAGAGGAAAGTATCTTTCAACATTAAGTATGATGTTAACTGTGAATTTTTCAACTATTAATAGTTTGTTAGGTATTTTTTAATCACAAAACGGTGTTAGATTTTGTCAAATACTCTTCCTACATCTACTGGGATGACCATGTGGCTTTTAAGCTTTATCCTGTTGTATAGTCTATTACATTATTGATATTCAAATATTAAACAAAACTTGCATTTCTGGGATAAATCCCAATAGAGTACAGTTTACGATTTTTATACGACTTTTGGATTCAGTCTGCTAGTATTTTTTTGAAGATTTTTGTGTCCATATTCATAAAATATACAGGTCTATAATTTTCTGTCCTAATTAATGTCCATATCTGGTTTTGGTATTGAGATAATATTGGCCTAATAGAATGAATTGGAAAGTGTCCTCTCCTCTTCCATTTTTTGAAAGAGTTTCTAAAGAATTATTATTAATTTTCCTTTAAATCTATGGTAGAATTCACGAGTGAAGCCACATGAGCCTGGGCTTTCTTTGAGGGAAGTATTTAAATTATTAATTTAACCCCCCTATTTGTTATAACTTTATTCATATTTTTTATTTCCTCCTAAGTTTCAGTAGTTTTGTCTTTCTAGGAATTTATCCATTTTGTCTAAGTTAACTAATTTTTTTGAGTGTAGATGTTCATAGTATTTCCTTATAATCCTTTTTTATTTCTGTAAGGTCAGTAGAGATATCCTATCTTTCGTTCCCGGTTTTAGTAATTTCAGTCTTCTCTCTTCTTCTTGGTTAGTATAACTAAACATTGGCCAATTTTGTTGATCTTTCCAAAGAGTCAACTTTGATTTTATTGATTTTCTCTATTTTTTCTATTTTATTAATTTCTGCTCTAATATTTATTTTTTTCTTTCTTCTGCTTGTGTTAGGTCTTGTTTGCTTTCTTTGTTCCAGTGTCTGAAGGTGAAAAATTAGGTCATTGATTTGGATCTTTCCTTTTTAATATAAGTTTTACACCATTCATTCAATTTTCCTCTAAGCATTGCCTTATCTTCATCCCATAATTTTGTGTTCATGTGTCTTTATTTTCATTGATCACAAAATATTTTCTAAGTTCTCTTGCAATTTCTTCTTTGACTCCATGATTATTTAGGAGTATACTATTTAACTTCAAATATTTGTGGAGTTCCAAAATCTCCTTTTGTTTTAATTTTATTTTATTGTAGTCAGAGAAAACATTTTATATAATTTGAATCTTTTTATTTTATTTTATTTTATTTTATTTTTTTGAGACAGAGTCTCGCTCTGTTGCCCGGGCTAGAGTGAGTGCCGTGGCGTCAGCCCAGCTCACAGCAACCTCAAACTCCTGGGCTTAAGCAATCCTCCTGCCTCAGCCTCCCGAGTAGCTGGGACTACAGGCATGTGCCACCATGCCCGGCTAATTTTTTCTATATATATTTTAGTTGGCCAGATAATTTCTTTCTATTTTTAGTAGAGACGGGGTCTCGCTCTTGCTCAGGCTGGTCTCGAACTCCTGACCTTGAGCGATCCACCCGCCTCGGCCTCCCAGAGTGCTAGGATTACAGGCGTGAGCCACCGCGCCCGGCCTTGAATCTTTTTAAATTGATTGTTTTGTTCTACGGCCTATCACATGGTCTGTCCTGGAGAATGTTTATGTGTGCTTGAAGAAAATGTGTATTCTGCGGATGTTGGAATGGGGTGTTCTATAGATGTCTATTAGATCTAGTTGGTTTATAGTGTTGTTCAAGCATTCTATTTCCTTGTGGATTTTCCACCTAGTTGTTCTACCCATTATTTAAAGTGAAGTATTAAAGCCTCCACTTATTGTTACCTCTACTAATGATTTTTCTTTAATTATGTGAAGTTGAATTACTGTCTGGAGTCATTTGTTTCAGTCTGAAGAATTTCCTTTACTATTTCTTATAACACACATCTGCTTGCAACAAATTCTCTCAGTTTTGTTAACCTGAAAATGTCTTTATTTCACCTTCATTTCTGAAATATAGTTTTCTGGATATAAGTTTCTTGTTTAACAGTTTTTTTTCCTTTGAGTACTTTCAATATGTTATCCATTGCCTTCATGGGCAATGTCATTCATGGTTTCTGATGAAAAGTCAGATGTTACTCAGATTGTGGGTCGTTTGTATGCAAATAGTCATTTTTCTCTTGCTGCTTTCAAGATTTACTTTTTGTCTCTCAATATTTTTACTATGCTGTTTCTGGGTTGTTGAACTTCTTATATGTGTTGATTACTGGATTTTTACAATCAAATTTTGGAGATTTTCATTTATTAATATTTCTTCAAATATTTTTTTCCTCTCTTTTTTTTCTTCTGGTACTCGTATTATGTCTATATTGGTGTACTAATGATTTCCCACCTTTCTTGATGTTTTGTTTATTTTATTCATATTTTTCTCTTTGTTCTTCAGATTGCATAATCTCTATGAATTTACTTTCAAGTTCTATGGTTCTTTCTTGTACCAGCTCAAATTTACTGTGGAGAACCTCTAGTGAGTTTAAGTTAGTGCACTTTTAACCTCCAGAATTTCCACTTAGTTCTCTATATAATTTTTCTTTATCAGTATTCTCTTTTCAATAACACACTATTATCATACTTTTACTTTTTTAAGCATGGGTTTCTTTAGTTCTTTGAGCATATTCATAATAGCTGCTTTGTATCTTTAAGTCTGATACCTAACCAAGGTAGTTTCTGTTGCCTGCTTTTTTTATGTGTATGGGTCATACTTTCCTATTTCTTTACATGTTTCATAATATTTTTGAAATCTAGCCATTTTAGATACTAAATTGGAGCAACTCTGATATCAATTATCCCTCTCCAGTCTTTATTTTTGTTTGCTTATTTCTTTGTTCAGTGACTTGGATAAACTACTTAGTGAAATCTATTTCCCCCATGGTGTGCAGTCTCTGATGTTATTCCTCAGAGGGTGCAGCACTGGGCACAAGCACAGTCAGCCTATATGATAGTGCTTTTCACAGAGTTCTCTTTGTCTCTTCTCTTGATCTCTCTGTTAATCTGTTAGCCTCCATTGATATGACACCAGCTGTGAGCCTCCACTAATTGTTGTTTGATAACATTTGCCCAAATGCTCTGGGGCATAAATTGCTCTACAATCTGATCCAATTAAATCTATGTCCCTTTGTTGCAGTAATCCTTGAGGCTAGGCTTTGAGAAATTTCCTGATTGCAGGAGCAGTCTTCTTAGCCATCTCTCTCCCTGATTTTCTCAGTAAACTTCTAACTGATTTACAGTTTAGTTTATTGCGCTCAGAGCTACCAGCCTCCTATTATTTGCCACCACCATCTGTATTCTTTTCAAAAGTGCCCGTTGGCTTGAACTTCCCCATACTCTGTTCCAAGTTGAGTCAACTCACTTGGGGAGGTGCTTAAGCTCTCTGCTCTTATGGCTTGCCTCTCCCCCTGGACAAACCCCCCGCCCCACTGTTCCAGAGCTGGAGAGAAGTACTGTAGTCTACTTCTCCCAGAGGGACACCTTTGCTTCATGAACAGGGTACTGGACTGGACTGCAGCCTCTAATCTTCTTAGGTTGCCTCTCCCGGTCTGGAAACTCTGTCCTATTTTGCTTAGCTTCCTAAAGCTTTAGATGTATACCTTTTGTCGAATTTGAAAAATGTTCTGCCATTATTTATTTGAATACATTTTCATCCCCTCCCTCTTTCTCCTCCATTTCTGAAATTCTGAAAAAAAATGAACAGTCAGTGACGTGTGACACTGTCACAAATGATCTATCTAACTTTCATATCGTCAGTCTATTTTCCCTCTGTTCAGACTGAGTAATTTATTTTCTTGCTATTTTTAAGTTTACTGATTATTTTGTCTATCCTTTCTGCTGTCGATTGCCTCCAGAGAGTTTTTTTATTTTGGCTATCGTCTTTGAGTTCTAAAATTTCCACTTGGTTCTCATTTATATCGTCTATTTCTTTGCTGAAACTTTCTATTTTTTTTCATTTGTTTCAAACATGTTCATAATTGTGTCATGAACGATTTTCAGTAATGGCTGCTTTAAAATCCTTGTCAGATAATTCCAACATCTATATCACATTGAATTTGCTGTCTGTTGATTGCCTATTCTCATTCAAGCGAGATTTTTTTTTTTCTTTTTCTTATGATGTGTGATTTTTTTAACTGAATCCAGGACATCTCATGTTATGAGACTCTGGCTATTATATAAATCTTCTGTTTTAGCAAGCTTCCTCTGACATCCCACAGCTTCCTCTGGCATCACACAGGTTTAGAACTCAAGAAAACAAGAGCCAAAATAAAAAACTCTCTGGATGCACTCAACAGCAAAATGGAAAGGACAGAGAAAATAATCAGCAAACTTAAAAATAGCAAGAAAATAGATCATCCAATCTGAACAACAGAGGAAAAATAGACTGACGACATGAAAGTTAGATCATTTGTGATAGTGCCACAGGTCACCACTATTGCCAAACGGGAGTAAAAGTCCAGGTTCTCTACTAAGTCTTCTCTAGGCAGGAATAAAAGTCCTGACTCCCAATTAGTCTTCTGTGGATGGAGGGAAGGAGGAAGAAGCCTCATTACAGCTAGGGAGATTGGCGGTCTAGGCTCCCCACTCAGCCTTTGAGGCATGAGTAAAAGTGGGATTGTTATGATTTTTTCCCAAGGTGTTTAGCTAAAGTAAAGGGGCCATTGACTAAAAGTTTTCTGTCTCACTAGGCTGCCCTTTCCTGGTTCTGTGGCTAGAGACAGCAAGCTTTCCTTGGGGCTTTGTCTGCTCACATTAGCATTTTTGTGTTATCTGCTTCTCCAGTGCCCAGTTCAGGCTATAAGAGGCAAAAAGAAAACCCAGGTCACTATATTGTTCCCCGGTCCTCGTGGCCCATAGCCTATGTGCCTTCTCACCACCTTTCCGAGTCTTCTTATGTTTGTTTTGCATTTAAGTTCCAGGGCTTTTAGCTGTACTTAGCAAGAGGAATAAGGAAAAGTACATTTCTTCCAAATTGGTCCAGAACTGGAAGACCATTGTTACTTTTTGAACTTCATATTCAGCTAGATGTCCACTAACAGAGTAAAAATTTTCTTCATCTAAATAAATCACGGTTAGGTAAGAAATAATGGTTTCAAGTGTTTCCTACTTTGGCAATCTGCATCTTTATAAGGAACTCTCGAAGACTGAAAACAAAGCAGCACCCAAGTGAATTCTCCCTGAAAGTGTAATTTTAGCTGCTCTCACCAGCCAGTGTAGGAGATAACTTGTTTACACTAAACAAACACCAATCATTGTATCTCATTCTAAATTCAGTTCTCAGTATTGGCATATAGAAGTTAAAATACAGTCTCATGAACTTATCTAGCTGTGGATTAGATTCTTACAGCTAGATGGGAGAAAGACTCTAGGACCACAGATAGAAGTAAAAGAAAAGCTATAACTGGTCAATTATTTTGACAAAGTTCATTGCTTGTATGATGAGAAATTAATGATAATATTCATTTCACAGCTTCCCGAACCCTCCCTATTCCAAATGATCCCTTTCATCTATGCCTGTAATACATATGCCAGGGATTCTCGGAAAGGGCTGAACCTCTGACCCGTGTACCATGTCTGCAGGTGACTACCTCTAACTCTTGTCTCTGTGTATGAATACAGGTTGTTGCACCAGGGATAAAGACATTAAGAAGGACAGGAAGAGGTTATGGTCATCAACCTAATTAAAATGAAGACAAGTAGTATATCTGAGAATCTTACTCTAAGAGAAAACAAATAAAGAAAATTTCATTTTATGCATACTCTGAGGACATAATCAACTTTATGAGGTGAAATGTAATATCTTCCCAGCCTCATAAGCATACACAATCCCCCAGCAGACTGCGGGCACACAAGCCTACACTTTTTCAATGTGAAAGAAGATGAGAAATAATATAAGAAGGGAAAGTGAGAGGACATAAACACATCCACAGGAAAGGATTAATTATGGATAGATTCTGTTCTTGAAAAACTAGTCTGGTTTAAATCTTCCCCTATTCTCCTTCATCTATGCATGTTATTTTTTCCCTAAAAAGGAGATAGGCATCATTTAATTCCAAAAGTATATCTTGCAAATTCTGCAAATAATTGTTACCATGGAGCTGTAAGTATCCCATAGCAAGCTAATATGTTCTTGGGACTAATGCTATTTTGGCATTTAATGTGCTTGCTACTTCAATAGAGAAACCTGGAGGAGAAAAACTGCCTCCATTTCTAATTATTTCCTCCTAAACACTTTGGTGTTCCTACTTGTTTTGCAAAACTGTGTTAAAAGAAAGGCCCATAGATAAGAAAAAAATTAAGACATGATTTCTTTTTTAGAGCTTTTATTTAGATGTATGCTGTGCAAATCTCAGTATGATAAAATAAAGAAACATATAACTAAAGAGATAAGTAGTAAGTTAAAATAACTTTCCATTGTGCAATTTGTGGCTGTACATCTCAAGAAAAAAAAAAAAAACAATGTAACAGAACATGCTGTTATTAAATTGCTTATAACACCTTTCCTCTGAAGCTTTTAAACCATGTTACAAATTTATCTATTCCACAAATAATCATGGGTGGGAGGAGGAAAAAAGAGAAAAATAGATGTAGATCCTGGACATTTGCCCTTTTTCAATAACATTATCATTTCTTAAACAATACAGCAGAAATCTGATCAGCCTCAAGAAAAGAAAAAGATTGCCATGTGAAAGTGTAAAAGATTACTAGAGCTACTTTATAGTGGGAACTCGAGAGGGAAAAAAAAACATGATTCTTTTAAGGAGTTATCAGAAAGTGAACTACTCAATAATCTCTGGACTTTTATTATTCATATTTTTATTGATGATGTTGTTTTAAATATATATACCTTGTTCTATAATTCAAAAAAGATTTCAAATATATTCTTACTTAATCCTAAGAACAACCTTTTGTGTTATGTAAGCAGGTATTATTTTCATTGGGTAAATGGGAAAACTGGAGTTTAAAGAGGTTGTATTACTTGCCTACATGCATGCACCTAATAGTAAGGGAAAAAATAGAGTTAAAATCTGTACAACAGACCATAATAGTTGTGTGCATCTTGGGAGCCAGGCTGACAGTTCAAACAGCAACTCTGCCACCTGCTATCTGAGTCAACTTGGGCAAGTTACTGAACATCTCTGTGCCTCAGTTTTCCCCTATGTAAAATAAGTGTAATGGTGATACTTATCTTGTTATAAAGGTTAAATAAATTTAAAGTATATAAAGCAGTATGTGGCATATGGCAACTACTGGAAGAAGTTAGGTCTTTTTTCATTCTAACAACTCACTGTTGTGCTAGATTTTCGGTCTTCATGCCTACAATGTCCCACATTTCTCCTAAAAGAAACAGCCCTTCTCATGGCCCAGCTTTGGGTAGATGATGGTTTAGACCAAGCTACAGGCACCTACTGCAAACAGATGAGCTGGGCCAATCTTACTCTCATGAAATTTGTATTCTGGTAAGGGGGAACAAACAAAGAAGTTTGCAGATTGACCAAAACAGAAAGGATGCCATGAAGAAAAGAAGCAGTGAGGAGGAGAAGCAGAGCTGGAGTTATGAGGGGAAAAGGCACCATGACAGAGAAGAGTACCTGAGCTTGGTGTTCCCTTGGTTCCTAACTTCTTCTCATGTCCACTCCATTTAGAACTTTAAAATATTTCCCCCAGGCTTTTCCATGCTTGGAATTTGAGGTGAGATTTCATTCTTATGTGTGCCCAAGTCTCAGTCTTTCCAGAATGTTCGAGGGCAGCTACTTTCCCTGGTAGTGTCCATGCTCCCTTGAGGCTACACCACTCCTGTCTTTAATCCACTAACTTCACTGCTTCCATTTTACTTACTATACACCTTTCACTTCTGGATCATAATCTCTGTCTCTTCATAACTCCATCTTGCCTTATAAGCACCAAAAACTTTATAGGCCATACTAACCATTTGATTAGAGAAGGGATGAACTAATAAATTAATTGATTACAAATGTTTATTCAGAGCAACCGAATCTTGTGAACATCAAAGGCAGTGCAGTGTGGTCTGATTACAGGGATGAAGGATCTCCTACTCTTCCTCCCAGGACCCCTCACCCCAATCCTAAAAGATATAATACCTTCATTAGGTTACAAAGTCTTTTTTTCAACAATGAGAATTAAGCCTTAAAATTTAAGAGCTTCTTGGAAAATAATGAATTATTTTCCATTCCTACCAAGTTATAGATACTTTCCTGAGAGCAGATTTTGAAAAGTGAAAGACATTAGAGACCCAAAGAAGAAGGTACATTTGGGAAGAAGGCAACAGAGAAAAGATACACTGAAATGGGGTGATGACTATGTTTCATAGGACATTCTTCCATTTCCTCTTCCATTAAAATTCAAACCCATGAGATTTAATCTGCAACTTGATTGATAAAATACTTAACCTCTCTGAGCTTCAGCCTGACAATGTATAAATATTCATACTTATTGTAAGAATTAAATAAAATGTATTTAATGTGAAAAAATTCCTTCCCCAAGTATTCCCTTTTGCATGGAAAATGGACCCCTCATATGCAGAGGTCTCTCTAGGGAATTAGAGAAGTAAAGTCAGGCAGCATTGATTATAAATTACTTATTTATTATTTATTCTTTTGTCTATTTATTTATGAATATCTCCTATAAGCTGGTCAACCTACTAATTGCTTAATTACTAGGAATGTCATGAAGATAATATCTGTACCACCAGAATATAAGCTTCTTGCAGCCAGGGCCTGTAGCTTGTATCCCCAGCACCTAGCTCAGTGCTTGGTACAGAGTTAAAATTCTTTATATATTAATATTATATTTTGTGAAAAAAGGTAGGTAAGTACAAACAGCAGACCACACCCTTGAAAGGGATATAAACAACATAGCTCATCTGTTTACTTGAAATGGTAGAAGGAAGAAATACCTTACCAAGTCCATTTTGTTGATGAGACAAATTTTCCCATGAGCCAAATCTTTTCCCATGATCCCAATCCCCGCCAGAGAGTGGACAAGCAGCCTCTGAGCCCTGGGTGCCCATCACTCTTAGCTCAGTGATGCCCATCATTTCATCAATTACTTCCCTGACTGAATTTTTTTTCCAGACAGAGTCTTGCTCTGTCACCCAGGCTAGAATGCTATGGCAACAGCCTAGCTCACTGTAATCTCAAACTCCTGGGCTCAAGCGATCCTCCTGCCTCAGTCTCCGAAGTAGCTGGGACTACAGGTGCACATCACCAAGCCTGGTTAATTTTTTCTATTTTTAGTACAGATGGGGGTCTCACTCTACTCAGCCTGGTTTTGAACTCCTGACTTCAAGCAATCCTCCCGCCTCAGCCTCCCAGAGTGCTAGGACTACAGGGGTGAGCCACCGCATCCGGCTGGCTGACTATTTTGAAGGTTCATTTTCTATACTGGTACTTTCAAGAGTAATGTCTAGGTTTGCCATTTTAAAAGAATAATGTTTGCAAGTCCAGTACTGGGCTCTTTCTGCAGACACAATGAGCCATTTGGATGAATAGTATATGTGAATCCAGCTAAGCGTTTGAAGAAAATCACTCCCTGCAGAATCAAGCTAAATCCAAGTTCCATTTATCCCTCATGTATATGAGCCACATATGGCTTTTCCTTACATCTATTTACTTTTTAAGCCTTGCAGTTGAACAAAGCCCAGATTAGTGCATTTCTTAAAAAAATAATTTTCAGATTTAGGTAGCAGCTTCTATTGTGCTTAGCTAATAAACACTTTGTTTAAATAGTGTATGCATTCTTTACATCAGAGAAATGAAATAATAAACTCCTAATGATGGATATTTTAAAAGGCTTTTAATAATAAGTTCTATATGGGGGGTAGAGGGCAAGGTCAATATACATAACCTAAACTTTTGTACCCCCACAATATGCTGAAATAATAATAAAAAATAAATAAATAAAAATATAAAAAAATAAAATAACAAGTTCTATAAAATAAAATTTATTTTATTTGAAAAGAGTTTTTTTTTAATTTCAACAGATTTGGGGGTTCTGATGTTTTTTGTTACATGGATGAATTATGTAATGCTGAAGTCAGGGTATAAAGAATTTAAAATGCTCTATGTAAGCATTGACTAAATAAATGAGGCATCTGCTCAATAACTCAGTATACAGGTAACCTACCAATTAATGATCTAGGGATTATAAAAATTATACCATTATCACCATCTAAATCTATATGGCTTCTTACCAAAACATTATGATGTCTTATCTATTGCAACAGCTCCTTGATTACATCTACATACACACACACACACACACACACACACACACACATCCACACTTTCTGTCCAGCCATATTTCAGTAATTGACTCTACCATGACCCAATCACATAAATTAGAAATCTGCAAGTCATCTTTGAGCCATCCTGTCACTTTTCTCCATCCCTTACATCTGAGTCTTGACAATCTCATCTACCCACTTTAATTCTTCCCCACCTAACAGGATATTGCAACAGCCTCTGAACAGATCTTTTCTTCCAGTTTTAGTCCCTTTCAACCCATTCTGTTCATTGCAGTCAGAATAAGGCTTCTAAAATGAAAATCTGATCATATAATTTCCTTCCTTGAAACCCAAAAAGGCACTCTTTTTCTTTTATGATAAAGTTTAAACTCTTCACATGCCTTATAAGGTGCTTCATAAACTGACTTTTGCCCACTCCTTTCTACTCTCTCCTTTTTCATTCTACACCCCTCTACAGTGAACTTCTTTTGGGTCCTGGAGAGTTCAATGAATTGGTGACTTCTGGGTGTACACATCTGTCAACTCCTTTGCCTACAACACCTGTCGCCCTCCTGTTTGCTTGGTAATGTCTCCATATTGCTCAAGTCTCAGCTAAAAGGTTACTTCCTCTGGGAAGTCTTCTCTGATATCTTCCAGATCCTGGACTAGATTATTCTCCCTTCCCATGGGCTCTATGTATCCTTTCATTATACACATTTTACTGGATGCTGTCTGCTTGCTTAATTAGCTGCCGTCCCTGCCGGATTACCAACTCTGAAGAACAGAGCTCCATCACTCTTTCCATTTTAACTCCTTAACCAAACACATAGCAAGCACGTAACAAATACCTTGTAATGTTAAGTAAATTAACACATGCCCACCAGAATTGTTCTCCTGGCATACAGCTTTCCCATTAACAAAAGGTTTCAATAGACTCAAAAGAAAGATCCAATAGATTTACCTAGGCTATTGCCTTTATGCCACCTCACACACTGCGTTTCTAGAAAATTCCAGGTACCCCATACCTAATCTTCACTTTCCTGCTTATTTCCTTTGCTCATGCTGAAATGCTAGTCTTCACCATATTTACCTGTAAAATCCTAGCCATCACTCATAACTAACCAAGGACTACTCCCATTTTTAATAATCATTATTTTCTTCTAAAAGTCCAATCTCTTATCATACAGTGGCTAACTCTCTCTCCTATGACACTTAGTACATATCTGACATTAATCATATATGCCACATTCTGCTTTGTAATATAGTTAATTGTACATTTGCTACATGATAGACTCTAAGCACCTTGTAAGATAGTTATATTTTCTGTCTGTCTTCTCTAATGGATGAGAATCTTGAAGAGGGACCCACATCTCTTTCTCTTGGTATCCTTTAAATAGCTAGAATAGCCCCTGAGATATTGTATATTAGTAGTTAGAGGGCAGAGAGTGAAGGTATTTCAAAATCAGGTAAATTTGGAGCATGCTCCACCCCATTTCCAATTAAAGTGTTTTATCTTGATCATGTTATTCAATATCTATCAGCCATTTGTTTTCTTACTTGTAAAATGGGGATAAAAGGACTGCTATAAGTTAAAAGAAGTAATATTTCTCAATGTGTTCTCATTCAATAAATACTAAGAATTACTATGTATCAAGCATTCATTTATTCAGCAAATATTAATGGGCAGCTACCATGCGGCAGGCATTGTTCTAGGTGTTCATGATGTCAGTGAACAAAATAGACAAAGATCCCCACATTGCAAAGCTTACATTCTAGTGGGAGAATAGATAACAAAAAAGCAAGTTTCATAGTATGTTAAATGGTGATCAATGCTAAAATAGTACAGGGTTAGGGAGGGGAAGGGGATTCACAAACGCTTGGAGTGGGTAAGAGGTGTGGTCATTCATTACAATATCAAATAGAGCAGCCAAGATAGACCTTACTAAGATGGGAACAAAGACAAATTTGTGCAAAGACTCAAAGAGGCAAAGAAGATGAGGGTGTGAGCTGTGTGGTCATATGGGGTACAGTGTTCCAGGCAAAGTGAGCAGCAACAGGAAAGAAAGGTCTAAGTGCGAACATGCTCAGTGTACAGGAAGAGCCAGGAGACCCGCAGGGATGTGGCAGAGAAGCAAGAGACAGGGTCGAGAGGCAGTGCGGAAGTCACTTGTTACAGGACTTTGCCATCCATTGTAAGTACTTTGGCTTTTACTCTGAATAAAATGAGGAGACACAGGCGGTGGGTCGAGGTCCTGGAACCCGCATTTTTAATGAGAGCTTCAGGTGATTCTTCCATTTAATATTTGAGAACCACCCTAATAGAAGCCTAATGAATATTTACTGAACTAATTCACATTTTTAGGTTTTAATTTCTATTTAATAACAATGTGGCACTCAGAGTTTCGATTTGGTTTCATTTCTGATCATAATGGCGAGGCTGAATTTCAATCTGTATCTTAACAATTAGGACTAATATTTTCCAATCTGTTGAGTACCACACTGTGAGAGCTCAAATGATGGAGGCCAGAGAAAAAAAACCCAACCAACTCTCTGATCCTAACTCCCCCTGCTAACATGGGGCGGAAGCACTGGAATTATACAGTGCATCGGCAAGAGGGAAAAGAATCAGAGATTTGGGGTTTTTCTCTTGTTTTCTCTGTCCTGCGTTCTCCACAGGGGATGAGCCCAGATGATTTCTCAGAAGTCCTCCTAGTTATATTATTCTGTGATTTCCTCCCCTGAGGTTTCTACAAGGAACACTGTGCAAAGCATCACCCTTGACTACAGGGGCCGCCCACACAAGGGCACATTTCTGATTTCCAGCCCAGTGCTCTCAGACACACGTTCACAGATGAGTGGGCAATCCCAGGGGTTTCATGCAGCTGCCACCCAGCATAAATGGCATGGCCACAGCCGGTTACTGGCCTTCAAAAGAAATGCTAAAACAAAGTAGAAATTTTTCCAAGATGCCGGAGAATCCGTCAGGCGGCAGCACAGGGCAGCAGGCCTGCGGGGCAGAGGAGCAGAGGTGTTTGGAACTGAAGCTGATTGCATTTTGCCAAAGAGTTCATGTTAGTCTAATCAGGATCTCAGCCCTTACCCTCCCAAGCTCTCTGCAGCTGGAAGAATGAAGACTTTTCATCTTCAGCATCAGTTCCACCTAAATCCAGAGCCTATCCACACCCAGTTGGGGCTAAGTTTGGTTCCTGCAGGAAGTGAACCCTGGTTACCTACATGCCCACAGAATAGCAGGTTTCCCTTACCCTCTGGCTGGCTTGCCCAGATGTATGACAGCGTTTGTGATGATTAGCACTCCCACTTCCTCAAGGGACTAGCACCCTGGCCCCAGTGCCAGTTGGCTTGGCTGGATGAAGAAAGGAAGGATGGAGTGAAACCCGCCATATTGCCTAGCTCTGGCCCCAGCTGCCTTTCCTGGAGGACTAGACTAGGCCTCACCCCCAGTACATTTGGCTGATGAAGAGAAGCTTCTGCTATGTAAGCTAGTCCCCAGGAGCCACAGTGCTATCAGTCATCAGCCTTGAGCATCAATTCCTTTCTGAAAACAACTCCACTATGCCCCACAAGAGCAGTAGTTCTCACTCTTGAGTGTGCTTGTAAAGGAGGGCTTGTGAAAACAGATTGCTGGGTCCACCCCCAGAATCTCTGGCTCAGTAGATCTGAGTAGGGCTTGAGGATTTGCATTTCTTACAAGATGCCAATGATGTTGGCCTGAAGATCACACTTTGAGAACCCTATAGTAGTAGACGGCACCACTTAAATCTAGAAGGAACCCTGCGTGTGGCTTGTATTTGAGGGCACAGATAGATAGAAAGAAAACAAAGAAGAACAGCTAATATTTATTGAGGGCATTGTGCTCTCAGCTGTCACTTCTCACTTACACCTCACAACCACCCCATAATGTATGTATCATTAATATTCCCACGTTACCCTGAGAAATTTTGGCTTAGCACATTCACACAGGCAGTAGATGGTGAAGCTGGTCCTCATTCCTCAGATCTTACTTTTTTGTAACAACTACAAGTTATGTTTCCCTATTTACTGCACTTCTGCCATTCCCTGTTAGTGCTACAGTCAGGAGCCAAGGCAGATCTCCCAGTTCTGCCCTGTCTCCAATTCCTTCCCTCCCTCACCATCAGTGCCTCAAAGACCACCCAAGCTTTGACAATCTCTGCTCTTCAGAATTTCCAGATCAATAAAACAGTCAACAAACCTGCCCACAATGCACATCGTTTAATTTGGCGACCATAATTTAAGCCACTGAATGAACCAATATAATTCAATATTAGCCATAGCCATAGGTCGTGGATGTAGTTGACAGACCTCTGGTGCACCGCCTGCCTTCTAGCACCTGCTGCAGTTCAACAGCTGGAAGGGTGGAGAGTCTTCCCCCTGAATGCCCAGTTGCCTTTAGTGTTGGACACCCAACCCCATCCGATATCAGCTGCACATATTTAAACCTACTAAGAGATAACAGTGAATCAGATTAAAGGACAGAGGCTCCCTGAGAGGCACTCAATATGAGACGGGGGAACATCCAGGGCAAGTGAAAGTATAATGGGAGTGGGAGGTGACAGGGTCACACAGCAAAGGAAGCCATCATAATACAACTGTATATTAAGGATCTGGAGTGAAATTATTATGGTTTGAGCACAAGTAGATTTAAACATGGTGGTTTTGTCAACCTGTACTTCCCTGAAGATGGAATCTGTGAGTCATCTTCTTCCCCTACAATCTTGAATGCTGTTTGCACATATTAGGGCAAAAATAAAAATCTAGTGAACTATGGGTAGGAAAGGAAAGGAAAAGAAATGAAGAAGAAAGGAAGGAAAGGAAGAAAAAAGGAGGAAAATAAAATGAAAAGGAGGAAGGAAATTGTTATAGCCATTGACAAGATGTTCATTAAATCACCAAACTAGACAACACACTGCCTCTTCTAAACCACTGTGTCTCCTTTTTGCCTATACTGATTAATTTCATGCTCCTCTTTTTCCAGATTTATATTACAAAATTTTTTTCTTTCCTTTTATACACCTAACTAATTTCTATTTTAGTCAATTAGACTAGAGTTGTACATTCAGAGCCTGTCTTTGTCATTGTTAATGAAAAAAATCGATAACATCCATCTCCAGATATACTGTAATGCACCTCTTTTAACCTCTGCGTCTCTCTGCGGCTCACCCCTGCCCTCTGCCTTTCTATCACTGCAATCTCTGGAAAACGTTCACTGCATGGAATACCAAGTGTAGGTCAATGCAGCTCTTCAGAAAGAGAAGCAAAGAAAAAGAAATCTTTCTTCTTATTAAATGCTTGTTAGCGTGAAAACACGAAAAAGATTTGATACTTTTTGGATGAAACCAGACTGCAGGTCAGAGAAGCCCACATAGGATGTGAATTTATTTTCTGACCAAGTGGTGAGTCATTATAAATAGGAGTATTAATTTATTTGCACCTCTGGGGGTGAGAGGATAGGGATGAGGTATACCATCCAAGAAGCAGTGATTGAGAGTAATTTATATGACAAGGTTAATACAGGCAACCTTGCCTTATAACCTTGTCAAAAATAAAAACTCAAAAATTTTGAGTCAAACATGAAGGAAGAAAAATGTATTATAATGCGGCTCTCTTCTTTTTTTATTTATACCTAACACAATAAATGGTTTTCTCTATGATAACGGACTAGTCATCACCCAGGAACTTGTTAGAAATGCAGATTCTCAGACATACCAGATCAGAAACTTGGAGGTTGGGGGGACTCTGGTGTCCTGATAAATACTCTAGCCCTGCATCCCAAACCCCACCCCACCCCCACCCAGGGCCACACAGCAGGAGGTGAGCGGCAGGTGGGGAGCAAAGCTTTGTCTGTATTTACAGACATTCCCCATCACTCTCATCACCTCCTGAGCTCCACCACCTGTCAGATCAGAGGCAGCATTAGATTCTGCATTATGGTGAGTTGTATGATTATTTCATTATATATTACAATGTAATAATGATAGAAATAAAGTGTATACTAAAGGTAACATGTTTGAATCCTCCCCAAACCATCCCTCCACCCCAACCCCTAGTCCATGGAAAAGTTGTCTTCCATGAAACCAGCCCTGGTGCCAAAACGGTTGGGGACCGCTGCTCTAGACAATCCTGATGCAGGCTAAAGTCTAAAAGCCACTGCTCTATGCACTCCACTTTTATAAAGAGTGGAGTATCAACCTTAATGTGAGTTGGGGAGGTACTTGCCTTATCTATCTAGCTAGTGTTAGAGGCGCTGCTGACTCTTTACGAAACATGTGCAGCCACCAGGAGGTGATCTAGCCAGAGCCACGGCCACTGAGCTCAGCAATCTGACCGGCCACCAGATGGCTGTTTTAGCCTTCTGCCTCTCGTCTGACAGCATGTATGGCCCAGGACTGAGGAACTCTTTAAGAAACATCTTCACGTGTGGGCTGCCTGCCAGCCACCTGGTTTTGATTTTGCTGTGGAATAAAGATGAAGCAATTAGCTTCCTGTTGCTAAATGGACTTCTCCTGATGCTTCTTACACACATTTTTTCCCCTGTTGAGCCTTCCTGTGATGGATTTGGGGTTTTATTGTCCCATCCTACATTCCACACTCTGAATAAATACAAAGATGGCTCTGTTGGAAGGATCTGAAGCTACAAACACCACACTACCCTATATCTGCCAACATGGAGCTGCACAGATCTAATATCACAGCTGGCAAAATGCCCCCAAATAAATTTCTCTTTCACAAGTTCTTTTCCACTTATTTATTTAGCTACTTCGTCCACGTCCTATTTCTGATCCATATTTTTTCTGTTATGATAGACAAATCAGTATTGCTAAAGAAAAGATTGATATTTATTTTTTCCAATAAATAGCAGAAATACAGTAGCATAGGGCATTGGGAAAATGGGGATATGAGTTTTCTTCTCCTTTATGTCTATAACTTTACTTTTATCTCTACATGCAGAGGTACAAATATTACCTATATAGCTTGTAAAAATATTAGTTCTACAAAATATAGCCTTGGTCCTCAAATATGCATTCACTTCACCCACCTCTGGAATTTTTAACATATCGCCTTTTTTTCCAACTTTCTCATCCTCTCTCAGATTCTGGCCCTTACTGCCTTTGCAGCATATCTCTGTGCAAAAATCACAACTCTAAAGTGATGAGAATAAGTTTGATGCTTGACTGTAAAATTAGCCTCAGTACTTCAAAGTCACAACTCCTACGTATACACGTCTATGTTTCTGAATAGCAACGTAAGACAGGTTTCTCTATGAGATTTCCTCCAGCCCTGTGTGTGTACACGCATTTGTGCATGTGTATATTTGCTCAGACAGACAGCCCTAAGATGTCCCAAGTTCAACTGCTTTTCACAGTAATGAAAGTAATAATAACAGTCCTGTCCTGTTCTCGGAGAAGTCATGTCATGGGCACAGCCACGTATAAGGGGACTCTTTCCTGAGAACACTGGGAAGCTACTTTCTTGAGAGTGTGGTGCTGAGAATCACCTAGAATCAATAATAAATGTTTGTTTGATTAAACAAAAGAGTGACTGAATGAATGAATGAGAATGTACGAATGAATAAATGAATACTGGCAGCTGAATTTGTTGCTATGGCTAAAGGTGCCCCTTGATAACATCTTGAAATAGTTTGAGGGTTTTCTTGCACTTCTCCTGACAGTTCTGTCCTGCCTCCTGACACCCACTCGTGGCTTCCAGGATGGCTGCCCAGAACCCTCTCTTTCTCCCTCATCCCCGCCCCCCTGCAGTCTTTCCACGGCCAGCCTTCCAAAAGTAGACACAAGCATAAGGTGATGTAGACAGCTCAAAACAGTCTATAAGAGCTAAACCCAGAGCAAACCTGGTTCCTGCCTCTGCGCCACAGGATGTCAAGGACAAGCCAGGAATAAATGACTCTTCCCCAAGGCATTCAGAGAAGCATGTTACTTTCAAAGAAATCATTTCTGTCACCTTAGGTATTGGGTACAAAATGGAAACAGGGTTGGGAGGAAGTAAAGGCAGGAAATAAAGCTGGCTTCATTCTGCCATGGGGCAGAGAGATTAAAAAGATAAAAAAAAAAAAAAGAAAAAGCTTGAAAATGAGCTGCTTTACCTTGGAAGACCATAAGAAATAGCCTACAGGAAAAACACTCAGAATGTGGCTACAGAAACCCAAATAACGCAATATTAAAACGGACTTCCATAAAAACCTTCTGGTTTCATTTTTGTTCTTGGCATATAAACAAGTGTGTTTACATGTTATATAAATGCCGATATTAAAAGGTTCAAAATAATCAGTTCCTTAAAACAGAAGAAACAATAATTGTGAGAGTTTAAAATAATGTAGTAAAAAGCTAGAACCCACCAGAGATATCCTACTAATATCACATGTCTTATTACTAAGATAGCCACTTAGAGATGCTGTTCCCTGTGAAATCTCTAGAAAAGAAAAGGACAGAAACCCAAACCAATAGAAAAATTCAAAAATAAACATTTCTGCTTCAAAGTTGCAGAGCTGACACTCTTGATGATGGTGTCTTTTTGACTCCAACAGGCCATAATAAACTCCTGTCACCTTTGCCCTATTCTCATAGCTCCATTGAAGCCAGGGAGCAGAGAAACCATGTAAAAAGTATATGAGAAATTAGTGGAAAGCATCCTCTTTGACATTTATCTGGAGTGCTCCATGGACTTTGGTCATGGTCTTCTCCACCTAATCTTAACACAGGCCTCATGATCCCAAGAAAAGAGGCTTTAGACAAGTTGTGATATTTAAAGTTAATCCACTTTAATGTTGCTGTAAAAAAATTATTACTATTTTCATTTCTCATTCACCATGAAAAATAATGCAAGAAAAAATTAATGCTTTATCTGAATGTTATTTAAAGGGATCATATGACATAAAATCTTGCACACATTCTAGACTATGACCTCTTAATACAAATACATGCACATTTCTATATATTGTATGGGCATCATATAAGAGTAGAGAGAATGTTCCTGGAGGCAGAGATATTTGAGCGCCAACTCAATGCTGTGCAATGTGGGTGAATCTTTCTAGCTGTCTGAGCTCCAGTTTTCTCATTTATAGGAATGTTTCCCCTTCCCCGTTCACTTGATGATAACAAGACAAATAGTGAGAAAAAGCCTGTGACGTTGCTTCATAACCTACAGAGTGTCAAGAAATAGCAGTATTACTATGTGTATTTCTCACATGTCTTCAGGTTTTGTTAATGTAAAAGTGTCAGGCTTTTTTGTACTACATGTGCCTTTGACACATGTCTTTTTATTGCTGATGAAAACTTATTTCAGATTCTCATATTAGAACATATTATTAATTAATGAAACCCTTCATTAAGCCTTTTGTAAAACATTTGCTTGTCTTTAAATCTAGATTTTCCAATACTCTTCTTAATGCAGGACACTCTAAGATTTGTTATTATAGCTCTAGAGCAGGCTTTCTCAGCCTCAACACTATTGAAATTTGGGGCTGGGTAATTTGTTGTGGAGACTGTTCTGTGCATTGCATGATGTTTTACAGTGTCCCTGGCTTCTACCCACTAGATGTCAGTAGCAACCCCCAACCCAATGGTGACAACCAAAAAATGTCCCCAGACATTGCCAAAGAGGACACCTGGGGGGCAAAATTACACCTGGTTGAGAACTATTGTTCTAGATGCAGAAATGTAGAGAAAGGAGGGGGAAAAAGATTTGCTCAGGAACTGAGAGTACTGGATTCCACTCCAACCTCTGTCCTGCTTCCGGCTATGCAGGCTTGAGCAAGTTACTCACTTTTCTGAGCTTCATTCCACATCTATATGAGACAGTTGGACAGATAACTTTTAAGGACTCTTCCAGCTCCAACGTTCTACAGCCCTTGTGTGTCTGTTTACTGAGTTCCTCTATGAACTGGATTTGTCTTTTCAAGAAATGGAGACTATATACTTTGTGTTACAAGAAGAACGACTTTGACATTATTAACGTGTACAATAGTACCCCTTATCCGAGGTTTTGCTTTCTGCAGTTTCAGTTACCAATAGTCAATCGTGTCCTGAAAATATTAATGGAAAATTCCAGAGATCAACAATTTGTAAGTTTAAAATTGCACACTGTTCTGAGTAATGTGATGAAATCTCACCTTGTCCTGCCTGAAAAATGAATCAGCCTTTTGTCCAGCATATCCACACTGTATATATTACCTGCCCATTAGTTACTAAGCAGCTGTCTTGGTTATCAGATCTACTGTTGTGGTATCGCAGTGCTTGTGCTCAAGTAACCCTTATTCTACTTAATAATGGCCCCAAACACAAGAAGAGTGATGCTGGCATATTGTTACAATTGCTGTATTCTATTATTATTTATTGTTGCTAATCTCCTACTGTGCCTAATTTATAAATTAAACTTTATCATAAATATGTATGTATAAAAAAACATAGTATATATAGGGTTCAGTGCTACCTATTATTTTAGGCATCCACTGGAGGCCTTGGAATGTACCCCCTGTGAATAAGCAGGGACCACTGTACTTGATAAAGGCTATTTATTTGACCGGTATAATGTCTTCACAATTCCATAATTGTGTTCCACAATCCCTACACCTGGCACTTTATATAACCCACTGCATTTCTAAGAAAAGATAGATTCATATAGGTGGACTCAGAAGTGATCTTGCAGGTAACTAACTACATACTTATTGCCTTGTCATTAACTGTATTCCCTTTTATCTGTAACATCCATTTGCTATTAGCTGTGAGTCAAACTTCTAAAGGAAAGTTTATATTCTGCAATCACTCTGAAGCAATTCTTTTCTCCAAATTGAAGAGCCACTGGGGGAAAAAAAGTCAAAAATCAATTTTGTTGGTTGAATTCAGAGGCAATATGAAAGATCTAACAATTTATTTCCTACTTAGTTAAAGATAATGCTCAAAAATGAGGAACAGGTAGTCCCCACCTTAAAGTCTTAAGAACTATTAATTACCCACAATGATCCTATTCTGATGACAACAGAACCCCTCCCAAGTCTGACCTCAGAGTCTGTTATTAATGGAGTCTCACTCCTTCTTTTACTAGTCTTCTCCAAGTGTGCCCCTCATTGCCATGCCCCTAGTCTCTGCAGCAACACTACCTCCAAAAGGATTAGAAAGCCTTGGAGTCAGGAATCTCCAGCCCAAGGAATCCCAGGGGAGTCAGGATTGAGAGTTCAGCGCTCTGGGATCCAGAGGATACAGAGATCTGTGGACATGCGGCAGAAACCACCTTGGGAACAAGTGCCAGCATAGGAAAACTAGCACTGGTTAGACTAAGACCTAATCATAGGACTACAGGATAAAGAGGAAAAGGAACAGAAGAAATATTTTTTTAAATGACTTAGAAATTCTCCCAAATTAATGTCAGACACAAAACCACAGATCTAGGAAGCTCAGAGAACACTAAGCAGGATAAATGCCAAAAGCTACATTTAGGCATATCATTTTCAAACACAGAAAACCAAAGACAAAGGAAAAACTCCTGAAAGAAACCAGAGTCAATAAGAATTACATCAAGCTTCTCCACAGAAATCATTTAAGCAAGAAGAGAGTGGAGTGAAATATTTAAAATACTGAGAGAAAAACTCACCAATCTAGACTTCTCACTGTATCCTGTAAGGTTATTCTTCAAAAGTGAGGGAGAAATAAAGACTTTCTCAGACAAACAAAAATTGAGGAAATTTGTTGCCAGAGGTCCTGCTTTGCAACAAATGTTGAAGTCATTTAGAAAGAGGAAGAATAATATGGGTCAGAAAGTCAGATTTTCATAAAGAAAGGAAGAGCATTGAAGAAGGAATAAGGGAAGGTAACATAAAAGTTTTATTTTTCTTATTCTTAATTGATCTAACAGATAATTTGTTCAAAATAATAATAGCAGCAATGCATTCAGTTACGTATGCTTATGCATATTGATATATAGAGAGAGGTACAGATATATGCTTGTGTATGTTTATATATAAATGAATGATAGTAATGATACAAGTGACAGGAGGGAGGAGGGAGAAATTAGGATTATCTTGTTATGAGGTATTCACACTACCTGTGAAGAAAGTGGACTTGGATTCACTGTATCGCAAATTCTAGGGCAACCACTAAAAAAGTTTTAAAAGAAAAAAGTATAACTGATATGCTGAGAAAAGAGAAAAGTGGAATCTTATAAAATACTCAAGAAAAACAACAAAAGGCAGAAAAAACAGTGGAAGATAAAAATAGGAACAAAGAACAAGAGCAACAAATATTTAATAGAAAACAGTAACAAATATGATAGCTATTAATCCAAGTACATCAATAATCACTTTGAATGTGAGTGGTCTAAATGTACCAATTAAAAGGCAGATTGTCAGAGTGGATTAAAAAATAAGATCCAACTATATTTTGTCTCCAAGAAATCCACTTTAAATGTAAAAAATGCATAGCAATTAAAATTAAATGGATGAAGAAAGATATATCAGATAACACTAATCAAAAGAAAATGAGAGTAACTATTTCAGATGGAACAGACTTTAAAACAAGAAATGTTATCAGAGATAAAGAAGTATGCTGTATAATGATAAAGGGGTTAATACTCCAAGAAGACATACCAATACTTAATACATATGCACTTAACAACAGAGTATCAAACTGCATGAAGCAAAAGATGATAGAACTGCAAGGATAAATAGATGAATTCACTATTATTGTTAGAGACTTCAACACTGCTTTATTAGAAATGGACCAATCCAGCAGTCAGAAAATCAGTAAGGACACATTGAACTCAAGAAACCCATCAATCAACTGGACATAATTGACATCTGTAGACCACTTCATCCAACAACAGCAAATTACACAGTATTCTCAAGCTCACATGAAACAGTCACCAAGAAAAACCACATTCTGGCCATAAGACAGACCTTGACAAATTTAAAGGAATAGAAATTATATAATGTCTGCTCTCAGATCACGATGGAATTAAAGCAGAAATCAATAACAGAAAGATAACTTGAAAATCCCAAAATACATAGATATTAAACCACACATTTCTAAGTAACACATAGGTCAATGAAGAAATCTCAAGAGAATTTTTGAAATATTTTGAACTAAATGAAAATAAAAATACAATTTATCAAAAGTTGTGAGATGCAGTGAAAGCAGTGCTTAAAGGGAAATTTATAGTATTGAATACATATATTAAGAAAGATCTAAAATTGATAATCTAATAATTTAATAAATCATGAAAAGAAGACTGAATTGAAGGGGAAAAAGAAGAAATTAAAAAGAAATTAAGGAAGAAATTTAAAATCAATAATCTAATAAACTAGAAAAAGAAAGAAAATTAAATCCAAGTGAGCAGAATAAAATAAATAATAAAATGTAGAACAGAAACCAATGAAATAGAAAACAAAATTAACAAAAACTAAAACTAATTCTTTGAAAAGATCAGTAAAATAGATAAGCCTCTAGCCAGGCTAGCTGAGTAAAAAAAGAGAAATGACACAAATTACTAATATCAGAAATAAAAGACAGGATGTCATTATAAAGCCCATGGAAATTAAAGGGATAATAAAAGAATACTATGTGCTACTATGTGCCTACCAGTTTAATAACCTAAATAAAAGGGACCAATTCTATTCAATAGTGAATTCTACCACACATTTAAGGAAGAAATTACACCAATAAACCCTATAATCTCTTCTATAAGACAGAGCAAAGGAATACTTCCTAATTCATTTTATGAGGCCAGCATTATCCTAATACCAAAACCAGACAAAGACATTACAAGGAAAAAACCCCACAGATCAATATCTACATAAACATAGATGCTAAAAAGTCTCAACAAAATACCAGCAAAGGAAATCCAACATTGTTTTTAGAAAAATACACTATGACCAACTGAATGTTATCTCAGATATACAAGTCTAGTTCAACATTCAAATCAATTAATGGGAGAGTGACATCAGCAAAATGGCTGAATAAGGCACCTGGCACTCAATATCCTCTTCAAAAAAGACCAAGACAATGAATGTAAACTAAAATTCAATTGGAGTGTCTGAGGGAGAGTGCTGGAGTGCAGCAAGGGAGTGGTGAGGTCCCTGTGGAGCACAGAAGCCCAAGATGGCAGCATAGGAAGGGGAGTGAGGTACTCTGCCTCTGCCACCTCATCTCCTCTGCCTGGATTGGCTAAGAGCCAGGAGGGACTTTCCTTTGCAAGAAAAAGTTAAGCAGAAGACCCCCATTAGCCCACATTACCACTGCAGACACCTGCAGTTTTTATTATAGGAGAATCTCACAGTCCTCACAAGTCCTGAGACCACTTTGGGAAACTG
The DNA here is from genome assembly GCF_041146395.1 of Eulemur rufifrons. NCBI lineage: Eukaryota > Metazoa > Chordata > Mammalia > Primates > Lemuridae > Eulemur > Eulemur rufifrons. The sequence continues at coordinate 221,516,208 of NC_090989.1, read as the reverse complement.
TCTGGAATTCCAAAGAGAGAAGATCTAAGTAAATAAAATCAGAAATGATAAAGGAGACATCACAACTGATACCACAAAAAACAAAGGATCGTTAGAGACTATTGTGAATAACTATATGTCAAAAAATTGGAAAACCTAGTGGAAATATATAAATTCCTAGATAAATACTATCAATCAAGATTGAACCAAGAAAAAATAGAAAACCTGAAAAAAATACTAATAATGAGATTTAATCAGGAATAAAAACTTTTCCCAACGAAGAAAAGCCTGGGAATGAATGTCTTCACTGCTGAATTTTGCCAAACTTTTAAAGAAGAACTAGTACCACTACTTCTCAAATTATTCCATAAAATTGAAAGGGACAGAATTCTTCCAAACTTATTCTATGAGGCCAGCATAACTATAATACAAAAACCAGAAAATGACACAACAAAAAAAGAAAAATACAGGCCAACATCCCTGATGAACATATATGCAAGGCTGGCTCAACATGTGTAAATTAATAAATGTGATACATCACATGAACAAAATGAAGGACAAAAATCATATGATCATTTCAGTAGATGCAGAAAAAGCACTTGATAAAATTCAACATCCCTTCATGATAAAAACTCTGAACAAATTAGGTATAGAATAAACATATCTCAACCCAATAAAATGACAAATATATAGCTAACATCATACTGCATGAGAAAAAGCTGAAAGATTTTTCTCTAAGAACTGGAACAAGACAAGGATGCCCATTCTCACAAGTCTTATTCAACATAGTATTGAAAGTCTTAGCCAGAGCAATTAAGTAAAACAAAGAAAGAAAGAGAATCCAAATTGGAAAGGAAGAGCCAAATTGTCCCTGTTTGCAGAAGATATGATTTTATATATTAAAAAAATCTAAGTATTCCACCAAAAAATTCTTAGAACTGATAAATGAATTTAGTAAAGTTACAGGATACAAAATTAACATACAAAACTCAGTATCATTTCTATACACTGACAATGAGCTAACTGAAAAATAAATCAAGAAAACAATTCCATTTACAATAACTACAAAAAATAAAATATTTAGGAATAAATTTAATCAATGAGGTATAATATCTAGACAAGGAAAACTATAAAACACTGATGAAAGAAATTAAAGAGGATACAAAATAATGGAAATTCATCCTATGTTCATGGACTGAAATAAATAATATTATTTAAATAACTCTTCTATCCAAAGCAATCTACAGAGCCTGAATAGCCAAAGCAATCCTGAGCAAAAAGAACAAATCCAAAGGCATCACACTACCAAACTTCATAATATACTAAAAAGCTATAGTAACCAAAACATGGTACTGGCATAAAAACAAACATGTAGACAAATGGGACAAAATAAAGAACCCAGAAATGAATCCATGTATTTACAGCCAACTAATTTTTGCTAACGGTGCCAAGAACATTCACTGGGGAAAGGACCAGATCTTCAATAAATGGTTACAGGAAAACTGGATATCCATATTCTGAATAACAAAACTGGATCCCCATCTCTCATCTTCTGTAAAAGTCAACCCAAATTGGATTAAAAATTTAAACATAAAGCCCAAAACTATCAAACTACTAGAAGAAAACATGGAGGGAATGCTTCAGGACATTGGTCTGGGAAAAGATTTTATGACTAAGAGCTCAAAAGCACAGGCAACAAAAGCAAAAACAGACAAATGGGATTATATCAAACTAAAAAGATCTGTACAGCAAAAGAAATAATCCACAGGGTGAAAAGACAACCTAAAGAATGGGAGGAAATATTTGAAAACTATTCAACTGACAAGGAATTAATAACTATAATATACAAGGAACACAACAGCAAAAAAAAGAAAAAACAAACACACCATTAAAAAATGGGCAAAAGATTTGATTAGGTGTTTCTCAAAAGAAGACATACAAATGGCCAAGTGTATGAAAAAATGCTCAATAACACTAATCATCAGGAAAATGCAAATCAAAACCATAATGATATCATCTCACCACAGTTAGAATGGCTATCACCAGAAAAAAAGTAACAAAAGATGTGGAGACTTAGATACTGTTGGTGGGAATGTAAATTAGTACAGCCATTATGAAGAACAGTATGGCATTCCCTTAAAAAACTATGATTAGAACTGCCATATTATCCAGCAATCCCATTACTCAGTGTATTTCCAAAAGAAAGGAAATCAGTATATTAAAGAGATACCTGCACCTTCACCCCTATGTTTACTGCAGCACTATTCACAGTAGCGAAGATATGGAATCAACCTTAATGTCCATCAACAGATGCATGTATAAAGACAATGTAGTATGTATACAAATTGGAATACTATTTGCCCATGAAATAGAACAGCCTCCTATAGTTTGTGGCAAAATGGAAGAGCCTGGGTAACGTTATGTTAAGTGAAATAAGCCTGGAACAGAAAGATAAATACTGCATGTTCTTATTCATATATGGAAGCAAAAAAGTTGATCTCATAGAAGCAGAGAGTAGAAGAGTGGTTACTAGAGGCTGAGACGGGTAGGAAAAAGATGGGGATAGGGAGAGGTTAGTTAAAGGATACAAAATTACAGCTAGATATGAATAGGTTCTAGTGTTCCCTAGCACTGTAGGATGACTATAGTTAACAATAATTTATTATGCATTTTCAAATAGCTAGAAGAGAGAACTTTGAATATTCCCAACACAAAGAAACGATAAATGCTTCAAGTGATGGATATGTCAATTACCTTAACTTGATCACTACACATTGTATAATCCAAATATCACTATGTACCCCATAAACATCTGCAAAATACCTATAGCTAACATTATACTCAATAGTGAGAAACTCAAAACTTTCCTGCTAAGATCAGGAACAAGGCAAGAATGCTCCTCTCACTACTTCTTTTCAATATTATACTTAAAGTCCTGGCCTTGCAATAAAAGGAAATAAAATGTATACTAATTGGGAAGGAAAAAACAAAATTGCCTTTGTTTGCAGATGACATGATCATCCATGTACAAAATCTGAAAGTATTGACAAAAAAAACTCCTGAAATTAATAAACAATTATAGCAGGATTGCAGGATATAAAGTTACAGTACAAAAGTAAATCACTTCCTTATTTAGGAACAATTAACAAGTGGAATTTGAAACTAAAAACACATTGCCATTTACATTAGAACCCCAAAAATGAAATACTTAGGTATAAATATAACAAAATATGTACAAGATCTACAAAACAGTAGAAAAATTATGAACATCTGATGAAAGAAATCAAAAAGAAAATAAATGAAGAGCTATTCAATGCTCACAGATAGGAAGTCTCAATATTATCTAGATGTTAATTCTACCCAGTTTGTTTATAGATTCAACATAATCCCAATCAAAATCCCAGCAATTTATTTTGTGGATGTCGACAAACTGATTCAAAAGTTTATATTCAGGCAAAAGACAAACAATAGCCAATTCAATACTGAATGAGAACAAAGTTACAAAACCGACACTACCCAACTTCAAGAAGTACTATACAGCTACAGTAATCAGATAGTGTGGTACTGGCAAAAGAATAGATGAGTAAATCAATGGAACAGAATAAAGAACCCACAAGTAGACCTCCGTACATATAGTCAAGTGATCTTTGACAAAGGAACAAAAGCAATACAATGGAGCAAAGATAGTCTTTTCTAAAATTGTGCTGGAACAACCGACATCCACGTGCAAAAAAATTAATCTAAATATAGACTTTATACCCTTCACAAGAATTAATTCAAAATGAATCATAGAACCAAACATAAAATGCAACTATAAAACTCCTAAAAGATAACACAGGACAAAATCTAGATGGCCTTGTGTATGGCAATGATTTTTTAGATAAAATACCAAAGTCACAATCCATGACAGAAATAATTGATGAGCTGGACTTCATTAACATTAACAACTCTATACTGTGAAAGGCCATGTCAAGAGAATGAGAAGACAAGCCACAAATTGAGAGAAAATATTTGCAAAAGACATATCTGATAAAGGATTGTTACCCAAAAGATACAAAGAACTCTTAAAATTTAAAAATAGGAAAATGAACAATCCAATTTAGAAATGGGCAAAAGACCTAAACAAACACCTCGCAAAGAAGATATACAGATGAAAAACATGAAAAGATGCTCCACATCATATGTCATAAAGGCAATGCAAACTAAACTAGATGTCACATCACACTTATCAGTAAGGCCGAAATCCAGAACACTGAATACACCAAATACTGGTAAAGATGTGGAACAACAGGAACTCTCATTGATTGCCGATAGCAATGCAAAATGGTACCACTACTTTGGAAGATAGTTTGGTGGCTTCTTACAAGACTTAATATTCTTACCGTATGATCATGCAATTGAACTCTAAGGTATTTCACAGATGAATTGAAAACTCAATGTTTACAAAGAAACCTGCACATGTATGCTTATAGCAGCTTTTTTCATAATTGCCAAAACTTGTAAGCAATCAAGATGTCCTTTAGTAAGTGAATGAATAAACAAACTATGATGTGTCCAGACAATGGAATATTATTCAGTGCTAAACAGAAATGAACCAGGAAGCCATGAAAAGACATAGAAGAAACTTCAATGCATATTACTAAGTAAAAGAAGCCAATCTGATAAGGCTACATACTACGTGATTCTGGAAAAGGCAAAACTATGGAAATAGTAAAAAGGTCAGTAGCTGGCTGCCTGGGGCTAGGGGTTAAGGAAGGGATAAAGGGATAAGGTGGAGCATAAAGGATTTTTAGGGTAGTGAAAATACTACTCTGTATGATACTATAATGTCCTAACCTATAGGATATACAACACCCTAATGTAAACCCTACAGACTTTGGGTGATTATTGTTATGTCAATGTAGGTTCATCAATTGTTTCAAAGGTACCTCTCTGGAGGTATTGATAATGGAGGAGGCCATGCCTGTGTGGGGGTAGCGGGTATATGAGAATTATTGTCTTCCTCTCAATTTTGCTGTGGACCTAAAACTGCCCTATAAAAATAAAATCTTTTTTAAAAACCTATGAAGACTGAAATAATAATGAAATTGATAAAATAGCAATAAATATTTATTTTAAAATTCATAGAAAAATTGGGCTTTAGTCTACAAATTGATTTTGAAGGATGTTTGTGTGAGCACCAAGATTTTAATAGATAATTTCATAATAGCTTACAAAAGTGTATCAGTTCTTATCACAATGAAGAAAAAAAATTCTTAAAAAGTCTACCCATATATTAATAAAGGAACAAGTAAAAAAAGAATAAGTTCCTTTGATTTCCCCTCCATGAAAAGCTACTGTAATTTTCCTCTTTGATGTGCAATTGAAATGTTTGAAGATCGTCACTTCAATGGACAGTTTCCTTTTACACTTAGGACCATTCTCTTAGGTTAATCTTGAGAAAACGTGGCTTATTTTCATGCGCAATGACAATTACTTTTTACTGTACTTTCGAGATGTGCTTTATGAAACAAAGAGGCTATGGTAAACGTACATTTGCAAATGGAATAATGTTTCCATTTTTGCATAGGCCTTGCCAGGATATTAGGCATTGGGTCTACCAGGAGCCATAACACAAACTGCCATATTAAAAAGGGACCCATGACTAGGAGACCCTCTCACAATGTCCCTTCCCTGATATTCTGGATAAAATCCATTCCAGATTTGCAACTTCTCCCAGAAGAATCAGGCCTTGCTATGCCCAAATATATAATGGTCATCTAGGGGCAAAATTCATTCAAGGTACTCGTCTACACCAGATATGTCATGCAGTCCTGTACGCCCTTCTTCATGTTTCCATTGTTAATTATGAACTCTTCCGGCCTTTTAAAAATATATCAGCACTTCATGTATGAATTTTACTAAAAGTATCCCTAAGATTAAAGGGTTTCTTTTTGTTTCCAGGTGACTTACCTTATACTACCACGAGACAATCACAATACCTCACAGACAAAAGAGACAATTTCATTTCATTCCACCTCCTTGTGGTGGACAAGAATGGCCCTAGATAAAATCATGAAATAAATACCTTCATTTTTGCTACCCTTCTATATCCACATTCCTTCTGTGATTCCTTCTGCCCCTAGAATCTCAGGATTCTCAATTAATCCTGGTCCTTCTGCTACAAAGAATAGTGAACTAATGAATGCTCTCACGTTGAATCATTCTGTAAATTTTAGGATAGGATCATACAGAGTTGAAAGTTATAAACATAAAGGAATAAATTTCAAATTGAGCTATATATTACTTGGGGATATATTTTTTAGTGTGGGGCTTTGTTTTTGCCCCTTAAATCACACTATTTAGGTGATTATTCATTTCACCCCCATGTAAGACTAGCAGTGGTTCCATGATACCGGCAGGCTTCCCAAACGAGACCTAGAGCAGCTTCCAGGATTTCTTCTAATGCTACTAAATTCAGTAGCAAGAAATAATCAGAAGCCAAACTCAGTCCTGTTCTGCCCTGTCCAGGCCTAAAAACTGCTTGGGATCTGACCTTCATGGGCAAGGTGGCATGATTCTTGCCTATATCATGTTTTCAACTGCAAAGACTCCATACGGTCTCTCCCCTTGGATGGAGTTGGAGTAATCCAGGGAACAACCATCATCTGGCTGGAGGGCCTCCTACAGCAGGTAGCATGGAATGTGATCATGGCAGGAGTGGATTTTTGGAAGTAACTGCTCCCAGTGATGGGGGGACTGAAGAAAGGTATGGAGGTCAGGGGAACATACCTTGGATGATGATCTTCAGCTTCTACGAAGAAGATATGACCGCTTGGGGAAAGATGGCTTCTCCTGTATCCAGACTGACTCTAACACACACCTCATCTTCATGAGTAGGGAGTCAAGAGTGAAGTGTGGGGGACGGTTGGAACATCCCTTTTTGGCAATGTGAAAGCCCTTGAAGACATGGCCTGTCCCATAATCCAGTGCCCTACTAAGCCAAAGCAATAGAGGAAAAACTTTGCATCCTTGAAGGCATGGATATTTTTCACTTATTTTGACAATAAAAACTGACTATAGATCTGACTGTGTCTTCCTATTATTTTGGCTGCCTGGAGACTTTGAATCAAGTTGTTAGTTTAATTATTGCAAAGAAATGAGGTTTTAATAGTCTTCAAATTTGTTCTATTTTCTCAGTCTTGATTTCTTATTCAAGTTGTGTTTTTCAAATCATTCTTGTCTTTTTTTTTTTTAGACAGAGTCTCGCTCTGTTGCCCGGGTAGGGTGCAGTGGCATCATCATAGCTCATTGCAACCTCAAACTCCTGGGCTCAAGTGATCCTCCTGCCTCAGCCTCCCAAGTAGCTGGGACTACAGGTGCACACCATGATCGACGCCCAGCTAAATTTTCTATTTTTAGTAGAGACGAGGGTCTCGCTCTTGCTCAGGCTGGTCTCGAACTCTTGAGCTCAAGCAGTCCGACTGCCTCAGCCTCCCAGTGTGCTAGGATTACAGGCATGAGCCACAGTGCCCAGCCTGTTCTTGCCTTTTTACTGTTTCTTTGCTTGTAATGTGTTATTTTTAAAGATACGTTTGTCTTAAGCCACTCCTAGTCAAATATTTTGTGTAATAAAGCAGAAGAGGTGATGAGAAAACATCCAGACACCACAATGATGAGACTTGTCATCCTTTATTTCCAGCAGACAGTTCTACTCCTTAGCACAAAGGTCCAAGGAAGTGTACAGCAAAGTGTGGGCTCATGACTACCTGCAAAAGAATCCCCTAAAGTGTTTATTAAAAATGCCTACTTTCAGGTTCATCCTAGATACACCGAAATTTAGGGGTGAGTTCCAGGAATTTAAAGTTTTAATGAGCAACACTGAATATACTTACTAGCATTCAAGTTAGAGAACCAGTGGTCTAAAGAAAATACTTCACACTCTCCTTGCAATGTCCTTAGCAAAAGTTAAAGCAACTTTAGTTTTAGGAATCAAATTTGAACTTGGAGAATTTGCCAAGCCTTACTTTGCTTTATCATCTAAATATCATAGGATTTCTTAATAAGAGTTTAATTGGAACTCCAGCTGCTACAATTTCCATTTTCCAACTAGTGTTATGATATTAATAAGAATGTAAGGCTTATTTAAATACTTCATCAAGTTGCAAAATTGCAATGACTTATTTTTAATGTGTCAGAGAAGAGCACCTGTATGTTTACAAAAAATTCAAGAGATAGCAAAGTTCCTAGCCACAGTATCACTCTTGCCAGTGTTGGCAGGCAGAGATCATCTGTCAATGTTTTGCTTATCTTCAAAAGCACTTAGTGCTAGGAAACCGTGCCCATATTTCATTTGCATGATGCCAAATCAAATTAGTTCCAATGATGGAAATGGTTTGCTACTATTATATGCAAACCAAATGATTTTGTCTCACTTGTTTTGTAATGACAATGAATTTATGAAATTAGACCTGAATATTTATATTAATTATGTTTTCATGGTTATTTGGTGTTTAGGTAATAGAAGTGAGAAAAATGTTTATTTGCTCTCAAATAGAGACACAAACACTAACTTAAAAAAAGAAAAGGTGAGATGTTATTTCAGTCTACTAACATTTAGAACATTTGTAGCTAATGGAAATATCTCAGAATAGGAATGCTATTATCATTTTTAAATCATATGGTACTCTTATTTTCCAATCAGTAATTCATTTGCACTCTGTCATCACCAACTTGATCATCCCATTCAAAGCCAGCTGGGCCTGTGCCTTGCACATTTTGCCAGAATATTCACTATGCTAAGCTTATTCTTATACCACTAGATCATCAGTCTACTAAAAGTCAAACCTTAAATCAACTGGCAGAATACAGTTTACAACTTTATGAGTATCCTTGATAAGCTATCAAAGCCATTTGTAGGCTTTTCTTAAGGAACTGAGTCCAATGAAGTTATTTTGGGCATAATTTGATGTGCTATGTGCAATCAGTTCACCCCTAATTTTTTCAAGACTCCTTAAGCAGACATTTCAGCCTCTTCTCCGATTAGATGGAGAGAAATAACTGCAGTATCTCCTAAAGATATCCTGCTTGTAAAAAAGTCTGTGTTCCTCTGTCTCTCTCTGCCCCAATTATATATTTTCTAGTCTACCACTCTAGTAATTCCACCATGTCCTTGGCAATTTTACTCCCCAAAATTCAGCACACAAATTTGTCTCATGAAGAATAATGGTAATGATAACTAATATTTGGACCCCAGAAGAAGACAGATGGAGCTGATAGGAGCCCAACAAACAGTGAGAAGTCAGACCTACAGCTTGAAGAAGAGTTACCCAGCCAAGTGCAGCCTAGATCATCTGACTCAGCTGACTCGTATTGCATTAATACATGTATATAGAATAAGAATAAAGGACTCGCTGTGCTTTTGGGGTGGTTTGCTACGTGGCAATGGCTGACTGATACAGAGATCTGTGAAGTAAGACAATTTGCCTAACAGTAGATTTTCCAACAGCAATGATGGAAGCAAGAAGTCAATAAAATAATATTTTCAATGTGCTGAGATAAAATAATAGCCAAACTAGAATTCTATAACCCAAACAACTATTTCTAAATAGATTAACAGGGAAAAAAAAAGCAAATATATTTTCAATAAACACAAAATCACCAAAGAAACTTCAGGAAGGGAACATATAATCCCTAGAAGGAAAGACTGAGATAAGAATGGTAGGCAAAGAAATTGAGAAATATGTAGTTATGTTTAAACAAACATGGTTGGCATAAAATAATAATGTCTAACATGGGTTGTGTTTTTTTTTTAAAAAAAAAAAAAAAAACAGAATTAAAATACTGCACAGGGCTGGGGACAGTGGCTCACGCTATAATCCCAGCACTTTGGGAGGCCCAGACGAGAGGATCCCTTGAGGCCAGGAGTTCAAGACCATCCTGGGCAACATAGTGAGACTGCCATCTCTACAAAAAATAGGAAAATTAGCCAGGCATGGTGGCATGAACCCATAGTCCCAGCTAGTTGGGAGGCTAAGGGGGAAGAATTGCTTGACCCTGGGAATTTGAGGTTGCAGTGAGCTGTGATTGCACCACTGCACTCCAGCCTGTGCAATAGAGAGAGACTCTGTCTCTTAAAAAAAAAAAAATACTGAATAGTATCCTAATCAAAGTAAAGTTTCTAACATTTTTATACTATTTAGGAGATGATTAAGATAGTAAATATAGATTTTGTTAAGTTAATGCACAGGGTAAAATTTAAAAAATAACTACAAAAAGAACATATAACTTCCAAACCAATAGGAAAGGCTAAGTAAGCAAATAAAACCCTCAAATAATTTTTTAAAGACAAGGAAGAGGCATAGAAAAAAGACAAAATGAAGAATATAGAAATTTCAGAAATAGACTTATGCATATATAGATATTCATAAATCATATAACACTTATATAATTGGCTATCTATAAGGCAACAAACTGAAATTCAGTACCCACCTCACACCATTCGCAATAATTAACTCCCAAAGTATTACAGACTTAGTATAAAGGAAAAACATATAGAACTTTACTGCTTTGTTGAAAAAGATTTTTTAAACAAAAAATTAAGGAACACCTCCCATAAAAGAATAAAAAGTTGAAAAATTCAACTACACTAAAAATAAGAACTTCTGTCCTATAAAAACTACCAACAAGTGAAAGAAACAAAGGCCACAAATGGGGGAAAGTATTTGCAATACATACATACAACAAAGGATTGACACTGAGATAAACTCCCAGAAATCAATAAAAAATAAACAAGTAATCCAAACATTTAAATGTGCACAGGACCCAACATGAAATTTCTCAAAAGAAGTAACATAGTGATTAAAAACTTAAAATATTGTCCAGACTTATTTGTAACCATAACAATACAAAATAAGAGGCTGCTTGAGGTGGCTCACCCCCGTAATCCTAGCACTGTGGGAGGCCGAGGCGGGAGGATTGCTTGAGCTCAGGAGTTCAAGACCAGCCTGAGCAAGAGCAAGACCCCATCTCTACTAAAAATAGAAAAAATCAGCCGGGCAACTAAAAATAGAAAAACTTAGCTGGGCATGGTGGTGAGTGCCCATGGTCCCAGCCACTCGGGAGGCTGAGGCAGGAGGATCACTTGAGCCCAGGAGTTTGAGGTTGCTGTGACATAGTCTGTTGCCACAACAGTCTAGCCCAGGCAACAGAGGGGGACTCTGTCTCCAAAAAAAAAAAAAAAATTCAAAATAAGATCATGAGTTCCATTTTTATAGCTACTGGACTGGCAACATCAGATGCTAGTGTAGACTTAGTAGAGACAACTCCTTCATGCTTCTGGTTAAGAATGTAATGGCTACTTTCCTTCAGGAAACATGTTGGCAATAATCTTGTAAGGTTGAACATTCATGTATCCTGCTACCCACCAAGTAAATAGACTTCAGGGTATTAATACACCCCTAGAGAATCCCTTACATAGTGAAACAGGAGATCTGTACAAGAATATTCATAGCAGCATCAAAGATAATAAAGGGAGCATTACAGAGCCATGGAAAATAAATGAACTAAAGCTATGCACGGTAATGTGAATGAATCTTAGAAATATGCTCTTGAATAAGCAAAGCAATTCACAGATGGTTATTACATTATGTGATTCTTTTTAAAGCTCATAAGCAGTTAAACTACACAATATAATGTGTGGGGAGTATACATATTAAATAAAAGTATTTTTTTAAAAAGCAAAGAAATAATAAGTGCAAAATTCTAAGTACTATCTACCCCTGGCAGAAGCAGGTAAGAGAGAAGAGGAACTCAGACGCATCAATATTGGTAAAGTTCTAGCTGTTAAGTTGGTGGTGGATTTGTGAATGTTCGTTATGCTTTACAAGTTACGTATTTCCTATATATTCTGTATTATGTATCTAAAAGGACAGAATCAACTGACTAAATTAATAGGATTAATACTACAATAAGGCAGAATTCTTTCTATGGCCTCTTTAGTTCAGGACAACAGCAAGTAGTTGAAGAGGCTGACGTGAGGTTGGGTAAAACTGTTCAATAATTGTAGTTTGAATAAAGTCTTTGTGCTTAGATATGAGATATGTGCCTTTGTCTACCAGGTATTTAACAAATAGTTAGGAAATGCCCACATTTTTTACTATACTGCACTAAACTACTATTTACTAGACTATTGCTAACACAGACGTATATGGATATGGGCTTTTACCTGATCCAGGGTCATCTGCTAATTACAGCCTATGATGTCCAGAGAAAAGGGAGGTTGCTGAACACAGGCATTGCTCAGAGTTATGGTGGGTTTGCTTCCAGAACACCACAATAAAACAAGTCACATAAATTTTTTGGTTTCCCAGTGCATACAAAAATTGTGTGTACACTGTATTGTAGTCTATTATGTGTGCAATAGCATTATTTCTAGAAGAACAATGTAAATACCTTAAGCGTAAAATATTTCATTGCTAAAAAATGCTAGCGATCATCTGAGCCTTCAGTGAGTTGTAATCTTTTTTCTGGTAGAGGGTCCTGCCTTGATGTTGATGGCTGCTGACTGCTCGGGGTGGTGGTTGCTGAAGGCTGGGGTGGCTGTGGCAGCTTCCTAAAATAAGACAACAGTGAAGTCTGCTGCATCTTCCTTTCATTAAAGATGTCTCTGTAGCATTTCACCCTTTGTAGAAGACCATGGATATTATAAATAAATTGCTATCTCACATTAATGAACAAAATACATTTTGGGAGACAGAAAGATGAACAAATAGTAGTGCTGACAAATAACAAAAATGTCTCATTTTCGCAAAGTGCCTTCTTTTGTTATTGTCCTGAATCATCACCTTGATTACAGGAAGTACAGTAAACTGACTTGGACACAAGGTGCTATTAAAAACCTCTCTGTTTAGGCAGAGTCTCTGGAATATTCACCACTTCTGACTCCAGTGCAGAGGAGTCATCTGATCTGTCTTATTGGCTAATTAGAAACCAGCTGCAATGCCTCCAGAGTAGAATCCCTTTCATTCATTATTCAATACTGGTATATTTTGGTATAAAGGATAGTATACATTCAAAACTTCCCTTTGAAATGAAAATTCCTAGTTTTTACAAGTGTTTAGCTATCTTCTGTTCAAATGTGCCCTACTTAAAAGATCTGAAAATAGCATATGTGAATGGAAAATAATATGATAATATTTTAAGATTTTTTTTCCTCTTTAGATTATGCTTTATTAGCAAGATCCTTGGATATACAATCTCTGTCACTGGTCTTTAGTACACCTTTTCCCAACTGCTTAGATGGCTCATGAACAACTTCCTGTAACTTAAACAACTGGTAAATTTCATCAAGGAAGTGACATAATCTAGAAATGGTATTGCTACTGTATTTTTCAATAGATTAAAATGTTATAATAAGGTAAGTAGGGTCTGTGGGTCATTTAACATCAAGTGTCCACATATAAACACTGTGGTAGGCCAAAATGGGAAAGAGGCAATATAGTCTTGCCATCAACAAATAAACATTTGTTTTCATGAAAATCAGATCTATTTTTTAAATAATGTACACATTGACAATGATTTTCACTCTTTCACTATCAGTAAGACATATACTTGGAATGTCAAAAGATAGACAATTTTGTAGAAGATCAAACAATCATTTTGTAGATAAGCATAAGGGAAAAAATAAAGGAAAATCCAAGGAAATGAGATGTGATTATTTATTATTTTTTCTCTTGATATTAAAAATTAGAAGATGAAATTCTATTTGATAATCTGAAAATGAGAAATATTCATGTCAAGGATTAAAAAGAGCATATTAAAATAACAATAAAAATATATTAGCAAATAACTCATTAGTCATCTTTACATGTTACTATAAGAAGGCAGATACTGGGGTAGGGGTTGAGGGCAGACTCTTGGAAGCGGGAAACAGTACTGGGTTTCCTTATTTCAAAGGCCTTTAGGCTAAAGGCAGGGCGCTCCCACCAGCTTGCTGGACGGATAGAAGCCTGCAGTGTTACTGGTTTAATAAAGAGGACAGATTTCAGGGCAACCACAGCAACTGGAAAGTGAGAGAAGTCCCAGAAAGAAGAGAACCAGCAAGTGGTAGCCCCAAATTCTGTGTATAAACAAACTCTGGCCAAATCTCTGGCTAACCTATAAAACACTCATGAGCTGAAGAGACTCCACATAGCTCAGCTAAGACCAATAAAATTGACCCGAAATTTTAGCTTCTGCCCGTACAGGAGAGGTGCATTTGAAAGTCTGAGTTCAGTCCACTTAACTGCATGCCAGAACAAAAAACAAACAAACAAACAAACAAAAAACCTATTGAGAAAAATAACGGAGTACAGAATCTCTACAGTGTATAGTCACAATGTGCAGTATACGATCTATAATTACTAGATGTATGAGGAGTCAGAAAAATATGACCCATATTCAAGGGAAAAGGTAATCATTAGAGACTGATCTTTAAATACTAGACATTAAATTAAGCAGAAAGGGATTTTAAAGCAGCTATTATAACTATCCTCAAAGACCAAATAATTAAAAGTTATGAATCAAGCCAACAAATTCTCAAATAAAATTTATTATATCTCCTGCCTTGAGAAAATTGCCTTCACAATGACCTGAAAGACCAGATTCAAATTTAGAGTCCTTGTATACTATTGGTGGGAATGTCAATTAGCACAGCCATTATGGAAAATGGTATGGAAGTTACTCAAAAAATTTAAAATAAACTATCATATGATCCAGCAATCCCACTATTGAGTATATATATCCAAATGAAATTACGTTAATATGTTGAAGAGACATCTGCACTCTCATGTTCATTGCAGAATTACTCACAACAGCCTAAGTGGATATGGAATCAATCTAAGTATCCATCAACAACTGAATGGACTAAAAAAAGTATACATATACACAATGGGATACTACTCAGCCTTAAAAAAAGAAGGAAATCCTGTCATTTGCAACATCATGGATGAACCTGGAGGATGACATGTTAAGTGAAATAAGCCAGGCACAGAAAGACAATACCGCATGTTCTCACTTATATGTGGAATCTAAAAAAGTCAAAGCCATAGAAACAGAGAGTAGAATGGTGGTTACCAGGGGCTGGTTGGGGGTTAGGGGAAGGGATTGGACAGATGTTGGTTGAAGGATATAAAATTTCAGTTAGACAGGAGGAATAAGTTCAGGAGAACTATGGTAAGACATGGTGACTGGAGATAATAGCAATGTATTGTATATTTGAAATTAATAATAGATTATATGTTCTCAATTCAAAAAAAATAAGTACGTGAAGTAATGCAGATGTTAATTAGCTTAATTTAGCCATTTCATAATGCATATATGCATTAAAACACCATATTATACACCATAATTTATATGATTTTTACTTGTCAAGTTAAAAAATAAATAATTAGGCCGGACGCGGTGGCTCACGCCTGTAATCCTAGCACTCTGGGAGGCCGAGGTGGGTGGATCGTTTGAGCTCAGGAGTTCGAGACCAGCCTGAGCAAGAGCGAGACCCCACCTCTACTAAAAATAGAAAGAAATTATATGGACAGCTAAAAATATATATAGAAAAAATTAGCCGGGCATGGTGGCGCATGCCTGTAGTCCCAGCTACTCGGGAGGCTGAGACAGGAGGATCGCTTGAGCTCAGGAGTTTGAGGTTGCTGTGAGCTAGGCTGATGCCACGGCACTCACTCTAGCCGGGGCAACAGAGTGAGACTCTGTCTCAAAATAAATAAATAAATAAATAAATAAATAAAAAATAAAATAAAATAAAACAAGGAATTCTTGAATTCCTTGGAGATCTAGGCTGGAATATGACAGCCCAGAGAGTGCGGCAGCACCCTGCTACACACCTTTATCACCCTCCTGCCCTCATCACCCTTAATTCCATCCCACACCTCAAGGTGCCCCACGTGCCTGCCCGTGGACACTCCGGCTCACAGGGCTCCCTGTGGCGTCCACACAATGGCTGGTTCATGCTCAGGAGAGCACACTGGGGAGAGGTCTGTACAGGTTTGGGAAGCTGGCTGGGCATCTTTTGTGCAGAGAATTCCAAGGCCCTGAGTCCTCTAACTGAGGTCCAAAAGGAGGCACAGGCCCTGGGTGAGCACATCTACTTGATTTCTCAGGTTCTTGCCTCTTGGCAAAGGATATAGCCAGAGGAGGGTCAGGACAGATCTTTTTAAGTGTGGGCTGCAGGGCAAGGGCCCCTTTGGGTAGGCCTAAAGTGGTACAGGTCATAGAAGACCTTGGGCTTTGGATTAATACAGAAAAGTTTCCAGCCCTGGAACTTCTACTTACTAGTTACATGATCTTGAGCAATTCACTTAACCTCTCTATGCCTCAGTATCCACATCTATAAAATGGGAATAATTATAGTCCCTAGCATTTTGTAAAGACTAAATGAGATCATGTTCTTTGCGCACAAAACAATCTCTCAGTCAATTTTAGCTATTATTATTTTTGTTTTCTTTATGGTGATTGCTATTATCATACTATTATTATATTTCTACTGATCTGTAGGATTTACATCTCTGAATGGTTTTAAAGTATAATTTGTTAACTTTTAGGACCCATATAACATCTTTAAAAAAAAAAAAAAACAACACCGTGATATCTAACCTGAAATTTAACCTTTCAAATTCTTCTTAGCTTCCAGATACTGAATAATGCACAAGTTTTTGCAATCATCCATAATGAATGAGAGTGCTTGCATTTATGGAATGTCTGTTAAATGCCAGGCTCTGGGCATAAACTCCATATACAGTATTTCATTTAATGTCTTTAATAAAGCTATGAAGCAGGAATTTTCTCCATCTTTATGGATGGGCAAACAGGTTCAGAGAGGTTAACACGCAGACAGTCACACTGTTAGAAAGTAGACACATTGAGATCCAGATCAAATGGCTTCCATGATTTTTGATTTAAGTAGTTTGAAAATTGCTACCTATTGTTAGAAATGCCCTTTGTCATTGACACAATTGGAGAAAAGTAAAGCTATTCTGTTTTCACATCCTTCCTAGTCACAATCCCAAGCTTATAGAACTTGAATAAATAACTGTGTATTATATTATACATTATGGAAAGATGACAATCACCTTCAAACGCACAGCATGGATCTTCTCCTTCCTACTTGTACATGGATAAGGTCCAAAGGCAAACTTCAGGAATTAGAAAGTCATGAAGAAACTACTCAGGCAAAAGACAGAGAGGAGGTTTGGGGCAGAGGTAGCCCACTCCTACCACCGTGAGTGCCTTTGCAGCTATAGCACTACACGGACTATTGTAAAAAGTGATTGTAAGAAGGGAAAGAAAATGACAAGGAATGTAGTATCTCTGCCGACCATCCCAGCCCATCCTTTCCATCTACACAAGTATTATTTAGTTATCAGCTCCCCATCAACAATCTCCTCTTGCAACAAAATTTGAAGAAATCACTAAAGACTAACACTGCGAAGCATCCCAGAAGAGGATCCAGGACACTCTAGCATTCTTACTGTCCAGAAGTGCAGGCAGGGTATACTCAGCACCTGCACTAAGCTCCCTTTTATATATCTGCATTACCTTTTGTCTCTACAACAGGCACCCATAGTCTTCTCTGTGATTTTTTCTACTGCATACAATCTAACAATTGGATGAACACAACTTGTCTTGTTTGTTCGGTTTGCACACCTTGCTAGTCCAAGTAGAAGGCAGGCCTCCCGTAGCAGGGACTTTTCCTCAAACCACCCTTGTTTCCTGTGTGCTTTCTTGGTGTGTCCACTGAATAGTTGAGCTGATACTTAAAGAAGCCAAGTGAAAAAAGCATTTGGCTAAATAAGAAATCAAGTGGAACTATATCCGGTCTTCTTCTCCTATCCCTCCTGGCTTTCTGATTTTCTCAGAATTCTACATTTACTCACTTCCTTGTTTACTTACTTCACTGCCTTTCTCTCCCACTAGACTGTGAGTTCTAGGACAAAAGGGACCAGGTCTGTTTTGTTCACCATTGTTTTCTCAGAATACAACATAGTGGCCTGGTTCACAGTGAGCGCTGAGCACTTATTTGTTGAATTAAGTGAATGGATGGGTAGCTGGATGGATGGATAAGAGGAATAAGATAGTGTTTTCTGTATGCAGATTCCTGAATTTACTTAATACCTACAAGAGAGACATAATAGAAGGAATGCGATGTCTTCATTCTGCCAGCTGTGATCGTGGGTGGGGCAGATGGGAAATTTTCAGACAGAAGGGTATTTCAGAACTATTTTTAAGGCTATAGAGAGTGAGAAAGAGTAGGCTGGACTAATGACCTGACAGTTGGGCACCAGCACAGTCAATAGAGGCCTTATTTCTTTTTTTTTTTTTTTTTTTTTTTTTGAGACAGAGTCTCACTCTGTTGCCCAGGCTAGAGTGAGTGCCGTGGCGTCAGCCTAGCTCACAGCAACCTCAAACTCCTGGGCTCAAGCAATCCTCCTGCCTCAGCCTCCCGAGTAGCTGGGACTACAGGCATGCGCCACCATGCCCGGCTAATTTTTTCTATATATATATTTAGCTGTCTGTATAATTTCTTTCTATTTTTAGTAGAGATGGGGTCTCACTCTTGCTCAGGCTGGTCTCGAACTCCTGAGCTCAAATGATCCGCCCACCTCGGCCTCCCAGAGTGCTAGGATTACAGGCGTGAGCCACCGCGCCCGGCCTAGAGGCCTTATTTCAAACTGCTTCCAACTACATATTTACTAAATCCTTTCTGTGCTGTGATTTGGGTTGTGAGACCTCGAGTGAATTTTTTCCTTCTTGCTACATTTTGCTTAAATATGTTTAATGATCTTTCTTATTGAACTGGAAAAAAAGTAAGATATAATTATTCAGAGTATTTATCAAGCACCTACTGCATGCTCAGGAGACACAAAGAAAGCAAGAGGCATGGTTCCTGCCAAAAAGGGGTTACAATTTACTTCTAGCCCCAGAACCATCAAAAGTGGTACTTGGTTGTACTTGCTGCTAAGATCTCTGCAGGGCTTTCTTTCCTTATCTCAGCTTTGATATAAAATTGGTGCAAACTCAGTTTGGTATTGTAGGAGCTGCGGAACACAGGCAAATAGCCAAGGAATCTCTCTCGTGTTTCCAAAACTGAAAGACAGACTACTCTTAGATTTGTAAAGAAATTCTGGGGCATATTATCTGCAGATCCTAGGAGTGATGAGAGTTCTTAAAAAGAGTTTGTGATGACTAACGTTTTTTTTTTTTTTTTAAAGATATGACTGCTTGGGGTTTAAAAAAATGTCCTTTGAGAGAGGTTCTCCTTTTTCAAGAGAAACTTTATGTTAATTGGCATTGAATTGGCAGTTTTAAATCCCATGGCTCATTTGATAAGAAAGCTGTTCAGCCTGTCAGTGCTCTGTCTTGGATGAGCAGTAGCCCGAGGGCTTCTAGGGAGTGGCAGGATAAAACAGTGCCACTTTGATATGAGGAAATACAGTTGGAGAGAGAGCAGCGCAGCCTTCCGGAGGAGCTTTCTGCTGGCCCATGTGAGTGAAGAATTAATACGCCAGCAAGTCTTAAGCTATTGCAATGGCAGAGGACATTTCTGCTGCAGCAGATGCTAACTAATGCTTCAGAAGGCTACGTTGATTTGTTTGGATAACATCTGCTAAAGATAGAGAGATGGGAAATACCATAGATTATCACAAAAACGTCTATGGAGAATCGTAGGGAGTTGAGAAGTGATATTGACATAGCAGTTTACATCTTCTGAATTGGTACATAAGAGCCGGAAATTTCTGTGAAGAAAAAATTCTATCCATAAAGGTAGACCAGTAAGAAATCTAGGCCTTTCTTTCTTTAGCAATAGAGGAGTCTGTTTTATGAAATTCTCTTTCAAGGTCTTCAAGGAAGCTGAGCAAAGATGAAACTATGGTATAGATGAAGAGTAAAGGACACTGAGAAACGGAATATCCCTGATCCTACACATCTTATAGGACATGTTAAACGAGTTTCTCCTTTTGTTATTGGGACCCACTATGGTAAAACCATTTGAATCTAAATATTTGCAATTCCAGTGATGGAAATGAGCAACTGAACTGAAATAGCATACCTTCGCACAATAGAAAACACACGTGCATATATGTTTAAAGGACATTTTCCATATATGATAACAAATCATGACAGCAAAATCATGCCTTCATCCCAGAGGAGAAATCATGTTTCTTATTTGTTCTGGCAATGGAACCCTTGCACAGGACAGAAAGCAGAATCAGCTGTTTAGATATACTCATGGAACACCTTTACATCTGGCATGTCAAGAAACTAGTCTATTCTGATTCTCTTAGTGCCGTTAAAATGCAGGTTTTCATAATCATTAATAGCTAGGAATTTGTGTCACAATATTTAAAAAAAAAAAAAAAAGAAGAAGAAGTCATGCATGCTAGAAAAATAAAACCTGTAAACAGAATTGTGTTTTTCTTACTTTAGTTTCATTAAATGAGATGATAACAGCTAATGATAGCTGGTTTCACCTAAAATTTATTCACTCCACTTTTAAAATAGTAGACCCAATTAGGGACAAGAAAGGATTGGTTTTCATGTTTGGGTTTTGTTGTTTAGCTGCTTAGTAGCTTTGATTTGATTTAATTTGCAAAGAGGTTGAAAGTAGAAAATGTGAAAGAGTTTTGGGTCCCTAAAAACAAGTAAATGTTATCTTGTATGGCAGGAGCAGGCAGAATGTCCAATCCCCCTAATCCCAGGAAATATATTAGCACTTGTCAAAAAAGAAATGGAGGCCTTGCTACCCCCAGAGCATTTGAGCACACCGCCTCCCTCAGCACTTGTTTCCAGACATGATATACCTACCTCTGTGCCTCTAAATCTCTACCGAGATCCCCAGTCCCAATAATTCAGATATTCAAATGTCAGCTCTTGGGGGATGTGGAAAGAAGCGGTTTTCATTTTCAGTTTCCATTGCATATTTTTTCCTCCACTCAATCTTTTTGAGATCAGTAGGCAGTCTGCAGGGTGCAATCAGAAATGAAAACCCATCCAAAATGTGAAGAAATGTATGCTGGATTAAGAATACAGCACTGGGAATATCTGTTAAATTCCCCAGCATTCAGCATGTGTAATTTTTTCAGTAAGGAATGTGCACTAGGGAATGTGGGAAGCCAGAATTTCTCCCCACCCATAATCCCTCTGTTTATGTTTTTTTAAACCATAAACAGAGTTCCCCTTGACTGACTTTAGAGGAGCTCCGTGAACAGAGGCCAAAGGAGATCAATGTTGGCTCCAAATTCTAGCCCTAAGCATTGTCCAACATTTGCATTAACTCAGCCTCACTTGAAATCTTTGGTTTTGGAAGGAAAAAAGAATTTAACAATCTGGTTAACATCTGGTTTGCTGGCATTAACTTAAAACTTTGCTGCAGTTCTCTGTTTTAAGATGCTGTGGAACTCCCTGTAGATAATGCCTGATCTTGGAGAGTTTAATGAAGCAGATGGCTCTCTTAAATAAGAAAAATCTAACTGTAGGAGGCAAGCACCCAACAAGCTCCCTCAAAGGAGCAATTGTTCTCTTCCCCAACACCACTCTGCCAACACCATAGGAAATCGCTTTACTACTCTTTACCAACTTTTCAAAAATTAAATAATATTTGAAAATAAAAGTAGCTGATTGTGGCCCTTTATCTCATTTTCTGATACCTTAGTTGATCAGCATCTTCTATAACTCATTCTTAGAGAAATTCAAATCTCTTCCCCATTGAGAAGGTTTACCAGGATAGTTTAAAGATTTTATTCAGCTTTATTTTCCTTTAAAACAAAGGAACATCCTTTTGTTTCCCAGAACCAATTTCTACACTAAGGTTTTACATTTTTTCAATCTAGTATTTTCTTTAATGCATCCACACATCCCTCATGGCATAGGATGCACAGATCAGGAAGCACCTCATAATTAGATGCTTTACAGTAAATAAAGGCCTCTCTGTTCACAACTCTCCTTAGAGCCTCAAAGGAACAACTTAGCAACTGTGGCTAACACCTAAAATTGACCATAAATACCACAAGCATCCTATTTTTCTCTTAAACAGAGATGGCCAGTAGACATATTCCTTCCCACTTGGTGCAAGAAGGAAATTCTATAATAGTATCTATGACATAAGCAAAACTATGTGTGATCCCTTAGAATGTCAGCTTCTGGGTCATCTCAGTATTTACCGAGAAACTTGTGTTGGCAGGAATGGTGCTAGTTGCTGGGCACACAGTGAAGAATGAGGAAAACACAGATCCTGCCTTACATAGCTTATGGTCTGGTGATTGTCAGTTTTCAAGCATGCTCTGCCATGATACATGTGGTAGATGAAGCACACATGTGTGACATACTCCCAGAGGTGAGTTCAAAATTTTAGGCAATTCTAACCATACTATCCCAAACTCCACCCATTCCATTCCTATGAAGGAAAATGTTGAGATGCAAATGAATGACATTTATATTATAGACATAACTTTGAATATACTCAATTTTAAAAAGTACTTCATAAATATTGGATCTTCGTGACTAGTACTAAATTACTGGGAACAAATTATTCAGCCCTTGCTAATTATGATGACACGCTGGGTCATCTACATTAGGGTTGAGAACCACAGGTCTAATTACTTTTATTTGAAACTGCTTTGCAGGTTACAAATCAGTTTTACTCTTGATAGCTCATTCGACTTTTGCAAACACCTTGTAAGATAAGTGGGGCATGTTTATTAGCCCCATTTTAATGATGAGGAAATTATGGCTCAAGTCACTCAGCTCCACAGTGGCTAATTTTCTTCCGTGGTCTTCTGGCTCCAGACCATGTTCCCTTACCACTGACAAGGGAGTTAGATATATTTAGACATATGTATCTTCCAGACAGGAAAAAAAAAAAAAACCCTCCAAATAGACAAAGACAAAAACAAAAACAAAAACATGGTGAGGGCTTCGCAGGCATTAAAAACTACAACTAAAACATGGATATCAGAGAAAAGTGGAGGGCAGAACTCT
Organism: Eulemur rufifrons; assembly: GCF_041146395.1. Lineage (NCBI taxonomy): Eukaryota > Metazoa > Chordata > Mammalia > Primates > Lemuridae > Eulemur > Eulemur rufifrons. The sequence continues at coordinate 221,493,222 of NC_090989.1, read as the reverse complement.
GAGGAATTTGATAGTTCAGTCCACATACTGTATTAACTAGGTCTGGAGCATATACATAGTGTCCAACTTGGTACAGATTAATATATATGCAAGACAACTCAATCATTTCCTCTCTTTGCCCCCTTCATTGTTAAAGAATGGAGCCTGTTCCATTCGGAACAGGCAGCAAGCTCTTCTCTGCATTGCTGATTGGACCAGGGTGCACATGAGACACAACCTAGGCTGATCAGATTCTCACCTGAAATTTGAGTGCAGGGCTTGTCAGGACATGGGAAGTCAGGGCTGACGTGGCCCCATTCCAGACATGAATGATGATGAGTGAGAGGAAGAAACCAGCCTATCAAGAGAAACAGAAGAGAACAAAGTAGAAACACAAAGGAAAAGGAAAGAGAGCTCCCAGAGAGACAAAAAGCAAGAAAATAAATGCTTCCGCTCCCTGGGCTTTCCCATTGGAGGCACAAATCCTTTGCGAGTCCAGACTGTGTGTCTTGCCCTTGCCCTTGGATGGGTTCCTGGAGACACTTGTGTATTCTTTCAGTAAATTTCCTTTCCTTTTTTAATTTTCTTTCTTTCTTCTTCTTCTTTTTTTAATTTCACCCAGCTAGAGAAGGTTTCTGTTTTTCACATCCAAGAAAGAGTTAAGCCTATCTATAAAGGCCTGTTTTCCATACCAGCAAGGCTAGAATCTTTTCTTTTGTTCTAACCTTTGGGGAGGACCAACGCTATTTTTAAGTAGTTTTCATAACCACTCTTATGATTTAGGATAAACCTGCTCTTCCAGAATATTCTACCCCCAACATAGAAAAGTTTGTTGTCCTGCATCTCACAATCCCAGACCTCTATCAGTCATACTTCCTAGGTTTACAGTCTAGATCAACCTCCTCATCAAATATTTGTGTTGAACCAATATCCTGTCTTCTTATATTATGAACTCATTACTATCTCTTTATCTTCTCAGTTTTAACCCTCATAAGTTTCATTCTCTCATGCTTTCCTACTACCAATTTCAGTAATGGATGTAGGACAACATTTACTCAGTCACGATCAGTATATTTCTCTCATTCCATTACACCAGTCCTCGGAATTGTAGGAATTATTATTGACTTAAGGTAGAACTCACCTAACGCACAAGGTACAACTGTGACACTCTGTTAGAAAGGACATTGGTTTCAAAGAATAGAAACCCTGATCAAATTGGTCAAGGAATGAGGAATTTATTGGCTCATACGGCTATGAAAGGGACAAGAAAGCAAGTGCCATCAGAACTCTCTCATTTCTCATTTCCACTTCTGTCTGATGGCTTTATTTTCTCTTCTCACAGGAGGGTCTTTTCCACATGACAGGACACCTAGACACTAATGACAGGATACCTAGCCACTAATAGCTCCTAAGCATCCACCACAGAGAGGACTGAATTGCCTTCTCCAGCTCCACTCTGAAAACTCCCAGGTGAGAACACTTATTGGCCAAGCTTGGATCAGGTGTCCACCTGTCAGCCAGTCAACTGTGTCAAGAGAAGGCACGGTGACTGGGTTGGCAGCCCTTACCAGAGCCACATGGCTGGGATAGGGGCAGCAGCAGTACTCCTCAAAGAAGAGAAAGGACTCTAGCAATTCCACTTCTGGATATATACCCAAAAAAATTGAAAGCAGGGACTCAAAGCGATAGTTGTACAGCTATGTTCATAGCGGCAACATTTATGATAGACAAAAGTAGAAGAAACTCAAGTGTCTATTGATAGATAAATGGACAAATAAAATATGGCATATGCATACAATGGAATATTATTCAGCCTATAAAAAGAAGGAAATTCTTAACTATTCTTAAGTACAAGGTGGATGAACTTTGAGGATGTTATGCTAAGTGAAATAAGTCAGTCACAAAAACACTTTAAAATAACTAGGATAGTAAATTGTATGTTATATGTATTTTGCTACAATAAAAAGAAAATACTTTTACTAAAAAAAAAAAAAAAAAAAGAGGTAATACTATTCCTAGAAGAAGGACAAGGTCATAGTCAGATAAAACAATAGATGACCATCACATTTACAGACAGGAAAGAAGATTATTCATCGTACTACCACTAATGAAAAAGACCTTAGAGATGGGTGAGCAAAGGAACCGTGATGTTACATTCAGGAATGGAAGGAACCTTGGCTAGTCTAATTGCACCTGATCAGAGCAGGCAGGAAAGATAAAAAACAACAAAGCTACCTACAATAGCTTCATGCATATCTTTGACTTAGAACTATCAGTCAGGGCCATTGTTTCCATATGTGGGGAAAATTAACGTCAGGTTGAAATTCCATTTAAAAGTTTGATTTCCTTCATACAACTATTTTTAAAAATTGAATAAAAACCAAATTCATGGTAGCAATACCAAGGAAAGTTGAACATGGCTGTACTCTATGATTGAGTAATCCACTCCTAGATATATACCTTGGAGAAACTCTTATTTTATATCCACCAGGAGACATGGACCAGGAATCACTCTAGCAATGTTACCTGCAATAGGAAAATATCAGAACCAAATCAAAATATGCCTTGACAAAAGAATGGCTAAATAAATAGTGAAGGGGTGTTTTTTTTATATATATAGAAGGGAATACTATGCAGTAGTGTAAACAAATGAACTATAGTCACCCACATTAACATGGATGAACCTTGTAAGGATAATGTTGAGCAAAACAAACAGACTCTAATTCATTTCCATAAAGAGCAAATCCTGCATATTCAAAAATTACTTATGGAAATAAACAGATAAAGTAAAGCTTTACAGAAAAGCAAGGGATGATAATAACTTTCAGGATAGTAGTTATTTCTGGGTAGATAGGAGTGGTATTGAGGGAGGGACACTCAAAAGGCCTAGAAGGCACTGACAATCTTATTTCGTAAGTTGGTTGGTAAATACACGGTTGTTCAATGTATTATTAGTTTATGCTGTACATACATGCTACACATATACACTATACAACATTTATAGAATACATTTAATAGCAAAATATCTTTTTGGAAAGCTAAGTAAAGAGAAAGCTTTTTCACATATCTCACTCTGTTGATGCTGTAGAACCAAATTATTATTTAGAAGACACTGGACTCATGTGCAGGGCTGTGTTGGGAGTTAGCTACACAGTATTGAAATGCACGAAGTGTAAAAGTAGATTTTGTTTTGCATTTGTCTCTTCAGTGAACTTATGTTTTTATATTATCTTCTGACATGCGGAAGACAGAAGAAGAAAAACACAATGGAAAATATTAACTGGAAATAGAAGTTGACATTTAAATGCATCGCCCAATAGACAGGTAGAGTTATACATTTACACAATTTACGATGAAGTTTTACATGAGCAGTTGAAAGGGAAAAAATAAATATGGATCTGGAAATCTGATTAAAATATGTCCTCATTTTAATGTTTTATTGCTTGCAATGGGCAGTTCAGTTCACAGTTCTTAGTGGGTTATGTAAAGCCTTACCCCATGAGTGAAAATATTTCTGATTAGAACACTCCCCAGGTTACCCACTGTGTTCTGTTTATTCAGCTTATTTCAAACATTTGCAGGGAAGGGGGCACAAAATTTACACAGAGAAAAAGAGTGAAAGCTGTGACGTGAATTTCTGGTTTTCACTTGGCAAACACACCCATGGATATAATACCCAGATATTAAATTTCACAGATACCAACATTGTCTTTGTCTTTCATCCAAGATGTGTGGGAAACCACTGCTGAAATTTTTGACATATGGTCTTGGACAGGGTGACCTTTGCTGGAATTTAATATGTGTTTGAAAAGGTCTCCATGTAAGGGGATTAAAAAATAAGTAAACTCGTGGCTTATATATACTATCCAGAGTGATAAGTACCTTTAGAAAGTGCCCCTTAACTTCTCTGAGCAGCTGGAGCACTTTAATGGACATTCTATTCAAAAAGGAGCATTTTTTCCTACAATAGAGGTGAGATAGATTTAATAAACAGTTTCTGGGCATTACAAAAAAAAAAAAAAAAACATTGCATACACAGAGAGCTATCCTCTGTTTTTTTCTTTCAAAAGGAAAATATAAGTGGGAAGACACGCAGGGTAAATGGTTTATACAACATCTGTGGCCTTTGAGTCTCTCTGAGGCCTCAGAAAATTGTCTAAGAATATTGGCTACCAAAAGGAAAACAAAATTGGTGACCTCACAATGACCAAAAATAAAGGCAGAACACATACGAAATAGTATGCATAGGAAAAATTAATTTGAAGCCTGTGTTCTTTAAGGCAGGGCCACAGATGTGAACAATAGCACAGGAAAAAATTACTCAGAAGAACTGTATAAATGAACTTCACTATATAGAGCTTGAAAGAAGGGTTCCACAGTTGCAAAACAAACAGAATAGAAAGCTGTCCCAAAATTGCCCAAGACCACAGTCCTCAATCATCAAGTCAATCCAAAGAGAAAAGGCCAACATGGAGGAAACATTGTGTGGGTTGAATTTCAGGACCCTCTTTTTGGAATATGTCTTCAATGCCTATTTGACACTAAGCATTTATGAATTTCTCCTGAGTATAGTTTTCCAAAGTTAAGCTCTCTAAAGAGTTGTCCTACCAAACCACTTAGAAATATATCTGTATGCAGGTGACAAAGAGGACCTTTTAAATAAACAAGGTGTATTTTTGCTACCTTTGTATGTCACATCTTACAGGAGAGAGAGGAAACTGAAAACAGATACTACTTCACAGAATGCTTCTTTGGATGAAATGAGCTCATCCATTTGGAAACTGACCAAGAGACTAAAAACAAGAAGTGATGTCCTTTAAAATATATTAGAAATGAGTATAAAGAATGGTGATCAGAGAAGTTCAGAAAATCAATAAGTAGTTTTAGAACAGAGTTCCAATGTGATATTTTTTCATGCCAGCATTCCACCCAGCAGAGAACCTCCCTAGAGCCTAAAAGTGTGGTGGAATGGCAGAAACTAATAGGACAGATACTTATAATTTTCAACTAATGTTTTTGTACACCCCTCAGCTCTTCTTCCTATTGGAATTAGAGTGTAGAGAAATATGAGGTACCTGGTCGGAGGCAGTTCAGAGGCAAATTGTGAAGTCTGGCACTGTTCCTACGCTCATTCTCGTTGTGTGAGATTTTTCTTTAACGCCCCACTCTTCTGCCATCAGGGAGACATCCTCTTTCCCCAAGTCTCTCCATTTACCAAAAGGTACATGTTCTAATGAACTACTACTAGATGACACCCACTGCTACATCAGCTTTAGAAACTACTCAATCTGTGCACTGATAGCAAACTGATTTCATCCCAAGTACCAACCCTGACTGATTGGCAATGCCTCCTGTGTGTGCACTCGCAAGGATTCTAAGGCCCTACTGAGACTCGGTGCCAAAATGTGCCGTGGTTGATTTGCAACATCTGCCACAGTGCCGGAGTGGAGGATGAGTAGCATCCATGCCTCGTACTTGTTCTTACACCACCCTGTTCCTCCTCCCAGACGCAACAACTCTATAAATTTCTTTTAACATAGATTTCTTGACACCAGTTCTTCATCTAAAAACGTAATTCTAAAAGTAGAGAGTTCAGCCCTGTAGCCGCTTGATGAAGGAGAACATATGGGTTGGACTCAGCTTTGCAGCACCCCTCGATTTACCCCACATAGAAAGCAACTTCCATGAGTTAACAAACAAGGAAGTATAATAAGCACACTTCCTATATTTGTATTTGCAAGTTGTTTTACATAATGCTTCTCTTTTGCTAATGGTGTCCTGAAAGAACACCAGCAGCAGTCCAGGCGGCATGGCAGTGTGGCAGAAGAGGCCTTGTTGACCTCACGTGTGCAAGGAGGAGATGAAGGCTCGGAGCATGGGATGTGGTCTGGTACCCACAAAAACATGCATACGTAAAACTCCACTGCTCTTTAATATAAATGTGTTTTTAAAGAGAAGATGCTTTTGCCTTTTGTAAATGGGGCCTCCCTAATAAAACAAAGATAAAGCCAAACTAAACCATTGCCACGAGGTTAGGAGCAAATGGGGTCAGAACAAAGGAAGGGCCACGATGCCCAGCAACTGTGCAGCACTTTCAGAAGGGAGGGAGCCCCGCTGCTCCCTCTATCCCCCAATACATAGCATTTATGAAGAAAAGTGAAAATGTGGAGTTTCTACCTGATGTAAACTTTAAGTATTTAACCTTTGGTTCACTTTTAGTATGTTCTAGAATATGATGGATGTTCCAGCCTCTCAAGTAGCTACAGAGAACTACTTTTAACCTCTAAATCCATGACCAGCTCCTCTTCCAGGTTCTAAGGATAAGCTTCCCTCTCCCTCATGCCCCTAACTGGTATTTCTCTCCTAAACTTTGTTGCTGCTAATGAAATCTGTGAATAAGGCTAACATAACTCTGGCGCCCTTACCCCATCCTATTGAATACCTGACAACCATCAGAATTCTTAGAGTCTAGAGATTCCCTTCCACAGGGGAGCAGTAGGGGAGGCTAACAGACTCGAGAAGTACCCTATGTTCCTCTTTCTTGATCTCTTTCTCTTAAACTTCAGAAAGACTCTCATAGAATCTGACAGATAAAGCCCTTCTATCATGTTATTAAGCTAGGATGTTTTTCCTCTTACGTGTCATGGGGCCTTATTGTTTCTAAAATGTATACCCATCCTCATCCTAGAGGATCCTTACGAAATAATTCTAATCCTGGTCTCAGACCCAAAGATTTAGAAAGTGTTTTTGGTTAGATGGACCTTTCTACAACATTAGATAACTAATGTGGAGGTAGGTCTCTACTTCATCTTCTCTAAGATCAGCCCACTGCTAATATTTTAGCACTCCACGGTTGCCTATGTTGAAGATTAGGTGGAAGACAGTAGGCCTCAGCAGAGACAGAAAATTCATGAAGAACTAATTCAGGAAGAGTGACTTTCCTAAAATCCATTCAAGAAATATGACCCAGGACATGTTTTTTTTTTTTTTTTTTTTTTACTAGATAAGATGAGATGAAGTTTGAGTTTATTTATATGTTCATCCAATAAAAATATATAATGTTAGAAAGGTAAAGTTCTATTCATACCATTGCATATAAAACAAATTTTATGATAAAAAATCATGGTAAACCTTACTAATTTCAATTTTAAATACTTTTAATAATTAATGTCAAGAACAGGACAGTCAATGAAAAAGAAATACTAATCAGATAATAATCATAACCATAATATGATATATATGGCAGTCACGATAATTAATAGGAGCCAATAGTTAATGGATTATTATTAAATGCCAAGCTCTGTGCTACAACCTTTATAAATACTATTTGATTAAAATAACCTAACAACTAAATGAGGCACATTATATCACTGTTCACATTATATAGCTGTAGAAACTCTTGCTTAGATTTATTGAATTGACCACTTTTACATAGCTGTAAAGTATTTGTGCAGTGTAACAAGATCACATTCTAGGCCTGTGTACCCTAAATCAGCACTTCTCAAAATTTAATGTGCATTTGGATCAACCAGAGATCTTGTTAAAATGCAGATTATGATTCAGTATGTCTGGGCTGGGCCTCAGGATTCTGTATTTCTAAAAAGCTGCAGAGTGTTGTTGCTACCTGTCCAAACACCACACTTTGACTAGCAAGGATGTTGAGTATTACCTTTTACTACTAAAGCATACCTTGTCATATATGACTATTAACTAAATTAATCACAATAAAATGGAGGTAGTTATGGTATTTGTGCATAATTATTATGTGTTTGTGTATGATGGGCAATAAGGCTGGGATCAGGAATTCTATATAAGACAATAAGAGCTTAAATTTGTATACATACTGTTGGGACAATATGGCAATGTCTTCCAAAATTTAAAATTCAAAAGTCATCTATATTCTTTTTTTTTTTAATATATTTTTATTTTTCAGCTCATTATGGGGGTACAAAAGTTCAGGTTATATATACTGCCCATGCCTCCCCATCCCCCCGAGTCTGAGCTTCAAGTGTGTCTATTCCCTAGACAGTGCACATCGCACTCATCATGTAGGTGTGCACCCATCCCTCCCCCCACCCCCATCCTCCCCAGTCAGAACTTCAAGCGTGTCCATTCCCCACGCAATGCGCATCGCACAGGACATGTTTTTTAAGGACACCCTTGCAGAGACAGAAATCTAAATGTTCTGGTGACTTAAAGACTGCATATTTGTCACATAGAAGAAAAGACAAGTAACATTCCATGGTTGTTCAACAAAATCCTTCAATGAGACAAAGATAAGAGAAAAGGTTGTTTAAGCTAGGAAAGGCAGGAGATGGTAAGCTTTTTTAGGAAAAAGACCAAACACCTTTGTATGACTTGGAAGTTCCTCTTGATCTTGCCACCTTCTACCTTGGTTTTCTCATCTGCTGGCAAACTCCCACACACATCACACATGCTGCACCACACTGAACTAGTTCCACTCTTCCATGACTCCCAGCCTTTGCAGATTCTGTTCCTCTTACTTGGACAGCTCCTGTTTCTCTCCCCATCTAATCTTGATCTAAGGATCAAGGACCACATTCACAGAGAAGCTTTTCTGACTGTCTTTTCCTTTTAGGCCTGGCCTTTGTATATGAACTCCTAAGAGCTCTCTAATAATTTGAAGATTTCTTGGAAGACTTTGCCTGCTAAACTCAAAATCTGGAATGTATTAATAGAAATCATTTATATTTTTTTCTACAGCCCTGACTCTGAACTGAGCACCTAATAAACTATGCTAATAATTATTCAGAAAAAAAGTAATTTTATTTAATGGACAAAAGATTGAATGGATAAATGAACTGTTAGAAGCCAAAGGATAAGATAATGGAAGAAGTTCCTACCATGAGATGGGCAGCAACACAGACAAGAAAGATCAGGAAACCAGTACTGACACCTAATTCTGCAGTTAGGAGAGTTTGCAGAAAGAACATCTGGTCCCTAATAGAGCTGGGGTAATACACAGGGGTTCAGTCCAAGAATGACATGGTGGAAACTCAGCAACAGGAGAAGCGGAATGAAAGGAAGTTGGTCATAACATCACAAGTGGTCAGGTTGGCGTCACCCCAGGGAACAGGATGAGGAGCTACCGAGCTTGGAGTGAGACCAAGAGCAAGACTGACTTTACGCTACGTTAGTAAATTACTCACCCAGAACTCCCTCTGTGACCCTCACCTTTCTGAGGTTAAGACCAGGTCTACCATCTAGAGCCTAAAGTGGGACTTTGCTTAGAAATGTGTACCAAAGGTGCTCAACCTCCTAGTCCTGGCGGATTCAAGGACAGACAGGGAAAAAAATAAATAAATAAAGCTTTATCCTTGCTTATTATATCAATATCTGCCATACCCATTCCTAATTAACCCAAAACATAATTAATATTTTTATTTCTTTTCTACTGAGTATTTATTACCTTCCCATTTTGGAAACTGCTTTTCTTCTATGACACAGAGCCTTGCTTCCAGCAGAACAAGAGAAACAAGTGGCCCAGACTGACCAATCAAATTATTTCTTTTTTTTTTTTTTCTTATTGCTTCCTCAGTGAATTTCCAAGTCACAGCTTATTTCATCCCTCCTTCTAGGCAGGGTGGTTGTTCAAGAATGGGCACAAGATCCAGGTAAGGGTGACCAGAGTTTCCTACTAGATTTTGCTAAAATTCCTAGCAGAAACTAAGCCTAGACCAGATTAACCAGTAGTCATCTTTGCATCTACATAGAATCTTCTTGAATGTGAAGCCAACACAGAGGAAAGCAGATCTAAGAGAGACCAGTTCTCACTGGTATCGATTGCACCCCTGAATCCAGCTGTGAGTCTATTCTGGACTTCTTACTTACATAGTAACATACATGTCGTTTTTGGTTAAATTAAGGTGTTTTGGATTCTTGTTACCTGCTACCAAAAAAAAAAAAAAAAATTCTATTGAGTATTTTCTAAAAAAATAAATTGCAAAACATTTAGCAAAGCGTCTGGCCCAGAGGGTCTGGGCCTTATATTAGTTCCTTTTTCCCCCGGTCACACTATCCTCATGTCTACTTTTCTTCCTTCAGCTTAAGTATATCCTTTTATCAACACTATGTCTGTGTTCAGAACTCTCTTGTCCATGGGGCAATAAAAAGATTTTTGAAAGGGAGTCCCAGCTCTCTCCAGGAATTTGTATTTTCTTAGATTATGAAGATCTTCATTGTCAGAATTTATCCCAGGAACCTAGATTTTATAGGAAAATATAAGCCAAATCATACAAGAAGCTGATTATTCTGTCCTTGAACAAAATGCTCTTTCAAGATTTTTATGCCTAGGACTCTCTAACCTTTCAAATTTTCAAAGTATTTGTTTGACCTTCAAAATCATAATTTTCCTAATCACATTATTTTTATAACTATTATCTGAAGCAGATGTTTTCTGAACTCCAAAATGTAATCACAGCTTCAGGGTCCAGACTTTAGTAACAATTAATAGACTCGGGTGCAAAAGATTTACTAAATTACTCCATAGGCTTGTCTTCATTTTTCAGGTGAGTTTATTACACATAAGTAAATAGTCGTGAAATTACCAGAAAAAGTCTTATATTTCTGAATCAAATATAAGAACATAAAAAGAATAAGGATAAATTACAATAGCAACCCAATATTTAGAACTTCACTACAGCATAGTCTTTTTACATTTTGCAATATGACCCTGTTAGAAATAAGAATAATTTTAAGGTGACTTTCTTTGAACAGGAAATTCCCTTATAAAGAAAAAGACCAGAGAAAAATTAGAGCAGGGCAAAGAGCTCTGGTAAGTGTTGTAGAAACATTAAATATAAAAATCTAGGAATAGTTTAAAAATAGTAATACAAGAGAGGCATATAAAACTAGATATATACATATGAGAAATGTTGCATAATTCTTTAAAAGTAAATGTAACCATAGTGTTTGTACCCCCATAATATTCTGAAATAAAAACAATAATAAAAATGATAATTAATATTCTGTGAATCAAATAAAATTGAGAATTCATGTTCTTCTTCTTTATCTCCTATGAGCTAGATCATTTCTCTTGGTGACTAATAAATGTCTAAATATTACTCACATGTTGAACTATTTATACGAATTCACACAAAGAAAGTAAACCATAGAAAAATAGTATGGAGGTTTCTCAAAAAACTAAAAATAGAGGCCGGGCGTGGTGGCTCACGCCTGTAATCCTAGCACTCTGGGAGGCCGAGGTGGGCGGATCGTTTGAGCTCAGGAGTTCGAGACCAGCCTGAGCAAGAGCGAGACCCCATCTCTACTAAAAATAGAAAGAAATTATATGGACAGCTAAAAATATATATAGAAAAAATTAGCCGGGCATGGTGGCTCATGCCTGTAATCCCAGCTACTCGGGAGGCTGAGACAGGAGGATCGCTTGAGTTCAGGAGTTTGAGGTTGCTGTGAGCTAGGTTGACGCCACGGCACTCACTCTAGCCTGGGCAACAGAGTGAGACTCTGTCTCAAAAAAAAAAAAATAAAAATAAAAAAAATAAAAAAAATAAAAAAAAATAAAAAAAAATAAAAATAGAACATATAATCCAGTAATTTCACTATTTGGTATTTATCCCAAAGGAAAAGAAATCAGTATCAAAGAGATACTTGCACTCCCATGTTGATTGCAGCACTATTCACAATAATCAAGATATGGCATCAACCTCAGTGTCCATCAACAGATGAATGGATAAAGAAAATGTGGTGTATATACACAATGAAATACTATTCATCCATAGAAAAGAACAAAATCCTGTCATTTGCAACAACATGGATGAGCCTGGAATACATTATATTAAGTGAAATAAACCAAGAACAGAAAGGTAAATAATGCATGTTCTCAGTCATATGTAGGAGCTAAAAAAAAAAAAATTGAGCTCTTAAAAGTAGAAAATACAACTGTGGTGCTTAGAGGCTGAGAAAAATGAGAAGGGGGGTAGTGATTGGTGAACAGATAACAAATTCCTGTTAGATAGGAAGAATAAATTATAGTGTTCTGTAGCACTGCAGGGTAAATATGGTTACCAATAATTTATTGTGTATTTTCAAAAAGTTAGAAGAGGATTTTGAAAGTTCTCAACACAAAGAAATGATGACTGCTTGAGGTGATGGATATACTACTTACCCTGATTTGATCATTACACTGTATACATGTGTAATGAGATATCACCCTGTATCCTACAAATAAGGACAATTATGTGTCAACTAAAAATAAAAAGGAGGAAAAAGTAAACCACAGAATAATAATGTAGTACTATTATTAGTTAACATAGTACTTGCCATATGCCAGGTAATGTTCTGAGTACTTTCCATAAATAAATTCATTTAAACTTCACAATAACTCTATGGGATAGACACTATGATTAGCCCCTCTTTTCTCGATGAGAAAACTGAGGTACAGAGAAGTAACTTTCCCAAGGTTACATAGCTAATTGGTGGCAGAACTAGTATTTGAACATAGACAATGAGTGAGAACTATAGTTCAAAGAAAGGAGAAATTTCCACTGGTTTGTGTGGTTTAGGAAGACATCGTGGGTGGGGAGGACATGAGACAGTCCTCAAAGCAAGAGCAAGTTCCAGCAAGAAGGCATTAGAAAATGCCATGGGAAAGGGAAAGTGATTTGACCAGGTTTCCTGGAGCACAGACATCGAGATCGTCACAAGACCATAAGCGATGGGAGGGCAGGGACCAATTGTTCCTCACCAATCTGTGTATACTGACACATGGTAGATGCTTACTAAATATTTTAGAATGAATGAATAAATGCTATTAGATATGGAAGAGTAATTGGCATTAAGGCAAAGAAGCAAATCCGGGTTGGATTTTAGAATCTTTTTTGAGGAAGTCTACCCTAGCAATTACGCTCATAGACTTTGGAATCAAGTAGACCACGTTCAAATCCCAGCTCTACCACTTATGAGCTGTGTGACCTTGAGAATATTACTCAAATTCTCTGAGCTTCTCTTTCCCTATCTATAAAAGAAGTGCAAAGATATCTGCCTCATAGATTTATTGCGAGTATTAAATAGGATAATGTACATATATAGTTCCTAGTATCTGGTAAAATACTAAATAAATAGTAACTACTTCTGATTGGCAGACTAAGTAGTTTACATATCAACTCTTGGTAGAATGAGCCATTGATCCAGTGACCAATCAAGAAGGCATTCAAAGAAACTTAATAGAAGAAAGCAGAATGAAATGAATGGAGGAGACACAAGGGAAGAGAGACAGCCTAACATGTTATTACAACAGTCTAAGCATGAATTAAGTGTCTGAATCTGGTTAGTGGCAGAAGAGATAGGAAGAAAAACTGGAACAAGACTCATGATTAAAACAGTCTTACTGGGTTTCCCCTCTGTAGTGTATATTCCAGTTTATTAAGAACTTCCATGAGAAATATATGTTGAAATCTCATTCTAACCATTAATATTAAGGGTTAAATTGCTAGCGAACAAAAAGGTAGGTAGAAATCAACAAATAATGGGAAATCTATGCAAATATTAATATCCAATGTGCCAACCCATCTTTCTCATTTGCTAGCTCATCTATTTCAATCGAATTGCACTATTTATAAACAAGTCTTCACCTTGGAAACAGACAAAATTGGGGAAATTTGTGTTTCTAACATGAACTTATTCTATCAATTGCCTTCTATGATATATATAAGGACTGTCCAGAAAGTATCCAGCCATGTAACCATTCTCATTATATTAACAATGGCTGGATAATTTCCGGACAGCCCTTGTATATATTTTAGAAAGTTTTATGGACTTTTGTGAAAAATTAGTAGTTTGGGAGCAGAAGAAAGAAAAAATGTTTGAAGCCTGAAGCTGTGGGGTAAATCTGTGAAAGTGGAGTCCATTATATTTATAAACCAGTTAGTTTTGGGTTACCTACAGTAGCAGTGTCAGCATAATTAGCTCTGACAAATGTTAAAAAATAATTTTGTAAATTACTCATTTAATTGTTTTCATCTTGGATATAGAGACATTCTTTAATTAGGTATGAGTCAACTATTTCACAGGCTAATTTGCCAATGTGAGTAGAGTTTATACAAGAAGCACAGCACAACCCTGGAAGATGCTTTTTATAAACCTTCCAGCCGTGAAAGAGTGTTGGGAATGTTGCCTTCTTCGGCATGAACACCATTTCCATGTGTGGCGAGCTATTTTTGTTGAAGCCAAACAGAATGAAATATTGGAGGGTGCCATTTTCTTCTAACTAAGGATCTACAAAAATAAAGCCACTTTTTGTGGATCTTCCTGTCAAGCACTGTAAGTATATGAGTATTGCTGACCTGTTCAGGGAGAACTGATTTTTTTCAGAACCATCCAGAAATGTAGACTAAGAATTAGAGTAAGAACTCCTATCCGCCTACCATCAAGCCCACTCTGCATTTATGTGATTCCAGTGTTTATGATCACCCTTCTTACAGGTGAGCCAGCTACCATAAAGGACAGCCCTCTTTGGTCCTTCCTTACTGTCTCCTGTTCAAAAGCAGCAGGTCAATACTCTGGTTTCTTTTCAGAACACATAAATCTTTTACCTTTTACCAAAGCAGCAGATCCTTTTCCTGAACCTATTCTTTTTCATGTCCTCACCTTCATGCTCCTAGAACTGGAGAAATTCACCAATCTCATTTTAGCAAGTTTGGATTAAAGCTTTACAAAGAAGGGTAAACGGATTGCTCCATAACAATTTCCTCTCCTGTATAAACATTACTGTAGTCCCCTTTTAGGACCCCTTCCCCTAGTACTGCACCACCCCCTGTGCATTGACCACTAAGACCAATGCCCAGTTTCCTCAAGAAATGTTTCGATCACCTTCCTTTTGGTTCCATCTCTAGCACTATATTAAGATTCATTGAAGAAAATACAAGACAAAATGGCAATCTACTGGGAACAAGGAAAAATTGCCAATCTAAGAAATAAAGATCTAATTAGATCGAGAACCACAGTGTGGGCAAAAATTCTGGTATTCTATGAATAGAAATTCACCTCATGATTTCCAAATAGAACAAAAAAGGATATATATTTGGGAATAAATGGGCCTTAACAAGTTCCCCAGAGATACATATACTCATAATGTGGACGGGCCTGATCACAAATGAAGTGTCCAGGCCAGGACATTTGAGTTGCCTGATGGGACAAGATGGTGGACTCTTCCTTTCAGGTACTTTCTCCAGCATGGAATTCACCCACTTAAGGAGTTACTGGGCCCACAGTGGTTTCACGTGTGTGTGTGTGTTGGGGAGGGGTCACATTTGGAAGTGTGTGGAAGCTATTGTGGTTGTCATAATGACTATGGGGTCAGAGCCAGGATAAAAGACATCATAATTGCTTCAATGCAAGTGCTTCAAATGGTCTTCAAAGATTTTTGCTAAAAGAATTATAAAAAAGCTACGTATACACCACTCATGTATGTTTAAGTTGAAATTTTGAATCTATAATATGTTACATAGTTGCTACCACTGTGGTTTAAAATGTGCATGAGCTAAAAACATTATTTTCAAAACTTTAGAGCTAAATATTTCACTCATGCGATTTAGAGAAAATATCTGTCATATAACCTGATTTGGTCCTCATTGTCAAGCCCATCAGACAAATCAGATTTATGTTTCCATCCCCAAAACCTGGTTTCATTTTTCATCTTAAATAAATGTACTCATACACATCCCTGTGACAACCCTCTCACTTCTGAATTCCAATTCTAAGATAGAAAGGGAGCAAGAGAAGCCACAGAGTCTCGCCATGACTTTACTGCATGGTAGACATAAGGTACAGTCCCTTCACTACTTCTTACTGAAGGCTTCTTTGCCTTGCTATTACTAGCTATTCTCTAAGGACCCATGCATGTTCAATTGTCCCTTTGTTTGGCATCCAGAAATTTACCCAGGCTGAGGTTGTTCACCATATGACCCTAGTAAGATTTAGAAATGGGAAGATGTTTGCTTTCCTTTTGTAAAACAGGAAAGGGTAAGGTGATCATACAATGCAGTCTTGTCCAAAATAGTCTAGATACACACCTGTGGCCTTAGCATATTATTAACAGTGTCTTCATTCACTCTAAAAGTGTTTCAATTGGATGATAATTAATATGGTAACCCGAGAGAAAGGCAATCTTGGGACAAGGGCATCACATCAATTTTAGGGAAAAGTACATATGAATGTTGAGTCTGGGATGTCTGCATGCATCCCCAGTGTTTGTGTGAACCCCAGTGTGAAGACAGCTGCCTTGGAACATTATTTTACCTGACTAGAACTTTTGTTCTGAGACTTTCTTGCACAGGGTCTAAAACTATAGACAAGGCACACTGTAACCCAAGCAAATGCCAAAGCCAATTATTTATTTAGAATCACTGGGAAAGCACTCAAAAAATTTAGAAGTTGTCATCCCTGAGATGAAATAATATTCAAAGTCTTCTGCCAGAACACAAAGATGACAGAGTCTTTCAAGACCCAAACACCACTCATGGAACAGTGCTGTCCATAATGACTAAATAGGCATTCCCAACACATTTGTTTTTCAACTGCTTCTAGGTAGAGTCCACTGCCAAAATCCACATGGATCCACCTCCCTAGAGATCAAGGCTCATAATTGGCACAGAGTGCAGAAGCATAAGGCCCCTGTGTGCAGAGAGAGCGTTCAGCATCCCCAAGCACAGAGCCAAAGTGGAGGCCTGCAGAAAAGCGATGCTGGGAGGTCCAAACCAAAGTTGGCATCTCTTGGTTTACAGTTTCTTCATTTTTGTCACAAAGCAACATGGCCCCCCAGAAGAGATGATGACAATGAAAAGCAACTTCAGACACTGCATGGTCTCACATTACCCCTATGCGCACGTGCGTGCACACATATGCTTTATAGAGAGGGGCCGTAGCGTTGGGAAAAAATATTACTAAGCTAGGATCCCAAAGAACTGGAAATGTATTCTGGCCTTGCCACTTGCTGACTGTGTGCCTTTGGGAAATTGAGTCAGCCTCACTGACTGTCAGATTTCCTCATCAGTAACATGGACACAGTTATGCCCACTTCATGGGGTGCTGTGTGGCTTCCCAGAACTGTGTGTAGGTAAGTACTCTGCAGTCTGAGCAGGGTGACAGAAAACTCGAAGGAGTTTTCTTAATCATGCACATACCTCCCTTCTGGCTTCATGGGAAAGAAGCATGCCTCCCTGCCTTGGATGAGTGATGGGGACTGTCACCAGTCAGATTGTGACCTCTTTGTTAGCTGGAATATGACTCAGTGTTTTAGAATAGCTCTAATTCAAATAAGATGAAATTAAGAACATTAGTTGATGGAGTAATTTATAAAAGCCACCCTGAGGACCTTCACTAAATGTGGGAATTTGAGAACCCTGTAAAAAGTTCCTGGAATACTCCCAATCTACCCGCTTAGCTTTAGTTCCAGGCTTTGGCAGTGAAGAAGCTGTGTGGGAGATGCTCTGCTAATGCAACGTCTTAGGATAAGGAAATTCCATGGCACAAGAAATAGGATACCTCGGAGAAGGTTTTTAAAAATCCCCAGGCCCTACCTTACAACTTTTGATTCTACAGACATAAAATGGAGACTGGGATCTGTATTATTTATAGACACTCCGTGTTATTCCTAATACAAGAATAATCGCAGATATCTTGCTCTAGGGAATGACAACTGAAAATAGTCATCCTGAAACAGTAGTTCAGGTATGTGGCTGAAACTGGTTAAGTTCAAATATAAGTTGGCAGCACAGAAGGGAGAAAGTCAAGCCACCACCTGGTTCTCACTGAAAGGGCTAAGAAGGTCATCAAACCTAGTCAACTAAGGAGATATTGAAGTATTGGGGGTAGCTGCCCAGTAGTTATTGCTTCCCCTAAAAACAACTGTACATACCACTCTAGCTTGGTATTGGATAATTAAAAAAAACTTCATCTATATATATTATTTTACCTATATTTCATGAACATATGCTAGACCACTAGGTACAGTTATCCAGGTTATATACTGCACAATTCTAGGGGTTGCTATTCACTTTCATAATAGTGGTGCCCCCTCACCCCCTACAAGAGTTGTGTGGTGCAAAATCTGTACAAGTCTACAGGATCGCCCTTCATGGAATGGGAGAGTACCATGAAACATACACGTTCCTAGAGCCTGAAGACAAAAGTGTCACTCTTCATTTGCACTAATTTTTATAAAGCATATTTAAAAATACCATTATTAATGTTCTTTCAAACTCATCAGTTCAAAACTATAGACTATCAATAGAAGGATATAAAAATTGAAAAATTCTCAAAAAATGTATCTGCTTTACTTGAATAATGAACTGAAAGAAAATTTAGAATCTGAGTTACCTAGCTGATAACTGCATTGGTTAGAGAAAGGTGTCTAGACATCAATCAGGTGGAAGAGTTATAGATGTAAGAATCTGTGGTCATGTCTGGCATATAGAGAGGCTCCATTTATTCATTCAAATGCTTATAGTCTCAAAAATGATTTTTGAGCATATATTTTGTGCTCCTGGCTTTCCTCCCTGGTACATTTTATCTCCTCATCCTTGGTCTGAAGTACACAGGGAACATATTTGGCCTTGACTCAAACCTTTAGGTCCCTCTCCCATCCTATTTTCAGCTTCATGGGCAGCTTTCCTGTCTGTCCAAATTTCATAGGCAGGACCCCAAATAAGACATCATAGAAAGAGACATGAAGCCTCCAGAAGGAATGCTAGTTACACTATAAAACTGCAGCAACCACACAGGTGCAGCCATGAGAAGCAGAAGTCGATGAAATTTTAGGAGGTTGATTCTTCACACCTATTTGTGAGACTGCATTGTAATATTATAGCACCTTCTTCCATCTGCTCTTAGCATCACAGTGTGAAAGCTTACAGAACCACAAGGCACAGTCCCTAGCTATAATCAAAGCTGTATATCAGCTCTAAGAAAAAAGCCACAGTAACTGATTTTACATTAGAAAGAAGTAATAAATGAAAATTGTCTGCTGATAATTCTTGGCAGACTCTCTGATTTTGTGCATGCATTTATACAATTATATAGCCTCTGACTATTAATGAAAAATGTGTTTTACATGAAAATGCCATTATGCCTTCATGTTGGTTTAAAATGATGATTCTACCTGGGGTTGAACAAATATTTCAAATCATTGCCTTTTAAAATGTCTTAATTTAACTCTCCAGAGCTTATTAATTAAACTATTGAAGACTTGATTCCATGTGATTTTTTTCAATATTTATATTAAGAAGTCAGGAAATATAGCATTCAGAATCCAGAAAGGACAGTCTGTCATCAACATTTAGAACAGAACTGCTATAACAGAGAACAGTGTAAAGACTGGCATATACGTAAGACTGGAGTCAAGGACAATGAAAGGAAGACTGGAAATGACCAAGGAATGGAAGACAGAATTCCTAACAAAAACATGTGAAATCTAGCTGTAGACCCAGATCACAAAGTCATGAAGCAAACTCGTTTCCAATACAACCATATCTACCAGTGCTCATCATTAATGTTATAAAGAAGGCAGGTGTGGATCAAAGGTGTAAAGGTAACAACATGGAGCATCAGGTAGTGTTTATATATGGTAACTGATAACGTAATCTTAACTCTTTGTATACAGACAAAGGGAAAAAATTTACAAAGTCAAGTATCAATAATGTCAACAGTTAAGTTAGAATTTTAACCAAGTCTGCCTGACTTCATTGCCTTTGCCCAGTCTGGTAGACAATACTGCCTACCCACAGGCAAGTGAATTTTAACCAGGTATTAAAGGAATTAAGAAACATGATGAGACAGCAGGAGGCAGAAGAATGAGCATATCTTGGAAGGATTAACCTATATGATACAGAGGTTGAATGCATACATCCTTGAGGGTAGGAAGGTTGTAGCAGCCCACTGACTAGAGTTGTTGCCACAGTCAACCAGAGCACATGGTGTGAGTAAGAGCAACAGCAGGCCTGCCTGTCATACACAAGTCCCTGCTCCATCTCCCTCAGTGTCTATCCATGACCATGTCCAGAATAATATGAGCAGCCTTGCCTGTACACTTGGAATCACCTGGAAAGCTTTTTAAAACTATAAATGCCTTAGCAAAACACCTAAGAAAGCTCAATAAATCCACCTGGGCTGGGTCCCATATACTTAGATTACTTTTAAAAATTGCTCTGGTGATTCTAATATACATCCAGGGTTGAGACACACTACACCTTAGCATAATGTTTTTCAAACCATGGTTCAAATTCCAACAGTGGAAGGGAAGCTTAACGTGACTAGCTCCATTTTGCTTCTGACGCCCTGCTGAGCTCTGCACGTAGGCTAGAAGAAAGGTGAAAACCGTGCCTTTTCCAAAACTAACTCCCAGGGAGATAAGAAGCATATACACACAAGTAACAATGCTGTTAAAGATTTTTTAGGAACATCCTGACGTTTATCATCCAAAGTTAACTGACCAAGAGCAAAGAAGTTTTACAACCTCTTCAGACCATCACTGATGCCCAGATGTCTGCAGTCCTTGGTTACCTCTTGCAACCTAATCCCCTCTTCCTCTTCCCTTACAATAAAAAGGAGCCTAAACTTCATACTAACTTAAGATGGTTCTTTGGAACATTAATCTGCCATCTTCTCATTCTGCTGGCTCTCCAAATAAAAGTCACTTTCCTTGCCTCTTGACTTACTGGCTGTCTTGCAGCAAGTGGTATAAGCTTGAACTCGCTTACCAAAACATTGGTATTCACAAGAAGGAACGAAATAGTTTTTAGCCAAAATATTTTTTCCTGAATTTTTGAAGGGAAACAATGGGTTAATGAGCAAACTATTGACTAAGTCAAACTTCTATAAATTTTTTTCAATCTTTGGTTACTGCTATCACATAGTTGTAAGAGAACCTAGGATGACATAATGTGTGATTGAGTTCCAAATGTATATTTAATAATTCTAAGTTTATTTTATAGTTACTGTGGGCCACAAAGAACTCCCTAATGCTCAGGTTCTCAGCTGCCTGAACAAGTTTGGAAATCATGGTTGTAGTATCTCCAGGAAGCACTTGGTAGTGTATACTTTTTCTGTGAGATGGTTAAAATGTGGGACTGGTGAGAGAAATTGGCTGTACGTGAAATACAGACAAGAAGGGTCCAAAGTTAGGCTGGTAACTCTCATTACTCTCAAACAATCTCCAATTAAACAGATCAAAAGTTCAGGATGGCAGTTGGTTGCTCACCCCTCAAAGAAATTTTTCTACAAGATGCCTCAGTAGTTCATTCAATTCATCAAATATTGGCAGCTTTTCCGTAAGGAATTCTCATAATGAGGTGAGTCAGATAGACAACAGGATTATGTTATTTATGGCTTGCTTGCTAAAATATTTGAAGATTTATGCATAGAACCACACTTAGAAGGATATATTTTGCTTTTGCTCTTGCTATCTTGACATCAATTATAGTTAATTCCATTTCTATACACATAATGCCAAAGCAATCGTTTTAATCTTAGATTCTGATGATGGATGATTAGAAATTTCATTCTTAATGCTAAAAATAATTTAGATGGGAAAAGCACACTAAAGGCCATAATAGCCACAAATATAGCCACAAAGGCCAAGCAAAGAAATACAGAAAGCAAACACAGAGGTATTCATTTCTTGGAACAGTGTTAGACCTTTTTTGCTTTGAGAATGTCAGCCTTCTTCTTGTGGTCCTGTGTGATGCATATCATTGATAAATAGAAAAATGATTGTTCTGATGACTGAAAGACAGGAGATCAGCAACCTCCTTTTCTCTGAAGCTTGATAAATGTCACAGGAGATTCTTGGACTGTGTTCTACTCACTCAACTTTCAAGAGAGATATTTAATTTTTCCCTAATATTCAGTGCTCAGAAAAATCCCATCTGTAGTGGAAAAGATGAGGTCAATTAAATGGTTACTTTCTACCTCCTGCTTTCCAGAGGTTTCTAAGGTCTTTTGAACCAGACACCTCACACAGTCTTTTTAAAAGAAAAGTAACATTGTGATATTTCCTGTCACTTTTCTTTGTTTTTAGTATTTAGCTTTTTTTTAGTTCTTACCCCAACTTCAACTGAAATTAGACTTGCAATTTTAATATAACAACATTAGATGGCAAGGCTGTCTCTGTGATATAAATCAAATTACACGGTAAGTGCCCTACCACCAGTGCGGATGACGCTATTCAGATATATCTCCTAAAAAGCATAGGTTTCTCTACTTGTTAAAGTGTAAAATTTGACAAATTAAAGGTATTCATCAAATGAATATCATTTGTAAAGTTTATGTTAGAAAGCAAATTTTAGAGAAGTGTGTTTCTCATTAATACATAAAGTTTCCATTAACCACCAAACTTTTCTTACTTGTACAGAAATACCCCTCCAGGAGGTTTGCCCTAAACTTTTAATGTGGTTTAACATCAAGCTGGCCTCAAGCTGCTTCCCATCGTCAGCCAGTTTTCTCTTCAGTTAGCAATTAAAAGTCTAAACCCCTCGCCTAGGTTATCCTTTAAAATATAAGATCTTGTTAATCTTTATCTTTCCTCTGTTTGTGAACTCTGTTTTTCTAGCTACAGAAAAAGAAATGGCTATGAGGAAAATATTAGAGTTAAAAAAGCCCTATCACCCAGCCCACTCAATCAATACCACCAGCTTTCCTCAATAGAAAGACACACATTAGCCGGGCGCGGTGGCTCACGCCTGTAATCCTAGCACTCTGGGAGGCCGAGGTGGGTGGATCGTTTAAGCTCAGGAGTTCGAGACCAGCCTGAGCAAGAGCAAGACCCCGTCTCTACTAAAAATAGAAAGAAATTATATGGACAACTAAAAATATATATATAGAAAAATTAGCCGGGCATAGTGGCGCATGCCTGTAGTCCCAGCTACTCGGGAGGCTGAGGCAGGAGGATCACTTGAGCCCAGGAGTCTGAGGTTGCTGTGAGCTAGGCTGACACCACGGCACTCACTCTAGCCTGGGCAACAAAGTGAGACTCTGTCTCAAAAAAAAAAAAAAAAGAAAGAAAGAAAGACACACATTATTGTTAACAGCCACACCCATGGTCTAGTCTACTGTTTTTCTTTTTAAGACTGCCACATGAAAAAAGCCAGAAACTTTTCCTTGGGCCCACAGCGTTTTATTATGAAAATAGAATAAAAACTTTGAGTGTAATTTAATGGTAAGCCTAAATAGAAAAACAAAATTTATGGACTTTTATTCATTTAATCCACGATTTTAGAATTAAATTGTCAATATTAATCGTAACAATAAGAACACCAACAAGTAAAATTTTATACATGCTTCACGCGGCCCCAGGGTCAAAACCGGAGTGAGTTAAATACAACTCTCATGGCGGTTAATGTGTTAATCTCAAACTATCCTTCAAATACTTCTGTGACATCCTTTCCCATTCGCAGAAGTTTCACCTCAACACCAACACCATTTCCAGAGCTATTTGCTTAAAGGCCCTGAACCTCTGAAACTTAAACACAGTATATTCAGCAGCATTATTAGGGGCATTTGATCAAAACCCCAAATTGGTTTCACTGCTACCGTCAAATTTACAGTCAGAAAACCAAGATATCCAAAACCACAGACTAAAGTTAAGTTCAACTCAGTGGGAAAATCATCTAAAACATACCTGATTCCTGGATCAGTTATCATAAGGATTAAGAATCATGACGTTATGTGAACATTTCTTGAGCACATACTATCTACAAACAGCTCAAGAGTCATAAGTCCTGACAAATCTTCCAGAACCTGCCCAGGAAAAGTTTAGAACTCTGTTGTCCTTCTTTTTAAGCATCATTTGTGTGTGTGAAATGGCATTTCTCATATAGTATTGTAATTGTAGGGTTGCTTTTAATTGTGAGCTATTGGATGTTGGGAACCCCAAGATCACAAAAATTTGCTTTTTTCTGTGTCCTCCTGAAACCCTATGAAACACTGTTTCTTTCACAGACCACTCACTTCTCTACATACATATGCCTTAAATCAGTTGGTTTTATTAATAAATTTATGGTTTTTTTTAAAAGTTCCAAATCATCAAATTTTGGTAGTTTATGCTTCTCCTTCTAGTAGTGATTACCAACCTCATTTTATTGTCTTCAGTAGATATCAAGATGATAGGTGTTATGTTTACTTTTTGGATGCATGTATTTAACTCATCTTTTTGGTTTGTGAAGAATCTCTTGGGCAGTTGAGAGTTAAATGGCCAAAATTTCAGGTGAAAAACATCAACACAGACACAAATGACTGAATTTCATATTGTTAGATTTTAGTATTGACTTATTTCCGTATAAATATTTCTTGGCTATAAATTATCAGCTCTCAGTCAAGATCCTCCCCATGTTGTGGAAACCATTCTAGACCTCCCAGCTCAACTTTACAAGCACAATGTTTTAAATTGCCATTGCTAATGATGACAGTGACTGACAATAATTGAAGAACTAATCTCCTATTTTTGAAACTCAGGAAATATCCTGAAAATTATTTTCCCTCATAGCTATCATACCTAAATTGATCATTTAGGAGTACTCAACAAGTTATAGTACATGTCAGCTCTACATGAGCCTGTGGTAGTATTGGGTAAACTAAATGCTTGGACAATCCAATTTTAGCCATCCAGATTAATTTCTTCCACATGACAACTTTTGTCAAAATGCCAAGTAAAATATCGTGTGTGTGTGTGTGTGTGTGTGTGTGTGTGTGTGTAGGGGATGGAGGATGAGAAGGAGGTATATTTTATTTCCTTTCATAGCATCTCTAACAGGAAGTGATAGTTCCTGAAATACCTAAAACAATGTCTCTTTAAGTTTATCCGGGGATGTCTGTTGCAAAGGCAGATTCCCAGGGTCCCGCCTCCAGCAATTACCATTCTGTTCCCACTTTGATAAACACTGATAGAGACAGACTGCAACATGAAATTTGAGCAGGAGAAAGCCTACATAAATTCCAAATTAAAATCAGCCCAAATGGCCACTTTGCCAAAAACAAAAAAAGTGAAGGGGTGTTCTGATCCCATATTCAATTTTAATTTTCCTCTTTGGTACAGATTCTGTAAAAGGGAAAGTCATAACTGACAAATGGTGAAAATACAAGATTAGCAAGGAGAAAACAGTAGCCATAGTTTGGCCGATTATAATACACTTACCCAAAATTTTTGCTATAAATTAATAATCTCAAACGATTTTCTTTCCAAATGCCACCATATCAAATGGCACCCAAAAAACAGTTTGCCTGTGAAATCTTAGCTTCTCTGCACCAGTGTTGATTTCCACATTTGCCAAATTGTCAATTTAGAACTGGCAAGGTCTCCTGATGTTTACAGACAAAGAGTTTGCTAGTGAATCATAACACACACATCTACTGTAACCAAAGGGGCTAACAGAAATGGAATCAATCAACAAAGAATACAGAGGATGATGAAATAAATAGCCGTCTCCCCAAAATTTCCAACTTAAATCTGTACATAATTTGGGGTTTTACACAATGCAAATCCTTTCAACTATGCAAGCTGGGAAGTTTACTCCTTTGGAGGCTTATTTAAAAGAAAAAGATACCCTTGGCTTGCGTTTTATTTTCCTGTACTAAAACTGAACTACATTGTTATTTCAGCAACTGTATTCATATTGAAACAATTTCTAACAGTTCCTATCCTATTAGCTTCCTGAATCATCATCCCTTTCAAATGCCTGCTCTTTGGATAGTTATGCATCAGCACATTTTGCTTTTAAAGAGATGCTTCCGGACTTCAAGATAAAGAAACAGTACATCTAGAACCTGTGTGTTTAAGGAGTGACTGTGGCTATCAAAACGATGATTGTGTGATAGTGCCCAGTCTGCAAAGACCCCTGCTTTCCACACTTACTCCAGGCCACTGTCGACAAATTGTTCTCCGACTGTGAATAGCTTAAAATAATCAAGCCAACTACTCCCACCAGGCTCAAATAGTCATGGTATTTAGCCTAAGATGCTCATGCAATTTGCTATGTTTTAACTTTACATGAAAATCTAAATCAGGGACAAAGCCTCAATGGTAGTGGCCATAGCTTAAACATTGGAAATAGGTTTATATATTTATTTTGCTTTAGAGATTATGGAAACTCTACCAGGAAGAATTGCATGACAAACTGCTTCATTGACTACCTAAAAGTGGAGCTTAATAATGCAGAGGCCTTGTTGTGAATTGCCTGTGGTTTATTAGTGTGTACATTTTAAACATATTAGTTAGTAACTCCCATAAGTTTTCACCTCATACGTGTGTGCAAATTTTTCCCATGAGCTGATCTAGGGCAAGGACCACATCTCCTAGTCCATACTCAACACAATTAATTTTGTGCACTCTCAGTGACTGATTTAACGTGAAATTGATTTTTCAAACAAGGTTTTTCTCCCCAAACACCTAATGCCCCTGATTATGATGAATTTCTTTTTTTCTTCTAAGTTGTAAGGGTGAGAAAAAGAATTTTTTTTTTTAATTTTTTAAGGGGCTACTTAAATTCAAAGGGAAAATACAAAGTAATGCAAAATCAAAGGGAAGTAAAATCCTAGGTTTTTAATTGTTTCACATAATTAAATATACTGGGGATAAATTTTTATACTCTCCAACACCACCAACAACCAACATGGCATTAGATGTGGGGTATCATCTTAGTAGGCAAAGATATTTCCGTAGCTGTAAGTCATAAGAACTAGCTGTTGAACCAAGAGTACCAAGCTGAACCTAGTCAGTTTGCAAGCCCAATGTTTGTATATTTTTACTGACCTAAATCCAAGTTATTTACTTTGAAAAATATCCTCCTCCCAAATTTATTTTTGTTTAGAGACTCTAAGGGACAATTCAAATACTATGTCATTCTGCTTTATAAGATGTTTATCAAGCAAGGAATCTAATAACTTTCAGAAATTGCATGATTAAATTCCCTGATTTAATATTTTTAAATATCCCAACAATGCGTGTATTTATACAAACAGCAGTGAAATGTGTTTGTTCTGCTAATTTCTATATAATGGTTTGCTCTATCAAATATACCTTTCACACAATATTTTGTAAACAAAATTTTCATATTGTCTTTGACCTTTTAAAGCATGCACATACACACACACACACACACAAATTTTTATGCACCTCTCATGTTTTCTCATAAACATTGGGTGTGACATAAAATACTCTTTAGAGTAACAGTTATCCACATTAGGACTTGTTATGTCTCTTTTCCTAATCTCTTTTATTTTAATATAATAGGTGAGATCACCAACAATAGGTAGAGAATAGAGCTATGCAGAAAGCTCTTTAAAACTAAAATTTATTTCAAATAACAGGGAAAGGCACAGTGATGTAGCGAATGCCTTCAACCTATCTTCCAATGATTTAAAACCTGCTGATGCCTCAAAGAAATATTTAGAACAATATTGTGCTTGGAGGGGGTTTTATTTTATTTTTCATTTTGTACTGCATTCATCTGGAACAAATCTCCCTGGGTGTGTTAGATCTTGAAAACACAATTAAAAACATTAATCAGATCTGGCCCATCAGATCACATAACCTTGATTGCCCAGCACACTATGACATTCTCTCACCAGAGCAAGGAGAGAGATTACTGAGATTAGGAGTTGTTTCAGGTGTGGCTTCTGGTGTCACTACTCCAGGAAGGGAGAAAATCTGGTTGACCAAGCAATCCTCTCCTTACCACCATACGTAACTCATATGTGACAAAGCAAAAGGTGGCTCTCACTGAGACTTCAGTTCAAAAGGAAAACAGAACTGTTGGCATCTCTTATTACACACCCTCACAAATTAGGAAAAAGTGAAAAGAGAAGCAAGAACGATTCCAATTGCATTGTTAATGCACAAATAAATATGACTTAGTTGTTTTTCTTTTCTTAGATAAGAATAACCTTCATTTTTCTGATTACTAAAATATTATGTGCAGATTACTTTTTAAAATAAAAAAGTAAAATCAAAATTACTCATAATCCCATAATTGGACTAATCCAGAGGCTGACCAGTTTATCTTCCTTCCAATATTCTTAAAATGCACGTGTTATTTAACAATATTGCACTAGCTCTCAATTTGTCATTCAGCCTGGTGTTTGCCAACAGCCAAGGAGGTATTGAGAATTCCCTTGGCCTCACTCTTGGTGCAGTTGGGTGCTGGTCACATCTTCTCAGATCTGCTCCTGGGAGGTAGACCCATTTGCACTGCTGCGGTGCCAGTTTCTAGGGTCCAGCGGGATTCACACTGTGGTCCCGCTAGCCTTGGTGAGTATCACTTATACCTGCACAGTCCGGGTTTCTCACGCTTTATAGAAAAAACCACAACTTACACATGCAGGGGCTTTGTGTGAGGCACACACACATAGACCCACACAAAATTTCGAAAAGGCACAGTTCCTTTTTGAAACAGCCCCATCTGTCCTGTTATCTTGGGGCAGAGCACAAACTGGATAGCCCTTCCTCAGGTAGCCCCAGCTTAAGAGATGGGGGACATCAAATCCCTTACCCACATGGGCACTGTTCCTAGGCTCTTCCATCTCTGTGCCTGCCTGCAGAGCCTGACTGAGGGTATGGGGCACCGTCACCATTGTTCTTACTCCACCCTCTTTCTCCCTCTTTTCTGTTTATGTCATCTGCCATCTCTGACGGTTTTAGAAGGAGAAACACTAACAACTAGGAGAAGCATGGGCAGAAAGTACTTTGGCTTCCTCAAAAACAGCCCCAGCTGAAAGGACGGAGATCCAGCTCCCTTTCTGATATAGACTGTGAGGTTGTAATTTAGGAGGTAAACATGAGAAAAGGTATCAAGTGGGTTTTTTCCTATTTTCTGATGACATTGAAACTTAAGTCACTTCTAGTCCAGTGAAATTTCTCCCAGATACTGGCAAATAGGTTGACCGTCCATACTAGTCTTTGGAAGTATTATAAATTCATCTTTTAAAGTGTCTTCCTAAGCATTTTAGTGTAAAGTAGGGAATTGTTGAGTAAGGGACTGCTAGCCATGTGCTATTTTAAGCTAGTAGCCAATAATGAGTTTTAAAAATCCATCACCCCCTACTGATTTTATAATCCACCTGAAACCATAGTGCTCAGCTGACACTACTTCTATTACATTAGAGGTAGTGGTATCAAAAATACTTTGAGAATTTCAATAAAGTCAAATATTCCATTTGCTTGCAAATATACAAGTGTAACGGTACCCTTCAGGGAGAAAAGGGTTCTAAATAATTTCTAAAGGAGAATCTTTACAAGGTGTTCCCTTGATGTATTAATAGTCTATTAAATCTTTTTAAATGAATCTTTGTAGAATTCAGTGAACATTAGCTATAAGAAAAGATGTTTACAATGCTTAACAAAATTAAAATGAAGGTGTAGAAATCACTTAATAGTCAGTCTCCTTTATCCATTTCCATAATGAAATATTCCATTTTGGGGAAGTGAAAATATCTACATTTTGGGAATAGGGAAGAACCAGTGTTTTCAACGCCTAAAATACACTGCACCAGGCAAATCTTGCATCTACTTAATATAAAATGAACTTTTAAATATCAACAAAGGAATATTTAAAAGTATTATGATTTATCCATGTTGAAGAATATTCTGAAGTTACTAAAAACAGCCAAGAATGCTTAAAAATAATGTTCTGGGGAAAAAAATCAGAATACAGTTTAAATATAGTATGATTCCAATTTTTTAAAAATACACATATTTCATACTAATAAATATACCATGATATTTAATAGTTGTCTGACTATCGAGACTAAGTGATTTTTATAACCATTTCTACACTTTTATATATCTTCTAATTTATCTACAATGAACATGTTTCATGTTTAAATTCTTTTTCAAAAGTAACATGTATTTTGCCTTGAATTTAAAAGCAACTACCTTGATCAAGTTTTCAACTCCCATATACCTTGTGAAACACAAACCTCAGTCAAATACCTGGTGAAATTAATTTACAAATAACTCAGGCTTTATTCTGGAAATGTAATGGCTTTATTCAAAATATAAACTAGAAAATGAAAACTTAAACTTCCCCCAAAATAGTAAAAATGGGGGCATTTTCCACAGAAGACAGAAGATGGACCATCATCGTTCCTTTCCAACAGTTAAACCATATTCCAATCACCAAACTAAAATGTTTGTGAATGAATCTTCAAATTCGGGGGGAAACAAGTAAAAACCGATGAAGGACCATAAACTTTTTAAAGTTTCATTTCCAGAAATCCTATACACGTGGCTTATAAATTAGAGTGTCTCTTGCAATTAGATGTGTACAGGTATTCGGTTGCCTTCCCTCTGAGATCCAACGGATGCCAGACCTCAGTAATTTGACAGGACCACTTTGAGACAACACTGTGTAGCCCAACCAGCACCGCCTTTGGAATTCCTCTGGGTAAGCTGTCTGCTACGAATCTGAAATGAAAACCTACCTTTGGGGGATCCTGTCCTCAAACCTACCTTTTAGGGAGCTAACATCCCAGAGGCTACGAAAATGAAAATCAGGTCAACAGAAGAAAAACTACATCAAGGACGTTAGGATTTGTTGGAGAAAGAGATCAATATCCACGGTCAGCTATGATTTAGAATTATTATGATGACAGTCACGAGTGTTTGATGTTTAACCTTTATACATTTTTAATTCAAGAGCCGCTTCCACACTCATTATCTCTCTCTCCTTCCTAAGCCCGTTAATGCTGTCAAAATAAGATTCAAACTTGACCAAACAACTAAGTATTAAACAGTTCTCAATTAAATGTGTGGATTAAAACAATTCCAGATGGAAATTAATTTTTTAGAGATATTATTTTAGCCAGGAAAAAAAGTTAGCTGAAAGCAACTAATTGGGTCTAGAGAACAAATAGGAAAAATAAAATCTTAAATAACCAAAATAGATTTTATTACACATACAAATATTACAAACAAAAAAATGTATTATAAGGCACATGTGCTGTTAGTTCTATCCATATAGCATTTTTAAAATTTCTGCTGCTAAATAGAGGAGTAGGATGGATCAAGAAGTCATTGAAAGCATGTCAAATTAAAGAAAAATGACTCTAAAGTACATACAATTTATAAACCAGCCTAGAAACCAATACTGACCAAAATAAAACCGAAACTGCACCTTTAAAAAACATTTTAAAATGTTTATATTTATAAAATT
The DNA here is from genome assembly GCF_041146395.1 of Eulemur rufifrons. Taxonomy (NCBI): domain Eukaryota; kingdom Metazoa; phylum Chordata; class Mammalia; order Primates; family Lemuridae; genus Eulemur; species Eulemur rufifrons. The sequence goes on along the minus strand of NC_090989.1, from coordinate 221,462,065 downwards.
TTAACATTTAAATACTACAACTTACTTTTTCTATTGCAATCCACAGTGAAAAGCAATTTTACATTCTTTTACAAGTTAAAATGTTAAAAAAATTAACAACTGCTAACCCACTAATAGAAAATAATGAATACAGATTTTTCCCCCAGTCATTTGGAGTTTAAGCTATTTAAAATATTGCAATGTACATTGAAAATAATATGCCAGTTATTTTACCTATATAATGCCTTAATGTTTTTAAAAGACAATTTCAAACTTGGGAGCTAAGATTAAATTTCACTCTAAGTATTGAAGTTATTGAACTCTTCAGAATATATCTTTCTCTCTAAGAAACTGACAATTCATAGGCAATCAATCGTTATCCCTGTCTATTAAATAAATGTTTTTCAACTATGCACTTGACTCCTATCGCCTGAAATACAACCACCAGGCTTATTACATTGTCATATTCTCCACAGAGATCAGCAATCAATGAGCTTTACCACTTAATGAGCTTTACAAAGAACTTTTCACAACTCAGACAAGTTTAATAGACCTAATCCTCTTCTGCAACTTCCTTCTAAAGTTTGCTAACAAATCTCCACCAAGGATCAAACCAGGAAGAATACTTTTGTGTCCTGAATTTAAAAGGCTCCTTTGATCTCCTACACAACTTAGCAGCTGCATTTCTGTACACTTGAAAAGAAACACGGAACTCACCAGATTTGTTTGTTTGTTTTTCATTTGGGCAACCTTCAAACAGATGAACTATAATGACTCCAGCTGTCTCCTCACTTCATTCTGCCAAAACCAGGAGGTGCGACAGGTGCACGGAGAGCTGCAGCCAGCCACGCCGGGTAGGACTGTGGGGGAGGGACCCCACTCCGGGGGCAGTGGGCGAGCCCAGGCAGGGGAGGCTGCCACAGGTTGTAGTGATTGGCTTTGGCAGCTCTGTCTGTCTCCTAGCTTGGCTTCCAGTCGGCGGTGAGTTTGCAAATGACAGCTAACCCCTGTGCTCCAAGGGCTGACTCCTAGAGAAGCCACATGCCCCTGTGTCAACTGTGGAGCTAAATCAGTGCAAAAGGGGAAAATTAAATGAATAAAGAATCCTTCATCCGGTCACACCAACTGCCGCCTAAAGCAAAGGAAGTCATTTCTTGGTTTCCTCAGGATTTCATTGGTTATCCTAGCTAGATGATAATTACCGCAATCCTCACCTTAGACTGTCTGTGTAGTGCATTATTAATACTTGCATGAAACATTTCCTGACCCAGGTCCTATTTATAGCCCAAGTCTCCTTTGTTTACAGCGCCTTGCGGGATCAGGAGGGAATATACCACTCGCCCTGCGCAGCGTGGGGCTTTGCCTCACCAAAGCTCATTACTTGCACTAAATATGAACTATGATGCTTCATAATAGTGACAAAATACAATAAGACAGTTGGTGGCTTCATCATTGTTCACTTTGCTGGTTTAAGCATAAGTAAGTGCACACCGCTAAGGCGAATCAGCTAAATCACCAGCAGCCTGTGGTCATGAGAAGGTGCTGCCTGTGACGTCAAAACCTCACCTTGGGAGCGTGCGCAGTTCTCTCCAGAGATGCCAAGAGTTTGTTCTGTTTCCCTGCGTTGTGTAGTGCTCCAGAAATAAGGACAGGAATCCCATCTAACTCATGTTTCACATTCCTAAAAACGTTCCAGAAAGTAAAATTCCTATTTTCTCTCTTTTTGACCTTAGTTTTATTTTGCTTCCCAGTTTTACAGTGAAATTTCTAACAGATAATGACAATCTGCACACGATTTTTCTTAAGCACCTTTCAGCACTGGTCCTTCGACCTCGTCCTGCTTTCTTGGTTTAAACTCTAAGGATGCTGATTTTAATGGACTTCTTAATTTTTTTTTTTTTTGGAGAGTTGAGGAGAATGATAACAAAAACAAAATGAGTGGGGCAGATTAAAATATGTGGTGATAATATGCAGTATATTTGAAATGGCTAAAAATCCTGTAGCAATAAACTTCACCGTTAGTAAAAGGTGTTAGTAGCAAGACCTTAAAGAGGTCTTTAAGCGGCCCTCATTTCACATTTCAGGTCAGTGAAGCCCCCAAAGGCTGTGTGACTTGCTTGATGGCCCATCGCATGTCACTAGGACAAGGGGAATGAACCTAAGTCTCCTATGATCCAGAGCTGTGTTCTTTCTATGATATCATGCTTTGTACTTGCTAAGTATTAGATTCATTTTATGTTACTGCATAACAAATTATCACAACCTTAGTGGCTTAAAACATTTATCTCACTCAAGTATCTGAACAGTACTTATCTCACAGTTTCTGTGGGGCAGGGGTCCAGCACAGCCCACCTGGGTCCTCCACTCAGAGTCTTGCAAGGCTGAAATCAAAGTGCATCCCTTTTTGGAGCTGAGGGTCTTCTCCCACACTCTTGTGGCTGTTGGTTGAACATAGCTCCTTTGGGTTGTGGGACTGAAGTTCTCACTTTTCTTGCTGGCTGTCAGCCAGGGAACACTCTCAGCTCCTAGAGGCCACATGCAGTTCCTCGCCATGTGACCCTCTCACAACATAGCAGCTTACTCCTTCATATAGGCCAGCAGGAGAATCTCTCTACAGTCTGCTAAAACAGAGTCTTGTATAACATAATGCAGTCAGCAGTCTGACAATCCATCACCTTCGCCGTAGTCTACTGACTAGAAGAAGCAAGTCTCTAGTTTTGCCTACATTCAAGGAGATGGAATTATACAAGGCCATGACTCATTGGGGGGTCACCTTAGAATTCTGGCCCAGGGGCCGTGGCTCCTAACTGTAATCCCAATGCTCTGGGAGGCCAAGGTGGGAGGATCACTTGAAGCCAAGAGTTCAAGACCAGCCTGGGCAAAATAGTGAGATTCTGTCTCTACAAAAAATTTAAAAATTAGCTGGGCATGGTGATGTAAGCCTGTAGTCCCAGCTACTCTGGAGGTTAAGGTGGGAGGATCACTTGAGCCCAGGAGTTCAAGGTTACGGTGAGCTATGATGGCGCCCTTGCAATCCAGCCTCAGTGACAGAGTGAGACCCTGTCTCAAAAAAAGAAAAAAAAAGAAAAAGAATTTTGTCTAGCACAAATATAATTTATGAAAGAAAAGCATATTTATGTGCAATAGTCCTACCATTCCTAATAGCCAGTGCTAAAAGAACAGTTGCATTAATTATTTCTGTTTAATGATTGCATCTTATATTTTGGTTCTTTTTCCTGTTTCTTTCATTGTAGTACCCTAAAGCTATAGGGTTTTTTTTTCTTTTGCCAGTCATAGGGACTTGTTTTTAATTCTGCTTTTCTTATTTCTTTAACACTGTGGCCAAGAAAACCCTGGCCATGGTCTAGCTTAAAGACCAGGCTATTTTGTTTGAAACGCAAACCAGTTCACAGGGCCAAGTCTTCTTTTGATGCTATGCAGTGGAGGGACCCAAATGCTTTCACAAATGGGTAAGATTTAGTCAAGCCGAGAGAAGAGGGGAGAGCATCAGAGATGGGAAAAAATAAATGGCATCTTGACAATGAGAGAGGAAAATTTCACTCTGTGACATGAGAAGCTTTATGCCCGTCCATGCTCATGCATGGATGAGTGTCGGGCTTTTGAAAGAAAATAGGAAAACACTTGCTTAGCAGCACTTGAAATATAATAGAAAGGAAAAAACTGAAATTTGAGATCTAGATTTAGCTTTATGACCTTTGGCAAGTTACTGAAGCCCCCGATTCCCTCTTCTATATACATACATACATAAATTGGGGTCAATAACGAGAAGTAGATGGGAATATGTCCAGGTCAGTGGCATCTTAGCAATCAACTTAGCATAAAGAGTAATTTTGCTTTGAGACGAGATGAGAGTTTGGCTTAGGTAATGTTGACCACAGGCCAGGGTTGGTATATTATTTGATTGAGTCACCACACATATTTGTAGAGTCTAGAATTTATACATATATAAGGTAGTATCATTTAAATTTGTTTGGTTTACTATAAATTACAAAGTTAAAATAAGCTTAGTATAACACGTAAAACAATGCATAATGAAAATATAAAGATCTTATCCTGTCCTTGCTCCATTTCCACTGCCTAAAGTGTGCAATATCAGTGACAAAAAAGGTGCATCTTGGACATGGAATTGTTAAACCACTATGAGTAATGTATATCAGGACATGTTCATTAGAGGGGCAGGAGGAAGTGTAAAGGGGCAGATGTATGCAGATGTGTTCCTATTTACATTTTGATGATAGCCATTGACGTATGTGCATCTCTTTTGGCTGTACTATAGGAATATGTTAAGTAATTTTATAGAAACATAGCTTTTTGCTAATTGTTTTTTGAGACAATGTCTCACTGTGTTGCCCAGGCTAGAGTGCAGTGGTGTCATCATAGCTCACTGCAACCTCCAACTCCCAGGCTCAGGCAATCCTCCTGCCTCAGCCTCCCGAGTAGCTGGGACTACAGGTGAATGCCACCATGCCCAGGTAATTTTTCTACTTTCTGTGGAGACAGGGTCTCACTCTGTTGCTCAGGTTGGTCACGAACTCCTGGCATCAAGCAATCCTCCCACCTTGGCTTCCCTAAATGCTGGGATTACAGACATGCACCAACGTGCCCTTCTTGCTAATTTTTTAATAATATAGGTCTGATAATACATTATCTTAGAAACATTGTACTTAATGTTCTCTGTTGCTTTATGCTTTATTTTAAACTGAGCATCAAGGGAATGCAATATTTTAATTGGAACTTTGCCAGGACTTTTATCTAGAGGCCTGTTGCCATTTTTGTCTTCTATGAAATTTTTGTCCCAAGAAAGGGAGAATTACATTTTTTCCTAACAGATTGAGTTGGTGTAGTGTATTCTTGGTTATTAAAATACTCATATAGCTTTGGTATTTTGAATTGGTAAATATTCATGATGTATGAAAAAGCATGATATATACTATATGATCTCAATCCCATAAAACCGGATGTTGGGTATATACACACACAGGACCTAGAAAGACACAACAAGCTGTAAACTGCTTGTGATTGTGGATGACTTTGTTCTTTGCTTCTTGTGTTTTTCAATTGGCTATTAACATTGGCTATAATGTACATATTAACTTTATAAAAATGAAGATTATTTTAATCTAAAGAAAGCATTCCATAAGTCTAGCATATACTTTTGTACATCCTTGCATATATGTGTGTGCATATATATACATATATGTAGAAATATATATACACATAAATGTAGAAACATACATACATATACAGGTGATGATTTGTTTTAACAAAGTTAAAAATCATACTATACAAATTGATCTGTAAACTGAAACTTGACAGAATATCATGGGCCATTCACATATTTATCTTTTCTCCCCTAATTTGTGTGTGGCAGGGGATTGTACATCTGCTTTTTAGTTCAGGTATTTTTTCCTCACTTCTATCCATCATCTTTCCTTTCCCCCATCCTCATCACCCTCCCTCCCCAGTAACACATGTTAAAACCTAGTATCTCTCTAATCACATACACACACATACATACCCTTATATGAGAGAATTGTTATTGCTTTATAAAAATTGGATCATGTTATACACATTTCTCTAAATCTACTGTTTGCTCAACAGTATTTCATGGAAATTTCTCTACACTGACTAATATAGCTCTAGTTCACTCCTTTTAATATATGCATAAGTTCCATGCTGTGAATATGTCATAATTTATTTAACTATCACAATGTGGCAATTAATATCCTTGTATATATTTGCATTTGTAGTTGGTTTTTTATTTCTATGGAATACATTTCTATAAGTGAAATGCTAGGCCACCAGATATATATATTTTTTAATTTTGATTTTTTTATTTAATTTTAGTAGGTATTGCCATACCTCTTTCTAAAGATATGTAACAAATCCCATCATTGATGTATGAATGTACTCTTAGTGTTTGTCACCCAAGACAGTCCTTTACATTTTTGTATGTTTGTTTAATTTTGTCATTCTAATGCCAGTAAATTGACAAATCGAGTCAACTTTTTGTGTGTTTATTGAACACATGCTTTTCTAATTTTTCTAATGACTTATCTTTATACATAGTACTCTATGTATGATTATGTATATAAACTCTTTGTTATTTGTTTCATCAATACTTTTTCTAAAACCATCACTTATTTTTGACTGTTTATATATCAGAATTGTTTTTAACTTTTGATAAATATATCTATATTTTTTTATATGTTCTGAGTTTCCAGTCTTGATTATAAAGTTCTCTTCCACCTCTATATATTGTCTAGGCTTTCTTGCAAATTTTTATTTGTTTGCGTATTTATTTGCATTTCCATGTTTAATCATCATGCAGAAACATAATAGCTTTAAGTTCTAAGCTCATTCCAGGTTCCTATTTCTAAACTCATTCCAATTACTAGAGTGAACTCCTAAAACCACTCAAATATTCACTGTTGGACTGATCCTTTTTCTACCAACCACTAGCCTGATAGAAATTTTACAATTCTGTTAAGTCTGATGTTTTATGCTCATTTTCAATATTATCAAAGTATTCATTTCTAAACTTTCATTCAATTTAGCTTAAATGATTAAGATGTAATTCAAATTTTTTATTTTTCCATTATATTATGGCATAATTATAATAACTGCTCCTACTTATTGAATGCATAGCAGGATAATTTATTGAGATATTAAGGTGTGCTATGTTTTTGCTGTAGCAGGCCTTTGCTTAAACACCAGAAGTGCCCCACAGAAAGGTTCCAACATCAATACCCCCTACTAGCTTTTGTTTCCAAAGTGTGCCCAGAGGAGGAGGGAGAAAAGGAGTGTTATCCGGTGGGGAGGCAGAGACAGAGAGACATCTGTAGGGTTGCAGGTTTAGTGAAAGTTGGAATTGTCCCCTGCTCCCTGCCCCCGACATAGAAAAGCTGGGCTAGCGACTCCCAGGCTCCCAGCATCCATCAACAAAGTCCCCAAGTCCTGCCTCACCTAGAAGCAGCACAGCATCATGTAGAAATGACCATATAGTGATGCCATTAACTGCCAAATATCTTAGCAATTAAAGACCCCCATTTTTTTTACCCAACTCTAGACAAAAGGAAGGAAATCCAGAACTAAGGATGGAGTTTCAACAAATCTAACAGAAGGCAGGCTCCAAAGAGATTAATACTGGTTTAAGAAACAGTAGCGTGGCTCTTATTTGTACTCTCCTATTTCTTGAAGTAAAAGTCATGCCAATTATAAATAATGTGTACTGGACAATATACTAAATTTATGAGACTGATGAAGTCTTATTCAACACTGATTGCAGTTTAATGAGTATGGTACTGTTATCATACCCCTTTATCTTCATGTGACAGATGAAGAAAGTTAAATTAGTTCATCTGACATCACATCACTGGTGAGTGGCTGAACCATGACCACTTTGAACCATGATTCTATACTGCTTCAAGATGATATACATGAAAGCATTCAGTACACTATAAAATTTTATATAAATATAACACAAATGCAATATAAGTTATTACTACAAATGTAACAGGATAATATTTGGGAATATTGGATTTCCCTCCCTGCCTGCCCTCACCCACCTCTCCTCTTTGAACTTGTTATCCTTCCCCCCCAGTGAAGCTGGGCTACGAACAGGAGGCTCAGTTCCTGCATAAGGGGAGGGCAGATACCTCCTTCAACAAAGAAGTCACAACTTGGCATTGAGTTTCAAATAAAATGTTTTTATACCCGGAGGAAAAATAATACTCCAAAAGCCAAATGCTTTCTTTTGATTAGTCAGAGCTAGGCACCAAGGAGAAAGAAAATTATGTTTTGAATTGGGGTGGGGGGGAAGCTTAGAGGACTGAGCTCAGAGAGTATAAAAATTAAGTCATAAATATAGAAGAAAGAGAAGAGCTTAGAAGATGCAAGACCGAGGTTTACATGCTACCTGCGTCACTGAGACAGGTTTCAACACCCCATTTCCCTGGGTCTTGGCTGTGGGGAATGTGAAATAATAGGACCCCCAAGGAGGCTTGGTGGAATAACAGAAAGTCAGCTGGGCCTGGCTTTCCAGGGACTATCCTGAAAAGAGTGTAAGCAGCCTCAAGGGGGCCGGGCTTTCAGCCTGGCAACGTAGGGACACAATGCTTGGGTAACAAAAATAGCATTTGTGCATGGACATATGGGAGCCTGAGAGACATACACACTCTGAGATGGTGCAAAGAAGGCAGCTGAGGTTTTTTTGAGCTTTCTAGAGACTAAAAGATCTTGTGAAGCAGAAGAGATCCAAGTTTGAGATGAGGGAGATGCACAATGTAAGGCCCTCCAGATATAGGCATGGCAGGACCTGGACATAGACTTCATTCATCAGGGTGCCAGCTAATGCCCAGGAACCAGACAGGCACCAAGATGGGATCCCCAGTGGCCAGGCAGGACAAGCCGCATCACAGCAGGGGCAAAGTGTGAGAAGATGGCCATAGAGCAGATGCTCCCCTCCTCATAGTAAAAGGCACTTAAATCACCCAAAGTTAGATCACCCCCTCCAGAAAAAAGAGACTTAGACTTTTCTTTCCCCAAACAGACTGAGTTAACATGAAGGAGACTTAAGACATCAACTAGAAATTGCTGGCCGGGCGCGGTGGCTCACACCTGTAATCCTAGCACTCTGGGAGGCCAAGGCGGGAGGATTGTTTGAGCTCAGGAGTTCAAGACCAGCCTGAGCAAGAGCGAGACCCTGTCTCTACTATAAATAGAAAAAAATTAGCCAAAAAACTAAAAATAGGAAAAATTAGCAGGGCATGGTGGCGCGTGCCCTGCTGCCCGGGAGGCTGAGGCAAGAGAATCATTTGAGCCCAGGAGTTTGAGGTTGCTGTGAGCTAGGCTGATGCCACGGCACTCTAGCCCAGGCAACAGAATGAGACTCTGTCTCAAAAAAAAAAAAAAAAAGAAAGAAAGAAAAGAAAAGAAATTGCTGAGTGTCTGTGAAAAGACAACTAAGGGCACAATAGTCCACTATAAATAAAGTTTCACTTAGGCATATTTGAGCCATAACATGAACATGTGGATCTTGTTAAACTGAATTTCCTATTAAAGTACCATTGCCTGTTTTAGTGTGCTCGAGAACTATAACATAAGATATTTCATCACTGATAGAATCATCCACCTCAGGCTCACTGGAATGAAAACTCTAACCTCTCCTTTTTAATCTGATTCAAAAACAGACGATCATTCCTTAGTTATTGAGCGCCTATGTGTCAGCCTCTGTAGTAGGCACTACAGATACAGTGATGACATGACAGAAATGACTCCTTTGCACACGGAGCTTACAAACCAGTGAGAAAGAGACATAGAGAGACATAAAGAGACTTTGTGCTCCAGTGCAGTCATCATAATAATGGGAGGGCACCAGCAGCTATGCGTGAACCCAGAAGGGCCACCGAACCAGTCTTGGGGATAAAGGAAACCTTCCTGGAGTAAGCGAGCTCTTGCCTAAGCCTAAAGGGAAAATCAGCCCTTGGGTGGAGGGGGACAGGTGGGGAGAGGAGGAAGACGGCTCTGGCAGTAAGCACAGCAGGTGCAAAGGCTGGAGCTGCCCATGAACATGTGATATGTAAGGAGCTGAGAGCTATTCAGTTTGGCTACAACATACGTATATACACGCCTCCAGATTTTTCTTCCTTTCAAACAGCAGCCTTCGCAAATGAATCACTTAAGTCTGAAAGCACCACTCTCCAGGATCCACAAATGTTACTTTGAGTTTTTCAGGAAAGACTTTTATTCTCTTTATATTCTTCCCTCTGCACGATTCTCAGAGCACAACCTTGAGTTCAGTAATTCTTAGGTGAAAATGGGACCACGGTGGGCAGGTAGTTAGCTGTCAAGGACTAACCTCCCCAGGTATGCTCTATCCATAAGGCCATGATGGGTAATAACAGAAATAATGCCTAATGTCAGGGGTTCTCAAACTTGCTTAGTTCACTTAGAGTCTTAGAAATTTTTTAACATCTTCTCTAGGCATGGATATGCCCAATTCCATTTACTAAAGTTCCATGACCTAAAGTAGTTAGATCACAGGAACTGTAAAACATGAAAAACGAATGTAGCGCAATCTAATGTTAGAACCTGAGCTAGCATCCAACAGATATCAAGTAATACTGTGTTAACCTCAAAAAGTTTAAAATATCCTGCATATCTCCATGAGCTCACTAAAGCACCCTGGGACCCCCTGCTGAAGATTTTACCTTGTTGACTGACTTCCAGCGAGGGAATTGGACTGCATACTTTGGGATGGGGCATTGGAGGGAGGAAATCGGGCTATTCTCCCATTTTCTCTCTGCTCTTGTAGCATTTCTGGCAGCAATCGAGTCTTCTCCATGGCTGCAGCTCCAGCCAGACAGCCTACCATGGCGCTAGGTTCCACCAGGTGACGCCATCCACTAGGCTCCTTAACACTGCCTCCTCCCATTGTCTTGCAGACTAACGTTGCATGGTGGTCAGCTTCTAAGATGGCCTCCAATGATGTTCATGCCTACAGCCTAAACTGTATCCCCCCAAAAAGATATGTTGAAGTCCTAACTCCCAGGGCCTGTGAAAGTGACCATATTTGAAAATAGGGTCTATACAGATGTACTCACATAAGATCAATAGGGTGGGCCCTAATCCAATATGACTGCTGTTCTTCTAAAAAGGAGAAATTTGGACACAGAGACAATGTGCACACAGGGAGAATGTCATGTGAATGAGGCAGAGAACGGGCTGATGCATCGACAAGCTAAGGAATGCGAACGATTGGCAGCAAATCACCAGAAGCTAGAAGAGAGGCATGGAACAGTCTCCCTCACACCCCCCCCCAGAAGGAACCAATGCTGCCAACACCCCAAACTTGAACTTTCAGCCTCCAGAACTGAGACAATAACTTTCTGTTGCACCACTTGGTTTGTGGTGCTTTGTTACGGCAGCCTTAACAAACTGATATGCCCACCATCTGGTATTCACACCCTGGTGTTATCCTGTCAGTGTGGGCTGGATTTGGTGACTCACTTATCACAAATTAGAAAATGGCAGAAGCAATGGAAAATCAGTTCAGATATTAAAAGATGGGGCTCTGTCTTGAGTTTTTCTCTTATAGTTTTAGACTACTTGCTTTGGGGAAGCCAGTTGCCATGACATCAGGCTACCCTGTGGAGAAGCTCACAGGGCAAGGGGTCAAAGTCTACCAACCATCACCAGAGTAAGCCTGGGACCAGATCACTTGCCCTGCTCAAGCACCTGTAGGTGAGGCTGCAGCCCCAGTAGGGAGCTTGACGACAACCTCATGAGAGATTTTGAGCCAGAGAAACCCATCTAATCCACGCCTACATTCTTGACCCTCAGAAACTATGTGAGGTAATAGTATTTTGTTGTTTTAATTCACTGAGTTTAGGGATCCTTTGTAACATAGCAGTAGATAACTAAAGCGAATGGTACTGGCTTCCTACTGCTATTAATCCTTAGGTGGTTCTCACTTGGTTTCTTAGTTTTTCTATCACCTTTGTGGCCACGCTGGCATTAAACGGCCTCTGTTTTAAACTCAGAGTAGCATCAGTAGCCTGGCTGATACTTTTAAGCAATTATCACATACTCTAAAATATAGGAATAACATGACTGCTAAATAGTATTCGTGCTTTTATACATACAAAGTCAAACCTCATCTGAGAATTTTAATGAACCCTCCAAACAAACAGAATATAGCAAACCTGACTTGTTTTTTCTTGTAGCCCAAAAAAAAACCTTAGTGTCATGAATTCAATGTCTTATGCCTTAAGTGAACTTAGTGGCATGAATGTAGTGTTTCCTGAGGAAGAATGTTGATTTCTACCTTGATTGGTCAGGCAAAACCTTCACATAACTGCCAATGAGAAAGAGTCAATATTTCTAAGATCATCACAGCATCTCAGGCTCTTAGGTATAAAATGAAGCAGACATTTATTATTTATGTACTGTCACAGCTATGTACGGTCGTAAACAGTAGCTGACATTCCACTAGGTCAATTCTGAATTCTGAAGAGCTTCGTGGAAAAATTACATCTTAGTGCCAACTCTAACTCTTTTGTTTTCTAGACTAGTAATTTCTATTTAGCAGGCTTCACACTGATCTGAAATAAAGAAGGCAAAAAATTGTTTTGTTTTTATTATTCCTCTAAAAATGTATTTGGGGACATTTATCTACTCTTCAAATTCTTCATAACTGGGAGTTTGCATGGGGACTCTGGGACTTGATGTCAATGTATTACTTTCTGAGATATTTCTGCAGGCTATTCATCTGCCCATAATCACTCTCGTTCATTTTTCCAGGCCTCAAACCTGTGTGCTTCAATTTCTAAGGAGTCTAATTATAAATCTGAATATTACATTACACATGCAGAGCCACATTTTAAAAGTTTCCTCAATTTTTCCTGTCACAGAATCCTTAAATTTCTGCTATTTTTCAAACAATTTTCTTTCTTTTTATTTTTTTTTTCTTTCTTTTTTTTTTTTTTAATGGTGTCTCAGTCTGTTGCCCGGGCTAGAGTGCAGTAGTGTCATCATAGCTCACGGCAACCTCAAACTACTGGGCTAAGTGAACCTCCTGCCTCAGCCTCTCAAGTAGCTGGGACTACAGGTGTGCACCACCACACCCGGCTGATTTTTCTACTTTTTGTAGAACGAGGTCTCCTTCTGTTGCTCAGGCTGGTCTCAAACTCCTAGGCTCAAGCAATCCTCCTGCCTGGGCCTCCCAAAGCACTGGGATTAAAGGCATGAGCCACCATTCCTGGCTGATTTCTTTTTCCTAAGTACCTTGTTTTGAAACTCCATTTCCCTGGTGTGGCAATCTGAAAAAAATTACACTATGTCCAAAAGATTACAACAGTGTTCGATGCATTGAGACACAATCTTTGCATTAGGACCTAGTTCTTTCATTATTATCTGTTTGCATTTCATTATTAGAAGCCACCAGACTACATTTTTAATTCTATAGATTTATATATAATAGTTGACTGAAACTGTGTATTTGAGAGAGCAGATAGGAATGATGGATCCTGAAGAGTAGGCTGTGGTTGTGGTGATGATGTTTTTAAGAACAATTAACACATCCCAGGGATCTAAGATTATCTCCAGGTATGGGGTATTCATGGGCAAACCTCAGAAGCAAAGAACCTTCTATCATTCCCTCTTTGCATAAAAATCATCCCTTCTCACTGAGCCACAATGAGTGCAAAGTGGTGCTCTGATATGTTCAAATGCTGAGCCACCTCAGAATTAAACAAACTGGACAAAACAGCCTCTGGTGAAAAGATGAACATGATTCAAACCTCAGAAAAACCTGCAAGGACTTTTTTAGTGTATTTAGCAATACGAATTGGTAAAATAAATTTGTGGTTTAGTCTTCATCAAATAATAGGTACAGTGTGTTCAAAATACATATTTTAGACAAAAAACATGCTTGATTGATACCCCTGCCGGTCCCACATGGAACATGCGTGTCGTATTAAATTAATTGGATGGATATTTCAAGTATTCCTTATTTCTGACACACAGAAAGGGTAATTAGAACACAGAACTTTGATTTTGACGTAGATGAAGATGAAATCATGGGTAAATTTCCTAGGTTTATATGAATTTAGGGGGTGTGTGCATTTTGAAACAAATCTAACATTGGGATGGTGCTGAAATCTATTATCTAGGCATTTTCTAGTTTAGCATTCTGTTACTAAAGGAGTGTTTCTCTGGCACAGTTGGTAAGCTGACTGCTAATTTCATTTAAATATGTTACTGGATATGCTATCTACTGAAATTATTAATCTTTGTGTGTGAAATGATGAGAACTGGGTTAAAAGAAGAAGCAGATTAACTTATACTGAAAAGAAAGGATAGAGTACTGTTGTTTTCTGTTTAAACTTTGTCTTTGGTAAGATTTCTCCCAGGAAGAAAGCTTGGCACTTTGGGGGATCAGTATCTTACCTTGTAATGCCAAAATGGACTTAATTAATGCCTGTACTCAGGTTTTGCCCTTTAATACACTCTGTATCAGGGCTTTCTAATGGATTTTTCCTCTTTGTTTTTAAAGTATGATCAGCATTTGACCAATTTCCAATGCTCTTAGCATTTTATTTAAAGAATAACCACTAAAAAATAACTTTTTATAATTTGATTATCCTCTTTTACTTTGCTTTATAAATGCCTAAGAACTTCTTTTTAAGAATACCCCTACCTCATTGGCTAGTCAAGATGCTGTGATCGGCCGGGCGCGGTGGCTCACGCCTGTAATCCTAGCACTCTGGGAGGCCGAGGCGGGTGGATTGCTCAAGGTCAGGAGTTCGAGACCAGCCTGAGCGAGACCCCGTCTCTACTAAAAATAGAAAGACATTATATGGACAACTAAAAATCTATATAGAAAAAATTAGCCGGGCATAGTGGCGCATGCCTGTAGTCCCAGCTACTCGGGAGGCTGAGGCAGTAGGATCGCTTAAGCCGAGGAGTCTGAGGTTGCTGTGAGCTAAGCTGACGCCACGGCACTCACTCTAGCCTGGGCAACAAAGTGAGACTCTGTCTCAACAAAAAAAAAAAAAAAAAAAAAAAAAAAAAAAAAAAAAAAAAAAAAAAGATGCTGTGATCAACCTATCCTACATAATGTGTTTAGAAACAAAGATTTAAGGGAAAAAAAAAATGAAAGTAAGTACATCCTGGCTTGGCTATTGAGGGGAAAAGAGAAAGGATTGAGTACTAAAAATTATTTAAGTGTTCCTGACAAAGGTATGTTAAAAGAATACTATAAAAGTTTGGAATTTTATAAAAGTGCTGGTTAATATTTAGGTATCTTTCCTGAAATTCTTTGCAGTTCACTTTTTATGGAAATATAATCCAGTGAAGCACTCAAAAGTTTTTTTTTTTTTTTTTTAATTGAGGTTTTTCTAGATAAACTCTAGGGTAAACATTCACATAGTCACAAATAATGTAATTCTGTAATTGTGGAATGCCTGTATGTTTTGTTTGATACATCTTCCAGGGAGATGTCTGAATACAATACTCCATCTGTGAATGTTATAAATGTTGAAATAAAAATAAGAAATGTGAAGAAAAAAAAAAAGAAAAACCTGTAAGGAGAAAGAAGCTGGCCCCATACCTTTATTTTTGTTCGTTTTCCACTGAGAATGGTTTCTGGTGCTACTTGTGTTCCTTTGGTCCCCCAGAATCATCCTTAACACTCTAGAAAGCACACAGCTAGCAGCAGCATCTCAGCAAATGTGAAGATTACTAGTTCTGGGGGCTCATTCATGGGATCCTTGTCACCTCTTTAGTCAGCATCAAAGAGACTTAAATGATCTGGGCCACAGTCATTCTCAAAGGTAAACTTTAGCACTCTCAGGCCTTCGGCCAGGTGTCATCCACAGGCCAGCTCCCACTTTTTACAGGTACTCTCAAACAAAACCAAAAAAGTGAATTTTAACAAATAAGTAGCCTTTTGTATATCTGAGGTGTTGCTCAAACGCAACAAGTATTTTCCAAGCATAGAACCCAACTATGATTTTTTTAAGGAGGAATGATGTGGGGAATAAATAAATGAAGCTCAAGGGTAGTGTATAAAATCTTTCTTTATCACAAAGCTTTTGTAGTCTTCATGCTATCAGTATGCGTTCTGCTCATAATAAAGGAAATAGAGAACACAGTGAATTTGGAACATCATTCTGATTAAGCATCAGGCTAAAAGTTGTAAATTTTTATGAGGCTAATTTTAAGATCTTAGATGTTTACCTAAGCTTTTCCAATGCTTGGAAGGCAAAGGGAAGATTACCTGTATTTAAGTCACTGTAAAGCAATTGCATTTACATATTTTGTTTTTAAAGCAAAGCAGGAGCTATAAGGTATGTGAAAGCAATTACCACTCTGCCTCAGGAAAGTTGTAAGCCCGCAAGGTAGAAGAGGTTAGAATTGCTATAAGTAGACTCTTTTTATCAGTCTCAGGAGCAATGCTACAAGTTCAACAGGAAGGAGAATAAGGAAATGAAAAAGTCTCACCTCTAAAATTTATGTTACCCTCAGTTGGAAATAATAGTGTGAATTTCCACATCACATGGCCACGTACCATATGAACAAGATCTTGGGAGTCAGACCAACTGGATTTCTCATCTGTATTACATCCATTTTTTATGTCTGTTTTTGAGCAACTTCTCTTAGGCAGTTTCTTCATCTGTAAAATGGTGATGATCTAATCCTCCAAGAATAAATTAGATATTCATATATGGTGTTTAATCCTGGTAGCTAAGAACTATTGCTTATCTGACAAATAAGATTATTTTCCAATAGCAATATAAAAAAACAGTGCATATATGACTTTTACATTGCCCAATATTTATGTTATTACACTTTTGCTCATCTCTGTTAACACTGATAATTATAAAGTATAAAAGTTTCAAAGATTTCACAATTTCACAATCCTCTTTGGATTTAAAATAAGTCCAATTGTTTAAATCCTCTTTGAAATAAGGAACTTAATGATGTGCACTCCACTCATCAGTATTTTCATGGACATAGTAGTCACACCACCTTTGAAAACAGTCTCACAGCATGACACAGGCTATTCACATGTAATAAGGAAAAAAATCAAATTAAAATTCACAGGTTACTGCCATTTAAAAATAGATCATATATCACTGGTTAGTACAGTTTTAGGGGCTACACATTCATCAGGTGCACATCAGATGCACCCAGAGCTCCTTCTGCCTAGCAGCCATACCTGTGTGACCTCAGACCCAACTCTTTGAACCGGAAGTGGACACCTGTATCAGAGGGAACCCCGATATTGACTAACTGTAACTGATAACTTAGCAAAGAAAAAGAAGACCTGGCCAATTGGGATCCTCTTCCAGGTATTTGAATTGGGAAACAGAAATGCTGTGGTCAGCTGGAGAAGGGAGAACATGAGCTGAAGGGACATCGTGTAACCCGAAAATATGGACAAGACAAAGTTTCGGTGTATGAGGGTGACAAAACTTGGAGTAAACAGAGAAAGCCAATTGGAGAAAAGTGAGAAGGATAAAAATGGAATGGAAATGCTGTGAGAAGAAAAGAGGGGATGACATACCAGGTGTTGGGGGTTGAATGGTGTGGCTCAAAAAGTTATCCTCAAATCCTAACCCCCAGTATCTCTGAATGTGACCTTATTGGGAAATAGGGTCTTTCCAATGTAATCAAGCTAAGATGAGGTCATGCTGGATTAGGGTAGGCCCTAATGCAATATCCTGCATCTCTAAAGGAAGAGGCAAATGCAGACACAGAGAGAGACAGTGAAGAAGGCCGTGTAAAGGCAGAGATTGGAGCTGCACTACCACAAGTCAAGGGATGCGGAGAATTGCCAGCAACCACCAGAAGCCACAAGAAGCAAGGGAAAGATTCTTCCCTACAGCCTTCAGAGGAAGCATGGCCCTGCCAACACTTTGACTTCAGACTTCTAAGTCTCCAGAACTGTGAGAAAATAAATTGCTATTGTTTTAAGCCACCAAGTTTGTGGTACTTGGTTACAGTAGCCCTAGGAACCTAATATACCAGGTAATGCTTGAGAGGTTGAGAGAACAGCTGCTATTCTTGAACATTTTTCAGTTCCCATGCAAGCTGGTTGACACCATTTGCCATTAGAGTCCTATGAGAGCTCCCTGAAGCCTTAAGGATAGGCTTGTCACATCAATGAGTATGAGGGGACCTCCACTTCCTGCATCAAAAAGAGCCTAAAGAAAACATGAACAGGCCGGGCGCGGTGGCTCACTCCTGTAATCCTAGCACTCTGGGAGGCCGAGGCGGGTGGATCTCTCGAGGTCAGGAGTTCGAGACCAGCCTGAGCAAGAGCGAGACCCCGTCTCTACTAAAAATAGAAAGAAATTATATGGACAACTAAAAATCTATATAGAAAAAATTAGCCGGGCATAGTGGCACATGCCTGTAGTCCCAGCTACTCGGGAGGCTGAGGCAGTAGGATCGTTTAAGCCCAGGAGTCTGAGGTTGCTGTGAGCTAAAGCTGACGCCACAGCACTCACTCTAGCCTGGGCAACAAAGTGAGACTTTGTCTCAACAAAAAAAAAAAAAAAAAGAAAACATGAACAGCAACCCAACAAAAAATAAGCTTATATTTCCAAGTCTAACAGTACCAATGCTCATGTTTTCCATGATTTATACTTTATTTAAGCTATGAAGTAGTTAAGGGGATGGGGTAGCCCTAGAAAAGGTAGAAGGAAGAAATTTACTTACAGTCAGAAAGCAAGCAAAGTCTCAAATATAGCCCAACTATTTATTTTCATTGCTGAGGGAAAACTCTATAAGAAACAGGACATTAGGACATCAGCTAAGAAATACTCTATTTTTGTTTCGCATTCTGTTTCTATAGCAAATTGGTTACTGATAAGAAATTGAGGCTAGGTTTATGCTCTGCCTAATGGATGACTCAGAAATCCACTGCTGAGCAAGAATAATATATATGTGTGAGTCCACATCTATTGGGCACTGTGGTAGTTAATTGCACTTGTATATTTGGGTGGCCTACAGTGCCCAGATATTTTAGTCAAACATTATTCTGGACATTCCTGTGAGGGTGTTTTTGGATGAGATATACATTTAAATCAGTGGACTTTGAATAAAGCAGATTAGCCTCCATAATGTAGGTAAACATCATCCAATCAGTTGAAGGCTGAATAGAACAAAAACTGACCTCCCACAAGCAAAAGGGAAGTCTGCCATTCTCTTCTGTAGCAATTCAGACTACAACACAGGCTACAACTCTAGGTCTCTAGCCTGCACTCTCTCTCTTCTCTTTCTCTCTTTCTCTCTTTCTCCTTCATACACACACATATCCCATGGATTCTGCTTTTCTGGAAAACCCTCACTAATATAGATGCCTGCTATGTATAAGTCACTTTCACTTAAAAATTCACCAATTCATATTTTGACAAAGATTAACTGAGCACCTACTATGTGCTAGACACTCTTCTAGGTGTTGGAAATGTAAGAAAGAAGAAACAAAGTCCCTACCCCCAAGAAACATGATCTCACTGGAACCTCACAATTGCTGTTATTATGCCTATTTCATATGTGACAACACTAAGCCTCAGATAGAATAATAGCTGGGCAGTCAATAATTGCCTAAGCTGGACTTCCAAAGCCAGAGCTGTGACTCCAAACCCTGGACTCTTTTGACTACTCTCCATTGCATTACTTGGATGAATTGAATAAACAAATCCATAGACCAATTGCCAGATTTCATTTCAAACTTTCCCGTAATTAACTCTATGATTGAACTTTTGGAAAATGTGATGACAAAATTCCCTCTCCTTGGCCTCACATGTAGCAGAAATGCTAGGATAGCAGGAAAAGGTGGAATAATATAAGATTGTGCAAGATACTAGTCTACTGTTACTGGGTCCATCAGCCCCTAGAAAATTGTGAGCAATGAGTACTGTCTCAGTCAACTCAAACTGTTATAACAAAACACCATAGTCTGGGTGGCTTAGACAGCAAACATTTATTTCTCACAGTTTTGGAGGCTGGGAAGTTCAAGATCAAGGTGATAGCAGATTCAGTTATTGATAAGGGTCCTCTTGCTGACTTGGAGACAGTCACCTTCTCATTGTATCTTCACACAGTGAGAGGAGAGAAGGGGAGAGAGAGAGAGAGAGAGAAAGCCCAAGCACATGCTCTGTGTCTCTTCCTCTTCTTATAAGGACACTAATCCTACCATGAGGGCACCACCCTCATGACCTCACCTAAACCTCATTACTTCCCAAAAGCCCCATCTCCAAATATCATCACACTAGGGCTTGATGTGAATGTCAATATCAATATCAATGAATAGGAATAGGATGAATTTTGAAGGGGGAACCCACACATTCAATCTGCAGTGAGTACCCTCTACTGCTGTTTATTCATAAAGAGAAAGAATTTGAGTCAAGCCTTATTAGGAGCTACTATAATACAACCTCACAATTAATTTATAGTTTCCAATCTTATTAATTCTCCCTATGCCACATTTAAATATTGTCCCTTCATTGTCTTTGGCTCAATACAAACATAACTATGAAAACCATAACCAGAGAATTCAACTAGTTATGGGTCTTTGGGGGGATTTTTTGCCACAGAGATGCATGCTTCTTTTCAGTCAAAAATCAACTCATCTGATGAATTAGAAAACTCTACTCAAAGGAAAGCTGTTCAAGCAAACACAAGAAAATATTTCACCCGGAGTTCCATCTTGGTGATATTCCAAGAAACTTTATCTTACAAATCTTAAAAATTAAATTGGTCAGGGCCTGTTAAGTCTCCAAGAAAGTTCTCAGAAACTTCTGAAATCCTTTCCTTGCACACAAATTCACTCATAACTTGTGCAGACATAATTGAAACATGCTAAGGACATAGTACACACTCTGAAGTATATCCTAAAAATGCCTCAACTAACATATGGAATGTCATTTCCAAAGATACCTACACTTGTATATCAGCACAATTCACAATTGCAAATATATGGAATCATCTAAGTGCCCAGCAATGGATGATTGGATAAAGAAAATGTGCCTATACACACACACACACACATACACACACACGCCCCCTATAGCCTACTACCCGACCACAAAAATGAATGAAATCATGTCTTTTGCCCCAACATAGATGGTACTGGAGGCCATCATCTTAAGTGAAATAACTCTGAAACAGAAAGTCAAATACCACATCTCACTTATAAGTGGGAGCTATATAGTGTGTACACATGGACATAGACAGTGGAAAAACAGACATTAGAGACTCAGATGGGTGAGAGGGTGGGAGAGGGGTGAGGGATGAAAAATTACCTAATGGGTACAATATACACTATTTGGGTGATGGTTACACTGTAAGCCCAGACTTCACAACTATGCATTATATCCATGTAACAAAACAGCACTTGTACCCCTAAATGTATAAAAACAAATTTTAATAAAAAAATGCCTTTCCCCAGTGACTTCTTCTTCTAAACTTTTACTTATTCATTTACTTCATGTTTTTTGAAACACCTATTCTATTGTCTATTCCCTTATGATCTGTCCGTATAAATGAGCTCTGGGCTTAGACTATGAATTCCTAAAATGTAAATCAGAGCACTAATGAAGAAAGACATCAGTTCTCTATTTTCTATCCAGTTTTCAAAGTCTAGCTCAAATCCTGCATCCTAATAGACTTTTCTTCTGACAGCTTATACACAATCATTTATTCTCTGTGAACACCTGTCTACAACTTCTGTCATTTGTGCGACTCACTCTGACTCTTAAATATGTTTGTTTATGGCAACCCCAGAATGCAAGACCAAGCTATCTGTGGCCATTGCACATTTTAGTGGGGCTTATGGGGTTTGCCTGGCCCGGGATCTAGGTGAACCAGTGTGTAAGAAAACTTATTCTAAGAGAAGGGTCTTTGGGTTCTTCCTGAGGGAAGGGATGATGGCATGATGAAGTCTGACTCTCAAATTATTCACAGCACAGTCTTCAAGATTTAGCTCCCAAGTGCAGAGATGAAGAATGGGCTGCAATAAAATAAATAAAAATGAAATAACTTTATTATCTACTTGATAAGAAACTAAGTGGAGATGGAACTGCTTTGCAGCAGAAGGTAAAAACAAAACATTTTCCACACATCAGTAACATGAAATTGAGGATTCTCAGTTAGAAACAACTGAGGATAAATAGCCAGGCACTGCCAGGCTTGAGTCACCATCCACAAGGGGAAGTCAGGCTGGCAGGAGTCTTCAGTGTTGTGACCTCAGATGTGCTCAACAAGATGTAGCAAAAACTCACGGTGTTAAGATGGAACTACAGGCCGCATGCGGTGGTTCATGCCTGTAATCCTAGCACTCAAGAGAATTACTTGAGGTCAGGAGTTCAAGACCAGCCTGAGCAAGAGCGAGACCCGTCTCTACTAAAAATAGGAAAAATTAGCCTGGTGTGGTGGTGTGCACCTGTAGTCCCAGCTACTCGGGAGGCTGAGGCAGAAGGGTTGCTTGAGCCCAGGAGTTTGAGGTTGCTGTGAGCTAGGTTGGTGCCACAGCACTCTAGCCCAGGTGACAGAGCGAGACTCTGTCTTAAAAAAAAAAAAAAATTTAAAAAAAAAAGGTGGAACTACAGAAGGAAGCATGTGTGAGAAATTCTTCAACAGCCTAGGGGGTTAGGAAGGACTTCTGAAGGGTGAAAACTCCTTCAGTGATACAGCCCTGGGAGGAGAAAAGTAAAGAAGACATTAGAATATTTTTGTCTACCAATTCCCTTCCCCTCTTGGCCAGGTTGTGTGGTATATTTATTATTTTATATTTGTATTTAAATATATTTGGGAGTATTCTTTAATTGCAAGTTCCCTGAGGACATATACTCTTTTGTACAGTCCTTTCTCGGTATCTGGGGGTTTGGTTCCAGGACCCCCACCGCAGATACTCAAGTCTCTGATATAAAATTGTGTAGTATTTGCATACAATATATCCTCCCATATACTTTAAATTATCTCTAGATTACCTAACATTATAACATTATAGCTTATAATACCTAACACAATGTAAATGCTTTGTAAGTAGTTACTATACTGTATTGTTTTTGTTTTTATATTATTTCATTATTGTATTGTCAGAGTTTTTTTCAGGATATTTTAGATCCATGGTTGTTTGAACCCCCAGATGCAGAACACGTGGGTGTGGAGGGCCAATTGCACAGACTTTTAGTATCTCCACACGGTGCTGTCTACAGAAAATCACAGGCGCACACCCTCATTATTGGTTAAGAAATGCTTTTCTATTATGATAGCGAGAATGGCTGAGTTCTTTCTGCTTATCTAGTTCAAATATGAGCTTTTACTGGTCTTGCTTTTTCATGTACAAGATGTGTAAGATTTGTGAGAAAATAAGCAACTGGCAGAAAATCAATAGAGCAGACCAAGCTAAGGGAAATTAGTTGGGCATCTTATGCAAAGCCGGCCTTTTGGCTGATGTTCAACTCCATTTCCTTTTTTTTTTTTTTTTCTTTTATTCATCTGGGACTGAAATGTGTGTTTTCTCATTTCAAGAGTAAGAAACCAAGAGCAAACAGAGGATTGTTTGAGTCGCAGCAAATATCTTTTCCAAAGAAGATTATGTATGTCTCATACAAGTTAGATTTGAAAAGTGAAGGGAAGGGATTAGGAATTACGTTACAAAACTGGGAAAAGAAAAGTGAATTAAATAATGTGGAGGAGAGTCATTAAACACTGAATGTATAAACTCTGCCCAATCTTACCTACGTTTCGCATTCTTGACGCTATAAAGTGAAGGTTTCGACACCTGAGTGGGGAAGAGGTGGGAAAAGTTGGACCACAATGTCTTAAAACAAAGTTGTGATACAACAGAGGATATGATATGCCTCATGAAAATGTGTTTCACCTAGTTAGTCTGGAAGCTATGCGAGAAGGAAAGGGTTAAGACACTGTAAAGCAGAGTTGGTAAACTATAGCCCACAGGCCAAATCTGACCCACCACGTGTTTTTGTACAGCTGAGAAACCTGTAGGGATCATTTTTACATTTTTAGATGGATGAAAAAATCATTTAAATGGATAAAAAATCATTTTGTGTGACACACGAAATTATGTGAAATTCAAATTTCAGTGTCCATAATTAAAATTTTCTAGGAACACATTCATGCTTAGTCATTTCTATGGGCGCTTTTGGGCTCTAAGGGCGGAGCTGAGCGGTCATGACAGAAACCACAGGACACACAAAGCCAAAACCATTCACTGTCTGGCCCTTTATGGAAAGTTGGATGACTCCTGATTTTTTAGAGAATTCAGCTGGACGGTAAGTTTGCTTCATTTTAATGTTTATAACATAATGAGGAGTTTATCCACCAGTACTTTTGTCAAATAAGAATGGTTGCAGGACAGTCCTATTCCAGACCCTTGTGCCACACGTGGCTCCAAGTCATGTCTATTTCTACACGTATATTTGCCCCTTGAAAGAAAACTCATTCCCCCTAAAGACTAAAGAGGTTATTTGCAGTGATTCGCCTTAATCCTACTGAGTATACAAATAACTATTTCACATGTCCTCATGCTTCCTCCTTTTTAAAATGGTATAAGACAGCAGGATTTATTTCAATAACTCACATACAACCATGTTGTCAAACAAAACTGCCCCAGCAATCTGTTCTATGACATGATTATGTCATTACTATTCAAATACAACTACGGCCTCTTCCTGGGATGCAGCAGACCTTCAGAACAAGAGATTAGATGTGGATGTAGATCACTACATGAATTAGTAAAATGGGTGACAATGGAGTCCATCGTTGATATTCTTGAACAATTTGCCTATGTTTAGACTTCTTCATTTTCCTTCCAAAGCCCAGATATTTTCACCATATTTCATATACCAGCCTCATACTTTTTAAATCTGACAGTACGTAATTAAGAAAACCTTTCTACTACTCTTGCCCCTTAACATGATATGAGTTTTCATATAATATCCATTCTCTTTTTTTTTTTGCTTCTTCCAGACTCTTTTTATTACCTATCAACTTTCGTATTTCCCATGAGCTTTCTTTTTCCTCCTATAAAGCTCAAATCACAGTAAACACTAAAGATAATTGTTGCTCCTGGCACCATTTACCTAATTCAGAACAAATACCCAGTTGTACTTGTTAAAATTCAGGCTCGCAAACAAAAACTCCAGAGGGAATTTCAAAATTCTTTATTAAATTTTTAAAAATTTAAATTTTTCTCTTAGGATGGATGCTATAATTTTAGGATAGATATCAAATCTCCCCACACTCAAATCCCAAACACTCAAATTATTAAATTATAGAAACATAAAACTATATATGGCTTTTACCATGTATGGCTATATAGAGACTTATTTTAATTTACCATGAGCTTTGCTCCTTACTATAAGAAAAGAAAAACTAACTTCAGCAAAGTTTGGCACAGTGCCTAGCATATAATAGGCAACCAATACATATATTTTTGAGTGAGCAAAGGTAATTGTAATAAATTATTATTTAGTGCTGTTTTAACTTTACAAAGCCTTTTTCTGTTTTCAAACTTCACCAATATACGTATATATGTTTCAAACATATATACGTAGGTGTTCTCAAAGACTGTACCTGCCTTTGTCAAAGCCTCACAGGGTTATCTCATTAATCACAATCTGATAAATATTAGGAGCTATAATTTCAGATGTCCAGCTAAGGCATAGGCTCCAATTTGTCCATTATCTAAGCAGGAAAAGAAATTGGACCTTCTGGAAAAGGTCTGGATTCATGGAGCTACCAAATACCCCAAAGTACCACTTGCTGTCCTAGGAAAGCTAACTAAACATATAAATGTATTAACACAACCAATGGCAAGTTAGTAAGAAATCTGAAATGGGTAGTGCAGGATATGTCACCGAGAGAGCCACAAGTTACCTGTGTCACCTCAGCATACCCATTGTGAGCCGGCATCAGGAAAAGAGATGGCTAGCCATGGCTCCACATCCCCACTTCCTAAAGAAGGGTCTACTCCCCCGCAACCCTGGTGAGCTCAGCCCTATGCATCTTGCCTCACTGGCCATAGTCAACTGGTCTAGGGATAGATATCTGATTCAAAACAGACCGTTCATATTCATTCAGGTATCAGGAAACAGGTCACTGAGCATAGTGATCATTCGTTTGGGGATTTAGGGGTATGGTGGGGTTTGTTTGTTTATTTTGGTTTGGGTTTTTTTTTTTTTGGCTGCCCAGAATCTAAATCTCCTTCGGAGGTTTGAGGAATTTCCTACCTCCCAAGACCCAGTGGGAAGCATATTGCTCTTTCCACTATAGAACCTGATTTGCCTACTAATTGCTTTCCCAGCCTCCCTTGCAGCCAAGCAACTGGCACATGACCTCAGCTTGACCAATCAGAAATATCTGCCCTGGAATTTGAATTGGAACCTAGTGAAGCACAGTTACAGGAACACTGGAGAACTGTGTTTCAGGCACTGGAGAGGACAGCAGTGGAAGTAGCAATAGCAAGGCCAGTGCCCCCAGCATCAGTGGTGTAAGCTGTGGGTGCCTAACACTCAGCAAGTGGGGTGTCCTCACAGGGCCAGCTCTGGGCATGACTTTGGCTATGGTTCTTGTTGGGTAGTCTCCTTTGTTTCCTGCCTGTTCCCCAAGGCTTCTTAACAATTCTGTGAGCTCTCCAATATCATCCAGTAGGTTCCTTTCTTGCTTAAATTAATCATGGTGGTTTCTGTCGCTTACGACTAAGAAGAGTAACTGATACACAGAGTCCAAGCCAGTTGGCTGCCAGCACCACACCATAAGGTAGAAGAAATTTGGGAGCTGAAGCTGTCATTTGAAAGTGGCCACAACAGGTATTGCCCGTAGCAGAATACATTCTATAGGTGCTCCAAGAAAAACAGACACCAAATACAATGAGACTCTGGAAAGAAAAAGTGAGAACAAGTTCACACCCTGACTTAGCATTTCCAAGCCCCAGTCCCATAAGAACAGGCCATACTTCATCTCCTACCTGTGGATTGCCTTGAAATTACCTGTTCTTTCCTTAAAATGAATCCCTCATTGTTTAAAACTTAATTCATTTTAGAAAGAGCTTTATTCCTTGTAACCACATAGGACCTGATGAAGTCAGCCTGATAAGGAGAAAACGATAATTATCTGAGAATATACAAAACAGAATGATTGGGACACAGTGGGACTCAGAGTACAAACAGGAGACAACCTTCTCTGCCTTTCTACTCAGTTAATGATGACTCTACCTTCAGTTCGGGGTGCTACAAACATTATGTGCATGTACAATTGTATTGAAACTTATTAATTAGTAAGTGACTTATACTACTCAGTGCATATGAAAATCATTAGGTCATATCTATATACTGCCCAATATGATTCCAGCTCTGATCTGTTTTTCACTCCCAACACCACTCTGACAACAAATGTGTAGCAGTTTTTTCCCCACACCAACCAATTCTCCAACTCTCTGGACACCACCTGGGTATCCTATATTTCAATTCAATTCTGACACTACCTGGAGTTAGCACGGACTCCATAGGCTAAGGGATCCATCCCACAAAATTGCTCCCACTTCAGATGACAAGCACAAGTCTGATTCCTGACCAACTGGCTATAAATCAGGGGTTACCATGACCACCTCCTCAGGTTGGATAATTTGCTAGAACAGCTCACCAAATTCAGGGAAACACTTTACTTATATTTACCAGGTTTTTTTTATGAAAGATACAACTAGGAACAGCTAAATTAAAAAGATGCATAGGGCATGGTATGGAGGAAGAGCATAAGGAGCTCCCATACCCTCTTTAGGTGCTCACTGCCCGCCTCCCACCTTGGTATGTCCACCAATCCAGAAGCTCTTCAAACTGTATTGCTTAGGGGTTTTCTAGCAGCTCCATTATACAGACACGATTGATGAAATCATTGGTCATCAACTCGATCTCCCACCCTCTCCACTCCCTAGAGGTTGGCTTGGGGGTGGGGTGCTGAAAGTTCCAACCCTGTAATCACGTGGTTGATTCCCCTGAAACTATCTAGGAGCCCACCAAGCCTCGCCTCATTAGCAAAAACGCAGGTATGGTTGAAAGGAGCTTGCTACAAATGGCAAAAGATGCTCCCATCACTCAGGAAACTACAAGAGTTTTAGGAGCTCTGTGCCAGGAACTGGGACAAATACCAAATATATATACATATATATATATTTTTTTTTATTGTATCACAATAATAGAGAAAGATTTAGCTAAAATGTTAACTATGAGTTGAAGGCTAAGAAAACTCCCCAGAAAGCAAAAACAATTATAATACCACGCAGGAACCATCTGTCAAGACAGGCTCTGGATTATAGGGAAGATGGTGGTGAGGCACAACGACAGATGGAGAATCGCATCCACTCTGGGAGGAGCGGTGGACAGCTGGCTCCCATAACCCGGGCTTCTGGCCGTCTTTTCACACATCCCGACTACATCATGACTACTCCCAAATGTGGACAAAAAACTCTGAGCAAGCCACTGCAAAATGGGCCTGTGACAGCCCAGAGTCCTGTGGGGGACAGCACAGCAGTCCGCTGATTGCCTGTGAACCCAGAAACTTTCCAGTCCTGCCCTGTTCCAGGGAATGCATCAGAAACCCGAGACAGGTAATCTGCCCTTCCCTTCTGTCTTCTGACTCTTCTTTCTTTTTCTTTTTTCTTTTTTTTTCATTTTCCAGGTTAACCAACATGGGAAATAATGAAACCCTTTAGAAAAGCCACTTTGCCTCTGCTTTTGTTCTTGGAGAGTTCCTGGGTTAGGCAAGGCTGCCTCTCATCAAAGGAACCTAAGGAATGATAGTTTTGAAGACCATGCAAACCACAAACCTTTGTAAGTCAGTTTTCTCACTGGTTAAAAAAAAAAAAAAAATCTGTAAAATACTTCCAATTTGAAAATTCTAGGAATCCAAGATTACCTGTTGAAAGTGGAAAATCTCATAATGTCTTTGCACAATTAATACAAAAATAGCCCTATTTACTTCAATGGTGTGTTGTAAGAATCAAATAAATAAATGTGAGAGTGGTTTGAAAGGCGCACAGTACTAAATAGTCTCAAAGCATCATTATTTTCAGTAACGGGATGAGATTTTCAACTTTATTGTACTGTATAACTTTCTTATAATTGGAATTTAAATGTTTGGGAATTATCAATCGCCTGCCGCTGTGATTACATTTGCCAGTATTTGTACCCAAGGAGGCACTGTCTCACTACCACCCAGAGACCCCAGATTCAACAAACCTGCTGCCGACAGACAAGCGATTACTGTTGCACTTGGTTATGACCCCTTCTCAGAGTTTACTTTTGCATCAGCCCCTCTTAACTGTCCCAAGGCCACTTATTTCTTCTTAATGAAAATGAAAGAAAATTTTGTTTGGAGAATTTCATGGTAGCCCTAAGATATCACAAAATCCAACTTGGGGAATTACTGCTTACTCACCGAAGACATCCAAGAAGCCTTTTCATGTCATCCTAGAGCATGTAACGTCATAGTAAAAATACATAACTGATACATTTTATGCTTCATTATAGCCAAAACCCAACCTATAACATAGCCTGCTACAGCAAAAGGTCACTTCGAGGGTGTCCCAGGGGCCAGCCATTGAAAGGAGCCCTGGGTTAGTTTCACCCATTGGCAATACTAGCATTCAACTGTCACCTGCTTTTTACATTAGCATGCTGTGATTATTCCCAGCAGTGGAGCTGGGCCTCCATGGTAACGCTCTTCAGGGAGCTGGGGAAGCTCTTTAATTATTAAAATGAATAATTCTTACCAACACACTTAATTGGGAAATATTACATGTTAAAGGGGCACTAATGGAACAGCTCTGAGAACCAAGCGGTGTGATAGAGTATGCTTTTTGATGTGAATTTTAGCAATACTCGCCCCATCCCATCATACCATGCATTATTTAGTTGCTTGAAAAAAAAAACTATTTCATTTCTAAGTGGAGATGGAATTATTGAACCTGCAAAAGCAAAGCTTTGAATTACTCCCATGTGTTTGAACCATTACCAGCCCACAAAAACCAAATACAGTGAATTGTAATGTTATCTCTGATTGCTAGGAAGTCAACCAAAAAAGACCCTGAACATTACATCAGCCAGTTAACACAGAGAGTCGGGTTAGTTTTACAGAGGGGTAGCTGCAGTATTTCCTTTACTGAGAAACAAAAATTTGTATATTTGAGAGGATTTGTCTAACTTCGCCCCTGGAAATCCTTAAGCATTTGCCATAGCATATGTGTGTATTTCTCTGCATATGTTACGTATTTTCAGAGAAATGAAACTTATCCCAGAGGCAGACAGAAGAACTCAATCTTATTATTAACATGTCACATGCAAATATTAATTGAAGCCCTCTGACACGGTTCTCTTATGGTTCTTTATAAAGTTTCCATCATTGAACGGAAAAAAAAAAAAAATCCAAGGCCAGTGTTCTCATTCAATGTCTTCATTTTGAGATTACAAAATGAATTTCTATGATAGAGAAAATGATAGGTGCACGGGGGATAATAACGCTGGGAAACTAAAGAATGAAAGGCAAACGCATTGGCAAGAGGCTCTGGAATCATCAGAAAT
The DNA here is from genome assembly GCF_041146395.1 of Eulemur rufifrons. NCBI lineage: Eukaryota > Metazoa > Chordata > Mammalia > Primates > Lemuridae > Eulemur > Eulemur rufifrons. The sequence goes on along the minus strand of NC_090989.1, from coordinate 221,431,952 downwards.
TTCACCCTTTGACTTGTTAGCATTTTCTTTGGGAGTAGAAGGTTGCTAGTACTAGATTTAAGTATTCCCAGAACTAATTTAAAGGAAAAAAAAGGCCTAAAGAAAGCTACTTTGGTTCAGGCACTATATTTAGAGCTTTTTGTACATTTGTTTAATTAATATAAGATTTCATAAGCATTTGAGTGATGATAAAACATTTCACATGCTGCCCACTGGAAAGATGATACCACAGATCTTCCAGAAAGTTCTCCAAGGGTCACGGGTGCTCCACCTTCAAGCTCTCAGAGTGCTAGAAGGATCTCATGGGAGAACTGGAAAAGCTGGAGGCCGACTAATTCTCCTTGACCTTGTCTCAGCCCCTGCACACCAGCACAAATGCTCGGGCCTGGCCAGGTCTGTGAATGCTGGGACTCTCTCGCTCCTTGTGCCGCATCTCACTAGGTTTAGCAATTAGAAAGCACCACCAACACACCCCTCAGATGATGCAAATATCAAATTACGCTGCTGTCTCCAAATTCCCTAGCTGGTTTTCTAGATTCTCTGGCTTTCTGAATCACTCTCATGTTTCAGTTTATCTGTCAGACTGCCTGGTCCCCTAATGCTGGAGGAAAATCAAAGAGCTGCTTGACGGGAAAGGGGTAATTACTATCAGTGACATTTCCATTAGGAAGTTTCCTACTGAGCTGCTCTCATCTTAATACCAAATACTCACATTAATGTCCCTCCCCAACTCAGCTCCCTGCACTAATTTTTTAAATTAAAATTCTAATGATATATAATGAATGACTGCTCACTGTCAGGCTGTAAAATCGATGACTCAAGGGCACCTAAATGACATGTACTTGTACCCGCCTAGACTTCCATGTGCCTGATCTTTACTATTTGTTTTAGGTCATACGTCACTGTTTTGGTTGACATCATATGATAGGCTCGTGCAGTTGTTTCATAGCACATGCAACACAGAATACATGTAAACAAATAGAGCAGTGGATTTCAAACTTGCTTTAGCAGCAACTCTACTTTCAAATGAAATTTTACGATAAATAAATATAAGTGCATTATTTATTAGCATACATTTATTAGAATAAATTTAATTTATGAGTTCATATATGTGACAATTTAAGTCAATGAATTTATTTTAAAGAAAAGAAAAATTGTAGAAATCAAGGATTTAAATGAAAATTATATAGTAACTTCAGCATTCAATTTATTTGCATAGTTTTTGTATGTTTGCACTGATAAACTTTCTGACAGCTTGTCTTGGGTTCTCAAGCTATTCTTCAATTAGGCAGAAATGGCAGAAGTATTATTCCAAAGCCTACAGGAAATCAAGGTAACCTGGCATGCTAAATTGTCACATAAGTGGTCCCGAATGTATTAAAGTTTGGCACATAACACAAATGAGTCATTTCATGTAGCATATTAGTTATTATAGTTTTAATAGTTGAAATATATTATTACATGAAACTCGAATCACACATTTAAGGAACCACTAAAACACAGCCATAAAACACTAAGGCTCTGTAGAACAGTTTGAAGACACCATTGGTGCAAATTCAATTGATGTTTCAGGAGATATAAGTAGCTAAAGAGATCAGGAAACGGTTAACTTGGAGAAAGAAGGCTGTGGTCATTGCTCTCTGTAACCTCTTAACTCCCTGAGTGCTTTGTTGTATCCACGCTCCAATGCTGACTACATTCTCCCTTGCACTGTGGGAAGGTGAGCATGTGTCTGTCCCCTCCAGGAGATTATTTGCAACTCAAGGCAGAGGATCATTGTTATGGACTGAATTGTGTCCCCCAAAAATTCATGTGTTGAAGACCTAACCTCCAATTTGACTATATTTGGAGACAGGGTTTTTCAGGAGATAATTAAGGTTAAATGAGGTCATAAGGGTGGCACCCTAATCCAATAGGACTGGTGTCCTCTAAGAGGGAGAGACACCAGAGAGCTCCCTCTCTCTCAACATATGCACAGAGGAAAAGTCATGGGAGGACAGAGCAAGAAGGTACCATCTGCAAGCTGTGGACAAAGGCCTCACCAGAAACCAACCTTGCTGCCACCTTGATCTTGGACTTCTAGACTTCCAACCTTCAAAACTGTGAGAAAATATATTTCTGTTGTGTCAGCCACCCAGCCTGTGGTATTTTGTTATGGCAGCCCAAGCAGACTTACATAATCATGAAACGAATATACCAGAAAACATTTTTTAAAAGAATACAACAAAGGAAATTTCCTTTTCATCATTGTGAATTCACCTGAATTTGATGCATAAAATGTTCAGATAGGATCACTTTGTAAGGACTGTCAATATTTTTCTGCATGAATATAAATAAAAGCTTTCGGCATTTAAGCTTGAAATGGGTGTTCATGGGTTTTGAGATGATCTCAGGTTTATCTTAGAGCTCTCTGTCCCCAGAGCTCATAATACAGGGCTTTATACACACTGTCAAACTGTTAATATGTTAAACTGGGGAAAGACGTCTTTGATTTTTTGATACAAACCCATTTAGCTTTCATAGTTTCTTTTTCTTTATTCATGTTCTTCTCATATTTTAGGCTTAGCACAAAAGCACACATGTATACCTAGGAGAGCACGGGTATTGCCACTCCACTGTTAGTGCCTATGACAATCGTGAACTATCAAGCCTGACCCCTTCTCCCTTCCAGGTTTAGATGTGGGCTCAGAATCCTTCTTAACACAGTTCTCCAGGCAGCCACTGTTAATCATCAGTCATGTGAAAGGAAAATTATTTGCCAACACGGTTTTATGCCTTTTTTAACTAAATGTGGTTTTAGATCTCAACATTCAGTAAAAATTTCAATTTTAATTATTTTCATGGCATTTACTCAATGGTAGAAATGGTTTTAGTCTGATCAGAGCTGCTAAATTAATCAACTCCAAGGGCACGATTCATCCCGTGGAGTTCTATGATCCACAGGTATGTGGTAGATTTACCCCTCATTATTCATATTTTCATTTTATTTATCACTTTCAATTATTTTTAAACAAAATTCTTAATTAGGAGATCTTGAACTCCAATGACGTTAATAGCCTACTTAGAAAAACAACTAATTTGTTTTTAAATATTTTAAATGCCTTTAATAATTATCAAATAAATAAAATATTTATATTTACCATTATTAACTGTTATCAAAAATAACTTAAGATGAGACCTCCAGTTTAGGATGGCAGCCTAAAAAATTTTTTAACAAAATATCACTGAAAGTAGGAAAAGATGGATACACCATCCATTTCCAAAATCTAAGACTTTTGTAACACATTGCCAAGTCTGGAAGATATTTGAATTATCAGTATAGTTAATAAAAGAGATTAAAAATATTATGGGTGTCTAGAAACAGAGAAAAGTTGGAGGTTGAGAAGGTAGCACCAAACATGTTAACTTGCCACCCAGCTGTGTCTGAGTCTTCCCGATGTGACTGCCTCCACTTTACACTGCAGGGGTTTTTCCAAGACCTTGTGTAGGTTAATTATCTTCACTCACCCTCAATCCAGGGATGAATTGCCTGGACACCACAGTGTTTGCCAACAGACAAGCTGTGTGGATGACCGGTGGTCCTGCTCTCTGTCCACTCATACAAAGCCCCAATCCAGATCTTAAGTTCATCTTAGCAAGTATCAGCAATACTTTGACATTAACTACTCTGAGCTTTTTAAAAAATTTATTTATTTGGGCCAGGCACGGTGGGTCACCCCTTGCCTCAAGCAAGCCACCATGCCCAGCTCAAGCGAGCCACCATGTCCAGCTAATTTTTCTCTGTTTTTTTTTTTTTTTTAGTAGAGACAGGGTCTCACTCTTGCTCAGGCTGGTCTTGAACTCCTGAGCTCAAGCAATTCTCCTGCCTTGGCCTCCCAGAGTGCTACAATTACAGGCATGAGCCACTGCACCCAGTCAAAATAGAAAAAATTAGCTGGTTGTGGTGGTACACACTTGTAGACCCAGCTACTCAGGAGGCTGAGGCAGGAGGATCGATTAAGCCCAGGAGTTTGAGGTTCCTGTGAGCTATGATCACACCATTGCACTCTAGCCCAGGTGACAGAGTTGGACCCCATCTCAAAAGAAAATTATTTATTTGTATTATATAAATTTAAGGTGTACAACATGATGTTCTGATATACATATGCATAGTGAAATGATTACTACAGTCAAGCACAAAATTCATATCCATCTCCTCACATAGTTACCTTTTTTCCTTTCTCTTTGTGAATGTGCGTGTGTGTGCGTGTGTGTGGTTAGAACACCTAAAATCCACTCTTTAAGCAAATTTTCATTATACTATGCTATAGTCAGCATGCTATACATGAAGGTCCTGTTCTCTGTGACACAGGGGCATCTTCCTATTATCCCCATACTTTATTCTCTGATGTACTAACCAGATACAGTATATAAAAACTATAACTCCTGACATGCAGTGCTGATAAGGTTCTTTCCATATCTCTCACTCCTATCCCACCAAATAGACAGGCTGTACAATATTTGAAAGGACCTACACCTTCCCAGATATAATATACATCTTCAGTGACTAAGTTCTGCCTAAATATGAGAAAGAGAGGCACGGTGCCAAGTTGGGGTTAAGCAGAGCTGTTTCTAGCCCACTGAGCACTTTTTCTTGGCAAATTAGAAAAATGATGCCTGCTATGCCACACACTCTTGTGCGGTAAACACGCTGAGCAACTATACACAGTGGCCCTGGATTACAGAACAAAAAATTTAATCTCTTTTCTTTACAAACAAGAGCTAGAGGGAGGGATGCTCATTTTCTGGCTAGCATGAGCCCTGGCACTACAAACGAGGAGTAAATATGGGGGAAACATATGTTTTCCTGTCTTTTTGTCAGGCACTGTTTATGAAGCAGTGTAACCATAGTAAAACATGTGCTTATATTTGTTTCTATTTAATTTAATTAGCCTAATTAATGCACTTATACCTTTAACTTAATGTCAATTCGCATTCAGATTCCAAAGTTAACGTGTCCTCAACAAATGCAGATGTTTTGGCCACAGAAACCCTGTGTGCATGGCTTTCATACCCAATATATCCTCTACTTCTCTCCACGTAGCTTTTGGCTCCCAAATTAAGTCAACAGAGGCAGTTTTGCTGATGTGTATAGTGATATATATATAAATTATATATACTTACAGCTGTTTTTAGTATTTCCTGGAGATTTAGCATGCATGTAGAATAGCCCCAGGTGGCCATCCCTAAGCAAATTACATAAATTCACTGAGCCTCCAATTGCTTATAATCAAAATAGGGCTTATAATATTCACCATGTAAGACTCTGTGAGATGTTGTGCCCTAGCACTTAGTACAGTGCCTGGCACAGTAAATGTGTGTGCACCTAGGTTTCATGGGCCAGTGGTTGCAATGAGTTTACATTGCCAGTAAGAATACAGATTTCACTGGCACAGGCTATGTCTGTATTATGTAGGAGCTGCAGATCCATTTCAGGTTGTAGTTGATTCTGGGGGTTCCGGGCAGAGGTCCTGTGGTAACATTTGATGTTCATATAATTTCCTTCAGGGATTCCTCACTTAAGTCTTCTACTTGCAAAGTCCCTTGAGGGCTGGACCTGAGCATAACCCCTGTTGCAGGTTCCACCACGATCATATTGATGTCAGTGCTCCTAAAACAGCTATCCTTGGTGGGCCAAAGTAGCACCATATTCCCACTGTCTACTGAGCAGAAGGAGACCGTGCCAGCTTATCACCATGTGTCATTGTACCCCATTCTTCATAAAGTGGCTCCTACTTTTGTAGCGGGACCACCAGCCCTGCTGTTAGCACTGAACATCCCACAACCCTGGAAACGCTAAGTCCCAAACTGACAAAGCAAAACAGTTAGTCCTCCTGTTTCAGACAACAGACCTATGAAGCCCTCAAGGAAACAGACATCATTCTCTCATCTCCAAATTTTCCCTTGCCCCCAGCTCCACCCCATCTGTTTGCCCCCCAGTAAACAAATACAAGCCTGTATTAGAGTTCACGAATAACAGATTACCATGAACTTGGTAGTTTAAAACAAAATCTATTCATTGTCTCGTAGTTGCTCTAGGTCAGAAATCTGAGTGTGTCTTAGCCAGGTTCTCTGCCCAGGGTGTTCCACAGTGGAAATCAAAGTATCAGCCAGGCTGAGTCCCCTGTCAGAGGTTCTGGGGAAAAATGTGCTTATAAAGTGATTCAGGTTGTTGGCCAAATTCAGTTCTTTGCAATTGTAAGACTAATGAAACCAAGGGCTAGCCTGATTAAGCCCGCCAAACTTAACCTGCCGTGCTTGCTTTTAATTGCTTCCTTCTATAATAGTGTCCAAATAATATCTAACCTCCCACTAGCTTCGTTATAGATAATATCTCTGATTGTGGATCACTATAGTAATGGGTGCGTAAAGTTGTTTTTCAGGAACTTAGAGTTGGCTCTTGTCCACTTCAAGCCAGCTGAGACCACCAACCCTTCAAGTGGGCCTGTGAAAATACCCCAGAGATGAACTTTGCCATCAGACGGCCAAAAATTCCTCCCTGAGATCATGCTAATGCCACCATTTTTTGAACATGTGTCTTGTGAAGGACCGTGTGGCTTGATTACACATGCACAGAACCCCAATGACCTCATTTTTCCCTACCACCAATCATGTATCTTTCCCCAAACCTTAGACCAACCAGTTTCTTTACCCCATAAATATCCCTCCCCTAATTTCAGGGAGGTGGATTTGAGACCTGTTCTCCCACCTCTTCCCTTGACTGCCTCATGAATAAACCCTCCTCTTTTGCATCTGTTGTCACAGTGATTGGCTTACTGCACGTGAGTAGAATGAACCCGGTTCATACCACTGAGATCTCTGTTTCCTTGCTGGATGGCAGTGGGAAACCCTCTGAGCCTTTAGAAGCCACCTCTGTTCCTTGCCATGTGGCCCCCTCCATCTTCAAAGCCAGCCGCAGGGACTCTCCCTTGCCAGAATCCCTCTCACATGCCCAATTTCTGAGTTTCAAAAGAGTCCAGTCCCTTTTAAGGGCTCACCTGAATAGGTTACATCTACCTAGGATAAATTTCCCTTTCTTGAAGTCAACTGTGCCATGTAACAACATAACCTCATCGTGGAATATCTCATCATGTTTAAAGGTTTCACCCACACTCAAGAGAAAGAGATTATACAAAGACAAGGGTCACTTGGAGTCATCTTAGAATTCTGCCTATCATACCTCCTTTTTCCCAAGTAGATCAAAAGTTGCAAAGAGATGTCTGATGAGGGCAAGGCCCCAACATCTCATCAGACACACCCAGGTCTCACCTAAAGTTCTTTAGTATTACCCAACATCTTTGATACATTCATGCATTCTTTCTCAGGGAACAAATATTTGTTGAAAATCCATTGCAAGCATGTGGCACTGTGCCAAGTGCTGGAGACACATGATGACAAGATACATGATCCTTGCCCTTGTCTAGTGGTGCAAAATTAATTAGTTAAGTATTTGATCCCATCAGGATGAAATAACAAAGAGGTTGCTGGTTGCCTGTAACCGGCTCCATAAGCAAAAAAGTGGTTTTTTTAAATAGCGTTTTTAGTTCCCTTATATTTCAAATGAGTTTTCACTGTTCACATTGTGGCTAGAGCTGGCTGCTCTAAGTGGCCTTGACAGTAAATTTAATCTTGACTCTAGTAGCTTAGTAACTACAATATGAAAGTAGGTAGAAAATAGACCAAGAGCTGTCAGTAAGATATAAGGACCAAAACTTTGTAACTTTGTTAAACTAATACATCCCTTTGAGTTTCTTTCCCAGAAATGGCAAAACTGCTTACAGCCATGAGATAACTACAGAGTCTTACTCCACCTGTTTATCTAAAAAAAGACAAGATAAGCGATACTTCACAGATTGTTCCCAAGGACCCATTGAGCCTGCTCACAAGGCTTAAAAAATGACAAATATTAACCCCTTGCTCAGTATGATACTAAAATCCCCACCCTGGGAGAGACTTATCCGCCATTTTTTGATCATGGGTTGTATGTACTAACATAATTTCTCACTGCAGTTGTGTGCCCTACACTCTATCCCAAACATGTAAGGACACATCCCTCATGCATTGTTCATTTCACCTCCGGAAAAAACCCTGACTCTGTTCACTGGGGAGGCAAATTTGAGGCAGTTCATACCTCCCCCTTCCAGTAGACGCGTCCACTGTAATAAATCCTTTCTTCCTTGACAATCCTCATTGTCTCAGTAATTGACTTTCTGTTCAGCGAGTAACATTTAACTCCCCTTGTGGGTTCATTAACATGCCCACCAAAGCCCACACTCAACTTCTATTAGAGAAGAGGCACAAGTCTGTCCACCTGCACTGCATTTCCCAGCTTCATTTGCCTTTGGGTGTGGCTATGTGACTAAGTCCTCTCCCGTGAGTAGAAGGCAATGGTTCCAGTTCCAGGCCTGGGCCATTAAACTCATTGTCACTCTGTGTTACACTGTGAGTGACAGTGGCATTGCCCATAGCAACCACGAGTCACATGTAAGAATGACAGAGCCACCAACAGCCTAAGCCCTGAGTGACTCCATGGAGCAGAATCCTTCACCACCACACTTACCACCACTCTCACCACCAAAACCAGCCCAGACTGTTATGTGAGAAGGAAAGAAACTTCTCTTTTGTTTCAGCCATTAACCTTTAGGTCTATTTGTTTCAGCAATGTAGGCTTCCCCAAGTACTACAGAACTACATGCTGGCAGGCAAAACAAAACATAACACTTTCTTATCTTACATGCATATAATATGTCTTTGAAAGGCTTTCACATCTAGTAGGAGATTTAATTTCCTCAATAACCCTGTCAGACAGGTAATAAATAGGACACCTGTTACTATACCCCCCACTACATGAGGCACGGAGGAATTCAGTGACTCAGGGAGGGGACCACAGCTCAGTGGTCATTTCTGGAATCTCTGTCACTGACTTACTATTTGGATTTAGACAAGTCATCTCTCTCTTTCTTCTTTCATAGGTTATGGTCATTCCTGTCTGGCCCACCAAAGAGGAGGAAATTCTGTGGGGCTAGTCTATGAAATACTTTTTAGCAGAAAAGCAACACAAATGTGGTATTCAATTCTATAAATTATGTTCGTAGGAGAGATTTAGCCATATTATTTGGCAATGCCTTCTTAATTGTTTAGTCTTCAATATCTTGGCTCCACTGGAATCAGATTGATGTGCAAAACCAAATATAGGCTGCTAAGCTACTATTGATCTTAGATCTCCTAAATTTTAATATGCAAGGTAATGTCATCCTCGGTCTCATTCTTGGTGGAGTCCTTTTGCATGTTATCGAAAAATGCACCTTTTCAAAATTTTTCATTCATTCACATGTTCACCAAAATTTATGAGCATTTCCTATGTAAAAGGCACTGTGTTAGGCCATGATTATCCAGTAATAAATAAGGCAGGCATAATGCCTGCCCTCAAGAAGATTATAGTCTGATCAGGAGAGAAAATTAACAAGTAAATATGCAATCTTATTTAATTACAAGTAATGATTGATGCAAAAAAGGAATGGAGCAATGAAGATGATAAAAACTGAGATATTTTTTATATCTCACCTCATCTCTAATTATATCTTCTAGAATGCACTGTACTGGGCAATCTAGGATTAGGATTATTCACAAATATATTACTTCCAAATTGCTAAGATAGCCTATTTTTTCCCCTGGACTGCTTAAGTAGTTTCGCTTTGCTCCTAGGAAATTTAGAGCTACATTTAGTACTTAGCTACAGGAAATGGCCTAATTCAGATTCCTAATTCAGTTCTTTCTACACCTTCTAAAGTGTTTCTGCTTTATTTTCTTTTTCAGGTAGAAAAGGATAGAAGGAAGGAGGAGAGGAAGGGAAGGAGAGAGACAGCAAGGGAGGAAGGAAAGAAAGAAGGAAGAAGGGAAGGAAGGAAGGGATAAATGAATAATAAGTGAAGGCCTTGCTCTTTTGCACCTAACATTCCATTATCTGTCCTCAGGCTCTGACTGGGTGACCAGATGCGATGTGGGCATTGAACCAACCTGGGAGATACTTCTGTTCAAGGTTAAGGATGCTCTAGAACCATCATTTAAGTTGAGAAAACTGTGTCCTTGCCCTGAAAGCCAAAATAGAAATAGTGACCCTATTACCACAGTCCTGTTCCCACAAAGCCTGTTCTATGTCCCCAAACAAGTTGGCAGAAGAGTTGGTAGGCTTTTAGGGCCAGGGTGATGAGGGAAATGATTTTAGGAAAGGCAAAAAGAAGAACATTTATTGAGTGCTTATATATATGAAAGGCTTTCATGAGCATTTTCTCATTAAGTGCTAACAATTTTATAGGTCCTTGGTCTACTCAGAGCACCCTCCTGCCCACACCATCTGGCCCAGAGAGGTCAGGGTGTCATGTCAAGCTCTCCCATACACCTCTCTGCATCTCTAAACCCACAGGGCAGAGTAAGCCCTTCATACAGCTCACTTGGTCATTTTATATCCATCAATTCCCACCTTTAATGAAAAAATTACCAGAAGTTTTTGGTTGATTTTGATTGAAAATTTTGGCAGATCATAGGCTCAGGGCCATATGGCAATGAGAATAAAACTTTACAGCTACACATCTCAATCTCAGTTCTTGTTTCCATCCCTTGCTCATGCAATTTTCCCCATTTTCAAGCCCCAGAGTTATCACTCTGATGTCCCTGGCTCCCTGCACATCAATGAGACACACCACTACAGAGCCAAAGCCTTGGGGGAACTCAGACCCAAAACATTCAAGAATAGAACATATGGCTTTGCCAAAGCAGAGTGACACAATGACATGTGTCTTTACAAACTTAACAGTCTGTAATCTGCTACAGCTGCCATGGAACGGCCTGTCTGTCTTGGCAGCTGCCATCCCCTGTCCAGATGGGTTTAGGTGTGGAAACCGCATGGCTTCTAAAGTGAAGGACACTTCTCCAGTGGAACTAAAAAAGTATATTCAGATGCTGGGTTGAGTATTCATAATTTTTAACTATGTTGTTGGTTAATAAAACAGTCATTTCTTTATTTAGTCACAGAAACATCAACACATCCACACTGAAGCATCATAACTTTGTAAGCACAGTTATCGGAAACAGTGTTACTTTCTTGTCCAAGGAGGGCTTTCTAGGTGCATAGCTAGGAAGTACAGGTCCATAGCAGGGTTAGATGCACACCTTCCCCACCACCATCACCGACGCTACCACCGCCTCCTTCGTGTCTTACTGAGGTCTGTCTTAGACCCTCCAAGTGCTCCCGTAGCAATGGCCCATCAGAGCACTCATCACTCTGCTGTGACTCCCTGCGCACTTGCCTGTATCCTCCCTACTGTGGAACGTCAGGGAGAACAGAAACCACGTAGGTATCGTTAACTATTATTTTCTTAATACCTCGAAAAGAATGTGACACATAACAGGCACAGTTGCTCAATGAGTATTTGTGAAACAGATGAATAAATTCCCTTTTGCTCTTGGTGCCCCCAGATTTCTTCTTCCTCTTTGCACCCACCTCCCCCTGCCTTGGTGGGAGCTTCCTGGCCTCGGGCTTTACTCTCCCCAGATGGCTTCTCACATGAGTCAATAGATCAATTTGTGGTTCCTCACAACATGAATTTTGTCAAAATTCATATTTGCTCCATGCCTGGGTTAACTGCCAAAGAAGTACACTTACAAGGTACGTGCAGCTGAGGCGTGGGTTGCTCGTGCAACCCGAGGTGGAGAGAACAGTCGCCCTTCCCTGAGGCCACAGGGAGACAGCTACGTTTCAAAGTCAGTTAACATCTTACACCTTTATTATTTCAAAGGATTTTTCCTCCACCTAAATCAGGCTGCTAAGTTCTTTCTCCATCTGATTTCTTCTATTATTAGTAGCATTATAAAAGTAGCTACTGCTCATTCTTAAAATGATTTTTTTAAAGGTATAAAAGGTGAAAATAAGACCTCCACTCAGTCACAGCACGTTTCTATCTGACTTTCTATCCTAACTCTCCTTTCACAGTGGAGTTACATAACACAATACGTGTCTCTTGGATGTTGGGGGGGTTTTTCTAAGGATTCTGCCATCTTTTTTCCTCTTTTCTCATTTTCTACACTCTCACTGGGATATTTACTTCCAAGGCTTCAGGTGCCCTATATGTTATATAAGTTTTTAGAGGTTTGAACTGCCACCCTCTCCTGCTTTCCTTCAAGGCCATGACCAATGGAGCATGCACACAAGGCCCACTAGCCAAATGAAACATACTGTTTATTAACGGAGTTAACAGAGCAGAGCTTGGTAGAAGCTGGAATGGAAAAAGCAGCTTATGCTCAAGATCACAGGTGGGACCTCCTGCTTCCCGGTCTTGGCCTGAAACTCAGTTATACCTGGAGTAAGTGAGCAACAAAAGCCAGCACTGCACAGCAACCCCAAGTTCACTGACACAGCTACCTACGTGGACAAGAGTCAGAGGTCTACCTTGCCAGCCCAGATGCGGGAGGAGAGAGACAGCCAGCAAAAGAGCAAGCTTCACTCCGAAGCTTTGCTCTGCACTGACCTTGCTTTGCAGTCTCAAGCCAGCCAGGCCAGTCTGATCCGGCGGGGAAGACAGAGCAGAGAAAGGGAATGACCACACTTCACACAGGGGAAAGTTCTAACCTGCTAGCAGCATAGGTCCAGAAAGTGGGAGAAAGAAGAGGGCAACCATTGATGATAGTAGCCATTAATACAGTGTCCCTGTCCACAATAAAATGTGACCCATTAATTTCAAATTCTGAGCTAGTAATGAACCTTTTCTCTGTCTCACAGCAAGGAGTGAATGAAGGTATAGTGGAAAGAAACAAAGCGCCCACCCTAGCATTCCCCCAGTTAGTCCAATTATCTGCAGGCTAAAGCTACAGTGAAAGGAGAATATTGCTCCCAAAATGTGTGGAGCATGTAGTAGGTACTCCATAGGTATTTGTTGACTAAATATACAGATGAATTCTGACTCCTGAATCTGTTTCTCCAATCCCAATCCCCTTCACAAACTCCAGACCTACATATTTCTACTTCTCCCCAGGCATTCTTTCTGTTCCCATCTTAGTAAATGGAACCATTATCAATGAAATTATTCACATCATAATAGTCTTCCAATTCTGCATAACTCTTTCTCCATTAAGTACAAACTATCCCAAAAAGGAACTGATTTATTACTCAGTAGTCAGAGTCTCTCTCTCTTTCTCTCTCTCATTTCTAAGGAGAAGCAAGAGAAAAAAATTGGCTTATCCACAGGAATTTGTCTAGCTTTTTGATATCTAAAAAATGTTCCTTGAAGAAAACAAATCTTGGACTCACTTTGTGTATATTGCCTTCACTTTATTCCCTTACTTGATGGATAATTAGCCTGCTAAGTTTCCTCTTCATGTCTTATAAGTTATCTCTTTAGATCATCAACCCAAATCTCTTTTTTTAATCACAACCCCAGTCAAAAAAGAATCATAAAACTCTCCTTGGATATTATTTGTTACATACACTATCTTTTGTAAGCAAATTAAAATAAAATTATTTCTGCAACACTATTTTAAACTATCTCCCATTGCCTAAGTACCCAATGTATTTTTTTCTTGGCTTTAAAGTATTGGAAATTGTTCTAAGCTACTGAATGATCAATCAAAGAAGAGCACTATTTTCTCTGTGATATGAAATTTTCAAAGGAATGTTAATAACTCCTCTTCCATGTCATTTGAAAACATTTCATTTCCTCTGCAAATTCTCTGAAAGTAGCCAAAACTCAAAATATCAGTAGGAAAAGCTCATATCAACAGCAATATCTTCATCATACTTTCATACTTTGTATTTTTAAAAATTTGCCAATCAGTTCTCAGCAAGAGCCTAGCTAGATTGTTTACAAAACACCTTGTAGTCTACTAGTTTTGTTTTGCTAGAAGTGGTTCACAAATGTATAACCTGACAAACAATTCAAAGAAAACAATTAGGTCTAGTATCAAATAGGACTTGAATTGAAAGGGAACAGGTATAAAACCAAGACTTCACTGTAATAATAAATTAACACATGAAATGTATAAAGAGGGTAGAAATAAAATTTTGCCCCTAGTAAGTGGCTATTGCAGAAGAAGGCATAATATTTATTCATTTTTTCTGATTATTAGAGAAGTATATGGTTTCTGCTCACAAAGAACCTCAGAAGGTTTATCCATGGCTTATGGTGATGGTACCTTGCATTTTAACTAGAATATTTGAATAACCAAAATATGCTATCCATCTACATTATGAAAATTAATCAGTTTTGCTCCATAAACTAGTCCTTGGTATTCTCAGCCATATTCTCTATTTTTAAATTATCTGGCCTGCATAAGCCTATTAAAGTAATTATTTTCAGGAGTGGGTGTATTTTTTTCTGAGAAAAGTACTGGTAAAAAATTCACTCTACTATATGAATTTATTCACATTAAGTATGTGTAGGCAGGGTCATCTCTGGAATATGAAGTCCTTGAAAAGTTTCTATGCTATTACATTAGAGACCCAACCTCTAATCATGGGTCTCCCACTTCTCAGCCGGGTGACCATGAATGAATTATGTTTTCTGACCTGCAATTTTTTTCATTTCCAAAATGGAGATGATGGTAATAACCATCTGATAAGACTGTGGTAAAAAAATTAATAAAATTATACACATAAAGAGCCAAACACAGCTCCTGACACATGTAGACATTCAATAAATGTTATTTTCAGAGAAAATAGGGGTGAATAATTTTACATTTGTAAATAAAGAAAGTTTTTCCATGCATGGTGCTAAAGCCAGAAACCATAAATGAAAATATTAATGTGCTTACATAACCCATAAAGTTTTTTAAATAACAGACACACTACAATCAAAGTAAAAGACAAACAACACCTGGAGAAAAAGGTTTGTAACATATGTGCCAGGAAAAGGGTAAATATTCATAGTGCACCAAGTTCTTATAAAGCAGCACAAAAGAGAAAGAAAAGTGGGTCAAGCATGTAAATAAACAATTCAAAAAGAAATAAGGCCAGTAAATATATGAACAGATGTTCAGCCTCACTAGTAATCAAAGAAATGCAAATAAAACAACAGATTGGCTATGATTAAAAAGATGGACAAAACCCAGCATTTGTAAGTGTGCAAGCAATAGACTGCTCTCATGCACTTCTGGTAAGTATAT
The DNA here is from genome assembly GCF_041146395.1 of Eulemur rufifrons. NCBI lineage: Eukaryota > Metazoa > Chordata > Mammalia > Primates > Lemuridae > Eulemur > Eulemur rufifrons. The sequence goes on along the minus strand of NC_090989.1, from coordinate 221,416,760 downwards.
TTATTGAGCAAATCTTTTTGGAGGGCTATTTAGTGATAGGTTCCAAAATTTTAAACATGTATTCCCTTTTCTTTGTTATATTTTTTTTAATGTTCTATATAGGCACTGCCCATAATCAGACAAAATTAAGCTATTTTCACTTTGGAAAATTAAAATAGTTTCTTTCCCCTCTTCTCATGGTTTTTTGAAATAGGAATAAAATTACATTATCTTTCGAATAAGATCGCAGGCAGTCATAGCACTAATGATCACTAATATTTATGTGGCAACTCGTGGATGGCAAAGTATGCCACTTACCTTAATTCTACAGCTGCTGAAAATAAATAGAGCTGGAATTATTATGGATCCACTATGAATGATTATGAACCTTAAGGCTCTTTTAATCCTCAAGTAAAATCAGGCACTGCCCCATAAACTGTCCAAAAGTGGAGAGGGTGCAAAATCTAGGGGCCTGGACCATCTCCTCCACTGGCTACCCCCGTCCCCTAGGGGGCGCTCAGCTGACAGTAAATTTGTACCTGCACATCTTCAGGCTCTTTTGCCTGTGGTTTCTTCACCGGCTTTTGAATGATAAACAGAAACTCTCCTCAATGCAAGTTTGTAAAACTGGTAGCTTTCCCCCCCCCCCCCCACTCCTTATCAGATCTGTCCATGGAGTGTGAAAATTTCCCTTTCCCCCTTCCAAAGGCCTGAAATTTACACAGTCATTTATGCTTTCATCAGAAATTGTGCTGGGCAAAACTGTGATTGGGCAAACTGCCTTATAGTGATCCCAGACCCCAAGACCATGGAACCTCCACCCCTGCCCTGCCTCTACCCCAGCACACCTGTCAGGCCACTGTCCTACATTAGATATCCAATATGCATATCCTCATTCCCTCTCACAAGACTTTTTTTCAAGACAGGATGAGGGGGAAAAAAAAAAAAAAAGGCTTCTGCAACTCATTTTTACCATTGCGTAAATGATGCCAACAGCAGCAACGTTTTAGAACCGAGGGATCAAAAATACAAGGGAAAATAATGAGGTTATTGCAAGTGAGATTCCAGGGTATTCAAATACTGACAAACAGTTTTGAGGTAAGAGGCTATTTCTGACATCACATGAATAATTGTGGTGCCATATAACACGTGTCCAGAGAATGTAGGCCCAGCTTTAGCCAGATAGAGATGTCTGAACTCTGGGTCTTGAGAGTTAAGGAAGTTTTCTGAAATTTATTCTAATCTTCTCTATGGGACTTTAAATCTCACCAGCAACTGTTTGTTAATAGCTGATATGAGGTTCAAGTTTACTTGGAGTGTTCTAAAAAGCCTTAAGGGACTTGAAATTTCTTTTAAAGGCTTAGAGAAGAATATGCCAAAGTACGGAAGTAGCAACTTTGGGGCCAGAAAGGAATCATAGCAACTACTACAAAAGAGCTCTATTAATGAAATTCTTTATTTTTTAAATTACCAAAGGAAGGTCAAGTACACCATGGTGGAATAGCATGGAGTCAATGAGAAGGACAAAACAGATCTATATTTGAGGACGTAGAAAGCTATCCATGATATTTCTTAAGTGGGCTATAAAATATAAATATTGTGGCCCTGTTTTTGTAATGCAAGTAATAGAGTTTTATTTTTGAGGAGGGTAAATTAAACCAATGTCTTTGCATCTCAATAATCTTTCATTCCAAGTCATTCTGTGGCTCCAATATCAGGATCCATGTTGAATGGCCTTGGGGAGGTTCTGTCAGAGTGTAGACTAGATACCACTTCCGTTAGCAGGCATCCACCCTGAGGTTGCACTTTCCAGAACAGTGGTTAAAGAAAAAATTAGGGAAACAAGATAGAGGAGGCAAATTTGCCCAGGCCTCCTCTCTCCGGGTTGATGGTTCAGAGATGAGGAGGAGGTAGGAGCACACCTGGCAGATGGGTTGAAGAAAATGCTGACAACAGGGGGGCTTATTTTATGCTTCCTTTTAAAAACTCTGAATTGCCACTTGATTTTTTTCTGTACTTAATAGGCATAAGAATAAACACACTATTGCAAAATCAAAAAGATACATGGAGTCCCCATTGTATCCACATACCATGCCTGCAAAAAATAAATACATGAAATTGTGTGAGATGGGGATAATGGCGCTTATTCATACTAGAGATGAGAGAAGTAAAGCTAGATAAATAATGTGCCATGTGACTTAGAGCAGACATTCTTCCAACTTGATCTGGCAGCAAACCTTTCTCCCCCTGGTAGGCACAGGCTCCATCTTGCTTCAACGTCCTGGCCACTTTTTGCCAAGAGAAATTGACTCAATTCTCCATCCAGACCATCTACCAGTTTCAATCACTCACTAAAAGTGGTCTGATAAGTAAAAAAAAAAAAAAAAAAAATGTTTTCAGTGACCAACCCAGGGAAGAATATTCCCTAAGGACGTTCTGATTAGTATTCTCTAATAGCACAGCCAAAGAGAAGATCTAGAAAAAGCAGGCTGTGATTAGCAAATAAAACGGGGAGGAGGAGGAAAATTTCATGGTTTGGATTTGAAACTGTGTATGTGCCATTTAACACAATAATATGTTGCCAAAAGCAGTCAGGCTTTGGAAATTATGACCTGTAATCATTAAAAATAGAGCTTATGTCTTCTTCATCCCCAACAAATTTAAATTTAGGACAGATGACATGACTAGCCTCATTCCAGCCAAATTAAAGAGATTTTTTTTTCCTCATTGTTCCTAGAGTATGATTTTCTAAGAACTAAAACATTTACAAATATAATTGACCCTTCTAACCGATTGGAGTTGCCATTTGGTTCTGAGCCGGAGGCCATGTCCAGGGAGTTCCGTAAACTTTGTGCCTTGCCAAATATGTAATTCTGGTCTCCAAGCTTTCACAATATGCTTTGAGAGTGGCAAAACAAAGAAAAAAAATGTTATTCTGGTTAAAGCAATTGTTTGATGGAGGCTAAAACTTGGGGAAGAAAAAGTTAGATTCAAAAACTTAGATTAAGTTGAAAAACTGAGATTCTGACTTCTTGGGTATGACACGGACCAAGGTACTTACTACGCAGGGCACAGCTGCTTCCGAGGCATTCCACCTGCTGAGCAAATGGAACAAAGTTATCCAACCATGAGGCTGGGAGGCCAGACTCCTGACTTGGATTCTGACATCCTATTTGATTTACTCCTGCTTCCATTTTGTTAAACATCATCACCCAATACCATTTTAAGTGTTTGGAAATCCTCCAGTTAAGGTGCTCTGTGACCCTATTTTCCCTTCTTGGAAATTCTTAAAGGGCTTAGTCCCCTGTGTTGCTGGAGAGGAACAAAAGCTGGAAAGCTAAAATGGAAAATACTTCAAATATCATTGTGTGACTATTTAGCCAGGCTTAGTTTTCTGCTTCGTCAAGCTAATATTAAAAGAAGTTTCTTTTTTTCTGATCACACAGTCTAATGGAGAGTGGTAATTTCAAATGAGAAATATTAATTGAAAAATTGTGTAGCAATGTAGTACTATTTCCACATTGCAAAGTAAAAATAGGCAGATGAGATTTAGTACCTGCCTTTGGGAATCTACAATTCATATATTTGAGTTGAATGTATTTAGTTTCTCCTATATGACAACAGAGCCGTAATCCTTGCCTTCAGAGAGCACACGGAATAGTAGAAATGATTGATCAATAATTGAACAAGCACTTACAATGCATTGCATATCTGATATGCTAGAGGAAGCCCTGGATGATGTAGAAGCAAAAATGGGCACCTAACATGAATTTGGAAAGTCAGGAAAAGCTTTCCGGAGGAGGCTGAAGTCAGAACAAAGAATAAACTTTTCAAGATAAAACAGAGGAATGTTCCCAGTTTTAGAGCAGATTATGCTGGTGAGGGTAGGGGCTTGGTTGTGGCTTGTTATTATTCACTCAGCAATTCTACAAATATTTACTGAAGGCACACTATCTTTCAGGTATATAATAAAGTGAATCTCCTCCTTAGTTTTATTATATTAATAGTAATAGAAGTAGTAGTATCAAAGATAACATTATTTAATAAGTCATGCATCATGTGTTTATTAATTTTTTCTTTCATACAACAAACACTGGACAGAATGCCTAAGAAGGTAGCTGACATTCATCAAAATATTACTCAAGTTGCTGACATGAAAGGAAGTCAAAATCAAACAGAGCCTGTGCCCATAACTCATGTCAATTCCACTGGTTAAATAATTATTCACTCGTACTTTAACTCTTTGTGCTATGGAAAACATGATAATTTGAAAAAATGTATAGTTAGGAAGTTTTGTCAGGGATCTATGATTCCATTCATTCCATTCATATATAAATACTAACTGTACAAAATAATATTAATAATGTTTTGTGGGGTCTAAAATATACATAGTATTAAAAGGCATGGAAACAATAACATAAATACAGAAGGAGACAGTAATATGTCAGAAAATGTTTAACAACATGTTTTCAGAAACCCAAAAGCACTCTACTTTGATTATTTTCCATTTCTGTGTATAAAAACTTCCACCATGGAAAATTTCTTTTTTTGTTTGTTTTTGTTTATATCTATGCAAGTCTATTTTATTTTATTTTATGTTTTAGTTTTTTTATTTCAGGCATACAAATGCTTTGGTTACATAAATTGTTTTTGTACCATTTGAGTCAAAATTTTAAGTGTGCCCATCCCCCAGATAGTGTGCATTGTACCTGTTAGGTGTGAATTTACCCATCCCTTCCTCCCCCCTCCCACCTGCTTGAATTCTGATGAGTGTTATTTCCATATGTGCACATAAGTGTTGGTTGATTACTTCTGATTTAATGGTAAGTATATGTGGTATTTGTTTTTTCATTCTTGTGATACTTCACTTAGAAGAACGGACTCCAGTTCCATCCACGTTAATATAAGAGGTATTAGTTCACCATTTTATTTTATGGCAGAGTAGTACTCCATGGTATACATATACCACACTTTATTAATCCACTCATGTATTGATGGACACTTGGGTTGTTTCCACATCTTTGCAATTGTGAATTGCACTGCTATAAACATTCGAATGCAGGTGTCTTTTTTATAGAATGTCTTATTTTCCTTTGAGTAAATACCCAGTAGGGGGATTGCTGGATCAATTAGTAGTTCTACTTTTAGTTTTTTGAGGTATCTCCATACTACTTTCCATAGAGGTTGCACTAGTTTGCAGCCCCACCAGCAGCGTATGAGTGTTCCCATCTCTCCGCACCCACACATGGCCAATTTCAAACTACCAATATTTTAACAACTGGCTTGCAAAATTTCTGAAAATTTATCAATCAAGATTCAGGAACTGGTATGAGCCAGCTTCAGCATACCACTGGTTGGGGGTAAAGGGAGGTAAGCCTTCTAAATTTCTTCATTGTACTATATGTATTAAGAGTAATAATTTATATTAGGCTCTAATAAATAATGATACATATTGCCATTTTAAAGTAACTATTAAAAGAATAGTAGAGGAATGTATTACTAAGAAGCAAGTACAGGAAATGGAATAAGAAAAAATATTTAATCAAAGAGAATGCAAGAAAGGAGAGGAAAATGAATGTAAAATGGTGGGAAAACTTACATAAAAAGAAATATACAATCTCAGGAGGCCTAAATCTATTAAAGATATGTAATTAATAATTAATAAACTTCCAAAACGTAAAACACCAGACCCAGATGGGTTCACTAGTGAATGCTATCACACATTTAAGAAAGAAATTATACAAGTTCTCTACAAATCTTTTTCAGAACCTAAAGTAAAAGGAATACTTTCTCATTCCAGGAGGCCAGGACCACCCAAATACCAAAACCAGACAAAGACATTATAAGAGAGCAAAACTACAGACCAATACCTCTCATGAACATAGATACAAAAATCCTCAACAAAATATTAACAAATTGAATCCAACATTGTATAAATATAATACACACTATGACCAATTAGATTTTATCTCAGACATGCAAGTCTAGTTCAACATTCACAAATCAATTAATGTAATCCATCACATCAATAAGCTAAAGAAGAAAAATTACATGATCATATCAATAGATGCAGAAAAAGCACTTAACAAAATCAAACATGATTCATGATAAAAACTCTGAGCAATCTAGGAATAGAAGGGAAATTTCCCAAATTGATAAAGAACATCTACAAAAAACACTACAGCTAACATTATGCTAATGGTGAGAAGCTCAAAGCTTTCCTGCTAAGATCAGGAACAAGGAAAGGATGTCCCCTCTCATTACTCCTTTTAAATATTGTAGTGGAAGTCCTGGCTAATGCAGTAAAACAAGAAAAGGATATAAAAGGTATACTGACTAGGAAGGAAGAAATAAAGCTGCCTTTGTACACAGATGATATAATTGTTTGTGTAGAAAATCTAAAAATATCAACAACAACAAAAACTCCTGAAATTAATAAGCAATTATAGCAAGGTTGCAGGATACAAGGTTAATAGACAAAAGTCAATCACTTTCCTATATACCTGCAATTAACAAGCACAATTTTAAATTTAAAAGTACATTACCATTACATGACATTAGCGCCCACTCACAAAAATAAAATACTTGGCTGTAATTATAACAAAATAAGTATAAGATAAATATGAGGAAAACTATAAAAGTCTGATGAAAGAAATCAAAGTAGCACTCAATACATGGAGAGTGATTTCATGTTCATGGATAGGAAGACTCAATATTGTCAGGATGTCACTTCTTCCCAACTTCATCTATAGATTCAAGCCAATTTGCAATCAAAATCCAAGCAAGCTCTTTTATGGATATGAAACTGATTCTAAAGTTTATATGGAGAGGTAAAATACCCAGAATAGCCAACTCAATAGTGAATGTCAGTCATTCATTATTGACTAACAATAAGCAACTTCAAAACTTACTATTAATATGAAGCTACAGCCACCAAGACAGTGTGGTATTGGCAAAAGAATAGATAAGTAGATCAATGGAACAGAATAGAGAGACCAGAAATAGACCCACATACACACAGTCAACTGATTTTTTGACACTGAAGCAAAGGCAATATGATGGAGCAACAAATGGTGCTGGAACAATTGAACATCCATGTGCAAAAAAAACATGAAACTAGACACAGACCTTACATTCATTATAAGAATTAACTCAAAATGGATCATAGAATAAAACATACCACTATAAAACTTTTAAAAGATAACATTGAATAAATGAGCAAATGACCTTGGGTATGGCCATGACTTTTTTAAAATACAACATCGAAGGCACAATCCATGAAAGAAATAATTGACAAGCAGACCTCATTAAAATTAAAAATTCCTGTTCCATGAATGACAATGTCAAGAGAATGAGATGACAAGCCACAGATTAGGAGAAATATTTGCTAAAGATACATCTGTTAAAGAACTGTTTTTTTGTATGTCCAAAATATACAAAGAACTCTTAGAACTCAACAATAAGAAAATGTAAAATCCAATTTAAAAATGGGCAAACGCACAAAAAAAAAAATGAAATCCTGTCATTCTCAGCAACATAGACGAGCTTGGAAGACATTATAGTAGGTGAAATAAGCCAGAAACAGAGAATTAAACACACCTGTTCTCACTCATATGTGTAAGCTAAAAAATTTGGTCTCTAGAAGTAAAGAATAGAACAGAAGTTACTAGATAGGTAGGGGAGAGGGGAAGATAATGGAAAGATTTGTTTACGGATACAAAATTACAGCTAGATAGGAGGAATAAGTTCTAGTGTTATATAGCACTATAGGATGACTATACTTAACAATAATATATATTTAAAAACAACTAAAAGAGGCTGGGCACAGTGGCTCATGCCTGTAATCATACCATTCTGGGAGGCCAAGGCAGGAGGATCATCTGAGCCCAGGAGTTCGAGACCAGCCTGAGCAAGAGCAAGACCTCCATCTCTACTAAAAAAAAAATAGAAAGAAATTAGCTGGACAACTAAAAATGTATATTGAAAAAATTAGCCAGGCATGGTGGCACATGCCTGTAGTCCCAGATACTTGGGAGGCTGAGGCAGTAGGATTGCTTAAGCCCAGGAGTTTGAGGTTGCTGTGAGCTAGGCTGACACTGTGGTACTCTAGCTCGGGCAACAGAGTGAGACTCTGTCTCAAAAAAAACAAAACAAAACAAAACAAAAAAACAACTAAAAGAGAGAATATTGAATGTTCCCAACACAAAGAAATAATAAATGCTGGAGACGATGGACATGCTAATTACCCTGATCTGATGACTATACATTGTATGTATCAAAACATCACTATGTACCCCATAAATATATACAATTATTATATAACAGTTAAAAATAAATAAATAAAAATGTTTTAAATGGGCAAAAGTCCTAAACAGACACCTCACCAAAGAATATACACAGATGGCAAGAAAGCATAGAAAAAGATATTCAACATCCTATGTCATTAGTAAATTATAAACTAAAACAACAATGAGATACCACTACACACTACTAAAATGGCCAAAATCCAAGATATTAACAACATCAAAACTGTCAAGGATACGGAACAACAGCAACTCTAATTCATTGCTGGTAGGAATGCAAAATGGTACAGCCAATTTGGAAGACAGTTTGACAGTTTCTTACATAACTAAACATACTCTTACCATATGATTCAGCAATCATACTTTTTGGTATTTAATGAATTAAAAACTTATGTCCACACAAAAACCTGCACACAATGCTTATAGCAGCTTAATTCATAATTGCCAAAACTTGGAAGCAGCCAAGATGTCATTCAATAGGTGAAGGGACAAAGTGTGGTACATCCAGGCAATAGAATATTATCCATCCCTAAAAAGAAATGAGCTACCAAGCCTTGAAAAGATATGGAGGAAACTTAAATGCATGTTACTAAGTGAAAGAAGTCAATCTGAAAAGGCTACATAGCATATGTAACTACGTGACATACCAGAAAGAGTAAAACTATATATGGATACAGTAAAAAGATCAATGATTGCTAGGGGTTGAGGAGTGACAAAGGGATGAACAGGTAGAGCATAGGGGAATTTTAGGGCAGTGAAACTATTCTGCATACTACAATGGTGGGTACTTGTTATGCCACAACCCAAAGAATGTACAACACCAGGAGTGAACCCCGCTGTATAATATGGACTTAGAGTAATAATGTTATGCCAGTTTAGAGCCATGGACTGTAACAAATGTACCACTCTGGTGAGGGCTGTTGATAGGGAGACAGGCTATGCATGTGTAGGGGCAGGGGTATGTGGGAACTCTCTGTACTTCTTGCTCAATTTTGCTGTGAACCTAAAACTACTCTTTAAAAAAATAAAGTTTATTAATAATAATAATTTAAAAAAAAAACACATCAAGAAGGTCAAACGCAGCAACTCCACAATGTCATCAATTGTCTCAATTTACTTATTTTTCTCTGCTCTGCCAGCCTCAGAGTGTGGCGCTCATTCTCATGGTCTCTTCGTGGCCTCAGATGGGAACTCTACCTCCACCCTCACCTCAATCTTCCAATCAAGAAGAACAATAGGAAGTCACAGGCACTGTTATTAGAAAGGGAAACCTTTTTCAGAAATCATCAACAGACTTCTGCTTTCTATTCCTTCATCAGAACTGTGTCATAAAATCACTTCTGGCTGCCAAAATGCTATTCTTTTAGCTGGGCACATTAGATCTTTCTTAGGTAGAAAAATGGAAGAAAATATATTGTGTAGACAACCAGCAGCACCTGCCACGTAAAGGTTAAAAAAAGGCAAATAGTTTTATTTATAAATAAGCAAAACTAAGAGATTAGATATATATACCTGAAAACATATGTATTTATATTTTACCCTGAAGCTCTCTAGTTGAATATTCCCATTTAATCTTAGATTATTTAGGATGCTTGTAAAATCACCAGTAATAATAATAGCTACTAGATATGTCCAGGCACCAAAATATTTTTTACATTATTACATTTAATCTTTACAATATTCCTATAGGCAGCTATTATTATTTATACCTGTTATACTGATGTAGATAGTTCAGTTTCAAAGAGATAATAACTTGCCCAAATTTATATAGATAGTAAGTGAAATAGTTAGAATTTAGATTCAAGTCTTACTCACTTCAAAATCTTTTTTCTAAAATTCTTCCTTCTAAAACCACTTCTAAAAGAATGCATTTACTATTCCTCAACAAAGTAAGCTTGACCATCCTTACCCTCTTCACAGTTTTTTGCCCAAGTATTTCTCTATCAGGTAGAATACATTTCTCATTAAAATAAAGTCCATAGTTTATCCTCACTGTCTGAACACGGTTCCTGAGTGGATTTTTAAAACATGTTTCTTTTTCCTTCCCCAGAAAAAAAGTCTCTTAGACATAGAAACATCCGGTCTCCTCTCAGCTCTCACCCTTATCTAATGGCCACATTGCTCCTATTAGAGACACTGAAGTTCTCAGGGATGCATTTTAGTATATTTTTGTAGAAATAGTATAGATCTTTTTTTCAACACTCAGACCTTAGAATAATGTGAGAAAATGGTATGTGGGAGTGTAGAGTCCCTGCAGTTTATTTTTGAGAAGACAAATCATTTTTTCACTGAAGATGAAAGATGATGGAAAACAGCATTTGCTGCTAAACATGCTGCATTGTGAGGATGGTTAAAAAGGAACTGGTGTACTATTGGAAGAGCAAAGTCCAGGAAGATCCCAAAGGGAAACAATAGGCCACAGCCTGTCAACCTGGTCTACGATGATTTCCTTGCTCTGAAAGCAACAAAGCCCTGAACTGTTCAGATAGATCTCAGAGAACTGAACGAACAAAAGGACACATACTGATGGTAAGTAATGTTTGAAAAAAGGAAGAAGAGCTAGAGTTTCAACCTTGTTTTTCCTTCTCCGTGGCCCGTTTTCCCCAGAGCATCCTTACAAAGGATGGCATGTACTCACAATCAGGAAATGAGGCAGCCAGGTCCAGTAACTGGTTCTAATGGGCAGCTCATTAAAATAGAAGGATGATACTTTTTGCACCATGTCTCCCGTAGAGTGGAATTGGAATGATGGGCTGTTTCCCAACAGACACTGTTAATAACAGTGGATTATATTCCCAAACTAGAGGATCTTTTTGAGTATTCAAACTAGATTAACAAAAGACCAGACTGGGAATCTTTTGTATTGATATCTTCACATATATTTCTCATGAGACTCCATGGAAGTTGTGGTAGATACTGCATATTGATCCACTCAACACGCACTTCGGGCTCTCTCTAGTGTGTGTCTTCATGTACTAAAAAAGCTAGTTATATGCATCACTCAGATTCTCCTGCAGACGGTTAGAGATCTGTAATACATAACCAAACCATGGGAGGTGACAGCTACCTGGGGAGATCAGATCTTCTGACATGAAGAGGCATTTGGATCTTTTTGGGCAACTGTGTCTGGGGGTCTACTCTCATGCCACTAATATCATGCATGCCATGTAGCAGGCAGTAGGAACAGGAAAGTTTCCATTAAAACAATTCCATGGTGGTTTCAAGTTTCTGTACACTATGTTGTTCCTGATTATATAGTATCCAAATTTACCTCCCTGGTCCTCTTAGAAATTTTGTAGACTACTTAATGAGCTACAAGGAATCACTCTTGTTTAAAATATCTAGAATAGATTCTGTTGTCTGCAACTAATAATCCTGGCCCGTATAGGAGTTTGTACCAGAAATACTTGCAAAAAAACAATAGGCCCTTTGAGGAAATGGAAATTTAATGCTCATTATTGCATTAGTCTTATCAGGCTGCCATAATAAAATACCATAGGCTGAATGTTTAAACAACAGAATATTACTTTCTCACAGTTCCGGAAGCTGGGAAGTCCAAATCAAGGTGCCAGCCAATTCAGTGACTCATGAGGGCCCCCCTCTTCCTGGCTTGTAGATACCAGCCTTCTTTTTGAGTCCTCACATGGTAAAGAGAGGACATTCTGATGTCTCCTCCTCTTCTTACAAAGACACAAATCCCATCATGGAGGCCCCACCCTCATGACCTCATGTAAACCTAACTGATTACCATCCAAAGACTTTACCTCCAAACACCATCACATTGGGGCTTAGGGCTTCAATGTGTGAATTGGGGGAACACAAACATTCAGTCCATAATAGTTATCTATTCTGGTTGGATGTGAAGGCAGTCAGAGCCGGCTAGTATTAAAGGTTCTAATGTATTTTCACAGAATTCAGTGTTAAACTGTCACTATGGTCACCTTGAATGAAGGAGCTACTAAAAGACTTCAGTGGGCCAAGTTACTACTGTGAAAAGCTATTTTGAAGAACATGAGGCATACAGTGGTTATGTGGGACATGGGCTAGGTTTCTAACTGTGGTAGAGAGTTTCAATTAAAAAATGACAAGCTTAGGGTTTTAAACTCTCAGCCCAAGGCACAGTTAGAGAAAGCTGACTTCCCTAATGTGGATACTACCTCTTGCAGGTGCTGGGCAGGTGTAGCCAAACAGAGCTTGCAAGTTCTAATCCCATGGGTTGCTAAATTACAATGTAAGTTGAATTGCAGTATCACCTAAGAGTCTTACATGAGAGTTAGGGCACTAATTTGGAAAGAATGAACCCTCAAAAATAAGAGTAGAGAAATTTGTGCAATTTGGAAAACTTAAGGTTACCCATTCTCTCTCAAATTGCACTGACCCTCCTTAACTGGAAAAAGTAGTCTTTGATAAGACTTTTGCCTCACTTGAAGACTTCGTAATGTTTCTTTAAAAGGAGTTGTCAATTCTTTTTATTCCTTAGCTGTCATCTCCTCATTACCTCCAAACCTGTAACAAAAGTCAGATCCCAGCATGTATCAGGAGGTCTGTTACAAACCCAGAAGGAAAAGCCTTGTGTGCCAATAGGATTGCGAGATTGTACAACTTTATAACAACATAATCCTCAGGGATATGTGTGGAAATACATTCTGAGGGTAATAAACAAAGTTGAAGGGGAAAAGTAATCTAAGCTCAGGCTGATATTTTTATATGGGTGTGCATAACACTGGATTCACAGTGCTGGATTGCATAGTTGCCAATGGCTCTGATTCCTCCACAAATTGATAAGACTCAGCCTTAATAGAGCTAAACAGAAATTGAGATCCCAGAAATTCCTAGGTAAAATGTAGATGGAGGAATCTAAAGTTTGAGGATACAAGAATATTAAAGTGGATATATTAGGTGTGGCCCACTTAGCCACTAGTGAAGAAAATACCAGGATTTTTTAAAGTGCTCCAGAGTCTGTCTTCTGTAGGCCAGAAATGAAGATGGGAGAAATCGGTGTTGAAACATATTTTGTAATTTCAACGGGAATAATGAGATCCTGGAGCAGCAAAAGCCAAGTGACATCATGTAACTATAAGAAACAAAGTGAGAGTGGTTACTGTAACAGACAGCGAGCCTTAAGTGGTAATGAGAATGATTTGATCTGCAAGGATTTTTGACAGTGACTTACAAAGCTTGTGATCCTTTAGATAAAAACATGATTGGCAACACATTAATTTTAATTGATCTGTATAAGAGAGAAAACTCTAGGTCTGGCAACAGAGCATCATGGTCCACCAACCAAGTCCATCCTTGAGTCAGTTCAGGGCTGACTCTGAATTAGGGCTCATGAGTTCAGAGTTCCTTCAATCAAGAGGAAGATGGTACTCTTGGTACTCTTGGAGAAGGATCCTCAAAGTTGCCTTGGTGGTGGCCATTGATCAGGGCAACCATGCACTGAGGAAAGGGAACTGCTTGAGCCCTTTGGGGAATTGAGCAATGCTAATACTAATCTCTGGGGGTCCCAGACACCACTGTCAACTACTGCCACAGTGGAAACTTATATGGATCAGATGGTAAACTATAATAGTTTTCTATTGAATCACATCACAGTTGGTTCATAGGATCTTTTTTCGTTCTTTTTATAAGCCTTTTGTAATCCTAAAAAGCAACACATTTGTTTTTGTTGGTTTTTTGTTTGTTTGTTTGTTTGTTTGTTTTCAGAGACAGGGTCTCACTCTGTCATCCAGGCTGGAGTGCAGTGTCTCGATCGTACCTCGCTGTAGCTTTGGACAACTAGGTTCAAACGATTCTCCTGCCTCAGCCTCCTGAGTAGCTGGGACTACAGGCACACACCACCACACCTGGTTTCAGAGTCTTTAAATCCACTTTGTGCTCATTTCCTTGGTCCCTGAGTTTAAAATTGAAATAAATATACCTGGAAACTGATATGAACCACACCCCATTGACTTCCTGACCCATACAGTAAAGACTTTCAAAATAATAAACTCAAAAAGACCACATCTACTTAGCACTCCAGGAGGCTGACCCAGGAGGATTGCTTGAGGCCAGCAGTTCAAGACTAGCCCGAGCAAGAGTGAGACCCTATCTCTACTGAAAAAAATAGAAAAAATTAACCGGGCATGGTGGCATGCACCTGTAGTTCCAGCTACATGGGTGGCTGAGGCAGGAGGATCACTTGAGCCAGGAGTTTGAGGTTGCAGTGAACTATGATGATACCACTGCACTCTTGCCCAGGCAACAGAGTGAGACCCTCTCTCAAAAAAAAAAAAAAAAAAAAAAAAATCCACATCTATAAGAGAATCAGTAAGCAAGATGGTAATACCATTAAATCTCTATTTAACTTGTTTGTTTAACTTTTGCAGCAAACAGCTATTTCTTGGTGAATAACAGTGTACTATGATAAACTTAAACATACATTAATTACAATTGCTGCTGCTGTTTCCACTTTAGACTATTTACTGGAACATTCACACAGCACTTGGCATGCGACATACACTATTTATTTGGGAAATGCTTTTTTCCTATTCCATTATGAAACCCCAGAAGCAGTTTGTTTTCCCTAACAGGGTCAGCAGATTACCTACATTCTTGTGCCACAGGAATGTATCTGCAAATGTATCTATTCTGCAGGGACTTTGTCTTTCTATTTCATAGGATATCATGCAGGTCCACTACCTGAATAGCATGATGGTGATAGAACCTTATAAGTGGAAAGTATCAGGTACTTTAGATATCGTGGTAAGACACATGCATGCTCGCATGTTAGAGATCAATTCCATGGATATTCAGATATCTGCCACCTTAGTGAAGTTTCTGGCAAGCCTAATGCTTTCGAACAATTGGTGGGTTAACACACCACATGTTGGTATGTTGCTTCCTCTCACTGGTTGAGTAGTTTGTAAGGCTGCTAGCTCTGCGTAGGGACCACAGCAAGAGAAGACTCTCAGCTCTGTAGCTGCAGGGCAAACAATTCTGCCAATTGGCCTTTATGACTCAGCAAATTCCATGATGTTTAAAATATTTGTCACAAATCAGGATGTTATATGGTCATTGTGGCAAGTCTAAATAGGAGGATCACAGTGAAAGCCCCATGGAATTTAGAAAACAACCATAATCTCTTTAGCAAATCACTATTCTCCTTCTAAAAAATAGTTTTTGACTTGCTCCTGGGCCCTGGAGAGATGGACAATGGGACACCAAGTAACCATAAGATCTGATAAACTGGGATGATTGAGCCACACCCAAAACCTCGATGTGCCCGGCAGCGCCTCGTAATCAATGAAGTTTTATATTTAATGTCAGGTTTGAGTAAGTCTTGAAAGCAGTACTCCAAGTATGCCTACTTCCGCCATACTGTCACATGTATTATCTGGTGGGAAGTTGCCTTTTAGCAGTTGATGAAAGAGGGGGAAAATACTAGTTTGGCTTACAAATGGTGTCACTCAATATCCTGGCACTAGCCACAAATTATCTGCTGCATGATGACAACCTCAATCAGGACCGACTATGAAAGACAGCAGGAGGAAGGCCTGGAGACTCAGATCTCCAATCGTGCCCAGAAGGGCATGGACTTGGATTTATGACAGGGTGTCAGGGAAGAAGTATGTGTGTGAGCTTTTCAGAATGAACCAAGTATTAACATATTTGTGTACCAATACTCATCCGAAGTCCCCTCCACAGAGTGTTTACCAATAATCATGAGGAGAAGATGGCTTACTCTGTGGGTACCACTTGCCATCTTTATCCAGACACTTAAGAATTTCTCAATGGACTCACCTGTCAAGTAACAGTAGTGGCAGGACGGACAGACTGCACCGGTAGGATGGCACCAAGACTTCCCTGGCTAATACCGCTAATGATTGTCCAGACTTCCAACAACAAAAACCAACTGCTAGCACCACAGCACTGAGAGATCAGCCAGCCACCTGGCAGAGCGGAGAAAGTAATTTTTCCTTTCTGGAATAGACATTTATTCTGAATATGAATTTGTCTTTCCTGCCAGCCAGACTTATGCCAACATCCTTGGACTGTCCATTAAAATAAATCACAAAATATTACTTCTGACTAATGAATTAATTTTCATAGCAAAGGAGCTAAAGCAAAGGGTACAACTCATCAGAAGACAATGATCTTATGATGTCTTCCATCAATCAAAAGCAGTTGGCTTTATTGAATTGTGGAATTGCCTATTAGAAACTCATAACCCTAGCTAGGGGGGTTGGGTTGCTATTCTGCAGTTTTTTCTAAATAAGTAAACAATATATAATTCTGTTTCTCTACAGCCAAAATATATGTGTACAAGGCTGTATTGGTTTGCTAGGGCTGCCATAAGTTCCACAGACCAAGTGGCTTAAACAACAGAAATTTATTTTCTCACAATTTTGGAGGCTGGAAGTTCAAGATCGAAGTGTTGTCAGGGTTGGTTTCTCCTGAGGGCTGTGACGGAAGGATCTGCACCAGGCCTCTCTCGTTGGCTTGTAGATCGCCTTCCCTCTGTACATGTGTGTGTCCAAATTTCCTCCTCTTATAAAGAAGAGGGATTGGATTAGGGCTAACCTTAATGACTTCATTTGAACTTGATATGACTGTAAATGCCCTGTTTTCAAATACGGTCACATTCTGAGGTACTGAGGGTTAGGGCTTCAACATGTGAATTTGGGGAAGGAAAAATTCAGACCATAACAAAGACCAAGGGGGTACAAGTTAGAATAGCATCTCTCAAGGTTACCACTAATAAGCTCTTGTCAAAATTTTTGTTTTTCCATCTTTTGGGGGCTTTGCTCGTTTAGCAGTCTTAGCACCTAAGAGAGAAGGGATAACTTTAGCTGACAACATAGTAGTTCCATTGACCTAGAAGGTAAGAATTTTATCTGATCGTTTTGAGCCCTTCAATCTCCCAACTATGTCAGTGAAAAGAGCTTAGGGAATATTTTGTAGGTTGAAGTGACTGATCATAATAAGCAAGAGGAAAGAGGGTCTGAGCTCCACGGTGTAAGCAGAAACTTACATTCATGTCTGGATGCCAGACAGTCCTCTGGGTCCTCTCATGTGGCCACGTTCCATGCTAACAGTCAGTGAACAACTACAGCTCCCGCACAAAGGCAGGACAACTAAGGCTCAGACCAGGAGATTCGAAAGTCTATCACATCAGGGGTATTATTATACCTTGACTGGAGGCAAAAGGAACATGGAACCAAGAGTGAGAAAAAAGTATAGAAATGATGATCGTAGCATATATTCATATTTCTTTCTTGCTCAAATGTATTAACTAATCTTTTCTTGTTTCTAATTTCCCTACCCTCTATTATTTCATATAGGGTGCATTAACAATTAACAATTTAGTTGTGGGATAATAAGACAGAATTATGATTAGTTAGAAAAGGGGTCAGCTAACTTTCTCTGTAAAGGGCCTAATTGTAAACACTTCAGGCTTTGTGGGTCGCAGGGTAACTGCGGCAGCTGCTCAACTCTGCCATCGGGGCACAAAGCAGCCAAAGACAATGTGTGAGCAAATAAGCATGAGTGTGTTTCAATACATCTGTATTTTTTCAGAAATGAGTGATAGGCTGAGTTAGGCCTGAAAGCTGTAAGTTGCCACCTTCTAAACCAGAGGATAAATATATATCAGGATGTTTGCAGTGATTGATGAGACTTTGATTCTCCCCTTTGGGAAGAAGGGGAAGGATAGTTGAATTTGGTTTTGCAGGAAAATGGGGGGCGGGGGGGAGAGGTTGGCCTTTGTTGTTTTGAAGTTTAATTATAGGTCTTTGTGGAATCAAAGAGGTAGATAGACTGTGGAAGCTATTACAAACTGATTCACTCAACTCCTAACCCAAACCGCTTTTATCATGCTTTCCTGTACCATAGGGGCTGGAAAACTATAACTTCATTTCTAAGCATCCCTTTCAGCTGGAGTTTTACATGTGACCTAAGTTTCATCAAGAAGACACATTCAGACAAGACCTGCAAATGGAAGTGATTAAAGCAGGGCATAGAAATACTCAAGGACATTAGGTATTCAGGCAAGCACAGTGGCAGAAGTGTTTAGTTCTCTAAGGGTAAAAATGGTGGAGCTTTTACTGTGTGGGCCCTAATATCATTAGAGTTGAGCAGAAAGCAGCACTGGAGGGAAATTGCACTAGAACAGTTTTTGGCAGGTTTGGGGAGGAGGAGAGGTGTCTCCAGGCTGCATTGTTTCCTATTAGCATCCAAGCTTGATTCATTGCCCTCCAGAAGAGTAGAATACTAACCAATTCCAATTTTATTATATAAAATTCTTCCTTTCTGGATACAGACTCTGTTTTAATACATTTTTATTACCCAGCAACTAGTTTAATGCCTAGAACAGAGTCAGTGTATGTTATTGTAGTGAATTGTACTTAGTGCCCTGTTATTATCCAAAATAGGAGGGATTGTTGCTTGAAATACATATGGCTACAGAATGCTACAGTGGTTATTACTAACTTTCTTTTCCCCATATGAGCCAACTTTTTCCAGGACTTTGGCAAGGGAAGCTGATAACACAAAAACTTTTGAAATGAGGCTCAAATGAGTGGATAAAGAAAATGTGCTGTATATACACACATTAAATATTATTCAGCCATGAAAAAGAATGAAATCTCCACATTTGTAGCAATATGGATGGAATTGGAGGTCATTATGTTAAGTGGAATAAGTGAAGCACAGACAAATGTCGCACATCCTCATTCATATGTGGGAGCTAAAAAAGTGGATCTCGTGGAGGTAGAGAGTAGAATGATAGATACTAGAGGCTGGGAAGGGAAGCAGGCAAGGGGGAAGAAGAGAAGTTGGTTAAGGGGTCCAAAATACAGTTAGATAGAAAGAATTAGTTCTAGTATTCAACAGTACAGTAAGAAAACTATAGTTAACAATAATTTATTGTGTATTTCAAAATAGAAGAATTGTAATGTTCTCAACACAAAGAAAAGATAAATGTTTGAGGTGATAGATATGCCAATTACCCTGATTTGATCAGTACACATTGTGTAGAGGTCCCCAAACTTTTTGGCACCAAGGACTGGTTTCATGGAAGACAATTTTTCCAGGGATGGGGGCAGGGGAGAGGAGGGGAGCAAGGTGGGGTGGGGCTCTGCAGCCAGGGGTTGGGGACCGCAGGTATAGAGGTATCAAAATATCACATGTACCCTAAAAATATATACAGCTATTACATATCAATTTTAAAAAAGAATTGTGTCTTTAACAAAAAAATGGAAGGCCTAGATTTCATTGGGGTAAAACTTGACCTTCCACAAACAAAGCCAGATCTCCAGAGGTATTACTGGATATCCACACAATGGCTAATATAGATATATATCCATATATTTGAAATAATTCACATTAAGAATTAAGTAATTAATTTACATTAAATATCTGAATGCCAAAGCCTAACTATTGGAGGAGAGAACATTTATTATATATCTATTCTGTATAAAGTAGTATGCTTTAAATACATTTTCCCATTTAATTCACACAACACTCACAAAGTAGATATAGTTTAATCTTCCCAGTCCCCATAAAATAGGTATTAGGAGAAACCAAGAGTGGGATTGGTTAAGGAACTAGCAGTAGACATTTATTGAAATGTCATTCCTAGAATGGATCATTCTCCCCCTTGCTTCAGGCTTTGCACAACCTCTTCCCTCCACTAGAATGTTCTGCATGCTCTGTTTCAGCTAATTACTATTTATTCATCCTTCAGATCTCAGCCTGCACATTGCTTACCCAGAAAGTCCTTTCCCGACACCAACCAGATCAGGTTCTCTCATTGTTCCCAACAGGTTTTCTTCTCAGCACACATCACACTTTTTGACTACTCATTGGATGGCCATTAGATGTTTCTGTCTCTCTACAGATCTATGAGGCTACATAGATCTGTCCCTTCATATACCCATGCCCGCACAGAGCCTGGCACATGGTAGGCAGTTGGGAGGTATTTCTTGAAAGAAAAAATGAATGAATGAATACAATGCATTTGTGCTAAGGAGCCAGGAGTCGTGCTAAGCACTTTGCCTCATCTGATTCAATCCTCACAGCAAACCTATGGTTTACATCCTATTATTATTCTCATCTTGCAAATGAGAAAGCTGAGGAGCAGAAACAGAATAACTTGCCAAGGCTCACATACCTAGTGAGTGGCAGAGCTGAGATCCAAATCTGGGATCTTTCCACTACACCGTATTACTATTATATGTTTCAATTGGTGTTTTCACATGGATTTTTATTGCCCTTCATACAAAAGGGAAGAATAAAATGAAGTCACTACAGGACAAGCAAACATTCACAAACATGGTGTGATCGCATGTGAAGACTGCTACAGATGGAAGAAAGCACCATATCAGGGTCAGATTTGAGATTCTCTTCACACTTGTGTGTAGGAAGCAAAAGCTGGGGATTTCATCAAACAGACTTTGCCCTGTAAGAGCTTTACAAAGAGCTCAACAAATCCTACTGTACACATTGAGATTTTATAACACCATAATTTAAAACAGTAGTCATTTTAGGTTTTTGCAAAGTCACTAACAAAAAAATTACTAAAGTCATTTTAAAAAGTCACTAGAAAACTCTATAATTAGATAAGTAGATTATCTTCCATAAAGCTTCACTGTTAGGGGGAAATTTTTCATAAATTTCATCATTATTGTGCTTGCAAATGGACCTTATTTTTGCATATATATATTCAGAAATAATTTTACATAAATGCAAAAATGTGGAGCTTTTATTCTATTTTTGTTTGGCTTTTGCAATCTCTTCTCTTCCCTCTGCATACATCAGCCATTATTTCCACCCCAAAGGGATCCATTTTAACAAGCTAGTCTATCCCCTTTCAAATATTATTTATGCTTACATAATTCTATTTAATCCTATATTTATACATACACATCTATACATTATCAGAGCAACATTTTTTGGTCATTGTTTAACAAGAGGGACTTCACGTTATTTATGCTTTTCTGTATCCTGCTTTTCTCAACCCTTCATGGAAATTCCTTCAAGTCACCTGGGATTGCTCTAACTCATTCTTGCAAAATGGCTGCATAGTATTCCATGGTCTGCATACATTGTGTAATTTATTCAACCCTATTCCTACTGATAGGCAATGTCCTCTTCCTATGGGCCACTAGAGAGCACTATTGGAGTAGTGTCAAGTTAAGCAGAGTCTAGTTTGGAGTGAAGATTTGGAGCTATGTTTGTTATTAAAGTCACCTGTTCATCTTACTATTCTGATTGAGGTTTTGTTCATCCTCAGCTAAAGGTGCAGAGCTCTTCCCGACTTCTCCACAAGCCTATGCTCATGGAGGGAACTTAGAACTCTCTGGCTCTCTCCAAGCAGCATCTTACCTACCATTCCGGCCCCAGTGGGGTGAAAACAGGCTCCCCAAGGTTTCATTTTCAGATTCTCCACAGTTGTTTACAGGCCCAGAAGGGAAAGTCTCTGTAGAAGTATTGTGATGGGCATAATCAACAAGAGTAGCCCCATTACTGCTGTCACTGCACCTAGTGCAATTCATGGAGACCAAAAAATTGCCAGTAAATAGGGTAAGAACTTGACATACATTACCCGCTTTGATATTCACACAATCCTATGAAGTAAGCACAGTTGTTATCTCTTTATACAGATGAAGTGTGTGGTATAAAGACAAGACACATACACAGATGCAGACCCTTAATAGATACCAAGGGTGTTTCCTTGTGCCCATCTATTAAGTCCGCCAACTGCATCTCCAAGTTCAACTCCTGGCTCCACCTGTCTCAATCTAACTTCAATCCAAATCCCCTAAGGTTTTCCAAAGACCACAGAGTTCTTGGCATTTGCTATTCCTCTTGTCCTATGTGCCCTCCTCCCCTTCCCAAGAAAATCACCCCAACCCCAACCAACCCTTTATCTGCAAGGCAAACTCCTCCTCTTTTAAGAAGTCTGCTTATTTTTTGCCCCATCTGTGGAGCTTCCCCAGATAAATGAAATACTCCTTGTACCTTAAGGTAATGGGAAAAGTTGCTTACTTATCTAACTCCTTTACTAGAAAGTTGTAAACCAAGACTTACTGTTCTTAGTATCTTTGCACCTGGCACCGTGATTGGCACGTAGCAGGTGTTTGACGTATGTCCATAAATGAATAAACGACCCAATGAATGGACTGTGAGGGCTCTCTCTTAAAGAACCAGAGTCAAAGCCAATTCTTAGCAGCATAAAATAAATAAATAAAAGCCAAGAGACTTGGGTCACTTTTTTTCAGAGCGGATTTCTGAGACACATTCATTTGCCAAGCCAATCAGTAGCAAATAAAGAGCCCCTGGCTTTTGTTCTGCAGCTGAACCCGCAGCGCTACTGTGCCCGAGGATCTAGACAGTGACAATAGAAGAAGGAGAGAGTGCGTGGGGCTATTCACATGTGCCCAGAGTCTGCTATTAGTTGCTGCTGAGAGATAAGGTGCAATTTTTTATCAGAGTGGAAGTACTTCAGGCTCCAGAATTACACAGCAGCTATTGAGGGGAACAAAAAGAGAAAAACTCACCTTTCATCAAAAATATCCGTGCTAAGAGTATATATTATTTTTCTGATTAAAAACACACACAGGGACTGTTTGGCTTGGTTTGGGCTTACTTATTTCTTTCTTTGCTAAAGGCATATCAATGCTCTTGGGAAAAGATTTGAAGTCCTAGCAATGTGAAAGTCATTGGGGCCACAATGACTAATGTTCTTTCTCATGGGGTGTTTTCTTTTCTGTAAACTCCAGATGCCGTTAACGAGAATGCCCAATTATTACATCTATTGACTAAGAGCAGTGCTCTTTGTTGCCCAATAACACAACATTCTCTGGCAGCTCATTCCAATGAGAAACCGGGTTATTATGGGATTCTTCGCCAAGGAATACAGTCTAGGGGTTATAGCCTAAGTTGAACTTGCGGCTATAAATGCATATATTCAGGGCTACTGTGAGGAGACATTTGAAGAGGTTTCCCCTCTCTCAGAAGTTGTCTTTCTACTTTTTTTTCAATGTTTCAAGTCTAATCAAACAGAAATACATACAAAGTATTTTTTCTCTTCATGCCCCTAAATTTTAAATGCACTTTTAATATCACAAAATCAGAGATTTGGATGGGAGCCCTAAACTTTATTTGCTCCATGCAAGCAGAACTCAACTCATCCCCGGAAGCAAACTGCCCACCCTTTTCTCGGAAATACCTCAAGGAGACATCAGACTACTGGCGCATCCTGCTATCTCTTGGCACAATTTGCTTCCTTGAGGCTCAAATACCATTGTCTTCATTTCCTCTACTGCTCAAGTAGGAGCTTAGCTTTTCCATTGCTTTCATTTCCTCTGCTGCCCAAGCGAGAGCTTGGTTTTTTTCCATTGTCTCCAGAGTCATTATAGGCTTCTAGACTGTAGATATTTTGCTGTTTTGTGCCCGTATACCTTTGCACATACAATTCAGTATGCCTGGAAGTCCTCTCCTTACCTATGATTCACTCTTTCCCACGTTAAGAACTTCTATTTAACCTCCAACACCCAGGTCCTTGGTAAAGAGCCTCCTCATGCCTGCATTCTGCCATGATTTGGTCTAGGATATTAATTACTAGCTCCTGCATGCTACCAACAGCTCTTCTAAAACAGTGTTATTCCAACTGTGGTCCTTAGACCGGCTGCATTAGCATTACTTGGGAAATTATTAAAATGAGCATTCATAGGCTACATTCCTGACCTACTGAATCATTACATCCAAAGGTGGGGTCTGGGAATATGGGTTTTAACAAGTTTTACTAGTATTTGAGAGACCCTACTCCACAAATTGTTTAATCTCAGATAACCTTTGGCAATTGTGGATTTAATACTCTTGGCAGATCAGAAGAATCATGACAAGTAGTTGTCATTCTACTAAACCAAATTGGAACAGAATCCTGTGGAGGCCATTTAGTGAAAAAGAAGCTACATAAGAGCCCAGACTCTACATCTCGAGAAGATTGTTGCTCTTCATTGTTTATTACGGACACATTTTGGAAGGAAATCATGTGGCAAATTTGGAAAGCCACAGATATCTCCCTTGAGAATGGCAAGGGTCGACGCTTTTGCCTTCTGGGTGTTATTTTGGAATTATTCATTTGCATGTTTGTCTCCTATTAGTCATAAAGACTAGGCCCATCTCTCTTTCATCTCAGAATCTAAGAGCTAAGCATAGGCCTTGACACATAGTAATCATTTAATATGTTAATTGAAAAAAATGCCATGAATGAATGGCCACAACATAACGTTTCTTTCTGAAAACTCACTGCCTATTTTAGACAATACAGCCATCAAACTTAGTATGGGTTTGGTCCCTGCAAAGAGTTTTGGCATCTGCTAACATTTCTCAAAGTGTGGCCCCTGGACCACTGGACCAACCAATGGCATCAGCATCACCCAGAGTGTACATCCTGTGCAGATTCATAGACCCTATGATATTGAATCTAAATCTCTAGTTTTGGGCATCCAGAAATCCCAGGATATTCGCATGTAAACAAACTCAGAGAACCACTGGATCATGTGGTTACCCCAATTTGAGGCACTCTAAAATTGTTTACTAACCACAGAATAAGAAAAAAAAATCCTAACCAGAAGGCTTACTAGCTAAATTCAGTAGGGAAGGAGTCCTAATGAGATAAGGAAGAAAGCAAGGATCCCATGGAGAAATTTCATTATGCAAAGATGCCAGACAGTCCTGTGAGTGTTATTGTACATTTAGATTGAGATCCATATCTTTATCAATAGTTGCTTTGGGAAGTGAAAAGTTTAAGAAGTTTCTTTTGCTAAGCTATTCCTTATATAAGAAACCATTGAAATACACTCCCAGGAATTCAAATCTAGGGAAAGAAAGCAAGTAGAGGAAGTAGGGGAGTTGTTGAAGGTGGGGGCGGGGGGAAGAGCTAATATTCTTCCCAAGCACCTTCTCTCAAAAGAGCCTGATGTACAGGCCCAGTAGACACAAATTTACCATGGTATGACTTCAAGGAGTTGAAAACACGGTATCTGTTCCCCGAGGGTTCCTTAACTGGAGATGCTTTCTCCTGTTCTGCAATTTGAAATAACATCTACAATATAAATAGCCTGGTAAGAAAAATATATTGATTTATTTTCAAAATATAATGTGGGAAGATGTTAGTAGAGGTATCCCTAAATCACCCCATAAAAACAGCCAGAGCCAAATCAAAAAACCATGGACAATATCTATAACACAATCAGGTGATAAATTGTCCTCATGAACCCCAGAATAGAAGTAGGTAGGGACAAATCCCCAAGCCTTATGTAGTCTCACCATATACAGCGGGAAGCCAAGGAAAGCAAGGGGGCATCCAACAGACCTAAGAACAAGATAACTCCAAAATATATCGACTGGACAGCAAGATCAGCCAATTTGAAGACAGCCAAACTAGAAGGGCTTTTTGCAACTGAGTATGATGGGATGGCAGTAAGATGTTAAGAGGCTGATTCAACCTTGGACTTAGGAACCGTGGGAACAAATTTGCCCAAGTGCTTGTCCAGGAAAAAGCTCCATGCCAAGGAAAAACTGCTGGGAATAGGATCCCAATGGGCCAACAGGGAAAAATAAGCAAGAGAAGGTGCAGATAATGTAAGGATGAGAAACAAAACCAGAAGATCTCCAAAAGTATGAGGCCATATTTTTGAACAAAAACAACTAATTAACCAAAAGTCAGAATTCTACAACAATAAAGCTAGAGATGCTTTCCTGACCCAGCCCTTTCTCTGAAAGTTGAGAAAACTAATGTCAGATAAAAATGAGCAACAGAAAAGGATCATGGGTGAATTCTGGACAATGATTTCATAAGAAAGTAGAAAATGAGGCACAGGAAAACATCCCTATGGATAATGAAAGCACCTTAGGGTAGTAGCTGCAGAACAGATGAAAACTATAATCTGATACTTTAAATGAACTAATAAAAAATTTTTAAATGAAAGAACAACAAAAATTAGAATTAGAAAAACTCAGAAATGAAGTAGTAAACTAAGGACAAAATTAGAAATTTTTCTAAAGTCATTTCAAAATGTAACATGAATCACTTCACAAAAGCAGATGCCCAACTAGTTAATAAGAATGTGAAAAGGTACTCAGTGTTACTAGTCTTCAGAAAGGCAAATTTAAATCTCAGTGAGTTATCACTACACACTCATTAGAATGGCTAAAATTGGAAAGACTGACAATCCTAAGTATAAGCAAGGAGGTGGAGCAACGAGAACTCTTACACACTGCTGGTGGGGATACAAAATGGTATGGCTGCTGGAGAAAACTGTTGGACAGTTTCTAATACAGGTAAAAATGCATCTACCCTATGGTCCAACAATTTGGCTTCTAGATATTTTCCTAGAGAAATGAGCTCATGTCCTCACAAAGATTTATGTAAGAATGTTCATCACGGCTATCATTCATAGTAGCCAAAACCTGGAAACAGCACAAATATCCATCAAGAGAAGAAAGAATAAATTGTGGTATATTTATGATCCTCTGACATGCACTATAATGTGGGTGAATCTCAAAAAATATTATACTGAGTGAAAGAAGTCAGACAGAAGAGTATATACTGTTATGACTCTATTGATTTGAAGTTCAAGAACAGGCAAAACCAACCTGTGGCAATGGAAGTCAGAATGAACTAATAAAAAATTTTTAAATGAAAGAACAACATAAATTAGAATTAGAAAAACTCAGAAATGAAGTAGTAAACTAAGGACAAAATCAGAAATTTTTCTAAAGTCATTTCAAAATGTAACATGAATCACTTCACAAAAGCAGATGCCCAACTAATAGTTACCTCTTTTTGGAGGTAAGGATACTTACTGAAAAGAAGTAAAAAATAACTTTCTAGAGTAATGGAAATATTCTATATCTTGATCTACATGGTGGTTACAAAAGTATATACTTATATGTGTTGAGAGTTCACAAGACCACAGCCAGGCACAATGATTTGCCAGGAGGATACACAGGACTCAACATATAGTAATAGCTATACTCACGGCTATGATTTATTACAAACAAACAAAAAAAAAAAGATGAGAAGCAAAATCAGCAAAGAGAAAGGTTGCATGAGGCAAAGTTTGGAGTAAATCAGATGCAAGCTTCCAAGAGTCTTCTCCCAGCAAAGCCACCAGGTTTGATGTTGATTCCTACAGCAATGAATTATAACAACTCATGTAAAGTGTTGTCTCCCAAGGAAATTCATTAGAGACTCAGTGCCAGGGTTTTTACTGGGAGCTAGTCACGTAAGCAGCCTCCGCCTAACATGTACCAAAATTTCAGACTCCCAGAAGGAAAGCAAGTATTCACCATAAGCTATATTTTTCACATAAACACACAATGAGTCATTCTTATCAGGGAATGGTGGGAACCTGCAATTCAAGTTCCCAGATACCAGCCTAGGGCCAGCCTTGCAAGCAAGACTTTCTAAGGATAGCAGTCAGACCTGCTATGTTAACTCTTTTCTCTACAATATGTGAAAATTCATCAAACTGTACACTTAGGATTTTGGTGTTTTACTGCATGTAGATTATATATCAACTTTAAAAATTTAAAAATATATTTATTATGAATAATAGGTCCACAGATTCTCTTTGGTGAACAAGTTGTCATAGGTAGTTAAACAAGAAGACCATAATGACATTGGAGGCCTACAAACACAGCAAGGCAAAGGAGCTCTACTTTCTTAACTTGCTTAGGGCTCAACCTTCTCAGGGCATAATGGTTCCTGTGCTTAGGCAGCAAAATGTAATAGAGAGAGAACATGGACTTTGGCACCAGGCCAAGCTAATTTTAAAACATGCCTCTATCATTTGCTAGCTGGATGGTAATAGTCAAGCTATTTCACTTATCTGAGCTGCAGCAAGATGAGAATGGTACTATCGCTGAAATGTAAGGATTAAATGAAATAACACACGCAGTAGGCACGCAAAAAATGTCAAGTTCCTTACTAATGGAGCAAAAACTCCAGAGGAAAAGGTAAGATACACATATGAAAAATTAAAAGACAAGAGAGAACTTGAAAAATGCCATGGGAGTTGTTCAAACGTTTGACGTCTACAGGAGGCCAGAAAAAGAAGTTACCGGTGGCCTGTAATTGAGTGTTATGAAAGAGGTGGCATTTGAGCTGGCAAGATTGTTAGGATTTTGAGACTCAAAGATAAAGAGCAGGGCATTTTAGGACCAGGGAAGGAAATATGCAAGTTAGCAAGCTGGATTTGTCTCAGGCTTTTGCCAGCCCAAATTTTGCTGAGAGAAGTAGCATTTATGTAGCTACATGGCTTGATATGACCAGGCCATTTGGGGTATCAAACATCATGCCATGCTGAATGGGGTGACACAGTGGGCTCTCCCACTCTGGACCTAAGGCAGATGCCATTTCTGCCTCTTGATTTATAGCAGTACACAGCATGGGTGTGACCTCAATCAGGAACACGATGGAATCCAGAAGGCAAGATGATGGCTTCTGAGGAAACATAAGCACATGCACACAGTCAGGTCAGAGTCTAACTTTTTTTTCATTCAACAGATATTTATTATGTAGTTATATAGCTGGAATCGTACAGTCTGTAGCCTTTTCAGACTGGCTTCTTTCACTTAGTAATATGCATTTAAGGGTCCTCCATGTCTTTTTATGGCTGAATTTCTTTTTATACCCATAAAATGTGGGAGTGGGAAGAGTGTAAACACATGGTAGCTCATCAAGAGTTGGGGCTCCAACGTTGTGGTCCTTCTATGGTAATGCCCTGGGCTAACACACCTTGGATTGTGATAGCCCACCAATCAAGCTGGAAGGTTTCTATGTGCTAGTTATCCTAAGCCTGTTTTGCCATTGTTTTTCCACAGTGTGTAGTCTGTGTCAGGCATTGTGCTACACCCTAAGGATAAAATATAGGGGTCCCAGACCCAATGAGTTCATAAACTGGTCAGAAAGGCTAAGGTAAATGCATGAATTACAACAGAGAACTGTAGAAGCTTTAAGGGAAAAATCAATAAAGGGCTTCAGGATCACCCAGGATAGGACTGAGCCCTAGTCTGGTACATCTGGTTTCTACTTTGCACGCTCACTGCTGAGCATTAGACTGAAAGATGAATATGATAAGCCGGCTACTTCCCAAAACTGGTCAAATGAAAAAACACAGGACTCTAGGTAAGGTCGGAGTGCCCTCTACTGAAACAGGAAGCTGGAATTAGAAGACAAACTAGTCTGAGTAGGAAAACATAAAAACATTCTTTGTACCCTTTTGTTTGTAGAAATGAATAAATATCCACCTCTCATAACAATAACCCATCTTAAGCCTCACTGGATTCTTGTGCTTATTGGGGTGTAAATCAATAAGAGGGCAGGAAAACATCAAACAGATGTGAACATCACAATGACAAAACAGGTTTAGGATAACCAGCATATAAAAACTTTCTAGGTTGATTGGTGGGCTATCAAAGTCCAAGATATGTTCGCCCAGGGTGTTATCATAGAAGGACCACAACACTGGAGCCCCAACTCTTGACGAGCTACCATGTGTTTTCACTCTTCTTACTCCCACATTTTATGGGTATAAAAAGAAAGTCAGCCATAAAAAGGCATGGAGGACACTTAAATGCGTATTACTAAGTGAAAGAAGCCAGTCTGAAAAGGCTGCATACTGCCTGAATCCAACTATATATAATGAAAAAGGCAAAAATATGGAGAGAGTAGAAAGAATGCTAGTTGCCAGGGGTTAGAGGGGAGGGAGGGATGATTAGGCAAAGCACAGAGGATTTTTAGGGCAGTGAAACTATTCTACATGATACTACAATGGTGAATACACGTCATTATACATTTTTCCAAACCTATAGAATGTACACCACCAGGAGTGAACGCTAATGCAAACTATGGACTTTAGGCAATGATGTGTCAATGTAGGTTTATTGATTGCAACAAAGGTCCCCCTCTGGGGTGGGATGTTGGTAGTGGGGGAGGCTGTGCATATATTGGGGCAAGGAGCACATGGGAACTCCTTGAACTTCTGCTCAATTTTGTTGTGAACCTAAAACAACTCTGAAATAATAAATTCCATTTTTAAAAAAAGTTTTTAAGAAATTCGGGTTAAGTCCATCATAAAGGCAGGCCTCAGAAGGCAAAAGAGGACTATAAAAATGCAATTTGTCTTGCCATTCAAATTAACCCTAGATAGGAAGAGAGGATGTGTGTGTGATGGACTGCTGGTCGCATAAACTTCAAAGAAGGCCACTTTATTTCCTTCCTCTTGCCCAACCTCCCTATGAAGCAGCAAGCTACAGAGACAGTGACTATTGTTACGTATGCTAGAACACGGGTAAATTCTGACTAATTTGGTGGAAATTAAAGCATCCACCCAAAAGTGGCAATAACTGTAATATTAACTAACCTCTAATTTAACATCGATTTTCAACTGTAGAACTCAAACTTTTCACACTGAAGTATGACACCAAAGAGAGAAGTGACCTTTTTTTTTTTTTTTTTTTTTTGAGACAGAGTCTTCCTCTGTTGCCCAGGCTAGAGTGAGTGCCATGGTGTCAGCCTAGCTCACAGCAACCTCAAACTCCTGGGCTCAAGGGATCCTCCTGCCTCAGCCTCCCAAGTAGCTGCGACTACAGGCATGCGCCACCATGCCTGGCTAATTTTTTCTATGTATATTTTTAGTTGGCCAGATAATTTCTTCTATTTTTAGTAGAGATAGGGTCTCGCTCTTGCTCAGGCTGGTCTCGAACTCCTGACCCCGAGCTATCCACCCGCATGGGCCTCCTAGAGTGCTAGGATTACAGGTGTGAGCCACGAGAAGCCACCTTCTTAAAGACCCACCTCCAAAAGCCTGGGAGTGCCCTGCCCCAGTGATAGGCAATGTGCTACGGACGCAATGTTCATCTACTATATGTAGCAGGAAAGACAGAGGCTTCCAAAAGTGGAGATTCTACAATAAGTGGCTCTTTAGCAAATGAGTTATTTTATAGCAGTAATTGGGGCTGCTTTTTTTTTCCAAATAAGGACGCTATGCTAAATATCAATAATTGTCCTTTGGGTTGGATTATTTAATCTGAAATCCTTTTTCCACTTTGAATTTACTTCCAAAAATGGATCCCATATTTTGAAACAGTGTGGTTAATAAATCTTCAAAAACATCCCAAGAAGAGCACTATAGTCATTTACTTAACTGGCATTTAGAGTGTAGTAATTAACGGTTTTAGAAATTCTCCTAGCCTCTTTAATTATCCAGTGAGGCCTAAATGTTTCATCACTCCTGCATGATTAACATGCCAGCACAGATGAAAAGGAAAGGCCTCTGTAGAACAGGTGCTGAATGCCTTCCTTGCAATAAACATCCCCAGCCACCACAAGTTTGGACATCTGGTAGAGATTTTGTAGTGATGAACATCTGGAATTTAATTTGCTACATGTAGTAGAAACTCCCTCCATTAAAAAAAAATCTCTACTTTATTCAAAGCAATTTGCAGTCTTATAATCCACTCACACCCCCCACCTAGCCCCTTGGGGGTGGGGGGGAAATTCCACAATGCCTATTGTGACAACCCTTGGAATTTCTTGGCTTTGCAAGACAGTAACTTAGTGCATTTCGAGCAAGGTTATTCTATTCCCTTCCTCCGTGTTTCGATCCATTGATAAGCCCTGGCTTTATAATTAAAATGACCTCGTATGATACTTTTTCAGCTTAATTAGTCAATGCTGTCATCTACTTCATGGCCTGTGGGTTCAATAGCCTGTATGAAGGCACAGTAAGAGATGGGGGAAGAGAGTAAGCAGGGAGTTTGTTTGTGTTTATTGAGTTCATTTGTGTTTATTGCCACAGTGTTCTTTTCCTGTGGAAATGGGGTTTTGTGACTGCTCTTTGCATAGTTCAGTAGATTGCTTGCTCCACTGCAAATGTCTGCTATCAAAAAACACCCTTACTGTCATTTGTGAGACCCAGCCACCATTTCCTGGAGATAAAGATGGCTTAGATTTCAGCACAATGTAAAAGACATTCCAGAGCATTTCTTGGATGGAAAGTCAGGATATTTAAAGAAACCCTGATAGACGGGCCTTAGATAAGGTGGCTCTATTTCTTGTATTTTTTTTTTTTTTTTTTTTGCCATCCTCAGATACAGGGTCAACCGGCCTCCAGAAAGCAAAAGGGGGCCACTAGACAATATCAACCCCTTCCAACTTGGGTTTCAGGGGCGGTAGAACTCCCTCTCCAAGAAAGCAGATTCTGGGTTGAAAGTCACATACTGAAAGAAAAAAGAAAAAAAAAAAAACCAGGTTGCCCACAAGGGTGAAAGGCTAGAAGCTGACATGCAGACCCTGGGCGTGCCTTGCGCAGGCCTTGCTAAACTTGGCCCATGGGCAGTTTCACAGGCAGCATGCAGCCAGTAAGTACTTCTCGGAATGATTTCCTCCTCCTTCGACACAGATCCTAAAAGGAAACGTTGACTCTGGCTCTTCCCTGAGTTACTCATATTCAGCATTTCCTACCATCACTAACGCACATCCCCTAAATGAAAACTGTCCTCAAGCAGTTATGACTGTTACAAAGATTTCATGTTCCTTCCTTTCATCTATTTCTCTTCGTAACAAATTTTCCCGTTGGATCTAATGTACTAGATGCAGCCTGCTAAAGCACTTACTATTTTACTGATAATTGAAACATGAATTTATTGCCTGTGAAAAACATGTTCAGCCCAGAAAAACACATCCTCGTAGATGGGACCTTTTGAAATGTAAAAGTTACGTATGGGAAACATACAATATGGGAACAGTTTAAGTGGGTTTCTCTAAGTGGTTACCAGATGATCTTTGGTAGGCTTTAGCCTCAAGACAAATGAAACCTAAAGTTGCCTGAGTCAAAGAGGATTTGTGGTGGTCAGCTTTGGCTATATTAGATTGGGAACATATGTTTTTTAAGCAAAGGAAGCTTGATACAGCAAAACCTTGTGACATGACAAAGGAAGGAAATTAATCTGAGTGGCTGTCCTTAACGTGCCATTTGCCATGATCAGAGTGTCTCTCATCCAACCCTGATCTCTGGTGTCCCTGTTTGTACCGGAGCCATTTCCTGCATGATAGTACGTTCCTGTTTGACACACCATGCCTGGGAAAAGGCAGTATCACTTACCCCCACCCAGGCAGGCACAAGCTGTAAGACGTCATCAGAACCCTCTCTGTTTCCGTTGCTGGGCGTTGGTCATTCTGCAGGGTTTGCATCTTTCTCTATTTACTTCCTGCCCAGTTAAGGGAAATCTATAGAAGTGTACAAAAATTTGGTTTCAAGATGAATTGACAAAGCTCAGAGAAATGAAGATGAGAAAGAGGAGAAAATATATTTCAAGGCCAAGATTTATAATCAAAATTCTGAAGCCTATAGAATTTATTTGTTTCTTTCAAAGTATGGTCCATGGACTAGCAGCATTGGAATCACGTGGGAGCTTATTACAAATGCAAAACCCCAGACCCTACCCAAGACCTAATGAATCAAAATCTGCATTTTAACAAGATATTGAAGCAATTCATGTTCATGCTAAAGCTTAAGATACACTAATCTAGTAAAAGCCTTTTATTTACAGATAAGGATACTGAGTCCCAAGTAAAAGGCTTGTGCCAAACCACAAAGCTACACATTTCAGGAACTAAGACTAGAACCTTAACATGAATGTTCCAGCTAGTTTTCTTTTTCTGTACAGGAATGAGAGACATACAGCTCAAATGCCTTAGGGACAATATTCCCTCAAACTTGTCATCATCTTCAACCCACAGGTTGCATGAGTTTCTCCTTATTCATCAGAGCCTCTTCACTCCTTTACAATCCTCCTCCTGCAAATTCCTGAAATCTCCTTCGACCCCTTTCTCCTTATGTCATGCACGTTGAGCAAAGACCCCACCATGAGTGAACTCAACCACTCACTTTCTCCATACCTGCACCCAAACAGCAGAGCAATCTTCAGAAAAATCACTCAAGCTCATAGGGTGCTATCAATTTACATTTATAATCAGCAACTTCAACTGAGCCCTCACCAGTGCCCACTAATCTTACTACATTTTTCTAGTAATAGCTTTTGCACCCTTTAATATCTTTTCCAATTTCCTCAAAATTCCCATCACCCATTCTCAAGTATGATTTGTCTCCAACTTCACTGAGATAATAAAATTTATTAGCTATTAAACCCCTCAACTTCCCACCATGGGTTCTAAATCTGCATACCCTCTTCCATCTGCTTGTACCCATCTTATTTTTCCCCTCTTCTTATAATAGATAAATCCTGCAACCTCCTAACAAGCTAGTTTGCAATGGGTCCTGTGAAATCACCCACTCTCCCCTTCTCAGGAAGGGTTCTTGCTCCATAGATCATCTCCTTTCTCGCCTGGATATGCCATATGCACACATCCTCACTTCTGAATCCATTTCATCAGCATTCAGTTATATTCTAGTGCTTCTCTTCTTAAACAAGAACAAAGTAAGCAAAACTTTGGAGAGAACCGCTTTAGTTTGAGTCTCTCTCAATTCTCTCCTTCACAGTAGCTTCTTGGACGATTCTGTTCTTTGCACATGTAGTCTTTATTTTTTCATCTTTCATTGATTATTTTTTTTTACTTTATTGATTTTATAAAAGTGGTACATGCTCCCTTTTTTTTAGTTTAAGCAGTAGAAAAACGATTAAAGAACTGTGGGGGAAAAGTTACCAGAACTCCCACAAGCCAGAAATAATCATCTCTTTTCTCTTTATAACATCTCTTTTCTATTATGTATACCAACAAAAAGATGGATAGGTGGGGGAGAAATGTAAAATGGGACATTAATACACATGCTGTGTTTTAAGACATAAAATTTACTTGTACTTGAATTTAACAGAAGAAGTTTAGAAAGTGAAATTAAAAGACTGACTCCTTAGAAAGTGAAATTAAGACTGATTCCTTACTTTGAACAATAAGAAAAACAGTCTTTTGTAATTGCTTTCACATTCTTAGTTTTATAGGTTATATTTCTATTTTAACTATGTCAAAATTTTTAATACTTATAATCTGTTCTGTAAGTATCATCCTTCAAGAGTTCAATCCTAGTTCTCTATTTAAATGTATCTAATCCTCAACACTGATCATTTTTACCATAGGTTTTCCATTCCTGAGTATATTCAACAAATATATTTGGAGCATCTAAACACTGGAGATGAGAGTGGAAAAATGGGTAAGATCTTTGCTCTCATGGAACTTAACACTCAAGAGAGGGAGAGAGAAATTAAATAGGACAGACCAAAAATCAATTCAATTTTCAGATTGTGTATGATAAGTACTGTGTACTGTATAAAAGGATGCAGGGTGAATAGGTAGGGAATAGGTTATTTTAGTTAAGAAAGACTTCTCTTAGGATGTGATACTTGAGCTGAGTCCTGAATGACTCAAAAGAGCCAGTCAAGAAAAGGGTTTGGAGGGAGAGGAAGGACATTCTACGTAGAAGGAACAGAAAATGCTTACAGCAGAAATAAGCCTGGCATATTTGAGTAACAGAAAGAAGGCCCATGTGGCTAAAGCTTGGTGGGAAAACAGGAGAGAAGAATGCACAGTTGGAGAGGGTAGACAGGAGTTACTTTGCACAGGGAATTTTAGGCCAAGACATGAAGTTGCAACTTTTTTCAAAATGCAATGCAATGCGGCCGGGCGCGGTGGCTCACGCCTGTAATCCTAGCACTCTGGGAGGCCGAGGCGGGTGGATCGCTCGAGGTCAGGAGTTCGAGACCAGCCTGAGCAAGAGTGAGACCCCGTCTCTACTAAAAATAGAAAGAAATTATCTGGCCAACTAAAATATATATATACAAAAAATTAGCCGGGCATGGTGGCGCATGCCTGTAGTCCCAGCTACTCGGGAGGCTGAGGCAGTAGGATCGCTTAAGCCCAGGAGTCTGAGGTTGCTGTGAGCTAGACTGATGCCACGGCACTCACTCTAGCCCGGGCAACAGAGCGAGACTCTGTCTCAAAAAAAAAAAAAAAATGCAATGCAATGCAAAGCCTTTAGAAGGTGTAAGCAAGAGGGGGAGGGAGGGTTATGAAGTAATCTATGTTTTTAGAAGACCAGTATGACTCCTGAATAGAGAATAAATTGAAAGAGGAGATGGAGTGAAAAAGTAGAAGCAGGAAGTCCAGTTGCAGGTTTATTGTAGTAATCCAGGCAAAAGATGATAATAGCTGGAACTAATGGGATAACAGCAAGGATATAGAAGAACAGCAAATTTAGGATACACATTATGAGTAGAGAGGATGGGACTTGCTAATAGATTGGCGGTGGAGGAATGAGAAAAATGGAACCAAGGACAAATTCTAGTGATTGTTTGGTTAGTTGTTCTGTTGGCTGGTTGCTTTAGTTTCATTTGATCAACTGGATTAAAATTGGTGCCACTTACAGAGGAGGGAAGCCTGGAGAAATTATAGGTTAGATTGGGAAAGATGTCCAGTAATGTCACATGTAAGACATCTATTAGAAATCCAGCAGACAGAGGTGTCTATGGCTAGCCAAGAGTTCAATGGAGGGAGAATTTAGAGTGGGGAACATACAGATGGAATTAACATCAAGGGAAAGACTGAAATCACCTAGAGTGTATAAATGGCCCTCAGTCCTCACTGTGCAATGAAAGCCCCCTAGAAACTTTAAGAAATACTTGTGCCCAGTTCCCAACCCCCAAATAAATCAGCATGTGTGAGGATGCGATGTGGCATCAGTGTAGACAGAGAAGTAGACCAAGGACTGAGCCTTTGAGTACACCAACATTTAGAGGCTGGAAAGAGGAGAGTGCGCTAAAGGAGACCGAGGAGTAGCCAGGGAGAAAGGAGGGAAACTGGGAGAGTGTGCTATCCTAGAAGCCAAGAAAAGAAAAGATTTCATGAAGGATGGAGAAGCCACTCTTCTGCTGAGACACTGAGAAAGATGAGAACCAGGTAAGGGCAGCATGGAAGAGGACGTTAAGCAAGTTACCATCTACTTTTTTTTTTTCTGCAAAAGAAACTTTTAATAAGACTTTATTTAATTGCACATTTTATTTCTTTTTTTTTTTATTTCATCTTATTACTATGGGGGATACAGAATTGCAGGTTACATACGTTGCCCATGTACCGCCTTTCCCCCCAAGTCAAAGCTCCAGGCATGTCCGTTCCCCAGACAGTGCGTGTTGCACCCATCATGTAGGTATATATCCCTCCCTTCCCCACCCCCCTCTTCCCGAGTCAGCACCTTCAAGCGTGACCATTCCCCAAATGGTACGCAATGCACTCATTATGTAGGCATACACCCATCCCCTCCCCCCACCCCCCACCTCAGTCTGATATCCGATTGGCGTCGTTTCCAGATGTGTATTTAGGTGATGATCAGGGAAACCAATTTTCTGGTGAGTACATGTGATGCTTGTTTTTCCATTCTTGGGATACTTCACTTAATATAATGGGCTCCAACTCTCTCCAGGAGAACCATAGAGATGTCGTATCTTCATCATTTCTTATAGCTGAGTAATATTCCATGGTATACATATACCACAGCTTACTAATCCAATCATGTATTGATGGGCATTTGGGTTGTTTCCACATCTTTGCTATTGTGAATTGTGCTGCTATAAACATTCGGGTACATGTGTCTTTGTTACAGAATGACCTTTTTTCCTTTGGGTATATGCCCAATAATGAGATTGCTGGATCAAATGGCAGGTCTACTTGAATCTGTTTAAGATACCTCCATAATGCTTTCCACAGGGGTTGCACTAGTTTGCAGTCCCACCAGCAGTGTATGAGTGTTCCTGTCTCTCCACATCCACGCCAACATGTGTTGTTTTGGGATTTTTTGATAAAGGCCATTCTCATTGGGGTTAAGTGATATCTCATTGTGGTTTTGATTTGCATTTCTCTGATGATTAGGAATGTTGAGCATTTTTTCATATGTTTGTTAGCCATTCTTATATCTTCTTTTGAGAAATTTCTATTCATGTCATTTGCCCACTTTTTGATAGGGTTGTTTGATTTTTTCTTGATTTTTTTCTTTGATTCTGATGTGTAGTATGCAAAAATTTTTTGCATACTGTAGGTGGACAAACCCACAGCCAACATCATTCTGAATGGGGAAAAATTGAAAGCACTCCCACTTAGAACTGGAACCAGACAGGGCTGCCCACTGTCCCCATTACTTTTCAACATAGTATTGGAAGTCCTTGCGAGAGCTATCAGGCAAGAGAGCAAAATCAAGGGAGTCCAAATAGGGAAGGAAGAGATCAAACTCTCACTTTTTGCTGATGATATGATGTTATATCTGGAAAACCCCCAGGATTCAACCATGAGACTCCTGGAATTGATTAACGAATATAGCAAAGTCTCAGGCTACAAAATTAATATACACAAATCAGAGGCATTTATATATGCCAATAACAGTCAATCGGAAAACCAAATTAAAGACTCAATACCCTTCAAAATAGCAACAAAGAAAATAAAATATCTAGGTATATACCTAACTAAAGAGGTAAAGGACCTCTATAAGTAAAACTATGAAACACTGAGAAAAGAAATAGCAGAACTTGCAAATAGATGGAAAAATATACCATGCTCGTGGATCGGAAGAATCAACATTGTTAAAATGTCTATACTACCCAAAGTGATTTACAGGTTCAATGCAATCCCTATTAAACTACCAATATCATTCTTCACAGACGTAGAGAAAATAATTATACACTTTGTATGGAATCAGAGAAGACCCCGTATAGCAAAAGCAATTTTAAGCAACAAAAACAAAATGGGAGGCATTAATTTGCCAGACCTCAAACTATGCTACAAGGCTGTGGTTCTTAAAACAGCCTGGTACTGGCACAAGTACAGGGACACAGACCAGTGGAACACAACAGAAAATCCAAATATAGAACCATCCTCATATAGTCACCTAATTTTTGACAAAGCAGGAAAGAATATACTCTGGGGACAAGAATCCCTATTCAATAAATGGTGCTGGGAGAATTGGTTAGCCACACGTAGAAGACTGAAACAGGACCCACAGCTTTCACCTCTCACAAAAATCAAATCACAGTGGATAGCAGACTTAAACCTTAGGCGTGATACAATTAGAATTCTAGAAGAAAATGTAGGAAAGACTCTTACAGACATTGGCCTAGGCAAAGAATTTATGAAGAAGACCCCTAAGGCAATCACAGCAGCAACAAAAATAAACGAATGGGACATGATTAAATTAAAAAGCTTCTGCACAGCCAAAGAAACAGTCACAAGAATAAACCATCTACTTTTGTTTTATCATCGCGTAAAGGGAAATCATCAGCCCAGAGAGGGTAGCAACAGAGGGATGCTAAAGGTCGGAGAAGAGAAAGGAAATTGTGTAAATGTTATTTTGAAGAATCAGAGAGTAAAGAGAACACAGAACAGACTAGTCGGTCCATTTGTACTATATTATTAATAGTTACCCCAACCCCATTCAGGTGCTCAAAGTAATCAGATAAGCTAGATTTAATCATGGTAGGGTTTTTCTTTGGGGTTTTGTTTTATTTTTTTGTACGTTTGTTTTGCCAAGTGAATATAATAAAGGGAGAAAGGAGGCAAGGGAGTTAACTCAAACTCCTAATTTCCCAGGGGTTGATTACAGTGACACATCACAGAATCAAAGCCTTCAACATGGGGTACCCCTTGCTCTAAACCAAGCACCAGCCATAACAGAAAGGCTATTATTGTTTCGGGGGAATATGCCAAAAACAAAATGAAATAAAATTAAAGATATTATTCAGATTTTCAAGGAGTGTGTTTTTAAGTAAATTTAAACTGGATAAAGAGAGAGTGGGGCTCAGAAGCTTAATGAATAATGAAAGGTGATAGACCCAGTAGACTGAGAATCCCAATAAAGAAGAAGGGTTGGTCGGGTGTGGACCTAAAACTGAGCCAGGGGGTCAATGGTGGTGAGACCCTTTGTTCCAACTATGTTCAACTCTTGCCTTTTCTCTCTGTGTCCGCTATGATTTTCTTTGGCATTTCCTCCATATGAAAAATTTGATTTTCAGCTATGTGTACTCTGTTCTCTGCCCTTTCTAATTTACATGTGTTTTGTGATAGCCTTGTTTTGTTTCCTAAGTTGTTCCCTGAGTTCTGAAATGTCCTTTTTCATTTTTTTGTGCTGTTATTTGGCATTCTCTCCCTAAATTCTTATTTCACAGATTCTTGTTCTTAATAAGGAATTCTGTCCATAATTCTTTTCTGACCCAAGGCACCCATGGAAATAGGGACTGAACTAGTCATCTGTTTTCTACTCTGTATTCCTGCTCTCCCCCTCCTTTGTTCCCTCCTTCCCATCGCTCTCTTCCTTCCTTTCCTTCCTCCATTCCTTCTAGTCTGCCTTGTGTTCCTCCTTCTCCTGTCCCTTGCTCATTCCCTCCCTCTGTCCCTTCCTCCCTTCCTCTTTCCCCTTATTTCCCTCTACCCTCTCCTTCCTTCCAGCCTCCTTTGCATACTTTCTTCTTCCCTCTCTCCACCCCTCCTTTCTTTTCTTTCTTCCTTCTTTCCTTCCTTATTCTCAATATATCTAGCACCATGGCTTTTTCTTTTTTCCCACAAGCTTGAGGTAGACAGCTCTATCCAGAACTTTTCTTTACTCTGGTAGAACAGTGAGTCAGGTTTCATTAACACCCTTTGTAGCTCATCTGAGACCATGTTGTTTTCACCTCTGGGGTGCAAATTAAAGAGTAAATGTGTTAGGTTCATCTTCCTAGGGTCTGTGGTGCAAGGGGACAGTAGAGCATTCTGCTGGGGCTCTGGGTAGCCTCAACTTGCAGACAGGAGCCCTTCTATTTCTTCAGAGATTCTTGTAACTGTATAAGAGAACATCACCTAGTTGTGGGTGTTAGCCCCTCAAAACTATTCCCATGGGGCAAGGGTGCCCAGAGACTTAAGATCAATGCCCAATTTCCTGGAAAGCCCTGGAAGTTGTGAAGCTCTGAAAGCCCTTCTTTTCTCTACTTGAGACCCTGTGATGCCAGTTAAGGTTTTCCTTCAATCTTTCCCTAGACTGCTTACTCACTTCCTCAGTCTGTTTCTCAACGAACTTGGGAATATTGATAAGAATTTTTGGATTTTGTAGATGCCCCATCTCTCCTTGCACTGTCTCTGGAAGGTGGGAGTGGGCCAGAAGCCATGCTAAACCCAGCCACCAAACAGTCTTCTAATTCTTTCTTCAGCTACCAGGTTTTCACAGTCAGTGCAACTGTAGCCATTCCCTCATTGGATTGTGACTGGCGAGCTATAGCTGGTTTTTATTATATTTGTTGTTGAGGGACAGAGATCGTGTGATCCTCTTTCACACTACTGTCTAGCTGAGGAGCACTAAACACGGAGTCTGTGCCCATGTGGCACTCACGATCTTGTGGAAGGAGACAGACTGGAAATGTACAAATAAACAGAAAAGTTTCAAAGAATTGCAACAAATAAAATGCAGGGAAAGTAACGCTTCAGTTTTGTTTTACTAATTTTATTTTTGTTACTCTATGGAACTACCATTTATAGGGATCTAGCCCTACAAAAAAGCACATTACGAGCAGTTTCTTTGGTTGGATGCATTGAAGCTTTAAATGAGGCTGCTCTTAAGTGGGTTGTGATGTATCATTTACTAGAAACTGTGTTTTATGGCGTAATCATGGAAGCAATAGCAGGCTAGACACACTAAACCAGTCTTGCAAACTGGCCCTCATAGGAGCCCTGATTTGTAGTGTTTACAAATTTTTGTGGTATACAAACTTACACCATGCTGATTTCAAGCTACTAGTGATTTAATAACCACCTTGAAAACCCCTGAATATTTAACAATGGGCTCTTGTGAGTCAATACAAGACAGCAAAAGCCATCTTTCAGCCTGTGACCATTAGGATTGCTGCTCCAGAACCCAAGGGCCAGTCCTCATTTTCAGAGTGGCCTTGAACTAGTTATTTAACCTCTCTTAGTCTCCATATTTTCATCTTTATAAAAGGATCAATAATATCTAATGATAGAAATTTGTGATGGTTTGATCAGATCATGTTTAGTTCATAAGATCCTCCAAATTCATCAAGAACATACATACTGTGGGAGTCTATTGTGAGCTCAGCTCTGAACGTGAGGTTTTAAGGAACCTCAAAATAAATGAAGACAAGTTCCTACACTCGAGGAGGGAAGACTGGTGCTATGGTTTCAATGTATGTATTCCTCCAAAATTTGTATGTTGGAACTTATACCCCAGGGTGATAGTATTAAGACGTAGGGATAGCCGGGCACAGTGACTCATGCCTGTAATCCTAGCACTCTGCAAGGCTGAGGTGGGAGGATTGTTTGGGCTCCAGAGTTCAAGACCAGCCTGAGCAAGAGGGAGACCCCCATCTCTACAAAAAATACAAAAATTAGCCGGGTATGTTGTTACACACCTGTAGTCCCAACTACTCAGGAGGCTGATGAAGAATTGCTTGACCCCGGGAGTTGGAGGTTGCAGTGAGCTATGACGACTCTACTGTACTCCAGCCCAGCCAACAAAACAAGACTCTGTCTCAAAAAAAAAAAAAAAAAAAAAAGAGGTGAGGCCATTGGGAAGTGATTAGGCCATGAGGGTTCTGCCTTCATGGATGGGATTAGTGACCTTATTAAAGGAGTTGGAGGAGTGAGTTTATCCCTTCCACCCTTCTTCCCTTCTGCTCCTTCTACCATGTGAGGACACGGTGTTCATTGCTTCTGCCAGGTGAGGAAGCAGCAAGAGATGCCATCTTGGAAGCAGAGAGCAGCCCTCACCAAACACCAGATTTGCTGGCGCCTTGATCTTGGACTTCTCAGCCTCCAGAACTTTTGTGAGAGTTTACAAATGACCTAGTCTAAGAATTTTGTTATAGCAATACAAACAGGCTAAGACAAATGAGGACCATAAGTATCAAAAATAAGAGAAATGAAAAGGAAAAGACAAAGAGATAGAAAGAAAATATGAAGAATTGGAAACCATATTAATGCTTAAGATTTAAGTCTCAGGTAAGGTACCACTTTTTCCAGAAAAGCTTTTTCTAGGTTTCTCCCCACCCCATCACTAACTGCCTTTATTTTTTGCTCTTAAACATAATTATAGCCCAACACCCATGACATTATATTGAAGCAGCATTTACCTGTCTTCTCCTGACCCCAACCCCTGACCTATAAAAACCACCAGGGCAGGGTCCAGCTTTTATGCATCTCCACAACTCTAGCACTTAGGATGGTTTCTGACACATTGTATCTGATCCATCAGTAAATATTTTTAAACAAAATTGAAATCAAGGGAAGAAAGATATTTAAATAAGAGGAAATGATTTGCCCTATGAAATTCTTCCAAGAAGCCAAGTCAAAATATTGTACTTAAAAACAAGACAGTCAATTGGCAATGTTCTTGGCAAGAGAACTTAGTAAATTAAGAGAGGCAGAAACCACACAACCGTGGAGGTAGATTGAGACAGTGGGGAAATCAAAAGTATATTTCTCTTTTGGGAAGTTTATCAGTGAAGAGTTGGGTTACCACATACAATAGCAGGTCAGAAAAGGATTTTCACCATAATAGCTCTTGAGATAGTATACCACTTTTGAGGCAATTCTTTCTGTTTTATTATAATAACTTTTTCACCTAAAACATACCAGACAAATACTCTACAAGAAGTGATATTTTGGTATTCTAGCTCCGGGCAAAATCACACTGAGCAATTTACTTGACACAACAGTTTCTTGTCAGAGAATATTATACAAAATAAGTTTGAATTGCACTCATGTTTGTATAAACCCAAATAATTTGCCTTGCATATGCCAAGTGCAAAGCTAAGGAGATGGCACCATCTAGGATTCCTCAGTCTTTTTTCACATGCATCAGTTCCACATTTCTAAGCACTCTCTTGTCTAGCCTTTATTTTGTGCTGAGGGTGTGTTTCTCTGCTATAACTTTACCTTAACTGCACTTTGAGTGAAAATACCACAAGCCCCAAAAAGGTTGAAAATTTGTTGAAGAAAATAATGCAAAGAGAAATACTCAGGTTAAGAAATTTTCATGATATCACATTTAATGCACAAATTATTGACCTCCAAAATGTTTTTTGCTACTTATAAAAATTTGTTTTTATCATTCAATATATATTTACTACCTATGAAAATTATTTGGGTATCATGGGTT
Organism: Eulemur rufifrons; assembly: GCF_041146395.1. Lineage (NCBI taxonomy): Eukaryota > Metazoa > Chordata > Mammalia > Primates > Lemuridae > Eulemur > Eulemur rufifrons. Next base: position 221,372,284 of record NC_090989.1, on the reverse strand, counting down.
CTGATAAAATTCATCATAATTTTTCCACTAAAATTAATGGAAATATTTTCTTGATTTAATGACTTTTCATTTAGCAATAGAATTTTCAGGAATGAATTAAAGTCATTAAGGGAGGGATGGGGTAGCGAAAATGAGAGGGTGATTGATAGTTAAGAGGGATTTCTCTTTTAAAAATGGAAGATAGTTTAGGACAATTGTATATGAAAATGAAATAACATAAAGAAAAGAATGAAGATAAAGAAGTCAGAGATCATTGATAAAGTGATTTTTCTGAGAAAGTAAAAGGAAAAAGGACCCAGAATACAGATGGATGGATTCACGCAGAATGAGGGCAGTTGTTCTCACAGAAACTGAGGGCAATGAAGGAAATAAAGACGGCAGATTCAGATCAGCGGGTCAGGAAGAAGAGAGTGTGATGTCTCCATCTACGTGTCAGATTGGCTAGGCTGTGTGCCCAGATATCTGGCAATCACCAATCTAAATACTGCTGTAAATATATTTTTTAGGTGTGATAACCATTTAAATCAGTAGACTCCGAGTAAAGCAGATTACCCTCCATATGTGGGTGGGCCTCACCCAGTCAGCTGAAGACCTTAAGAGAAAAGACTGAGGTCCTCTGAGGAGGAAAGGATCCTGCCTCCAGACTGCCTGCGGGCTCCAGGCTGCCACTTCTGCTCCTACTGCAATTTCCAGACTGCCACCCTGCCAAGCTCATTTTGGACTTGCCAGCCCCATAACTAATTGTGTGTCCATTCCTTAAAATAAATCAATAGAGAGAGAGAGAGAGAGAGAGAGAGAGAGAAGCATCGTATAATATGCATATACATTTTATTGGTTCTGTTTTTCTGGAGAAGAGGGAGGAGTTCAGGAAAGTTCAGGGAGAAATGCCTCCCAACCTCTGTTTCCCTGATGAAATCCTGGATGGCATCATCTGCTGAGAGTTTGGGGCATTGCTGAGGGTGCATTAGGAAACTGGTGAAGTTTTGTGTAGTTATCATCGGGGAGCAAGAGGTTGCTAACTGGAAGTGTGTAGAAAATTACTAGAGCAATGAGGAGACACTGCCGGCTCAATACTATAACAGCAGAAGACGACCTCTGTGGGGTCCATGTCCCTGGAGTTATATATGGTGGCATAGCATCTGTATGAATATACAAGACCTGATTTTTGGTAGCACGTTCTACTGTGTAGAATTGGTTAGTAAGAATTTTTATATATAAAAATATATAGGCCGGGCGCGGTGGCTCACGCCTGTAATCCTAGCACTCTGGGAGGCCGAGGCGGGTGGATCGCTCGAGGTCAGGAGTTCGAGACCAGCCTGAGCAAGAGCGAGACCCCGTCTCTACTAAAAATAGAAAGACATTATATGGACAACTAAAAATCTATATAGAAAAAATTAGCCGGGCATGGTGGCGCATGCCTGTAGTCCCAGCTACTCGGGAGGCTGAGGCAGTAGGATCGCTTAAGCCCAGGAGTTTGAGGTTGCTGTGAGCTAGACTGACGCCACGGCACTCACTCTAGCCCGGGCAACAGAGCGAGACTCTGTCTCAAAAAAAAAAAAAATATATATATATACATATATATATATACAAGAAAAGAATACATTTTTCACAAATTTATCTATGCTTTATAATCCAAATAAGAATGCCTGTAAAGACTTATCCTTTTAAAATTCAAGTATTCAAATATTCAGCGAGACCTCATCTCTACTAAAAATAGAAAGAAATTATATGGACAGCTAAAAATATATATAGAAAAAAAATTAGCCAGGCATGGTGGTGCATGCCTGTAGTCCCAGCTACTCAGGAGGCTGAGACAGGAGGATCACTTGAGCTCAGGAGTTTGAGGTTGCTGTGAGCTAGGCTGACGCCACGGCACTCACTCTAGCCTGGGCAACAGAGTGAGACTCTGTCTCAAAAAAAAAAAAAAAAAAAACAAATATTCAAATACCTACCTTTATAGTCAACAAATGTTATTTTTGCCATATTTTCATCAGAGTATTTGTTTTCAGAAGCATGACAAATAACACTGAAGCCTCAGTATTGCTCCCTCTGTCTCTCCTCAGAAACCACCAGCATCCTTGACCACCCTCCATGTTTTCATAATTTATCACCAAGGTATATTACGTATAAGCAATATTTATATAAACTTGACATTGTGATTTCTCGTGAAAGAATGTTATATGGAATATATAGGGTATTCTTTTGAATGATTTCATTGTTTATATAAATGTCATCTTACTGTACGTAGTCAATAGTTTGCTTTTTTCACTCTCCTTTTTGTGTTTGAGTTTTACCACGGTAATATATGTAACGAGAAAATTAAATTTTCTATCATAGTTTTTAAGTTAAAGTTAGAATCACTAATTTATTTTACTTGAAAAAAATCTTTTTGCAGGGAGGAAAATCTTAAATTTCATATTTCTAATTGAAACGAACAGTTTTTATGTACTGGTTGTATTAATTGAAGCATGAACAAAATGACTAACATAGTTATTTTCTTAAGTAAACACACACACACACACAATTCTCTATTACAAATACTTTAACAAATGTAGTTTCCTAAGACAAACATACATTGTCTCAAGTTTGTAAGTCAACAGTCTTGGGACAATAACTGTTAAATGAACTTTTGCATTTGATAGGAAAGCGTTTTGCTCTTTTGAGTAAACAGTCTTAGAAATAATTTCATGATAACAAAGACAAAAGAGGTATAGATAAATTTTAAAATCATGGTAACTGGAATGTAAATATTCTCTAACCTCCTGCACTATGTTTCTAATCTAAACAAAGAATAATGGCTAACCCAGTGTATGGAATTCTCAAAAGCACTATGCTAATAAATTCACGGAAGTTTCTTATTAAGTATAAGTAAAACATGTGGCATATATAATAATTTCAACCATATTTTAACGGAGGCTGATTCTAAGTATTTGGGATAAATAATGTTGTATAATATAGAACATTAAAGATTCTATAGTAGAATCTATATCCACATAGCACTGGTTCATTTTAATTCTTTGAAGTATTCCATTCTATGAAGATCCTGCATTTTTATCTACTTCCTGGTGATAAGATTAGTTTATTTTCAGTTTTTCATTAACTCAAGGAAAACCACAAGAACATTTGTGCACATGCTGTAACAGAAGCAATGGCCTGAAAATATGACAAAAAGATTTTCAGTCTCTTTAAAACTTCCCCCACTCTTTTTGGGAACTGCATCCTGGCCTGCACCCTTGGAGCAGGGAGAAGGTCTTTTGTTCTTTGTGTTACAGGAGATATCTCAGCCATCCCAGGGCAGTGCCAGCCCCTCTGGTGGGCCCAGGTGGGCTGAGATCACAGGCTTTGTCTTTGGCAGAAATGGGAGATTAGAATCATTAACATGATAGCCTAAACTTGAGAACTCACCCTTTAAAGGCTCTGTATTTCTGCTTATTATTAGGACAATGACTTTTTTGAAAAGAGAGTCTACCATTTTCCTCCTTTGCTGGCAAAGTAATAAACTTCTCTTTCTTTCCCCTCAATCCATTTGTTCTTTTGATGGGGCCTCGAGGACAAGAGCCCAGCTTTCAGTAACAACGCCTCTGCACATACAGGCAAGAGTCTCTCTAGGTTCCTTGTAAGTGCATCTGCTGAGGTCCCTGGGTGAAGAGAATATGCTTCTTTGACACAATACAAAGATCATATCTTTACTAGAGATTGTCAAAGTGTTCTTGAAGGAGTTGTGTCAGTGTATTCTCTCACCACTCCTGTGGGAGATTTCTGTCTTGTTTCTCCACATCCCAACTCACACTTGGAATTATCCAGCTTTTAAGTTTTGACTAAATCCATGTCTTAATTGTATTTCCCTGGTTAATAGTGAGACTAAACACTTTCATATGCTTTCTGGCCATGCTGGTTTTCTTTTTTGTGAACTACTTGATCACATCCTTCGCAAATTTTCTCAGGATTGTGTCTCTTCTTTAAAGGTTTGTAGGAATTCTTGATGTAGTCTGGATACAAATACTTTTTCACTTTTTATGTGTTGCAAAGACCATCTTCCAGTGTGTGGATTTAATTCTACCATCTTAATTCATGTTTACCATTCTCCTTCTTCTCCTTACTCTCTTATATTTCCTCTTTTCTTGCCTTCTGTTGTACTTAAAACGTGTTTATATATCTTCTTTTTTATCCTCTGGTGTTTTAAAACTATACATAGTTTCTGTTACTTTAATGGTCACCCTTTTTTGACCTACATAATTAGTTCTATTTTTCTAATAAAGTCTGGAGAAGTGGTTCTCAAAGCATAGACCCAGAGAAGCATTAACAGCATAACCTGGAAATTGTTAGAAATGCAGATCCTCGGGCCCCACCCCAGACCTAATGAATCAGAAACTCTGAGGGTGGGTTGCACAACCTGTATGTTCCAAGTGATTCTGAAGCGTGCCAGAGTTTGAGAAACACGGGTCTAGAGCTAACATCTCTATTCACTTCCTAAACCAAAGCCTTCTTTTCCTACCCAATGCAAAGACCTCCATCCCCACTCCACCTTCTTCCTTGGTATTCTTATCTAGAATTTTGAATTGTGTGTGTGTGTGTGTGTGTGTGTGTGTGTGTGATATCAATGGTTAATCAAATATAAAAAACATTTTAAGAACATTTGTTTTTCTTGGGTTTTTTTTTTTTTTTTTGTATCTTCATCCTTGGATATCTCTTAATAGTTCTTTCATCAAGGATCTAAGTGGTAAATTTTCCTAATGCATGTTTGAAACTGTCTTTATATTGTCCTTATATTTGAAACCTAGTTTATTTGGGTTTAGAATTCAAAGTTTGCTGCTATTTTCTATCAGCACCTTGAAAATATTACTCTGTTGTGATCTGGTATCTGTTGCAGATGAGAAGTCTGTTGTTCATCTAATAAGTGTTAGCAGGAATTCTTTCTCTCCTGTGGCTTTTAGAACTTCTCTTTTTATGCTTGTGGTTCTGCAATATTACCATCTGTGTCCACATGTGCATTTATTTCTTTTTATCCCTTTCATTATTCTTTGTGTTCTTTTAATTGTAAGGATTTGTGAATTTTGTTAACTAAAAAATCTTCAGTTGCTTTTTATTTTAATATTATTTCTCACTATCCATTTTTTCTTTCTTCTGAACTTCCTGTAGGATCTATGCTGAAGCCTCTTAATTTATCTTCCATGCTTCTATACTGTTCTTCCATATTTTTTCTTTTTCTCTCTGTGCCACATTCTTACTGAATTTCTAATACGATTGTTTGGAGCAATATTCTCTTCTTTAACTGTATTAGCCTAGAGTTAATCCAATGTATTATGTGTTTTATTTCACTGTCTAGATTTTTCATGTACAAGATATCTAGATCATTCTATTTCATACATATTCATTATTTCTTTTCTGCCTATTTTTGTTTGGTTGTTTTGTTCTTTTTATGAAAGTTTTTCCTTCATTGACCATTCTGAGGATCCTAAACTTATGTATTTAAAACCTTTTACATCTTATTCTATTATTTTAATTGTACCTAAAATGAATTTATCTCAAATTGTTGCACTGGGAACAGTGGCTTATGCCTATAATCCCAGCTTTCTGGGAGATTGAGGTGGGAGGATACCATGAGGCTGAGAGTTCAAGACCAGCCTAGGCAACATAGCAAGACTTCTTCTCCACAGAAAAATAAGAAAAATTAGCAGGATGTGGTGGCACATGCCTGTAGTCCTAGCTACTTGGGAGGCTGAGGCAAGAGGATCACTTGAGCACAGGAGTTGGAGATTACAGCGAGCTATGATAACATGACTGCACTCCAGCCTGAAAAACAGAGTGAGACCTTGTCCCCAAAAAGAGAAAAAAAAATTGTTGGCTGTCCCTCTTAGACTAGATTTCTTCACATGTTTTGCAGTGTGTACTTCAAGCTCATCTTAGGTAAACTCTCTCTCTCTTTTTTTTCCTTCCTTTTCAGCCAGTCTTCCATGTTTGAGGTTGTGTCTATCTAGACAACCACAGTTCCCAACTTCTAGTAGTGACTCACAACTACCTGTATCCCCCCAATACCCTGTGTGGTATTGCAGAATTGATGATCCACCACTGTGCAGTGCTTGCCTAAATTTTCTTTTTTTTTTTTATTTCAAAATATTAATTAAGGGGTACAAATGTTTCTGTTACATGGATACCTTGTATAATGCTTAAGTCAGGGCTCCTGGTGTGCCTGTCACCAGAATAGTGTTCATTATACCCAATCGGTAGGTTTTTAATCCCACACCTCCCTGCTACCCTGCACCTTTTTTGGTTTCTCGTGTCCTTTATGTCTTTTTGTACCTGTGTGTACCCATTGTTTAGCTCCCACTTATTAGTGAGAACATATGGTGTTTGGTTTTCCATTCCTGAGATACTTCACTTAGGATAATGTTCTTCAGTTCCATCCAGGTTGCTGCAAATGACATTATTTCGTTCCCTTTTATCACTGAATAGTTCTCTGTGGTATATACACATCACATTTTCTTTATACATTTATGAATTGATGGGCACTTAGGTTGATTACACATCTTTGCAATTTTGAATTGTGCTGCAATAAACATTTGAGTGCAGGTGTCTTTTTAATAAAATGACTTCTTTTCCTATGGGTAGATACCCAGCAGTGGGATTGCTGGATTGAATGGTAAGTCTACATTTATTTCTTTGAAGAATCTCCACACTGTTTTCCATAGAGATTGTACTAATTTGCAGTCCTACCAACAGTGTATAAGCATTCCTTTCTCTCTGCATCCACACCAGCATCTATTGTTGACTTTTTAATAATTTACATTTTGATAGGGGTAAGGTGGTATCTCACTGCAATTTTAATTTGCAGTTCCCTGATGATTAGTGATATTGACTATTTTTTCATATGTTTGTTGGCCATTTGACTATCTTCTTTCAAAAAACTTCTGTTCATGTCTTTTGTCCACTCTTTGATGGGGTGGTTTGTTTTTTTCTTGCAGATTTACATGAGTTCTTTGTAGATTTTGGATGTTAGTCCTTTGTTGGATGTATAGTTTGCAAATATTTTCTCCCATTCTGTAGGTTGTTTATTCACTCTGGTGATTATTTCTTTTGCTGTGCAGAACCTTTTAAATTTAATTAAGTATGATTTATTTATTTTTGTTGTTGCTGTATTTACCTTTGGGGGGTCTTATTCAGAAATTCTTTGCCTAGGCTGATATCTCAAAGAGTTTTCCTACATTTTCTTCTAAGATGTTTATGGTTTCATGCCTTACATTAAATGCATTTTGAATAAATTTCTTGTATACGGTGAGAGATGGGGTTGCTCTGCCTAGGACTTCCAGTACTATATTGAATAGAAGTGGTGACAGTGGGCACCCTTGTCTTGATCCAGTTCTTAGGGGAAATGTAATAGTTTCAAATTTTCCCCATTCAGTATGATGCTGGCTGTAGATTTGTCATACATGGCTTTTAGAATTTTAAGGAATGTTCCTTCTATGCCTAGTTTGTTGAGGGTTTTTACCATGAAAAGGTGCTGGATTTTATCAAGTGCTTTTTCTGCATCTATTGAGATGATAATATGGTCTTTGTTGCTTTTATTTTATTTTTTTTCTATTTATGTGGTGAATCATGTTCATTGATTTGCATTTGTTGAACTATCCTTGCATCCCTGGGTTGAAACCCGCTTGATTATCTTTTTGATGTACTACTGAATTCAGTTTGTTAGTATTAATATTTTGTTGAGGATTTTTGCATCTATGTTCATAAGGGATATTGGTATGTAGTTTTCTTTTTTTGTTGTGTTGTTTCCTGGCTTTAATATCAGGTGACACTGACTTCATAGAATGAGTTAGGGAGAATTCCCTCCTTCTTGATGTTATGGAATAATTTCTGTAGGATAGGTACCAGTTCTTCTTTGTAGGTCTGGTAGAATGGGGCTGTGAGTCCATCTGGTCTGGGACTTGTTGTTGTTGTTGGGGTATTTTTTATTACTGCTTTAATCTCACTGCTCATTACTTGTCTGTTCAGGATTTCTATTTCTTCCTGATTCAGGCTTGGGAGGTTGTGTGTTTCCAAGAATTTATCCATTTTCTCTAGGTTTTTGTTTGCATAAAATTTTTTGTAGTATTCACTAACATTTTGATTTCTGCAGTATCATCAGTTATAATATCTCCTTTTTCATTTTTGATTGAGGTTATTTGAGTCCTTTCAGTTCTATTTCTGGTTAATCTGGTTAATGGTTTATTGATTTTGTTTATCTTTTCAAAGAACCAACTTTTTGTTTTATTGATCCTTTGTGGGTTTTTTGTTTATTTGTTTGTTGTTTCCATTTCATTTAGTTCTGCTCTGAGCTTTGCTATTTCTTTTCTTCTGCTGGCTTTGAATTTGGTTTGTTCTTTTTCTAGTTTCTCAAGATGTGACATTAGGTTGTTAATTTGTGATCTTTCTGTCTTGTTGATGTAGGCATATATCTACAAACATTCCCCTTAACACTGCATTTTCTGTATCTCATAAATTTTGAAAGCTTGTGTCCCTTTGTCATTCAGTTCAAGGAATCTTTTGATTTCCATCTTAATTTCATCATTGACCCAAGGATCATTCAGTAGCAAGTTGTTTAATTTCCATTGCTTTGTGTAGAATTGGGTATTTCTCTTGGAATTGATTTCTAATTTTATTCCACCATGGTCTGAAAAAATACATGGTATGATTTTGATTTTTTTAACTTGCTGAGACTTGTTTTGTTGCCTAAGATATGATCAATCTTGGAGAATGGCCCACGTACTGATGATAAAAGTATATATTCAGTGGTTTTGTTTTTTTATTTGTTTGTTTTTCCAAATCCTTATTTTATTCTTTCTTTTTTTTTAATTTCATCTTATTATGGGGGATACAGAATTTCAGGTTACATACATTTCCCATGTACTGCCTGTCCCCCCAAGTCAAAGCTCCATCATGTAGGCATATACCCATCCCCTCCCCCCAGCCCCCACCTCAGTCTGATATCCGATTGGTATCGTTCCCAGATGATATTCAGTAGTTTTTGAATGTCTGTTAGGTCCATTTGCTCTAGAGTCCTGTTTAAGTCCAGTGTTTCTTTATTCATTTTCTGCTTCAATGATCTATCCAGTTTTGTCAGTGGAGTGTTGAATTCCCTGGAAATGAAGATGCTACTGTTTACGTCTTTGCTTAGATCTAGAAGAATTTGCTTTATGAAATTGGGAGCTCCTGTATTATGTGCATATATGTTTAGGATTGTTATGTCTTATTCTTGCCCCTTTACCATTATATAATGACCATGTTTGTCTTTTTTTTCCATTGTTGATTTAAAGTCTATTTTATCTGATATGAAAATGGCTACACCTGCTTGATTCTGGTTTCCATTGACATGGAATATTTTTTTCCATCCCTTAACCATGAGTCTGTGTGAGTCCTTGTGGTATAGATGTATTTCTTGGAGACAGCAAATACTTTGGTTGTGTTTTTTCATCCATTCAGCCAGTCTATGTATTTCAAGTGGGCATTCAGACTGTTCATATTGAGTGTTACTATTGATATGTGTGATACTGTTCTATTCATCATGTTGGATGATACCTTATTATTTTATTTTCCCCTTTGTGCTATTTTTTTAAAAGAGCTGTGAGCTATAACTTTTGGGTGTTTTTACACTGGTGTGTATCAATTGTGCTGTTGCATTTATAACACACTTTTGAGCATTTCCTGTTTAGATCTAGTAGTGACAAATTCCCTTAATGTTTGCTTGTCTAGAAAAATCTTTATTTCTTTGTCATTTGTGAAACTTAGTTTTTTAGGATAGAAAATTCTTGGCTTGCAATTGTTCTGTTTAAGAAGATTAAAAATGAGGCCCCAGTGCCTTCTGGCTTGTAAGGTCTCTGCTGAGAAGTCTGTTGTTCACCATATGGGTTTTCTTTTTTACGTTAGTTGTTGCTTTTGTCTTGCAGCTTGTAGAATTTTCTCCTTCATTTTGAACTTGGCCATGTTGATGACTATATGTCTTGGAGATGTCCTATTTGCTATGAATCTTCCCAGTGTTCAATGACAATCTTGTATCTGGATATCTGAATCTCTGGAGATACCAGGAAAGTTTTCCTCAATAATCCCCTCAAATAGCTCTACCTGCTCCCCCTGGAATTGGTTTTCCATGCTTTTTGCTTCTTCTTCTCCCTCTGGGAGATCTATAATTTGCATATTGGCTCCTTTCACACAGTCCCATATTTCTCCAAGTGATTGCTCATTCTTCTTTATTCTTTTTTCTGCATCTTTGACTGACTGGGTTAGTTTGAAAGCCTTGTCTTCAAGCTCCAATATTATTTATTCTTCTACGTCTAGCCTGTTGTTGAAAATCTCTGCTGTATTCTTTAATTCCCTAAATGACTCTTTCATTTCTTTAAGTTATGTTATATCCTTTCTTACGTTGTCTATCTCTTTAGCAATTTTTCATTTTTTTTATTCAAGTCCTGAACATTTTTTTGGATTCTTTGTATTGGTTTTCAACTTTCTCTTCACTGCTGTTCATCTTGTTTGCCATCCATATTCTGAATTACATTTCTGACATTTCGATAATTTCCTTTTGGTTGGGATACATTGCTGTGGATCTATTGTGATTCTTTGGAGTGTTAAATTAGCTTGTTTTTTCATGTTTCCAGAAGTTTTTTGCTGTTTTTTTTTTGTTTGTTTGTTTTTTAATTTGAAACCTCTTCTCTCAGCTCAGCACTGACAGATTTGCAGCTCGCTTGTCCTCCTTTTCTGGGAGCACTCCTACTTAGTGAGAAGGGGGAGAGGTCCCTAGATAACACTTTTGTGTCTCATTCCAGAGGATTGGCCTGGAAGGAAAGTGGCAGGTTCACTGAGAGCCCATAACACAGCAGCTCTTCTCCTTCATGGTTTCAGTCGCCTCTGGTTGTCATAGTCCAAGCTGATGCTGGGGGATATTTATCTGGATTGGTGGATTGGTCCCCAGACTGCTGTTGGAAGCTCAGGCAGGGGGCTACACAAGTCCCTATCCAGGGAGTCAGGTGGCATGACCTTGGCCAGCATCTGGGTCTGCAGTGGCATGAGCCTTGATGCAGCAGTACATGCGGCTGGGGGGCTTGTTCCACTGGTCAGCACATGGGCCATGGGACCTGGGCTGCTGGATGGCTGGGGCTCTCTCCTCACACAGGTCCTGCTGGAGCTGCTACTGTGGGACCTCTCAAGCTCCATTTGAGTTCCCTGGTGGGGAGACACTTGGCTCCCAGTCACAAGCATGTGAGTGTGTCTGCTCTCCCTGCTCCCTCCTTAGCCTGGCAAGAAGTGATGCTGGGGCACCTGCAGTAAAGCTAATCCCTGTGCAGACCCAGAGCTCCAGACATGGGAGCTCAGAGTGGCATCAGCTGTGGCAACTGGGGAACAGAGGCCAGCAGGTCCCTGTTGAGCCCGCTCTCCAGTGCAACTTCACTACACAGTCTCCAAACAGTTCCATGATCAGCATGGAGTCCTATGGTGGTGGAGGGGGGGGCCTCTCACAGCTCACGTTGCAGTGTCCACATGGGGAGCATGGGGCCCTGAGGCTCTCTCCTTTATCAATTCCCCATGCATAGGGCACTCCCCCAGGTATCTTCCAGTCTTGGCAAATGGAACTCCCTGTCCAAATCTCCTTCATTCTGAATGTCTCCCATCAGTTCTCTGATTATTTACAATGCAGTCTCCAAGAGGGTCCATCTGTAGGTGAGTATCTACTTGCAGTTTTCGATCCTCTCCTAGACAGCAGCATGTGCAGGCTGCTTCTAGTCCATCATCTTGGTGAAGAACTCCTGCCTAAGTTTTTGATTGTGAGCTTGTGCAGTTTCTTTCTTCCCTGGGTACAAAACTTCATAGAAGTGATAGCCCTAAGGAACTTTCCAGACTCTTCTTTTAACCAAAGGAACCTCACTCAATCCCCTAGTTTCAAGGAGCTCCTGCCTTTCAGACCAACAAGGCCCAGAATCAACCCCCAATCATAGCTTTGTGATGTGTTCCTGATAGATAGAAATGTTATTTTTTTATTGATACACCTAGTACTTTTATCTTCTCTTTTTATGCTGCTATGTTTGGACCAAAGGTGGCACCTCAAAGAATAAATTTATAATGTCTCCCCAATGCACAGGTCTGACAAGAAATCTGCTTTGTTTTTAGGGCTCAGAAAGGTATACAGAATGATGAAGACTTCCAGTTTCCAGTCTGACATGTAAGGAGCTTGGAAGACATCACTCCATTCTAACAACAAATAAAAAGCTGAACAAATCGAAAATCAACAACACTTCTTCTTAGATCCATCCTAGAATTGAGATCACAGGACAAACTGTTGCCTCGAAAATTGAAGAGACAGACAAGTAGTTACAGAGAATAACAACAACAAAGCAAAATGCCATGAGCAGAAACCTCTGCAGAAAAGGGTAGAAAAACCTAAACTGAGGTGCTGAATTCTTGGTGTGGATGAGTCTGAGAGTTAAAAGCTCAAAGGGGTCTATTCATGGGGGGACCTCACACTTTTGTGAGTTTTACTTCCAAGATCTCGACCAGATTCTCACAATGAAGACTGAAGAAAAATCCATGAGACTTCCTGCATGGGGAGGGAAAAGGGAGCCGTTTGGAAATATGCCAGAGCATTCTGTTCTTAACAATGTCTGCTCTCGAGAGAAACTATTTTGCCAGATTTGGAAGTTTCTATTGACATATCCTCAAACTCAGAAATTCTTTCATTAGCCATGCCCAGTCTAGTAATGAGCCCATCATAGGCATTCTTCATTTCTGTTACAATGCTCTCCATCTTTAGCATTTTTTTGATTCTTAGAATAACCATCTCTCTGCTTACGTTACCCATCTGTCTTTGCATGATTTCTACTTTTTTAATTAAAGCCCTTACAATATTAGAATATGTCAATGGAAACTTCCAAATCTGAAGAGTAAAGAAAAAAAAGACTGAACAAAAGGAAAAGAATATCCAAGAACTATGAGACAACTACAAAAGATGTAATATACATGTAATGAGAATACCAGAAGCAAAATGATGTATAGAATCAAGTTTGCATTGCATAACCAATTAATTCTCATCTTCTAAGTAGTTGTCTTGGAAGATAAGACAATTACCTTCACTGTAATTCTTTGTGAAGTTTCTTTATAAGCCACCAAGGAAAGTATCCTGGAAGTCACCCTTCCTATTCAGCAATGTAGAGCCCATATAGACTATCATTCTAAAGTGCTTTGAGTAAGGTCTAAACGAGTGGTTGGCAAATTCTTGGCACATATGCCATGGTTGATCTAGGTAATTAATTTCTGTATCCTTTTCCACTGTACCTGGCAGTATCTCATGACTTTTCTCAACACTATGCACTAGGTAGTCACTTTTAATTTTCTGGAGTTAGAGTACAAAATAAATCCTGTTTACCAACATTTCCTAAGGTGTTTTCTGTGGCAACTTCCTTCTATAAAACATGAGAAGGAAAAAAAAAAGAATAATAGGGTCAAATGAATTTGAAAACACTAATTCAAAATTATACAATTATTTTTAACTGTCAGACTTCATAATATACATTATAAATCTCTATTTTCTAAACTTCCTAAACTAGCTTATACAGCAAGCATTCCCTGGAATATACTTTAACAAATATTATTTTAGAAATATTCATGGATACCTTGCTTACAGGAAAGTAGAGAAGTTTGGCAGAGTGCACATAATGTTTTTAGGTTAATGCTATAGAACAGGGGTCTGCAAATTTTCTCCATCAAAGCCAGATGATAAATATTTTGGGCTTTGCAAGCCATAAATCCTCTCTCACAACTACTCATCTCTGTTGTTGTTGCACAAAAGTAGCCATCATAAATACTGGGTGTGGCTGTGTTCCAATAAAACTTTATTTACAAAAAGAGGCCTATGGGCTGTAGTTTGCCAACCCCTGCTATAAAGAGTAATGATAATGCTTTGCCCATAAAACACATTTTCATTCACCAAACACTAATGGAGTAGCTACAATGTATTTTTTGGTTCCATAAATATTATTGAATGCATGAATTCAGTAATACTCGTTTACCCTTGGGGGATACATTCCAAGGCCCCCAATGGATGCCTGAAACTGGAGATAGTATTGAGCCCTAAATATACTATGTGTTTTCCATCTGATAACCAAGAGGGCTACTAAATGACTAATGGGCAGGTAGCATATATAGCATGGACATACTGCACAAAGGGATGATTCACAGCTCCTGCAGGATGGAGGACGTCCTCTACAGGATGGAGTGGGTTGATGTGAGATTTCATCATGCTAAAATGACATGCAATTTAAAACTTATGAATTGTTTATTTCTGGAATTTTCCATTTAATATTTTTAAACCAAGGGTGATCACGGGTAGTTGAAACCACAGTGAAACCAAAGATAAAGGAGGACTACTGTAGATAAATCCATATGTGGGGGAAGCCACGGTGTTTAAGGCACAGACACTGTGCAAAGTCCTAGAACCTTTACAGTTTACATTTACTCATAGTTTTTCCCTTGATTTTTGTAAAATTGGTATATTTTGTATCACCATTCCACAGGGGAGGAAACGGAGACTCGAATTTGCTTTGGTGGCCGTGCCAGAGATGGCATCCAAGAATGGAGGATGCACAGGCACACTTCCAGTACGTCATTGCTAAGTCACTATTGCTCTGTGTATCAACGTGACATTGCCCCAATGTATGGTGCGAGTCCTACAAATATTAAACCACAATGAAAACATCAGGCAAAATTAACTAATTAGCTGTAGCTAATGCAATTCTGCAGTGCTTATGTGTTCCACGATGGGATAGATCCTTGAGTTGTTCCAAGAGACTGATTGCATCTTTTTCCACATCCAGCTCACTAGTCCTTTCACTGAACTTAAAACCTGGCCAGTAGCAAGGAAAGATAGAGACACCCTCTGGGTTTTCTTGTTTTTGGTTTTTTTTTTTTGTTTGTTTGTTTTTTTTCAGTGTTTTGTTTTGAAATCCTAATGGAAAAGCTTTATTTAGATCTGGCTAGCCTTTATCCTGTGAAACTTTCCAAACAAAAGCTTCACGCCTTGGGGTTTTTCCAGGTCCTGTTGATTCCTGTAAATCGAGTTGACCCCAGGCATGTTTGGGCTTTGTTCAAATCCCCACCAGCCTCCACTTGGTGCCTATTTCCCATGTCAGCTGTTTACACTACAGCATTCTGATATCTGCTACCCAGGGATAGGCTATGCTCTTTCCTAGGAGAAGAGAACCCCAAGAAGATGACAAGCATTTAGCGTAGGACAATCGCAGAAGCAGGGCAGAGAAAGCTATTTAGAATGAAAGGGAGATTGGTGCCTGTGTTTACTTTCTCAAGGTCTGTTCCATCATCCTTTCTAACTGTAACCTTTTTGAATAAGCACTAGGAGTTAGCCTCTTTCTGACAAAAGCCCCCCATAGCACAATACACCAAGCTGCTGATGTGAAACAATTAGCATTGTAGCCAGACATGAGGCTCTGATTCACAAAAAGGGCTGTGTTCCTTGGAATTCCTTGGGCTTGGCTGCCCTGCTGGCTACAGACCCAACCACCGGAATGTTTAATAGAGCAAATGTTGCTCTCTGCCTAAACCATTTGTTTCTCTTCCTAGAATTCCTATGGAAATTTTCCTATGAAACACATCTGAGAGCCAGTATGAACAAAGAGCCTCCTTTTAAACAATTGTCTTCCACTCCCTGACTCTTAGCCATCTCAGATGAAAGCAAAATAGTTCTGGGATTGCACTGACAAAAGTTGGGCCTCATAAGGGCTTAAAAGTGGGGGCCATTCTCCCCTTGGTTCAAATGTCTGATCTAAATGAAAGCAAATTGCTGGGCTTCCCCTTCGGCTGGCATTACTCAGTGAAGCCAGTTCTCCTGCAAAAGTAGTGCTACAACACCCCCCACCAGGGCTCGTCACCACTCATAAACGTGTGTAGATTAAACTCACCCCAGAGCTCTGAAGAATGAGAAGTCCAGACATTCGTTACTTCTACAAAACACACCAACCTTGACCCCACAAGGGACAAAAACAAAACAAAGCAAAATGAGATAAAAGAGATAGGTGTGACTGACAGAAGGCAGAAGGCAGAGACAAGGAGAGGGTTTGTTCTTGGGAACGTGTAACATCTAATAAAGAGCACCTGACTGGCATTTAAAACCATGTCTTCTAAGCATGATTTTTTACCTCATAAAAACTCCAGTTTGTGGCTTAACCTGGGTTTGTTTTTTCCTACCACATCAAAGAATGATACACTGAAGCATAGCTCATTTGCCACCTGTGACTTGCATGAACTAGTTGTTCAATCTGTGAACGCAGCATTCTGGAACGAGACATTTTCTGAGATCCTCTGGCATTACAGTTTTATGAATGACTTTGAACTTCAGAATCTCAGAAAGTGATATCTTTTCCCTTTCCTAAGAATTAAGGAAAAGAACTCATAGAAATTAAAGCAGACCCAGGTCCACCTATAAACAAAACATACCTACCATTGTCTGATGACGATACATACACCAGTTTGAGTTATTTGCAGGCAAAATACACAAGCCTTTATTTTTCCCCCTTCACAGAGCACTGGTGTCTTGGGCATTCCACACTTCCTTCAGGGCATAGCAAAGAATATAAGGAACGTTAAAACTCACATCAATACTAATACAGTATCTGTTAACAACACTAATTAGAAGTTAGGTAGCAAATAGTTTGGTTATAATTAAGGTGGAAGTTTATCTGTGAATCTCTGTTACTACATTTCTGTAAAATTTCATTTCCATATTTCAACAACAGCAAGACATTTTTTTTTCACATTTAACATCTCTGAAATTGGAATGCCAATTTTATGAGCCAGTGGGTTGCATTTTCAATGCCTATCATGGAGGCAGCATCGTGATAGAGTTGCCATTGCTGATGTATGCACTGCATTGGTCGTGGCTGTTCAAAGGAATGTCACCATCTCTGTTGGATTATGTATGACCCAGTTGCTATGGTTTGAATGTCCCTCCAAAACTCAAGTTGAAACTTAAGCCCCAATGTAGCAGTATTGACAGGTGGGGCCTTTAAGAGGTGACTGGACCCTGAGGGCCCTGCCCCCAGGAATGGATTAATCCAGGGGTGGGGAACCTGCAGTCTTAAGGTCACACGTGGCCTTCTGGGTCCTTAAGTGTGGCCTATTGACTGAATCGAAATTTTACGGAACAAATCCTTTTATTTTTATTAATACATTTTTGTTCATCTTTTATATTTTTATCTAATTTTTAAAAATGAAATTATTTAAAATACCAAAGAATAGTGAATACTGTTTGTTTTTCCATTCTTGAGATATAGAGGGAAGTAGAACTCAGTGGAAATCAACGGGGGGGGGGGGGGGGGACGGGGGGGGGCAGCAAAAACCTACCTAATGGGTACAATGAACAACTATGGGCACACCTATAGCCGGGACTTAAGCATTACAAAAGTGACCATGTAACCTAAAACATTTGAACCCCCTTAATATTTTAAAATAAAAAAAACAACAAAGAATAAAATAAGTTTCAAGGAAATAATCCTCCCAGATTAACTGGCACAATTAGAACATTAGTAACCCATAAGGGCTAAATTGTCGGCTGCTATGCTCGTGGTTTAGTTCTAACTTCCCCGGCCTGACTGGCACCACTACTGCACTAGGCTGATTGTCGAGAGTTTGTGGGGGTCAAGTACGCCAGTCTATTATCAGCTTTTGACAACAGTGCACTGTGTTTCTGTTTGAAGTGGCACAGCTCCACGGTATTTTTTAATTCTGTCTGCTTAACAGCTCATCATGTGAAAGAAGACCAAGAGAATGCTGAAGGAAGAAAACATTTTTTAATGAGGTTGGGAATTGCAATATTACCTTGTTTCTGCTAAAGATAAGATGATTTGCTTGCTTTGTGATACTGCAGTATCAACATTAAAGAAATTCAATGCTCATCAACATTATAACACTCATAAGGACCACAAATATTTTAAATTCGAGGGAGACGTACAAATGGTTGTATTGCAGAAATTAAGATACGAAAAGCAAAAGCAAAGACAATTCTTTTAAGCAACAATAAGACCTGGAAAATGCCACTGAAGCAACTTATAAAGTAGCTTATATACTTAGGAAAAAAGGGAAGCCATTCAGTGATGTAGAAATTGTGGAAGAATGTGTTGTCGAAGTTGTAGGATGTTTAGACCCCAACAACGTTTCAAAGTTCAAACAACTGCCTCTTTCAGATAGAACCATAGCTAAATGGCAGCGTGAATTAGCCTTCAACTTAACAGAACAGCTTCATGCACTACTTCAAAACGAAAATATATATTATTCAATCACTTTGAATGAATCAACTGATACTACTGACTCAGCACAGGGTTTATACTTCATTCAAGTCATTACAGAAGATTTTCTTTGCCACGAAGAGTTACTTTCTTTGAGCATTCTTGTGAATAGAACATGGGGAATAGATATCTTAAACAACTTTCAAGATAAATGTCATGAAGTTCCACTGAATTTTCTGAGTATATGTATAGACAGTGCACCTTCCATGTCAGGAAAACATGATGGGTTTATTGCACAGATAAAAAATAGTATTAACAGATCCAGATGCTGTCATTTATTTTCATTTTTTCTTATATCAGCAAAATCTCTGTGCTAAAGCTACTATTTTAAGTGACACTTTGCAATATGTTTTAAGTATTGTTAACTACATTCATGCAAATGCAACATGGCATCGTCAGTTTTGTAATGTGCTAAAAGTTAACTATGAGGTATTCAGTCTGGATTTGCTGTATCATTCAAAAGTGCTTTGGCTATTGTAGGAACAGTGGTTAGTCAAAATTTTCTCTCTGTGAGAACAGATCATTAAATTTTATGGAGAACAGAATCAGCAATGTGAATTATTGAAAGATTTCAATAGAAATGCAGCATTTCTGTGTGATATTATGTCAAATCAAAACGACTTGAATATTTCTTTGCAAGATAAAATTAAGTCTATGTATGATATGTGGCAAAACATCCAGGCATTTCAGAAAAGCTATCTTTTTTCAAAACACTTCTTCAAAAGGAAATTTCAGATGAACATTTTCCCCAGTTAGCAAAGGTCATTGATGAGCAGGATGATATATGTGAATTATCTGAAGAATGCACAACTGTTATAGACTTATTAATTGGAGAATACAATGAAAGATTCACTGACTTTGAGAATCATAACGTCGCATTCAAATTAGCATTCCAGCCTCACCTAGTTGATATCACCAAGGCACCTAAAGAACTACAGATGAAATTGATTGAGCTCTCCGTAGATGGCATTTTAAAGTCATTGTTTGATGCTAAAAAAGATCCAACTGAAACATGGGAAAATGCAGTAGAATAGCCACACCTTCAGCAACATGCCTGAAAAATGCTTTCTTGCTTTTCAATCACTTATTTCTGCAAATCTACATTCTCCTACCTAACCCAAATCAAGATGCCCTTAAGGTCACAAATGACTGATACCCATCTAGAGGACCAACTGAAACTGCAGACCTCCATGCTGCAACCAAATATTCAAATGCTTTCCAACAAAAAGCAGACATAACAAAGTCATTAAAAGTTTAGTTAACTATAAAATTAAAAAATGATTTTCATTTTCTGAAATTATTAAGTACATAGTAGTTAAATTTCTACAAAATAATGTACATTTTTACGTATATCCATTTGAACTTTCTTGAATGCAGCCTTATTTGATTACAGGTAAATTAATGTGGCCTTTCAACATGAAAAGTTTCCCTAACCCTGGATTAATCCATTCATGGGTTCATGGATTAATGGATTTCATGGGAGTAGAACTGGTGGCTTTATAAGAAGAGGAAGAGAGACCTGAGATAGCATGTTAGCACACTCGGCACCCCGACCATGCGATACCCTGCACCAACACAAGACTCTTCAGACAGCCCCCACCAGATGTAGCCCATCCACCTTGGACTTCTCAGCCTTCATAGCTGAAAGAAATAAATTCCTTTTCTTTATAAGTTACCCAGTTTCAGGCATTCTGTTAGAAGCAAAAGAAAACAGATTAGTACACTGGTACTACAGAGTTGAATTTAACTGCTATTTAAATGTTTTCAAAAATATTTCAGTATGATTTGACATTTACATAAAAAGCTTTGAGAATGTAGAAAGGTGCAGAACAAAGCAGAGGAGTATAAATTTGATATGCGTGAAACAGTCTATTGTGTATGTAGAAAGACACAGAACCTGAGCAGAAAATACTTATTGTATGAGGGGAAGAATGACTATGATTCCATATTTTCTTATAAAAAAAGAGCCTCTACTTTATAGGAACTAAGAAATAAGATGTTCACAAGTAGATGATGTCATACTTTGTTACTGAGGTGTGTGCACAATGATTGCCCACGATAAGCCAAGGAATGCAACTGAAGGTGGGACAAATTTCCAAACCACTTGCAATAGCTGAGAGACATTTCAAAGCAGTAAGAGGCTGCTGTGACCAACTCATATGGAGTTGGCTTTTTTTTTTTCCTTCTCTTTCTTAGTAGTACATAAAATAATGGTGAGTCTTGAAATTGATGGAATCTTAAGGTTGATGAACTATATCTTCTTCATCATGATTAACTGAATATCAAGTAGACCTTGAAAAGAATTTGAAGCAGGCTCACGCCTATAATACAAGCTCTCTAGGGGGCCAAGTTGGGAAGATCACTTGAGCTCAGGAGTTCAAGACCAGCCTGAGCAAGAGTGAGACCTGGTCTTTACAAAAAATAGAAAAATTAGCCAGGCATGGTGGCACACGCCTGTAGTCCCAGCTACTCAGGAGGCTGAGGCAAGAGGATTGCTTGAGTCCAGGAGTTCAAGGTTGCAGTGAGCTGTGATGACACCACTGCATTCTACCCAGGGCAACAGAGTGAGACCCTGTCTCAAAAAAATAAAAAAATAAAAAAGAGTTTGAAGCAATATGTGGTGTTATACTCAAGACTCATACACAGAAACTCACTCTCTTCATGACTTCTAGTCCTTCAAACCTTCCAGGTCAGAAAGACCACCTACTGCTCCTCCCAGCTAACTTCACATCCATCCCTGCTCAGCCTAGGCTCCCAAAGTTAGTCATTTCACCGTGTTCTTACCAATACTTTAAAAACCAGTTCTTTTGCCATGACTTCCTGTCTTGGTAAATGGCTTCTGCATGTACCTAGTTACTCAAACTCAAAAAGAAAACTTTCTGGTTCATATTAGATGCTCAATAAATGCCTGTTTTTTTTTTTAAATCATATTCTTCCTCCCTGATTCCCAAGTTTCCTCCTCTGCATCTACCCACCCTCAGTTTTTCCACAGAGCTCAAATATTCAGCTCTCTCCAGCATCAATTACATTCCCAAAGTTCCCTGTTTTCAAAATCTTTGCTTCCACCCTGACTTCCTCTCTGGCAATTTGGTAACAACTTCTAGAAGATATAATTTATATACTGCTTCTGTTCTCAACCGTTTACTCAAGCTGCCTTTTCTGTGAATAAATCACAGAGGGGAAAATCCATACTAAAATCCGAGTACCTCTCTTTAGTCCTAATTCTGCTGAATGTCTCAGCAACATTCAATACCAGTTAAAACTTCCTCCTTCCTGAAATTCTCTCCTTTCTGTCTTCTGAAATATCATATTCTCTTGGCTTTCTTCTAATAGGTCTGAAAATTTTCTTAATTGGCCTTTCTGGAATCTTTGCCTCTATTCAGTCCTTTAAAGTAAAGTGTTCCACTCCGTATTCATTTCTGTATTATTTCATCCCAAATCTATAATTCCAACTCTAGCCCGGGCTTCAAACAACATTTTGAATAGTCTCCTAGAAATCCCCATCTAGACAACTTACAAAGACCTCAGTCTACTATATTGCAAACTAAAATAAACTCCTCTCTATTCTGACTGTCCTTCCACTCTGATACTTAGTTAGGAGCACAATTATCTACATTCCAATACAAGTGAGAAATCTCAGCATCATCTTCCACTCTTCCCTCTTCTTCAACTCCAACAGTAACCATCACCCAGTCCTATCACATCTAACCTTATAGAGTCTCTTAATCTGAATCCTTCTTATTCTTTTTTATTTTCATCCATTTCTACAAATGTTTAATGAACCCATTCTCTTGGGGATGGTTCTCTAAGGGGCCAATTGTACCCCTTCCCTCCTTCTAAATTTAAAACTGAAAGGTATACCCATTCTTTGGATATATAGAAATAAGAGAATGTCACTTAGGTCTGCAACCCAAATGAGGCTCCCTACCACTATACACACAAATACACACAGGCCTGTGCACATGCACACCCACACTCATACACACACAGCCCACCTCTGTCAATGATAAATCGGAAAGTGTCTCAAAGTTTCTGGCCAGACATGGTGCACATCACTTTCACTTATTAGCACTGGTTAAAGTCAGTCATGTGTAACAGGTACAATGCACATTATCTGGGTGATGGACACACTTATAACTTTGACTCAAACTGTACGGAAGTAATTTATGTAACCAAAATGTTTGTACCCCCGTAATATTCTGAAATTTAAAAAAAGTCACGTGGCCATACTTAATCTCAAAGGCAGACAGAGAAGTACAATCCAAATATAGGCGTAGATGTGTGAAGAACAGGAGATATTCAGTGGATAGCTTGAATAACTACCACCATCATTCTAGTGTTTCAATGTCTCTAGTGGGTATACCTTGCTCACAGATTAAAGCATACACTTCTCAGCGTAGCATTCCGGGCTCTATATGGTGATCCCAGTGTCTATTTTCAGCTTAATTTTTCCTTCTTTGTGGTCACCAATGCTCCGGCTACACTAAATTTGACTGCTTAAAATTCTCTGCCCTGCCGTTCCCTCTCTAGCCTCCAGGTGTTTGTTCACACTCTTCCCTCCACTAGAAACAACCTTTGCCCTTACTCATTTTCCATCTTTTTTCTTAAAAGTCATTTCCTCCCTGAAGCCTTTTTCTTAGGCAGGATTAATCCCTCCATCCGTGATCACATTTTGTTTTTACGCGACTCCTTCCTTCGCTAATTTATTTTCTCAAGAAGCAAACCCTGTGCCAGGAACTGTGCTGCAGTAAAGAAAAGGGCATAGCTGCAGTCCTTGGAGGTTTATTGCCTAGTGGGGGAGAAAGAAACATAACAGGCAATTATAGTACAGAAGTTCATATGCCACTGGGAGAGAAGTGCGGGGTGCTATTGGAGCCCAGCAGCCAAGAAGAGATGTGGGGAGGAGAAAGATCCAGGCGGAGAAAAGCATGTATGAAGGTGCAGAGGAGAGAACTTGTAATGAGTTTAGGGAACTGAAAATACGTACTTAAATGCAGGGGAAATATGTGGCATATGCTAGAAAGCAAATTGAAGACTGAACCACATATCTTGAATTGGAGAACAAGATGATCCTACTTCCTACTTCCATGATTCATCAGAATAACTGGTTCCTTAATTTGGCCTCCTTGATCTATCAGTTTCTGAGAGGGGTATTCCTCTTAGTCTTGGAAGGCTGCCTCCTATTACTGTGTTGTCCTTTTTTCCCTATGTATTTTGTTGCTTAATATTCTATTAGCATTCTACTAATATTAGTATTTTTTAACATTGTCATATTAACTTCTTTGATTATAAATATTCCATTTTGTCTGCTTTTATTTTTAATCATTCCATCATTTTAAGGTATGCTTATAAACAGCACATAATTATATTTTACTTTCTAATCCAAACAGAAATTATGAGAGTCAATATTAGAAAAATGGGTTTAACCTGTATCTACTTTTTGTAATTAATGATATATTTGCACTGATTTCGACCATCTTACTTTATATTTTATTTTTGGCTATTCTTTCTTATTGTTTCTCTTGTTTTCTTTTTGCTGTCTTTCATTAAATAAATCAATTTCTTAAACTTCTTTCTTTTCACTTCCCACTTTAGAAGTTATGCATTTTGTGTTTAATTTTAGCATACATTCTTACATTTATAATATGCTGACAAAGTAAAAGTTAATCAGTATTTCTTTTCTCTGCTGAAAAAGACAAGGACCTTAGCACACAGTAATTTCCTCCAAACTTCCTCTGCCTCATGACTTCCAAGTTATTGTGGAGTATTTTATTTCCAGCTTCATTTGAAATGCAAAACACAAAGACAGTTATCCTTGTCATTTTATAGGAATTACGTTTTTGAATTTTGTTCTGTATTTTACTGCTTCCTTTGTTTGTCATTGCTTCTTCTTTCTTTTTTTATTTTTATTTTTATTTATTTATTTATTTATTTTTTTTTTGAGACAGAGTCTCACTCTGTTGCCCGGGCTAGAGTGAGTGCCATGGCGTCAGTCTAGCTCACAGCAACCTCAAACTCCTGGGCTTAAGCGATCCTACTGCCTCAGCCTCCCGAGTAGCTGGGACTACAGGCATGCGCCACCATGCCCGGCTAATTTTTTGTATATATATATTTTAGTTGTCCATATAATTTCTTTCTATTTTTAGTAGAGACGGGGTCTCACTCTTGCTCAGGCTGGTCTCGAACTCCTGACCTTGAGCGATCCACCCGCCTCGGCCTCCCAGAGTGCTAGGATTACAGGCGTGAGCCACCGCGCCCGGCCTGTCATTGCTTCTTGTACTTTATACCTTCACTCTGCAATCATTTTTCTTCTTAATGAAGTGTAGTCTCCATGGCTGTTTAGCATACCATCCTCAGACTTGGGTATCTGGGGTCCCTGACTTGTAACCCAGGACTTTAGGCAGAGGGTCCCTCTGGCTCTCCATCCACAATGCCCATTGCCAAGAGCCAAGAAATCCACACATCCACCATCCCCAAGAGCCAAGAAGACATGCCCACCTGGGCATGCACCTCTTGTCCTCTTCTGGACCATGTTCCAAAGATCCAGGGCCCTGGGACTTCCTGCCCAAATGACAAATCTACACTGCAGTCTTTCAATGTAGATTTCTGGTCCACATGGAACTTGATTTCCTGCCCACTGATACTAGTTCCTTTCTAGTTTGCAACATGTACACATTTTCTTTTATTCATTTTGAGATCAGTTGTGTGTGTGAATATAAAAATATGGTATCTAAGAATACTTTATGTTTTGATCAGAAGTGTTGGTAGGAAGAGAGGGAAGTAGATTTTGTATGTGCAAAATTGACTGCCTTAATCTTAATTTTACATGTATATTAAAATTTAAGTGAAATAAAATTAATGAATTACATTAATTTTAAATTTTAAATTAAATTAGAATTATTTAATTATAAATTAAATAAATCCTCTAACTGTGGCTTAATCACACTGTGGACTAGGTATGATTAGCTCTATGATCTGGGTCAAATTACTTTATTTTTTTGTGCTCCAATTTCTTCTTTTAAAAAGGCACTTGGCGTGGGTTGCACATAGCGACTTCCTTCCAAAGGATATAGCACGGAAAAGTGGAGAGAGGGCAAGAGAGCAACTTTACAGTTGAGAAACCTCACAAATACTATCTCAAATAGGTGATCAAGTTTAACAACAAAAGTGACAAGTCATGTTACTAACATGTGCATTTGATACAATGTGATGAGAATGGTACTTTTTGCAATCTTCCTCACCAGAACCCAGTCTAAACATGAGAAAAGTATCAGACAGACTCCAAGAAGGAACGTTCTATGAGATACCTAACCAGTCTCTTCAACATTGTCAACGTCATCAAAAACACAGGAAAGTCTGAGAAACTGCTGCCACTTAGAAGAGCCTGAGAACACATGACTTATAAATTCAACATGATATTCCAGATAAGATCATAGAACAAATAAAGGACGTTTCTTTAAAAACAGAAAATCTGAATAATATATAAAGTTTAATTATTATATCAGCATTAGTTCATTAATTATTACAAGTGAACCATACTAATGTAAGATGCTAATAATACAAACTAGGTATGGGGTATTTGGGAACTCTCGGTAGTATCTTCACAATTTTTCTATGAATATAAAACTATTCTAAATAAAAGTCCATTAAAAGTTTTGTTTAAAGGAAGCAATTGGAGGAGATAATTTCTAGAAGCATTTTTAGTCTTAATGTTCTGAGATTTAAATATAATGAATCTATAAGTATAGTAAGTATAGAAACAAAATCTCTTCTTAGAAATAGGAAATTGGATCATGCAACCTCAACAGTGTGTATCCATAAATTTTGTGTCATCATTTCATATATATTAATAGTATTCATTTATGACTTGTCTACACAGCATTATATTTTCTAAATGTATTCATATTGATACAGACATAATTCATTCATTGTAGCTGGATTATAATAGTATAATGTATGAGTATACTATGATGTATTTATGCAGTCCTGCAATGATAGACATTCATGTTGTTTCCAATTGTTCACCAATATAAACATAGCAATGAATATCGTTGAACATGTTTACTGTACACATAAGAATTTCAAAGATGTATGTATAATTATTGTAGCACATATACAAAGCTTTTAGATACTGCCAATTTCACCAACTTGCTTTCCACCCAACAATGTTTCCCACAGTTTCATTTTTCCTACATATTCACTAACCCTTTGAATGATATCTCATTTTTTAAATGCATTTCCCTTGACTGCTAACAAAGCTGAACATCTTTTCATATGTGTATTTGCCATTCAGATTTCCTATCCTGTAAATTGAATATGATTATCATTTGCCCATTTTTCCCTTAGTTTACTTTTATTTTCCTTAATGATTTACAGAACTTCTTTATATATTCTTGATACTAATCCTTTATTGGTTATACTTGTTACAAATATCTTATCCAAGTTTGTGGTGTGATTCTTGGCTTTGCCTATTGTATCTTTTATCATACAAAAGTATTCAACTGTGCTATGGTCTAAATGTTTGTGTTGCCCCAAAATTCACAGGGTGAAATCTAATCATCAATGTGATGGTGTTAGGAGGCAAGACCTTTGGGAGTTGAGGATGCAGCAAGAAGTCTCCATCTCTGAATCAGGAAACAGGCCCTCACCTGACAACAAATCTACAGCACCTTGGACTTCCCAGTCTCCAGAACTATGAGAAATAAAATTTTGTTTACAAGCTACCCAGTCAATGGTAATTTTTTATAACAGCCTATACATACTAAGACAAAAATTGGTACCAAGAAGTGAGGGTGTTGCTGTAACAAATAACCTAAAATTGGGGAAATGGTTTTGGAACTGAGTAATGGGTAGAGGCTGGAAGGGTTTTGAGGTGCATGCTAGAACAAAAATCTACATTGCCATGAATGGACCATAACAGGTAATTCTGATGGTGGCTCAGAAAACAAGGAGAGCTGTAGAGAAAGCCTGAAACTTCTTAGAGAATACCTATAGACAGAATGTTGGTAGAAATATGGATAGTAAAGGCTATTCAGATGAGGTATCAGATGGAAATGAGGAACATGTTATTGGAAACTGGAGGAAAGGTGACCCTTGTCATGAAGTGGCAAAGAACTGGGCTGAATTGTGTTTATGGCCTAGTGTTTTTGTGGAAGGTAGAATTTGTGAATGATGAAATGGTATATTTGGCAGAAGAAATTTCTAAGCAAATTGTTAAAGATGCAGCTTGAATTGTCTTGCATGCTTACAGCAAAATGTGAGAAGAGAGAAGTGATTTAAAGACCAAATTTTTAATCAATAGGAAAGGAAAACTTAAAAATTCTCAGCCTGTGCATATTATAAAAACTGAGAAAGTATGTTTGAGAGACAACACCAAGGGTGTGGCCAAGTGACCCTTTGATAAGGAAATTGGTATAGATTGGCCAGGTACTATTCATCAAAACTACAGAAGGAATGACCCTGAAGGCACTTTGGGGATCAAAGCTGGCACTCCCATCACAGGCCCAAAGTGCAAGGGCCTGGACGACATAGCAGTTTCAAAGGAGGAGTCACCGGTACCCAGGGGCCCTTGGTACTCTCTGCCTGGCACTGCTGCAAGGTTCTGTTTCCTGTACTCTGTCACCACACTCCCTGGCTACTCCAGGTGTGGCTCTGGTGGCCCTGGTTCAATGTGCACAGCACCCAGCAGAGCTGTAAGGGTGTGGCTCCCTCTACCTAAATTTCAAAAGATGCCCTGGAGAACCTGCAGCCCAGGCAGAAAACAGCCATGGAGCAAGGTCACTACAGAGAGCCTGCACAATGCCTAGTAGGGCCGTGGGGGCGTGGCCACACCAGGACCAACAGTTAGGGCCACTGGCATGCAATCCCAGCTGGGGAGAGCTGCAGGCTCAAGACGTAGGCACAGAGCCACCATGTAGGTAGGGCCACCAGAGTAATGCCATGGGGGTGGGGCTGCTCAAAGCCATGAGAACAGGGCCACCACCCAGTGGGTCTAGAAAGTAGAAAGTCCACCACACTGGGCCCGGAAAGCAGAGCTTTGAGTCAAAGAAGATTATTCTCAAGCCTTAAGGTTTTGCTCAGGATCCATTACCCCTTTCTTCTTTCCTATTTCTCCCCGTTAGAATGGGAATGTCTATCCTATTCCTGTCCCACCATTGTATTTTGGAAGCACATAACATGTTTGCTATCACAGGCTCCCAGCTGGAGTGTCTTTTGTCCTAGAATGAGTCATAATTTCAGCCTCACCCATATCTGATTGAGACTTTGGATTTAACTCTAAAGTTCATGCTGGAACACGTTAAGACTTTGGAGGCTATTGAAATGAAATGAATGTATTTTTTAAGTGAGGACGTGAATTTTGGTGGGCCAGGGGAGGCATGATATGGTCTGGATGTTTGTGTCCCCCAAAATTCATATATTGAAACCCAATGTGATGGTGTTAGGAGGTGGGGCCTTTGGCAGGTGATTAGGTTATGACGGTGGAGTCCTCATGAGTGGGATTAGTGCCCTTATAAAAGAGGTCCCAGAGAGCTGCTTTGTCCCTTCCATAATGTGAAGACACAGTGAGAAGGACCCATCTATGAACCAGAAAACAGGACCCCATCAGACACTGAATCTTCTAGAGCCTTTATTTTAGGGTTCCCAATCTCTCTTTTTTTTTTAATGGAATCCTTGTTGCTAGGACTTCCCAATCTCTAAAACTGTGAGAAACAAATTTCTATTGTTTATAAACTACCCAATCTATTGTATTTTGTTATGACAGCCAGAATGGACTAAGACAAATTGTAATCTAGTAGAATTTTTCTATTTTCTTTATGATTTGTGTTTTTTAATGTATTGGTGATAACCTCTATTTCAATGTCAAAATGATATTTTCCTATATTTTTTCCTGATAGTTTTATAGTTCTACTTTTGACACTTAAATATTTAATTAATATAAATTTTATTCTTCTTAATGATGTGGAGGTAGGGATCTAGTCATATTTTTTTTCCACGTGGAAAACCAATTATTCTCAAATTATTTATTGAATAGTTTATCCTTCACTCACTGATTTGTAATGCCATCTTTGTTACAAGTCTATTTCCGGGTTTTGTGATTCATTCTACAGATTAGGTTGCTTATTTAAATGCAGATTTATGGGTTTCAACCTGAGATTTTAATGTAATCCATCTAGAATGGAGTCCATGAAACTGCAATTTCAACAGTAAACCCACGAAACTGATAGAAATGGCCCATAAACCTCACTTTAAGAAACACAGTCCTGGGCTTTGGTAAACAAGAGAGAATGCCAGAGTCCACAAGATAATAGTCTTTAACACAGGGATTCCTCCCCTTTATAACCTGTTCTCTTTCCATGTGGTATCTGAGACTTTCACACCTGCTATTCAACAGCCCATTTTACCCCAGTTAGACTGGCAGAAGTCTAACCAAAGAGGCTAAACCCTCACTCCCTTTAAACTTAGAAACCCACACTAAGCAGATGGGTATATCTAAGTAGCCAACTTCCCCCTGGTAATTAATAGTAGACTTTACCCTTGAAGCAGGACTCTTTCTACCACACACACCAGTGTAACATTATTTTTGTAGCCCTCAACAAGATAGTATTAGTACGACAAATAAACTCTCACACACATACACACACAAAATAACAAGGAGGGTAGAATTTGTTTAGAAAAGTATTCTCTCACTAAAGCAAACTCAGAAATTCAATGATTAGATAGACTCCACTGGCTCTGACGTGCTAATTTAAGGGTAGAAATAGTTAATAGCAAAAGTAAAAGAAAACAAGGGTAAAGCCATTCTTCTTTCTCCTCATTACTTCCCATGTCATTATTCTGTAAGTCTCTAATTGGCTACCTTTAGGCTTCTTATTAATCATTTGTCTTCTGTAAGCAGATAAAGTTAAAGACCAAACAAAATTAAGAGCTTCTTGTGTTATTTCAATCAACTAAGTAGCCATAATATAGGTGCTGAATTGATAATTTAGAAGTTGACTATCCAAAATATCCAACAATTATACTTGCTAATGGACTTTAAATCCAATTATTTTAGATAATATTACAGTAAAAAAAAACTGAAATCAATAAATTAACTCATTTCAAGGAATTTGAAACAAAAGTCAGAAAATATAGACCATCAATATGACAAAATCACCCCTTCCCCCACCAAAATAATTTTGTGCTTGTAATTGACCTTCTTCCTGTGACTAAACCTGCACAGGAAGCCCCTAATCCTTATGATTCCTAATCTTGTTTATGTATCATCTATCCACTTGGGTCCTTGCTTAACCCTGCTGGCATGTGTTTTCAATATAGGGCTACAACAAAGAAAAGCTGTAATTACCAAATCTCTTTCTTTCAGCTATTGAAATAGGTGATTTACAGAAAAGCAAGACACTACAAACAAAGAATTTTCCAGCGCTTACAGAGCACAGGTTCCAGGAAGATATGCTGGATAAATATGCTTTCTTGTGGCCAAGACCCTGGGCCTGGAATCTTAATGGATTATGTTTCAGAGCCAGGTATTGTTACTCATTCAGTCTCTGTGTTTTGTGAACACTGTTTAAGTGAGATGAAAATCACAGTATTATCCATAACCTTCCTGAAGATGATCAGAAGAGATTCCATTCAAATATCAGTACTCATATCCTGTAGATGGTATTGACTCCATTATCCAGGGACTGGTTCTCCAGCATGTGAATTTTCCAGATTTGTAACTTCCTCTACACCTAAATGACATCAGCCATATAGGTCAGTGTGCTGGAGGGCAAAAGTGCTTTAAAAACCAACCAGATCTGATAAATAAACAGAAATTCCAGGTACACATTACTTTGAGCACTACAGGTACCATGGGCAGACCTTAAAGTGGTGTTGCTGCCCAAGAGTAAATTTGCTTTAGACATAAGGACTGACCAATTTTGAATTAGTTTAGCAAGAGCTAAGGATCCTGAGGGTTGGACAGAGAACATGCGAGCAGAGGTGGTGAGTTACAAAAGAGATCTGGAATGTGGTCTTCCCAGTATGACAAGGGCCCCAACAGTGGATCTGAGGGGCGGGTGGCGGGGGTAGGTGTCACTAGGAAGAAACGGGACAGAGAAACACGGGAAGCCTTGTTGCCAAAGGCGCTCATTTTCTAAGTCCTTTAACTCAGCTTCAGCTTGTTATATAAACCTTAGCTTTGAAACATTTCACTCCATGTTAGCATTTTTTTCCTACTTGATAGGAAGGAAGAGAGACAACGTGGGTGGTTAAAAAACTGAGAGATAGTTAGAAATGAGCTGTTTCTATTCCCTGTTAGTTTATGGTTAAAAGGGATTGGAAGAGACACACTATCCGCTGAACTGAAGTTTCCCCTTACAAGAATGAAGAGCAGAAAACTACACAGAACAGCTGCAGAACAGGGTGCAGCCACATGTTTTCATTCCGGAGGGTTTTTTTCACGTTTCGTAGCTCTAGTCCACACACAGCTGGTTTGCTGCGTTACAGTGCTGGTGCAATGAGGGCATAAATGCAAACCTCCTGTGGATGCTCCAACCAATTCACAAAGCAACTATTGCCCGGCCTGAGGTCCTGTTTTCCAGATACAAAAAAACTGAGTACCAGAGTTGTGTTAAAACTAAGGCAGGGGATTTGCATAGGGTATTCTTAATGGTTACCAAACCTGGAATTATCTCAGAATCTTATTTGAAAATATATAGATTCCCTAATCCTTAGCCCTCAAAAAACTCCTAAATTTGAATTCACATGCCTGGAAACATAGGGTTTTTTTTGTTTTTTTAAATAAACCATCAGGTGTTTCTGATAACCAGCTGTGTTTGGGAGTCATGGCTGTTCTCATTTAATGCCGCCTATAATTTCACAAAAGTATTAACAGTCCCATTTTATAGATGAGAAAGCTGAGGATCAAAAGGAGTAGGAAGCTGCTCAAGCAAGCCCACTAGTACAGAGCCTAAGCTGGCATCAAACCTAGGTGGGTCACCAAAACATCTACTGTACCTACAACAAATGACTGTGTCGGGTGCTTCTCCCAGACTCCAATCCACTAACTGCTCCGTAAGAACTGTGTTCCTTAGAAAGCTGACAACAAGCATATTTTTGAAGGAGGCAACAAGTTTTGTCGTGACCCTTCCCGTCAGAACTCTCTTCTCCTCCCACCCATATTGGGAGTCAGTGAGGCTCTGGCTCCTTGCCTCCTGAAACTTGCAAATCCTTCATTCTCCCACGTTAGAAACCTACCTTCCCTCAGAAACCGGGTGTTAGTGATCAATGTGGGCTGGTGGAAGAACGTGAACCTCCTTTGCTCAACTTCTCTAGCAAGGCTCAATTTCATTATCCCCCAAGTCCACTCAACCACCTCCAACTCTCTATGAAGTTCATGTATTAAAAGGCTTTTGCTTACAAAGCAAACTACTTGTATGAAATAATTCATTCTACCTTTTAAAAAATATGCATCTACAATTACCAGAGCTTGAATGAATGTGAAATAACTACAGTGGATATAGTTTCATCAAAAAGCAAAGAAACCTACGTTTTTGTTAGACTGTGCAGCCTGTGGCCAAATGCAATTTTTTCCTTAAAGTCCTTAAAATAATACCAATAAAGAACTTGTAGAAAACAAAGGATGGCTGGGATTTCAGAGTAGGAATGATTGTAGCCAAAAGAATGACTGTAACAGTGAGAATTTTAAATATAATACAGAGAGAACTTAATCATGGGCTCAAACCTCTGTGCCAGTAACAGCCACACCTTCTGCTGTGTATTAAATCTGCCTTCCATTAGTTTTTTAAAGTTCTGGGGAAGACAACGTAGCTGGAATCATCAGGGTAAAAAAAAAAACAAAAAAAAAACCACACAACACTTTGAATTTGTTCAGATGTGTTCTCTATTGAAGGGAGAGGGAGAGAAAGGGCTCGCTGCATGTTATGGGGTTTTCAAACTTTAGCGTTCATAAGAAACACCTGGAGAGCTTGTTCTACAATTATATTCCCAGCTCCAACTCCCAGAGATGCCAATTCTCTGGTCTGAGCTGGAGCTTGGGATTATGCATTTTCACCAAGCACCTTAGGTGATTCTGATGCAGATTTTTTTCCTTAACTTGCTATTTTAAAAATTCTCAAAATGCAAAGAAGTTCCAAGAACAGGACAATGAACACTTGTATTTCCATCACCGCCATCAAGGGTTGGTAAACTTTTTCAGTCAAGGGCCTAACAGTAAATAGTTTCGGCTTTGCAGGCCTTGTGGTCCCAGTGGTAGCTACCCAACTGCCACTGCAGCACGCGGACACCCACAGTTAATGCATGTGAGCAGGTGAGCTTCGCTGTGTTCCAACGAGATTTTTTTTTATGGACACTGAAATTTAAATTTCATAGACTTTTCACCTCATAAAATTATTCTTCTTTTAGCTTTTTCCAACATGTTAGATTAAAAAACATAAAAACCATTGTTAGCTCCAAATTGTAGGCAGAGAGCCTACAGGTCATAGGTTGTTAACCTAGATTAATCAGTTGTGACCATGAAGCCAAAGCTTTTGTGAGGATGAACTTTAAACTTACCGCTTTTCACATGTTGACTCATCATTTTGTGCATCTTAGAAAAATTACAAAAACACATCTACGGGCCGGGCGCGGTGGCTCACGCCTGTAATCCTAGCACTCTGGGAGGCCGAGGTGGGTGGATTGCTCGAGGTCAGGAGTTCGAGACCAGCCTGAGCAAGAGCGAGACCCCCCGTCTCTACTAAAAATAGAAAGAAATTATATGGCCAACTAAAAATATATAGAGGAAAAAATTAGCCGGGCATGGTGGTGCATGTCTGTAGTCCCAGCCACTCGGGAGGCAGTAGGATCGCTTAAGCCCAGGAGTTTGAGGTTGCTGTGAGCTAGGCTGACGCCACGGCACTCACTCTAGCCCGGGCGACAGAGTGAGACTCTGTCTCAAAAAAAAAAAAAAAAAAAAACACATCTACGAAGATGTTTTCTGACCTACCCTTTGTTGTATTTTCAGATAAAACATTTTCATGGCTCACCATGGCTGGTATTTTTGGATGCCTATGGGGCACAGTTGCTCATTTAGAAATCACAGTTCAGCCAGTCATTCTCTAATTATACTACATGAAAAGCGTGTGTGCCCTCATCCCCATCACCAGGACCTAATTAAACATCCTTTTATCAGCTTCTCCTACTGAGGATAAATAAGGGTAAAAAAACCCTCTCTCTTCCAAATGACTCAAGTAGTGCAGCAAGAATTGAACAGCATCTTGTCATTTGTGAGCGGGGAAGCAGGAATGGCTTCGCTTACATTTTTTTTTTTCTCCCTGACCTTTTGTTGAAAATTAGCTCCAACCCAGAGTGGCTGTTCACATTTCCAGAAGATTGGGTTAGAACCAAGAAAGACTAACAACAGTAATAATACAAATCTGTTACCCTATTAAAGGTCTTCACCTCCAGGGGAATTTCTCAAGTTATTAAACATTGTTTAATAAGTACCTGAAAGCCAAACAAGAATTCTGGAGGTCAATGCCAACTCTGCATCACAAAAATCAACAAACATTGTCATGATGGAATCTATGTACTGTACTCACCTACTAGGAGCAGCAGGAAAAAAAAAAAAAATTTGAATTAACTAAGTGCATTCCTTCCTATTGAAATGCCTTTCCACTGGACTCATCCAAACATTATCTCATCTCTGAAGGAATGAAAACCTACAGTCCTTATCTGAAGCGTTCACCCTCTATCCATCTCCTCATTGCCCCCCCTTCCTCAAAACGAAAGGAGCCCACTTAATGGCAGGAGGATGCGTTCTCTCCTGTTGAAATTAGACAACAGGAGTCGTAAATCCCCCCTTCCCAACCTCCCAGTCTAAACATCAGCTTAGTGGCTGCTTTGCAGTCACAGTCCATGAGACAGTGTGTCTGCCTTTCATCTTCCCGCAAGCACTCTCTTCCAGCTTCTGGACATAACATATGGCATGCTGACTCAGGTGCGGACGCGGGGGTCCCGCAGCAAAGACCTAAACCCCAGTCTGCCGACATAGGAGAGCTCTCTGGGTTTCTCATCAGCTGACTGATTTGTGGACGGCCACGTTTCTGGAGCTCAACCAATCGCCTCACCTGATGGAAAATGCTTATGAACTTATAAATCACCTTTGAATATATTTTCTTGGTAGAAACAGAACAGATTGCTAGCTCCCAATTGCCTGAACTATGTATACCGGCTTATGGGACCAGTTGAATGATTTGAGAGGATTAAAGACTAAGAACTTTAAAAAGTTCTACTAAAAAGAGACAGTATTGACACGCTTTGTTTAGAGCTGGGAGTTCTGTGAGTAATCTAGGGATCTCAAATAAAAATAAATGCAATTTTGTTTTAGTCACAAAAAATTATAGACTGAAGTTGAACAGTAGGCCTATTATACTAGCACAGTGGTTCTGAAACCTGGCGGCATGTTAGAATCACCCAGGGAGCTTTAAAAAAAATTCCAATGCCCAGGCTGCACCCCACACCAATTAAATTGGAATCT
This sequence comes from Eulemur rufifrons, assembly GCF_041146395.1. Lineage (NCBI taxonomy): Eukaryota > Metazoa > Chordata > Mammalia > Primates > Lemuridae > Eulemur > Eulemur rufifrons. The sequence goes on along the minus strand of NC_090989.1, from coordinate 221,336,452 downwards.
GGGGGGAAGGGGGTGGAGTCCAGGCCTCCATATTTTTTAAAGCTCCCAGGTGATTCCAATGTGCAGCCAAGGTTGAGAACCTCTGCATTAGAGAATATGGTCCCTACCCTTTTGAAGCTTAGTCTTACAAAATTTACTTGGTGGACAGTTTCTCTTCCTCATTTCTGCCAATAACTTCTTTACAGCTGGAACCTGCAATTTAAAAATTTATACATAGAGCTATAAATTCACGTACACACATATATAAAATCCATGCACACATATTTTTATTTATTTAACTTAGGCCCTGATTATTAGTATATAAAACAGAAAAACCAAGCGCCTTGGTAACTTACATATCCTCTCCAAATCTTTAAAGAATCAAACTCTAAAAAACACACATAAAAGATATTTAAGTCATAAAACACACACACAAACAAACTTTAATCACCTTCAGGAACCATGATCCAATAATATATTTCATAGGTCAGATCTCATTCGTCAATATACAAAAAAAAAACAAAAAAAACCCAAACTTTGATTAAGACACGTGCCCTGAGCAAGAGCACTTACAGTTAGAAAGGTTTATCGGTAGCACTTTGAGGTAGCATATTTGTAAAGTAAAAGTCACAGAGCTGCTCTGCAGTTTCTCCCAGATGCAAAGGTACAGGCCATCATCAGCCTTTGCCCTTAGCAGAGCAAAGTGGATTTATACTCACTGCCAATGCCAGCCCAAACACACCCTACCACCTCCCCCAGGCTATCCCTCCACTATACTTCATGCACTGTGGGTTTAGAAAAACGTAAAGATAGTTTGATGTTTCTTTCCTCTTGGTGTGGCAGCATTCCAGGATATGGAGGCCAATCTCCTTTTGCCACCTGCGATTCTCACCGGCAGGAGACACACGTGCCCAGAGGAGAGGGAAATTGGGCATCATGGCACCCTTTTCAATTAGCTTTAACAATTTAATTAAGAGTGATTCACTCCTTTAAGGCTACAAAGAGGTTCATGTTTGAACCTCAATGATTCTGGCCCTTAGAAGGCTCTCCTTTCTTCCTTCTCTGGGTACAATCCTTTTGGAGTATCATTAAGCTTTCTGGGATTTTCCTGGCAGGATGGTGAACAGAAGAGCTTAAAAAATATCCACACACACAAAAACAATAACAAAAACCCAGGGGCAAGAGCAACACCAAGAACAGACTTCCTTTGTGCAAGTTAAAACAACACAAGTTTACAGTTCAGGAAAATGGCCTGCTTCTTTTTTTTAAAAAAAAAAAAGTCAATTTTCAGCTCAGCTCTGCATTTGAAACACAAATATACAGTCAAAACAGGCTAAGGATTAAAGCTGCAAAAATGGTCCCAACAGCCCCAGACCTTTGGTGCAGGTCAATTTTTTGCCCAATGATCACGGATTAAAGGAATTTCTAATCCCTATGAGCACTTTTGTCCCAGTATACTTCCTGTCTGTAAGTTGAACCCTTAGAAGTCATCAATATACAAATGAATAAAAATAGCACATGTCCAGGCAAAAAAGGGCATGAGCTGGGCCTGAGTTGCCACTTAAAACTCTTGTCATTCAGCATCATAAAAAATCCTCAAAGGCTGCCCAGAAACAGGGCCCCAGGCGTTGCTGAGCATGCCAGCCACCAAGTCAACTGCTGCACAACACAACTGCGCGTGAGACTTCAAGTATCCAAGGTGCTACAATAGCTGGTTCTCTAAAGGCTTCAGGCTGACTGTCAGAAACCCCCACCCCACCAGGTCGCATTGTACAAACAGTAAAACACCGCTTGTGGTCATTACAAAACACTGGGGTGGAGGGGGAGGAATTTGGAGGCCAGCCTTACAAATACAAATAATTTCTCTAACATTTTGTACAACTAGAAGGTGCATGAGCTGGTATTCAAGCAATGACTTTATACTCTTTCTTTTCTCCCCTTTCTGTATCAAACAGGAAAATGGTTCCATTGGGTTAACAGTGTCATCTTAAAATGCCATAAATTAAATAAGTTAGTTCACATTTTTTTTTCTTCCCAGCACTTAAGTTACAGTTAGTCTCTAATGTGCTTTTGAAGCTAGCTTTAACAGTTCCAAGTCTCTTCTGCGAACGGTGCCTGCTCTGGGACAACCATATTCGTCCAGCTGCAAAGGTAGGAATTGTTCAAGCACCCCAAGGCCCTGTCCAGCAGGACTGGTAAATAGCTTAGTCCATGACAGCTTCAAGGTTCCGCTGAATCCCACAAATATGGTACTCCCTGAAAAAATAATGCAGAGGTGAGCAAAACAAAGGCAGCTATTTAAAAAACCCTACACTTCCTTACCTCAGCAAATGAACTCTTACCCACCCACCTCTTGCCCCAAATAACAAACCACATCCCAACACACTTCCTCTAACACTGTCTCCTTATTTAGAAATTGTCTTAATGATACCCGCTCCAGAAACACAAGGCCATGAAAATGGTCTGGTAGCCAAATTCCACCAGAAAAAGTCATATGTTGTTGGCCCCCTAAGAACCTCATAGAATAATAATATAAATACAAACCTTTGTTATAAAGATGAGCTGGTTTGGCTAATCCCAGAGGTACTAAAGAATCTGAAATGTTCAACTGTTTTATTTCTCCTCTTGTGCTCAACAGAACAATTGACCTGTACATTAAAGTTAGAAAATCAGTGCCAATTTCAATCATTCAGTACATTTTTACTGAGTACCTTTCTGAACAGAATACAGAATAGAAACACTAGAGAAAAGCAGAACTCAGAAAAAAGCCCAGATGCTTTTTCATCTCTGCTATTACAAGGTCCCACTCTTCTGCCCCACATGGAACTTCTCATGTTGTTATTACAAGGGAAACCAAAAGTAGGGAAACCAAGTCATTTGGGTAAGTTCACCTAGTGGACAGCTTGGGACACTGCTCTTTTGGGGAACAATCTATTATAACATTGGAAGACAGTTTAACATTGGACGATATAATATTGGAAGATAGTTTTATTTTGTTTCAGATGCTCTATTTATGTTCTATTTATTAAATGAATGGATAAACACAACTCTAAGACAAAATAAAATCTGTTCTCCATGGTTTGGTTTAAATTGCCATCTTTACCACACAGTCCATGAACACACATACTCAGATCTGTTTGTGGATTCTCTATTCTCTTCTTCTGATCCCTCTCCTCTGCCAATACTAGGCTGCCTTAATTATTATGACTTTGTGGTTTATTTTAATATCTGATAAAACAAGCCTCTTGTGTTATTGTGATTTGTTTAAAAATGTTTTACTACTCTCTAACATTTGTTCTTCCAGATAAACTTCAGTGTCCACTGTCAAGTACAACAGAAAAGCAACCTATTGGTTCTGTTAATGGAAATGCGTTAAATTTACAGTTTAGGAAGAGTGACATCTTTACAATATCAATTTTTCCATCCAGAAACAGAGAGAATCTCTCCTTTTATTCCACTCTTGTTGCATATCCTTTAGTAATGTATTTGTTTTATTAATGTGGGTCTTGACATTTCTTATAGTTAAGAGGCTTAAGTTTTATATCGGTATGGGTTCTTTGTCCTGGTCTTTCGAAAGCAGTGGTGACTTAATTCAGAATCAGTGCAGAGGACTGATGACAGCCACCCTGCAGACCGGACCTTCTTCAACAGGTCACAAGTAGCCATGAGATCACTTACAGCTCACCCGCCCCAACCCACCCAGCCCCTCCATACACACATGTGCTCAGTCTCCCTAGAAGTCACTGCCAGTTGCCCCATAACTTCTTAACACTTTATTAAAACACCACACACACAGTTGAATTTTTACAAACTAAACATATTTGTGTAACCAGCATTCAGATCACAAAACAGCATTATCAGTATCTCAAAAGCCTTTGCGTCCCCTTTCTAGAAACTACCTCATGACTTTTTAATGTATTGGTTTTAACTCTTAAATCTCTAAGGTACTTTGCAGGACTACGACGTTGTCCTAAATACTTGTGGTGAGATTTATGTCCCGGATGGTTTTAGGGGAAGTGAGTAAGTGCATATGTTTTCAACATTAAGGAAAAAATCTTTAAATCCTTAAAGAATATGGAAGCCCCACAAGTGTTCTATCTTAAACCAGAAGATAGGACTAGACATACATATTAAATATTACACCCAAATAATCTAATGATTTCCTGGGACTTATGAGGATCTGGTTCTGTAATCTACAAAGAGCATAAGTGATCAGAAAATGATTCTAAAGCTAGACAGGCTTTTAATTTCTGGGAAGCTTATGTTCTTCCCTAATGGCTTCACTAAATGAAAGCCTGTGTATAAATCAACATCTGGGGCAAAGCCAAGGGGCAGAAAGGACCCTGAATTCATCTCCTTGCCTCCAGGCAGGGTCTGGCCAGCCCAGAAAAAGGAAGGTTTCTCTCCTGTGCACCTTTCTTCAGAGACCAACAAAGAAAAGCAATCAGACTAGCATGCTTAAAAGAGAGACCAGACACTCAACCACTTAAAAATCAATTTATTCTTTTCTAGCCATTTCCAAATGACCCAGGTGATGACTTGGGTCATCATTGTACCCAGTCATGGTATAATGCTGTCCGAGAGTCCACCAGTGGGACAGTTGGCTGCAAAGGTAAACTGCCTGGAAAATTATTTCAAAACGGAAAATAAGCCTCTGAGCAAGTTGGGTGCAAAGTAGATTAATTTAATACTAAAAAGTGGGATAGAAATTTTCCAAACAATGAGATTTTCTCCTTCTAGGAACCCTCCCTATCATTTGCAAAATCTTCGAATATCCAAGTTCTGCCATTGATAAAGCAATAGCTTGTCAATGACAAGCACCTTAGGCCACACGGGCATCAATCTGAGGTAGGAAAGGAATGAAATACCTGTCACAGAGCCCTGAGTGCCCACAGAGTAAAAGATCTGGTAAACAAAATATAAACCAAAGCTCAGAGTTAACCAAATGTTATCTGTTTGGCGCACTCCACGTCCTTAAGGTGGCTTGTTCCCATTACAGAACATGTTTGACCTACCTTGGAGGGATGCCTGTTTTTAAATACTCTTCCAAGCGACTGACATCAACAAGAGGGAAAAACTTTTTTTCTGTCAACCGGAATGGAACGCTGCATGCATCAACAACGAGCAGGAGAGCACCTGCACTTCGGAAGGCAAAGTCGGTGCCGTTGACCTGAGAATACAAAAATGACTTCTGCTGTCATCACCATTTCAAGAACATTTCCGGGATGACTCATCTTTCCGGCTCCTTGTCTCTATTTTCTGAACCCATAATTCATTTTATATTTCCAGGATTCAAACTGCGTATTTCACTCACTCTTTCCCCACCAATGTTTGAAATTGTGCCTGTGTTCTATAGACTCTGCCTTAACTGATCTTTGCTGCCTGGAGAAGATGCTCTGAGCAAGGCATGGTGGCCCCCACCCAGCAAAGCTGGCCGACTCGCTCTGCAGAACTCAAGGCCTTCATTCTTACACATACTCTCTCATCGGGGTCAAAGCTTTGGAAGTCAGTGATCAAGTGGTAGCCTCTGTACTGCAGCTCAGATAGCTCACTTATTGTCACCTTAGTTCAGGGGGAAAAAAAAATATATATATATATATACATATATATATGTATGTATTTCATGCCTTGACTCACAGAAATTCCTCATTAGAGTTTAGGTTTAGAATATCATAGAAGTCCAGTTGCTTTATCTCCTTCACTATAAATATAGCTCTCCCCTGAAATCAAAATGGCAAAGTGGTCATTTCACTGGGATTTAAGTACAAGGTCCTACTATATTTGGTCTCACAATTATTGTGAGCTGAATTTCCATAGTCATCCTCTTTAAAAAATGAATAGTTTGTGACCTTTTCAAGAAAAAGGAATTCCAGACATTTCCAAATATCATGAATTCCTCAGCCAAAAGGGAAAAAAACAAAGAGTAGAACTAAACACTAATTAAACCCATAGGCACTGTTTCTGTTTATAAGGTATAGAATTATAAACTATGCTAAAGGCTAACAAAGAATAAATGTTCTCACCACTGCACCTGTCCTTGCTTGGGGAAATTAAGATATTTAAATTTTACTTCTAATCACTACTGATCTCACTGGAATTCAAAATTGCCTTTTAGCTATGTTTAAATTGTGCTAATCCAGTGAATCATTCTGGAAGTGCTTGAGGTAAGCTTTATATGCAGAAAGACTAGATGGTATTCTTTTGATTTTTTAAAGTCTCAATACTTAAGAATTGAGATCCATTTAAGAAAAAATTATGTGACAATCCTCAACACACTCAAACTGTCCCCAGGAAAAGTACCCCCCAAAATTGTGGCTTAAAAGAAACAGAAAACTTTCCATAAAAAGTAGAGCAAAGCCTGGTACGGTGGCATGGACCTGTAGTCCCAGCTACCTGGGAGGATCACTTGGGCCCAGGAGCTCAAGGACAGCTTGGGCAACATAGCAAGACCCCATCTCAAAAAAACAAAAACAAAAACCACAAAAATACCCACTAAAGCAATGCCAGGTCCTAGGAAAGAATTTTCAGATAACACATGTGAAAAATATTAGAGCTATGTATGACAAAACACAGTACTCTATGATTTTCTAGAGTCCCAGGGACACGATGTGCAGCAGTGGAGTCAAGCAATGTCTTCAGACCCTGGGGAGTAGCCTGCTTGAAATTTTGTTTTTTTTTTTTTTTTGGCAAAACAATCTATGCATCAATCTATCTATCTACCCATCTATTACCTGGTGATCTATCTATCTATCTAGTATCTGGTGAGCTACCAGAGCAGCAAGATCCAGTACCCACCTGCTTCTCCCATGCAACCCCCTCCAAACACCAGCCTAGCAGGGTGAGATCAGGTTCCTCATGTAGCCGACTACATTCACATGCTGAGCTAACAAATTTCATGCCAATAAAATTACATCATAAGCTTATTACGAAATGCAGGACTGCTGACAGAGGGGAATAGGTATAAATACAGACTTCAGGAATCTTTGAGCAACATTTAAGTAGAGATAGTCTTAACTCAAGGGTAAAACATTCTGGAGCTGGGTGGTGGTGATGGTTACAAAACCACACGAATGTACTTCATACCACTGAACTGCTCACTTAAGAATGGTTAAAATGGCAAATTTTATGTTGTATTTTACTACAATAAAAAAACTGATAAAGTAAAATTTAATTTTGTCCACATATATTTGGATTTAAGATTTATGTTGCCCACCACTCAAAAAAACTAAGTTCTAACGAGACCACGTGAGACTAGGCACGGGCCCTGGCTGGGTCCTAGTCAGAAGGCTAGACACCTGTCACTCAAAGAGCTCTTCATATGATGGCACCCAGATCAACTGGATTTTGGACAGGCCATGTATGATGAGACTTGTTCCCAGTGGCTAACTTGGCTCTAAATTCCAGTGTTGACACCAAGACTCACATCTATTCTTTCATTAACCCAGTAAAAGACAACTAACACTTTGCATCTTCACTTTCCTCATCTGAAACATTGGGGCAAACTTAAAATAAAAGGCAGAGATTTTAAAATCGTTATTTCCCATATCTCAAACAAATTACGGTTTTCTATGTCTCGATTGCCTATGGCAACTATTTTTAAACCAAAGACGCCTTTCCTCTTATAGAAATGAAATCTGAGTCACTTGTAATGCTCTTACTGAATAAAAGTACTGTGAACAAATTTTAATATCAGCTTCAAAGTAATCAGTAAACACAATGTACTCAGAAAAAAAAAACTTTAATAAAAACATTTATTTGAAAACACAAATGTTTGGGAAGTATTTATAGCTCTATTGTATTGCTTGTCACCAATAATCAAAATGTGATTACAAACCAGTGATTATTGCCAGAGACCTACTATGGTCTGAAGGTTTGTGTCCCCCCCCAAATGCATATGTTGAAATCCTAATCCCCAAGGTGACAGTATTAGGAGGTGGGGTCCTTGGGAGGTGATTAGGACATGAGCGTGAAGCCCTCATGAACAGGATTAGAACCCTATAAAAGAGACCTCTCGACCCTTCCGCCATGAGAGGATGCAGCAAGAAGGCGCCATCCACCCAGGGGGCGGGCCCTCACCAGCCACTGCACCTGCTGGAATCTGGGCCTTGTACTGTCCGGTCTCCAGAACTGTGAGAAATAAATTTCTGTTGTTTATAAGCTACCTAATTTATAGTGTTTTGTTATAGCAGCCAGAACAGACTAAGACCAAATGGTACTTACAGAAATAACAGACGGGTCTCCACGCTGAGTTTCTGCTTTACTGGGTGACTGGAATTGCACAGGGAGGTAGCTTTTATGAGGATCACTAGTAAACACCACCTAGACAGGGAAGAAGTTCCATATTTATGTCAACTGTAGTTTCCCCCAAAGGTTCCCTCAATATAAACTCAATTATAATCAAAGCCGGTGACTGTATTTCTTTTTCTGAACTTTTTGTACATATCTCATGACCTAGAATTCCATCTTGATATGCTTAACACAGTAGATACGTGTTCCTCATTTGCTGGAACAATCCCAGTTTCAAATAAGTGTAATCTTGTTAATCGAATCAATTCAATAAATGACTAAATAGGCTGGGCATGGTGGCTCATGTCTATAATCCTAGCATTTTGGGAGGCCAGTGTGGGAGGATTGCTTGAGGCCAGGAGTTTTCAGATCTGCTTGAGCAAGAGCAAGACCTTTTCTCTACAAAAAATACAAAAAATTAGCTGGGCGTGGTGGTACACACCTATAGTCCCAGCTATTTGGGAGGCTGAGGCGGGAGGATCGCTTGAGCCCAGGAGTTTGAGCTTGCAGTGAGCTATGATGATGCCACTGCACTCTAGCTGGGTGGAGGGAGACCTTTTCTTAAAAATAAATAAGTAAACAGATAGACAGATAAATGTGCTTTCCATTTAAATCTTTGTAAAACTTTCATGCAAAAACAGGCACAAATCTTTTTAAGAGTCCTTTTCAGAGCATTTATCCCACAATGGAGCTCAGTCACTCTAGAACTGAGAAAAGAAGTGTAGATAACAAAGACTACCCTGTTTAGAAACTTTTAGTGGCTTTGTACATGCCCAGGTCTCAACTCCTCTCCGTGACCCTCAAAGCGTTGCATGAATGGAGCCACGCCTTGCACACAGGCCCCGTGTCTCTCTATTCCATTACACTCTGCAAGGCCATCTCCTCGCTTGCCCACAAGCACTGCACCTTCTTTGCTGCCACTCTGCCTTTGCCCATGCTGTTCCCTCCCCAAGAATGCCCTTCCCTTTTCCCTCTATTCCTCCAAATTACTTCTGGTCTCTAAAACTTACCTCCTCCTCCCTCCCTCCAGGCTCTCTTCTCATTCAAACATGTTTTAACTCTCACACAATTTAGCACTTAAAAGTACACTGTCCTTATAACTCAATGATAGCAACTTCACTGCAAGAACAAATCATCATAATGATACTAAGCAGCATTCAGAAGCTGGACGTTTCTTTGGTATCTCAAGTTTGGGGTCAAAAATTCATGGAATTTTCTTACTAACTCCTCATAGACGTGTGTTTGGTTTTGAAATTCAAAATATAAATTCCCCCTTGAATTTCCAAGGCATCCAGCATAAATTGATGTTATCATGCGGGAAAGTAGCTTTGTTATAAATTTGAACTAGTTTGCTTCTTGTGGGCATTACATTCTAGCATGGGCCAAAATTCAGGAGACACCATGGAGTGTTTCTAAATCGGCAAAACAGATGTGTCAAAGAAAAGTGCTCCTATTGCAAAGAAACTCTTTGACTTTTTCTCCCAGGCCACACAACCCACTTTTCTTCCTTGTTTACCTGCCGGGTCCCACAGCCTTTACAGAGGCCAGTGAGCATGGACGGCATCCGCTTGACGGCTGCGGGCTTTCTGTAATACTGAGGGTACGCTTTGGCCATGCAGTTACTGATGTCTTTTGAGTCTGTTGCTGCCTGGATCTTGACTCTTTCGCATCCCTGAGATGAACAGTAACTGTGGCCATCCCTGTGGCTTTTGGCTTTGAGATACAAAAACAATAGCCTGCACAAAACAGAAACCAATCCATTAGTTAGACTTACTGTCCAAAACTTATAAAATCCCTCAAATCAACTCATGGCCAAAAGGGATATTTGTCCAATAAAGTAAATTTTCCTTAACAGAAAAACAAATTGCAAAACTAATAAAGTTATTTCTGTTTTCTTTCTATCCTTCAAGGGTCCTAAGTCAAACACAATACCACTTTAGAAAATATTTTGATACCCTGATGCAGTCATTCTGGAAGATACCAAATTTGATTTCTGGTTTGAATTAGTTCAATGGGTATTTTGGGAGGATGGAATTTGGTCTGAGTCAAAAATTCCTTGGAAAACTTTATACTTGTGTTGAATTTAGGATTCGGTAAATTGATGTGGTTCATCTTGTTTTTGTCGTTCATAAACCTTTTTGGTTTAAGGCACAAAACTGGAATAATAAAAACAGCAACTCTGACTTGTTTGGCTAAGGCCAAGCCATAGTCTCAAATCAATTCCTGTGATGTTTACCAAGAGCAGATGGGTCTGGGGTCCTTCTGTCTCTATTTAGGCCAAAATCAGGCAAAATGAACAGTTCCACCCATTTCTGAATAATCCTCCTACTGCTAAGATGAAAAGTCTAACTTTTAGGCAGCACTTCAATGTCTGTCAGAAAACCCAGTCTTTCTAAAGCGAAGGAAGTCAAGATTCTAAAGGACTTGATCAAATGTGATCGATTACCAGAGATGAAGAATTCACATTTTATGATGAGGTCAGTGAACAATGCAAAGTTGCAATTATGGGGTAAAAATCAGCCATTGTCACAACATCCAATAATTTTAACACATATACATAAGAAATGACAGGGACTTAATTAGGCATGGGCCTTTTGATATGTAATTAAAATCATCAAAATGAATAGAATTAAAAAGAATTAGAACCTCAGAGGCTGAGGGATTCTTGAAATACCCAGACCAGAAAATATTCCCTAATCTTTTTTACACATTTAATCATTAATCTGTGGCCACCAGACTGTCTTTATAAATTTGGCTATTCTGTGTATTTTTGTGGAAAGTCATCTGGGAATGTGGAAGTTCTGACATCTACAGAATAAGAGTCCAGGTAGGTTAAGTCTAATTAGAAATTGAAAATCAAAGACAATTAGGATAAAAAAACTTTTAGGCTGATCACACTGGCCGCTGGGGACCTGCAGAGCAAGTGAGTTGCATCTGAGTCAAAGGATACAGGCACTCAAGGACTGCGTCCCAGCTTCCTTCCCCCAGCCAATCTCACCACCCTTCTCCCCACTTTGAATTTTCTGCCTTTCTACAAAAGTGCCATGCCACATTCTTCCCTGTCTCCATGCATTTGTGCACACCACCCTTTCTACCTGGGACAGCTCACCCATCTCTTTTTCCATCTCCTCCTAATTGTTCCTCAAGAGTTAGCTCCAGGGTCACCCTCTCAGGATGTCACTGGTTACTCTCAGCTGAACTTCTGAGTTACCCCAAAAGGCACATTGAACATCCCACTACAGGACTTAAAGCATTTAAACCTTTTGCTCTCTGATTACTTGCTCTGCATGTCCGCATCCTTCAATGGACTGTGAATTTGCAGGAGAAATGTGTCTTCTTCACATTGGTATCTTTACAGTGCCTAGACAATGGCATATAGCGGGAAGGATGCACAAGGAGGGAGGCTGATGGAACATGCTACTTGCTGGAAGAGTACAGGAGAGGAAGCCTACCATAGCCCACAGGCTGACAGATGTAACGGGATAAAAGCAGACAAAGCCAACAGGACCCCCGGAGAACAGGATTACATAAAAAATGCAAAGATGCAGCCTAGAGAAAGTCGAAAGCAAACATGCCACAGTTACACAGGGATTTTTTTTTTTTTTAAACTCAAGGTCAACTTGAAAGATAGCCTTAAGTCAGTAGGAAGAGAAAAATGAGCTTTTCACTGAAATATGAACTATATAGCACATGTAAATAATCGTCTATGGAGCTGTTATAGAAAAAAGTTATTTTAATTTTCAATTGGGCCTACCGGTTCTTCATGGACAAGGACAATTTCTCTCTATAATTGCCTTAATAGGTATATGGCAAACATCTTCACCCGCTTCCCACTGCCAACTATAATTATCAGTCATTTCAGTTTCCCTCTCAACCTCTAACAGCAATATGCAAGGAATTACCCACATCGGCTGCTTTCCTAAACAGCCACTATGCTGAAGACTAGCAATTTTACCATTAAAGAAAAGTAGCAATAATTCTCATTCCCTGGTTCCACTGAATTACCCTGTGCCGGAGTCAAAATAGAATTTCCTCTCAGACTGCTTCCTCTGCAGTTCTTCCAGTGAATGCACAGGCTCATACTCGTCGATTTTGGATAATGAACCATTATGCCGCTGCAAAAATCCAAAGGTAACCTGAAAACTTGTGTTGGATGGATAGCAGAGGCCAACCCGAATCCAGTCATTCCTTTAAAGGAGAGACAATAAAAAAATTAATTCACACTTGAGCCACTCTCTTTTGAGTATTATAGCATATGGAAATTTTAGCCACGTTTTTTTTTCCTCCTTAAATTTCTGCTATCTGTTGCGCCACTAACAGTGGAAGTCCTGAACCCCAGCATACTAACCAATCATCCACCTTTAGCTGTTATGTTTTTACCATTTCTATTTTAAGGAGTTCTTATATCAAGTATTTCACACCAATGTATTTACAATACTATGGCCCACAAAAAATTCTTGATTTCAACCATTTCAGGGAATACGAATAAAAGTTGGATAAAACATTAACATTCTAAATTGTTAACAAATTAAGTGACATGATTGAGTATGGACATCCTAAGATAGAAACACTATTAATAATAGCCTGACAGTGGAAGTGTCACTGGTACACTTCTAAAGAAAACACTCTAAAGAATTTTTTGTTCATAAATATATTTATCTCTCATAATTATATTAGGATAAATTCCCAGTAGCAACATTGCTGGATATAAAGTTATATGACTTTTTAAAGCTTTTGAGGCATATCTTTAAATTGCCATAGTATTTTTACTTAATGTCCTTAAATATAAAATAAATTCTTTTTAAAAACCATTAAAAATATTTTCCCCTTTCTAGCATTTTCTCTTTTTTTGACCTTTTTTTATTGTGGTAAAATATACATACCATAAAATTTACCATTTTACCCATTTTTAGCTAACTAGTTCAGTGGTATTAAGTACATTCTCAAGGTCGTGCAACCATCATCACTATCCATTTCTAGAACTTTTCATCATTCTAAAAAATTTTTAAACAATATATAACGGGGCCTTAAAATTGTTCACACAGGTTTTACTCAGTAATCCTACTAAAGAATAATTAGAAATTCAGAAAAAAGATATAAAAGAAAACATAGTCTATGAGGTATTGTTTATAATAACAACAAAAAAAGGCAAGAGAAAAACAGCTTAAATGTTCATGGAAGAAGTGGGTAATTAAAAAAATTATGATACATCCAAATGCTCAGAAAACACTGAAGGGAAAGAGAGGAGAATACTAGAAATGTTTATAATGCCTCACTCTAATTAGGAAGATTACAGATTATTTCAATTTTCTTTATGTTTTTCTGTATTTTCCCTGTTTTGTTTAATGATGAAGTACAGCTTTTATAACTTTTAAAGTGTTATTTTCAGACATGGCACTTTGACAAAATCTATGACCTCCCTATAATTACATTAAATTCAGGGGAAAAAATTGTCCATCTCTTCATCTTGCCTCTGCCCATTATGTAATTTTTATACACTTTTAGCTAGTTAAACAAGTATGACTGAATTTCAAGTCCATGTGGATTTTTGAAATTTCTAGGCTCAGCCTTTTTCACTTTCAATGTTTTTACTTGCTCAGTACTTGATGAAAAGTTATGCAGGGCACTTTTACAGAACCCTGCGTATCATTTCATTGTAATATCTCATCTCAAACGCATAACCCTGCCCAGTGTAACTTTGAGTACTGATCACCCTCGGACATTTCTTCTTCTCAACCTGACAATCATTTGTTTCTTTAACTGACTTGTCTGCAACTCACTGATATCAGACTGGGCTTTCAGAAACCTCCCCCTGGACACAATGTGGACTGAAGACGTGGAGGCTGCTGCCGGGATCCAGGAAAGAGCTGAAGATGTGCTTGGGCTCAGCCACCAGCCGCGGGATGGGAGGAACCAGGGAGGTTTGAACGACATTAAGGAGCTAGAACCAACAGAGCTCAGCTACTGATACGACAGAGAGATGGGAAAGGGCAACGTTAGTAGTGAGTACTGGGCTTTTTGTCTTGGTTGACCGTGCAGTGGGGGCACAGAGAACAGCAGCAAGTGGTAGAGGAAAACAGTAGTGGTTCAGCTGAGAACACGTGCCGGAGCCTAACTATCTCAGAACAAGGGCATCTGCCACCATGTCCACCCACCCTTGGAAGTGACCCGCTGAGAGCTGCATTCCCATATGGTCTAGTCCTTCTCTGTCCATTTCAACTGGGTGTTTACGCGTCAGAGCTTTATGACCAGTCAGGTACACAAGCCATTTCAATCTTTCAGTTTCATGGAGTCTCATCCCTCCTTTCTAGTTCCACCTTCTGTCACCTCCCCTGATGCACCCTATGTCCCCATCACACTGAATCCATCATTTCCCCGAGGAGAATGGGCCCTTTCCCAGCTCTGTGCTTTTGTAACAAGACTGATCACTTCATCGGTATCACTTCCTCACCGCAGCCTGGTCCAACTCCCTTAGAATCAGTTGCTCTATCCTTTGTTCCTAAAAAATAGCTTTGGTTTATCTATTCACTTGAGTTTTTTCCCCTCCCTGTCTACTGTGAGATCCAAGAGAGCAAATACTTTTCTCATTCATCTTTATACCAACTGACGTACAGGGAACACTTGAATAAATTAATGCAAAAACAGAGCCTTGGATTCAAAGTGATATTATTAGGACAAACAGCTAAAAAATGAATAAGAGAGACAGAACAGTGCTTTCAGGCAGGGGTGGCAGATAGGTGGCCTTTATGCCTTAACTTTTCCACCTCTTGCCCATAGCAGATATTACTAATCAATCACACCACAATCTTAATTTTCCAGGGACCCAAGTGCCCAGTTGGAACACCATATAAAACCCCTTCCCATCCCAGCTATAGGGGATTAAAGCATTCAGCAGACTGTATTAAAACCTATTGTTGGCCGGGCGCGGTGGCTCACGCCTGTAATCCTAGCACTCTGGGAGGCCGAGGTGGGCGGATTGTTTGAGCTCAGGAGTTCGAGACCAGCCTGAGCAAGAGCGAGACCCCATCTCTACTAAAAATAGAAAGAAATTATATGGACAGCTAAAAATATATATAGAAAAAATTAGCCGGGCATGGTGGTGCATGCCTGTAGTCCCAGCTACTCGGGAGGCTGAGACAGGAGGATCCTTTGAGCTCAGGAGTCTGAGGTTGCTGTGAGCTAGGCTGACGCCACGGCACTCACTCTAGCCTGGGCAACAGAGTGAGACTCTGTCTCAAAAAAAAAAAAAAAACCTATTGTTGAATGGCTTTCTGTACACAATAACTTGACCATAGAGAAAAAGAAATGCTTTTGAAATGACAAGATTCCATTTGTACAATCACTTAATTCTATCCACACAAAATATACAGCTCCCCACAAGAGAAGCAAAGTAAAGGAAACTGACGTTCTTTACTTGCTACCGGGGAAACATAAGTGATTCTTTTTCTCCACCAAATGACTATTTGCTCAACCGTTGGAAATGACAGTAACAAATACATACTTGTTGAAGTTGACGAGGTATAGAAAAGTGGTGCGCGGCGCCGGCCCGTTCCAGTGGATGGTGTAGCCCTTCTCCAGCATGACCACGGGCTGGTACTGCGGAAAGGCAGCCTTCTGGTTAATTCCCCGCAGCACCATAGGGTGGGAAGGGTACTCATCTCGAGTGATGGTCATAAAAAGATTCTGGGTGCTCGTCTGTACATAGACCTTAAAAAAATAAAATTAAATTAAAGAATTTAAGGGAAGCAAATGAAAAGTTGAAATCGCTAAACAGACGTTTCCAGCACCAAGTCCAGCATCTCTACTTTGAAAAGAGAGATTCTGTGATCTGTGCCAGATTAAATGAGCAGCGGCCAACTGTATCCTGAGCCACGCTCACAGCGCGGCCTGCTTAAACCAGAAATGGTAAAAACAGATCACACGTCCTGCTAGCCAAGAGCTTCATCATCTCTTCCAGCACCACAGGCCAGCTTATTCATCAGAATATAAAACTTCTGGGGCTTACACAGCTTGTCAAAGTAATCTCTCAATCTGAAGAACGCACAGACAAAAAAATTAGTAAACTAATATCCTCTGGTCAAATCTAAGAGATTTTCCTCCAAACCAACAGATGGAAAATTTATATATCTTAGAGCTTTGGCTTTCAATTTTCCATGACCTACATCAGCCCAAGAAGTCATTTTTTATCCATTAAAAATAAAAAAAAAAAAGTTATAAAGCGCTCGGCAGCAACTGGAAAAACACATTAAACTGGGACAAATTGAAAGCCCTAAATTTATTCCAGTGGCATCTGAGCCACTTTCCATGCCAAAACAAAACCATCTCCAAATGCATCCTCCAAAGGACAAACCTCAGAACAATTTCTTAAAACAAATCAGTATCTGTAATCAAATTCTCCAGGAGTATTAAAACATTTGCAGGATATTGGCATTTAATCTACAATACTTCGGTATTTTTCTCTGTCATTTCTACAATCTTGTCCATATTGCTTCCTCAATTTTATGTCCTTTGGCCCAGAAAGTCGTCTTAATTCTCATTCATGTTTAACTCCTTCGATTTAATACTCTTCTCTACTGATACTACTTAAAGATTTAAAATAAACAGGAAACATGTTTTTAAGACCACTGATTATCTTCACTTAAATATATATTTAATCATACATATACACATACACACACATATATAAAAGGACATAAATACACCGTATATCCGTCCCCACCTTCTTCCCAAGGACAATTTAAGGTGCCACATGTGACCCTAATTCTCCCTACGTTACTGTCTTTCTCCCTGAGTACCTTCATCCCTCAGGTCAGCAAAGTACAGATATTCCACTAAAAAATATTTACAAATAGTTAAATAATGATTATTCTATCTTGAGATCCAGTTGCTTCCATTTTTTGTCTACAACTATATACCACATGATTTCTAAGTAACCACAAACGGCTGCAGATCTGGGCTTCTGGTCCAAATTTCAGATTCTCAGGACAGAACTTCTGACCTGTGGTCCTACCACCCCCAGAGCCTCCTGGGAAGTATTAAATGACTGATTTCTCTCTTTATCTCTAAATAAAAACAGAATTACTACTCTAATTTGTAAGGTAGACGGATGAGATTCATATTCTCAAATACCTTAGAAATCCAAAGAGTTGAATACTTCACTGAGTGAATGTTGAATAAAAATATGTAACATTGACAGTAATAACTGTAATGTATGAAAAACTAAGACCATGTATTTTATAGATATATTTGTAATCATTTTAAAAATATAAAGTTTTCATTAGTGAGCACCTACCACTTTCAGACAGACAGACAGACACGCACACACACAAATACACATGGCTAGTAAGAAATTTAACCAAAACTGTAGCTACAAAAAGACTAAAAGCTTTTTATTTTTGTTTTAATTCTAGAATTTCTATAGATTGCTAAAAATTGATGGGTAAACTTAATTGGGGGAAGGCGATTCTTATTAAGAATAAAACAAATAGAAAAAAGAAATCACATTTTAAAACATGTTCTTTTCTTCTTTGTTCTTTATTCTTCTCCATCCTTTCCTTGTCCCTTAGGCAAGTATTACATTTCATTTCATTTCATTTTATTTTATTTTATTTTATTTTTTGTTCATGGGAATGAGAAATCCCACAACAAAGAAGCTAATACCCCCATTAAACAAACCAGAAACTCTCTCCAGTCTTTATCCCTCTTAAGTCTTTTGTCTAATCTATAGATAAGAATCTGAACTTTATTTGAAAAAGTTTTTAAATTTCATAGTAATGTTCTTTAATAGTCATAATTCAACGTCAGAAAGAAGAACAATGAAGAATTCTGATCTAAGAAGCTCCACCTATACAAAGCTAAGGTGGTAGAAAGAAGAACACATGCTACCCATAAGGGCATCTAGCAGCAAATCACCAACAGGGGCTTCTTTCTTGCCTTTGGGGCTATCAGAACCCAGTGCTATTTGGAAAATCCCTTCCTTTTCCTCTAATTCTCCTCTCCATGCTCTTATCATCCCTTTCCTGTACTCTTTTATCTCCCTTGACAGTCTATTATTAAATCCTACCCTTTAATTGTCTAAAACATGGGGAACAAACCCACTCTCTTCAAAATTCTGGGGAACTGGTACCTCCTCCATTCTGCAATCTCTCCCACCCATCCAAATATCACTATTAAAATTACCTTTGCATTTTAGAGCCCTGCTTCTCAAATAATACTAATAGCAACAGACACTGTGCTACGTGGCAGGCCATATGCTAAATGCTTTCCATATATTCATGCATTCTATCCTCACAACAGCCTCATAGAAGAGCAACTACTATTATCCTCATTGTGCACAGGGACAGAGTAGTTAATTAACTTGCCCAACACATATTTTAGGAAATAACAGAGCCAGGATTCAAACCCAGGCAATCTGGCTCCAGGACCTATGCTCTTAACCATATATACTACCTTGAAAATTAGTTCATCCTCTTATACTGGGCATCAAGTTAATAAATACACATTAGCTTAATGTTGTCAAAGAGGTGTACTTCCCAAACATTATCTCCTTCATATTTTCATGGACATTATTTCATGCTATAATTAGAAGAATGTCCTTGGATTCTTTCCTTGTCCACTGATTCCTAATTCCCAGCTCTGTCCTTGGGAACATCTTACTTTCCATGTGACCTACTGATATTCTGTCTTCAAAGTCAGATTCCCTAATTAAGTAGAGATGATGACCCTGAAAGGAAAGGATAAAACTCCCTCTTAGGGGACGCAGTGGTAGCACGGCAAGAAAACCTGAGTCAGTGGGTTCTGGTCCCAGCAACATCCCAACCAAGGGTAAATCATCTCACCTCCCTGGGACTCACTTTTTAACTTGTTAAATTGTTTGGGGTAGGGAAGCTTTAAGTACAATTCTATGAGTCCATGAATTTTCTTTTTCTTTTTAACGAAATAATCATGCTTTGGGAAGCATCGGTCACACTGAAACAATGAGGAGCACTCCTCCCCAAAGCAGTGCTGTCAGGCACTGGTAGGGACTCAGGCACAAGATGCTTTCTGGGCCTACCTGGGCATAGGACCCACTGCAGACCACGGCATTCCACTTGGTCACGTTTACACAGCTTGGATGGCGGATCAGGTAGTTGTCCATTCTTCCCACATAGGTGTCCTTGTATCCTGTCACAGAGCCATCAACGTCATGGAATATGGAGTTCTTATCACCATCCAGCTCGCAATCTTCAAACCAGGGGCCAGGCTTTCCAAAGAAGACATTCAGAGAGACCTGACCCAGTGAGAAACAAGGACATCACAAAATCAGGACTCTGACCATCTTAGCGTCCCCTGCAATGACTCCACTGCAGATCCTCACAACCGCTTCAAGGTGAGAGCAGCTCTAAGCTACAGTCCATAGTTATTAACTATGGCACCCAGTCAATCAGAGTTGTCTACTCAATTAATGACATGGAAAGGGAAAAAATTCCCAAACCCTTATGGAGTCTAATAGGCAAATGCTAAACTTCATCTTAATTTTTATTCTTTTTTCACTTAAAAACAATTACCTGCCCCCCCAGACAAAACGAATATGTGGTAAGAGAAACCAGAGGAGCGGGCAGGGCACGGTGGCTCATGCCTGTAATCCTAGAACTCTGGGAGGCCGAGGCAGGTGGATTATTTGAGCTCAGGAGTTTGAGACTAGCATGAGCAAGAGCGAGACCCCGTCTCTACTAAAAATAGAAAGAAATTATCTGGACAACTAAAAATATATAGAGAAAAAATTAGCCAGGCATGGTGGAGCATGCCTGTAGTCCCAGCTACTCGGGAGGCTGAGGCAGGAGGATGGCTTGAGCCCAGGAGTTTGAGGTTGCTATGAGCTAAGCTGACGCCACGGCACTCTAGCCCGGGCAACAGAGTGAGACTCTGTCTCAAAAAAAAAAAGAGAAACCAGAAGAGTTGTGGGAAGAGGACTATGCAGCCCTATACATTTGCCAAAAATTATAAACTGCACACATAAGATCTGTGCATCTCTGTATGTAAATTATACCTCAGTTAAATAAAAATTGTAAGTTTAGCTTCAGAGCTAGTTAATCATTTTATTTCATTCCAAATGCTTTTGTTACTTGTTCATATGATTCCCCCCACCACAAGTCAAAACTGAATGACAATTTAAGGATTGGCTTAGTATGGCTAGGTTATTGTTGAACTCACTAGAATCTGCTGAAAAGTATATATTACTAATAACTCTTTCCTCAACATAGACCAAGCCTAGCTCAATTTTCATGTCAGGTAAAGTTAAAGTCTTTACCAAACACATAATGCACAACTGCAAAGTTGGCTGCAGGTGAAATGTTTTACAGTCTTTAGCTACTTCTTATTAGCGGGAAATTACTAACACTGTTTAAGCCACACAGATGCATCTCTAAAATGCTTTTCTGCACTTATCACCCAGGGATGTTTTAAAATCAACAGAACATCTAAATGATAAGCAACCCGATGGAAAACAGTGATGTGTGGGACAAGTGGCTACAGGTTCTTAGTTCTATGCTTTTTCTCTTTTGCTTCCTATGGTTAAATCTGAGAAAAGTGTAGAGTATATTTTCACCTTTTTAGGTAGAATAAATTTTGCAAGCTCTTCTCTTTATAAACTTTCCAGAGCACCCCACCTTAGAAAACTCCAGGCTGGATGAACTGCTGGACTTAAACAGCATGGATTTTCTTATGCTGTTATAACTTTAGGACTTTTGCAAGAACTGTTTTACAGTATTAGGCCATGTCAGTGGTCACTAAACTCTACGCAGGGAGGACTATGAGAAGGTCCATTTGGGCAGTAAGTGACCAGCCAGCCTCCACACTGCACAGGTGGTCCAAGACCCCCACTATTGATTGAGGCGGGAGCCATCTACTAGTCTGGTCCTACCCCTGCTCTGGAGCCACATGGCCTGAAAGAGAACCAGCCAACCAAGCTGACATCCCAATTTGCATCTGTGCCTCTCTGTTCCATGCCTTGGCTGTTCTACAAAACCAGATACAGACTTCAGTACATCTATCTCAAGCTCTATTTTTAACTAGGCAACCGTAAACTTCATGGACATGAATGAGACAACTATGAGCTATTTTCTAGGTGTGGCTGCCTGGGGGAACAGGGAGCTAGATAGTCTGAGACTAATCCCTCTTGTGCCATTGCCATCCTGAAACTGGAAAGATGATGAAAGCCTGAGGGCATGTAATCAGACCGTCCTGTGCATTTCGGGTAAAGGGGATACTTGTGAAACTGCCAAGACTATTTCTGTCGGCTACTGTATTGTAAACAGTAATTTCTAAGTCTTCTTTGCAATCTTCTTAAAAACCTTCTAACAGTTTATACCAGAAATAACTCAATTTGCATCACACTGCCCCCAAATTCCTCTTTGTTGCCAACCTTTTATCATCTAGTTCCCCATAAGAACAGCTCCAAGACAAGTAAAATACCAGGCAGGACCCAAATCTCTTAGCAGAGATGGGCTACCCCACCAGCATATTATACTGAACTTCCCAAAATCATATGTCCTCTTGTTCCTGTGAAACTGTACAACTCCCGTGTTATCACTTGAAGTCATTTTCCCTTTCAAGACATGACATGAATGTCAGAAATACCCCAGGTCACACGGGACTTCTGTTCTGATCTTGAACTCAACAGGACAGAGTGCATGGAACTAGGAGTTCCTTCTGTCTATATTTCTCTTTCTAGTCAAAAAGAGCCACTATTTTTCAGAATGAGCCATCTTCCTTCTCTCACTATAGTCACTACATAGGAGCTGTAAGAACATACTTACCTGTGGACCAAACTTTATGAGGGAGATGTTGTTCCTGGGAGTTATCTGCCAGGAATTCTTCATGAGGAAGCCAATTGCACTGCTGTACCTGTCCGGAGTCGGCACATATTTTTTGAAAGTGCTCCTGGTGAGATGAATGGGCCCATCATAAATCTGAAAGCCTCTAATTGGAAACGTCCTGTTGAAAGACAAGATTTTGTTTAATGCACATGGGCCTGTCCCCTTAATAGCACTTTACTTACTTCTTTTATAAATACTGCCGAATAGCTCAATAGCACAGAGCAAAATTCTAGGATACAGGATTCTAAGATCCGCAATTGAATAAAACATATACTGTAGTGGGAAAGACAAACAGAAAAGCAAAGGCTAATTTCAGATAATAAGTGCTATGGAGACAATAAAACACAGTAATGTAATAGTTTGGGTGGGGAGAGAGATGCTATTTTGGATAGAATGAGGCCTCTCTGTAGAGGTGATTCTGTTTTCCTTGAATCAACTCAGTTCAGATCTTTTAAGTGGTAACTCATATGCTTTAGTTTTAGTTCTAAAACCCCTAGCCATGAGAACAAAAGATAAATCTGTGATTAAGCAGAGAAAACCTCCTCTCAAGCCACTAAACAATAGTAAAAAGGTAAAGCTAAATACTTAAAAGTACGAAAGCCTAAGTCCTCAAGGCTTACTATGTCAAAGGGTCAGCTAGATTGAGAATATTCATTTTCCTTTCTGTTCGAACACAAACTCCTTAGCCTACTAAGTCATTAACCATAATGAATGTACAAAACCTATAATATTCTCAATTCCTTAGGTTTCTCTCCTATTAAATTCTTTCATGGCATTGCAGGGGATTTCTATAGCAACTAATTAGTTTACAATTTGACAGTACTTTATAGTAAAAGCATATATGCTAGCGAGAAAAACAAACTGCTTAAAAATCTATGCATCATGACATATTTCTAAGCATATATCTCAAAATGGTTCTGCCCCATAGAAAAGGTTGTAAAGATATAATAAAAGAAAAAGTGGTTCCATTCATCAATGAGAAATTTTGCCTTTGGACAACCCTCCTTAACAAAGCAATAAGCATTTTGAAATAAAACTGGAGGTCAACACAAAATAAAAAGAGTGGAATTGATTTGGCCATCATCATACTGAGCCCATACTCCAACCAATACAGCTTTTTTTTTTAAAACCCACATATCAGGAGAGGCAACTACATCTTGATTGTGAAGAACACAGCACTGCTGCCAAACTAACTGGGTTTGACCCCACCTTTCCTATCTTTAGGAAAATACTCATTTGTAAAACAGGTTGATGACAGCACCTACTTCATTGGGCTTTGGAGGATTACGTGAATAGAAAGTATTTAGCACAGGGACTAATACATCATAAGCATTTTTTAATTTTAATTTTTAATTATTATGGGTACATAATAGTTACACATCTTTATAGTATATGTGTGATATTTTGATAAGGGCATACAATGTGAATGAATCAAATCAGGGTATCGAGGTATGTTAATTATTCAAAAAAAAAATCCATGAAGTTCTTTTCCCAGTGGCTTCCCTGATCTAACAAGAGGAATTCTATAAAGAGTATAGAATATAATGGTGCTAAATATTCCATGATGATAAGCACAGAGGGAGAGAAGCCAGGCATAGATAATCGTTAGCCAAAAACTAGGAAAGCTCTGTCCCCAGCCCTCACTCTCCACATTCCCCCTTAGAAACCCAACAGTCTGTTTGCCCCATTCCCCTGCCTAACCCCAGCCCGATGCCCAGAGATAGCATTTCCATAAGGGAGTTAATTCTTGATGAATTTTGGCCTAGGCTCAGAGGTGAGGCCTTTAGAACACTATTTGGTTTTCCTCTACCTGATTTCCTCACAAGCAAAACGAGGACAACTCCAAAATGTGTCTCAGAACTGAGGTATGGATTAATTAGTTAATAGTCCCCCAGAAACTTTGAAGAAGTGCTCAGTACTATTTTAATGACTCTGTGATTACTACGACAGAAAACATGCCAACAGCCTACCCCTGTCCCCCTCCAGCACCTAAAAACACTGTTGATTATACAGCCGAGGTTAGGTTGCGAGTCAACTTTGCCATCAATCAACTCTCATTTCCTAGGGCTCTTTTCAGGAGGTAATTTCCTTTTTCCAGTGGTTATTTCTGAAAACCAACATCACAAGTTGAGGAAAGACTGACCTAATGTCATAGTTTATGGTTTGGCAACTTTCTATAGCTCAAGAAAGAACCAACAAAAATTCACCAGCTTATATAAGGTCTTGTATAAGAAATGAGAAACAAAATAGGTTTCTTTGTTATAAAACTGGTAATGAAATCGATGAAATATTTAATAATTAATGTTCCAAAATTCCAGGAGGAAAATACACACAATAATAGTAACAGTGGTAATAGTGGCAGTAATAAAACAGGAAAAGAGTCACAGTAGGAACCAGTCCATCCAAGATTATCACATAAATTTCCTTGAGGGTTAGCTCTTCCTTTATTGCTTGAGTTTAACACCCTACTTTTAAAGTAATGCTTACCTGTTCCTAGGTAATGTCCGAGGCTTCTGGTCTATTCCTCCGGTGCCTACATACTTGTTCTGACCACCCTGAAAGCCATAATTCCTGCTCTCCCCAACAAAGAGAGATTCCGATACCTCCTGGCTGGACCCTTCATCACTTGGGAAGCTTCCATCACTGTTAAAATAAGAACAATCATTAGCCACACTTCTCTAGAAAATTTAAACTTATTCCCAAATGAAGGCAAGCTATAACATACAAGCTAAAAATTTTAAAAGCAGCCCATAGCTCTTTCGAATACATATTATCAAGTCTTCAGAAATTGCTTTTAAACTGTGAAAATACTTCATGTAAATTAATAAATGGTTTGCAAATTATATATAGACAAATGAAGTGTAATTTTGCAATACCAACTTATTGCTGCAGTCTCAAACAGTATTGAAAACAAACTTGCTCTGAATACAACTAAATTACCAGCACACTTAACAATGACAACTGGAATGACTATTATTTAGAGAAAAATATGTAACACAAAAAGTTTAGTTTTTGAAGACCATTGCCAAGTTAGAGCAGCTCGTAAGAAAGAAAAGATTAGTTTTTAATTTTCTTCCTACTTTTACTCCCTTCTTTTTCCCCTACTTCTTAAGAACTTTAGTCTAAATCTCAAGTCTTTTCTTCTAAGCAAAATTTATGACGGGCACCCTTCTGTGGAATACTAGCCAAATTAACCTACTACTTGGGTATAAATTCAATTCATCAAGAAAAATGTATTTTTGGCCCTCTAGTGGTATCAGGAAGAGGATGCTAATTTTTTTTTAAATGCTAAGAAATGATAAAACATTCTTGTGAGTTATCCCCCCACCAAAAAAAAAAAGAAAAGAAAAGAAAAGAAAGTCAAGGGTTATTTTAAAATCACACAGCTTTAAAATAATCAAATAAGTATTTTTAAGCAATTACAAACCTTGCAAAGGTCAGTCCTATTCCATTATCTGCAAATCTGAAAGAGAAAAGAGAATGTGGGAAGATTTTAGTTTACCATATCATGTAAGAAGTAATTCTCTCAATATTTAATTATCGTGAAATCCAAGGGTCTCAAGATTCACTCTCTCCAAGGCCACACAAAAGTTGCACTTCACAATAACTGAGAGCACAGAATCCACAGTGAGGGTTCCTGGTTCAAATCTTGGCTTTGCCAATTCTTAGCTGTGTCACTTTGGGCAAGTTACTCAACCCCTCTCTCCCTCAAGTTTTCCCATCTATAAGTTGAAATAATAATACAACCTTCTTCCTAGGATTCTTGAGAGTATTAAACATACTAAAAAATTTCAAGGGTCCAAAACCAGTGCCTGGCAAATAGTAAGCAGCATATAAGTGTTAGCTAGAATTATTATTTTTATAATTATTTTTTAAAGAACAATTAGATTGTGCTATTCTTTTCACAACCTTTCAACAAGACACCCAAGCCATTTCTACAGATTCAATATATCAGTCTTTCTGGATGATAAAAGTCAGAGATGATGGTGAAATGCCAAGAAGCTAATGTCAGTGCCAGGGGGAAAAAACACATTTTTCTAAACTACTAAAATATTGAACACCAAATCTTAACTCAACATGCATCAGACCTCTTCTAAAATTATACAAATGGAAAAAAAAAAGTGAGACGCTTACTGCCTCAAATCATGTTAAGATGTAAGTCAACAGACTCATTAAGGTGGAATTATACAGCTTTTGTTTTGAGTGGCAATGGAAGAAAACTTTAAGTAGTTTCCAAGAGGAAGGAAAAAAATCCAGGTAGTTTGGAAATCTTTATTTAGCTCTCTGACATAGACCATGCTTGTTATATAAAGTTAAATTCCCAGTTTCTGCTCAATCTCATCAAAAACTCTCATGTCACCAGACAGGTTCAGTTCCAATAAAAGCACCCAAATGAGACGATTCCAAACATTTGCAGTCTGTTACCTCTAGCATACTTCTTCAGAGCATGTCCTGTCTGTTAGTAATAATAATACGATTCCAGAAACCACCACTGAACTTTCATTCTACTGGCTTTTTAAAAAAATATCCCTAAAAATAAATACAGCAGTGTCAATATATAATGAACACCCACGCTGAATTCTGAACAATGATGTCTCCTCCTCTGACCCAAGCTCCATGATCATTATTTTTAAAAGCAATGAGCCTGTCAATTACAGCAGCAACACGTGGCTTTTCAGGGTCTGCATCCTGATGAGGCCGAAATCTGGAGTTTAAATAAAAAAAGAACAAATTTTTTTTAAGTAATGAAAAGGCAATGGAAATTTGCCATTTATAATTATAAGCTTAAGTGTCAAGAAGTAGGATTTAAATTTGACCAAAACAAATAAAAAAAAAATCTTAAGATATAACTTAGTTATATTTCAAATATTTTTTTAAATTACATTTATTTACACATAAGTTTCCAGAGAACTGCTGTCATATCTTATTTATTTTTTTAAATCAATGTATAGAATGGACACTGTATAACATTATAAGCATGAAAATCATTTCCAAACAAAAAAAACTCAGATCAGACAATCTAGCATGACTTCAGAAATTCTTAAGCTACATATTACTAATAAACTTATTCAATAAATTAATCATGTATTTCAAAATACATATATGTGAACTCAAGTACAATTTGAGTTGTGTGCTGGTTAAATGTTTTAGACATAGACAAAACTCAGTTCAATATCTTAAAATTGCCTACATTTAAAATAGATTGTATTTAATTGACCCATTTATTATAAAGATTGAACTTTACCTTTTCTTTCTCTTCTCTCTAAAATACTTTTAAGGACCTTAATGAAAAGGTCAAGAAAACTGGTATCAAAAACTATCCACTATAACAACTCAAATAACCCCATAAGGCCACCTATCAAAAAAAAGAAAAGATTGTGTCTATCTCAATCTTACAAACCTGGGGAAGAAAAGACAAAAACTACACAGCATTTCTACTACCACAGTTGTAGGCACACAGTAGGTGCTCACTAAATGTATATGATGGAAGAAGCAGCTATGGACAGAAAACAGCAAGTGCAAATGTCCTTAGGCAGGAGTGAGCTTAGCATGGTCAGCAACAATAAACAAGTTGGCTGGAAAGTAAGGAGCGAGGGAGATGGGATAGAGAGGTGGGCAAGTACCAGGTAAGGATGTGGGTCTTCATTGGAAATGTGACGGACCGTCGACGGAAGCACAGAATCAAGAAGTGATGTGATCAAATCTCTTTTTTTTTTTCCTTTTAACAAATCACTGGCTGCTCCCTGGAGAATAGATTCTAGAGAATGGACTATAAGGAGACCAATCTAGAGGTTCTTTATTTATTTCAGACAGATGGTGGAGGTGTAGACTGGCGCAGTAGCAGTGGAGATAAAGGGTGTCATATCCATCCTTAGATTATATGACCCAAGTCACCTTACTATAACTAGCTCTGACCTAAGGTTAAAAAGTCTGACTCTCAACCAGTATCTATCCTTCTGGCATTGTAGTTACTGCCAAGTAGCTTTGCAGTCCTTTCATAACATCAAGCAGATGGAAGAGTTCTGGAAAGGAGACGACACAATGCTCTAAAAGAAAGCCAAAAAAAAAAAAAAGGTACTACGAAGCAACCTCTAATTCTCTGCAATAGCCCTCTCAACTGTTCTGAACTTCCTGTCCACGTAAATCAATCATTGACCACTTGCTTTGATACCCTTTATTTTCATTTTCTTTCCCACTTGGTATATATATAGAAAATACACTTAATTTTCTCAGTTTTTTATCATCGTCAATGAGCTTTCTGCACACTTCCCAACCTTCCCCTTAATCGTTCTTCTTTTTAAACGTACTAATTGGTTCTAATGTTTTTTCACTTCTCTAGATGAAATTTTCCAATTTCAAACCAAGGGCTTTCTTGTTAAAATTTCCCATCTTTGGATTCCTGTAATTTCACATCTTGAAGAAACAAGGAAAGACTCATCTGATTAATTGTTGAGTCAACTTCCTCTTTGAAGAACAGACTAAATATCTTCTGGATCCCCTGAGCCTGATGTTAAATTCATGGGCTGGTTTATTACTCATTTATATCAGTTCTATCACTTATGTTAGTTTTATCATTTTTACTAATGTCTGAATTGGATGAATACATGTGGGCATATTTTACACACTAGTTTACACAAAATCAAATGTATAAACAAGCTGCCAAATGTCTTGTTACTTTTCTTCTGTAATCAGTTCTTTTCAATAACAACTTACAAATGGAGTCTAGTTCCTTATCAATGTATGTATTTATAAACTGTTAGAGAAATAAATAATGGAGAAGGGAGGAAATATTACCATTTTCTTTTTTTCCTCTTCCCTCTCCCCCACCCCAGATTATCATTTTCATCACATCACATACACATGTCTGGTAAAGAACTTCTTAAGCCATTATGGGTAAACTGTTTTATTGTCAAGTCTACTTAAAATATCAATGGACTCAAATATATTTACTCCTTCATTCTTATATACATATATATACACATACACACACATGCCCATGGTTATAATTATATACACATATATACATACATAAATAATTTTTCAAGTCAGAGAAGAGAGCAGGTTGTTTATGTTTAAGGACTTTTCTGGCAATACTATGCAAAGTACACATTACTAGTTGTACCAGTTATAATAAGCTCTTTAAAACTACAAAAGCAGCCGTGACATTTTAACGTATATTTCTTTACCTTGCCAGCTAATATTCTCTTCTTGGTTCATAATTTGTTGTCATCTATATATTCCTTTTTCTTCTTCTTATCTCCTCTATTTTTCCATTTCATATGCTGGTCAGCTATTAGGTACCCAGTACCTTGTATTTTATTTAAATAATGTCCACAGTTTCTGGGTTTTCAAATGCTCTCTGATCATTGCTTTAAATATTTCAGGCTCAGCTTGACCTTTGAGGAATCCTGATGAGTAATTTTACCCACTGCACTTTTCCCAGATTTCTCCTGACCTCAAGCCTTATTAATGTGTCTCAAGGATCCTGCCTTGCACTTAAGTCAGAGTCACCAACCTACAGTGTGGTCCCTATTTTATTCCCCTTATGAACCACTGGGTCTGGTATTCTTTTCTTAAGTATTTATCGACAAAGCCTGTTAAATCTAGCACCTTAACAGCTCCATATACTGGACAGTCAACTTCAAGTATAGAAAAATAATATGTACAGTTTCTACTGAATGTGACTTTAAGTTGCCTTCTTTTCCAGAAAATGTTATTTTCATTTGAGACATTTTATTTATTTTGGCTCACATACAGCATGTAGGAGAGCTTTGCTGAAATGCTGATCCAATCCCAACCACATTTTATGGTTATGAAACAGTAGCCTAGAGCCTGGCTATGAACTGAATCTGAGGCTACGAACAACTGAACCAGAACCGGCTTGATCATCACATTGGGATCTTTCCCTTTGAAATAGATTCAAAGCAATGTTCCATTTTGACCACTAAGAATAAATTTTATAGGGTTTGGTTTTCAGAGATTAGACTAAACATCTTAGTTCAACTTGTTTTTCAATGAATCATACTCCATGCCAAATTTGGAACCTTTTTCAACATATCTCTCTACTTTGTCTTTCCCTTTCTACAACTCTAACATCAATTTATAGCTGTAAAAAAAAGAGAAAAGCATCAACTTCTTTGGTATTTCAAAGAGAAAAAGCACAGCCGTAGTACAGGGAACTACAGAACAAATGTTTTTCCCAAGACCCTTCTACAAACTTTTAAAACTTCATTTTAAATGTGTTATTAGAGAAAAGAACACAATGTGCTTGAGTCAGAGAGTTTTGATTTGGCAAGATATGGCTTGAGTGTGATTGTAAAGAACCAGCTCTACCTTGCACTGTTATCCAAACAGAGGTATTCCCTTGGATCAGAAGCACTAGAGTTGGTTGTTTTGACGCCTTTGTCAATGAATAAGCCAGCCTGAAAAATACAACAATGGACTCGAATGAATACGAATCCCAAGTTACAATTACACATATAATGATTCATAAAAATAAGTTTCAGCTTATCACTTTTACCAAAAAGGGGAGGGAAGGAATAAACAGCATTGGTATTGTGAAAAACAGCTCCTTTCCTGGGTTTCTTTTTTGTCATTTTATTCAGTTATTCAGCAAACACTTATTTAGTGCCTACATTGTGGTAGGCACCAAGCATTACGTATCAATTAACAAGAAAAATACGATCCTTGCTGTTACTGGAACAAAACACTAGCGGGAAGACACGGAATTAAATTTAAAAATTATAGTCCTATTTGATAAGCACACGATAAAGGAAGTAGATGATGCTTTGGCAGAAAAGAAGGACACCTGCAGAAGGTCTTTTCCCAGGAGAACATAAGAAGATTTAGGGAATGTCTCCCGAAAGAAGTGACCTCCTAAAGCTGCACCTGGAAGGAAGGAGGGGAGTCACACAAGCAGAAGAATGGGTGGGGCACAGGGCAGGGGGTGGGTGGAAGCAGCTGATGAGCCAGAGAAAAGTGCTCAAGGGACTAGTTTGTACAAAAGTCTGGAGATGAGGGAAAGTGTGGAACGTCTGAGAAAAAAAAAACCCTGGGTGGACTAACAAGCACATATGGCGGGAGGAAAGGTAAGGAAGAAGGCCGAAGGCTAAAGAGGAGCCAATGTCAGATTATACAGAGATCATGTGCTCTAAGGATACCAGAAATTTAACAATGGCATCATAACCAACCGCATTTTAAGAAGAAAAACACTGTTAGCTACAAGATGGGTAATGGATTGAAAGGGAGCAGAAAGCAACAAAAAAACGAGAGAGAGAGAGAGAGAGAGAGAGAGATAAGAAATAAGATAGGAGACGATTTCAGTAATCTGGAAGAGAAAGATGACCTAGACTAGTAGTAACAGAAGAAAATAGAGTGAGAATTTTTTACCAGGTAGAACTGATATCATTTAGTAATTGATAAAATAGTTCAGGGGGGAGGAAAAGAGCAATAAAAACTTACATTTTTGGTTTGGGCAACTAGGTGACTAGTGGTTTAATTTGCTAAACAGACATACAAGAATAGATCTGGGCCTAAAAATAAGGATTTTGGTTTTGAACATGTTTTATGTATATGTCCCCGAGACATTCAAGGGGTAGTCAGTACAAAGCATGATACATGTGACCAACCTGGACTAGATGCAGATTCAGGAGTTGAAGCCATGGGGGCCAGGGAGTGTGAGAGTGTGTGTGTGTGTGTGTGTGTGTGTCTGTATTTATGAGTGATCCCAAGACAGCAGGTTTCTTTTTGAAAACTCCCAGGGTTCAATTTCCTTTGGCTAAAAAGTACTATCCTGGACAGTTATCCCCAAATTCAATAAATTAAAACCTAATTATCTACTTATATTATTTAGATTTAATGTTCTTACATAGAGTTGATTACTACATATCATCATGGTATATGACATCAAAAAATTAGAATGAGATGCTTTTTATACACTTACAATTAAGAAAATTGGAGAATTTATACTTTGAAATGCTACTTTCGATAATTAGTAGCCTTAATCTACTATTCAGCTCATAAAAATCATAGCTCTGTATAGAGTTTTTCCTCAAGTTTGCATCAAATGATTCTAATCTCTTCCAATTATAACACATTCAGGTTTTTAAAGGATCTTCTGAGTATCACAAATGGGAAGTATTGATTGAACTTTGGTGTGGGTCACCTCAGGATAAAGGATCTGGGCATTATACGCATAAAATAAAAATATTACAGTGTCTTGTGAGCACAAATGAACCAAATGTATTTCTCAACAGGAGTGGAGGGTAAATGCCCAATATCACGGAAACTGGAGCTCCCAAATGGCCTTTCAGTTACCTGATCTGGATCACCTTAAATTAGTCAAATATTTTTAAGCAGTATCTTATTATTTACATAATTAGTATTAAATGCCTAGTAGGACACTCAACCAGCCACTGTGAATGAAGAGTAGAGAAGAATTATACCTATTAACCCCAGAAGCATACTATCTAATGTGTGCATCCCTAGAAACATGTAATGATGTTAAAGATTGGAAAGAAGGTGAGAGAGAGGGAGGGAAGGAAAGAGAGAGAGGATGAGGACACATGGATCAAGTCCATTATCAAGTCCCTTATGTAATTATTCAGATTACACGTGCATGTGTGTGTTGTGCATACCTGTGTATGACTAAATGGAATGCTATATCATATACACATCCTGAACACCGAAGGGTTAGGTGTCTGCTTTTTTAAGTCACAAATTACTTTCTCTGATGATGAGTTCTACCAAAATCTGACATTTCTCACCTATAATCTGCTATGGTTTGAGGGTGTGCCCCACATGGAAATGTAATTCCCAGTGCAAAAGTATTGGGAGGTAGGACCTAATGGGAGGTCTGTAGGTCCTGAGGGCTCATCCTCACAAATGGATTAATGCTGATTATAAAAGGGCTTGGGGCTACGAGCTTGATCTCTCGCCCTCTCTCACTCTCTCTTTGCCCTACTTCCACGGGAGGACACAGTGAGAAGGCCACATCGCCAGATGTGGCCCCTCAATCTTGGAGTTCCAAGACTCCCGAACTGTGAGTCAAATAAATTTCTGTTCATTATAAATTACCCAGTCTGTGGCACTGTGGTATAGCAGCACAAAATGTACTAAAATATAAGTGAAGTTCATCCTTTACAAAGTATATCATATGTACTGATTGTTAAAACTGAGGAACCTACCTTAAAATTTGAATGGACCCTGTTGTTATAAAATATACCCAATGGAGTGAGTTCTGGTTTCGCTAACAACTGCAATCCACTAGATTCCCCAGTAGGTTCCTTGTGGAATAAATACCATATTCCAGCATCCTATAAATGAAAGGGCAAGATCATTAAAAGCCTTATTTTATACAGCCACTCTAAGAGACAGCCTCATAAACTGCTTCACAAGAAAGTTTAACCTTTTTCACACAAATTTTTCATTGTTTCGGGTTCAGAAATGGCTATAAAAAATGTATACATAGTTCATGATGGGTAGCTTAAAAAAAAAAATGTGCACAAATCTAGCACCCTGAAGGCAGTTACATCATTTTTTTTTTAAAGAAAATTTAATTTTGCTTGCAGGCTTAGACAAAAGGTAGAAATAATTGGCTAACCCCAAAATTTACATTCAAAACAACTTTCCCATCATTATCTACTTTAAAAAGTTATGCAGCATTAAAACCAAATAAGCTTTCTATGTGCCCAGGACAGCACGGCCATTAAGCAATATGGTTTTCTTCTGTTTACCTCCTAACCTGATCAATAGATGAGTCATTCCTATTAAACAACTGTCCGCCAACATGCAGGGCTCACTGACTTCTTTCAAACAACTCCAATGCCCTTCCTGTCCCGAGGCAAATTTTTGCCAAAGGAAAAAAAAAAAAAAAGAAAAAAGCCACCACATGTATGAATCGGGATGCTGTCTCCGTCTGGACCCTGTCTGTTCAATTTCAGTATTACTGACCAAAACAGGAACGGAACAGTTTAAAATTTTTTGACACTCAAAATGAGACATGAAAATAGAAATAAATGTTCGTAATTCTCATGGCAATTTTTTTAGTTTACAGTTGAATTAAAAATCATCCCAATCTGAAGGACAACTTCACATTATGGAACTTGGGATTAAACAGGTTGTTAAAACTTAAACAGTGTAAAAGGAGATGTACAGTAAGACTATTCTCAAACATTCCTAGTCTAATGGGAACTACAGAGATAACTAAAATATAATATATGTAATAAGTACTATATCAGTTGAGACAAAGCATTGGGAGCATAGAGGAGAGATATGAATTATGGAAACCTTATATAGCTACACACCAAAATGAATGCAATATTTAATATTTTTCCATGATAAAAGTTGACAAAGGGGTCTTAATAAAAACAAACTACTCTTCAAAATGTTTGCCCCTTCAACTCTTTTGGGCACAAAACAGACAGCTCAATGGAATAAGACTTGGAGTGTCAGCAAGAAGACTCGATACCATAACCTGCAAGCTGAGGGCAGAGCGGGCCCTCCTGGGATGCAGCGGAGTTTGGAGATGTGGGGCTTGGGGAGGGTGCCAATAAGAGGGTAGCAGTTGCTTCCTGTTAAACACTGTGGTGTCCAAACAGGTAAAAGGACCTTTGTAAAAGGCAGTGGAAAGGTACAATGAAAAAAAAACGGTTTAATTTACTTTGGGAGGAAAAACCCTGCCAAAATTCACTTTACTGGAACAGTTCTTCTAGGGAGAAAAGAAATAGCTCACAGAATGAAAACAAAGAAGAACATGCATGAAATGCTTTCTTCTTTTCTCACGTGAGCCGCAGTGAGGGTATCTGGTAACCTCATCTTACATTTTTCAGACTCTGCAATTGCTTTAATCTTCAACCCTTGACTTTTAAAAAGAGCTGAAAGGAATCTTTGCCCTGCCTGTTGACTTATAACGTAACATAGATCAGACAGTGACAATAGGTAAGGCTGCAGAGCAACCTCTTGGTCATCTTGACTCAAAAACTCACTTTCCAATTAGACACTCTCAGCACAAACCCCACACAGGCTCAACACGTATTTTGTGGAAAAGGAATAAATGAAAACCTGAAATGATCAAATGCCCAGGTCTCTGCCCTGTCAAATAAGATCTTCAACTGACAGGGACCTCCAGGTTATGTTTTATGTTTTTAAGGAAAATAACACATGTGAGTTCAACCATCACCCAATGATGCCTAGATTCTTGTTATCTCAAAGAAATACTCTCTTCAATTAATCTTTTACTTCATCCTAGGGAAACAATGCTAGGAATTTCTTTCCTTTTTAAAATTCTAAATGCCACATTGTACAAATATGAATGTTATTTCTGTAGTTTTCAGCACAGTTACAATCTTAATAGTATAATGTCTTGAAAGATTCTTTTTTAATTATAAATTAGTTTTAAGTCACAATTATAAATGTCAATTTCTCCAAGCTTCTCTAGGAGACATTTCTACCATCCAAAAAGAGTTCATTTATCTCTCAAAAATTATTCTTGTGTGTGTCTTAAATAATTCACAGCACATATGTGAGTTCAGCTGCTTTTCCAAGGAGATGAAATTCCCAAGTGTATATAAATCTTTGCATTTAACGAAAGGATGTGCCCCTTGACCAAAGTGACAACTGTCACAGTATTCTACAAAATGATCCATTCCCATAGAGAAAAGCTAAGGCTTTCTTTGTTCATCAACACTAGAAACAAATGATCGGTTATTCGGCCACATGTGACTTAAATATGAGAAGCCAGAAAGACTGTACATAATACACCAAAAATGCGCTCTGGAGATGACAGAACTGAACAGATTAGTCCACCTCTTTTCCTCCCTTTGGCACCTGTCTTATTATACTCATAGACACTAACTGGCACAAAGGATTCAAAGAAATAGAATAACAATCTTAACCATATCCTGCTGTCAACTAAGCAGGCAGTAGCAGCAAACAATGTCATGCTTGGGTTACACTGGCACACATGACATTACATCCATAGAAACCCAGAGGATTTATAAACAAGAATAATACAAAAGATCTGAAAACACTTTAATACTATTTACCTGTGAGCCTGCAGCTGCATTATTAATCAGATTATTATCGGGATGAGCAATCCAGAAAGTTGAAACAGCCCTGCAAGGCATTTTTGAAAGTGATTTAAACAGTCTTCATGAAAAATCCTGCCCACTAAAAACTTCCCCCAGAATATCTTCCCCAAAAGTTAAAGGCCTTGACCATCCACACATGAGTCTTTCTCTCTGCCAATTACTCACATACAGTCAGTGGCGGGCACAGGGATGTAATTTCCAAACACTTTGTCACGGATGCTGATACACATAGAGTTGTTCCTATCAGTGGGGAGGAGAGTGCCCGGCTTGGTGAGGAGTCCCAGATTGTGGAACAAAGTATTTCTCTGTTCAACACCATCTTCCAAAAAGAAACAATGCCCTAGTGTGTCAAATCCAATGGTGTCTTTTATCTGCAGAAATACAAGTGTATAATGTCATTGGTAACAAGATTGATCGTGATTTAAGTAACAAGTGCTATTCACTGTAGCATGTTCAGTACCAAGGCAAAAAGAAGTTTTAATCTTAGCAGCAGCGGCAAAATTAAATGCCAGGCTTTATTTATCTCTAAAGAGGATAATTTGCTTAGATCCCACAGGGACTAAATAAAATGAAATTTAAAAAGAGGAGAATCTGGATGTTAAAAAAGTAGGCCTCCTTCAGACAGAACAATCACAGAATTCTCAGTAAGAACAGGACAGAGTAAAGCGTGTGGCTAAATAGTTTACTTATATTAGAGTGACAAGTCATGAGAATTAAGGAGCGTTAACTGTTTCGTTAGCATGCTCGACACAACGTAAGGCCACTTACTAGCAAGCCATTTGTCCCATGCACAGTGATGCACCTTGAGAAGCTGTGATGGATAGACAGGCCGTCCACAAATGTTGCGTGTCTGTACCCTCCTTTGGAATCCACGTCTCCGCAGAGATGAAAATGAAGAGGATACCGCCCCAGCTGCTGCTGGCCCATGTGCCTCAATTCCACATAAGAAAGATGAACTGAAGTAAAATTTTTCGTTATCTACGAGACAAGGAACCAAAATCAAATCGATACTTTTCAGAATAGGAAAGTGGCAAAAAATATTGTTTAAATAGACAACATCTGAAGGAGAATATATATCAAAACATGTATTTTCTTTTGCAACCTATTTTCCTGAATTGCCAGTTAATAATTTAGCAAATACTTCTTTACATAAGCAAATGCTTTAAAGAGCCATTGAAAATAGCCTTTAATTAGGAATAAAGACAAATATAATCAGGAAAACTACAAAAATGATCTCTGCGTAAGTGTTTTGATTTGTTCGAATATTTTAGGGCCAGGCATGGTGGCTCACACCTGTAATCCCATCACTTTAGGAGGCCAAGGCAGGAAGACCGTTTGAGGCCAGGAGTTCAAGACCAGCCTGGGCAACACAGCAGAACCCATCTCTACATAAAATGAAAAAAATCAGCCAGGCCCCTCTAGTCCCAGCTACTCGAGAGGCTGAGGCAGGAGGGTCACTTGAGCCCAGGAATTTGAATAAAAATAAAAATAAAAAATAAAATACATAAAAATTTTTTAAAATTAAATTAAAACATATGTAACCTTTCTTTCCAGAAATACTAGGCAATTCAAAATAAATAAAATAAACATACATAACCAAAATGCAGCCTAGAAGTCCAATAGATTAGTATATAGACTACAGCTTACCATACATAGGTGCTCAATATTTTTACAAAATAAAAATCAACAAACATTATTACAGAAACATATTTTGTATGTGCATGCTACTATTGTTTATCCTTTAGTAATATCATGTTTTTAAAAAAAATCAATTGATTCTTTAAGAAATTACATGCATGGATACCAAGATCCTTTATTTTTGTCTCTGTGTAATTCGTTCTTCCCAATATTTTGATTTAATTTTTTTTTTTTTTTTTTTTTAAGAGAGAGCCTCACTCTGTTGCCCCGGCTAGAGTGCCATGGCATCATCCTAGCTCACAGCAACCTCAAACTCCTACTGCCTCAGCCTCCCAAGTAGCTGGGACTATAGGCATGCGCCACCATGCCGGGCTAATGATTTAACTTTTCATGGAACAATTCTGGACTGATTTAACTACAGTTCCAGGTCAACTAAATGAAGGTATAACTTTCTCTTTTAATTATCTAAAACCTGCTCATTGTCATTTGAGAGAAGTGAAATATGATTTCTTTTTAACATCTATATATATCTCATTCTAAAATTTGAAAGTTTTTTTAAACATGCATTTAGCAACCAGGATTTCAAATAAATCATCAAATCCTTTTGCCTACCGTAACATGTCCCCCAAAGGTATCATAATCAAAAAATTGGCACTGATTTTCTGCGTAACAGGAATCTTCCATTTCTCCTTGGATCACAACATTCCGGGTGAGAACTCCAACCTCAGCTCTCATGTCTACACCATCTATGATCTCACCCATGTGCAGGAACTGAGGGGTTTCTGGTTGATGTGGGCAAGGAAAAAAAGAATTTTAGAACAAAGAAAACATAAAATTTACTTTGAAAAGACATTCTGTAGTCTCTAACCCCAACATATCATCAATAACTTACTATCTGCTTCTATTCTCTAAATCTCAGAACCACAGAATCCCAGGATGCAGGGATTTTAAAGATTATGTAGTCCATCCCCCCACCCAATGCCTGAACCCTCACTACGAACACTTCTGCCAGTCTTGAACTGGTGCATTGCCAGACAGCTTGCTCCTCCCTGAAGTAGCTCAATCCTCCCTTGAACAGCAGTAACAACCTGCCATCTGCCTAATGATCCATAATCTTTCTCTCTGGTTCCTGCCCATATGCTCTTGGCCCATTCCCCTGAGGGCATTCGAAGAACTAAATGCATAGTGAGTCCATAAAACAAATAGTTTTGTAGATGTTAACATCAGGGTGTCAAGTGTCCATGCTTCTACTTGAAAGCTAAAGTAATCTGCATTTGGACATTAACAATACAGAAATTACCATCCTTTCTTTCCCATTTTTTACTTTAACATTACTAAGCATTCTTGTAAATTCCCTCCTTTACTGGAAGCTTAGAAGCACTTTAATAATGAGCTTTTCTCTGATGCTTATATAAACTCAGGAAGGAAAAATACACATAAATCATGGGAGGTGAGTTCATGAAGACTCATCATGTAGACTTGTTGACAAGAGTGGGAATTTCCAAAAAGATGAATGCCAGGCCAGATTGGTATCGTAGTTATGGGGGTTTTTTGGTTGTTGTTTTTGTTTTGCTTATGCCCTGTGTTATCAACAAGGAAAAGTACAACACTGAATAAAGCACGGAGAAAGAGTGCCAAGTGAGCCAATCACTTTTTTTTTAAAGCAGAAAATTTTTCCTTCAACTTGCAAAACTCTAACTTATCTACTACTCTAAATGACTGAAAAACTGAATAAGCACTTATTGAACAGTTACTGGAAACTCTTTTGTTTTATACTATAAATGTATAATCTTGAGTACAGAAGCAAAGAAAACAATATGATGAGTGAAATGCATAATGAATTCCGTAAGTGAAGCAATGTGCACAGGGGCTTTGCCTAGTGTCAGGCTCAAAATAAGTATCTGGTAAATGTCAGGCATTCTTCCTATACACAACCTACA
Source organism: Eulemur rufifrons (assembly GCF_041146395.1). Classification (NCBI taxonomy): domain Eukaryota; kingdom Metazoa; phylum Chordata; class Mammalia; order Primates; family Lemuridae; genus Eulemur; species Eulemur rufifrons. The sequence continues at coordinate 221,296,663 of NC_090989.1, read as the reverse complement.
ATGAGAATCTTTTTGTGTGTTCTCCTTTAAAAACATATTATTCAAGATTATGATGGGACATACAGTCTTATGAAAATAACTATTTAGTTTCATTTTAAATATTAATGAAATTTACTTTTTGCCAAGTAAGTAGACAGGCACTCAAAAACCATGGGATTTTTTTTTTTTTTTTAAGAAAGACTTCTTGGCTCTTGGTACATTGAGTAATTACTAATTATAATATACAATTAACAAAAAAATCAAGAAAGACTTCTATTAAAAAATAGATCTAGTTAATAGCTGGGTTTAATATTATCTGATAGTAGAAAAATAAGGAAAAAACTGGAAAAGACTTTGGAAAATCAAGCCATCTAGTCCACATTTTTTTTTTTTAACAAAGAAACTGAAGCAAAGAAACACGGACGTGGCCTGCCACGTATCATTAACAGCAAAATATTGCTCAATAACTCTGGAACCTCGTGTTCAATGCAGTCCACTGCTACAACTTTCAGTATTAATGATGATGGTGGTGGTGGTAACTGGGAAGAAAAAAGATTCCAGGAATCAAATCCCAAGAAAAGAATGTGTTTCCCAAGAAGTACTCTGAGCAGTCTGATACCTTTGACTTTGACCTGAAAATGGCTGCACTCGGGACATGGAAGAAGAGTGAACTCCTCTGCTTGGTACATAGAATAGTCGGTGCTTGCGACCACAATCTGGTCTCCGGGTTTCCAGCTACTAACATCATCCAGCAAATGAAGCTTCACTCCATCCACAACCTCTACCCGGAAACCTGAAAGAGAAACACCTAAACCAAAAAAAAAACCAAAAAAAAGTGATGCATTAACAGTAATTTTTCCTTCTAAATTCAACACTGTCACTGATTCACAAATCAAAAGATAAGGTAACCACAATCCAGCAAACTTTTACTAATGCTACCTGTGTGTCAGCCACTCTGCAGATACAAATGATAAAAATATGAAAATATACATCCCTGCCCTCAAAGGGAAGAATGCCCCATACATCTCTAGCCTAGCCATGATGGGACACACGATGTCACTTTAGGAAACTGTTCTTTTATAATTTTGAAGGTGGCTCTCAATCCCCAGATCTCTTGCTGTATTTCAACTCAGTGCTAAAACTGTATTACTGCCCCCAAACCATCTTAATTTGTAACAAGAACATATTCTCAGGTAGAAGTTGCCAAGCACAGAACAGGTCTGTAATAAATATCAATGCTTCCATTTGAACCAAGCACAGAACAAGAGACAGGATATTAGTGCACAGTCAATCTTAATATTAAGAATAACAGTTTATCTCAGAAAATCCCTCATTTCTGTGCCTTTGCTCACGCTTTATTCTTTACCTAGAATGTCCCTCCTTTCTTCTTTACCAACAAAGATACCTTTTTATAAAGTTCAGGTGAATCTTCAAAGACATCCCAAATTTCCTTGCTGGAAGCAACCTCTCTCTCTCTCTCTGGTGTTCTCATGGTATTCTCTCTGGTGTTGTTCACACCTTCCTAAAGGGAGACTAGCTCACCTCCTTAGAAGCTGCAGCAGGGAAGGCAGCACACTGCATCCATTTATGTATTCACTACTCTGTTTGTAGTACAGTTCCATGGGTATCTGCTGACTAGGAGAGTATGGCCAGCATGCTCTGCTGTGTCACCTAAGGTCACATGACAGTGCCCCTGCCCAACTCAGCTCCTTTCCTGGGATGATGTAAATTATGCAATCTAAGAACTACTAATTACTGATTTTTCCTAATATCTCCTTTGAAACTCAAAGTTGGTTCCCAATTAGGCAGACAAGCACTGAACAGAAAGCTGATCCAACTTCTCCATAACTTATATTTCTTTTACTAATACATGCAACGCAGTGTAGAAATATTTCCTGCTTCTCTAACATCCATGATACAATGTCACAAGCCAAAAGCTGATTTAATGGAAACATGTACAGAAGAGATGGAAGCTACTTCATAACATTGATGCGGGAGGAAAAACACCACATTTCAAAGATAACTGTTTAATAAATATCTGTACTTCTTAATCATCCTTCTAATTAATGGCATGCTACTCTGGGGCCACTTCAAGATGCTGGCTCTATAGGATGATGATATGAGTGAAAGAACACATTTACTTAGGAGAATCAAAAGGAGAGAAATTCAGGCAAGGAATAGTAGAGATATTCTTACAGTCTTGAGCCCGCTATCCAGATAAAACCTAACATGGGCAAGTCTTGGATTCTGTTCTTTTAGACTCTGATCTACCCTGCTTTACTATCTCTACAAAGCACAAAAATAAGTACCTAAAAAATTTTCAAGTATTTTTACATGTTTCTTCTATCCAGATACTACAGCCCATAATGAGATTTTATCCAAATACTATTAATTATCAACAATAACAATAGCTAACAGTCCTTGGGGCTTCACATGCATAACCTTTCATCAAAACAACTGTGAGAGATACCAACTTTATATTCATTAGAGATGAAGAAACCACAGGTCTCCGAGTTAAACAGCTAAAAATTGGTAGAGCCCAGAACTGAATGCCAGTCTAATTCCAGAGACCAGTTTCTTAACCTTTAAATATACTGCCTTCCTAACAAGCAAAACAAGTAGGTTAAGAACAAAGATAATACAAAATTCATGGCGGCAACGGCAATCACTAACCAAAATTTCAGATTTTTACCAAAAATGAAAAATACTTCCCCAAAAAAGGGCAGCTAAGAAATATTCATTTTTTTCCATATAAAATTTCAGTAATGCTTTTTTTAAAAGATGACTACTAGATAAATGTTTTGACTTGAAAGATCATTAGAATTTGTTTCTTTCTGTTTAAAAAAAAAACGCCAGAAGATTAGAAGGGAAAGATTTGTACTATTAAATAATTCCTCTCCTTTTTTGGTTTTAAAAGAAAATCTTTTCACTTGCTCTGGCCTGTGAGTCCCTGCCCCTCGAGGAGGCCAGGCTGTGGGGCCTGGGGGAGGGTAGTGAAAAAGAAAAGAAAAAAGAAAATCCTGCCTAAGATTATCTCCGATTAGCACTACCGAATTGGAAGCATGAAAGGAAGTAAGTTCATTCTCCCTGCTTCCTGGAGAGAAGTTCCACCTCTTCCAGAAAGTAAGAGTCCCTGAGAACAGGGGACACAAACAACATCCTATGATAGATGGCTAGAATGTACCCTCTTCCAGAAAAGAGTAGTTGTCAGTAATGTGGAAATGAAGACAACATTTCCTACAAAGGAAATATTGACTCGAGGTCTGTCAGCAATTATCCTCTATCTACAATCTTACTGAAGGCATTACCACTAATCTCCACTTACAGGACCAAATTCCGGATAAGAAATGCTTCTCACCCGCCTATGCGTTTTGGCAGAGGCAGGAAAGCAGCAGTCATCTTGGAGGCAGAAAGCTGGGGCTAGATTCCAGCTTCCTCATCCCTAATAGATACCACCTCCTCAGCACGAACCCAGAAGGTTGCTTTCCAGACTAGAATGATCTATCCTAGTTTGGAGACCACCCCCAATTCAACTTTGGTCTAAAAGACTAAGCACAGTAGGGAAACTATAAGTTTCAGCTTCAACTAGTGGAGAAATCTAACCAGATAGACTGTCATCTGAACACAATACTACTTTTTTAAAATCTGTCACAATACTTACCAGTGTCTTACAAGAATATAAACTGTGCTTGCCTACCTTCAATCCACTCACTATAAGCTGTCACAGAGAACTTCTGCCCATCCACGGTATAAAATTCTCTTTGGGCAAGAGCCTTCCCGCCACTACTGTGATTTTCATAATTTCTCACAGATTCATTGCAAGAAGTGCTTCCACCGTCAATGACACCAACTAAAGCCCAAGCTTGCCTAGAAAGAGAAAGAGCATGTGCTTTTGATTATTTGTCATGGTATTGACCCAAATCCCTGACGCAGATGTTATGACAGGGTGCTGTTTGATTCTCATATTTCATTTTTACCAATCCCTAAGCCTTCTTCCACAAGGTCGCCATTCCAAACCTTGACTGAAGCAAGCAATGTCACGGAAGGAAATACACCTGGTTTTTAAATACTTGTTTGTCTAGCTCTGTAACAGGTGAAACACTGAAGACTGTGACTTCAATTAATCACTGACTTCCTTCCTCCATACACACCCATCTTACTCATTCTGGCCACAAATCCATTTATTTGCTATCTTTTAAAAGAACTTATCACCTGCTTTCTTTTAAACTATCTTCTCTACAATGTTCTCAAAAATCTAGCTGCATAACAGAATTAACCTGGGAAGCTTGAGAAATATATCGATGCTCAGACACCATCCCAAATGAAAGCAATTGTCATAGCTAAAGGTTGGGCCCAGTGTTTGCACGGTTTTAAAGTTCCCAGGTGATTTGAATGTACACCTGGCCTTGAGAACCACTGAGTTTGAGCAGTGGCTCCCAACCTTTAGCAAACATCAGAATCACCTGGAAATGAGATTGCTGGGCCCCACCCTCTGAGTGTCTGAGGTAGGACTAGAGAATTTGCATTTCTAACAGGTTCCCACTTGATGCTAATGCTGCTGGTCAGGGCACCGTACTTTGAGAACTCCTAAATTAGAGATTAGAGTAGTAATTATCAACCTTCAATCTCCTGGGGGGGTCCTATCCTTCTCCCTGATGTAGTGATCTAAGCTGGGCCCCAGGCCAGGATTTTTTAAAGTCTCCAGGTGTGCAAGCAAGGTTGTGAACCACTGAGTTAGAGGTTTCTTAACATTCTTATAGCAAAGCTGTAGAATCACTATCCAATACATTTTAAACTTTACATACTATATGTCTATTTGTTGAAAGCAATGAATTTGAAAATGCCATTCCTTCTGATACTAAATATCTGAGAGACTTGCTCAAACTTGTGGCCAAAAGCAATCAAAGAAAAAGGACGATTTTTTAAAAAGCCAGAAAATTGGCCTTAAGACTCCTGGTGCAAAACATGAAAAGAAAAATGTCAACTTCCTACTCTAGAAAAAAATGCCAAATGTAATCTGTGCCAGACAGATGGCTGGATAGTCACAGATAAAAATTAACTAAAGCAAGCCTACACCCTGATAAATTCCACAGCTGCCCGTGTGCATTAGCTACTCTTTGGATGACAATGCTTTGTAGCTCTATTTATATCCCTGGATACAGCAGAAAGAATCAAATAAAGAATGTCTCAATTTATTATCTCCTATTTGAGAGGGAAGGAGAGGAAGAATATCAGAGGCTTCCTTTATTTACCAGAACTGCCTCAGCAATTAGAAAACAATGTTCTCTTTTATCGCCATTATCTCCAAAACACTCCTACTTCCCTCCTCCACTTGAGGAAAATTTCAGCACTAGAACATTATCTTCAAAGGGCTATGTGTTTATGTACATTGGAGATAATGCGCATGCAATGGAATGGTTGGCAGAGGATCACAACTCTCCTTCCTCTGTCAACTAGGGGCAATATTTAAAGGGAATTTAGAAACTGGTAGGGAGTGAAACCAAAGAAAGTCAAAATATTCACAGCCAATGAACACACAAATCTAGAAACAACAAATGCATGAAGAAAAAGAAATTGTACTCCCTGGCGTTACTGGATAATGAAACAAAGCAGGTCTCTAACTTTAAAAAGACCATGCTTCTACTCCTGGGTCTATAAATTATAGAAATATATGCACACGTACATCAAGAGATGGGTAAACGCACATTTTAGAGAAGCATTTTTTTTTTTTTACAATAGGTCCTAACTAGAAAGCCACTCAGATATCCACCAGTAAATAAATTGTAGCATAGTGATCCAATAGAAAATAAACAGCATTGAAAATGAACCAATACTACATGCAATGTGAATAACATTTAATAATATAGCATTGCACAAAGAAGCCAGAAACAAAGTATGATATATTGTCTGCTTCCATTTATATGAAGTTCAAAAACAGGCAAACCTAAACTTTAGTAGATCCCACAAATTCAGGAGCCTGATTACCTTTGGTGGGGAAGGAATGATTAGGGCATAGGGGGGTTAGGAAGGGGCTTCTGGGCTGCTGGCAAAGTCCTACTTCTTGACCTGGGTGGTATTTACACAGGTATCATGTTGTGACAGACCATTAACATTCTTGTTTTCAACACTTTCTTGTGTTTGTACTAATTAAAAAAAAAAAAAAAAGCCCTCTGAGGTTTTGCACATGGTTTTTCCCTCTGTCTAGAAAGCCTTCCTTCTCCACTGTCTACACAGCACACCCCTAAACTTCCTTCACACGTCTTGCTTTATAGGAAAGCCTGCACCAGTTCCAGAGGCCAATTAATATAGGAATTCTTTCTACTTAGGCTCTCATTACATCCTGTAACTGCAGCAAGTGTTTCATTGTATGATCATGTATTTAGGTCTCTGTTTATCCACTAGATTAAGTGAAAGCTCTAAGACAGCGTCCTTTCCCCTAACCATCTATGGATATCGAGCATTTAGCATCTCCTGAATATTCCTCAGGTGAATAAAAAGCATTTCTAAAGTGTTACAGACCCTTTTTCTTCACTAGTTTTTGTCTTCTTAACCTTCTCTAGAATTGTAAATAACATTCCATTCCAACAACCTACCATCAAAGGAAATAAATAATAACTAGATCAATTATTTCAGCATGTGGGTTTTGAGGTCTTCTTTCTTTTTTCACTGCAGATATTCCCCAACTTTTCTAAGAACACTCAGCAGAATTAAAACTTCTGTTTTTTTGAATTAAATGTTGAACCAGCTACTTCTCCCTGACTCCAAACTGCATTAGGAAATCATGGTTAATTAGAATATGGCACAAGAACCATAAATAGTAGAAACGAATTCTACCATCCAGATGAATTTCCCAGCTCTCTAACTTTTTCCTTCCTCGCATATGCCAGGGCTCCACAGACCTGCGCCAATCAATTAAGCAGATTCCAATTAGCATGCAAAGGAGTCCAAAAACAGAGAGGAAAAGAAAACTCTGCATGCTCTACCCCCTTGGGCTTTTAAGATAGATTTTATACCTTAGCATGAAATTGTGCCCTAACCTTTCAACTCATAAATTGCTGCAATTAGCCTGAGTTTCATATTATGTTCAGAAAGTAGTGAAAGGAGGAAGTAACCTCAGAGGCAAATTGCCCTTCAACTGCCCGATTGTTTTTTAGTACCACATTTCTGTTCTGAACTCTTCACAAGCCTGACACTGCAGTTCGCAAAGGCCTTCTTAAACCAAAGCCAAGCAAAGAGCTTTTGTACCCCATGTTCTGTCCCCCAGTTCCACGTTTCAGAGCTGCCTTTGCTCCAGGCGGTGGCAGCCATTCTGACACCTGAGTTCAGGCTGCGGTGTGTTGTGGTTCCTTTCCCCACCCTCACTCTGCTCTCATCCAGACACACACTCGAACACAGAGCCGGGAAGAAAAGAACAAAGTTTGCCTACCTGTAGCCCAGTCCTTGGATCAGTTTACTTCCCAACCGGTCCTGGATCATCTCGATCGTTCCCTGCAAGAGGCTTTTGGCTGCTGAATCTCCGACAGCGATGGCAACAATCCGACCTGGGTCCTGTGATCTCAGAAACTCCTGAAGCCGCCGACTCTCATTGTGGTATTCGTGGGTATCAAACCTGTCACTTTCCAAAATTTTGGCCGTGTCTTGGTCAATGACCCTCACATTGAGGCCCCTGGAAAAGTTCTTTTCAAAGGTGTAGGACCCAAAGGGCAAGCCTGAGGAATGCAGGGTCCTCGCCAGCAACGTCCACGATGTCGTCCGTGCCCCGTGTAACTCCAGTGTCCCGCCAGCTTCCACACCGATAAACTTTTTGCCAAATGTTGGCATACTTTCACCTTCATCTGACTT